>NC_092749.1:101469448-103869448 GCF_047496795.1 Chiloscyllium punctatum | reverse complement strand
CTCCTTCCTCTACATCAGGCTTTCAAGTGTGGCGTAGGAGAATGTGCAAGCTCAGTCTACCTGCCCTGACAGGTGCCCTTCCTTCACTCAGAAGTGCTTATGACTGACCAGAGTTTTGAGAAGATTTGTAGCTCAGGTTGAGGTTCTAAATGCAGACTTGTTCGTTGAGCTGTAAGGTTCATTTCCAGACGTTTCGTCACCCTACCAGGTAATATCTTCAGGGGGCCTCTGGGTGAAGCACTGCTGATAATTCCTGCTTTCTATTTATATGTTTGGGTTTCTTTGGGTTGGTTTTGTCATTTCCTGTGGTGATGTCATTTCTTGTTTTTTTTCAGGGGGTGGTAGATGGGGTCTAACTCGATGTGTTTGTTGCTAGATTTCTGGTTGGAATGCCATGCTTCTAGGAATTCTCATGCATGTTGCTGTTTGGCTTGTCCTAGGATGGATGTGTTGTCCCAGTCAAAATGGTGTCCTTCCTTATCTGTATGTGAGGATATTAGTGAGAGAGGGTCATGTTATTTTGTAGCTAGTTGATGTTCATGCATCCTGGTGGCTAGTTTTCTGCCTGTTTGTCAATGTAGTGTTTGTTACAGTTCTTTCACGGTATTTTGTAAATGACGTTAGTTTTGCTTGTTGTCTGTATAGGGTCTTTCAAGTTCATTAGTGTGTTGGTGGGTTTGTGGGCTATCATGATGCCAAGGGCTCTGAGTAGTCTGGCAGTCATTTCCGAGATGTCTTTGATGTAGGGGAGAGTGATCAGAGTGTGCCGAGCCTTGAGGAGATGCCAGGTACGTTCAGAAGGAGCATTCAAGACGCACGGCACTCGGATCCCCTCGGAGAGCCATGCAGCCAGTCGGGGGGGCTGCAGTGAGAGATTGGTTGCTCTCTCGATTCCCCACAATCAGAGGCAGCACAAGCTCAAACTGAGTCAGTAATGACAGACCCCTGCTGTGCATGTCTTGTGAACTCTAATCTTGTTGCTGGAGTATTAATCCGGAGACCCAGATAATATCCCAGAAACTCGGGTTTGAGGCTGATGACGGTGGAATTTGAATAAAACCCTGGAATTAAGAGTCTAGCGATGACAATTATCAATCTGGTTCACTGCTATCCTTTGGGGGAAGAAACTGTTGTTTTTACCTGGCTGTCATGTGACTCCAGACCCATAGCAACATGGTTGACTTTTAACTACCTTCTGAGCAAGAAGTACTGGCTTAGCGAGCGACGCCCACATCCTGTGAATGAATAAACTAAAGTTGAGCTTCTGACCTGTATCTATTACAAATCATTGTTCTCCTTTCCCGTCTGGTCCTTGTCGGTGCTTCGTGCAGCCTTCTGAAGGTTCCCTTTTGATTCAAGTAGACACTAGGAATGGACATTGAATCAATTTTTCTTTAGCTCCCTTGGTAACGTACACTGAATAAGAGGCCAGAAACAGCCTGTTACCATGGCTCCAATGCCAATTGCCAAATTGCTTTCGGCTCAATATCTCTTTGGAATTGTTTGTGATTTTTCTTTTAATGGAAAGTCTCCTAGTCTAAAATAAAACAGAGGACTGTGGATGCTGACGATCTGAAACAACAACAGAAATTGCTGGGGAGACACAGCAGGTCTGGCAGCATTTGTGAGGAACAGCAGAGTTAATGTTTCGAGTCGAATTCTGATATAGAGATGCACTGGTCTCTGCTTTCTCTCCAATGATACTGACAGACCTGCTGAATTTCTCCAGCAATTTCTGTTTTTTTGTATCTTCTTACCTAACATTGATTCCGACATCTTCATTGCCATAATTTTTTGTCTGACCTAGAACATTCATTGTTAGCCACAGAGTGGATGGTAAAAAAGAGTTGTTTTTAGAAATCACAGACCACTTTTGAATTTTGTCACGACCTCAGCACATAATGTTTCTTGTTGTCTGTAGCTGTATCATATAATTAAGTCGGAATCAAGATATACAAGTGAGATATGTTTCTGCAGATTCATATAACGCAATGATAATGTCATAGAATGTTTATTTGCAACTTTGAACAATTACCTTGTGAGTTTTCACATGCATCAGTGTTGAATTGAGAACTTGAGAGAGCTCACTTTTGGGATCCAGGGAGCATTGATTTCCTCGTCAAACATTTTCAGGTTGCTGAAACACTTTTGGGTCCTCAAACCCACTCATGTCAGAGGTGGGGCATGATCTTACAGGAGACAGTCAATGAACAAATCACCTCCACGTTCAACGTCCAGCAAGAGACGGATAGGAACTCAAAAGTAAGATGTGAGCCCTGCTTGGGTAGATGGAGAGCAAGAGATTGTTATAGACCAGGCCAGAACCCCTCAAACCATTTCAAGAACCAAGTCAGACCTTAACTTGGCTAGTTGGTGTAACGTGGATATTCCAGGAGTAATGCAGTTTGTCAAATAAAGTAGTTTTAAACAAAACAGAATTATTACGGGGAGAACGCTGGTAAGTGGAGCTGAAATGCGCATCAGCCATGATTGAATGGCGGAGTGGACTCGATGGGCCGAATGGCCTTACTTCCACTCCTATGTCTTATGGTCTTATTTAAAAGATTACCGAATGAAACACAAATAAAAAGAAAGAATATGAAATAACCTAACCTATTCAAAAACACCAAAGATTATCTCAACTTAATGATGCTGTTCCAAATCCCCTTAAACATCCCTTGGCACAAAAGGTAAAATCAAACACAGGTTCTTACAGGATAGATGTGGCAGCGAGATTTAGCCTTCTACCGTGTAGCTGTTCCTTGGACCAGCAGCCTCAAAAACAAAAGGACTGCTTTCAGTGAACAGCCAGACTGCTAAAACCAAACCAAACCAAACCAGAGAAAAGTTGACCCAAGAGAACTGGCTACTCTACTTTCATTGTACAAGTGTTTTTTTAAAATTGAAAACCTTTCGCCTGAGGCAGTATCAATCATCGAACTGGCCATAAAACCCATCAAACCCAGACTTTTTGGAATCACTGCTTTTACAACCTCTCTGACAGAAAAGCCAAGGACAGCATAACCTTGTTAAAGGAGCAGCATTGTCACAAGAGCGTCAGACAGGACGACGGATATCACCTCATGGTTAATAAGGCTTACAAACACTGAGGAATGTCCATCTCAAGTGAAATACCTTCTGATCAATGCACCTGGTGGCAGAATGCACAATGAAAGAATAATTATTACCTTTTAAAGGCCTTGATTGTCTGGCAGGTAGGTCCTGATGAAGGGTCTTGGCTTGAAACGTCGACGTTCCTGCTCCTCAGATGCTGTCTGATCTGCTGTGCTTCTCCAGCTCCACAACTATTGACCTTGGCTTCTAGCATCTGTAGTCCTTACTGTCTCATGGACAGGTAGGTAGCTGTTCCTACCTTTCGCAATTGGTGGGCACTACAGGAGGTGGGATCCATTGGCAACCCATAGTACCATATTTGAACTGAATGTTCATCCATTTTGATGAAACTTTGAAGATTGTTTCTGTGCCCCTGAGGAGTTGTTTATTTAATTGGTTATTTTAAGATGGTCGAGAGTTGCCTTCACTGGAAACATCTCCTGGAGGTGCTGACACCTTGGGGAGTTGACTCCCACCCTGACTTGCTTTTGTGTGACTTCTTGCAACCTCTTTGCTGACAAAAAAAAACACCTCCACAGGGCTGCAAACATTCTGACCCTTCTAATGTCAAATGCTATGACCGTGATTCTCAGGTGAAACAGACCACAAGTCAGATTTGGGTTCAGTTATTGCACCTTGTCTTTCATGAAGAGACCAAAGATTTCACAGAAGATTCACAGAAGATTCATAGACGGAGGCCAATCAGCCCAGAGCGATCGAGTCAGTCAGTGAAAAGCTGCACAGCCTAGCCCACCTCAGTCAGTATTCCTGCTGGTTTCACAACGATTCATGGGGAAAAGCTTCATAAATCTGAAGTCTAAAGGGACTTGGGAATCCTAGTTAGGATTCTCTTAAGGCTAACCTGGTGGTTCATTTGGCTGTTAGGAAGACAAATACAATGTTAGGAATCATTTCAAGAGGGCTAGAATGCAAGAGCAGAGATGTACTGCTGAGGCTGTATAAGGCCCTGGTCACACAGATTTAGAACATTATGAGCAGTTTTGGGCCTTGTATCGAAGGAAAGATTGCACTGGCATTGGAGAAGGTACAGAAGAGATTTACAAAAATAATTCTGAAAATGGATAAGTATGTGAATAGGAAAGATTTGGTGGGATATGGGCCAGGACCAGGTAGGAGGGACTAGCTTAGTTTGGAATTATGTTCAGCACAGACTGGTTGGACTAAAGAGTCTGTTTCCCTGCTGTTTGACTCTATGACTCTGTCATATGGGGAGCAGTTAAGGAGTCTGGGTGTGTACATTCCGACCCTTCTAATGTCAAATGCCATGACCATGTTCTCATGTGAAACAGATTGCAAGTCAGATTTGGGTTCAGTTATTGCTGGAGCTTAGAAGAATGGAGTTTAGATGGATGAGGGGGGTGGGGGGGATCTTATTGAAACATACAGAATACCGAGATGTCTGGGTAGACTAGATGTGGAGAAGATGTTTTCACCAGTAGAAGAGACTCGGGCCTGAGGGCACAGCCTCAGAGTGTAGGGATGACCCTTTAGAACTGAGATGAGGAGGAATTTGTTCAGCCAGAGCGTGGGGAATCTATGGAACTCATTGCCACAGAGGGCTGTGGGGGCCAAATCACTGCACATCTTTAAGACAGAACTGGTTTCCTGATTATTCATGGGATCAAGGATTAC
The DNA here is from genome assembly GCF_047496795.1 of Chiloscyllium punctatum. Lineage (NCBI taxonomy): Eukaryota > Metazoa > Chordata > Chondrichthyes > Orectolobiformes > Hemiscylliidae > Chiloscyllium > Chiloscyllium punctatum. The sequence goes on along the minus strand of NC_092749.1, from coordinate 103,864,681 downwards.
AAGGAGAAAGCAAGTGAAGGAGGTTGAGAAACATATCAGCCACGATTGAATGGTGGAGCAGATTTGATGGCCCACTTGGTCTAATTCTGCTCTACACCTTACGGTTTTATGGTTGAATCCTTCAAATAGACTGAAAGACTTTTTTAAAAATGTGCTTTGAGTTTATGCCCTTTTACTTTTTCATTCACTACCCTCCTCTGATTAAATAAAGAGCTTCTTGTCTCCTTTCTAATCTGAGTCCACTTTCTTCCTTGCCTGTTCCTCAGTCAGAAATGTTGCCTTCAAATTGTGTTCTACTTTGCGGGTCCTTCCTTATTACAACCACATGAATCTCTCTATCCACTTGTAATTACTGCTTCCTATTTGTCTAAGTGGCCACATTATTCCTGCTGCCATCACATTGCCTCCAATCATGTTATCAATGCCGAACACAGACTTGCCATGTATTACCACGGCAACAAGAGGTAGACAATGGGACTAGCTTGGAGTTCAGCCTTTCTATTTGTTGCTGATGTGTGTATAATTGAGAATTATAACAGTTCATGCATCGCAATTACAAAAAGATGCCACTGTGGAGGGGAAAATATACACCCACGTTAAAGACAAAGATTTGATATCTGGGCTTTATCTGAAATGTAAATTAACATGCGTGGTCTAAAACAGAATTATCACTAAATCGATCATCCAATCTAGTGACTTCTGAAACAATACTTTCTCCAGTTGCTAATAAACAGAATGAAATGATGTTTAAAAGCCCATCGGTTTGGACATGTCTGGCGTCTTTGAGATTTATGACTAGTGGTTTGCAGTTCATGAGAGGAAGTCGGGTTTGTGCGCGAGGGCAGAAGAGACAGAACGATGTATAACCACTTTGTGGAATACTTCCACTGCACCCACAAGCACGACCCTGACCTTTCACTCGCGAGCCATTTCGATATGCCATCTTACTGTCAGACTCACATTTCCATCCTCAGCCTGTTGCAGTGTTCCAGGGAACAGAAGCTGCTGGGACAGCACCTCATATACTGCAATGTCAGTTTACAATCTTCTGGATTTAACTTTGACTTCAGACTGTAAATTCTACCCTCTTACCTTTCATTTCTCCTGAGTACCCGTGCCCTGGTTTTATGCTTTTGATTTCATTTAGAGGTAATGTACATTCTGCTATTAACACATGGATGCATGTTTTGTCTATTCTCCACCACTATTACAACTCCCTTTCCATTTTGTTCTATGATGCTTTTGATCTCTAGTCCCTCTCACCCTTTAACCTTTCCCTAATCTTTCCTTCTGTTCCACTTGCTCTTCCCCACATTTCTCAACAGCATAAAGTCTCTCTCCAGCTCTGAAGGAGAGTTATATTGGACTCGAGACATTAAGTCTTTTCTGCCTCCACAGATCTATCAGACCTGCTGAGTTTCTCCAGCACTTTCTGCTTTTGTTTCAGATCTCCAGTATCTGCAGCACTTTGCTCATTGTAGAAGGAAGTGCTGATTGGGTCATAGAGATGTCCAGCATGGAAATAGACCCTTTGGGCCAAATCATCCATGCTGACCAAATACCCAAAATTAATCTAGTCCCACCTGCCAGCACTTAGCCCATATCCCTCTAAACCCTTCCAGTTCATATACCAATCCAGATGCCTTTTAAATGTTGTAATTGTACCAGCCTTCACCACTTCCTCTGGCAGCTCATTCAATACACCCACCACCCTTTGCATGAAAACCCTTAGGTCCCTTTTATATCTTTCCCCTTTCACCCTAAACCTATGGCCTCTAGTTCTGGACTCCCCTACCCCAGGGAAAAGATATTGTCTATTTATCCTATCCATGCGCCTCATGATTTTATTAACCTCTATAAGGTCACCCCTCAGCCTCTGATGCTCCAGGGAAAACAGCCCCAGCCTATTCAGCTTTCCCTTATAGCTCAAACTGTCCAACCCTGGCAACATCCCAGTGGTGCCTGCTTGCTGTATCAAAAGTTCACTGTTTCATCTTTAGGGGTGGCACGGTGGCTCAGTGGTTAGCACTACTGCCTCACAGCACCAGCGTCCCAGTATGATTCCAGCCTCAGGTGACTGTCTGTGTAGAGTTTGCACATTCTCCATGTATTTGCTTGCTAAATTTCCTGTAGTGTTAGGTGCATTAGTCAGAGGGAAATGGGTCTGGGTGGGTTACTTTTCGGAGGGTTGGTGTGGACTTGTTGGGCCGAAGGGCCTGTTCCCACACTGTAGGGAATCTAATCTAATATCCTTGTAAATCTTTTCTGAAGCCTTTCAACTTTCACAATATTCTTTCCATAGGAGGGAGACCAGAATTGCACGCAATATTCCAAAAGTGGCCGAACCAATGTCCTGTAGAGCCAAACAGGGCCTCCCATCTCCTATACTCAATGCTCTGACCAATAAAGGGAAGCATACTATGAAATGTGGTAAGGCAGGAGGAAACTTGTGTAGACTGCCAATACCAGCATGGAGCAGTTGGGCCGAATGGCCAGTTTCTGTGCTGTATCTGCCAGCCTGGAACTGGATTTTATGGCCTCCTTTTGGATTTGTTTGTGGTGGACATAAAGCATGGCTCGCCCATTACTGTCCAGCCTATCTCTGATCAGGTCTCCAACGCACATGTTCTTAAAAGACTGCAGCTGTTGACACCCTGATGCAAATGCAAAACAGAATGGGCCGCGAGCATTGAAGGGAGCACTCATGTATCTAAAAAACATAGAGGAAGTGCAGGAAGTTAAAACCACTTTGATATATTCAGACCTGTGGGAAAATGGTTGCACAGTGATAATGCCACTGGGATAGGAATCCACAGGGAAAAAAAAGCAGGTTTGGAGGCATCATATCCAGGCAGCACGGAAAGAAACTATTTCACCCATTGAGTCTTTACCAACTCTCCAGACAGCATCCCACCCAGAAATAGCACTATCCCTGTAACCCCATATTTACCATGGCCAATCCACCTAATCCATGCAGAAAGTCAGAGTGATTCAATGGGGAAACAGACCCTTTGGTCCCACCAGTCCATGCTGACCATAATCCCAAAGTAAACTAGTCTAACCTGCCTATCCCTCCAAACCTTTCCTATTCATGTACTTACCTAAAATGTCTTTTAAACTTTGTAACTGTACCCACACCCATCATTTCTGCAGGAAATTCATTCCACACACAAACCACACTCTGTGTAAAAGATTTGCCCCCTCATGTCCTTTTTAAATCTCTCTCCTCCCACCTTAAGAATATGCCACTTAGCTTTGATATCCCTCAACCTGGAGAATAGACACCTGCCTCTTGCTAAAGCCACTTCTCAACCTCCTATGCTCCAGTGAAAAATGCCCCGGCCTCTCCCTATAGCTCAAACCTTCCATACTTGACAACATCCTAGTAAATTTCTTCTGAATCCTGTCTAGCTGTTTGAAGCCTCTGGAGGAAGCCAGAGGTCCCAGTGGAATCTCTACCCAAGGCTTGAATTGAATCCGGGTTGCTGGCACTGTGAGGCAGTGGTGCTAAGCATTGTGCTACCTTGTGGGGAAGAACAGGCTTCATGTCAAGTGACCCTTCTTCAGAGTCTCTCCAGCAATTTCCGTTTTAGGGTGTTTCAGATCTCCAGCAATTGTAGTTCTTTATTTTAACAAATCACAGGCCCACATTAATGCTACGGGTTCAATTCCCATTCTGACAACTGGTGAATTTTAAATCAAGTTCATAAATTTGAAATAATTGTGACTGTAACATCGATCATTGGAGGGTTATACAAAGTCATCTGACTCACCAATGCCCTTTAAGACTTAAATCTGCCATCCTTACCTGGTCACTTAGGCCCATTCGAAAGTATCTTTCTGGTTCATCTTCATGTACACATAAAACAGCACTGTGGTACTCTGCTTTATCCTGTGGCTCAGTTCCATATGGCCAGACCACTTATAGTTTAGCCACTGATACATGACAATATTATGAATCCGGTGCCTTCTTAACACAGACATTTCCAATGACTGGAGGGAACCGATTTTACCTGTATGCAGTTGATGCACATTCCTGTTTGTGCTGGGTGAATATTGTCAATCGCTTTGACTGCATATGCCCAATAATTTGAGAAAAAAAATTCACTATGTTGATTACAAAATCCAGAAGTGTCCAATAAATGAAACAATATAAATAACAACTTGGGAATATCAAAAATGCTGCATGGTCAAATCATTTGGGGCAATACAGTGATTAGCACAGCTGTGTCACACCACCAAGGACCTTGGTTTGATTCCACCCTCAGGTGACTGTCTGGGTGGAGTCTGCACATTCTCCTCATGTCTGCATGGGTTTCCTCCTACCATCCAATGATGTGCAGGTTAGGCGGATTGGCCATGCTGAATTGCCCGTAGTGTTTGGGGATGTGCAGGCTAGGCAGATTGGTCATGGGAAATTGCCCACAATGTCTGAGGACATGTAGATTAGGTGGATTAGCCATGGGGAATGCAAGGTTACAGAGATTGGGTGGGATGCCAGTTGGAGGGTTGTTGTGGGCTGAATGGCCTGTCCTATACTGTCGGGATTCGATGACTTGGGTTTAAGAAACTTTGAATGAAGAGGAATAATGGGTGTGATCGGAACGGTCTAAGTTTCATGATTATTTCTAGTATACACCTCTTGAGAGTGCTCCATTGATGTCTGTGCCAGTATTTGTTGTCAAATGAGGGAAATTCCAGAAAGCTGGATTGAAGGAAGGCAATAGATAGTGCAAGCAGGGTTAGTGATGCTAATAGTTGCTCTGAGCTGGTAATGAGGAGCACATTTGGGCGATGATGGTCCTGTGCTTTCATCTCCTCCTTGGCTCCTGACTCTTGAAGCCTGATGTATTTTACCTGACCACTTTTTCTGTTTTTGTTTTAACCGTGTATTGCCATGTTGCCTGGGAGCTGCAGTTCTAAACTGGGCTGGGAACACAGCGGGGTGAAAGGGTGTACTGCAGATGCTGGAGATCAGAGTCAAGAATAGAGTAGTGCTGGAAAAACACAGCAGGTCAGGCAGCATCCGAGGAGCAGGAAAATCGACGTTTCGGGCAAAGGCCCTTCATCAGGAATCAGGATCTTGAGAGTAGGGCAGAAGGTTTAGCACAATCTGAATGGTCAGGCCTGTGATACCTTAGCACCTGGAAATCAGGCAGGACTGTGGTGAACTGGGCTTGCAGTGAAACCTATAGGTGCTTTGCCCCTTCCCAAGCTTGTTTCTTGCTCCATCCTGGACATCTTCCAGCTGCTTCCCAATGGGACAGGGCCTCAATTTTGGCTGAGGCCCAATTAAAATTCTTGGCTTTTTCTTTTACCACCCTTGAGGGTTTTTACTTTGTCGCACATGAATTCCCCTCAACTATGTCTCTGCAACATCGCCTGGGATTAGGGTTGTTAATTCAGTGACATGATCACGTTGATGCCACCTCCTCCTTTCCCACAGCTGCAGACTCCGGGGAAAGACAGTCCAGTGTATAATCTTCTGCTATGCTTGATGATGTAAATAGTTAACGGAATGTTAAATAAAAATCTTACCTTCAGCCTAGACTCTAGCAAGGAGAAAGTGAGGACTGCAGATGCAGGTGATCTGAGTCAAACAGTGCTGGAAAAACACAGCTGGTCAGGCAGCATTTGAGGAGCAGGAGAGTCGATGTTTTGAGCATAAGCTCTTCATCAGGAATGTGATGTCTAGATCCTACCAAGGACACAACATCTTCCATGACCCCACCCCAATCATAAAATTACAAACTGGATGGTCAATATGGATCAGATCATGGTCAACAACACAGTGTTCAACCCCTGTTCTAGTGAGGAGGGACTTGGGATCTATCTCCTTGTTATACCTGCGCTGAAAGTCATAGAGTCACAGAGTCATACAGCACAGAAACAGACCCTTCAGTGCAATCAGTTCATGCTGACCATAGGACCAAAATAAACTACTTGCCTGCGCTTGGTCAATATCCCTCCAAATATTTCTTATTCATGTACTTATCTATTAACAAATTGGATAATGGAATAGAACGACATATAACCAAATGATACAACTTTCGACAACGAATAAAACCATAACATTGTTTAATGGTATTGACAGAGTTAATGAAAGGGGAAATCTCTGACAGATGGTGTTCAATGTATGCAAATATTGTAACTGCCATCCGCATCCGCCACTCCCTCTGGAGGTTCATTCTACAGGGGAACCAGTCTGTGTAAAAAAAAATGCCCCTCATATCTTTTTTAAATCTTTCCTCTCTCATCTTAAAAAAATGCCCCCGAGATTTGAAACTCTGCACCCTGTGGGAAAAGACACCTGCCATTCACCTTATCTATATCCCTCGTGATTTTGTCAACCTCTGTGCGATCACCTCGCAACCTCTTACACTCCAGTGAGGAAAGACGTCCCTGCCTATCCAGCATCTCCTCAGAACTCAAACAAAGTCGTGACGGTGTGCGTCAGACACGATTTTGGGCAGAGAATTCAGGAAGAAGACGAAATTGGAGCCCTGAGGACACTCGGCAAGTTTGTTGATGCATATTTCTGAGGTTTTAACAGTTTGGTTTGCAAATTACAACTGGCAGCTTGGATTATCATGGACTGGTTTCGATTTTGAAGAAAAAGGCAGTAAACTAGATTTTGCACTTGCTTGGAAAGGTACTATGTTTGCCTGGACGGTGTTGGTGTCAGTCCAAAAGCACTACTCACCACTCTTGTTGCGAAACAAGCTCCTGCTAAACTGAGATAAGGGTTTTGTTATGCAAACATGAAGTTCTAAATCACTATTATCTGTCACGAGCAAAATTCATGAGCCAGCCCCTGCGGTCAAAACAACAAATGAAAGTCTCCATTACAAAGCACAGAAAATGGCAAAGATGCACCCACAGCATCAATGCTTGAACAAAACCTGTGTTTCCTTCAGCCAACTGGACAAAGCGATGCAATGGAGCAATCTGACAATGACAGATTGGTTCTGGCACAGAAAGAGGCCATTCAGCCTGGTGTGTGTCCGTGCTGGCTTTCTGCAAGTGTCACCCAGTTAGGCCCACTCCTCTGCCCTATCCACATAACCTCCCTCTTGAGGTGCCTTTCCAATTTGCTTTGAAAACCCCAGAGGGCTGAGATGAGGTGAAATTTCTTCACTCAGAGCCTGGTGAGTCTGTGGAATTCTCTGACAAGAACAGAAATTGCTGGAAAAGCTCTGCAGGTCTCGCAGCGACTGTGGAGAGAAATCAGAACGGTCACTTGACCCGAAACGTTAACTCTGATTTCTCTGCACAGATGCCGTCAGACCGGTTGAGCTTTTCCAGCAATTTCTACTTTAGTCTCTGATTTACAGCATCTGCAGTTCTTTCAGTTTTTGTTCTGTGGAATTCTCTGCTGCAGAGTGCAATCAAAGCCAATCCATCGACCGGTTTCAAGAAATAAACTGATACAGTTTTCAGGGCTAAAGGAATCAAAGGTGTGGGGAGAAAGCAGGAACAGGGGATTGAGCTGGAAGTCAGCTGTGATCATAAAGAATGGCCTCCTCTTGTTTCTATTTTTATATTTCTGTGGACTCCCTAACTTCAAATAATGTTGATCTTGCTTTGTGGACCTCCTGTGCAGCTATATTCTTGTACACCTCGCTCTGTCCAAGCACCCCGTGATCTGCATGTCCTTGTTTGCGATGATCTGCCTGTACTGCTCGCAAAACAAAGCTTTTCACTCTGCTTAGGTACATGAGACAACAATAAATAAATCAAATCAGTAATGGTATACCACATCAAGGCTGACACCAGTGCAATGCTGAGGGTGTGTTCAGCTGTTAGAGCCGTCGTTGTTGAGGTGAGATGTTAAACCAAGGTCCCGTCTGCTCTCTTAAATGGATAAGAAAGTCAACGCAATGCTTACAAACAGGGAGGCCTTTCCAAACTGTTTGCTAAGTCAGTAAGCTTTTCCCTGTGTCACAGTTGGTTTGTCCTTATATCAGTTCCTCAGACTCTCTTCTAACAACAGGAACAGTTTCTCTCCATCTCCACTGTCTATGTATCCCCTGATTTTGAACACACTAATCTAACCACCTCACAGTTTTTGCTTCTCTAAGCTAAACCATCCCCATTTCTCCAGTCCAGACATATAAATAAAGTTGCTTGTCCCAGCGACTATTCTCATTAATCTGAAATAGCCAGCCTTTGGGAGGGAAGCAAGGCTCTGGTGGGTGTAGACAAAGAGAGAGAGAGAGAGAGACAAAGAGAGAGAGAAAGAAAGAGGTAGGGATTTAAATCTTGACATTGATGCTTTTGGAATTATACTGTAAACGACTTGCATAACTCATTAACAATGTAACAGCGTACAAAAGATGTCCAAAGATATGCAGATTAGGTGAATTAGCCATACCAAATTACCCACAGTGTCCAGGGATGTAGAGGTTAGGTACATAAGTCAGGGGTAAATGTAGAAGAATGGGTCAGTGTGGACTTGTTGGGCTGAAGGGCCTGTTTCAACAATGTCATGAATCTAATTCTAAAATAAAAACAGAACTTGCTGGAAAAGCTCAAAGGGTCTGGTAGCATCTGTGGAGAGAAGTCAGAGTTAACGTTTCGGGTCCGGTGACCCATTTTGAGGAAGCATCACTGGACCCAGAATGTTAACTGGTTTCTCAGCTGAGCTTTTCCAGCGACTTCTGTTTTTGTTTCTGATTTACAGTGGCTGCCGTTTTTATTTAATGTAACAGCATAGTTTAGAATTTACAATACTGGATAAAATAAAGTTGCTTAGCTCATATATTACCCGTTTTGTACACGTGCAGCTGTAATATCTAGGCTTTGTTTTAATTTTTCTTGTTTTGTTCTGCAATTGGGAGTGGGGATGTGAACACACCTCTGCAAATATTATTTGCTTGTAAGAAAATCCAGAGGGTCGTGTGCTCAGCCCAGACCATCACAGAAGCCATGGACTCCAGTTACACTTCTCACTGCTGTGGAAAAGCTGCCAACATCATCAAAGACACATCGCACCCCAGTAATGCTCTCCTACAACCCCTTCTGTCAGGCAGAAGATACAGCAGCTTAAACACATGCTCCAACAGGTTCAAGAACAGTTTCTTCATGGTCATTATTAGACTGATGAATGGACCTCTCTAACTTCAAAAAATGTTGAGCTTGCTTTGCGGATCTCCTGTGCAGCCATAATCTTGTACGCCTGACTCTGTCTAAGCATCCTGTGATCTGTGTGTCCCTGTTTGCATTAATTGCCTGGACTGCTTGCAAAACAAAGCTTTTCACTCTGCTTAGGTACATACGACAACAATAAATAAATCACATCAGTAATGGTATGCCACATCAACACTCCAGAGAAATACTGAGGGTGTCGAGAGTGTGATGCTGGAAAAGCACAGCAGGTCAGGCAGTATCCGAGGAGCAGGAGAATTGGCATTTCAGGGATAAGCCCTTCATTAGGAACTGATGATTCATTCACTCCTGCTGAAGGGCTCATGCCCGAAACATCGATTGTCCTGCTCCTCGGATGCTGCCTGACCTGCTGTGCATTTCCAGCACCACACTCTCGACTCTGGTCTCCAGCATCTGCAGGGCTCACTTTCTCCAAATACTGAGGGTGTGTTTGGCTGTTAGCGGTTTGAGGTGTGATGTTAAACCAATGTCCCATATGCCCTTTCAAATGGATAAGAAAGTCAACGCAATGTTTACAAACAGGGAGTAGTCTGGACTGGAGTTAGTCAATGTGTAATAATCTTTGGATTGTGATGCATTGTTCATAAATGCTAAATTACTTTACTTTAACTGCCCAGTAAACAGAACCCACCCTACAATGATTAAACCCATATAAATAGTTAAATTAAATGTCTCCTTTCCTTGTTTGATGTTAATGCTTTTGTACTCAGGCTGAGAATATTTAGAACATAGAACATTACAGCGCAGAACAGGCCCTTTGGCCTTTGATGTTGCGCCGACCTGTGAAACCAGTCTGAAGCCCATCTAACCTACACTATTATAGAACATCACAGCACAGTACAGGAATTCTTCACTGCAGGCAAGGCTTTTGGTACACGCGATCAGAGATGCAGAATAGATGTTAAAATGAGGTTACAGTGGCCAGTCATCATGCCTTAACAGAACAAGGGGTGTAATGGAGCAAAGAAAATCAACAAAAGAAAATAAGGGTCAGAGAAAGTACAATTATAGTGGCACAATCAATTGAGGACTCAGCAAAGGAAGTTGAGAAAATAGTCATGAAAGCAAAAGAGATATAAATTATGATAGCAGACAATTCTGAACTAACTGTCAAGAATTTCTGAATGTATATTCATATCAAAAGTGATAAAGTAAATATTGGGGCAATTAAAACATGCCATAAGTAATAAAGCATCAAGTGACCAAAAGGTAGCAAGTATTGTAAAAGAATTAAAATCAGAAAAAGCTGTAAATATTTGCCAAGGCAGGAAAACGTTTTGGGGAGAAATAAACTTACCATTTCAGCTCAATGACTCTTCAGTGCAATATCAATTTCCAGCATCAATAGTGTTTTGCTGTTGTAGTATACCATCCTTTCAGACAGGTGGGAGTTGGGGATCACGTGTAGTGTGTCAACATTTGCAGATGTCACTCAGATCAGTGGTAGAGTAAAGCCTGCAGAGGACTGTGAAACTTTCCAAAGGGACACAGATATTAGATTAGATTACTTACAGTGTGGAAACAGGCCCTTCGGCCCAACAGTCCACACTGACCCTCCAAAGAGCAACCCACCCAGACCCATTCCCCTACATTTACCCCTTCACCTAACACTACGGACAATTTAGCATGGCCAATTCACCTGACCTGCACATCTTTGGACAGTGGGAGCAAACAGGAGCACCCGGAGGAAACCCACGCAGACATGGGGAGAATGCGCAAACTCTGCACAGACAGTTGCCCGAGGCAAGAATTGAACCGGGTCCCTGGTGCTATGAGGCAGCAGTGCTAACCACTATGCCACCGTGCCGCCCTTATATGTTAAATGAGTGGGCAAACGGTCTGACAGATGGAATGCAATGTTAATAAATATGAAATCATTCATTTTGATAGGAATAACAGTAAAAAGGACTATTACATTTTGGTAAAAAAAATTGCAGCATGCTGCTATGCAGAGGGACCTGGGAGTCCTTGTTCATGAACCACAGAAGGTTGGTCTGCAGGTGTAAGAGGTAATTAAGAAGGCAAATAGAATTTTGGTCCTTCATTGCTAGAGGGATTGAGTGTAAAAGCAGGGAGAGTCAAGGAGAAAAACTAAATATCTGAAGGAAAAATGAGACTGTACTACATTTGCAATAATTGGGTAACCAGGTGGATTGAGGGAAAATGTTTGCATTGGTTGGGGGAGAGAGAGGCCAATGTTTAAAAATCAGAGCCAAGCCTTTCTGGAGGGAAATTAGGTAACACATCTTCATCTTCCTGATGAAGAGCTTATGCTCAAACATTGATTCTCCTGCTCCTCAGATGCTGCCTGACCAGCTGTGCTTTTCCAGCACCACACTTTTTGACTTTGATCTCCAACATCTGCAGTCCTCACTTTCTTCCAACACATTGCTGCAAGCAAGGTCTAACTGATTTTAGACCAATTGTTAATTTCAAAGTTGAGATTGATAGAATTTGTAACCCCTAACAATATAATAAATAGTTCAAGGGGAAAAATAGGCAGATGGCCTCCCAGTTCTAGGAAGAATATCATTAAGCTGGTAAGGGTTCAGACGAGATTTACCATGATTTTGCCAGGTATGGAAGGTTTGAGTTATGAAGAGACTGAGACTTTTTTCACTGGAGCATAGGAGGTTGAGAGGTGACCTTATGGAAGTTTATAATATAATGAGGGGCATACATAGAGTCTTTTCTCTAGGATAGGGGATTTCAAGACTAGGGGGCACACTTTTACAGTGAGAGGAGAGATTTAAAAAATACATGAGGGGCAAATGTTTTACATAGAAGGTAGTTCATGTGTGGAATGAACTTCCTGAGGAAGTGGTGGATGTGGGTACAATTACCACATTTAAAAAACATTTGGATAAGTACATGATTAGGGAATGTTTGGAGGAATATGGGCCAGGAGCAGGCAGGTGGGACTAGTTTAGTTCGGGATTATTTTTGGCATGGACTGTCTGGAGCGAGGGGTCTGTTTCTGTGCTGTATGACTCTGACTAGCCATTACTACCAGAAAGATAGCCACTTGCTGACATTCTCCCATCTCTAAGGGTGTCAACTAGATGTATTGACTTTGAAGCTTACTCCAATTCCGATTCCAAGCCAGCTTCAGTAGGGTTGCAACATTCTACTCATAGTTTGCAGCATCTATTAAATAGAGGAGTTAAATTCAGGGTAACTGCTCAATTCCCTTCCTTGAAAATTTTTCATTGACAATCTATCAAAAATGAATTGTGTTACTCACTGCATCCATGATGCATCTGTGTCTTGGCAGCTGGATAACTAATTCCAGTAAAGGAAGCAGAAACTAGGGAAATAGGATAAATAATACAAGGATATTTCTGTGAATGTTACTTCCAAGTTCTTTGCTATTAAAATGGAGAAAATATATTGACTATAAGGGTGACATAATGGATATGAACAGATCCTAGAATGCAATAAAGGGTATCATATGGTAACTATTATTAACAGTTATCAAATATAAGTTAAATGCCAAGTTTATGTTAACAAGTAAAAATTCTAAATGTGATTAACTGTCTCCACTTATTGTTAGGAAGTTGCAGGTGTGTACTGTACCTTTAAGAAAGAATTAATGCTGTTCTGCACTGACAGCTTACAAGAGCAGTCTCAGAGTGTACTGGAAAATTGAAAATATGTAACATTGGCGTGAAATAGATACCTGAGTTGATTGCTGTTTTGACAACAATTCACATTTAACCAATCAGTTTAAATTATGCCCCAGGATACTAAAATCTAATTGAATTTGAATTTATTGTTTTGCCAATATTGAACCAATGAGATGATCCAATGTTGGGGATATAAAAAAAAGGCAGGCATTTTGAAAATCAGAGTAAGTAACTGCCATTGAGAGAGACCCAAGACTTTGAAACACTCTCTATCAAAGGTACGTTTTCATATTAAATATGTTCATAGTAAATGAAAGAAAGATGACTTCAGCTGGAAGAAGAAAGACACCAAAGACGACAGCCACTGTATGGTTTTGAAATTAAGTTAATGTAATTTTAATAATGTCTTATTGGAACAGCATATTGTTATAGAGTTGGAGGCAGATAATAAGCAGTTAGGAGAAAGGGAGCACAGAGTTATGAATAGTTATTGTTTAATGTTCACTATTTAGAGTTAAATAACAAATCAATGTTATTTTCTTTTAACAGTAGAATTTGGGAGTTCTCTGTCACTTATATTTTAACATTACGAGGCGAGGGTAACTTTTCTGGATATTTGGTTTCATTCGCAGAAGGGTTCACCGCCATGTCATAATATTATAAACAATGGAATATTTAGTTGTATTTTTCAGATTAATGAACAAGTCAACTTAGCTGTTAGAATGCAGTAGCATAATACTTATGTGATAACCATAAGTAAAATTTTAATCCCTATTGTGACATTAACCACTGAGTAGACATGCTTCTTCAATTAGTAAGCTGTTTTACAGGAACATTGCGCTGTGCTTGGCTAAGCAAGAGCTGATTTTTAATGGAATGGCTTGGTATTAACTCGATTAGCTGATGAGCCAATGTTCCTTTGTGTAAAGGAATGAATCATCTTCGACATGACGCTTTCCACATGTCCAGTTATTCTGAGGAATTTCATGGCCCATCAAGTAACTCTGAAATATTGATTCTGCTAAATGAAGGAAAAAGGCAATTTGTGTGCAGAAAGTTCCCACAAACAAGTTCGGACTAATGGATCTCTACAGCCGTTCTGCTAATTAACCCTTTTCGTAACTCTTCTAATGATGTTCCAACAGATAAGCAGAACCCAAAGTTCACCCCAAAATAGGTTTTTCCTTTTGTTGTTGGTTGAGAAATAAACTTGGGCTGCAAGGTTTGACAAAAATCCCCTATTACCTTCAAATAGCACCGTGGGACATTTTATGTCTAACTGTGCAGATAACAGGACTTGTTTAAACACCTCAGCCAAAAGGCAGAACCTCTGACAGAGCCAGCCTCTCGCAGCAGCGGCAGACCAGGTGGGGGCCCACACCTCTCTTTTTTAGTTCTGATTCCAGTCAGGCAAAAAAATTCCTATTTATCGTCCTCTGATTTTTCTGAGTGCTATTCCATTGGAGGAGCTTTTAACCCTCAGAGGGAGCAGTTCAGAAAGTCCATGCAGAAGTTACACCGTCTTTTACAGCATTGGTAGCCATATTCCCATAGGTAAAACATCTTTGAGAAGCTACATAGAGAAATAAAGTACGTAAGAGGATAGGGTGGGTCAGCCAAGTGGGTTAGAGGGTAGAGTTTGTAAAATAAATGGATGGAGTATATAGTGGCTGGTGGACAGGGGAGGAAGGGGGATTTCAGGTAATTATGCTACCATGTTGAGAGGGTGGTAGTTGAGTCAGGTGGTAAATGGGTGAAGAGGGTAGGATGGGAGAAGGGTTGGGAGTGGTTGGGTAGCAGCAGGTTGCCAGCTCAGTGGCTAGTCAGGTTGACTTGGGGTTTAGGGGGAATTCAAGCTTGGTCAGGTTAGAGGCCAATCAGGTCAGGGTTAGGAGGTAGTCAGTGGGGATTGGGGATATCCAAATGGTGGGGTTGGGTCTGGTCAGGTCAGAAAGGGGAATTGGGCTGGGCTAGTCAGGTCATATCATGGATGGTTGAGCCAGGTTTGGAGGGCTAGGGTATCAATGTGAGTAATTAAGGAGGTACGTTGTTTCACTACTTGGATTTGGATTTTCCTCATGTTTCCAAGGTAACTATACAAGAAGGTAAATTGGAACCATCAGAAGTCTTTTCCTCAAACTCCGCTTTGTTGGTGATTTTTGGGAAACAGGGGTTTAAACTTCCCAGGAAATTCCCACGGAGCTTGTGCATTGGGACTTCCAAGGGGTTCCATACTACCTGTTGGGACAGTGTCTACAATTAATCTCTGACCATCTGACAGCTGATAATGTGGGCAGGAGTCGCTGCAGGAAGGCTTCTGATTCAGAGGCAAGTGTTCCTCACTGAGTTCTAACTCAAGATCAAAGATTCTACTCCTTCAAAAACTCACCAGATGATAGTGATACAATTAAAGTAATAGAGTCATAGAGATGTACAGCATGGAAACAGACCCTTCGGTCCTGCCCGTCCATGCCGACCAGATATCCCAACCCAATCTAGTCCCACCTGCCAGCAACCAGCCCATATCGCTCCAAACCCTTCCTATTCATACACCCATCCAGATGCCTTTTAAATGTTGCAAATTTATCAGCCTCCACCACTTCCTCTGGCAGCTCATTCCATACACACACCATCCTCTGTGTGAAAAAGTTGCCCCTTAGGTCTCTTTTATATCTTTCCCCTCTCACTCTAAACCTATGCCCTCTAGTTCTGGACCCCCTGACCCCAGGGAAAAGACTTTGCCTATTTATCCTATCCATGCCCCTCATAATTTTGTAAACCTCTATAAGGTCACCCCTCAGCCTCTGACGCAAGGGTTTAGAAAAGATTTACAAGGATGTTGCCAGGGTTGGAGGATCTGAGCTATAGGGAGAGGCTGGCTATGCTATTTAAATCTTGTCCTCGTAAGGGTGATTTTCTTTTACCTTTCTATTTGCCTTATACAGGTTTATCATTTCACATTCTTTTGCATAATTGAATGTGCCCCCATCTGCTCATTGTTCTAGCTAATCCACAGTGTCCTGCAATGTTATTTTTAATCCTTGTTACGGTTTGCCATAATAGCACAAGATTATATGTAAAGCTTTGCTTTCATCATATTTGGTTTTACCTTTTTTTATTGTGGTTTGTCACTGCACCGATTCTGGTCTTGTCATGCATGGCTTTAAATTGTATGTTGTGTCATTTCATTTGATGTTTGCTTATTCTTTTCATATTACCTTGAGTGCTGTTGTGACCACATTACTTGGTTTCATACATGCCTTGCCGTCTTGTTTACCATTTTAGGCTTAAATTTGACCGTGACTGAATTGCATGTACAGATTTATGAATTTTGTTTTTGACTTCCTGCAAATACAAGGAGTTTTTAAGTTTGCTGCAGTATTTTTGGACCACGAGGTAAATGTTTATACTGGTATAACGCTCCAGGGAAAACAACCCTAGCCTGTTCAGCCTCTCCCTAGGGTTGAGTGTGTATTTATATGAGGTTTAATAGCTAACTTGCCAGTCTTTCTGATCAATGTTCTTTTGAACCAGTATGAGAGAAAAGTTTTCTGGAGCGATAATGAAAATTTTTTTTGCAATGAGAGAGATTTACGACTGGACAGGGTAAGCATTGAAAAGTATTAGCCTTCCTTTGGTTTGGAAGAGTCAGATTTAAAAAAAAAATTCATATGGAAAAGAATCCATGGCTTGGACAGCTCTTGGTTATGTTCACAGACATCCTCAGGAAGGTTATCCTGGAGATAGGAGTTAGTTCAGAGCAGTTTGGAAATATGTCACCTCAATGTAAAGGCTTTTGTTTGATGTTTCCAGACCAGAGGTATTTGATTAGAATCTTGATGAATTGTTTGAAGTAGAGAAAGTCTAAGCTCAATTGTGTGAATAATTAAGAATTAGGCTATCAAGTTCTCAAGATCAGGAATTGAAAGAGAAAGAGAAGTCAAACCTCTTGTTGTTATAGAGAAAGGAGCTCATTTTGGTATTTGAGAATTCTGAAGTGATATTGTTAGGATGAATAGAATTGTGTCTTTGGGAATCTTTCAAACTGTGTTGCATGCAAATAGCTTGGTTTACTCCATTTTGTCTTCCTTCCTCTTGGGACATGAACTTTTGTTTTATTGTTAAAACAAAATCGTCTACATTGAGTTTGTGCGTTTCAGTGGAAGAACTGATTTATCTGGTATAACATCAGCTGGGATTATAGTCCCATTACTATCAGGTTTTCCCTTGATTCTTGAGCGTCTGTCCATCAAAATCATATCGTGGAACCCCGACAGAACAGAAGTAGGCCATTCAGCTCATCAAGTCCACATCGACCCTCCGAAGACCATCCCACCCAGACCCCACTGTATCCTGTAACTCCACAACTACCATGGTTAACCCACCGACCCAACACTTTGGACAATTTCAGCATGGCCAATCCAGCTAATCTGCAGATCTTTGTGACTGTGGGAGGAAACTGGAGCACCTAGCAGAAACCCACACAGACACAGAGAGAATGTGTTAACTCCACACAGACCGTCATCCAGGGCTAGAATCTAACCTGGGCCCCTCATGCTGTGAGGCAGCAGTACTGACCACTGAGCCACCGCTCCTCAGCTCTTTCATGCTCTGATATCCCCTTTACCTTTCTATCTCTCCATTTTATCCACTACTTTAACTTCCTGAACGCACTTTTGTCTGTCCTCCCTAAAGTTTTTCCTCTATTTATAGTTCTGTGATGGACCCAGTCTTATTTTGTTCTGTGTTACCTAAAGATAAGACATGGAATACTTCAAGCCAAATTTTGCCATTAAGTATTCTGTAATTTTTATTAGCCCTGTCACCACAGCAACTTGCTTCATCATATTTAATCTCGCTCGGTATCTGATGACTACACTGATTCTGGTCAACGCACTTCCTTAATTTGGTTCGACAAAGTTTGCCCTATTTCCTCAGTGCCAGCTGATTCAGGTGGCGTTTGTAAATCATTGACTAAAAATGACTGAGAATTACATTGACTGAAAAACTAAACATCAACATCTGTCTGCTTATTGTCTGACGTAGAAATATTTTGCAACCTTAAGTTATTACAAAGTATTGGGCAAGCATTGTGACTCATATTATTTAACAACTACTTCCATAGTAAAACACTCAATTTATTGACTGTTGAGGCATTTGGTGATGACCTCACATTTATCACGCTACACCAACATTGTTATCAAATCTTCATCTTGGCAAGTTGTAGGACTTGAACTCAATATGCAAAGAATGCATGAAATTTCCAAATTGGAATAGGGAGCTGACTGGATTCTCCTCGCAATCTTCAGAGAAAGAAGCAAGCCTTCTGTACCTCGTACGGCTGCAACTGTTGCCAGTCAGCATGGTTGACTCTGATGGACTCAAACCTCTACAGCACAGAAAGAGACCATTTGGCCCATTGTGCAAATGATGGTTAACAAAGATCTGGTTATACTAATCCCATTTTCTAGCTATTAATATGATTATTGTCATCATCGTTATTTTACAAATGGATATTGGCAAAAACTAATTCTTGGATCAATTGCCATCCCTCTGACAAAGATGAAAGCTTCATAGAATTCCTGCAGATGGAAATAGGCCATTCAATCCATTAAGTCCACACCAACCCTCTGAAGAGCATCCCATAACTCTTCCTGTAACCTTGCATTTCCCACAGCTAATCCATCTAGCCTGCACATCCCTGGACACTATGGGCAATGTAGCATGTCCAATCCACCTAACCTGCACATCTTTGAACTGTGGGAAAAAACCCACACTGATGCAGGGAGAATGTGCAAACTCCACACAGACCGAGGGTGGAATCGAACCCGGGCCCCTGGCACTGTGAGGCAACAGTGCTAACCACTGAGCCACTTTACTGCCCCAAATTCAACTGCCTGCCACATTAAGGTGGAGAGCTCTAGTGGTAAGAAATTGCTGCACTACCCATTGTGGGATTTGAACTCACAACCTTCACGCTCAGGGGTGGGAGTGCTGCCAACTGAGCCACAGCTGCCACAAAAATGAGAAAGCTGAGAAATGTATTTCTGGGCCCTGTTATAATAATAGCAGTGAGCCATGGAATTAATGCAATTTGGCACAGTTTCCTGTGATAAACCTCCCCACTTTTGGCCAGATCAAACATTCGCAGTCACGTCCGGTAGCTAGAGGTTTGGCCATTAGGCGGGTTTGGGATTGGAACACAACAGCTAAGATAGACAAAATTACTTTTTCACAAATGCATTAATCTTGCGATGCATCATCTTTAAACTCATCTTACTGCACTACAATATTCACGATAGATTCCGCAAAGATTGATTGCACAATTAAAAATATTGAAATATTCAACTTTCCAAAGAGAAATCACTGTTTGTTGAACTTATTTCTGCAAGCTATGATGTAAGTAGGAAATAATAATGAGCCAGAGGGGAACGCCATTAATTTCTCAACAACAATTTACATTTGTACCACACCTATACCAACACCAACCTGTTGTGTTACATACATATGGTGCCTTTAATATAATGGAATATAGCAGTTTTGTCAAACAAAATTTACCAAAAGGCCACAGAGACAGATAAAAGAACAGAAATCCACAAGGTTTAAGAGTGCATCAAAGCAGGAGCAAGTTTAGAGAAAAGCAAAGTGTTGTTAATGCTGGAAATCTGAAGTAAAATATAAATGAGATCACAGGCCAGAATTTTAATTCTGCTTCTCCTTTCACCAGTGTTGCTGATTATTTATAGCATTATCTGTTTTGATTATAAAACAGTGTACCCCTTAGAGATTTCCCAAGTCCAGTGACACCCAAGACTGTAAGAAACAAGAAGAGTAGAGTTATAGAGTCATACAACCAGCCCATGATGAGCATAATCCCAGACTAAACTAGTCCCAACTAGCTGTGCTGGGCCCATATCCCTCCAAATACTTCTTATTCATGTACTTATCTAAATGTCTTTTAAATGTTGTAAATGAAGTCACATCCATAATTTCTTCTTGACGTTCATACCAAACAAGAACCACTTTGTAAGAAAATTGCTCCTCATGTACTTTTTCAATCTTTTTCCTCTCACCTTAAAAGTATGTCCCCTAGTCTTGAAATCCCCCATCCCAGAGGAAAGACCTTTGCCACTCACCTTATCTAAACCCCTCATGATTTTACAAATCTCTACACGACTTCCTACAGAAGTCCCAGCCTATCCAGCCTCTCCTTAAAACTCAAATCCTCCATTCCTGGCAAATCTCTTCTGAACTCTCTCGAGCTTAATAATACCCTTCCTATAACAGAGAGACCAGAACTGCACATCGTACTCCAGAAGAGGCCTCACCAACATCGTGTACAACTTCAATTAAATGTCCCAGCTTCTATACTTAAAGATCTGAACAATGAACACAAGCATGCTAAATGCCTTCTGAACCACCCTGTCCATATCTGATGCAAACTTCCAAGAATTATGTACCTGAACCCCTTGGTCTCTCTGTTCTACAACATGAATAATGGCCCTACTTTTCATCGTGTAAGTCTTGCCTGTGTTTGTTTTACCAAAATGAAAAACCTTGCATTTATCCAAATCAAACTCCATCCGCCACTCCTCAGCCCATTGACCCAATTGACCAAGGTCTCTTTCTAATCTTAGATAACCTTATTCAACTGCCCACTATACCACCAATCTTGGTGCCATCTGTAAATTTACTAACCATGCCTTTCACATTCTCATCTAAATCATTTATATAAATGACAAACAAAAATGGACTCACCTCAGATCCCTGTGGAACACCATTGGTTATGGGGACTGCAGTAGGCCATTCAGTCCGTTGAGTCTGCTTCCCCCATTCAATTGGATCATGGCTGATCCAACATTCCCCATTTCTTGCTCATTTCCCATTACCCTTGATTCCCCTAATGATCAAAAGTCGAAATACCTCAGCCTTAAATATACACAAGGACTTTGCCTCCACAACCATTTGTCACAAGGAGTTCAAAAGACTCCCAACCCTCTGACAGAAAAGAAACCTTCCTCATCTCAGTCTTAAATTGCCACCTGAGACTATGCCCTCTGGTCCCATGAGGGGAAACATCCTCTCAGCATTTACCCTGTCAAGCCCCTTAACAACCCTATATTTCCAAATGAGGTCACCTTTCATTCTTCTAAAGTTCAATGCGTAGAGTTGCAATCCTTTCCTCATAGGAAAATTCCTCCGTACTAGGTATTGTCCTTAGCGAATCTTCTCTGAACTGCCCTCCAATGAAACAATATGCAGTAAACCTTTTATTATCCAGCACATATGGGACCAGGAGGTACTGGTTGATTCCAGTTGACCCAGAGGTACTCATAATCAATGTAAGAACATACATTAAGTAATAGAACACATTACAGTGGGCATACACATCATAGTTACACTTTACTTATAGCATAAATCACTTAAATAAAACTTACTGGCAGAAAGCCTTCTCACTTGTGCCCTGAACTAACTACTTGGACATCATGGAGATTGCAATAATCCAGTAAACTTTCCGTATTTCAGGTATGTTGCTTTTGCCAGTTTGCCAAGAGTTAATAGCATAGAACATAGAACATTACAGTGCAGCACAGGCCCTTTGGCCCTCAATGTTACACCAACCTGTGAAACCAATTTAAAGCCCATCTAACTTATACTATTCCATTATCATCTATACGTATATCCAATGACCATTTAAATATAAGGTACAGTTTAAAACAAAGCTTGCTGCATTTCCTTAAACAAGGGGAGCAAATCTGAGGCGGAGTCTCTAGCTGTTTTTGAAATAGGCCACCAAGCCTATCACTAGAGGCTTTAGCTTGTCTTCCTGCCAATGTGCCACCTTGCCATTGGTGAGGATTGTGCTAGACGGCCCTCCTTCATCAGAGGCAAGCTGAGTGAATGATGTGGTCAGTCAATGGCCATTTCCTGAGGACCACAGATAGCAAGGGGTTTCCATTTTGGACATTTTTGGGTCCAAGAATGAACCTGCCTCCACTTCCCATCTGCCCCATGTCAATGGCCACCCATGTAGCAATGGTGCCACATGCTCTCAGCAAATCCCACACTTTGTTGGCATCTCCAGCACCTCCAAGCCCTCTGCCTATTACGTTCTCTTCTCCCAGATCATTGCTCTCTTCAATAGACTGTACCTTTACAGACTGGTGTTGGGAGCAGATGTGCACCCATAAAACACAGCTCTGACCCACATTGTTTCTCAATGGAAAAATGCATCGAAGTTACAACACAGAGGCAAGCTATTTAAACCACCCAGCCTGTGTTAGCAATTAGCCTCCACAATAACATATCACTCTTGCTGTATCTTTCTGTTTTATGCAAAATTGTCTGTCAAATGACAAGTAATGTTTTATTTAATGGAAGGTAAGGGTAGATACAGACATGAGACTATGTATAGTATTTCCCACAAACTGAGTACAATTTCTGGGATTTACACATGACATCCTGTTAATCATAGATGATGAATCATAGAATCCCTACAGTGTTGAAGAGGGCCATTCGGCCCATCGAGTCGACAGCAACCCTCTGAACAACATCCCACCCAAATGTAACCCTGCATTTCGCATGGTTAATCCATCTAACCTACACATCCCTGGACACTTTGGGGCAATTTAGCAATGCCAATTCACCTAACCTGTACAGGTTTGGACTGTAGGAGGAAACCAGAGCACTCGGCGGAAACCCACACAGACATGGGGAGAACGTACAAGCTCTACATAGACAGTCACCTGAGAGTGGAAACGAACCCGGGTCCCTGGTGCTGTGACGCAGCAGTGCTAATCACTGAGCCACCGTGGCCTCAATTGATTTGCAATGTTGGCACTTTGCATGTTTAGCTGCGTAAACTTATTACTCCTGAATTTTAGTTTTAATATGCTTCTATCAAATCAAAACAGGATAAATCTTGCTTTACCATGATTGCCTCATTTTTCCATGTAAAAAGTGAGTAATGCATGTGTGAGCATACACTTCCGTCAGTTTGGAACCTCAAATAATTCACTTGGTATGATGTTGGAAGTGACCCTCTCAGTTACGCATGTATACTGATGTCACTGTACTTGTTCAATACCAGATGATAAACTTTACACCAACTGAACTAGGACAATAATGTGTCATGTTTAGATTCAACAATGTGTCATGTCCCTTTTTGAGCACTTGTGATTGCAACAAGTCTTGAGGTTTTTGGCAAAAGCAGGGGGAAAATCTTGTAGAGTTACATATTGCCAGGCTCAGAAAGCCTTGATTTGGTTCTTATTAAACTTCATTCCTGGAAATAACAGTTGAAGATGTGAAGTTAACACACTTTTCTTTTCTGTCACAAGGACTATTCAGGGATGATGCAGGGAGACTTCATCAGTTTCCAGGCCCAACTTTATCCCAATCACTCAATGACTCTCATAGCAGATTATCTAGTCTATTATATCATTGGTTTACGTGAGATCTTTCTTTGTGCAAAATGATTGTTACATTTTCTACATCTCAACAATGGCTATAAGAAAGATGTTGTTAAATTTGAAAAGGTTTCAAAAACGATCCACAGTAGAACCTCGATTATTCAAATGAGACAGGCGGGGAGTATTTTGTTCAGATAATTGATCATTTGGATAACCGGAAACAAGTGGTAACTTATGAGTGCCAGTTATCTGAACATTTCTTTGTTATTTAGCAATGCAAACTATAACACCATTTAACTGATAACTGATCTATTGGAAACAAGCAGTAATTTGAGTGCAGATTATTGAACGTTTCTTGGCAATGCACGCCATAATGCCTTTTAACTGATAACTGAACGCTGAGTTGCTTAACACCATTTTTACGGGACCTTGATATCTTGTTCAGGTAATTCGAAATTTGGATAATTGATGTTCGGATAATCGAGGTTCTACAGTAAAACAATGTTGCCAGGCTTGGGGCGGTTTGAGCTATAGGGAGAGGCTGAATAGGCTGGGGCTATTTTCCCTGGAGCATCTGAATTTGAGGGGTGACCTTGTAGAGGTTTATAAAATTATGAGGGGCATGGATAGGGTGAATAAACAATGTATTTTCCTCAAGGTAGGGAAATCCAAAATTAGAGGGCATAGGTTTAAGATGAGAGCGGGAAAATTTAAAAGGGAGCTATGGGTCGACTTTTTCATGCAGAGGGTGGTGCGTGTATTGAACAAACTGCCAGACAATGTGTTGGAGGCTGGCTCGTACAGTTACAACATTTAAAAGACATCTGGATGGGTATATGAATAGGAAATGTTTATAGGGATATGGGCCAAGTTCTGGCAAATGGGACAAGATTAATTTAGGATGTCTGGCCAACATGGATGAATTAGACCAAAGGATCTGTTTTTGTGCTACATAGCTCTATGACTCCATGACTCTATGACTGCATCAACTCTGGTTCACAAATGTCCATTAGGGAAGGAAACTGCCATCCTTATCTGGTCTGGCCTACATGTGACTCCAGACCCACAACCGTGTGGTTGATTCTTAACTGTCCTCTGGACAATTAGAAATGGGTAATAAATATGGGCTAACCAGTGATGCTGTCATCCATAAGTGAAGAAATAAAACATTGTCTCTGTAGCACTTCAGACCATTTTCCGTTATGTGAGTGGTACTTTATTCTTTCTGCTTCTCTTTTCTCTCTCATTCACTCATTTTCTTTCTTTTCCACTCTTTTCTTCTCCCTCCTTTTCTCTTGTTTTTTTCTCTCGATCTTTGCCAGTCATGCTGTCTTTTTCTGTGGTAAACATCTCCCTGTAAAACATCTGCGTGATATTTTTAATGGTTCACTAGTTCACTCAGTGTGAAGTTCATTTATAATTCCTCACCAAATGGGAACTTGCCAGCCAGAGATTGTGCTGACTTACCATGTGACAGGCTGAGCTACCCCAAGAGAAGACTTATCTACATTTACAGCAAAGGTAATTGTCAGACCATTTAATAATCTCCCCGTGCTTATTCTGATTACTCTGTTTTGTCCGAATTGAATCCTGATGAGAAATGTTATCCTTGGATCAGGATTCTTGCTTGAATCTACAAGTTGATGTTGACATTGTGTTGACATCTAGTTTGTTATACAATTCAGTCTGTGATATGAGAAGCAGTAACATTGAAAATGGAAGCTTTTGCAGCTAAGTAAATGGATCTCTGCTGCATTTTGCTAAATATAGAGCAAATCTGTGCTGAAATTCCACAGGGTATGTCCTGATCCTCTATTGCAACATAAGCAAGATTTTATAACCCGGGTCTCCGCTGACTTTATTTGAAAGGACATCAGGGGTTCCCTTGGCCTAGCAATGGATTTTGCTTTAATTTAGTGAGTGCAGACCCCTGGAGCCAATTGAGTTTAAGACAATTTATCCGTTAGTTAGAAGGAGCACTCTGTGGTGATATAGGCACTTTCTGTGACTCTCCACAAGTATGTAAAGAGTTTTACTGAGGCCCCAGTTTGGCATTTGGGTGCACTGGCTTGGTCTGAGGTTTCTGGAGTGACAGCAGAAGGATTCTTAAGGGGCTTGAAAGGGTAAATGCTTAGAGGATGTTTCCCGCAAGGTTTGTGAAGGTTTGTAGCTCAGGTTGAGGTTTAGGGTGTAGGTTTGCTCGCTGAGCTGTAGGTTTGATATCCAGACGTTTCATTACCTGGCTAGGTAACATCATCAGTGGCGAGCTCCAAGTGAAGCAAAGCTGTTGTCTCCTGCTTTCTATTGATATCTTTCTCCTGGATGGGGTTCCTGGCATTTGTGGTGATGTCATTTCCTGTTCGTTTTCTGAGGGGTTGATAGATGGCATCTAGATCTATGTGTTTGTTTATGGCGTTGTGGTTGGAGTGCCAGGCCTCTAGGAATTCTCTGGCATGTCTTTGCTTAGCCTGTCCCAGGATAAATGTGTTGTCCCAGTCGAAATGGTGGTTTTTCTTCATCCATGTGTAGGGCTACGAGGGAGAGAGGGTCGTGTCTTTTTGTGGCTAGCTGGTGTTCGTGTATCCTGGTGGCTAACTTTCTTCCTGTTTATCCTATGTAGTGTTTGTGGCAGTCCTTGCATGGAATTTTGTAGAAGACGTTGGTTTTGTCCATGGGTTGTACTGGGTCTTTTAAGTTTGTTAGTTTTTGTTTGAGAGTGTTGGTGGGTTTGTATGCTACTAGGATTTTGATGGGTCTTAGTAGTATGGCTGTCATTTCTGAAACTTCTTTGATGTATGGTAAGGTGGTTAGAACTACACGCCAAAGAACTACACGCAAGACTGAAATACCTAGTAGAAGAGTCACAGCACTCCATCCACTCTACCCAGGAATTCCTAAAAATCATCAAAAACACAAAATAGAGGAAGACGAAGCAATGATCTCATTCGACGTAACAGCACTGTTCACCTCCATCAACATCGACCTAGCAAAGGAAACACTTACCACACTTTTAGAAGAGACCATCACACACACACCAACCACCATCAATCACATTACCAACGAAAACGTCATGAAGCTAGTGGACCTGTGCCTCACCACCCACTTCACTTTCAACACCATAGTCTACAAACAAACCAACGGCACACCTATGGGATCTCCGCTATCAGGATTCATAGCAGAAGCGGTAATGCAAAGACTAGAACAAACATCCCTACCAATCATCAAACCAAAAATCTGGGTCCGCTACGTAGATGACACCTTTGTCATCACAAAACGAAACAAGATAGAAGAGACATTTAACATCATCAACAACACCCTCACAGGCATAAAGTTCACCAAGGAGGAAGAAACCGACAACAAACCCGCATTTCCGGTCGTCACAGTAGAAAGAAAGGACAACTGAGAACTACAAACCAGTGTCTACAGAAAACCGACAAACACTGACCAAATTCTTAACTACACCAGCAACCATCCCAACACACACACAAACGAAGCTGTATCAGAACACTATTCCAACGAGCCACCACACACGGCAGCACAGACGAACTTCGGAAAACAGAGGAGAACCACCTATATACAACGTATTCAAGAAGAACGGATACTCAAAAACTACAGTGTGCAGATTCCTCAAGAACAAACCACGACAAGCAAACCAAACACAGCTAGAAACCCTAACCACCTTACCATATATCAAACAAGTTTCAGAAATGACAGCCATACTACTAAGACCCCTCGAAATCCTAGTAGCACACAAACCCACCAACACTCTCAAACAAAAACTAACAAACTTAAAAGACCCAGTACAACCCATGGACAAAACCAACGTTATCTACAAAATTCCATGCAAGGACTGCCACAACCACTACGTAGGACAAATAGTAGGAAAGTTAGCCACCAGGATACATGAACACCAGCTAGCCACAAAAAGACATGACCCTCTCTCCCTTGTAGCCCTACACACGGATGAAAAAAAACACCATTTCGACTGGGACAACATATCTGTCCTGGGATAGGCTAAGCAAAGACATGCCAGAGAATTCCTAGAGGCCTGGCACTCCAACCACAACGACATAAACAAGCACATAGATCTAAATGCCATCTATCAACCCCTCTGAAAATGAACAGGAAATGACATCACCACAAACCCCAGGAACCCCCATCCAGGAGAAAGATATAAGTAGAAAGCAGGAGACAACAGCTTTGCTTCACTTGGAGGTCGCCACTGATGATGTTACCTAGCCAAGTAATGAAACGTCTGGATATCAAACCTACAGCTCAGCGAGCAAACCTACACCCTAAGGATGTTTCCCTTTGGGAGAGAGTCTAGGACCAGACAGGAGGCGATGGCCGAGTGGTATTACTACTGGAATGTTAATTCAGAGACCCCGGTAATGTTCAAGGTTGTGACATGTTGGTAAAAGGAAATACTGTGAAAATTAAACTGGCTTAAGCATGAAGAAGAAAAAATGAAAAAAAAAGCTGGAGATGGATTTCCAAAGCACAGGAAGCAAAGCAAAGAAAGGGAAATAGGACTGAGAATCCTAGAATCAGAATTGTGAAGGAAAAGGGATGGGAGAGAGAGAAAAAAAAATAATGTGAACATAGGCTAAAAATGAGACAGTTGAAGCAAAAGATATCAGATGGTAATGTAGACTCTGGTGACAATCTGAGTCAAAATCTAAAACCCTGTAAGGAAAGGTTTATGTTTTCAGAGGTCCTACCGAATCTTGAGGTAAAGGATATGCAGTCAATCTTGATGTCATTTGAAAAACTAACATGACGAATGAATAGCACAAAGATTGGACGTGTTACTCATGCAGAGTAAGTTGACAGGAAAAGCACGGGAAGTTTATGCTTATTTATCAGAGGTTTCTTGAGATTATGATCTTATTTTGAAAAAAAAAGCTGGATTGGCTGCATGTGAATTAGTGCCTGAGGGGCATAGGCAAAGGTTCTAGAATTTACTGAAACAGCCTAGGCAAACCTATATTAAATTTGAAAAAAATTTAAACAAAGTTTTGACAGACGGAAATTAAATCTAGCATAGAGTGATTACTCTTCTCGAGGAAGTTAAAGAATCCATGTTGAGGACCAAAGGGTTGTAATTGCTGGTAGGTGTTAATAGCTGCAAGGAAATGGCTGAGCTAGAGATAGTCACTAAGGAAGAAGATTTTTTAACACCTACCATTAAGATCTTCATCCATATCTATTCACTCTTGCCATTAGTGCAACCTCTTGCATTGAAATAGCATTTTACCATCTGTACCTCTTGCTCCTCCCCCCTTTATTGACAACATCGGCTTGGATAGAGGATTGGCTAACTACTTGGTGACAGAGAATTATGATGCAGTTACAGGTTCAGATCAAGTGGCATCTGAGGAAGTACAGAAAAAGTTCAATAGATTGATTCCAGAGATTCGGTTTTAGTCTTCTGAAGAGAGATTGAACAGTTTATACTGAGTTAGGGCTTCCTTGGTCTGATCATAAGGCAAAAATTGCAATAAACATTGGAGAGCAAGTCCATGCTGCCTTGCATGTTCAACTCTGAACTGGCACTTGATGCGTAGCTGTATAGAAATAGTAGGTGAGTAGTAGGTAAAAGATGGGATGGGGGTGGCAGTTTCAGGATGGCAATCTGCAAATAGTAATGTTCCACAGGGATCAGTGCTGGGGCCATAACTATTTGCAAGATGACTCAGATGTACGATACCCAAATTTATGGATGACACTAAAGTATCTGGAAAGCAAGTAGTGAGGATGACACAGAACGTCTACGGAGGGATATAGATAGGTAAAATGAGTGGGCAACAACTTGGCAGATGGAATATAATGTGAGAAAATGTGAAGTTATACATGTTGGCAGAAAGAAGGGAAGACTTGCACATTATATTAGGAGGGAGGGACTGCAGGAAAGTGCAACACAAAGGGATTTTGGAGTCCTTGTGATTAAATCTCGAAAATCGAGCAGAACAGTACAGGGGGTAATCATAGAACTCCTACAGTGTGAAGCAGGCCATTTGGCCCCATCAAGTCCAACCAACCCTCTAAACAGCATCCCACTCAATCTCTGTAATCCTACACTTCCCATGGCTAGCCTGCACAATCCACCAAAACTACACATCTTTGGACTGTGGGAGGAAACCCACACAGACACAGGGAGAACATGCAAACTCCATATAGACAGTCGCCCAAGGCTGGAATCAAACGTAGGATCCAGGACCTGTGAAGCAGCAGTGCTAACCACTGAGCTACCATGTCACTGAGTCAATAGGGAAGGTAAATGTTTCAAAAAGAATGGAGTATAAAAGCTCTGCAAGGCACTAGTGAGACCACAGCTGGAATACTATGAAAAGCTTTGGTCCCTTGATTGAGTGGAAGCCATCTTGGCATAGGAAGCAGTCCAGAAAAGTTTCACTGGATTGATTCTGAAGAGATTTGCTTCTGACGAGAGGTTGAGTAGCTTAGGCTTCTACTCATTGGACTTTAGAGAAAGGACAGGAGACTTTATTGAAACATTCATGGGGGCTTGACAGGACAGATGTAGAGAAGCTATTTCCCTTGGTCTGAGAGTCTAGGAATGGACAGCATAATCTCAGAGAAAGGGGTCACTTGTTTATGAAGGAGGAAATGAGGAACTTTCTTTTCTCATAGGGGGTAAAGTCTGTGTCTACACTCCCCACAGTGCTGGAGACTGAATCAGAAGTTGCCAACTGCAAGAGATTCAAGTCAATCACAGACTCCGAGACAGCCACTCTCCAGGATTATCTCGCAGTCTCCAGGAATGAAAGTTTAATCTTCTGGATCAATGTTGCAAGAGAAATGTCACTGGGGGATTGAAGGGAATTTACATCTTCTTCATCTTCAGTGAGCACTGTTGCTTATTTTTCACAATAAATAGTGGAGGTGACGAGGAAAAGCTGTGCCATTAGCTGCTTCACTGGGTAAACTGTTTAAAGGAGAACTGTTTAAAGGATATCAGTGATGTTGTGAAACTCACAAACTGAGTCTGTTCAGGATTTGTAATCCGTACATTTCCCAGTTAAAAGGAAGTGTTAGCGATCCAATGGAATGATGCATGGCTTCTAGATGTTGTGGTTTACTTGGAAACAGATTTTAATCTTATTAAACAGCTGTGACTTGTTGACTTCTTAGCTTAAAAACGTGTTGCTGGAAAAGCGCGGCAGGTCAGGCAGCATCAAGGAGCAGGAGAATTAATGTTTCGGGGACAAGCCCTTCTTCAGGCTTATGCCCGAAACGTCGATTCTCCTGCTCCTTTGAAGCTGCCTGATCTGCTGCGCTTTTCCAGCAACACATTTTTCAGCTCTGATCTCCAGCATCTGCAGTCCTCACTTTCTACTTGTTGACTTCTGTCTGTTTCCAATTATGAAAGTCTCAGGCTGGTATTCCCCTGTGACTAGGAGATAGTCAGGACTGCAGAGGCTGGAAGAGCACGGCAGGTCAGACTGTATCCAAGGAGCAGGAATGTCAACATTTCCTCCACTGACACTGCAGGCCGTGTGACTGTCAACAGCATCACTGACTGGATTCTGCCCAAGTGACCACTCCAGCACACACACCCCCAACTCCTGATGAACTCTCCACCCCTGGCCCCAGCTCTACCTCAGCCCCAAGCTCTGCTGAGTATTCGCCAAACCCCCTGGGACCTCCCCCTCACTGGGACTGGACAGCCAGGCCTCAGCAAAGGGCTCACCTTCCTTCCCCTATACCCATGCATCAATGAATTCCATGCACGCCTCCATGTCGAGCTGCTTCTCCCCCACTTCCGTGCCTACTTTTCCGAATAGGAATCGAGCCCACTCTCTAACAATCCCTCCTCCCTGCTCCAGGAAACTCCATCCGTTTGGATACACCCTCCCAATCTCCTATGCTCTCTCGATCTTTTCGTATCCAACTGCTACTGCGACATTTATCGCTTAGATCTCTCACCTAATCCAACCTCTCTCCACAACGACCTTGATTATCTGTCCTCTCCCTCACCCTCTTGCAAAGACGCTATCCCATTCTCCCAATTCCTCTGCCTCCGTCTCATCTGCTCTCAGGATGAGGTGTTCCACTCCAGGACATCCCAGATATCCGCATACTTTAGGGACCGTAGTTTCCCCTCCTCTGTAATTAAGGATGTCCTTGACTGTATCTCCTCTATCTCATGTATTTCTGCCCTCAAACCCCGTTCCCCCCAACAACATAAGGATAGAGTCCCCTGAGTCCTCAAATACCACCCCACCAACCTCCGAATTCAAGGCATCATCCTCTGACATTTCTGCCACCTACAATCAGATCCCCCTGCCAAAAAGATATTTCCTTCCCCACTCCAGTCCGCTTTCTGTAGGGACCATTCACTCTGTGATTCCTTTGTCAACTCTGCACTCTCTACTAACTTCTCCACCACACCCTATACCTTTCCCTGCAAACACAAGGGATGCAACACCTGCCCCCAAAACCTCCCCTCTCCCATTGTGGTCCCATTTGGGGAGATCAAATGCAGACTCGGGGTTCGGTTTGCAGAGCATCTGCGTTCCACATGCACTAACCAACCCAACCTTCCGGTTGCCATCCATTTTAATTCCCCCTCCCATTCCCTCAGCAACATGTCTATCCTTGGCCTACTCCACTGTCAGAGTGAGGCCAGACAGAAACTGGAGAAGCCACACTCTATATATCCCCTGACGACAGGCCTCAAGTGGGGAGTATTGCATCCGAGTTGAGAATGTGGTGCTGGAAAAGCACAGTAGGTCAAGCACCATCTGAGGAGCAGTACAACGGACGTTTCGGGCGTAAGCCCTTCATCAGAAATGGTGCTTGTGGGCTGAGGGGCTGAGAGATAAATGGGAGGGGGGAGGGGGGAGGGGCAAGGTAGCTGGGAATGTGATAGGTAGATGAAGGTGGGGGGAAGTGATAGATCGGAGAGGAAGATGGAGCGAATAGGTGGGAAGGAAAATGGACAGGTAAGACCGGTCAAGGAGGCATTGCCAAGTTGGAGGCTTGGGACTGGGATAAGGTGGGGGGGAGGAGAAATGGGGAAACTGGTGAAATCCACATTGATCCCGTGTGGTCGCAGGGTCCCAAGGTGGGAAATGAGACGTTCTTCCTCCAGGCATCTTGTGGTAAGGGTTTGGTGATGGAGGAGGCCCAGCCCTCTGCATGTCCTCGGTAGAATGTCAGGGGGAGTTAAACTGTTCAGCCATGGGGCGGTGGGGCTGGTTGGTGCGGGTGTCCCAGAGATGTTCTCTGAAATGATCCGCAAGTTGGCGTCCTGCTTTCCCGATGCAGAGGAGACCATATTGGCTGCAACAGACACAATAGATGACATTTGTGGAGGTACAGGTAAATTTCTGTTGGATGTGGAAGGACCTTTGGGGCCTTGGACGGAGGTGAGGGGAGTGGAGTGGGCGCAGGTTTTGTACTTTCGGTGGTGGCAGGGGAAGGGGCTGGGAATGGGGTGTTGGCTGGTGGGGGGGCATGGATCTGTTAAGGGGGTCACAGAGGGAATGATATCTCTGGAATGTAGGTAAGGATGGGGAGGGAAATATATCCCTAGTGGTGGGGTCTGTTTGAAGTTGGCAGAAGTGGTGGAGAATGATGCGATGATTGGTGGGGACCGGGGTGGGGTGGAGGGGGGGTGGGGGCATCTTTGTTGCATTGGGTGGAGTGGGGTTCAAAGGTGCAGGAAGTGGATGAGATGCACTGGAGGGCATTGTCAACCACGTGGGAGGGGAAGTTGCAGTCTTTGAAGAAGGAGGCCATCTGGGATGTTCAGTAGTGGAATTGGTCCCCCTGGGAGCAGATGCAGTGATGGCGGAGGAATTGGGATCATGAGATGGCATTTTTACAGGAGGCAGTGTGGGAGTCGGTGGGTTTGTAGTAAGTGAGTTTGTATTGCATCAGACTCCTGCCTTGCAAGAAAGCAGGCCATTCAACACGCGCACACTGCCCCTCTGAACACCCGCACTGACGAATCCACCTAACCTCTTTGGATTGTGAGAGGAAACTGGAGCACCCGGAGGAAACCCATGCAAGCACAGGGAGAATGTGCAAACTCCTAGAACCCGGGTCCCTGGTGCTGTGAGGCAGCAGTGCTAATCACTGAGCTATTGTGTGACTGTGCTGAAGGTCAGCCTAGATATTTAAGCAGCAAATCCAAAGGTGGAACTTGAACCCTGGGAGTGCAACTGATTGAGCCATGGTTGACTCAGAGAGTAGTTACCTCTAGTCTTAGATTAGATTACATCACAATGTGGAAACAGGCCCTTCGGCCCAACAAGTCCACACCGACCCGCCGAAGCGCAACCCACCCATACCCCTACATTTACCCCTTACCTAACACTACAGGCAATTTAACATGGCCAATTCACCTAACCTGCACATCTTTGGACTGTGGGAGGAAACCGGAGCACCTGGAGGAAACCTACGCAGACACAGGGAGAATGTGCAAACTCCACACAGTCAGTCGCCTGAGGCAGGAATTGAACCCAGGTCTCTGGCGCTGTAAGGCAGCAGTGCCAACCACTGTGCCACCCCTTGTGAGTTATAGCTGCTCCTGATCTCACCGATGGTACTTTAGAACATAGAACATAGAACAATACAGCACAGAACAGGCCCTTCGGCCCACGATGTTGTGCCGAACTTCTATCCTAGATTAAGCACCCATCCATGTACCTATCCAAATGCCGCTTAAAGGTCGCCAATGAATCTGACTCTACCACTCCCACGGGCAGCGCATTCCATGCCCCCACCACTCTCTGGGTGAAGAACCCACCCCTGACATCTCCCCTATACCTTCCACCCTTCACCTTAAATTTATGTCCCCTTGTAACACTCTGTTGTACCCGGGGAAAAAGTTTCTGACTGTCTACTCTATCTATTCCTCTGATCATCTTATAAACCTCTATCAAGTCACCCCTCATCCTTCGCCGTTCCAACGAGAAAAGGCCGAGAACTCTCAACCTATCCTCGTATGACCTACTCTCCATTCCAGGCAACATCCTGGTAAATCTTCTCTGCACCCTCTCCAAAGCTTCCACATCTTTCCTAAAGTGAGGCGACCAGAACTGCACACAGTACTCCAAATGTGGCCTAACCAAAGTCCTGTACAGCTGCAACATCACCTCACGACTCTTGAATTCAATCCCTCTGCTAATGAACAATAATACTTTGGCCTCCTTTGTGCTGGGTTTCCCCCACCGTTATCACGGATTTACCACTCCATATATCAGTCTGTACTTAAACCCACATGTGGTGGCACAGTGGGAAGGTCACTGGACCAGCCTTCTGAAGGACCACATTTATTCTCTGGGGAAGCAGGATTAAATCTGACCGTAGCTGCTGTGGAGTCAATAAATCTGGAGCAAAGAGCCACCTTCAGTAACGGTGATCAGGAAACACTCATCAGTTAGTGTAAATGCACAACCAGTTCACTAATGTCCTTCAGGAAAGGCAGGAGAATCGACGTTTCAGACATATTGCCCGAAATGTCGATTCTCCTGCTCCTCGGATGCTGCCTGACTGGCTGTGCTTTTTCAGCAACACACTTTTTGACTCTGATCTCCAGCATCGGCAAGACTTTATGCTTTGACCTCACCTTCTCCTACACCCGGAGAAGGGTGTTATGCCCATTTAAGCCTGTCTCCATAAATTCTCTGCTGTTTATTTGCAGTGATTTCTATTTTTACAATGCAAGCTTCTCAGTTTGCGGAAGGCGCAATACCAATGTTGGCATGTTTCCTTTGTTACTTAATGTAAGATCTCCTTCCATTTCAAAACCACATTTGATTTTATGGTCCAATTAGAATTGTTCATTTACTCATCCTACCACATATCCATTCAACACTTTATGCTCGGACCACATTTCCTATCTAACCTCAAGCATTGCTGTCATTTCTTGCCCATTTCTTGCATTGCAGCCTGGGAGCAGTCAATTATTGTCTAATCTAGTTCTTTTTGAGCTGAAAACAAATCTTCAGTATCATAAAATATTTATCCTATAACTGCCATAAACGCTTTGGAAATAATGCTCACGGTCAGAGTTTGGCAAGATTATAAAGCTCATCCCAAGATTGAGGTTAAAATTGGAATACTCTTGTTTCACAATACTTTCCCACGGACTGACTGCTTTGTTAATGCTTTCTTTGAAAATACTTCCAGCTGCTTTTGCATAAATGGGTTTCACATCACTTTGCAACTCAAAGTATTAATGCTATTAAAACAATTTATTTAAAATATTAGGGCACAGCTATCTATTGCTACTCCCTGTCCTGCAATTTTCAATAAAGGAAGGAAGCAACAAAGTATGCAATGAATGACTTCACTTTCTGGTCCCCCAAATCCTCTCCACCATCGGCAGGGTACATGTGTTGGAATACTCCCTATTTGCCTGGACGGATGCAGCTCCAACAGCACTCAAGAAGTTCAACACTCTCGAGGGCAAAGCAGCCCACATGATTGCCACCACACCCTCAAGCATTCAGTCCCTCGATACTCAGTAGCAGCAGCGTGAGCACTGCAGAAAATCACCAACACCCCTTAGACAGAACAAAAAGAATTAAACAAGTTCTTGGAAAAGGAAAAATTCATGATCACATCCAGGGAAAGGACCAGGGCAGCAGATACATTGGAACACCACCCAAGTTCCCCTCCAGACACTGTCTATCCTTACTTGGAAATATATCACCGTTTCTTCACTGTCGCTGGGTCAAAATTCTCAAACTCCTTCCTGAACAGCATTGCGGTTCTCACTATTGCAAATGGACAGTGAATGTTCAAGAAGGCAGCCCACCTCCACCTTCTGAAGGCAACTGGGAAAGGACATCAAATACTGCCAGCGCCCACATCCCCTGAAGTAATAAAAAGAAACTGAGTGTGTGAGATTTGGAAGAGACACCAGGAGAAAACTCTTCATACAATGTGTTGTAAGTCAGTGAAATATGCTTCCAGGGTTCGTGGTTGGGCAAGAAATGATACCGATGTTTGAGATTAAATAGGAAATGTGGTCAAAGCAGAAAACGTTGAATGGATATGTGGATAGGATGAGTAAATGCTGCTGTGAAATGAAATAGATATACCTTTAAGGGCATGTATCTTACACTGCTGCCCATTGTTACCACCTATTTATGGTGGCACGGTGGCTCAGTGGTTCACACAGCTGCCTCACAGCACCAGGGACCCGAGTTTGATTCCAGCCTCAGTCAACTGACTGTGTGGAGTTTGCACATGTCCTAGTGTCTCTTTGGGTTTCTTCCAAGTGCTCCGGTTTCCTCCTACAATCCAAAGGTTAGGTTCATTGGCCATGCTAAATTGTCCAGGGATGTGTATGTTAGGTGGATTAGCCTTGGGAAATGTAGGGTTATAGGGTATGGGCATGAGTCTGGGAAGGATGCTCTTCAGAGGGACAGTATGGACTCAATGGGCTGAATAGCTTGCTTCCATGCTGTAGGGATTATATGATTCATCATCAATGATTGACAGGATGTTATGTGCAAATCCAGAAGTTGTACTCAGTTGATGGGCAATACTATACATAATCTCCTGTCTGTATCTCATCTCACCTTCCATTAAAGAAAACATTACTGGGCATTTAATGGACAAGTTTACATCAAAAAGAAAGATACAATAAGTGTGATGTGATAGTGTGGAGGCTAATTGCTAACACTGGCTTCGATAGTTTAAATAGCTTGTCTCTGTGTTATAACTTTGATGCAGTGTTCCATTTCTTTAGCCACCCCACAAGAGAAAAAAATCTTTGCCAAAATCACTCTTGAATTTAGTAACACATTGTTTTCTATGCTGTAGTTTTATTGCTTAAATAAAACTTGTTGCACATAACCATAAGGTCACAACAAGCCAGATTTACAACAACAACTTCTAGTCAATGTTCTTGCAGATTTTGAACAATGTCTGCTTTTTATTGGGAAGTTGTGGTTTAATGATGTAAAACCAAGGGCAACAGAAGGTTGGGATTACACTGCAGCTGTGAGGGAGAGGTGTCACTGGTGATGAAACTTGCAACAGCAAATTGGAAGCAGTTGAGCAGGTCATTTAACTGAGTATGTCTTGTATCTTGCGAAACATTGCCACTCAATCATTGAATAACAGAGAACAGAATACCCATTGTGCTTGTGCTGGCTCATTGAGACATCTACCTAATTAGCTCAACCTTTCTTCATAAACATGCAAATTCTTCCTTTTCCAAGAACTTGTATAATTCCCTTTTGAAAGTTACAGATGTGTTTGTTTCCGCCACCCTTGCAAGACAGTGTTATTCCACACCAACTCAAAATAAAATCTCTTCATCTCCCCAGTAGTTCTTTTGGCTATTATCTTAAATCTCTATCCTCTGGTTATGACCTTCCCGCCAGTGGAAACTGCTTTTTCTTTCTTATTTTGTTCTGTCAAAACCCCTCATAATTTTTAATGCTTTTTAAATTAGATCGCCCAGCAGTGATTGGAAGGAGGGCCAGGTGGATCTCATTGTGTATGAGATCCCTGATTGGGCCAATCAGGGAGCTCATACTCAATGAGATCCACCTCGCCCTCGTTCCAATCACTATAATCCCCCCCCTTCTAAGTCTGAGGATATAGGATTGTTTTTTTTTCTTGTGACTTCTCCTGGGTCATTTTCACCTCAGGTCCAGTGACTCTGACTCAGATTTGGACACAGATGATGCGTACCGGACTGCGGTTTGTCTCTTGCGTTTGGAGAGGCTCAGGAGAAATTCCTCCTTTTCTTCAGCTGGTAACGGTATTGAGGTTGTAACATCGAATGCATCCATCTTGGGCTCAGGGGATTGTTTAAGGCTGGATGGAGGGGGAGAATCCACAGTTTCTGACAGTGCTTTCAGCTGCTCTGAGGAGCAAGGTATATATTGCCCCGTTAGCAAGGTGATCCACGTGTTTGTTCAGGACTGCCTCACCTACCCGAACTTTTGATGTCAGGGGACCTGACCTTGTGTTGACCTCACCTCATACCCATGCAGGGGTCATTTACAGCAAACTCTGTCCATCAAAGGCAACTGTCCCTCTCGCTTAGAGAAGGTATATGGCCGGCATTGGCATTCCCTTAGCTCTCTCTGCACAAAGGGCAAACAATCTCAATTTCTTCAGTCTCTCCACATAATCTGGTGCCCTGGTGCTGTGTGGCAGCAGTGCTAACCACTGAGTAGCATTGTGGCTCAGTGGTTTGCATAACTGCCTCACAGCACCAGGGACTTGGGCTCAATTTCAACCTGGGACGGCTGTCTGTGTCGAGTTGGCACATTCTCCTCATATCTGCGTGGGTTTCCTCCATGTGCTCCAGTTTCCTCCTACAGTTGAAACATTTGCAGGTTATGTGAATTGCCCATGGTGTCTAGACCTATGGAGGTTAGGTGCATTAGTTAGGGGAATGGGTCTGGGTGGAAGGGTTGGTGTGGACTTGAACTGTTTCCTTGAATCACTGCGGTCTTTCTGGTAGAGTTACAACATTATACCGGGGGGCTGTTCACCACCTTACTTTTGTAATTGTGTCTTATTTGTGAAACTAAGCTTCATGTGTATGTGTGTGCGATTTTTTTAAAACAGAATTATCAACTGGTCTTTTGAACATTTGTGTGCATAACACTCCTGACACCACCCCCAAACCCAGGTCTCTCTGATCCTGCACTCTATTTGAATGTGTCGACGATGTTAAATTTTGCCATTGTGTTTTACGTACTTTTGGACTTAGGATTTTCTTCATCTGACGTTGGCTGTGTTTATTTGTGTGGTAATGCTAGGGGGTGACTCAGGTTTTACATAAACCACTGTCTCTTGGGTTGCCTCCCTCAGTGTAGGCCTCAGGCACCAGAAATGTTATTGGAGTCCAACTGACATATTTAAAGATGGACCCTGCAGTCTAAGATCCCAAGGTGGCCAGCCAGATTCGTGGATCTCAGGGTCCTTGTGGAAATTTCTAACTGACCATAGGCTGAACTAAACTCAGGCCACTTGGCTTAAAATCATCACTTTACCAATCAGCAGCTCCATTGGCAGAGACAACATAGCAGCTTTACTTCCTGCTTTATCAGCCAGAGTATCAGGCCATGATAAAATTGATCGAGATGCAATGCCATTAAAATAATTTACAGGCTGCAGGAAAACCGGCAAGGGCTTGCTAAGCTATGATTATTTTCCCATTCTGATTCGTAAGAATGTTGCTTCTGTGGAAATTTGAATTTGTATTATGGACGTACTATGACCTGTTTTGGTCTCCCATTGAAATGCCTTTGTGCTGTTTAGGTGGGTGTCCATCTCACATTCATTTGTTGAAACCACAGCCTTTCAGAGGCTGTTAGCATCGTCTTTCTTCTTCTCCGGCTTCCTTCAGGCCTCCCATAGCCCATGTCCCAATGTTATTACCCATCTGATCTTCCATACACTCTGTCATACAGACAGAAACAGGTCCTTATGTTCAACTCATCCGTGCTGACCAAGTTACTAACTATCCTAGTCCCATTTGACTGTGTTTGGCCAATATTCCTCGAAACCTTTCCTATTCATCTACCTGTTCAAATATTTTAAATGTTGTAACTGTGCCTGCCTCTACCACCATCTCTGGCGGTTCATTCCACATATGAGCCATCTTCTGTGTGAACTGTTGCCCCTCAGGTCCCTTTTTAAATCTTTCTCGTCTCACCTTAAATCTATGCCCTCTAGTTTTGAACTCCCCCACCCCAGGGAAAATATCTTAGTTATTCACCATGCTCTGTTTCTTGTTGCCAATGGCAGGCTGTCAGGACTTCATTCCATTTGTCTGTACCTGACCATGCTTCTCACTTTTTCTCTCTCTGTCTCCCTCTCTCTCTGAGGTGCTGCATTTTGGAAAGACAAATCAGGGTAGGATTTACGACCTTAATGGTTGGATCGTAAGGAGTGTTGCTGAACACAGAGACCTTGGAATGCAAGTTCATAGTGCCTTGAAAATGGAGTCACAGGTAGACAGGATAGTGAAGAAGGCATTTGGTATACTTGCCTTTATTGGTCAGTGCATTGATATAGGAATTGAGAGGCCGTGTTGTGGGACAGAACATTGATTAGGCCACTTTTGGAACACTGCATTCAGTTCTGGTCACCCTTCCTTTAGAAAGATGTTTTGAAACTTGAAAGGGTTCAGAAACTATTTACAAGGATGTTGTCAGGGTTGGAGGATTTGAGCTATAGGGAGCGGCTGAGTAGGCTGGGACTATTTTCCCTGGAGCGTCGGAGGCTGAGGGGTGGCCTTACAGAGGTTTGTAAAATCGTGAAGGACATGGATAGGGTAAATAGTCAAGCCAGGGTAGGGGAGTCTAAAACCAGAGGGCGTAGGCTGAGGGTGAGAGGGGAAAAGATTTAAAAGGGACTGACAGTGCATGTTTTTAACACAGAGTGTAGTGCCAGAGGAAGTGGAGGAGGCTTGTACAAGAATAAAACTTAAAAGGCATTTGAATAGGAAGGGGTTTAGAGGGATAGAGCCAAATGCTGGCAAATGGGACGAGATTAATTTAGAATATCTGGTCGGCATGGACGAGTTGGGCTGAAGGATCTGTTTCCGTGCTGTACATCTCTATGATTCTGACATTTCAACTGCACTGAGAAACCATTTTGATTCCTGAACATCTACTCATAATCTATTGCACTCAATGTCCTTCCTGTTCAATCAAGCTGATTCTGTGCACCCTTGGTCATATATTCATTTTTCAAACCAGCACAATAACACACCTATGATGTTTCTGTTGCTTCTTAGCATTTATGTGTCCTTCCTAGTTACGTGACTGACAGATGAATAAAGGCAATGCTGTCCACTCAGCAACAGCTGCTTTTGCGTGCTGAGGGAAAACCTGAAATAAAAGAACATTATGTGGAATGTCTCTGCACCTTAGTCCATCCTTAATGAAGCGACGAAGGTGGTTGATTTTAACACGACTGGTGGGAAAGTGCTGGGTTTGGATTGGCTGTCCGGGCTCATTATTGTTTGGGTTCAAAGTGAAACATCAACAAATGTCCGTCCGCGTCTGTGGTAGTCAGGTGATCTCGACCAGGAGGCACATGTTCAATGGACAGGCATCTGAGGCGTCAACTCAATAAAGAGCTTGTGTTGAACGAAATCTTGTGCATATGCTCAAAACAAGATGTCAGAAGATGAATGTCCGAAGCTGAAATAAAAATTACAATTGCAGAGTCATGCGCTGCCAGTGGAAATAAAGACACAAAGATTACAAAAGTGCTTAAGAGAAACTGACTTCAGCTTTATCCCCTACCAGCTCCTGTTCAAATTCATGGTGATGTCAGGCAGACCTGGGAATTCTTCTG
This sequence comes from Chiloscyllium punctatum, assembly GCF_047496795.1. Taxonomy (NCBI): domain Eukaryota; kingdom Metazoa; phylum Chordata; class Chondrichthyes; order Orectolobiformes; family Hemiscylliidae; genus Chiloscyllium; species Chiloscyllium punctatum. The sequence goes on along the minus strand of NC_092749.1, from coordinate 103,823,157 downwards.
TACATAATGGCAGGCCGACTCAAAAGCAATGGATTTGTTGATCTAATCGGCACTGGTCCCTACATTTTTATCACTTTCGGAAAGAGCCTGTTTCAAGACTCATTCCACCAAAAATCTCTCTGAACAGCACAGTAGATGTTTAAAAGGCTTTGAAGGATCGGTCACATAGGAAGCATATCATTAAGCTGGAAAGGGTTCAGAAGAGATTGACCAGGATATTGTTGGGATTGGAAGGCTTGAGTTCTAAGGAGATGCTGGATAGGCTGAGTCTTTTTTCACTGGAGCATAGGAGGTTGAGGGGTGACCTTATAGAGGTTTATAAAATCACAAGGGGTATGGATAAGATGAATGGTAGGTGTCTTTTCCCTAGGGCGGGAGATTTCAATTCTAGGGACATATCTTTAAGACAGGGGTAACTTTTTTGAGTGGTTCGTGTGTGGAATGAACTTCCAGAGAAAGTGGTGGATGCAGGTACAGTCATGATATTTAAATGACATTTGGATAAGTACATCGATTGGAATGGTTTGGAAGGATATGGGCCAAGTGCAGGCAGATGGGACTAGTTTAGTTTGAGATGATGGTCAACATGGACTGGTTGGACTGAAGGGTCTGTATGACAGTGCGATGCTTTGAGCACCAGAGTGAACGTTAATCATGAATGCTATGTATTCGATACGAGGGAATGAAATGAAAAAGATTGATCAGTACGTAACATCATCAAGGCATCTTTTAGAAACCTGTGCATTTGTGCAAATAAAAAATGAACTAATTCAAGACAGGATTGCATTTGGAATAAGGGATCCAAAACAGGAGTCACAGAACCATTGAGCAAGACAGCACAGAAAAAGACCCTTTGGTCCAACTCATCCATAACTAAACTAGTTCAACTTGCCTGCATTTGGCCCATATTAATCTAAACTCTTTCAATTCGTGTTTTAATATTGCAATTAAATATGTTTTAAATATTGCAATTGTACTAGCTTCCACCATTTCCTCTGGCAGCTTGCTCCACACACGCACCACTCTCAGTAAGAAAAGTTGCCCCTCATGTCCCTTTTAAACTTTCCCCTCTCAGCTTAAACCAAAGCCCTCTAGCTTTGGATGCCTCATGTCCTGGGGAAATGATCTTGGCTATTTGCCCTTTCCTTGCCACTTGTGATTTTATAAACTTCTGTAAGGTCACCCCCTCAGCCTCTGAGGCTCCGGGGAGAAAAGTCCCAGTCGCTTCAACCTCTCCATATAACACAACAATCCAGTCTCAGTAACATCCTTAGAACTCTTCCTTGCATCCTTTCTAGTTTCATAACATCCTCCCTGTAGCAGGATGACCAGAATTGCATGCAATACTCTGAACGTAGTCTTTCCACTGTCTTGTACAGCTGTAACATGACGTTCCAACTCCTGTACTCAGTGCTCTGACTGATGAAGGCAAGTGTACCAAACACCTTCATCATCACTTTCAAGGAACTATGTACCTGCACCCCTGGGTCTCTCTGTTCGACAACACTTACAGAGTTAATGGTAGGGCCTGGGGAGGATTGTCAAACACAAAAAGCTGAGAGCTCTTGCAGTGATGTAGCGACCAATTGATGCACAAGCAATGTGTCCACTGTTGGATTTGTTAACCATTTGGCAACATTCTTGCCCAATTTTCATCAGCATATGAGTCATTCTGTAAACCCACAAGTGAGGATGTGCATTAGCCCTTAGCTCATGAGAAAATAATCCAGTTGCTTCATTAAATACTGGGAAATCCAACCTCATGCATCACTGGGGTGGCATGGTAGCACAGTGGTTAATACTACTGCTTCACAGCATCAGGGGGTTTGATTCCAGCCTCAGGTGTCTGTCTGTGTGGAGTTTGCACATTCTCCATGTGTCTGTGTGGGTTTCTCCCGGTTGCACACAGACTACTTTTATAATAGAAAAAGCAGCTGACATCAGTAGGAAGAAATGTGAGTGAAAGAACATTGGAACATAGAACATTACAGTGCAGAAAAGGTCCTTTGGCCCTCGATCTTGTGCCAACCAGGTGAGACCAGTCTAAGCCTATCTAACCGACACTGTTCCATTCTTGTCCACTCGCCTCTCCAATGACCATTTAAATGCCCTTAAATTTGGCAAGTCTACTACTGTTGCAAGCAGTGTGTTCCACGCTCCTGCTACTCTGAGTAAAGAAACTACCTCTGACATCTGTCCTATATCTATCACCCCTCAGTTTAAAGCTATGTCCCCTTATGCTAGACATTGCTATCTGAGGAAAAAGGCTTCCATTGTCCACCCTATCTTACCCTCTGAATATCTTATGTCTCAATTAAGTCACCTCTTAACCTTCTTCTCTCTAAAGAAAACAGCTTCAAGTCCGTCAGCCTTTCCGCGTAACATCTTCCCTCCATACCAGGCAACATCCTAGTAAATCTCCTCTGAGCCCTTTCCAAAGCTTCCACATCCTTCCTATAATGCGGTGACCAGAACTGTATGTAATACTCGAAATGTGGCTGCACCAGAGTTTTGGACAGTTACAACATGACCTCATGGCTGAAACATTCAATCCCTTTACCAATAAAAACTAACACAGGTATGCCTTCTTAACACCCTATCAACCTGGGTGGTAACTTTCAAGGATCTATGTACTTGGACTCCCAGATCTCTCTGCTCATCTACAATACCAAGAATCTTACCATTAGCCCCGTATTCTGCATTCCTGTTGCTCCTTCCAAAGTGAATCATCTCACACACTTTGCCGCATTAAACTCCATTTCCCATCTTTCAGCCCAGCTCTGCAGCTTATTTACGTCCCTCTGTAACCTGCAACATCCTTCAGTACTGTCCACAACTCCTCCAAATTTGGTGTCATCTGCAAATTTACTAACCCATCCTTCTATGCCCTCATCCAGGTTGTTTATAAAAATGACATCCAAAGCAGATGCTTGCGGTACACCACTAGGTAACTGATCTCCAGGATGAACATTTCCCATCGACCACCACCCTCTTTTCTTTCAGATAGCCAATTTCTGATCCAAACCGCTAAATCACCCTCAATCTCATGCCTCCATATTTTGTGCAATAGCCTACAATGGGATTACCTTATCAAATGCCTTACTGAAATCCATATACACCACATCAACTGTTTTACCCTCATCCACCTGTTTGGTCACCTTCTCAAAGAACTCAATAAGGTTTGTGAGACACAACCTACCCATCACAAAATAGTGTTGACTATCCCTAATCAACGTATTCCTTTCTAGATGATTATAAATCCTATCTTTTATAACCTTTCCAACACTTTACCCACAACCGAAGTAAATCTCACTGGTCTATAATTACCAGGGCTGTCTCTACTCCCCTCTTTGAACAAGGGAACAACATTTGCTATCCTCCCGTCTTCTGGCACTATTCCTGTAGACAATGACAGCTTAAAGATCAAAGCCAAAGTCTTGGCAATCCCCTCCCTGGCTTCCCAGAGAATCCTAGGATAAATCCCATCCAACCCAGGGGATTTATCTATTTTCACACTTTCCAGAATTGCTAACACCTCCTCCTTGTGAACCTCAATCCCGTCTAGTCTAATAGCCTGTATCTCAGTATTCTCTCAACCACATTGTCTTATTCAAATGTGAATACTGATGAAAAGTATTAATTTAGCACTCCCCCATCTCCTCTGACTTCATGCACAACTTCCCACTACTATCCTTGATTGGCCCTAATCTTAATTCAGTTATTCTTTTATTCCTGATATACCTATAGAAAGCCTTAGGGTTTTCCTTGATTCTGTCCGTCAATGACTTCCCATGTCCCCTACTGGCTCTTCTTAGTTCTCTCTTTAGGTCTTTCCTGGTTAACTTGCAATTCTCAAGCACCCGAACTGAACCATTACATCTCATCCTAATATAAGCCTCCTTCTTCCTCTTGACAAGAGATTCAACTTGGTGGGGCCAGGTGGCAGCGCACAGGGTGATGGGGGGATTGCTTGGAGTGCTGCTGCCTAGTCTCCTGAACGGGGAGCGGACATAGCAAGTGCTCACTCTGTCAATCCCATTGAAGTGAAGCAGAAGCAAGGAGAGGCTTCAGCAGTGCTGCAGGTCCCTTACACACAAGTGTGTGTCTGCTCAGAAACAAACCCTGAGACAGTGAGAGGGAGCAAGACAGGCAAAGTGAGGAAAAAGGTAACTTCAGAAAACTCTGAGTCCGAGAGGAGAGGCATTGAATCAGTTATCCAAATAATCAATTATCCGAACGAAATACTGCCTGGCCATCTCGTTGGATAATCGAGGCTCCTCTGTATTGTCCTTGACTAACAGTGCTACACCACCGCCTCTTTTACCATTTTCGCTTTTATTACTGAAACATCTAAATCCTGGAACCTGCATTAATCAGTCCTGTCCCTGCTCTGCGTATGACTCTGAAATGGCCACAACATAGAAAAATCAAGGGGAAAAAGCAAAAATGCCAAACTTCATTTTAACAAGAATTTTAATCAGAATTGAGTATAGGAAAGTCAATCAGGATGCCAACATTCAACACTCTGAACAAACACCAGCCCATTGGTAAATCGGGATCCGTGTGGAGCAATTGTTACCTTGAGTGTGATGTTGGAAATGAACAACCGGATATACTCACATAACAGCAGGCACGCATGGCAAACTTCAGAAACTGTTCCTGAATTGCAGGTGACAGATCCGGAAGAGGTGAATTCACCACCCAAACAGATCATGTATCAACTGTCAGACACAGAGGAGAAAGGTGTTGGAGGGTTTGAGGTACAAAGAGAAGCTGGATCGGCTGGGGCTGTTTGTCCTGGAGCACCAGAGGCTGAGGGGTGACCTTATAGAGGTTTATAAAACCATAAGAGCCATGGATAGGACAAGGTCTATTCCCTGGGATGGGTGAGTCCAGAACTAGAGGGCACAGGTTTCAGGTGAGAGGGGAAAGATTGAAAAGGGACCTGAAAGGGCAATTTTTTCACACAGAGGGTGGTGGGTGTATGGAATGAGCTGCCAATGGTAGAGGTGAGTACAATTGCAACATATAAAGGGTATCTGGTTGGGTATATGAATAGGAAAGGTTTAGAAGGATATGGGCCAAATGCTGGCAAATGAGACTAGATTACTTTAGGATGTCTGGTTGGCATGGGCGAGTTGGCCTGACGGATTTGTTTCTGTGCTGACAATCTCTAATACAACAGCAACCCAATAAGAGAAATAAACCAGCAATGAATGCTACTGCAACAAGTACCTACTAAGGAATGACAATCCCTGGCCATTTCCCATGTGAACAGCCAACAACAACAACACACAGTACCATTAAAAGACCAGCATGGTTTAAGGACTATATGTGCAATGTATTCACAGAGATTGATGAAAATTGTAAATTACTATGCCATGAAATCACCAATGCATATCATTGGGGAACTAAAAATGATAACACATGTTATGCTTTTTCCATTTTTTTTAACAAAAGAGGGAAGTTTGAATTGAACTGTAAACAAATACAAATGTCTACCCTGGTCCGCCATTGCCACATTACAGCTGCCACAATGCACACTCGACATCTTAAGCTTCACTTCAAATAAATCCTTGTGTTCCCCACACTGCTGGGTTGTACACTCAAAGCAATTATGGCTCATAATTGATGACCTTCTTTCTTATAATGCGAGCCTCATCAAGACTAAGATAGCAACAATCAGGTAGAAGCATTTGCAAAGGAAATGTGAGGGTGGAGAGCTGAAGTGTACAGGAATAAAAGGCAATGTTCAATTATTTATTTACAGTTTAATATTTAATTATATGGTTGATTAATGTGTTGTTTTATGCAGAACAAAAATAGGAGACAAGGGCAAAGATCTAACTACAAGGAGCGAATAGGAAAATAAATCACAAAAAAAAACATTTCAAGCAAAAGCAGCAAGACAGAAATGCTTACATTTATACAGGACCTATCAATACCTCAAAATGGTCTGAAGTGATTTACAACAAAGTTCCTTTGAAATTCAATCAGTGCTGTTGTGTGGGAGTAGCAGGAGTTGATTTCACAAACAGCAAACTCCCATGAACAGGAATACGGCAGCGGCCAAATCATCTGTTGCTTTTAAGTGATGAGGGACAACTGTTGGCAGAACACTGTGTAGAAATCCCCTGCTAGAAACACAATAAGCTGAATCAATTACTGTGCCAAAAGAAAACTGTAGGAAATGAGTTTAGATCCATCCAAGAATTACAATTTTAATCAAATTACAGTCTAATCACATTCTTGGTGCACCATCGAATATAATCCAAACAACCAGTCCAGCTGGAAATCAACCCTGTGAAGTCTTGGGCACAGTGGTAGTGTCCTTACCTCTGGGTTCAAGTCCAACCTAGTCCAAAGGTGTGTCTAAATATGACTGATATTTTTTTGAAAATCTAAAAACAAATCCCATCGAACCAAACCAATCAAACCCATTAGTCTGGTTCAAGCAAATCTAATGCAATGCAAATGAGTCCAAACATGGACCAGTCCAATGAGGCACTGCCCAACTCTGTCGAATTCTGGTCCTCACTTACCATCACAATAGCATCTGCATTCAAAGGATCGTAAACTGTTACTTTCACCAACTCCATTGTGTTGCCATCATCAGACACATATTCTCCCTTACCAACACTCCACATGGGCACCCTTGAGACACTGTACAAAAGACAATATTGAAGCATTGTCATTGATCGTCAGCTGAAAGTGTCAAGTGGATGATCCAGCCCTGCCTCTGCCTGAGATCCCCAGCATGAGAGATGCCAGGCTTCAGTCAATTTGGTTCACCTCTTGTTCTATGAAGGTTTTAGGTGCTGAAATGGCTATGGTTCCTGTCAATGCTTAAATGATAGCACTGAGACATTATTAAATACAGAAGCCATTTCAGAACCAATTATGTCCCTGTAATACATATGGTAAGGGAGCTGTGTGTAGTAGGGGTAATGGAATGTGGTGGAGGTACAGTACTGGGATAAGGTGTAGGTGCTGGGATGTGGTGGAGGTGATGGGATGTGGTGGAGGTGATGGGATGTCGAGGAGGTGCTGGGGTGTGGTGAAGAGCTGGGATGAGGTAGGGGAGCTGGGGTGTGGTGGAGGTGCTGGGATATGGTAGGGGAGCTCATGTGTAGTAGGGGATTTGGGGTGTGGTGCAGGTGCTGGGATGTGGTAAGGGAGCTGGGATGTGGTAGGAGAACTGGGGTGTGATGGAGGTGCTGGGATGTGTTATGGGAGCTGGAATATGGCAGGGATGCTGGGGTGTGGTGGAAATGCTGGGATGTGGTGGAGCTGGGAATCCTTGAGTCACCTTTGCTGTTGTCATTTAACTCACAAACGTCCCGCTGGCTGGTTTCACATACAACCCCTGAACCGAGGAATGTTGATGACCTGTATCCAAGGCCTCTCCTTCAGAAGGACATGTTTGGGATCAGAAACATTCCATGATAGTTTGCTTCCAGGAGTTCCATGAACCACCAGAATGGAAGTACAATGTTAAAGCCTCTCTCCATTCCCCAGATCCAGGAGTGAAGGCCAGTCTCTCAGACTAATAGGAGAGGCAAGGTTCAGAGGACAACAGACAGATCATCGCAAGAGGACGGTTGGCAGCAAGAGTTCCAGCTGGTATAGGAGTGTGAGCGTAAATGGTTTCTGAAACTGTTGTTGGTGAGTGACAGCTAAATTTTGAGAACTTGTAGCATCAGAAGCGAAAAGTATTTGACATTGTAAGGATTTATTCAGTTAAAGGGGTAAGAAATGACAGAAGAGCTCCAAACCATAATCTGTTCCTCTTGCTCGATGTGGGAAGGTGGGCACCCTTCCGGTGCCTGGGAACTGCAGGTGTGCAAAGAGTGTCTCCAGCTGCAGCTCCTGAAATCCCGAGTTTCGGAGTTGGAGTGGCATCTGGAGACACAGTGGAGCATTCACGAGGTGGAGAACACTGTGGATGGCATGTATAGAGAGGAGGTCATGGGCAGGAAGGGAATGGGTGACCATCAGGCAGAGCAGGAGGGCTAAGCCAGCAGTGCAGGAATCTCCTGTGGCTACTCCCCTGCACAACAGAGATACCATCTTGGATACTGCTGAGGGGATGGTCTCTCAGGGGATAACAGCAGCAGCCAAATTCATTGCACCCATGATTGGCTCTGCTGCAGTGGGAGGGTGAAATAGTTATAGTATTAGGGGATTCCATCGTAAAGACGATAGTCGTTTCTCTAGCTGCAAACGAGAGTCCAAGATGGTGTCCGAAATGTCTCAGAGCAGTTGCAGGAGGAAGAGGGCGAATGGCCAGTGGTCATTGTACACGTTGGTACTCACGACATAGATTTGAAAAAGGATGAGGTCCTGAAAATAGTATACTGAGAACTAGAGAGAAAGTTGAAATGTAGGACCTCAAAGGTAGTTATCTCAGGATTACTACTGGTGCCATGAGCCAGTCAGAGTAGAAACAGCAGGATATATAAGATGACTGTGTGGCTGAGAAGGGTGGAGTGAGGGGGGAGGGTTTCAAATTCATGGGGGATGTGGGACCTGTACAAACTGGATGGGCTACACCTGGGCAGGCGCAGGACTGATGTCCTTGGGGGTGTGGAGACTTGGTAAAATGGTTCAGGTGGGTTTAAACTAGTGTGGCAGGAGGGATGGGAACCAGAGAGGTAGGACAGTGGATGCAGAAATTGAGGGAGAGATAGAAACCAGGGAAAACATGACTAAGAACAATGTTGTTGAAAAGAGCAGGGGAAATGGTCTGAAATGCATGTATTTCAGTGCAAGAAATAGAATAAGCAAGATAGATGGACTCAGAGTTTTGTTTAGTACTTGGAACGATGACATTATTGCAATTACAGAGTCTTGGCTGAAAGTGTGACAGGACTGGCAGCTGAATGTGCCAGGAAGTAGATGGTTCAGGTGTGTTAGAAGGGGATGTAAAAGGGTTGGGGGTGTTGCATTACTGATAAAGGAGTGCCTCACAACTGTAATTCAGGAGGATACTTCAGAGGACTCGTGCATCAAGGCAATATGGGTAAAAGTCAGGAATAGAAAAGGTGAAATCACAATGCTGGGGGTATATTACAGGCCAGCAGGAGATGGAGGAGAGAACATGTAGACAAATTTTAGAAAGTTGTAAAAATGGCAGGGTTGTTGTGGTAGATGATTTCCCCTATATTGGCTGGGGCTCATGTTGTGTTGAGGGCTTGGAATGAGCAGAATTTGTAAGGACCATATCAGGAGGGTTTCTTGACACAGTATGTTATCAGTCAACCAGTGAACAGGTTGTACTGAACCTGGTTTTGGGAAATGAGTCCGGCCAGGTGAGTGTAGTTTCAGTAGGGTATCATTTTGGGAGTAGTAACCTTATACCATGAGTTTTAAGATACTCATGGATGGGAATAATAACAGTCCTTGGGTGAAGATGTTAAACTGTGGAAAAGATGAACGACAACAATATTAAGCAGGAACTGGAGAGTGTTGATTGGAGGTGGCTAAGTGAGGGCCATAGGAGACAGAGGGTAGAGGTGGAAGGATGTTTTTCAGAATGGAGGACTGTGACTAATTGTGTTCCACAGGGTCTAATTAGTAAGTTTGCAGATGATACAAAGATTGGTGGAGTTGCAGATAATGAGGAGTATTGTCAGAGGATACAGCAGGGTTTACTTCAGTTGGAGACATGGGCAGGAAAATGGCAGATGGAGTTTAATCCAGAACAAACATGAGGTGATGCATTTTGGTATGGGTAGAAATTATACAGTGAATGGCAGAACCTTTAGGAGTATTAATATGCAGAGGAATCTGGGTGTGCAGATCTACCGAAGGTGCCAGTGTAGGTTGATATGGTAGTAAAAAAGGCTTATGGCATGCTTGCCTTCATTAGAAGGGGCATTGAGTATAAGGATAGACAAGTTATGCTGCAGCTTTATTTAGGTCACAGTTGAAACATTGCGTACAATTCTGGTCGCCACCCTTCCAGGAGGATGTGAATGCTTTGGAGTGGATACAGAAAATGTTTACTACAATGTTGCCCAGTATGAGGGATTTTAGCTATGAAGGAAGGTTGGCTAGACTGGGTTTATTTTCACTGGAAGTTGAGTGCCGACCTTCTAGAAGTTTATAAGATTGTGAACAACATGGGTAGAGTGGGAAACATGAGACTCTTTCCCAGGGTGGAGGGGTCAAGTACTAGCAGACACAGGTTCAAGGTGCGAGGTGGGGAAGTTTAAAAGAAATGTGTGAGGCATGTTTTTCACACAAAGGGTGGTGCTTGCCTAGAATGCGCTGCCAGAGGAGATAGTGGAAGCAGACACAATAGCAGCATTCAAGAAGCACTTGGATGAATACATGGATAAGAAGGGAATAGAGGGATATGGATCCTGCATGTGAAGTCAGTTTTAATATGGAAGGGCAAAATGTGGTCTTGGAGGGCTGAAGGGCCTGTACCTGTGCTGTATTGTTCTTTGTTTTTTGTTCTAGATGTGGCTGGAAATGGAAACAGCAGAAGTGTGATATACACAGTGCAGCAAGAAGCACAGGAAGCCTGGGGACTATAGGAAATATGAGGGTTTTCCCAGTTTCAGTTTTTACTGCTTACCATCTTCCTGCATTCAGCTGCTGGTGTGATCATGTGGCAGCTTCAGAATTTCCTGAAGGATGTTAGCAAAACCTTTACTTACTGACTGGAAAACTGCACTGCAGTGGCATAAGACTACAAGGTATAGGAGAGGCAGCGGTGTAGTGATAATGTCAGTGGATTAGGAATCTAGAGTCCCAGGCTAATACTTGGAGATATGGATTCAAACTCCTGCCATGGCAAAGGGTGAAATTTGACTTCAACTAAACCTAGAATAAAGGGGAAAAAAATTAGTCTAATGGCATTGTCTTGAAAACCTCTGATTAATTTACATGTAATTATTGATACGATTTCAAAAAGGAAATCTGTCTTCCTTGAATGGTCTGTCCTGTGTGTAACTCCATGCTCATAGAAATGTGGTTATCCCATAACACTCCCTTTGTGATGGCCAAGAGTTTATCTATTCAAGAACAGTTAAGGGTACACAATGAATGCTAACTTCCAGCCTATATATCCCACCCCAGAATAGAACATAAACAAACAATGGAGAAAACCCTTGTAAATGTGAACTTAAAATAGGAAAAAGCTTCAAATGTGACAAGAAGTGATGTGGACAAGGGAAAATCCGGAGGAAATTAGATCTTTCATCTGTTATAGACAGAAGATACAATCCTTTCTCATTGTCTTGGTACAGAATACATCATTGAGAATGACTGCCACTTGTGAAATGCAAGCTAAACGGGACATCTCCCAACTTTCTTACATCATATAGAAAGGAAATTGTATTGCTGTGATTAAGAGAATAATTAAGCAGTGTCATCGCCTTCCACTGTTTCCAATTGAAAGGGTGGCGTTGGGTGTGGTGAGTGGCTCCAGGAAAATGTGACACATGGTACAATGTTACATCTAGGCTTAACCACCAACATAACATTGTTTGATCTCATTTGCAACACTTCAACTCATTTCCCAAGCATGTCAAGTTCATGGCTTTTGGAGGAATTCCAGTTTCCAAACATGACTTCCTCATTAGCCAATGGCTATTTCTGGGCTACTTTTCCTTACATTGTCTTGGCAAAGCGCTTGCATAGCCTACCCACCCCTCATTATTTGTGCCTGACTAATTTTATCTTTCTCATTCATGAAGCTAGAAAGTAAAATATGTCTTCCAAGTGAAATATTTCCATGCCAAAGCAATTCAGTTGTTGAATGTTATGAAGGGGTCAGCCACAATCCACATTATTATCCCAATTATTTGTACCTTTTGATGGGAAGGGAGGGGAGGATGCAGATCAGGATGGAAACCTTATTCTGACGGTAAAATGGTCTGTTCACTTGTGTTATTTTATGATAAGAATCAGCACTCACCAGTGTAAGAAGGGCTAAACCAGGCAGACAGTGAGGTGAAGCATAAAGGTCAATATGAAAGGTCATAAAATCAGGAAGCACTGAAGTAGGCTATTTGCCCCCTGGAGTCCCACAATCCTTCAAATTACATCTAATGAATAATTATTCAATTCCCTTTTAAAAGCCAAAGTTGAATCTACCTCTCCAACGCTTAGTACTGAATTCCAAATACTAACCATTTGCTGCTTCTAAATTTTTCCTTCATGTCACCTTTGGTTCTTTTGCCAATCACCTTAAGTCAGTATTTTCTGAGTTTTGAACTTTTGATCATTTGAAGCATTTTTATTCTTTCTGCTCTGTCCAGACGTCTTGTGATTTTGTACACTTGATTCAAATCTCCTCTTAATCTCCCATTCTCTATGGATACCAGCCCCAATCTCTTTAGCCTGCCCACATAGCTAAAAGTCCCTTATCTCAGGAACCATTTGCATTAATCTTCCCTGCAAACTTCCTGATGTTTCGACATCCTTCCTTTAAAAGATGCATTCAAAACTGGGGATCACCAGAGATCCGTGATCTTCTATAGCATACATCCACTCCTGTCATGGGATGCCATATTTATTATTTGTCTTACATTATCCTCACACATCCCTTGTATCTCTTACGTGAGAAACAAAAGGATGGCCAGACTGAGAGTAGGGCTGATCAGGGATAGTGAAGGGAACTTGCGCCTGGAGTCGGAGGAAATAGGGGAGTCCTTATTTTCCCTATGGGCGGCACGGTGGCACAGTGGTTAGCACAGCTGCCTCACAGCACCAAAGACCCGGGTTCAATTCCCGCCTCAGGTGACTGTCTGTGTGGAGTTTGCACATTCTCCCCATGTCTGCGTGGGTTTCCTCCAGGTACTCCGGTTTCCTCCCACAGTCCAAAAATGTGCAGGTCAGGTGAATTGGCCATGCTAAATTGCCCATAGTGTTAGGTGTAGGGTAAATGTAGGGGAATGGGTGTGGGTGGGTGCGCTTCGGCTGGTCGGTGTGGACTTGTTGGGCCAAAGGGCCTGTTTCCACGCTGTAAGTAATCTAATCTTAAAGAATACTTTGCCTCACTATTCACTCTTGAGAGGGACCTTGACGTCTCTGAGGACAGCATGACACAGACCGATATGCTCAAACAGGTTGATGTTAGGAAGGAGGAGGTGCTGAAAATTTTGAAAAACGTAAGGATAGACAAATCCCCTGGGCCAGACAGGATATACTAAGGGTTACTACACAAAGCGAGGGAAGGGATTGCTGCGCCTTTGGTGATGATCTTTGTGTCCTCACTGTCTACTGGAGTAGTGCCATATGTTTGGAGAGTAGCAAATGTTATTCCCTTAATCAAGAAAGGGAGTAGGGATAATCCTGGGAATTACAGACCAGTCAATCTTACATCTGTGGTGTGCAAAGTATTAGAGAAAATTCTGAGACACCGGATTTATGAAAACTTGGAAAACTATAGTTTGATTAGAGATAGTCAGCATGGCTTTGTAAGTGGAACTCTTTGAGGATGTGACAAAACACATCGATGAAGGTAGAGCAGTGGGTGGGGTGTACATGGATTTTAGCAAGCTGTTTGATAAGATTCCCCATAGTAGGCTCATTCAGAAAGTAAGGGGCATGGAATACAGGGAAAACTGTCTGTATGGATACAGAATTGGCTGGCCCATAGAAGACAGAGGGTGGTGGTAGATGGAAAATATTCAGCCTGGAGCTCAGCAACCAGCAGTGTTCTGCAGGGATTGGTTCTGGAACCTCTGCTCTTTGAGATTTTAATAAATGACTTGGATGAGGAAGTGGTAGGGTGGGTTAGTAAGTTTGCCGATGACATGAACGTTGGTGAAGTTGTGGATAGTGTGGAAGGCTGTTGTAGGTTGCAATGAGACATGACAGGATGCAGAATTGGGCTGATAAGTGGCAGATGGAGTTCGATCTGGAAAAGTGTGAAGTGATTCACTTTGGAAGGTCGAATTTGTTTGCAGAATACACAGTTAAAGGCAGAGTTCTTGACAGTGTGGAGGAACAGAGAGATTTTGGGTTCCATGTCCATAGATCCCTCAACGTTCCATCCAGGTTGATAGGATTTTTAAGAAGGCATATATGTGTTGTTTTCATTAGCGGGGGGATTGAGTTTAAGAGCCACAAGGTCATGCTGCAACTCTATAAAGTCCTGGTTAGACCACACGTGGAATATTGTGTGCAGTTCTAGTCACCTCATTGTAGGAACGATGTGGAAGCTTAAGAGAGTGTGCAGAGGAGATTTACCAGGATGCTGCCTGGACTGGAGGGTATGCCTTATGGAGAAAGGTTGAGGGAGCTAGGGCTTTTCTCATTGGAGCGAAGAAGGATAACAGATGACTTGCTAGAGGTCTACAAGATGCTGAGAGGCACAGGTAAAGTAAATAGCCAGAGACTTCTTCCCATGGTGGAAATGTCTTTCATAATTTTAAGGTGATTGGAGGAAGGTTTAGGGGAGATGTCAGAGGTAAGGTCTTTACTCAGAGAATGGAGGGTGCGTGGAATGCACTGCCAGCAGTGGTAGTAGAGTCAGATACATTCGGGATATTTAAGCGACTGTTGGATAGGCACATGGAAGATAGTACAATGAAGGGTACGTAGGTTAATCTGATCTTAAAGTAGGATAGAAGGCCAGCACAACATCATGGGCCGAAGGGCCTGTACTGTTCTTTTTTCTATGTTCTATCTCATTTGCTACCTCACAGTAACATTTACCATCCAACTATGTTCAGGTCATCCCCACTTACCCCAGCTGTCCACTTTGCCCTTGTGAAGAGATCTGTGTCGTTGGTCAGGTCTGATCAAACCACCAACATAATGGCATTTTCTAACTGGCTGACAATTTTTAAGAGATTTCTTTGCTGTTTGATTTAGAGTGTGTTTTCATTTGCCTTATGGCATGTATGTGGAGTGCTTGGCCTACTCATAAATGATTAGAGATCAGAAGGAGGCCATTCAGCCCATTATTTCCACCCTCATCAATCATACTCTATCTGCACCAATCCTACTTTCCAGCACTTGGCCCATCATCACGGGAGGCTATGGCAATAGAAGGGAAGGTCCAAATACTGCTTACATGTTACAAGAGTCAGCTACCCTTTCAGTTAGTGAAATCCAGATTCCCACCATCCTCTGAATAAGACAAAAATTCTCCTCAATGCTTCTTTTAGCCTTCACCACTTACCTTAAACCCATTCTCCTTGGCTATTGACCCCTGTACAAACAGAAAAAGTATCCACCCTATCTATGGGAAGGGGGAGGGGTGGGGGGGGCGGGGGAGGGATGAATGCAGATTTCTCCAGCTTCCTCATTTCCCCTCCCCTTATCTCGGTCCCAACCCTCGAACTCAGCACCGCCTTCTTGACCTGCAATCTTCTTCCTGACCTCTCCGCCCCCCACCTCCTCTACAGCCTATCACCCTCACCTTAACCTCCTTCCACCTATCGCATTCCCAACACCCCTTCCCCAAGTCCCACCCCCTTACCTTTTATCTTAGCCTGCTTGGCACACCTTCCTCATTCCTGAAGAAGGGTTTATGCCCGAAACGTCGATTCTCCTGCTCCTTGGATGCTGCCTGACCTGCTGCGCTTTTCCAGCAACATATTTTTCAGCTCCACCCCGTCTATGCCATTCATAATCTTCTGCATCTCCATCTGATCTCCCTCAACCTACACTGCTCCAAGGAAGGCAACTCCAGCCTGTGCAGTCTTCCCTCACTGCTCAGACCCTCTATTCTGGACAACATCCTGGTAATTCTCCTCTGTCACCCTCTCTAGGACAATCATATTTTCCCTATAATGTTGTGACTAGAAGTGTAGGCAGCTCTCCAGTTGTGGCCTACCCAGCGTTTTGGACAGTCCCAGCCTGTGTCAGTGCCAACGTTTCAAAAGGTATCATCTTTCTTCAACAGGCCTTGAAATATTTTCTGGGTGTGTAAGGCGTATGGGAAAGTGGATCAGGGGTCATGGTGGTGTGTTGAACTGGCAGGCAACTCAAAGCTCAGCGCCAACGTTACGGACAGAAAATAGATCAATAGCAGCTGTGGAGGGAAGGCCGAACATCTTACTGTGAATTCAATATTGGCTGCGAAGTCTGTCAGAGTTGCGTAAACTTGATGTTCCTTTTTCTGGGAACGTTTGGCTGCCAGAGTCCTATGTTGGTTTCTCCAAGCGCAGGAGATGTTTCCATGTGCGGAGGCTGTTCTTTGTGTTAACATTGACAGCTTACTTCCAGTAAAAAAGAGATTAGGCAAAAAAAAATCTTTTCGCAAGGATCTGTGATGGCATTCACGGCTTTGCTGAAGGGAATCGTTGTTGCAGCGGTTGGTGTATTCTTCAAAGGAAAGAGAGATAAACATCTTGAAAAAGAACATGCTGCAAGCAAGCAAGCAGTGGCATTGTTTTGGATTCATTCGAGCAGAAAGCTGGAACAGATATGCTGGTCTGGATTTTTAGAGGAGACATACTTACCGTTTTTTTCCTATGGAAAAGTCAATCTTGAGGCTGCCAGCTCACAGGCTGGTTGTCCCTAGTGATAGGATGCTGGGTGTGGCCTTTATTTATGGACACCAGGACATTCACCACCATCAGCTCTGGGGTTCAAACAGTACCAACATTGAGCAATGGGGCCCATCACTCAGTCCCCGAGGAGGGAAAGTCACAAAGCCTGGACTCGGAGTTAAGTACAATAGTTTGGACTGGGAAAGTATGATCTTCAGAGGCTGTCTCCAATGGATACAAAGGAACCCATAATACGGGCTCCCCACTTCTTGCCTGACAAGGGGAGAGCTAACACAATGAAAGCTGCCAGGCTATCTATCTTGCTTCCACGTTCCCAGTTTTGGCCTCCTTTTCTGAGGAAGGATCTTCTTGTTATACAAGGAGTGCAGTGGACGTTCATAGAATCATATCCTAGAATCCCTACAGTGTGGAAGTAGGCTCTTTAGCCCATCACACCGACTGTCTGAAAAACATCCTGCCCAGACCCTATCCCAAGCCTAACCCTACACTTCCCATGGCAAATCCACCTAACCTACACATCCCTGAACACTATAGGGCAACGTAGCATGGTCAATTCACCTAACCTGCACATCTTTGGACTGTGGAAGGAAACCAGAGCACCCAGAGGAAACCTACCCAGACACGGGGAGAAAGTCCAAACAGACAGTTACCCAAAGCTGGAATCAAACTTGGTGCTGTGAGGAAGACTCATTCCTGGGATGGAGGGACGTATGTAGGAGGAGAGGTAGTCACTGGAGTTCCGAAAGATGAGAGGAGTTCTCATAGAAACCTATAAAATTCTAACAGGGCTGAACATGTGGTGAGGCAGTGGCCTATTCATATTATCGCTAGACCACTAATCCAGGAAACTCAACTGATGTTCTGGGGACTTGGGTCCAAATTCCGCCATCTCTAATAACAACCATGAAGCCACTATTGATTATCAGAAATAAAAACCCATCTGGTTCCTTCATGCCCTTGAGGGAAGGAAATCAATGATCCTAAGCTGATCTGGTCGACAGGTGACTCCAGGCACATTGAAGGTTGGTACCTGGAGAGAGCAGCTTGCCTGATGAGGGAAGGTTGGACAGTCTGGACTTGCTTCCAAAGGAGTTTAGAAGAGTAAGGAGTGACTTCAATGTCTATCCAAACAGTCTTGAAGAGGTAGGCATCTAGTGATTCAGTCAAGAACTGGGAGGGGGGGGGGAGTTCTATTTTAAAATTAGGGGTCACCCACTTGGGACAGAGATGAGGATTTTTTTTCTCCTCTCAAAGGATTGTGTGACTTTGGAACTCTACCTCAGAAAGTGTTGGAGATGCACCTTTGAATATTTTTGAAGTGGTGGTGGATAGATTCTTGTTAGGCAGATTGATCCAAAGGCTACCTGGGGAAATGTGGGCTTCAAAGCTCAAGCATAAGGGGGCTGGTTAGTGGTTAGCACTGCAGCCCCACAATACTTGGGAGCTGTGTTCGATTCCAGCCTTGGTTGACTATTTGCATGGTGTTTGCACATTTCCCCTGTGTCTGCATGGCTTTTCTCCCACACTCTAATTTTATCATTGTTAATGCAAAACAGATTGTTTCCCATTGAAAGAAATCAATTGTCACTATGAAGTCTTGTTCCTTCAAGTAATGAATTTTCTTTTAAGCTTTAAAAAATGAATACAAAATGCTGTTGTTACTTGCTAATCTTTCTTTACAAACTAAAATCTTTCTTTACTTCGTTGTATTTCTCTTTCTCTATCTGATTTGACTCTAATTTAACCACTTATCCTCCACCAGCAGGACACTGTGTTTTTCCTCAATCCTTAACTCTCACTTAATAAGGCAATAGAATAATGGTCTTGGAATTCATTAATATAGCAGATGTCCACTGTTCTCTTTGTGCCATTATTATCTCTTCCTAAGAAATACGACTTGTGGATTCATAGGTCGGTCACTTGCGATTAATCTCCCTTTCCAGACATTGGTCTAACTTCATTTTAAAAGACTCTCTGCCCATCAGTTGGAATATTGGAGAGTTCCAATAGTGAGAATAAGGGGCTATGTCATTCACCTAGTGAAGAAATCAGTTGATTTCAAACTTGTTCTGAACTCAAAACTACCCAAGTCATCATAGACTCATATGGTACAGAAACAGACCCTTCAGTCATTAGTCCATGACTAACACAATCTCAAACTAAACTAGTCCCACCTGCCTGCTCCTGAGCCATCTCCCTCTAAACCTTTCCTATTCATATACTTATCCAAATGTATCTTAAATGTTGAAATTATGCCCACATCCATCATTTCCTCAGGACATTCATTCCACACGCAAACCAACTTCTGTGTAAAACAATTTGCCACTTATGTCTTTTTTAAATCCCTCCCCTCTCACCTGAAAAATGTGCCCCCTAGTCTTCAAAAGTCCCCGCTAGTCTTCAAATGTCCCACCCTAGGGAAAATGAAACTATGATTAACCCTATCTATACCCCTCATGATTTTGTAAACTCCTGTAAGGTCACCCCCCCAAACCCCAACGCTCCAGGGAAAATAGTCCCAGCCTATCCAGCCTTTCTTTGTAACTGAAGCCTTCCACATCGACTTTATGCACAAAGTTGAACAGTATTCCACTCTATCAATAAAAACTTTATGCACGTTTCCACCTGTGGCCTCCCCCTGAACAAGAAGGCCTAGGTTCAAATTCCACCTATCTAGAAATAGAGGCAAAACTACAAATTGAGGGGTGATAAATTTAAGACAGATATCAGAGGCAGGTTCTTTAGTCAGAGAGTGGTAAGGGATTGGAATGCGCTGCCTTCCAATGTAGTTCACTCAGCTATATTAGGGAGATTTAAACAATTCTTGGATAAGCACATGGATGATGATGGGATAGTGTAGGGGGAGAAGCTGAGAATAGTTCACAGGTCAGCGCAACATTGAGGGCCGAAGGGCCTGTTCTGTGCTGTGTTGTTCTATGTTCTATGCTCTATCCCAGAGGTGTATCAGAACATATCTGATCATTTGATAAAAAATATCTAGAATCTCTTCCTGCAAGTTATGGAGCAGAAATATTTCCAGATGAAGGGCACAATTCAAAATTCAACAGCTGGTGAGATAACTGTGCCCACCCCAACATGATTTGAGGAGAAAGTGAGGACTGCAGATGCTGGAGGTCAGAGCTGAAAATGTGTTGCTGGAAAAGCGCAGCCGGTCAGGCAGCATCCAAGGAGCAGGAGAATCGACGTTTCGGGCACAAGCCCTTGCTTATGCCCGAAACGTCGATTCTCCTGCTCCTTGGATGCTGCCTGACCAACATGATTTGACCCTACATCTTGTTAAGGAACTGGTTAGCCAAATGTCTGTTGACCCACTGTACTCTGCTTATGATACAGTTCCTTCATACACTTCAACAAGAACCTCATTGCCTGTAAACTATGCTCAGAGGTTGAGAGGTAATAAGAGGTTTTGTCTGAATGGAAGCTTTCTTTCTATTGCTGCCAACTGGAAAAGGCCAACATTGAATGAGCTTGAATGAACAAGTTCTGACTGCAGAGGCAAATTACTGCAGATCCTGGAATCTGTACTGAAAACAACCAAGGCTAGAGATCACAGTGGGCCAGACATCATCCATCAAGAGAGAGCAAGCTAATATTTTGAGTCTAGATGACTGATGGACAGTCATCTAGACTCGCAACATTAGCTTGCTCTCTCTCCATGGAAGCTCTGACTGTGTATGGTTTGGCAGCACGAAGTTTGTTTATAATTTGACGTTCACTTACCAATCGCGCAGAGGAAATTAAAATATCAATGTGCTTTACAGAAGGATGTTGTTTTGACATTTGGGTGAAAGCAACTTGTTGAAGGCAGCTGGTGTTTGCATTTTCTATGGCTCCAGAATGCCTTATATATCACGTGAGAGAATGAGGAAGTCTATCCATTCACTGCTGCAGGAAATGGCAGGTCTTGCCAAGCACAGAAATCTCAGCAATAGTAATTCTGTGTTTTATCAACAAATTGCAGTTTGACTTGCAACGTTACAATCAATGTAGAAACCAGTTCGTCAAATTGCAGGTAAAATCCAGCTATAGGCTCATTTTTTTATATTAGGCAAAAGTGAGGACTGCAGATGTTGTAGATCAGAGTCTAGATTAGAGTGGTGCTGGAAAACCACAGCAGGTCAGGCAGCATCTGAGGAGCAGGGCAGTTGCTATTTCCATAAATCATTATGTAGGCATTGTAGATGTTGCATATTCCATTGACTGGGACAGTTTATCAGTATTCATTTGGAAAACATGGCTTCTTACAAATCACGTGAAAATTTTAGGTAAATAATATAAGTGATGGATCCCCATTCTTATCTAAAGTCAATGTATAAATATAGATGCTGTTTAATACCCACCCATGAATGAAAATAAACCTTTCATAGTTGATTGTCAGTATAACCTTCCCAGTTTGACAATGTCGATGTGTTTCATTCAAGGGTGAAATCCAGCCAACTCCTAAATGGCGTGAAACATGACAGGAATTTTATTAAAATTGGGTAAGCTATCCAGTGAGCCTGTTGTAAAGTCATAGGGTCATAGAGATTCATTACATGGAAACAGACCCTTTGGTCCAACTTTTCCATGCCAATCAGATATTCTAAAGTAATCTAGATCCATTTGCCAGTATTTAACCCATATCCCTCCAAACCCTTCCTATTCATATACCCATCCAGATGCCTTTTAAATGTTGTAATTGTACCAGCCTCCACCACTTCCTCTGGCAGCTCATTCCATAAACGCACCACAGTCCACATAAAAAAGTTGCCCTTCATGTCCACTTTAAGTTTTTCCCCTCTCACTCGAAACCTATGCCCTCTAGTTTTGGATTCCCCAACCCTGGGGAAAAGACCTTGACTATTTACCCTATCCATGTCCCTCATGATTTTATAAACCTCTATAAGGTCACCCCTCAGCCTCCGACGCTCCAGGGAAAGCCACCCCAGCCTGTTCAGCCTGTCCCTATAGCTCAAACCCTCCAACCCTGACAACATCCTTGTAAATCTTTCTTGAACCCTTTCAAGTTTAACAACCTCCTTCCTATTAGCGAGGAGACTGGAATTGAATGCAGTTATTCCAAAAGTGGCCTAATTAATGTCCTGTATTCTTGCAACATGACCCCCCAACTCCTGTACTCAACGCTCCTTGGTGTTGAGATCAAAGTGTCCCATTTTCCAATTGAATGTTTGACATGAAGATGAGATTTCCAACTAGTGAGCAGCACGAGGATTATTAGCTTGGATTCTCACTCACTAGCAGCTTCACTACTGTTTATCTCACCTAGTCTCCCATTCTAACAACATGAAGTTCCAATAGCAAATAGAATAAATAAGATAGGCAACCATTTCTTTTCTCGAGAGAATCAAGCTCATATTAGAAATGTGTAGTTTCTGTAACCAATTAACACCTTTGTTGCACAGAATAAAGTGTACAACAGCTTGATAGGGAAACCTTTCAAATTATTAAGCATAATGAGAGTTCCAAAATAGGTATGTTGGTGGAGGTATGAAAGTCACACAATTAGGCTATTTTCATTGGAAACATCTGGTGATAGTTCTGGATAGAGAATGTGGGGCATTCTGTTAACCAGTAGAATAGGTTGCACTGCCCCATATTTTGGATCAAGCCAGGGGTCAGGAGGCATTGGAAAACAGATGGCACTCTGTATGGGATTACATCTTTCTTTGTTTAAATGCAGGTAAAGAATCACAGAAGAATCTTATTGCAGAAGGAGGCCATTTGTTATGATCTCAGTTGATGTTATTACCGGAGATGGGAGAAACTGAGGAATGCAGATGCTGGAGATCAGAGTCAAAAAGTGATAGGAGGGTGGAGCGGAGGGGTTTGACGGAAGATGGACAGGTAGGACAGTTCAAGAGGGCAGTGCCTGTCTATCTTCCATCCCACCTATCCGCGCCATTCTCCACTCTGACCTGTCACCATCAACCCTCACCTTCATCTACCTATCGCATTCCCAACTATCTCCTCCCCAGCCCTACACTCCCTCCCATATATCTCTCAGTCCCCTTGCCCACTACCAGCACTATCCCCCCACCCCCACCCAGACATTCTCAATGAAGAGCTTATGCTCGAAACGTCGATTCTCCTGCTCCTCAGATGCTGCCTGACTGGCTATGCTTTTCCAGCATCACACTTTTTGACTTATTGCTGGGCATATCAAATCCCAGACTGCAACTTGCTTTTGCTTTGCTTTTGGTTTACATGAGGTGGCTCTCACAGAGATGAAGTCAGAAATCACATGACACCAGGTTATAGTCCAACAGGTTTGTTTGAAATCACAAGCTTTGGCAGTGCTGCTCCTTCATCAGATGAAGAGATAGTGGAGGCATTAGTGGTGATCTTTCAGGAATTGCTAGAATCAGGGAGGCTCCTAGAGGACTGGAAAATTGCTAATATGACGCTCCTGTTTACGAAAGGAGTAAGGCAACAGACAGAAAATTACAGATCGATTAGCCTAACCTCAGTCGTAGGTAAGATCCTGGAATCCATTGAAAAGGATGAGATTTCTGAATACTTGGAAGAGTATGGTAAAATAGGGCAAAACCAGCATGGTTTCATCGAGGGGAGGTCATGCCTGACAAATCTGCTAGAATTCTGTGAGAAAGTAATGGGCAGGTTAGACCAAGGAGAGCCAATGGATGTTATTTACCTGGACTTTAAGGAGGCCTTTGACAAGGTCCCGCACAGGTGGCTACTGAGTAGCCCATAGTGTCAGATGCAAGGTGCTAGCATGGATAGAATCTTGGTTGTGTGGCAGAAAGCAGAGAGTGGGCATAAATGGGTCCTTCTCAGGCTGGCAGCCGATGACAAATGGTATTTCGCAAGGCCCAGTGTTGGAATTACAACTTTTCACTTTAAACATTAACAATCTAGATGAAAGAACTGAGGGCATTCTGGTTAAATTTGCAGACAGTACAAAGATAGGTAGAGGCAGAGGTAAGATTGTGGAGGCGGGGAGGCTGCAGAAGGATTCGGAGAAGGTGAGGACTACAGATGCTGGAGATCAGAGTCGAAAAGTGTGGCACTGGAAAAGCACAGCAGGTCAGGCAGCATCTGAGGAGCAGGAGAATTGATGTTTCGGGCATATTCCTAATGAAGGGCTTAAGCCTGAAATAGCGAATCTCTTGGTCCTTGGATGCTCCTAACCTGCTGTGCTTTTCCAGCACCGCACTTTTCGACTGCAGAAGTATTTGGACAAGTTAGGAGATTGGGCAAAGAAGTGGCAGATGGAGTGCAACATGAGAAGGTATGAGGTCATGCATCTTGGTAGGAAGAATAGAGGCATGGATTATCTTCTAAATGGGGAGAAAATTCAGAAATCTGAACTGCTAAAAGACTTGGGAGTTCTAGCCTAGGATTCTTTCAATGCAAGCTTGCAAGTTGAGTCAGTAGTTCAGAAGGCAAATGCAATGAGGGCATTTATTTTGCAAGGACTTCAGTATAAAAGCAGGGATTTACTTCTGGGTCTCTATAAAGCTCTGATCTGGCCCCATTTGGAGTGTTGTGTGCAGTTTTAGGCCCCATATCTCAGGAAGGATGTATTGGCCCTGGAGTGTGTTCAGAGGAGTTTCACGGGAATAGTCCCAGGAATGAAAAGCTTAACATATGAGGAAAGTTTGAGGACTCTGGATCTATACTTGATGGAGTTTAGAAGGATGAGGGCGGGATCTAATTGAAACATACAGAATACTGAATGGCGTGGACAGAGTGGATGTTGGGAAGATTTTCCATTGGTAAGAGAGACTAGGACCCGAGAGCATTGACTTAGAGTAAAGGGAAGACCTTTTAGAATGGAGGTAAGGAGAAACTTCTTCAGCCAGAGATTGGTGAATCTATGGAATTCACTGCGACAGAAGGCTGTGGAGCCCAGGTCATTGAGTATATTTAAGTCTGAGATAGAGAGGTTCTTGATTATCAAGGGAATCAAGGGTTATGGGGAGAAAGTGGGAGAATGGAGTAGAGAAATTTAACAGCCAGGATTTAATGGTAGAGCAGACTTGATGGGCTGAATGGCCTAATTTCTGCACCTATGTCTTATGAGCTTATGGTCTTATTTCTTTTTAAAATTGAATTCAAATTCCACCATCTACCACAGTGGGATTCAAATCCAGGTCACCAGAACATGACCTGAATTAATAGTCTAGCGATATACGACATCAGCAAAATATATCCAATTTTAAGACATTTGAACCTATGTTCAGTGTTTTCTTTTTTACTGAATGATGCCAATCATATTATTTTTGTAACAAATGAATGTTGTTGGAGTTTGGGTGACTCAGTGGAATGGTGGTGTTGTTATTGGTAGAGGAGGTGCATTTGACAGTGATGCGCACTGTGTGAGATAATGCATAAACCCGAAAGCAAGAACATATCAGCAAACGCAAGGGACAAGATGAAAAACCACCCATTCAAGGGCAGAACTGTTGCTTACTCCCCCACTGCCAACATCTCAGGCTTCTGAAACTGTGGTTAAACACAGAAATGAATGACATTGAAAGCTATGAGATGTGATTATAGCTGATATTGCCAGATGGTGCTATTGGGGACTATTCTGAAGACAAGAAGTTGGAGATCTGGGTTAATGGTTACAAAGAGAGGAGAAGATACTGAAAGGGGCAAGATGAAACAGCAATTAATGAAAAAAACCCCAAAGAACTACAGATTGTGGAAATCAGAAACACAAACAGTAATTGCTGGAAAAACCCAGCAGTCTGCCAGCATCTGGAGAGAGAGAGTAGAGTTAATCGTAGAATCCCTACAGTGTGGAAACAGACCCTTAGCCCAACCAGTCCACACTGAACCTCCAAAGAGCAACCAACCCAGACACATTCCTCTACCCTAATAGTAATGGAAACAATTTACTCCTGACTAATACACCTAACCTACACATTCCTGAACACAATGGACAATTTAGCATGGCCGATTCACCTAACCTGCACATCTTTGGATTGTCGGAAGAAATCAGAGCATCTGAAGGAAATCCACGCAGACATGGGGAGAATGTGCAAACTCCATACAGATAGTCGCCTGAGGCTGGAATCAAACCTGGTCTCCAGTGCTGTGAGGCAACAGTGCTAATCACTGAGCTACCATGCCACCCCTGTGTTTTGGATCAAGTGACTTTTCTTCAGAGCTATTCAATCTTTATTTGTGTTTCAATAATTGGAAACAATTGCAGCAAATTGAAATGCAAACTTCACAAAGGGTTCTCACTGGAGTCACGACAATCAGCTCATTGTCCAGCCAGATTTTGCTTTCTCAAGGGGCAGAATTTAGGGTTGAATTTACTTCAGGGTCAACAAAGTTTTGTCAAGGGGAGGTCATGCCTGACAAATCTATTAGAATTCTTCAAAGAGATAATGAGCAAATTAGACAAAGGAGAGCCATTTGACGTGACCTATTTGGATTTCCAAAAAGACCTTTGATAAGGTGCCACATAGGAGGCTGCAAAATAAGGTAAGAGCCCGTGGTGTTAGGTGCAAGGTACTGGCATGGATAAAGGATTGGCTGACTGGCAGAAGGCAGAGACGGAGGATAAACAGATCTTTTTCAGGATGGAAACTAGTGACTAGTGGAGTTCTGAGGGGGTCTGTGTTGGGATCACAACAACTTATGTTACAGATAAATCAATTGGATGAAGGAAGTGAGGGCATTGATGCTAAGTTAGATAGATGACCAAAGATAGGTAGTGTTCAGGGAGGAGGGAGAATGCAAAAGGACTTAGACCAACTAGGAGAGTGGGCAAAGAAGTGGCAGATGGAATGCAATGTGGAGAAGTGTAAAGTTATGTACTTTAGTATGAAGAATAGAAACTATTTTCTAAATGGAGGAAGGCCTTGGAAATCTGAAGCACAAAGGACCTTGGGAGTCCTAGTTCAGGATTATCTTAAGATTAAAATGGAGGTTCAGCTAGCAGTCAGGAAGGCAAATGCAATATTAGTGTTCATTTCAAGAGGACTAAAAGACAAGTGCACAGATGTACTGCTGAGGCTGTGTAGGCCTCTGGACCGAACACATTTGGAATATTGTAAACAGCTTTGGGCCCTGTATCTAAGGAAGGATCTGATGGCATTGGAGGGGGTGCAGAGGAGGTTTACAAGAATGATCTTGGGGATAAAGGGCTTGTCATATGAGGAGTGTTTGAGGACTCTGGGTCTACACTGGATGGCATTTAAAAGGTTAAGGAGGTATCTGATTGAAACTTACAAGGTACTGAGAGGCTTGGATAGAGTAGACCTGGAGAAGATGTTTCCACGGATAGGAGAAACTGGGATGCAAGGGCACACCCTCAGAGTGAAGGGACAATCCTTTAGAATGGAGATGAAGAACAATTTCTTTAGTCAGAGAGTGGTGAATCTGTGGAGTTCATTGTCACAGAAGGCAATGAAGGCCAACATTGTTGAGTGTCTTTAAGACAGAGATTTTTATTAATAAAGGGGATCAAGGGTAATGAAGAAAAAAACAGGAGAATGGAGTTGAGAAACATATCAGCCATGTTTGAATGGTGGGGCAGAATCAAAGGACAAAATGGCCTAATTCTGTTCCAATGTCCTCGCCTATGAATGGGGTTGGGTGATGGCATCAAATCTGATGGAGGGTGTCAAGTGTGGATGGAGGTCAGAGGCTTCGTGTCCATTCAACCCACTGCCATTGGAAATCATTTGGAGGGTCTTGCACTTTAGTAAACCTACACAGGATTGCTTGCTGCCTCCTGGGAGTGGGGAATGGAGGTAGGAGTTGATGCCTCATGCAAAGGTGCTCAGTGCCATGTTGAAGGACCCTGGCATTGGGAAGGATGGACTTGCTATGATATAGCACCCTGCTCTTGTTGCAAAACTCCCTTCACTGACCACAACCTGTGACCCCCTCACCCTGTCGCCTTCAGTCGCCAGTGGCTTGAAATCCAACAACCAGGCCTCAGGTGGGTGTAGTACCAGCAGCAGCCACCATCATCCCAGTGGCATTGCTGTTTGAATAGAGGACCAGTCTGTGATTTTTCGGTTGGTCGTTCTCAGTTGGTAGGTCATGCACCCCCAGGGTCCTTGATCTTGGCAAAATGCAAGTGCTGTTCTGTGAATTATTTGAGTGACGTGTAAATCGATGGGCCCTCTCTAAGAATAGGAGATCATCGGTCCTTCATCTACAATTTTCACACAGTGGAGCACTAATTCCCAACAAACTTCTTCAAACATAAGAATAGAAGAACCAGGAGCAGGGTAGGCAATTCAGCCCCTCGACTCTATTCCACCATTTAAAATGATCATAACTGATCTCATCTCAGAGAGTAGTAGGAGCGTGAAACGCACTGCCTGCAACAGTGGTATACTTGCCAACTTCAAGGGCAATTAAATGGTCATTGGATAGACATATGGATGAGAATGGAATAGCATAGGTTAGATGGGCTTCACATTGGTCCTGCAGGTCGGCGCAACATCGAGGGCCGAAGGGTCTGTACTGCACTGTAATGTTCTATGTTCTATGTCCTATCTCAGCCTCACCTCCACTTTCCCGTCCCTGAACCCATTACTAATTAGAACTCTGCCTATCTTCTGCTTAAATTTACTCAATGTCCTGGTGTTCACAATGGATTCCACAGAATCATGACACTTTGAGAGAACTCATTCTTTCTCATCTTTGTTTCAAGTCTGCCGCTCCCTGGCTGAAAACTATGACCCTCGTGTTCAAGATTGCCCCACAAGGGGAAACATCTGCTCTCTGTCTACTTTGTCAATTCCCCTTAGAATCTTATGCACCTCCATTTGAGGTCCTCTCATCCTTATAAACTGTGGTGAATAATGG
Organism: Chiloscyllium punctatum; assembly: GCF_047496795.1. Taxonomy (NCBI): domain Eukaryota; kingdom Metazoa; phylum Chordata; class Chondrichthyes; order Orectolobiformes; family Hemiscylliidae; genus Chiloscyllium; species Chiloscyllium punctatum. The sequence goes on along the minus strand of NC_092749.1, from coordinate 103,794,853 downwards.
CCTAAGCTGCTTCATCTCTTCTCATAGGAAAAGCTCTTTCAAATCTGAAATCCATCGTGAACCTTCTCTGAACTGCCTCCAACGTGGTTAAATCCTTCCACAAGCAAGGAGACCAAAATGCACTCAATACTCTAGGTGTGGTCTCACTAATGCCTTTGTACAGTTACGTCTAAACTCCATTGTTTGAGCAACGTACACTGAATATCAGTTAAAATGAGGAAGCACCATGGAAGTGGTGGTGGGTCAGGGGTCAGTGAGGCCTCCTCCTCCTCCTCTACAGTCAGGCCTTAGCGTGCCCACTGTCCTCTGTCCGAGCGGGAAGTGACGTTCTGCAGGCATATCTGGAACACCCGCTGTGGGTCAAGTGGACCTCTTTTGTCACACTGAGTATCTTTAGGCCTTGTTTACCTCACCTTCATGAGGCCTAGAAGTGCAGGCCTTTGTTTTTTTTCTCACGGTTGGAGCAGGAAGGACCAGATGAGAGAATGTGATGTAATTCTAAATCTTTCAACTGATCAAAAGGAACTAAATCCGATGGGTCTGCCTGGCTTTTGTCCTGTTCCTGAACAAGCATCTGCTCTTTCCTTTCTGCTGGTTGCAGGCAATTTGTTTTCTTCTTTCTCATTTTCCTGCTGTTAGCACTTGCCAATTCTTTCTTTACTCCTGTACATTGTTGAGCAGTTCTTTATATATTTCATTTCATTTATTTTCTTGTCTTTTGCTGTTTTACTTTTAATTTGAGAAGCTCAATTTAAAGACAGATTGATTTTATCTAATATAAATAATCTCACGATGAACAAGAAGAATGTATCGTTTGTAGTCCATTGATGTGTTAGAATCAAAAGTCAGGATGTGTCATTACAATGGGAAGAAACAGTGACATCCTGGTATTTACATGTTAGAAGATTGTAATCCAGAATTTTCTCAGTGTGATGTAAGCTGCTATTGCAGTAAGTGTGGGGAAAGACTGAGAAAGGACCTAAGGGACAACTTTTTCATGCAGCAGGGTGGTGCATGTATGGATTGAGCTGCCAGAGGAAGTGGTGGAGGCTGGTACAGTTACAACATTTAAAAGGCATCTGGATGGGTGTATGAATAGGAAGGGTTTAGAGGTATATGGACCAAGTGCTGGAAAATTAGACTCGATTAATTCAGGATATTTGGTCGGCATGGACGAGTTTGACTGAAGGGTATGTTTTTGTGCTGCACATCTCTATGACTCTAATATGCATTGAGAATGGCTCTGAGTGTAGGGTGAATTGGGGTTATCTTTGGTGCGGGGGAGGTGGTGGTGATGGTCCCTGTGCCATTTGGGATCATAGGCACCGAAATGCAGAGGGATAGGGGGCGTATCCAACTTGGAAAAGACCCTCAAAGGGGGAGCCAAAGAGGAAAGGTTGCCCCGGTGAGCAGAACTGTCAGAATCTGGGAGGTGCTGCCCACCTCATCTGGGCTTCTTACCTCCTGTGCTGTTAGAATCAGCAAATGTGGAAGGCAAGCAGCCTGTGCAATGGCAAACAGTGAGAAGGTAGGTGGTAGTCATGAGTTAGCCTGCCCAGGGAATTGTCCCTTAGCCAGAGGCAGAGGGATAGCAGCTGGAGGTGGAGACTGAGAAGAGGAGCTGGAGGTTCTGAGTCCAAATGCTCTATGTTATTTGCCCTGGGAAAGGTCCTGCACCCTGTGATTTGCCCTGGACCTGCATTTCACTAGTGACTGTCCTGGCTACCATTACCAGCAAGCGAGACACAGGCAAGTTCCTTGCTATCAGTTGGATTCTCATTTGTACATCCTTAATGGAGGGAGAAGAGACAGTAAAGAGTTTCCAATAATCACAAGTATGTACATATATTTAGAAGATGTGAACATCATATTATATGATCAGATAATCTCATTACGTGTGCTATTTTGAATGTGATTGGATAAAGCAGGCACATGTGCTAATCTGGAATATAAACTCTTTGAACACTGTTAGGTAGAGTGAAAAAATACATAACCCATTGATTGGAAATTGGAATTGATTGGAAATCAAATTCCACTGTTATCTGTAGAAATAATACAAAGCCACAGTCTTTGTTGTAAAACTTGAGTTGTGTACCATCACTGTTGGGTACACCTCCAATGCATGAATACATGTTTGAACAAAGGAACCAGACCCTCAGCAGGTCTGAATGAGGGATTAAAGGGTTAAAATTGCCTTTCCAATTCATTCACGTAAGATAGGTTTAGAACTAGAGAGAGCAGCTGAATTGTACAGTGTACTTGTGAAGATGTATAGCTCAGATTGTGGATGTAGTCGTGGATTCATTTGCCAAGCCAGTGTGTTTTTCTGCAAACATTTTGTTGCCTTACTAGGTGACACCATTAGTGCATCTTCAATAAAAGTGTTGGTGGCCTGAGTTGCCAGGGATTTCTATGTCTCTGTTCGTTGGTACTTCTGGTTCTGTATCTGACTGCTCTGTATGTGGGGTCCAGTTCAATGTGTCTATTGACTGAATTCCGGTTGGAATTCCAGGCTTCAAGGAATTCTCTGGTGTGCCTCTGTTACAGGTTAACCAAGGGGCTGCAAATAAAACTTAAACACTTGATAGAATACTCCAACCACTCCATTCACTCATCCTAAGAGTTCCTCAACATCATCAGAAACACTATAATAGAAGAGGATGAAATAATGACTTAATTTGATATAACAGCACTCTTCATATTTTTTGACATCGACCTAACCAAAGATACCATTGCCACATTATTGAACAAAATGGTTACTAGGACACCCAATGACACCAGCACCATCAACAAGAACAGCGTATTAAAACTACTAGACATATGTCTCACAACTCACTTTACATTCAATGGACAAGTGCAAAAACAAATCAACAGCACACCAATGGGGTCCCAGATGTGAATCTTGAAAGGGTTCAGAAAAGATTTACAAGGATGTTGCCAGGTTCGGAAGGTTTGAGCTATAGGGAGAGGCAGAATACTCAGAATACACGCTGTTTTCCTCGGAGTGTCGGAGGCTGAGGGGTGACCTTATCGAGGCTTACAAAATCATGAAGGGCATGGATAGGGTAAATAGATGAGGTCTTTCCCTGGGGTAGGGGAGGTCTGAACCAGAGGGCATAGGTTTAGGATGAGAGGGGAAAGATTTAAAAGGGACTTAAGGGGCAACCTTTTCACACAGAAGGTGGTGTGTGTATGGAATAAACTGCTAGAGGAAGTGGTGGAGGCTGGTGCAAGTACAGCACTTAAAAGGCATCTGGATGGGTATATGAATGAGAAGGGTTTGGAGGGGTATGGGCTAAGTGCTGGCAAATGGAAGCAGATGTGGCAGACTGGTTGACATGGATGAGTTGGACCGAAAGGTCTGTTGCTGTGCTGTACATCTCTAAGATTCCATGACTATGATAGCAGAAGCAGTAACGGAATGCTGCCCTCCCCACCATCCAACCCAAACTCTGGATCCGGTATGTAGATGACTCCTTTGTCATCATTAAACATCACAACTGGAAGAAGCCCACCACCACATCAATAAGATCCTCACCAGAATAAAGTTCACTAAAGAAGAGGAAAACAACAGCAGACTTTCCTTCCTGGACGTATTGGTGGAATGCACACCTACCGGAGAACTCCTGACCAGTGTGTACAGTAAGAACACCCTTTCTGACCAAATACTGAATTATAACAGCAACCACCCTAACACCCACAAACGGAGCTGCATTAGGACATTATTTAAATGAGCAAGGACACACTGCCGCAACGCAGAACTCCAGGAGACAGAACAGGAACGTCTATTCAAAGGATTTAAATGAAACGGGTACCCCAAGAGCACTATCCTCTGGTACCTACGGGACTAAATCCAACGAAGAAAACACCGCACGACTAGACAGATAGCGACTATACCATACCATACATTGAAGACATATCAGAGATATCTACCCGACTACTCAGACCCTGAGAATCTTAGTGACCCACAAACCGGTAAGTACCTTCCACCAGCTCCTCACAAAGACCGGACACCCACATTCAACAGGACCAATGTTATCTAACAAGATACCTTGCAGAGACTGTCAAAAACACCATGTAGAACAAATGGGAAGAAAACTGACCATACGAGTGCACGAACAACAGCTCACCACATCAAGACATGACCAGTACTCTCTTATTTCCAACCACACAGACACAAACTCAACTGGGACAATGTAACCATCCTAGCACAGGCTAAACAGAGAGACACCAGAGAGTTCCTGGCACTCCAACTGGAACTCAATCAATAGACACAATGAACTGGATCCCGTATACAAACGAGTCAGATACAGAACTGGAAGTACCAACAGAGACATATAAATACATGGCAGGATAGGCCACCAACACTTTAACGAAGATGCACTGATGGTGTCATCTAGCGAGGCGACGAAATGTTTGCAGAAAAGCACACTGGCTAAGTGAATGAATCCATGAATTGTATAGTCTTTCAAATTACACAAAACAAAACCACAACAGATTGTGGAAATCAGAAACAAAATCAGAAATTGACGGAAATGCTCGGCTAATCTGACTGCATCTATGGAGACAAAGCAGGGTTTCAGGTCCAAAGACCCAAAATGTTAACACTGCTTTCTCTCCATAGATGCAGCCAGACCTGCTGAGTTCTTTCACAAACTTCAGATTTTGTTTTAAATTGCAAACCTGCGACACATTATGAGGACCATGGGATACAAGCAAGAGGGTAGGTCTGCTGCATTCCTCTCAGGAAATGGAGTCATTGTGTGCCTAACCAATAGTTTATTTACACAGGGACCAAATAATGAAGATTGAACTGGTATTTGTGCCTGAGTTGCATCAGGACCACGTTGTGGATGTAGAATGTGTATCACTTATCCCAACCTCCTTGGACATAAGAGGCAAGGCCAGCAGACTATTGACTGCTAGGTGGAACCATTGCCTCAATCAGAAGTGTCACTGGTGCCAAGAGCTGGTGGTGCTACTACAATTGCCAAATCCCTCACTGCCAGAGTAACAGACAGTGTGAAGAGAAGTTGCAGATTCTTTTGCAGGGCGACACACGACCCACCTCTTAAAGCAGCCCTTCGCAACAAACTATTCATAATATGCTCTGGCTGATGGCATGTGGAACCCTCCCCCCCCCCCCCCTATAATCCCAACCCTATAATGCAGTCTAGATAGAAAGCTGACTCCATTACAACTTCCTAACAATGTGTAATTGTGCCTTCCCCAACACTGGCATGCTCTTGTTCATTACTACGGCCTTTCCACCTCTCATTTCACCTCTCCTCCTGTCATTTCCTCCTTAACTTGACATCCTTCCCTTACTCACTAATGGTTTCACAGGAATAATTAACTGACGATGCCTGTCCCAGTGAGGATGTCCAGGATGGCATTGATAACCGTAAATTCTTCATCTTCCTCCAAAGGGAGTGGCTCTGGGCTATCAGTTGATTCTTGCTGTGCGAGTATATGAGACTGAGGCCATGTGGTGGCAAGAAAGGCTGAGCACCTGCAGTGTTGCCAGAGCGACGGTGATCTGAGAGTCAAAGAGAAAATGACATGGAAAGAGGTTCGGGTAGGGAGTATTCTCATAACTGTGAATGCGTTTTGAGCAAGTTTTACAAGCCCTGGGAGCAATGGAGGCTACTCTAACCTTAAAACACAGCAGCCACTGCCAGGCTGAGGCAGAGGAAAAGCAGTGACTGCTGATGTTGGAGAAATAACTAACGACAAGAGTGCAGCTGGCAAGCTGCCCTTTCCCTGGCCCCTGTGTGTCTGAGCTGCTCTGACGTGTATCATCTTGGCACTCAAAAAGCCCAGCCCACCTAGTATGTGTATCGTGAGTCATGCTGCGTAGAGGAAATGGTTCCTGCAATTCAGTCATTCTAAAAATGAATTGACCTTATCAACTGATGTACTTGCAGCAGGTTCACGGGAATTGCAGGGACGTGTTCGGAGGAATTGGAAGTGGCCTGTGAGGAATTCACTGACGGGGTTTACACTGGTGGTTTTAAGGTCAATTTCAATTCCTAGCTTGGGTAGATCACTTCACAAATCCTGCTCATGGGCCTTTAGCAGAGGCCCAGAGCAACTTTAGCAAAAGAGGTTCACTGAAGGTTAGTGAGTGGGAAAGAGACAATGGAGGGTGAAGGGCAAAGACTGGGGTTTTAATTGGGGCCTGGTTGAGAGAGTCACATGATAGCGTAGGGGCTTAAATTTGAGTAGGTGGGGAAAGGAAAGATAAGAGTCCAAGGCAGCAGGGGCCCAGCCACACTCTCGGGTCCACCTCCTCCTCCTGGCTGCAGGAAGCTGGGTCTATTAAGTTACCAACAGAAGACTTCACTGACTTCAATGTTGGGGTGTTTGCTCAGCAATGGGCTTAAAAAAACAGCAATTTGTGTTTGTTAATATGGTTGCCACGGAAACCAGCAGCTGATCAGGAGAAATGGAGCGAGAAGTGAATAGATCTAGGGGACGTGGTGGAAATATGTCTGGCCTAGTAATCCAGGCTAATGCACTAGGCTCCAAACCCACCATGACAGATGGTGAAATTTGATGTCAATAACATTAAGATCTGGCTGAGCTATGACAGTGTGATCGCTGTTGATTTGTTGTAAAAACCCACTTGGTTCACTAATGTCCTTTTGGGAAGGAAACTTGCTGTCTTTACCTTGTCTGGCCTGCACATGACTCCAGACCCACAGCAATATGGTTGATTCTCAGTAACCTCCAGACAATTACCGGGGAGATGGGGGGGGTGAGGGTGGGTGGGGGTGGGGCGGGGGTTATAAATGCCAGCCTAGCCAGTAAAGCTTGCACCCATACATTAATTGAAAGAAAACTTTAACCAGTCTCCTGTTCTCCTCATCCATCAGGGAAAGTTAACATTCCTGGTTTTGTTTTCCAAAGGTGTTTCAACCTACCTCCTGCCATCACCTTCTTAGCCCGTGTGTTAAAATTGTCTTCAATAGGAAAAGAGCTTGCAGTTGTGATATTAACAGCTTTGTAATGTTTGAGATTGCAGTCAGTTCCCAGAAAGGGTATGATTGTTCTATTTCAATTAAACTGTGTCAGCAAACAATGTACAGCTGACCTGTCCACAGTCTGAAACAAAAGAAGACAGATTTAGGCTCCTGCTGGAAACGCTCCATCAGAGTTCGATATCATTTCTCTTCACGTGTTGACAGACTTGTTGGATGGTTCTTGAACATTCAATTCTCACTTCCAAGCAGAGGATTTTCATATTGGTTTGGATATCATTCATTTTGACAAAGCTCTCAACGCTGCCAGTTCTTAATAAACCATTAGAAGCTGGCGTTAGTTGGAACTTGCCGATCAATGTTAACTTTTAAACTTAGTGTTAATGACAGACGTATTTGAATATTCCAATGTTTGTGGCATAGGTTGGTGTATCATTTATGTTTTGGTGTTGTGCCGTGGATTATGGAGTGGGGGGGGGGGGTGGGCGTGTAGCAGTTTGAGAGTTGGGTAATGAATTGCATTGAATTATTGAATTACCTTTATTGGTTAATGGAGTGGAGCAATCAAAGTCCGTCAGGAACTTATTATTTGACATTCTTAGTATGTTGGATTCTCAACTATTTTGGCCAAACTTCTATTTCTGCCTGAACTCTGAAATCTCCTCCTTAAATCTCTCTATTTCTTTACCCCCCTCTCTCAATCTCTCAATCTCTCTCTCTCTCTCTCTCTCTCTCTCACTCTCTCTCCCTCTATCTCTCTCTTCCCTTCTGGTGCTCTTTAAAATCTACCTCTTTGTCTAAACTTATGATTATTTGACTTTCTACCTCCACATGTAGTTTTCAAGTGTTTTGCCTGATAATCAATCTTTGGGACATTTTACTATGTTAAACGAGCTATATAAATGCAGTTTGCCATTACTATAAGAATAGAATGTCAGTTCGTACAAAACCTAGAAGCTCCATATAAGACCTGGATCTTTGCAGATAGTGAGAACATGTACTTGGTATTCTGCTTGTTTGATTCAGCAAAATCATTCTCTCTTTCATTTCTCAGGACAATGCTGTGAGAAATGTCATGAGAAAGTGAGGATTGCAGACGCTAGAGATCAGAGTCGCGAGTGTGGTGCTTATGCCCGAAATGTCAACTCTCCTGCTCCTCAGATACTGCCTGACCTGCTGTGCTTTTTCCAGCACCACACTCTCAACAATGCTGCTGTCAATCAGATTCCAAACTGATCTAAATTTAAACAGTTCACTAAAAGGGTTTAACCATTTTGGCTTTTGTGATAAAGGATGTAACTGGAAAGGAACAGAATAGAAAATTGGCAGAGGTGGTCTTGACAGGATAAGGAATGATGTGAGGTCAAAGGGAGTGGGTGACAGATTCAAGGAGGCAGCCTAGACTTCACAACCAGTGAGATATGGAAATCTTGAATGTCAAAAACAATGCCAGATGTATGTACAGCAGGAACCAAGTAAAGTGACACTGGGACATCAATTTAATATGTGACTGTAAGTTGACTCAGTTGTGTAAAAGTATGAGTTTAGGCACACAAGGGTCAAACCCACAGAATATGTGGCCATGTATTGGTGGACTTTGGTAATATTGTGTGGCCTGCACATACTAATTGCAAAGAGAAAATCTCTCTGTTGTATAATTGGATAGAAAACATGTGAATATTCATTTGTTTTTGCTGTTAAGCATTTCTCCCTTGGAATAATGTTTTGAATTGGCTGGTGATTGAAGCATGAACTGGTTGCCAACACAAACAGCGAAAACAAAATCAGCAGATAGTTAGCGCTGTCAATGTAAACAGAGCAACACAGGAACAATGTTAATGGGTTTTTTAATATCTTAAGGCAGACACCAAGATCCATGCATGATGTGTAGGTTCAAGCCACAGTGATTTGTTCCAAAAAAACCAAGCTGCAAAAAACAGACATAGACTCATAGAGTCATAGAGATGTACAGCATGGAAACAAACCCATACGTGCTGACCAGATATCCCAACCCAATCTAGTCCCACCTGCCAACACCTGGCCCATATCCCTCCAAACCCTTCCTATTCATATACCCATCTAGATGCCTTTTAAATGTTGCAATTGTATCAGCCTCCACCACTTCCTCTGGCAGCACATTCCATACACGTACCACCCTCGGTATGATAAAGTTGCTCCATAGGTCTCTTTTATGTCTTTCCCTTCTCACCCTAAACCTATGCCCTCTAGTTCTGGACTCCCTGATGAGTCTTGTCTGCCTCTAAACACAGGAACTCTTCTTAAACTCAGTAAACCATTAAATGCTGTCATCCATGACGGGGCTCTCTTCATATAATCTGGAGATTTCACACATGTGCAATTTCTTGCAGGCAATAAGATAGAGACCTAGCTGAAATCCATAGCTTCAGGTTGTTGAGTGAAACCCTCCTGCCTGAGATCATATAGACAAGGTCTCTATGGACCTTGCCCAGCGATTGTAAGCAAGCGTGTAAGTAAGAGTCCTGATCTTTCCCAGCTGTGGGCCAGTTGCAATAGGTCTGAGATCAGGAACTTAAGGCTACAAGGGAGATGTTGATAATGCTCCTCTGTGGCAGTATTCCAATCACCCCTGCCAAAAAATGTTCCTATTTTAAAATCTTTGATCCTATTCTAAATGTGAGGTGATGCACTTTGGGAAGAATAACAGGAATGCAGAGTACTGGGTCAATGGAAAGATTCTTGGTAGTGTGGATGTGCAGAGGGATCTTGGAGTCCATGTACATAGATCCCTGAAAGTTGCCACCCAGGTGGATAGTGCTGTTAAGAAGGCATACTGTGTGTTAGGTTTCACTGGTAGAGGGATTGAGTTCCGGAGCCGCAATATCATGCTGCAACTACACAAAACACTGGTGCGGCAACATCTGGAATATTGTGTACAGTTCTGGTTGCCCCATTACAGGAAGAATGTGGAAGCATTGGAAAAGATGCAGAGAAGATTTACTAGGATGTTGCCTGGTCTGGAGGGAAGGTCTTATGAGGAAAGGCTGAGAGACTTGCGTCTGTTCTCATTGGAAAGAAGGCTAAGAGGGGATTTGATAGAGACACACAAGATGATCAGAGAATTAGATAGGGTAGACAGTAAAAGACTTTTCCTAGGATGGTGACGTCAGCTTGTACGAGGGGGCATAACTACAAATTGTGGGGTGATAGACTTAAGACAGATGTCAGAGGCAGGTTCTTTATGCAGAGTGGTAAGGGCATGGAATGCCCTACCTGCTAATGCAGTCAACTCAGCCACATTATGGAGATTTAAATAATCCTTAGATAAGCACATGGATGATTTTGGGATAGTGTAGGGGGACGAGCTGAGAATAGTTCACAGGTTGGCACAACATCGAGGGCCGAAGGGCCTTTCTGCACTGTATTGTTCTATGTTCTATGTTCTATTCTCTCCAAATTTTGTCCATTCGAAAGTAATTGAGTTTCCTCCTGTACCTTTACAGTCCTGTCACCACAGACCTGGGATCTGTTGTTTGCTGTTCATACTTAACTTGACACATAAGAGGTCACGTTGAAATATGTTTTGAATTTGGAGCTTGTTTCAGTTACCTGGACAACAAAGGCCATGTTATGTAATTGCATCCTGATGGAAGGCAGAAAAAGGACTGAGGTGAGAAAGGGCTATTTCTTAAAAGCCAATATAAATGAATCACTCATTATTTAGCTACCTCACTGATCAATCAGAATGACTTCATTAGATGAGTCTTATTGTAAAAGTCATTAAATACAAAATTACAAAGTTTCAGACAACAAATAACACAGAGAAAACATATTCTAAACAACCTTTGATCTGACTTTGCCATTAAAAGAAAAACTTCCCCAACATTGTAGTCAAAAATATGAACACAAATGTTATTTCCTTTTGTGGCTTCAATCAGTAAAAGTCAAAGGGGAAGCAGTAAGATTAACATTTACAAATGTCATGTGGCCCAGCCATTTCCAGTTCTGTTTTATTTAAAAGATGGCCTTTAAACTAATCTAAACATTCTTGTTGAATCGTAGATCTCAATATTAACCCCTTCCATCACCCCAATGTTGGCATGTGGGAGAGGGTTGGAACATCAAAAGCGAAATGATGGGAATGTGATACCAACCCGTAGCGACATCCACTTTTTAGCTTTGCTGTTAGTTCTGGAACACTGGTGACTGATCATCGAATTGCAATGTTAGCTTTGTCTTTCCTGCATTGTTGCTGCCTGACCTTCTGAATTTTTCCCAACTTTTCTGTTGTTGCATTTTTTTTGCTCCACAGAGCAGGACATATGGTTGATGGGTGCCATTGAAATCAGGCATGCCACACAATTTAGGGTCTTAGTTGAAACACGTTGTGATGAGGAAACCTGGCAGTGAACAGGAAGTGAGGTCAATTAGTGTCATGGAGTAAACACTCCTCTCAGCACATTTGGTGGATCAGGAGAGCTCTCTATCAGCAAACAACACTCAAGAAACTCAACACCATCCAGGACAAGGTAGCCTGCTTGACTGACAAGGTAAAAACAATGACTGCAGATGCTGAAAATCAAATACTGGATTAGTGGTGCTGGAAGAGCACAGCAGTTCAGGCAGCATCCAACGAGCAGCAAAATCAACGTTTCGGGCAAAAGCCCTTCATCAGGAATAAAGGCAGTGAGCCTGAAGCATGGAGAGATAAGCGAGAGGAGGGTGGGGGTGGGGAGAGAGTAGCATAGAGTACAATGGGTGAGTGGGGGAGGAGATGAAGGTGATAGGTCAAGGAGGAGAGGGTGGAGTGGATAGGTGGAAAAGAAGATAGGCAGGTCGGACAAGTCAAGGAGGCAGTAACTGAGCTGGAAGTTTGAAACTAGGATGAGGTGGGGGAAGGGGAAATGAGGAAGCTGTTGAAGTCCACATTGATGCCCTGGGGTTGAAGTGTTCCGAGGCGGAAGATGAGGCGTTCTTCCTCCAGGCATCTGGTGGTGAGGGAGCGGCGGTGAAGGAGGCCCAGGACCTCCATGTCCTCGGCAGAGTGGGAGGGGGAGTTGAAATGTTGGGCCACGGGGCGGTTTGGTTGATTGGTACGGGTGTCTCGGAGATGTTCCCTAAAGCGCTCTGCTAGGAGGCGCCCAGTCTCCCCAATGTAGAGGAGACCGCATCGGGAGCAACGGATACAATAAATGATATTGGTGGATGTGCAGGTGAAACTTTGGATGTGGAAGGCTCCTTTAGGGCCTTGGATAGAGGTGAGGGAGGAGGTGTGGGCACAGGTTTTACAGTTCCTGCGGTGGCAGGGGAAAGTGCCAGAATGGGAGGGTGGGTCGTAGGGGGGTGTGGACCTGACCAGGTAGTCACAGAGGGAACGGTCTTTGCGGAAGGCGGAAAGGGGTGGGGAGGGAAATATATCCCTGGTGGTGGGGTCTTTTTGGAGATGGCGGAAATGTCGGTGGATGATTTGGTTGATGCGAAGGTTTGTAGGGTGGAAGGTGAGCACCAGGGGCGTTCTGTCCTTGTTACGGTTGGAGGGGTGATGTCTGAGGGTGGAGGTGCGGGATGTGGACGAGATGCGTTGGAGGGCATCTTTAACCACGTGGGAAGGGAAATTGCGGTTTCTAAAGAAGGAGGCCATCTGGTGTGTCCTATGATGGAACTGGTCCTCCTGGGAGCAGATACGGCGGAGGCGGAGAAATTGGGAATACGGGACGGCTTGACTGACACGCTGTCCACCAGCTTAAACATTCAGCTAATCAGCTCTGATGGACAGTCATCTAGTCTCAAAACATTGGCTTGCTCTCTCTCCATGGATGCTGCCTGATCCATTGTGAGTTCCAGCAATTTTTATTTAAGTACAGATTCCAGCATCTGCTGTAATTTGCTTCTAGTTTAAACATTCAATTCCTTCACCAGAGTTACTAGGATGTTTCAGGGAATGGAGAGTTTGAGATATAAAAATAGACTGGAAAGGCTGGGATCTTTTTCACTGAAGCTTAGGAGGTTGAGGGGTGCCCTGATTGAGGTTCATAAAATCACGAGGGGCATGGATGAGGTGAATGACGAGGCCTTTTTCTGAGGTAGGAGGAATTCAAATCTAGGGGACATATTTTCGAAGTGACAGGAGAAAGATTGATAAAGTACATAAGGAGCATCTTTTTTTACCCAGAGTGCGGAATGAACTGTCAGAGAAAGTGATGGATGCAGGTACAGTTACAAGGTTTGAAAGATGCTTGGATAAGTTTATGAATGGGAGAGGTTTGGAGGGATATGGGCCAAATGCAGGCAGGTGGAACTAGTTTAGTTTGAGAACATGGTCAGTGTGGACTGGCTGGACCAAAGGATCATCCATGTTGTTTGACTCTATGGCTATGAATTCATGAGAAGGGAAACCAATGGATGGAAACATCACCAAACTGATGTCACAAAGAAAGCTTTTCCAGTTTTAACCTCAAGTTCTGAATCTCACTATTGAGGAGTGACTGCCTTGTTTCTAAGTATTTGCATCTCATTATTAGCTCTGTAGACAGCACCTTCCAGATATCCACCAAGAGGGACAAGGTTAGCAGATACATTAGAACATGCCATCTGCACATTCCCCTCCAACCCACTCACCATCCTGACTTGGAAATATATCAGGTGGGTGAAAGTGAGGACTGCAGATGCTGGAGATCAGAGTCTAGATTAGAGTGGTGCTGGAAAAGCACAGCAGGTCAGGCAGCATCCGAGGAGCAGGAAAATCGAAGTTTCGAACAAAAACCCTTCATCAGGAATCAAATATATCACCATCCCTTCACTGTCACTGGGTCAAAGTCCTGGGACTTCTCCCTTAATACCACTGTGGCTACCCCTACTCCACAAGGTACTTCAAAAAGATGGTTCACCATCACCTTCCCAAGGGGAATTGGGGTTGGACACTATACGCTGTCCCTGCTACATTCCAAAACTTCATAAAAAGAAGTGAAACAATTCAGTAAGCCTATATGCCTCCCCTCCCCACCCCTCCTCCGAGCCCTGATCACTCATTGACCTCCAACCAACTTGCTCCAGCCTTCTTGATCATAGGTCTCTGCCCCCCATTCACAATTGCCAAGGACCATTTAGAAGCTCCCCTATCTTTAGCCTTCTTATACTCACAGTGTCTCCCCTCCCTGCCAGACAGGCCATTCATTTAATCAGAGATTGATCTAACAAAGTATGTCCTGTCAGTTTGTTTCGCCCGTCTTCAACCACCTTGGCCTGCATCACCCAACCCCCACTTGCCTGCTGATCATCAGCACCTTAGAATGAGAAAGCATAATGATGGAGGCCATTAGGTCCATCTTATCTGCTATTATGATCCAGCTGATGTTACTACCAAACAAAATTTAACCAGATACTCCTGACCTAGAAGCAACATATTCCCGGAACTGATCTATACTCTTTTCAAGGAGAAAATCATTCTTTGATTATCCTCAACCAAAAACAAGCTAATGACGGTCTCCACTCCCAGTTGTAACCCAAACATGTACTGTATTAAACAATCTTCCATTAATACTTAAAGAGCTCTCTGCCCTTAGACACAAACTGGATTAGATCATTGTTTGAGATTTATACAGTGGCTTCAACTCACTCACTTTATTTAAAGTAGGAATTTGACTTCCATTTCCATTTCCAACAGCAATGTGATCTCTTTGTGAAGTTTGAGGTGTGAGGGCCGTTCCCTTTCTTGAAGAAATGTCATTAAAATTTCCCTCCAAACAGAATCCAGACAATTTTCTGGATTTTGGGGTTTTGTAAGATTGGACATCCCAGGGGCCACCAGGCTGGGAATGGGAATTATGGGAGAATGGGGTGAAAGTGGGGGAAGGGCACAGTGATTGACATATTCAAAAGGGATAATGCCTGAGGCCTATGTAACTGAGAGAATTAGCAATAGAATTAAGTTTTATTGTCACGGGTACGTGTACAGGGATACAGTGAAAAGTGTACAAAGTCACCATCTTCTGCCATCATATTAAGTGCAAAAAAACCAAGATTAACAGAAACAACCATCTTAGAAACAAAATCAAAACAACCATTTTAGATACAAAGAATAGATTTCAACAAAAATGAAAGTCTTAAATTTTGTATTTACTTTAGAGCTTTCTGCTAAATGCTCACCTCCAGCAATTGATCCACTCGATAACTGATATAACATCGAAGTCCTGCCTAACGTATGGGACATTGATTGGAATATAGAGCTGGGTGACTACACAAAAAGCCAATGGCCTTGATATATTAACAGGGCATAAAATAGTCTGGAGTTTGAACCTTCCTTCCGCCCTGTTTTCATTGGCTGGAGGGAGTTAAAATTTTCCCTCGCGTCTTAAAATGCAATGATACTCAGTCTTTAAATGGATTATGGACAACAACAAAGCAAAGATCAAACACCAAAGAATTTCAGAGCATAATATTAGGGCTGTATTGACTGATTTTTGCAAATCATTAAACAATTTACCAAATACCAAGTAGTGATTAATTAATTACCTTTCAAATTGGCTTATAGAGGTCCTATGCATTCACATGTCTTTTGCACAACATATGTTTCTGAAAGCAGTCAATAAAGTTTGGTGGAATCTATCTTGTTGATGTAATAAGGACAAGTAAACGCCTTAAGTGTTTGAATATAACTGGACAATTCCTTTAATCATTCGTACTTGATGCCCTGCTTCAGATCACAAGTAGCATGGACTTAAGGCCTAAGTTTACCCAAACTGTCCCAGTTGAAAGACTGTGTTTGGCAGACTGAAGGTTTTCACAGCCATCTTGTTACCCAATGAAAATTGCAGCAGCTAAAGATTTGGTCAAGACCAGGAAATCTGAAAATACACCTTGCATCGACATGCAGCAATCCCGGAGAGAGGGAAATATGTGAAGTGAACCAACTTTATTTAATGTGGAAGTCAGCATCTGTTAGCACAATTCATTGGGTCATAAATCCAGAGGTACCTTGAACTTAATTCAGCCATTGATCACCCCTGGGGCCAAGATAATATTTAACAATGTGGAAATAATGGCAGAAGATGGACGAACTAAGAAGTTTGCAGTCAATCAAAGTGACAATTTGTAATTCAGCCTTTGAAAATTAGTTGGGTTGAAGCACACAATATGTTAATAAGTAACCTGCATTGCTGCAATGGTACTCCTACATCTTGAAGAATTATGGTTCTGATGAAGAAAAAAAATCAGAAATGTTAATTTGTCTTTTCCTGGTATGAATGTTTGCTGATCATGGCCGGGTAATCTTGTCAAGATGGCATGGTGACTCAGTGGCTAGCACTGCTGCCTCACAGCATCAAGGATCTGGGTTCAATTCCAACCTCGGGCGACTGTCTGTGTGGAGTTTGCACGTTCTCCCTGTGTCTGCATGGATTTCCTCTGAGTGCTCTGGTTTCCTCCCACAGTCCAAATATGTGCAGGCTTGGTAGAGTAGTCATGGAAAATATGGTGGGGCAGGGTCTGTTTGGGATGGTCTTTGGAGGATTGGTGTGGACTTGATGGACTGAATGGCCTGCTGCCACATGAAGGGATTTGATTAAAGTTTGGCTTTCTAGTATTCCACCTTGATTTTGTCACACACTTTATCCTATGACTGACTTCAGTAACTTCTTTGCTACTGAAAGATTAGTTTGTGTGTGATATGACATTGGTGTCTGTGCTGATTTACTTCCCAAGTCTTCAGTATGTGTGATCTTCTGCTCAAAAATTGCCTCATACTCAACTGTGCAGGATTTTCTCAATGTCTTTGTGGCTCCTTTGATAATTTTCATTGCTGCCTCAGCTCGTTTTACTGAGTACTGTGTGGAGATGATGTGTGGTGTTGGCTTCCCCAATTTTTCTTATCAAGCAGCTGCATTCTTCACTCATGAATTGAGGGCCACTGTGACTCCTGAAAGGTCGGGCAGGCCATAATGGCTGAATTGTGCTTCTAGGCATTTGACAATCTACTGAATTCAGCAGGTCCTTCTCCCACTAGCCAGAATAGTAGTCTACTGTGATGTGATAGTCAATTCTCACAAGTCCCAAAATACCCAACTTCATCCATGGTCTGTCTGGGAGTCATCAATGGCTCACTGGCTTGGTTAGCTGGGTACTTGTTAATTGCACTTCACTGGCTGATACTGTCCTGATTTTGTTGGCTATGTTTGACCATTGGGGCAGATCTATTGCCTTCCTCAAACCTGATTTAATTCTTTGGTGGCTTGCATGGATGCACGTTAGACCAGAAGTAGACCATTGGAACATTGAGTCTACTTTGCCATTCAGTGAAATTGTGGCTGATCTAGTCATCCTCGACTCCACTGTCTTGTCTTTTCCCCATAACCCTTGATACCCTTCCTGATTTGAAATGTCTACCTTGGCCTTAAATATTTAAAGACCTCACCTTGGCAGACCTCTGAGGTACAGAATTCCAAAGTTTCACTTCCCCCGGAGAGACAAAATTCCCCTTTATCTGTGTCTTCAATGTGATTCCCCTTTCTCTAAGATTATGTCCTCTGCTCCTAGAGTCTTCCATGAGAGGGAATCAACCTCTCTGCGCCCAACTGGTCAAGCTCCCTAAAATTCTCACATGCTTCAATAAAGTCGTCTCTCAGTCTTCTAAACTCCAATGAGGGCAAGCCCAATCTACTCAACCTCTCCTCAATAAGCTAATCCCTCCATACCTGGGATCAACTGAGTGAGCCTCCTCTGGATAACCAAGAAATTCTAGCCCCATCACTGATCAAAGTGGCAGCATACCAAGTACCATCTAGAAATAGCCCTTATCATAACTCTCTTATTCGTTAGCCAAGTCTTCATTCACATTAATAAACTATTCGGCAGACTATAGGCTCCCTTGTCTGATTAAGTAGTCTTATGTGTGATACCTTATCTAATGAGAATCAGCCATTTCACATCTATTAGGAAGAGGCAGCATGACATCTATGCTCGGAACATTTTTTTTCTGTAATTTTGCCAAAGGGAGATTGTGGTTCAAACACATTTGTACGAGAATAGAGTTGAATCTTTTCCAATGCCATTAAAACCATCACTAAGGATGATGCAATAAAGTAAAGCTACAGGTTCAATTATACCATTTCATTCACTCCCACCAGTGATTAGTTCAGCCATCAATTTATCTTTATCTTTCTGAATGCACATCAATTTTCTTTTTCATTTTCTTCAATACTTGTGATTTTCCCTTTTATAGTAAATTATTTTCCACTTTCATTATTTCAGAATACATTTAATAAAAAAGCTGTTCCCTCTCCCGCTAAGTTTCAGCCCAATTATATTGATAGAGAAAGCCCTTTGAGATAAATGGCAATTTTGTTTTGTTCACTCATGGGATGTGAGCATCACTGGCTGGGCTAGAATTTTACAGCCTATCCCTAGCTGCCCTTGAGAAGTTGGTGATGAGCTGCAGTTGGTCGACCAATGACAATTACTGAAGAATTTGCAGGATTTCAACCCAACAACACAACATAGTCAAGGGCGTGAATGACAAAATGTGAACTCACATTGATGGTGTTCCATGTCTCTGCTGCCCTTGACCTTCTCGATAGAAGTGGTCAAGGGTTTAGAAGGTGCTATCAAAGGAGCCTTGGTGAATTTCTGCAGTGCATACTGCAGATGGTACACACTGCTGCTATTGAGGGTCAATGATGGAAGGGGGACATATTTGTGGGTGTGATTCAAATCAACTGGACTACTTTGTCCTGGATGGTGTCATGAGTGCATCATTTAAATGATGTTGGAGCTGCATCCATCAAGGCAAGTGGAGAGTATTCCATCACACTCTTGACTTGGGCCTCATAGATGGTGGACAGGCTTTGGGGAGTCATGAGGTGAGTTACTCACTATAAGATTCCTATCCCCAGACCTGTTCTTGTAGCCACTTCATTGATAGTTACATGCGAGTCCAGTTCAGTTTCTGGTCAATGGTAACATTAGGATGTTGATAGTGAGGGATTATTGATGTTAATGCCATTAAATATCAAGGGCGGTGGTTAGATTACCTTATCGGTGATGGTCATTGCCTGGTATTTATGTGATACAAATGTCATTTGCTATGTTGCTATGGTGATCCTTTACCAGGCAATTAAAATTCCCAATAGAAAGACATTCGTAGGAAGAGATGGATCTATTTTCTTTCCCTTAGTGGATTTCTGCAAATGAGGTCCCAGCAAATCAAATTCAACGCAACAATTTTTGCTTACCTGGGATTTTCACTGTGTTTCAGGGTCAATTTTAACTCCATGGGCAGGTATGCAGCCTAGTTAAAAAAAGGCGTACTTGGGTCTGACCTCAGTCTGACTTCATTTGCAGATAATCTCCCTGAATTTCATACCAAGGCAGAGTTGGTTGTCAGTGATGTTTAATGATCAAAATCTTACACATCCCCCTGTTTGATTACTTAAAAAACTTTTGCCAGTCTCTGTGCTGTAACTAGTCAGCGTGTTTGGCTGTTAACCAAAAAGGTTGGTGGTTCGAGACCACCCAGGGACGGAGTTTTCGCTGTTTTGGGGCCCTCTTGTGGCACAGTGATTGTTCTCTCCTCCTGGACTAGGAGTCCTGGGTTCAAGTCCCACTTGCTTCAGAGGTGTATGACATCTATTCACACATTAGGGGCATTTAAGCAACTGATGGACATGCACATGGATAGCAGTGAGTTGAGTGGTGCGCAGGTTAAGTTATTTTATTTTACATTAGGATTAACCCTTGGCACAACATCATGGGCCAAAGGGCCTGTTCTGAGCTGTAGTTTTCTATGTTCTATGTTCTACTTCAGTGATTGGTGACTGCTACCAGAGATCGGAAAGAACAGCTCTCTGGTACAAAGCTATCAATGCGGGGAGTACAATGAACGCTCAATTTATTACTATTTGGAGACTTAGGTTCTAACATGGAGGACAAAGGGATATTAGTTTTCAGTTCTGCAAATATCTGATGTGTTATTTTAAAAACAAAATTTCAGAAAGCTAGTTTGAACCATGAGCTGGAGAAAACACATCCAAGAAATAGCATTTTTTTTTTTAAAATTGGCTTCTCAGATATGGGTGTTGCTGGCTGGATGGCTGGGTATAATTTTAACTAAATGACCAGCAAGCACCCCACCTCCCCATAACCAGGAGATAATTGTTTAGGAGATTTGTGTTTTATAACCCAGAGGGAGAGAGTGTGTAAGGTTCTAACACAGGTTCATTCAGAGGGAAAAGGTCTGTAACAGCAGATATGCTGAAGGGTGGAGAAAATAGTCAAAGCAGGACTGGGAAGATGTCCGGTGTTGCTTTGAAGAAAACGCCAGAAGTAGAAGGCTGTGTGAGTATCAGAGGGCAAGACATGGTCCAAAGCTGTTGTGAATACGATCTTAAGGAACCCTTGTATGGTAGTAATAGTGAACTGAGTCAGCAGCTTGATTATATATCGCAGGGAGAGTTCCAAATTGAGGAGAACAGCATTCATTGAATGCACAGAACTTTGCCAAGAGGAAAGAGATGACAGCTGAACAAAGAGCTTCAGCACAGAGGTAAGGGTTTTGATTGTCAGTAAAATTACTGGTGGAAGAAAAGAATTGAAAGTTTCCATCTGATATCTATGACAACTTCATTCCAAGTGTTCTTGTGAAGTTAAAAATATGTCTTCTCTTGCCTTTTGTGAAATGAAGGTTTATGTTCTTTGTTAAAAATACATTGACAGCCTCTTCTGCACATATTCAGAGACTGACCTCCACTGTTAACAGAAAGAAGAAAATAATACTTCTGGTTTATCTACCCAGGTCTGGGATCTTACTGATTCAATATTACCAGCAGGGATGATAAGACATGAGCTGATTGGAAGCAATTGCAGTTGAGGAAAGGGGACTAAAGGAGAGAAAAATATTCTTCTGGTCAAGCAGGAATTTACAAACAATTTAAACAAATTTACCTTGATGACCCTCATCTGGCCATGATTCATGTGATCCCAGGAAAATTGCCACGATAGGGAAGTCCCTAGCGACTGGGATTATTTGGTGGGGACCCCTGAGTTAGATGCTTGAACAAGGACCCCACTGAGTTCTGGCTGCACTGGTGTCTGGAATTTAAGATTGCAACTTGCCAGAGCGAAAGGCGGTATTAGTAGGTTCTCAAAACTTTGCATATTTTTTTCCCTGATGGGATGAGTTTAAATGTATTCCCGTCTTGCCTCACAACCCCCCAGCATCTTCTTCCACTCGCTGGTCTCTGTCACGCCTCTGGTTGAAAGAACAACACACATGATCACAATGTAACATTAGCAAAGGGCTAACAAAACATTAATGGAGGCTGCATCCTATAGCTGTTACGTATGCTATGTGATTTTGCAACCCAGATCGGATGCCTCCCTGCATAATATAGTGTTCCTATTCATTTCCCATTCAAGTATTGTCTTGTATCTGATACTCAAGCCACAGATATGATCACATGTCACATCAGTACCATTCTAGTGATGTGTCGCATTTCCTCAACCTCAGGAAGCCTGGAGCCATGAATTCAACTCGGGTGAACTATATCTTAATTTTTTTTAATGTATATACAGACAACAAGCAAAACTGATGTCATTTACAAAATACCTTGCAAGAACGGTAACAAACACTACATTGGACAAACAGGTAGAAAACTAGCTACCAGGATACATGAACGTCACTAGCCACAAAAAGACATGACCCACTCTCACTAGTATCCTTACATACTGATGAGGAAGGACACCACTTCGACTGGAACAACACATCCATCCTAGGACAAGCCAAACAGAGACACACACGAGAATTCCTAGAAATGGAACTCTATCCACAAACACATTGACTTGGATCCCATTTACCACCCCTGAGAAAAAGAACAGGAAATGACCTCACCACAGGAAATGACATCACCAACCCAAGGACACCTAAACACATAAATAGAAAGCGGGCCATGCCACCAGTGCTTCATTTGGAGGCTCACTGATGATGTAATCTAGTATGGTGATGAAACATCTGAAAACGAATCTTCCAGATCAGCAAGCAAACCTACATCCATTTTCACTGTATTTTTTTCCTAAAAAAGCACAAGTGACAATAAATTATTCTTCTACTCTGTAATTATAAAAGCAATTTCATTGAATTCCTACATTATGGAAGCAGGCCATTTAGCCCACATTGCCATTCCAAAGAGCATCCCACCCCACCCCCATTATCCTGCATTTCCCATGGTTAACCCACCTTGCCTGCGCATCCCTGGACACTATGGGCAAATTAGCTTGCCAATCCACCTAATCTGCACATCTTTGGACTGTGGGAGGAAACTGGAGCACACGGAGGAAACCCAAGCAGACACGGGAAGAAAGTGCAAACAGACAGTCACCTAAGAGTAGAATTGAACTTTCAAAAGCTGATTGGGGGCAGATTTTTGCAGGTAAAGGGGCAGGTGGAAAATGAGAAGCCTTCAGAAATGAGGTAACGAGAGTTTGGAGACAGTATATTGCTGTTAGGGTGAAAGGAAAGGCTGGTATGTGTAGGGAACGCTGGATGACTAAAGAAATTGAGGGTTTGGTTCAGGAAAAGGAAGCATAAGTCAGGTATAGACAGAATAGATCGAGTGAATCCTTCAAAGAATATAAAGGCAGTAGGAGTATACTTAAAGAGGGAATCAGGAGGGCAAAAAGGGGTCATGAGATAGCTTTAGCAAATAGAGCTAAGGGGAATCCAAAGGGTTTTTACAAATGCATTAAGGACAAAAGGGTAACTAGGGAGAGAATAGGGCCCCGCAAAGATCAGTAAGGTTGCCTTTGTGTAGAGCTGCAGAAGATGGGGGAGATACTAAACGAGTATTTTGCATCAGTGTTTACTATAGAAAAGGACATGGAAGATATAGAATGTAGGGAAATAGATGGTGACATCTTGAAAAATGTCCATGTTACAGAGGAATAAGTGTTGGATGTCTTGAAATGCATAAAAGTGGATAAGTCCCCACCACCTCATCAGATGTACCCTGGAACTCTGTGGGAAGCTAGAGAAGTGATTGCTGGGCCTCTTGCTGAGGTATTTGTATCATCAATAGTCACAGGTGAGGTGCCAGAAGACTGGAGGTTGGTTAATGTGGTGCCACTATTGAAGAAATGTGGTAAGGACAAGCCAGGCAACTATAGACCAGTGAGGCTGACATTGGTGGTGGGCAAATTGTTGGAGGGGCAGAATGTACATGTATTTGGAAAGGCAAGTACTGATTAGGGGTAATCAACATAGCTTTGTGCGTGGGAAATCATGTCTCACAAACTTGATTGAGTTTTTTGAAGTAACAAAGAAGACTAATGAGGGCAGTGCAGTAGATGTGATTTTTATGGACCTTAGTAAGGCATTCGACAAGGTTCCCCATGGGAGACTGGTTAGCAAGGTTAGATCTCATGGAATACAGAGAGAACTAGCCATTTGAATACAGAAATGGCTCAAAAGCTGAAGACGGTGGTGGAGGGCTGTTTTTCAGACTGGAGGTCTGTGACCAGTGGAGTGCCACAAGGATCAGTGCTGAGTCACTACTTTTCGTCATTGATATAAATGTATTGGATGTGAGCATAAGAGGTACAGTTAGTAAGTTTTCAGATGACACCAAAATTGGAGGTGTAGTGGACAGCGAAGAAGGTTACCTCAGATTACAACAGGATCTGGATCAGATGGGCCAATGAGCTGAGAAGTGGCAGATGAAGTTTAATTTAGATAAATGCGAGGTGCTGCATTTTGGAAAGGCAAATTAGAGCAGGACTTATACACTGAATGTTAAGGTCCTGGGGAGTGTTGCTGAACAAAGAGACCTTGGAGTGCAGGTTCATAGCTCCTTGAACGTAAATTCGCAGGTGGATATGATAGTGAAGAAGGTGTTTAGTATGCTTTCCATTATTGGTCAGAGTATTGAGTACAAGAGCTGGGAGGTCATGTTGTGGCTGTGCAGGACATTGGTTAGGCCACTGTTGGAATATCGCATGCAGTTTTGGTCTCCATCCTATTGGAAAGATGTTGTGAAACTTGAAAGGCTTCAGAAACGTTTACTAGAATTTTGCCAGGATTGGAGGATTTGAGCTATAGGGAGAGGTTGATTAGGCTGGGGCTGTTTTCTCTAGAATGTCGGAGGCTGAGGGGTGACCTTATAGAGGTTTATAAAATAATGAGGTTCATGAATAGGATAAATGGACAAGGTCTTTTCCCCGGGGTAGGGGAGTCCAGAACTAGAGGCTGAAGGTTTAGAGTGAGAGGAGAAAGATGTAAAAGAGACCTAAGGGGCAACGTTTTCATGCAGAGGGTGGTACGTGTATGGAATGAGCTGCAGGAGGAAATTGTGGAGACTAGTACAATTGCAACATTTAAAAGGCATCTGGATGGGTATATGAATAGGAAGGGTTTGGAGGGATATGGGCCGGGTGCTGGCAGGTGGGACTAGATTGGGGTGAGATATCTGGACGGCATGGACGAGTTGGACCAAAGGGTCTGTTTCCATGCTGTACATCTCTATGAGTCTCTATAACCCTCGTCCTGGCACAGTGGGGCAGCAGTGCTAACTTGATGAAGGGCTTTTACCCGCAACCTCGACACTCCTGCTCCTCAGATGCTGCCTGACCTGCTGTGCTTTTCCAGCACCACACTCTTGATACTAATGTCCAGCATCTGCAGTCCTCACTTTCACCTAGCAGTGTGAACCATTGAGCCACGTGCCATCCAAATGGTTTCCAAATGTCTAGGAAACAGGTTGGCACGCCCGCTCCTATGGCAGTCTGTGGAGGTCTCTGAAGCCTCCAGTTGTGGAAGAGCTCACTACCATCTGGAGGGTCAAGAGGCCTGTCCAGAACAGGAGCGGTATCCCATACAGTGACTCCTGACAAGTTCAATTCTTCTCGTCCCAAAAGGAACATTCATCCCCTTCCTGGGGCTACTTGAAAGGGATCAGAAAAGATTTACGAGGATGTTGCCAGGGTTGGAGGGTTTGAGCAATAGGGAGAGGCTGAATAGGTTGGGGCTATTTTACCTGGAGTGTCGGAGGCTGAGGGGTGACCTTGTAGAAGTTTATAAAATCATGAGGGGCATGGATAGGGTGATTATCGAAGGTCTTTTCCCCAGAATAGGGGAATCCAAAACCAGAGGTTTAAGATGAGAGGGAAAGCTTTAAAAGGGACCTAAGGGACAACTTTTTCACACAGAGGTTGGTCCGTGTATGGAATGAGCTGCCAGAGGAAGGGGTGGAGTCTGATATAATTATAACATTTAAAAGGTACCTAAAATGGAACATGATTAGGAAGGGTTTAGAGAACCAAATAATGGCAAATGGGGCTAGATTAATTGAGGATATCTAGTCGGCATGGATGAGTTGGACTGAAGGGTCTGTTTTTGTGCTGTGCATCTCAATGATTCTAGGTTGATTGGCCATGCTAAATTGTCCCTAGTGTCCAGGGATGCGCAAGTGGGGTGGATTGGCCATGGGAAATGTAGGGTTACAGGGAGAGGGTAGACGGTGTCTCTGTTTGAACTGCTCTTCGGTGGTTCTGTGTGGACTTGATGGGCCGAATGGGCTGCTTCCACACTGTAGGGAATCTATGATCCTATGAAGGCAGATTTCCTCCCACAGCCAACTGGCAAAAGGAAAGAATTTTACTGGAAACAAATGATCAACCTTTTATTTTTGCAAGTTCAGCTTCCAATGTGTATTCTTAAAATTTCACTTAAAGTCTGATTGCCAATGCCTTTGAGGAGTGTTCTCAACACTTAAGTGAAAAAGGTTCAAACTGATCACTGTCTGAGGAAAATGACCTTGTGCCACAATGAAGCCATGTTTTCTTTTGACCTCTCTCCCCTCACTTTGTTGATGTTTTCCCAAACGGGAAGGGAAAGGCAGTAACACCAACAAGATTCTCTTCATCTGGCAGCATGTCAAGTAGCCTACCCACTCTCACTGGCACCAGCGGCCTGGCCAAGAACACAAACAAACTGCAGAATAATTGGGCTCCAATTACATTGGCAAGAAAAAGAATGTAGCTCTCAACTTTAATCAAAACCTTCTGTGAGTAACACAAACAGCCTTGCCCTCTTGAATAGATCCTTTGAAACCTTGTGTTCTTAACACTCATCTGTTTCCTGCAACTGGGATGCAGCAGCCACCCTGTGTCCTTGCTCATTAATTTTCTTTCAGTAAGATTGTCCAGACTGCACCAGTGTTTTGGATCATAACAGACAATACAACAACCCATTGGTGGAATAATACCTCACAGACTCAACCCTGGCAAGCTGATGCTCTCACTTTGGGCAAAAATGTGTGATATTTGAATGTTGACCACTACAGTCATAGAGTCATAGGGATGGACAGCACGGAAACAGACCCTTCGGTCCAACTCGTCCATGCTGACCAGATATCCCAACCCAATCTAGTCCCACCTGCCAGCACCCGGCCCATATCTCTCAAACCCTACCTATTCATATACCCATCCAAATGCCTTTTGAATGTTGCAATTGTACTAGGCTCCATCACTTCCTCTGGCAGCTCATTCCATACACATACCACCCTCTATATGAAAACGTTGCCCCTTAGGTCTCTTTTATGCCTTTCCCCTCTCACCCTAAAACTATGCCCTCTAGTTCTGGACTCCCCCACCCCAGGGAAAAGACTTTGTCTATTTATCCTATCTATGCCCCTCATAATTTTGTAAACCTCTACAAGGTCATCCCTCAGCCTCCGATGCTCTAGGGAAAGCAGACCCAGCCTGTTCAGCCTCTCCCTATAGCTCAACCCTGGCAACATCCTTGTAAATCTTGTCTGAACCCTTTCAAGTTTCACAACATCCTTCCAATAGGAAAGAGACCAGAATTCCACGCAATATTCCAAAAGTGGCCTAACCAATGTCTTGTACAGCTGCAACATGACCTCCCAACTCCTGTACTCAATACTCTGATCACTAAAGGAAAGCATACCAAACGCCTTCTTCACTTTCCCATCTATCTGCGAGTCTGCTTTCAAGGAGCAATGAACCGGCATTCCAAGGTTGTTTTGTTCAGCAACACTCCCGAGGATCTAAATAGAGCCATGGTACTATTCTTATAGCAAGGGATCTCAAATCCTAGTTAAAACTTTCTGTCATAAGCATTATTTAATCAAATCTTGAATTTAAGGAGAGCAGTGATTTTTTTTTAAAAATGAATGTTAATACCAGGAAACTGTCAAAGAATCAAAACTATTTAGTCATGAAATATTGAAATAGTTTACAATTCTGATTTTGTGATAGCAAAATTAAAACAGTGACGTTCTATTGCACAGAATTCCTAAAGGTTGAATATTTTGCTGTTTTTGTTCATGAATCAACTCTGATTCCAATTTGCAGGTTAGATTATTTATTTCATACTTCACATAGTCATCTTTAGTTCAACACAATGAGTTACATTGTTACTGGTATGATCTCTTGGATTGCTGATAAACATCAGATCTTTCAAAATTGTCGTTCTAACATATTATATTTTCTCTTTACCCTTCACAAAAGAAATTCTCAAAAATTGCAAAACAAAAAATTAGCCAGCTTGAAGTCAATTAGACCAAGACTGAGAACAATTTCATGCCACCTAGTTATAATGAAACGCTTTAAGGGAAAAAAAATGGATATTTTTGAAACAGAAGGGACAATTGTTTTTTTGAAATATGATAGCGTCGGGAGGTTAGGTAACCTTTTCTCACCTTGTATCTGCCAAATATACACAAAACTATCCATGGCCAGAAGTTAAACCTGACTGGACATTAAAATGTAAATGCTTCCTTTGGAATTTCCAGTGAGGAAGGAATCAAAATGCTCCAGGTCTCTTCTGTGGGCTTAGGAGTTGCTATTGTCTGAGGAGCAAATAAACATTTGTATAAGAATTCCATAGAATTACTAGCTGCAAAAATGCAATACCACTGCATTTCCACAGACAGGTGTGAAGGACAAAAAAGCATTCTATCAGCGAGTGATACAACTGGCTGATAGTCACACCCCATTGAGTCGAGAGTGTGGTGCTGGAAAAGCACAGCAGGTCAGGTAGCATCCGGGGAGCAGGTGAATCAACGATTCGGGCAAGAGCCCTATATTGGGAATGAGGTTTGTGAGCTGAGGGGGTAGAGAGATAAATGTGAGGGGGGTGGGGCCTGGGGGAAGGTAGCTGAGATAGGTAGATGGAGGAGGGGGTGGTGGTGATAGGTCGGAGAGGAGGGTGGAGCGGATATGTGGGAAGGAAGCTGGACAGGTAGGGCAGGTCATGAGGGCAGTGCTGAGTTGGAAGGTTGGAACTGGGATAAGGTGGGTGGAGGAGAAATGAGGAAACTAGTGAAGTCCACATTGATGCCATGTGGTTGGAGGGTCCCAAGGTGGAAGATGAGGCATTCTTCTCCAGGCATTGAGTGGTTAGGGTGTGATGATGGAGGAGGCCCAGGACCTGCATGTCCTTGGCGGAGTGGGAGGGGGTGTTGAAATGACACCCCATTGAGTGTCATTTTTCACATTGTCATGGGTTAACTGTGTGGACAGTGGGAAAACTGATACTATGGGTCAGCTGACAGAAATCAGCTTGTGATATGAAACATGGATGAAGATGTTCTTGGAGAACAGCCCCATGTCAGTATAAGACAATTAGATAATGGGAAACAGGAACAGAGTAGACTATTCAGACCCTCAAACCTGCTCTATCATTCATGGCTCATCCAACATTCCTCATGTCCATTTTCCTACCGTTTCCCTGTGACCCTTGACTTCATTACCTATCGAGAATCTATCTCAGTCTTAAAAATACACAAGGACTCTCTGGCAAGGAGGTACAATTTCTCAAAAGAACTTCCTCCTTATCTCAGTCTTTAATTGTCACCCCTTTATTTTGAATGTATTCCTTCTGATCTTAGACTCTCTCACTAGAGGAAACAATCTCTCAGCATTTACCCTGTCGAGCATGGGTTTGATGAGGAAACCACACAGGGAGGAGAGCTAACATGACAAAGAAAGAACGTGGCCTTTAATCTACCAACAGGCAGAGGAGTGCAGCTAACTCTTCAGCTCGCTGGGTTTTTGTATATATATCAATCTAACAGCTTTGATGGATTTTATCTCAGCAATTGAGTGCAAGCTGGCAATCTACCTGAATTGCTGGATTTTAATTTCTTTTAGTAGCATTTACTTTCCCCATGTCACAAAGTCATAGAATCACAGAGATGGATAACACGGAAACAAACCCTTCACTTCAACTCATCTATGCCGACCAAATAGCCGAAATTAATCCAGTCCCATTGGCCTATATCCCTCCAAACCCCTTCTTATTCATATACCCAACCAGATATCCTTTAAATGTTGTAATTGTACCAGCCTCCACCACTTCCTCTGGCAGCTCATTCCATATGCGTACCACCCTCTACGTGAAAGGTTAAATCTTTCCCCTCTCACCCTAAACCTGTATCCTCTAGTTTTGGACTCCCCCACCCTTGGGAAAAGACCTTGACTCTTCACCTTATCCATGTTTCTTGTGATTTTATAAACCTCTTTAAGGTCATCCCTCAGCTTCCTGCACTCCAGGGAAAATAGCCCCAGCCTATTCAGCCTCTCCCTGAAACTCAAACCCTCCGACCCTGGCAATATCTTTATTAATTTTTTCTGTACCCTTTCAAGTTTAACAAATGTCAGGTATAGACAGGATAGATCGAGTGAATCCTTAGAAGAGTATAAAGAAAGTAGGAGTATACTTAAGAGGGAAATCACGAGGTCAAAACAGGGACATGAGATAGCTTTGGCAAATAGAATTAAGGAGAATCTAAAGGGTTTTTACAAATATATTAAGGACAAAAGGGTAACTAGGGAGAGAATAGGGCCCCTCAAATATCAGCAAGGCGGCCTTTGTGTGGAGCCACACAAAATGGGGGAGATACTAAATGAATATTTTGCATCAGTATTTACTGTGGAAAAGGATATGGAAGATATAGACTGTAGGGAAATAGATGGTGACATCTTGCAAAATGTCCAGATTACAGAGGAGGAAGTCCTGGATGTCTTGAAATGGTTAAAAGTGGATAAATCCCCAGGACCTGATCAGGTGTACCCGAGAACTCTGTGGGAAGCTAGAGAAGTGATTGCTGGGTCTCTTGCTGAGATATTTGTATCATCGATAGTCACAGGTGAGGTGCCAAAAGACTGGAGGTTGGCAAACGTGGTGCCACTGTTTAAGAAGGGTGGTAAAGACAAGCCAGGGAACTATAGACCGGTGAGCCTGACTCGGTGGTTGGCAAGTTGTTGGAGGGAATCCTGAGGGACAGGATATACATGTATTTGGAAAGGCAAGGACTGATTAGGGATAGTCAACAAGGCTTTGTGCATGGAAAATCATGTCTCACAAACTTGATTGAATTTTTTGAAGAAGTAACAAAGAAGATTGATGAGGGCAGAGCAGTAGATGTGATCTATATGGACTTCAGTAAGGCATTCGACAAGGTTCCCCATGGGAGACTGATTAGCAAGGTTAAATAGACAATAGACAATAAGTGCAGGAATAGGCCATTCTGCCCTTCGAGCCAGCACCACCATTCATTACGATCATGGCTGATCATCCTCAATCAGTATCCTATTCCTGCCTTATCTCCATAACCCTTGATTCCACTATTCTTGAGAGCTCTAGCTAACTCTTTCTTAAATGAATCCAGAGACTGGGCCTCCACTGCCTTCTGGGGCAGAGCATTCCACACCTCCACTACTCTCTGGGTGAAGAAGTTTCTCCTCATCTCTGTCCTAAATGGCCTACCCCTTATTTTAATCTGTGTCCTCTGGTTAGGGACTCACCCATCAGAAGAAACATGTTTCCTGCCTCCAGAGTGTCCAATCCTTTAAATCTCATGGAATACAGGGAGAACTAGCCATTTGGATACAGAACTGGCTCAAAGGTAGAAGACCGAGGGTGGTGGTGGAGGGTTGTTTTTCAGACTGGAGGCCTGTGACCAGTGGAGTGCCACAAGGATCGGTGCTGGGTCCACTACTTTTTATGGCAGATGGAGTTTAATTTAGATAAATGCAAGGTGCTGCATTTTGGAAAGCAAATCTTAGCAGGACTTATACAGTTAATGGTAAGGTCCT
The DNA here is from genome assembly GCF_047496795.1 of Chiloscyllium punctatum. Lineage (NCBI taxonomy): Eukaryota > Metazoa > Chordata > Chondrichthyes > Orectolobiformes > Hemiscylliidae > Chiloscyllium > Chiloscyllium punctatum. The sequence goes on along the minus strand of NC_092749.1, from coordinate 103,763,789 downwards.
AGGGAGTGTTGCTGAGCAAAGAGACCTTGGAGTGCAGGTTCATAGCTCCTTGAAAGTGGAGTCGCAGGTAGATAGGATAGTGAAGAAGGCGTTTGGTATGCTTTCCTTTATTGGTCAGAGTATTGAGTACAGGAGTTGGGAGGTCATGTTGCGTCTGTACAGGACATTGCTTAGGCCATTGTTGGAGTATTGCATGCAATTCTGGTCTCCTTCCTATTGGAAAGATGTTGTGAAACTTGAAAGGGTTCAGAAAAGATTTACAAGGATGTTGCCAGGGTTGGAGGATCTGAGCTACAGGGAGAGGCTGAACAGGCCGGGGCTGTTTTCCCTGGAGTGTTGGAGGCTAAGGGGTGACCTTATAGAGGTTTACAAAATTATGAGGGGCATAGATAGGATAAATAGACCCAAAGTCTTTTCCCTGGGGTCGGGGAGTCCAGAACTAGTGGGCATAGGTTTAGAGTGAGAGGGGAAAGATATAAAAGAGACCTAAGGGGCAACTTTTTCATACAGAGGGTGGTATGTGTAAGGAATGAGCTTCCAGAGGAAGTGGTGGAGCCTGGTACAATTGCAACATTTAAGAGGCATTTGGATGGGTATATGAATAGGAAAGGTTTGGAGGGATATGGGCCGGGTGGTGGCAGGTGGGACTAGATTGGGTTGGGATATCTGATCGGCATGGACGGGTTAGACCAAAGGGTCTGTTTCCATGCTGTACATCTCTATGACTCTAACATTTTTCCTATTTCAGGGAGAACAGAGTTAAACGTGGAATTCCTGCACCATTCCATCTGTCTTACGTTAGATCCCAGAAGACACGTGAGCAAAAACATGTGGGAAAAAAAAAACAACCCTCCTCTCCAATGGGTTGTGTGAGGTTTAGTAAACACCAGAGAGTGAAAGTAGACATAAAGGAATGGATTATTGACCATGACAGGATTTACAATATCATTAGATTTCATTAATTATCTTTCAGACCATTAAAAAAAACATTTTTTTTTTAAAATCATGCTTTCGTTAGACACACTTCTTTCACAGTTAGCTCAAGAAATTCTGAATGACTAAAGAGATTGAAGTTTTGGTCAAAAAAAAAGGTAGAGATAGCATATATCAATTGAATCCCTAGAAGATTTTAAAGACAGCAGTATACCTAGGAGGGAAATCAGGATAAATTCAGCAAATAGGGTTAATGAGAATCCAAAGCGATTCTACAAATATATTAGGGACAGAAGGATAACTAGGGAGAGAATAGATGAAGGGCTTTTGCCCGAAACATAGTTTTTCCTGCTCCTCGGATGCTGCCTGACCTGCTGTGTTTTTCCAGCACCACTCTTATCTTGCCCCTTAAAGATAAGCAAACATGTGGAACCACAGGAGATGGAGGAGATAGTAAATGAGTATTTTGCATCAGTGTTTACTGTAAAGAAAGAATTGGAAGATGGAGAACGTGGAGAAATAAATACTGACATCTTGACAAATGTTCATATTACAGAAGAGGAGATGCTGGATCTCGTAAAATGCATAAAGTTGGATAAATCCCTAGAATCTGATCAGGTGTATCCTGGAACTCTGTGGGAAGTTGGGAAGTGATTGCTGGGCACCTTGCTAAGATATTTGTATCATTGATAGTCATAGGTGAGGTGCCGGAAGACTGGAGGTTGGCTAACGTGGTGTCACTATTTAAGAAAGGTGGTAAGGTAAAGTCAGGGAACTGTAGACCAGTGAGCCTGACCTCAGTGGTGGGATGGTTGATGGAGGGAGTCCTGAGGGACAGGATTTACATGTATTTGGAAAGACAAGGACTGATTAGGGATAGTCGGCATGGCTTTGTACATGGGAAATCGTTGCTCACTAACTTGATTGAGTTTTTTTTGAAGAAGTAACAAAGAGGATAGATGAGGGCAAAGTGGTGGACGTGATCTATATAGACTTCAGTAAGGCATTCGACAAGGTTCCTCATGGGAGACTGGTTAGAAAGGTTAGGTCTCATGGAAAACAGGGAAACTAGCCATTTGGATACAGAACTGGCTCAAAGGTAGAAGAGAGAGGGTGGTGGTGGAGGATTGTTTTTCAGACTGGAGGCCTGTGACCAGTGGTGTGCCACAAGGCTCGGTGCTGGGCCCTCTACTTTTTATCATTTATATAAATGATTGGGATGTGAGCATAAGACGTATAGTTAGTAAGTTTGCAGATGATACCAAAATTGGAGGTATAGTGGACAGTGAGGAAGATTACATCAGATTACAACAGGATCTTGATCAGATGGGCCAAGGAGTGACAGATGGAGCTTAATTTAGATAAATGCGAGGTGCTGCATTTTGGAAAAACAAATCAGGGCAGGATTTATAACTTAATGGTAAGGTCCTGGGGAGTGTTGCTGAACAAAGAGGTCTTTGAGTGCATGCTCATAGTTCCTTGAAAGTGACATTACAGGTAGATAGGATAGTAAAGAAGACATTTGCAAAGCTTTCCTTTATTGGTCAGAGTATTGAATATAGGAGTTGAGAGGTCATGTTACGGCTGTACAGGACATTGATTAGGCCACTTTTGGGATATTGCATGCAATTCTGGTCTCTCTCCTATTGGAAGGATGTTGTGAAACTTGAAAGGGTTCAGAAAAGATTTATGTAAAATTTGCCAGAGTTGGAGGGTATGAGCTGTAGGGAAAGGGTGAATAGGTTGGGGCTGTTTTACCTGGAGCATCGGATGCTGAGGGGAGACCTTATAGAGGTTTATAAAATCATGAGGGGCATGGATAGGATAAATAGACAAAGTCTTTACCCCGGGTTGGGGGCAGTCTAGAACTAGAGGATATAGTTTTAAGATGAGAGGGGAAAGATATAAAAGGAACATAAGGGGCAATGTTTTTTTTACACAAAGGGTGGTGTGTGTATGAAAAGAACTGCTAGAAGAAGTGGTGAAGGCTAGTACAATCACAACATTTAAAAGACTTCTGGATGGGTCTATGAGTAGGAAGAGTTTAGAGGGATATGGGCCAAATCATGGCAAATGTGATTAGATTTATCCTGGATATCTGGTCAACATGGCTGAAGGGTCTGTTTCCATGCTGTATATCTCTATGACTGTATAAAGTTGCTTGATGCAGAAAGCCTTAGCAACATAGAAACTACAAGTGGGAATAGGTCATTCAGCCCTTTGGGCCTCATCTGCTATTCATTAAGATCATGGCTGACGCCCTATCTCAGTGCCATTTTCCCAATTTCTCCTGATATGCCTTGATGTCCTCACGATCTAGAAGTGTACCTATCTCTATCTTGAATGCTTACAATGACTTCACAGCCCTCTGTGCTGGAGGACTGCACAGGTTACCTTTGAATTAAGAAATTATTCTACCTCCCCCCCACATCTAAATGGTCTGTCCCATTTCTTGAGCCTATATCCTCTGGTCTGAGACTCCCCAACCAGGGGAAAACATCCTCCGTGCAGCTGGACTCTCCAGGTGTGTTTGAATTTTATACGTTTCAATGAATTTCAAACTAGATCAGCATAATTCACTAGAAAAGCAGAAATTGTTCTTGTTAGTGCCTGGGAGGTGAAAAGGAGATTTAATAGAGATTTGAAAACCATGACAGATTTGAACAGACTAAAAACTGCTTCCCATGGAGCCAAATAAATAGCCAGACGCAGAGATTTAACATGATTGGCAAAACAAAGTGTGGATGAGAAGAGGGCGAGCTTTTATATAGGAACATGATCGAGAATGCAATTCAACCGATCAATCAATGTCTGAGAAGGTACAGGAAGTACAGTCAGTCCCATCTGTTGCATATTGTTTCATAGTTAGTAAGCAACATGCCTGCATACACATAGTATTATCACTGTGTCACAGCATGTCGACAAAAATGTCTCAGACTTCATCTTAATTGCGGCCATTTAACGCATGGCATGCTGATGGAGACCCACACTGTTTGTAACTGTACATAGTTTAGCAGTAGCATGGACTCTGAAGTGCTGGTGACTGCAACAATATATCAGGATCTATGACAAATGCCTGTTGAATCTTTCAATACCATGTTATCAATATATTGTTCAAATGTTATCAGAGCTATCGTAAGCATTGCCACTTCAGGTATAATATCCCGTAAAACCCACACCACAGTGAGTTCAGTAACCTTCAATGTGATTTTGATAAGTTTAATTGAAAGTGAAAACTTTGAAGGAATACAGGGGAAAAATTAGGAATGGGAATAAATGATCGCACTTCCAAAGGGCCAGCACTGGTCTGGTACACCACCAGCTGTGCTGTACCTTTGCATACCGTATAAACACATTCCATTATCAGAAGATGCACTGCAGCGACACACCAAGGCTCCTTCTGCAGCACCTTGTAAACCTGTGAACTCAACCACTGAAAAGGATAAGGGCAGCAAACACAAGGGAACTCCATGACTCCCCTCTAAGCCGCACACCATCCAGATGAGAAATACCGCCCCTTCACTATTCCTAAATCAAAGTCCTGGAACTCCGTCCCCAACAGCATGTGAGTGTCCCTGTTACAAGGACCACAGAAATTTCAAGAAGGCAGCTCCCCACCACTGTCACAAGTCAAAAAGTGTGGCGCTGGAAAAGCACAGCCAGTCAGGAGCATCCGAGGAGCAGGAAAGTCGACATTTCGGGCATTATCCCATTATGCCTGATGCACTTTTGCAAGAACCAGGGATGAGGCAATAAATGCTGCTCTTGCCAGTGATGCCCACATCTGTGAAAAAAAAATTTTTAAATGAAGATGGGTGAATGGCCTGTGAAGACACTGATGCACTCATGGTCCATATCCTGAATACTGACATTAATCATATTTTTACACTTCTAGCCCCCTGTTACTTTTATGCATTTGTTTTGCTTTACTTCTAAAGCTGATAATGAATCAAAAGACACATGTAATTGTTGAATGCACTGTTTGGACCACGATTACAGATTTGGCACATGCTTGAAAGGATAGGAGAGTCCCGTCACCAGCCATACGAGTGTCTGAAAACATCATCATCCAAACCACCATAAATAATGGCAAATTTATGGACTATCTGGACCATTGTCATGACTGATAAAATGAATGTTTTTGATGTTTTTTTAAATTTATTGCATGTATGACTACAATAATTTCTATTTATTGCATTCCAATTAATATTTCTAAACAGCAAAACATTTCTAAACTGAATTGCTGAAATATCATCAAAGGAAGTCACCCTTAGTCTCAGAATAATGGGTCATCCATTAAAGACACAGATGAGGTGGAATTTCCTCTTTCAGTGGAGAGCGAGTTTGTGGAATTCTTCACCAGAGGAGCTGACCTGTTAGTATATTCAACGTTGGGATAGACAAATGTTTACATTTTTATTCAGTACGGGTATAGAAGACTACAGGGAAAAGGGCAGGTAAAAGGAGTTGAGGGTTATCAGGTCAGCCCTAATCTCTTTGAGTGGTGGACAGACTCAACAAGCCAAATGGGAGAAAGTGAACACTGTAGATACTGGAGATCAGGGCCGAAGAGTGTGGCACTGGAATAGTACAACCAGACAGCGTCCGAGGAGGAGAATCGACATTTCGGGCATGAGGTCTTCATCAGGAAGCCAAATGGCCCACTTCTGCTCTTACATCTGATGGCCTTATCTTCATCCGCCTTCAATAACCCCTTCACTCCTGCCATGCATCCTCCATGTCTAATCTTCCAGTAAAGGCTTTGCCATATTCCCAGACAGACAGAGATGGCTGGTAGTGGTTTAAGCTGAGGGTCACCATGCCTCAGGGGAAAGGTGAGAAGGAGAGTGTTAACGTCAGCCAGTGCAGGAATTGAACCCACACTGTTGGCATCACTTTACATTATAAGCAGACCATCTAGCCAATTGAACTAACCAACCAGAGCAAATGACTGGAGAAAGTTAATAAGTACAGAATTAGGAGGAGGGTGGGAAATTGAAATAGGATTAGGTTGAAAAGGAGGAAACAGCCACGAATAAGAAGTAGACATGCTGAATCATAGAATCCCTTCAGTGTAGAAACAAGCCATTTGGCCCAACATGTCCACACTGACCCTCTGAAGAGTAGCCCACCCATTCTATCCCCTATTACTCTGCATTTACCCCTGACTAATGAACCTAACCTAATGGTTGAGAGTAGGCAACAATGACTGACAAGGGGCAACCTGGCAGTTACTGGTTAGCTCCGTGCATCACAGCCTAGGGACCTGGGTTTGATTCCACCCTCAGGCAATTGTCTATGTAGGGTTGCATGCTCTCCCTGTGTCTGTGTGGGTTTCCTTGGGGTGCTCCAGTTTCCTCCCACAGTTCAAAGATGTGCAGGTTACGTGAATTAGCTACGGGAAGTGCAGGTTAAAGCAGGTCTGGGTACGATGTCTTTAGAGGGTCATTGTGAACACAGTGGGCTGAATGACCTGCTTCCACATGTAGGGATTCTATTCTAAAGTTCTGTTCATCTGGGACTGCTTCTAGTTATGAAACATCAACGATGTGCAGACAATGCCTTGCTGAAGTTGGTAAGTAATGCTAAAATGGAAGGCTTTCATTGCCAATCCTTCATTGACTAAAGAGTAGTTAAGAATCAACCACATGGCTGCATATCAATAACACTGAGGAACAAAGCCAACTACAAAGTGATCTTAATCAGATGGAGAAATGGGCTATAAAATGGAGCTGGAATTCTATGTTGGTGAATGTTATGTTTTGAGTACCTCGAATAGGGGAGGGCTAATCGATATGGATTTGGAGATACTGGATCAGTACGCATTAAAAGCAACACCACAGATAATTAAGGTTGCGAAAAGGCTCATGAAAGTTTGGGTGTTACAGCAAGAAATGTAGGTTATAAAGATATAGACGTGATAGCACATCCACTTGACAGTTTTACACGTGGCAGGTCATTGCTTCTTTTGTCAATCACTTGAGATTGGTGCTTCCTCACTCTTGACCATTCGCTAATGGGAGTGGCTGGTCCTTATAGACTCTGTCCAGAGCCCTCAAGATCTTGAACATGTCCAACAAATCTCTTCTTTACTTTTTCATGGGGAAGGGGAATGTTAGCTCTGCCAACCTCGCCACAGAGCTGATGTCTAAGGTGTTTAAAATGATGTAGTAGTGGGGCTGAGCATTCAGATACAGACAATTTCCTTCCTTTAGTGACTTTAACTGAGGGAGTGTCAATGTAAGATTAAATGCAAAAAGTTTAATGTGCTTCGTACCTGCTACATAACAAAAACGTAGCCATAATCTTCATCCTGAGTCTGAGTTGTGTGTACTTTTTAGTGTTTGGCTATATTTAGTTTCATTGCAAAGCATTTTCAATAATAATATTTTGTGTATTAATCTCAAAATCAAACAGAGCATTAAAATTGTTCATTGGAAGTACCAGATAGCTTTAAGTGATCCCACTCAACAACTCAATGACAAATACTCGAATATAATTCCATACTTGTTAAAATCAACAGCTTGATTTAGTTGCAATGGAGGAGGGAAAGCAGCTGCAGAGAAAGCAGGATGATACCAGCTGCATTGTAACTCATTCAAACATATCTCTTCTTTATTGCCAACATCTGTGAGGGACTTGTGTTCCATCTTGACGGGAGCTTGCAGCAATGTAATAGTTATTTTTATGGACCAGACCAGAGCTCCAAAGTATATTATGGATATAGCCTCAACCCTTTTAAAAGGCAAGTGTAAGATGCTGTGTTCCAGATATGATTTGATTGATCCACCACTAAGCTTTAATAAAAACCCACTTTAGTCTTACAGCGTAGTTAACGTACTCCAAACAGAAGAAGTGACAAGACTTTATTGAAATACTTAACAAGATAATATATTATTTAACCACTCATCATCAAGTGCTCCAAAATAGGCAGCATCCCATAAACACCCCTTTGGCAAAGGCAATGCACCAACACAGTAATTATTCTCACATGTTGTCCCTCTCTAGTCCAGTCAAAACAATTTGCCCTTTTTGATTTTTTAAGAGGAAGCCTTTCTGTCTAAGACATCACTCGTTCAGCAGAGAACTCCAACCTTTAGCTCCAGCAGCCCGCAAAGATCACCAACTAACTAAACGTCAAAATTAACATCTTCTGGATCTATGTGGGCCTGACCCCAACCACTCATGATTCTTTTGCTTTCCTTAAAAAAAAGTCTTGGGAGAACTCCAACACAGTATGTTGGAGTTTACTGACTGCCTGTCTGAAAGAGGCACCTTGGTATTGCTATGACAACCCCTGCTCTCTCAGAGAAAGGGAATACATCCCATAAGATTAGATAAGATTCCCCACAGTGTGGAAACAGGCCCTTCAGCCCAACAAGTCCTCACCGAACCGTCAAAGAGCAACCCACCCAGACCCATTCCCCTACATTTACCCCTGACTAATGCTCCTAACACTACAGGCAATTTAGCATGGCCAAATCACCTAACCTGCACATCTTTGGACGGTGGGAGGAAACCGGAGCACCCGGAGGAAACTCACGCAGACACGGGGAGAATGTGCAGACTCCACACAGGCACAGTATCGTCACATTATCTTCAATTATAATGGAACTGAGGAAAGTAGTGCGATGTGAATTCTAACACTGCTTCAAATAGTGTGAAGTGCAGCCTGATGTCAAGCCAAGCCATCAGGAACAGGAAGGGCTGAGCTTGTAGGCTTGTTAGGGGAGGAGGTAGTATTCTCATTGGCCTAGAGCCCCAGTCTAACATTGCGGGGACATGGGTTCAAAAGCCAAAATGGCTGATGGTGAAATTTGAATTCAATAAAAATCTGGGATGTTGACTCTTTACTGCCCTCTGGGCAATTAGGGATTGCCTGGCCAATGATGCCCTCTTCCCCGGAATGAATAAAAGAAACCCATCTGATTCACCCATGTCCCTTGGGAAAGGGGTGGGGGTGATCTGCTGTCCTTACTTGGTCTAGCCTACATGTGACTCCATAGGAATGTGGTTGACTCTTAATTGCTCTCTGGTCAATTAAAGATGGGCTATTAATGCTGGTCTTGCCAGCAAAGCCCACATCCCTTGAATTATTAATAAAACAAAAATCCTATGCTCTGCTTTAAGGACTGCAACAGTTAAGCTTTGAACTATTATATCTTAGCCAGCAATTAGCCTCAACATTCCTGTGAAAGGGGAGTAACATTTCTCAGGTTGGTTTTCCCCTCATTGGCTTCAGAACACTGCTATCATGAGAGTCCAATGGGGTTTGGGATTCCACGCTATTAGAGGAGCAGGATCTCCCCTGGATTGGCCAATTAATGACCAGGAAATGGGCTCACCATTCAATGAAGGACACCGACTGAGTCCTTGAAACAATAAGACCAATGAGAGATCCTTAGCAACTGAGCCACCGTGGCAGAGAGGGCACCCTCTGCTGGCTGCAACCAGGTAAGATGGCCTCCAGCTCTGCTGGAAAGGTTCCTCCAGGTTGCTGCTCTATGCTTCAGGGTACGGGAAAAATTCCCAACCGACCTCTGACCACCCAACCTTAATGGGCCTTTAATAAGATCAATGTGGTAAGCCCACTGCCCTTTTCCACCACCTCCTGAAAGGAGAGCTCGCGAGCTTTCTCCAGGGCCCTGCCCAATCTTTGTCCATCAGTCAACATCCCAACAAATGCATCATCACATGGCTGCTTGTGGCACCTTGTTGTGCACTTCCTATATTATAACAACAACTGCACTTCTGAACTACTTCATTGGCTGTACAACACTTTGAGACATCAGGCATTCATCAAAATGCTATGTAAATGCAACTCCTTATTGTTCTAATGATCAACGCCTGTAGATGCTTGTCTTGCAAAGTTATCATACCTGACATTCAAGCCAGATGTTAAATGACACCAGGTTATAGTCCAACAGGTTTGTTTGAAATCACAAACTTAAGCGTTCCTAAACCTTTTGATTTCAAATAAACCTATTGGGCTATAACCTGGTGTCATGAGACTTCTGACTTTGTCCACCCCAATCCAACACTGGCACTTCCATATCATAACATTCAAGTAAGATGCTAAGGTTGGTTCAAATAAAACATCTGGTAAGGGTAGAAAATCAAATGTCCACTAAGCATGAGTCCAATACACCAATCAGCAAATCAGTAACATTCAGAGATCAACCTTCAAAGATCAAAAAACCTTCAATATTTCTCTCATTTCTCCAAACTGCTTTGGGACATATTGGACAAGAAATAAGCAAATCATTCTGAAAATAAATCATTACATTTACACCACCATGCATTGGTGATTTCACCATGGCTTTGGATGCTAGCTATTTTCAATTCCTTAGAACATAGAACATTACAACGCAGTACAGGCCCTTCGGCCCTTAATGTTGTGCCGACCTGTGGAACCAATGTGAAACCTGTCTAATCTACACTATGCCATTCTCGTCCATATGTGTATCCAATGACCATTTAAATGCCCTTAAAGTTTGCAAGTCTACTACTGTTGGAGGCAGTACGTTCCATGCCCCTAATACTCTCTGAGTAAAGAAACTACCTCTGACATCTGTTCTATATCTATCACCCCTCAGATACAAGAGATGAGAATTGTTGATTTCTTCAGTCATGGATTTGTAGGTTTAGGTTGTGTGTGTGTCAGAATTGTTTGATTGCCTGGTGGACCTGTGTTTGTTAATCGTATAGGTTCTGTTTCTGAGGAACAGGAGTAAATATTACTAACTGGGTGTAACAAGGTGTAGGGTAGCAATGAGCTGATACCAGTTGCAAAAGAAATGCATGTATTAAATGTCAAATGTTACAGCTTTTAAATGAGTTATTAAAAAAACATTGGCGGGGCTGGACAGAAGTCATAACTTAAGAATTTAATTATTGATCATTGATTAATAATTAAACAAAGACCATAAAAGCTCAAGATACAGACATCTATCTTCCAAACTATTCATTTTGCTTATTCATTCACTCAGATGAGGGTGTCACTAGCTAGGTCACCATTTATCGCCCATCCCTGATTGTTCATAGGTCAGCTAAGAGTGAACCACATTGCTGTGGGTCTGGAGTCACATGTAGGCCAGACCAGTAAAGTTAAAAATCACGCAACAGCAAGTTATAGTCCAACAGGTTTATTTGGAATCACTAGCTTTCGGAGTGCTGCTCCCACAACCACCTGTTGAAGTAGTCGTGCTCCGAAAGTTGGTGATCCCAAATAAACCTGTTGGACTACAACCTGGTGATGTGTGATTTTTAACTTTGTACACCCCAGTCCAACACTGGCCCCTCCAAAGACCAGTAAAGGACATCAGTGAACCAGATGGAGTTTTCCAATAATCATGATCATCATCAGACTCTTAATTCCAGATTTTTATTGAAAGTAAAGCCCACCATCTGTCACAGCTGGTTTCAAACTGAGGTCCCCAGAACATTACCTGGATCCCAGGATTAACAATCCAGTGATAATATTGCCGCAAGCGTCTAGTGCTTTTTTAAATTGTTAATCTCGTCCAGGGTTGATTCTTAGTAAAGATTTGTGATTGTGGTAGTTTCAACTTTGCAAAAGGAATATTTACATCTTGCAATAAAATTACTTGTGTTTCTGAACAGATGGAAGGCAAGCAAGGAAAACATATCAGTAACGGGGACAGTAGTTTGCCGGCAGTAGGTCATTCGAAGGATTAAGGGCATAGAGGAGGAAGTTAAGGACTTGATCATTGCTGGTGTTTCAGATTAGAAACTTATCAAAGGTCTGAACAGGACATGAAAGGCAAGTCGTGTGGACGGTATGGGTGCCAGTGGCAAGGGTGTCATGGTGGCTCAGTGGTTAGCAGTACTGCCTCACAGCGCCAAGCACCCAGGTTCAAGTCTACCCTGTGGGTGTGCTCCAGTTTTCTCCCACACTCCAAAGATGTGCAAGTTTGGTGCATTGGCCATGCTTCATTGGTAACCCTACTGCAAATCCTCTTGCAAGGATGCCTGCCTTGAAGAAGTTTTCCTCCTCTCTCTACAAGAATCTCAGGGAGTCCCTCTCCCACTGCAACTCCCAGGTCATTTCCTCTGCCCTGAAGCTCTTCAACCATGTCCTGAAACAAACTCACTACCACAGCCACATTTGCTTCCTCAGTGCCTGCCTCCATAACCAACTCATCCCACACGGACTCCGGACCACCTTCAAGATCCTCCGCTCCACGCTTGCAGGAATGCGCCGGCACCTAACCTCTCTACAGTCAGCCCTGCCTCAGCTGAGGGCCACACTCTCTCAGAACGGCAAAGGACCCCTTCTGTAGTGCATCCTCAGGAGAATTCATACTCTCAACAAACAGTATTTCAACTCCATCCTCCTCTCATTTATCTCTCCACCCTTTAGGCACTCTGCCTGTATTCCTGATGAAGGGCTTTTGCCCGAAACATCGATTTTACTGCTCCTCAAATGCTGTCTGAACTGCTGTGCTTTTTCAGCACCACTCTAATCCATTCATCGTCCATAGTGTCCAGGCTTGTGGGTTAGCCATGAGAAATGTAGGGTTACATGGATGGGGTGGGTCTTCGGAGGGTCGGTGTGGACTCGATGGGCCGAATGGCCTGCTTCTACACTGTAGCGATTCTATGATTCCAGGGAAGAGTATCCATGGGTGGGGTCAGAAACAATGGAATTAGCCTTCATGATATTCAGCTGAAGGAATTTCATGACTTATCTTCGACTTAATGTGGGAAAATGTGCCTGACAATACATAACCTCACGTAGTTCCTTGAAAACGATGGGTACCAGCACGTACATCTGAGTGTCACAGATTTGGAGAAAGAATATCTTTGTTGATAATCAAAGAGTAAAATAATATGATAATTGGTGTGTACTAAAAGCACCATTGTCAATACACATGCAGCCACTAAGTCTTGGATCATTTATCAATTGTATGAATAGCTCCTTATAATAATAGTTTATGAGATGAACATCAAACTAAGTCTCATTTGTGAATAGTGGGTTCAGTCTTGTTAATTTTGTAACTCTGACATAGCAACAGTGTCCTTGAGCTAGATGGAATACAAAACCTTTTGTTGAACTCGAATACATTTGAGGGTTTCCATGGCAATGAAAACCTTCATTTAATAAAAAGATCAGGAAGAAATATCTGATAATAATGACAAAGAAACAAAAGATGCATTGAACAAAACTGTCGTACCTGCACTTTACTCTCTCTTCAGTACATAGTTGCTGAATAATTCCTGCCTTACAATTAGTAGGGCTAGATTTCTCTTGTAATGTTAGTCATCAGGTTACGCATGTTGATATTAGCAGATATTGTCATATATATCGTCAGGGTAAGGTTACAGAATTGTTTATCTAACTGGTACTGTTCATCTTTAAAAGAAGGTGTGCAGGTAATTGTGACCTTGGGGAATAGTATAAGGTGAAAATCACACAACACCAGGTTATAGTCCAACAGGTTTATTTGGAGGCAATGCTCCCTCAGCAGGTGATTGTATAAGCAGCGCTCCGAAAACTAGTGCCTCCAAATAAATCTGTTGGACCATAACCTGGTGTTGTGTGATTTTTAACTTTGTCCACCCCAGTCCAATACCGGCTCCTCTGAATCAGTATAAAGTGAGTGATAGTGTCAGCTTTGGTCACATATCACACCTGATTTTAATTTCTGTATCTATTTGCTCCCCCACTCCGACTTGACAAAGCATTAAGCTAGGAGAAAGTGAGGACTGCAGACGCTGGAAATCAGAGTCGAGAGTGTGGTGCAGGTCAGGCAGCATCCGAAGAGCAGGAGAATCAACGTTTCAGGCAGAAGCTAGCTTTTCATCATTGCTTTTCAATGGACCCTCCCACCTCTTTAGCACAGATGGATTCATATATGCATTTACAGCAAAACTCTAGCCATCTACTTTAATAATACTGGAGACTGCTGTTAGCAAGTTTTTTTTTCCTCTGTTGCAATCCAACCACTTTGTTTGGCCAGCCATCACCAACCGCACCCCCCTCCATACACACACACACATCTCTGTCTCTCTTCAAATTATGCCCATATTTCTGACTTCAAACACATCCAACTTACTGCTCAATAGAAATAATGGTTTGTCAGCAATCAGTAGGGGTTGAGAAGAGGTGAAAAATCAATATTTCTTTGGTTTGTTATGCAGCCAATGCCAACTGTGTACTGTTCGCTAAAGATTGAATTGGACTTGACAGCTGCAGCAACCATGAGTGAATAATTGGCCAATATTTAGTGCACAGACTGGAAGTTCATTCTGAGTGTAGGACGCTCTGCAGGGTTACTGCACTCCTGACGTAGGGGGTCACTTCCTGAAGAGTGTGTGTGCACAAGTTAGACTTGAGCAGAAAAAATGAACCGTGATTCAATGAATTTCTTGGCAGCAGTATTACTGAAAGAACAAAGTACAATTCCTCATGTGAATCAAAGAATGATTTTGGGCATTGATCTTTCTATTTACCCAGCTTTGTCTACACCAGTGTGTCTGTACTACTCATACCTCTTCCCATTTGACTTCATCTCACCCTATTTTCATATCCTTCTCCTTTCTGTTTCAAGTGTTTATTCAATTTCTCCTTAAATGGAATTATGTTAATTACCTTAGCTGCTCCCAGTAATAATGGGTTCCACAATCCAACCACTCTCTGAGTAATGGCATTGACTTCATTGACTCCACCTACCCTTCCCACTGCCTCGGGAAAGCAGCCAACATCATCAAAGACCCCTCCCACCTTGGTTATGCTCTCTTCCACCTTCTTCCAGCAGGCAGAAAATATAAAAGTTTGAATACACATACAAATAGATTCAAGGTCAGCTTCTTCCCCGCTGTTATCAGACATTTGAATAGATCTTTCAAATGTTCATTCTGATCTCTCTCTCTCTCTCTGCTCTAGCACTGTATTCAGCTCTCTGCTCTGCTGCCCTGGTGCACTTAGAACATAGAAAATTACAGGGCAGTATAGGCCCTTCAGCCCTCGATGTTGCACCAACCTGTGGAACCAATCTGAAACCCATCTAACCTACACTATTCCATTCTCGTCCATATACCTATTCAATGACCATTTAAATGCCCTTAAAGTTGGCGAGTCTACTACTGCTGCAGACAGTATATTCCATGCCCTTACTACTCTCTGAGTGAACAAACTACCTCTGACATCTGTCCTACATCTATCACCCCTCAATTTTAAGCTATGTCCCCTCATGCTAGCCATTGCCATCCGAGGAAAAAGGCTCTCACTGTCCACCCTATCTAACCCTCTGATTATCTTATATGTCTCAATTAAGTCACCTCTCCACTTTCTTCTCTCTAACAAAAACAGCCTCAAGTCCCTCAGCTTTTCCTCATAAGACCTTCCTTCCATACTTCGTATGGTACTATTTGCATGCAAAACAACACTTTTCACTGTATCTCGGTACATGTGACAGCAATCAAATCAAATTAATTTCCCCTAGCTTCCTTCAAGATTTATTAGTGACCACCTTGATGGCCCTAAGGTGGAACCTTTGGGCTGAATATTATCAGAAATTGGTGAAGTGTCAGCTTTATTAAAATTCATGGTGGTTACTCCTGAGGGAGCTGAGCCAGTTTTCTCTTGTCACTGACACAAACTCACATCATTACCTAGGTACGTTGCCCTTTGTGGTGCCCCTCTTTATCCGATTCTCCCACCCATCATGTGCAAAGGCAGCTGGACCTTGAAGGAAGCCAGAGTAAGAGACTTCCGAATGATTTAGTAGTCATGGCAGCTCCCTGAGTACCGGGCACAGCTGCCTAAGCAATGGGACTGATGATAATAGATCACTTGTACATTGATGGAATGGAGACTTTTACCATGGATGAGGTCAACTGTGAGGAGGTATGGCCCTCAGAATATGATGGGTGTGCAGTTTATCCCACCCTGCATTAGGGATATGTACATTTGCCAACACTTGTCCCATATCCCTCATCATATATCCATCCAGATGCCGTTTAAATGTTGCAATTGTACCAGCCTCCACCACTTCCTCTGGCAGCTCATTCCATACACGTACCACCATCTGCGTGAAAAAGTTGCCCCTTAGGTCTCTTTTATATCCTTCCCCGCTCACCCTAAACCTATGCCCTCTAGTTCTGGATTGCCCCACCCCAGGGTAAAGATTTTGTCTATTTATCCTATCTGTGCCCCTCATGATTTTATAAACCTCTATAAGGTCACCCCTCAGCCTCCGACGCCCCAGAGAAAACAGCCCCAGCCTGTTCAGCCTCTCCCTGTAGCTCAGATCCTCCATTCTGGGCAAAATCCTTGTAAATCTTTTCAGAACCCTTTCAAGTTTCACAACATCTTTCCAATAGGAAGGAGACCAGAATTGCTCGCGATATTCCAAAAGTGGCCTAACCAATGTCCTGTACAGCCGCAACATGACCTCCCAACTCCTCTATTCAATGCTTTGACCAAAAAAGACAAGCATATCAAATGCCTTCTTCACTATCCTATTTACCTGCGACTCTACTTTCAAGGAACTATGAATGTGCATTCCAAGGTCTCTTTGTTCAGCTAGCACCCTAAAGTTAAGTGTATAAATCCTGCCCTGATTTGCTTTTCCAAAATGCAGCACCTCGCATTTATCCAAATTAAACTCCATCTGCCACTTCTCAGCCCATTGGCCCATCTGATCTAGATCCTGTTGTACTCTGAGCTAATCTTCTTCGCTGTCTACTACACCTCCAATTTTGCTGTCATTTGCAAACTTACTAACTACACCTCCCATGTTCACATGCAAATCATTTATGTAAATGACAAAAAGTAGTGGACCCAGCACCGATCCTTGTGGCACTTCATTGGTCACAGGCCTCCAGTCTGAAAAACAACCCTCCACCACCACCCTCTGTCTTCTACCTTTGACCCAGTTCTATATCCAAATGGCAAGTTCTCCCTGTATTCCATGAGGTCTAAACTTGCTAACCAACCTCCTATGGGGAACCTTATCGAACACCTTACTTAAGTCCATATAGATCAATTCTACCACTCTGCCCTCAATAATCTTCTGTGTTACTTCTTCAAAAAAACTCAATCAAGTTTGTGAGACAAGATTTCCCATACACAAAGCCATGCTGACTATCCCTAATCAGTCCTTGCCTTTCCAAATACATATAAATCCTGTATTACATATTGCAATATTGCAAAGGGACATTAGGAAATTGCAATTACAGCAAGAGTTCTGAACTCAGCCTTATGTCAACTGTAACAGACATAATTGCAAATACTGCATAGTTGCATTGTCCAACTTGAGAGGGAGTCAGTTCTGTGCATCTATGAAGCCAATGAGGTCTTGCATTAGTTCTGCACACACATGTGCCCCTTTTAAAGTTGTCTGGATGACTTTCTACAATCCACAAAGTCAATAATATGGTTGTGGTTGCTTGTGACCAATAGTTGCAGTTGTACACTGTAATGCACTGCCCACACATGCTCAGATCAATGACAGTTGGCTTCAGCAATTGCCCCATCATTCACAGGATGAGCCCAACTTGTAACCCAGAAACAAAACACTAACTCTGCCCATGCTGGTCCGGTTGCAGACATTTTCCAATCAGAGGTGACATTTAGGAACTGGGAGATCTTGGAAAGGGATGCTGGACATACATTACTTTCAAGGAACCGTGATTAGCAGGCTAAGTTTCCCCTATATCCCTGAGCTCTCTGACTGTCATGCTCCCCACTCATCAGCTGGTGTTACACCTGCTACCCTCATCCTTACCCTAAGCTACAGCTTAGTCCTGCCTATGGCCATGATGTATACTCCCCCCTTCAGGTCCATTGTGGTGTTGAGTGTCTGTAAGCCTCCTCCTGCAGCATTCCAGCTCTTTCCATCCTCCACTGGTTCCCTCCCTTCTCTCTTTGACTAACTGCTCCTTACCATGCTGCCTCCCCATTCCAGGTTGCTGCCTCCACTGGGTCTTCCTGCCTCTCTCCCTGAAACAGTATTCTCTGAAACCCCTCCTGAATACATTGCTGACCACTGTCCAATCCCCTTAACTGATTTATGGATGGTCCCAACAGACCCCTGACCACTCTCCATTCAGATTCACTGAAATTTGGAACCAGAGTAGGCCATTCGGCCCTCCTAGCCAGCTCACTATTCAATATGATCATGGATGATCATTGATCCCTTTAATATCCTAATCCTGCCCTCCCCCCATATCCTTTTAGCCACAAGAACTATATCTAATTCCTTCTTGGAACCCACAATATTTTGGCCTTAACCACTTCCTGTGGTAAAGAACTATTTATTCTAAAGTGTTTCACCTCACATTTATCGAGGTTAAAGTCCATTTGCCATCTAACCAATCTGTCTATATCCTCCTGTAACCTAAAACCTTCCACCTCACTGTCAGCTACTCAATCTTTGTGTCATCTGCACATTTACTTGTCATCCCCCTACATTCTCATCTACATCATCTATGAATATCACAAACAATAAGGGACCCAGCACCAATCCCTGTGGTACACTCCTGTACCCTGGGCTCCAATCATACAAACAGTCTTCTCCCACCAGCCTCTGTCTCCTATCACTTGCCAAGTTACCCTGGATCCCATATGCTTTCGCCTTCTTTATCAGTCACCCATGGGAAACCTTATCGAAGGAGTTGCTGGCCTAAATGCATCTTGGTCACTACTTGGTCACCACTTTGGAAAAATTCCACCAGACCTGTTAAGCATGACTTCCCTCTGACAAAGCCATGCTGTCTACCTCTAATCAAACCTCTTTTCTCTGCATGAAGATTAATTTTCTCCTTCAGGATTTTCTCAATGGGTTTCCTACCATTGAGGTTAGACCCACTATGCTATAGTTCCTTGATCCATCTCTCTTAACCTTCTTGAAAAGTGGAACCACATTAGCTGTACTCCAGTCCTCTGGCACCTGCCCTGTACCCAAGGAGGAATTAAACCTCTATGATTTCCTCCCTCAACTCTCACAGCAGCCTGGGATATAACCTATCTGTGTTGGGGATTTGTCCATTTTTAACTCCTAAAAAATCCTCAAATACCTCCTCGCTCCCTATATCAAACTGCTCATGAGCCTCATAGTCCATCATCGTCTGAAATCTTATATGTACATCCTACCTCTCCTGAGTAAAGACAGATGAAAAATGCTCGTCTGAATTGCCCTCTGGGCAATTAGCATTGGATAATAAATGCTGGCCTGGGCAACGACACCCTCCTCTTGTGAATGAATAAAAACATGAAAGAGGAAATCAGCTTTGGCACTTCACATTGTCATAGTCTCAGAGTCGATAAAGTGTGGAGCTGGAAAATGCATAGCAGGTCAAGCAGCATCTGAGGAGCAGGAGAGTCAACATTCCAGGTCGGACCCTTTCATCCTGATAGAGTCATGGAGTCATAGAGATGTACAGCACGGAAACAGAACCTTCGGTCCAACTTATCCTAACCCAATCTAGTCCCACCTGCCAGCACCCGGCCAATAGCCCTCCAAACCCTTCCTATTCATATACCCATCCAGATGCCTTTTAAATGTTGCAATTGCACTAGCCTCCACCACTTCCTCTGGCAGCTCACTCCATATATGTACCAGCCTCTGCTTGAAAACATTGCCCTTTATATCTTTCCCCTCTCACCCTAAACCTATCCCCTCTAGTTCTTGAACGATCCTGACCTGAAACATCCACTGCCCTGCTCCTCTGATGCTGCCTGACCTGCTGTGCTGTTTCCAGCATCATATTTTTATGGACTCTGATCTTCCAGCATCTGTAGTCCTCACTATCCGCGTACTCAAATAGTGGTTCCTGATTCCTGATGAAGGGCTTTTGCCCGAAACGTTGATTTCGCTGCTCCTTGGATGCTGCCTGAACTGCTGTGCTCTTCCAGCACCACTAATCCAGAATCTGGTTTCCAGCATCTGCAGTCATTGTTTTTACCTCGCATACTCAAATAGTGCCAGGCAACAGTTAAACAGAAGGCTTGGCTCCTGGACTGGGACTGGTTAACCTGGGACAGTAATCAGGCATTGCTGTGATTTCCAGCATCCGGTGCTATGTCCGTGGTCATAAACTGCTCCAGAGTGGCACCCTTTCCCGTTGATTCAATCCGTAACATGGAATTAATCTGTACACAGCAGATCACGGGACGCCCAACTGTGCAGCTTTTGGGTTCCTGTCAGCAATCATGTCATTCTAGAGGAAATTGCACTGAGCAGCCAAGGATTGTCCTGACCAATGGAAAGGAAATAACAATGAAAACCGAACAAGCTGTTTGTCTTTCACATTTCCATGTTAGTTTGCTTTTACTAATAAGGAACTAAATGACATTGCTTGTTTGAGGAGGTAATAAATCTGCAATTTGTGAGTGTACAGTTGATGCAGTAAGGACTCAGTGACTTACCCACCTTGAGCTTTGCTCATTACTTTCAGAGCAGATCCTCTTTTTAACTCTGACAGTGAGTCTGTACCTGCCTCTAGTCAGGACCCATTTAATACTGCCTTCCACCTGACGCAACATATTCCTTTGGTGTCTTCAAAACCATGTTCCAGATCCAATTTTAATTGTGACCCCACAGACCATCTAGGATAAAGCCCGGATCCATTTTAACTCTTGAAGCTCATCTGCATGGTGAATTATTTCTCGTTAATGCTATCAGGAGATTACAGTTGGAATAGGAGAGGCAAGGGGGTTAGTTCCTGGCCTGAGTTTAGTGGCTGGGAGTTTCCAGGCAGAGGAGTTCAAGAGGTCAAAGTGGAGGGAATGGGATGGAGATGTGGAAGCTTTCCTTAAGGGACCTTGAGGAACCCTCAGAAAGTCATCCTCATTCTCTGCTGCCCCCTCTGCCAACTGCCAGAGGATGTGACGGAATAGACAGGCAGGAGGCTTGAAGAACACAGCAAGCCAGGCAGCACCATGAGGTGGAGAAGTCAATGTTTCGGGTGCAACTCTTCTTCAGAGTCCTGAAGTGCTGGCAAATGGGATTAATTTAGGATATCATGGACTAGTTGGACTGAAGGGTTTTTTCCATGCTGCACATCTCTATGACTCTATGTTTGATGACTGGTGACCATCCCCATCTCTGCAGTTAAGATCATGTTGCAGTGCCAAAAACATCACACAATCGCTCCCGAGCCACATGCCTTTATTTGAAAATAACCGCACAAAGATAGAAACCAAAAGAACTGCAGCTACTGTAAATCAGCAACAGAAACGGAAGTTGCTGGAAAAGCTCAGCTGGTCTGGCAGCATCTGTGAAGAGAAATCAGAGCTAACGTTTCGGGTCCAGTGACCCTTCCTCAGAACAATTCCGAGAACCCACCTGAGGAAGGGTCATGGGACCCGAAGCATTAACTCTGATTTCTCTTCACAGTCGCTGCCAACTCTGCTGAGCTTTTCCAGCAACTTCTGTTTTTGATATGGAAAGATAGAAACCTGGAGTAGGCCATTGAGCCCGTTCCACCATGAACAAGGTTACAATGCCATTCTCCTGCTCTCTCCTCATAACCCTAGACAGCTTGAAATTCTAGAAATCCATCTATTCATTCTTTCACACATAATTAATGAAAAGCCAAAGTGGAGAAGTGGGCGTCAATCCTACTACCGCTTGTACATTAAGGAACTGCTCTCCTATTTAAGCCATGATGTTCCTAGTGTCATGGACTAGACCAGAGGCCCCCTCAAAATGTGTTAAGAAGGTAGCCGAGACCCGAATGTTTTCTTTGTTTAAATACAAATGTAACTTGCTGTGATCTAGATGTAATTCGGTATAACTGCCACGTTCCTGCTCAAAGAAGCCCATGCTCTCACCGTACACATTGAGAGGTCAGAACAATTCACAAGCCTCAAAATGGAGGTCGCAGTGGGAAATGTGAACTGATTTTGGATGCCTTGAAATGTCCCCCTTCCCCCTGTACATTATCATGAGTCTCCTATTTTTACTCCCTCTGACCTCAATCACTCTGTCTGGTTGTGGGGCCATAAGAAATAGGCTATTCAGCCCATCAAATCTGCTCTACCATTCAATGGCTGGTCTGATATTCCTCAACTACCCACTCTCCTCCTTGTTCCACACACCCCTTGATTCCATTACTGTTTAAAAATTTCCATCTTGAATCTATTAAAATACATAGCCTCCATATCCTTCTGCTCTAAAGAATTTGTCAGATTCATCACCCTCAAGGAAGGAATTACTCCTCATCTCTGACTTAAATATCTGACCGCTTATTCTGAGATTGTACCCTCTGGTGCTAGACTCTCCCACAATGGGAAACAACCTCTCTGCATCTATTCTGTCAAGTTTTCTAAGAATCTTGTCTATTTCAATAAGGTGGCCTCTCATTCTCCTCCATTCCAATGAGTGCGGGCCCAATCTGCTCAACATCTCCTCATAAGATAGTCCCTCCATGCCTGAACCCAACCACCCGCACCAGCGCCCCTGACTCTGAGACCCAAGCTCAGACATCCCCTACTCCCTGACTCAACACCCAACCCTTAATACACTTCCACCCCCACCCCCACCAAGCCCCCACACACACACCCCATCCTAGTCCTCTTCTGTGATTGGGTCAAGGAAATCAAACTTCATTGTACTGGGTGACATTGCTGTCTCAGGGAACATGCTTTCTGAGGGAGAGAGGGGGACTGGGGATAGGGAGTGGAGACCAGCTGGCTGGAGGAAGCCACGTAACCCTGCATTGTATACCACGAGCAGGGCAGGAAGTGGAATGATGAATGGGCTAAGAAGAAAGCAGCACGGCATGACAGGTCACACATCTGGTCCACTGTGAACTTTCCCAGGAATTTTCATCTCTATTTCAGATACGGAGTTTCTTAAGCTGTCTGTTTCTGGTTTCTAAACTCTCCCCCGCCCCACGGTCAGAAATTGAACCTGCCTGAAAAGGTTCCTGTGTAAAGCCCCCAGTCTGAGCTTACTTTGCCAGTGAAGGGATTAAAGTAAATGATTTCAGTGATGTAGCAAAATTCATACTATGACTAATTTGCCAATATTTATAGACCTCAACATTGTTGCAAAGAGATGTTAAGTCAACTTCCAGTTGCCCAGGAGGGAGATTATCAATGGTTGGCTTTATACAGATATGACTATTTTAGTCAGGCTGAACAGGGCTGTGGAGAAATCCAATTGCGAGGTGGTGCCCTGCTGAACCAAGCTTCAGTATCAAGGTTCCATTGAGGTGATCCATATTAGGTTGCATTGAATTAATTTTGATTGACCCGAATTTAAACATTTGTCTGAACTCTGGGAGGCAGCTCTGTTAAATACAACAGCAGGCAGCACAAGAAGCTATCTTGGAACTAATGGCATAATTGGATCAAATAATACACAAATCCAACTTAGTCCTAATTATTGGTTGGAAATATGAGTGAGACATAGCAAGCAGAAGGATGATTTACGGGAGTTTATTAAATCATGAGGGACATGGATAGGGTGAAAAGTTAAGATCTTTTCCCGAGGGGAGGGGAGAGCAAAACTAGAGGGCATAGGTTTAAAGTGAGAGGAGAAAGATTTAAAAGGGACCTAAGGGGCAAGTTTTTCATGCAGAGGGTGATGCGGGTGTATGGAATGAATTGCCAGAAGAAGTTGTGGAGGCTGGTATAATTACAACATTTAAAAAGCATCTGGATGGGTATATGAATAAGAAGGGTTTAGAGGAATATCCACCAAATACTGGCAAATGGGACTAGATTAATTTATGAATACTGGTCGGCATGGACAAGTTGGACCAAAGGATTTGTTTCCATGATGTACAACTCTATATAACTCTGAGTCTAAGTGGACTGTGGCGCTATTAGGGTGGGCACAGACAGGAGGAGTCTTCTCTCATTTCCAAAGCACACACATTAAAGGATCTCAAGACAATTTAAGATCTCCTGTCCAACAGCGGGTCACCTTGCAGAAGGTAATGCAATCATTGGCAGTACCAAATACAACATATAATCTCACAACAAAGAAGTGTGCAAATTGCTTGGAAGGTGGTGCTTGGAGGAGCGTTGCTACACTTTATTTAACCATACCCCTGATCACCGTCACTTCTGGTCCTTGACCTAACTCCCGTTCCAATATTGGTTTGCCATTTCTGGCCAACACAGTTCCTGAATCACTGATTCCTTACCACCGCCCCTCCCCCCCACCCCAATCCCCTTGAACCAAGATCCAACCTCCAACCCTAGCCTTGTGATGCCTCCAACCCCAAACAGACCCTGGCCCTCAGTTACTGACGGGATTTGCATTGTTACCCACTACCTGGTTTCTTGCTGGTCCATACAGCAAGCTGTTAAGCTGCACTGGCTTCATTGAAGTGACAATTGAGAAACAACCTTTGAGGAGCCTTGGGCCTTCCCATTCTGTTTGAACCACTGGATCAATGTCTTTCACAAAGAATTTAAAGAAATAGAAGCAGGATATGGGTAAGTGGTCCAACCTACCTGTTTTGCCATTCAATAAAATAGTGGCTGATCTGACTTTGGGTTCAGCAACTTCTACCTCATTGCCCTAGTCCCCCTCAAGTTCAAAGTATGGACTATGTCTGCTTTGAATGTAGTCAATGACTCAGCTCACTGCCCTATTTCCAAAGGTTTACAACTATCTAGGAGCTTCCTCCTCTCCTCCATTGTAAATGGCTGACGCCTTATTCTGAACGATGGCTCCTAATTCTAGAATCCTCTGGGAGGGGGAAGATCCTTTCAAGATCTACTCTGTCAAAACCCCTTTGAATTTTACACATTTCATAAGATCACCTCTCATTCTTCTAAACTCCACTGGGTACATATAAACCTGCACCACCTTTCCTCCTGAGGCATCCTGTAAGTTTATAGATAAAGAAGGAAGATTAAGATACGTCTTTAAATTAGACGCATCAAAAATCATTAATGTTGTTATAAGGGACAGGTTGTTGATTTTTCCGCAGTCACTGCATGGAAGAAATCTTCCCATCTCAATCGGAATACCTGAGGAACAAATACTTTTGAAGGACTTTCAGATCAATGACGTAACAAATTGGTAATAATAGAGCTTGGGTATAGATACGACTTGATGGAAATATAGAATGATGTTTGAAGGAAACTTCAGCCCATTTGTGTCAGGGTTGGCTCTCTATAAGAGTGGCTCACTAGTCCCATTGCCCTGCAGCTCTGCAAGATTTCTCCCCATGTAATGAATAGTCAGATCCCTTTTTGTTTGAGTCTGCTTTCGGTTAGCTCAGCTGGCTGGTTAGCAAAGCAGAGTAATTCCATCAGTGTGGTTTCAATTCCCACGCTGGCTGACATTACCATGAAAGACTTTCCTTTTTGACCTTTCCCCTTGCTTAAGGCATGGTGACCCTTAGGTTAAACCACCAGCAGTCATCTGTCTCTGATGAGAGTCTCATCGAATCCCGACAGTGTGGAAACAGACAATTCAGCCCGACAAGTTCACACCGACCAACTGAACAGTGTCCCACCCAGATCCATTCCCCCACCCTATTACTTTCCCTTGACTAACGCGCCTAACATATACATCCCTCAACACTATAGGCAATCTAGCACAGCCAATTCACTTAACCTGCACATCTTTGGACTGTGAGAGGAAACCCGTACAGTCACGGGGAGAACATGTAAACTCCACACAGTCACCCGAGGTGGGAATCGAACCTAGGTCCCTGGCACTGTGAGGCAGCAGTGCTAACTACTGAGCCACCATGCTGCCCATAGCCCTATGCTCTGGTAGGATTATGGTGAATTTATTTTAATGGGGTGTGCATTGCAAATCCTTACAACTTACTGCATAATAATACACATTTTTCAAGTCACCTTTGTATATCACACCTTTCAAACATAATATAAAAGCACACAATGTTGCTTTAAAGAACTGTATTAAAATATGATTTGACTATTCAAGTTGTAAAGGGGGAAAAGGGGTGTTGAGGTTGTGAACTATACAGAAAATTCCTCGATGAGATATTTATATTTCAGGTTATTTTGCATTCTGTTAATAGTTTGTTCTCTGCCTTCTCACTATTTTTACACAGAATGGATAGGGCCCCTAGCTGTGTTTGTTTTAGCTTATATCTGCCTTGCTGATCTCCTTAAGGTCTGAACAAGGTTAAATCTTGCTTTGCCACATTCTCCAGCAACTATTTCCTTTCATTAGCCAGGGAAATAAATGACAGAAGCTGACTCACTCCCTCCTTTCAGAACCACAACTTGACAATTTTTTGCACCATGTTAACCCAAGCTTTCAGTGAATAAATCTGAACTCTTGCGCTACCATATGTTCTCTCTGTTCAAATTCTTCCATGTAGGTGATATTTTTTACATATTTTATATTCAAGATTATTATATTCAGTCCAATCCATCATTACTTGTCTAAATAGGAATTCTTTTAAGTTACAAGCAATCGAGGGTTATCAGAAATATCAAATAAAGAACACAATTGCTATGCTATTGTTATACCTCATTGAGGTTTCTCTTCACTGTGGGAGCAATTTTACAATGAACCAGATGCAAAAACTTCTGATTATCGCTTTGACCAACAACTTAAATGTGTGTTTATCTAAGAACGTGCGTTTTCATTGCTGATTTTTGCAAAAGCAAGTTACCGAAATAAATTGCAGAGTGACAACAAAATGCACTTTAAAAAGGGAAAAAGATCACTGATGTAAAAGCGTTTCTGATCCTATTATCATCACCATTCCCACATCCACAATGCGCATGGTTGTGGTTGAACGTGAGTACTTCTTGTGGTGAACTCTAGTGCCTAGTGAGCCAGTGACGTGAGGGTGGAGGTTAGTGGTGGGAGACGTGACGCAGTGGTGACAGAGAATGGAAAATGTGGAGGCTCCTTTTTGTTGATTTAATTCCTGGTCCAGCCCTGGAAATTGGAAGGAAAACCTGCTGAACATTTGGCCTGAAGATTTGTCTTGTGGCAGGGTGGTTAGGGAAGGATAGAAAGCTTTAGAAAAGAACGAGAATTCAAAAATCTTGCCAACCATGGAAACTTCACAATTTTTGGATGGTCTGAAGTTCTTTACAGATGACCATGCATCTGTCGGAGCTGTTGTATTGTCAGAAAGAATACTTTCAATTTGAAGACAGCAATCTCCACAAGCAGCAACGCGATAGTGATTGGATCACGTGTATTGATGGCTGAGGGATAAATGTTAGTCGGTTTCCCCAGGGGAGTTCCTTCTTTATAAACACTACCAGCATTGCTACACCCACTTGATATGGCAGACAAGTCTTTGACTAACCATCTTATCGCAAAGATGATAACTTTGACAGTGCTATTCTAGCTCCTTAGCCACCAGATGAAGTGAAAACATATTGGTCCATATCCTTTGCAGAAAACTGAACAATGACACAATTTAACTGAGGTCTTTAAAATAATGAAGGGACTAGATTGTGTACACACTCCCTAATAATTCCAAGTCAGGAAGCTAGGATCATCAAGGTGGAGGATATAAACTGTCATGATTTGGAGATACCAGTGTTGGACTGGGGTGTACAAAGTTAAAAATCACACAACACCAGGTTATAGTCCAATAGGTTTAATTGGAAGCACACTAGCTTTTGGAGCGCTGTTCCTTCATCAGGTAGTTGTGGACAAAGCTAGTGCTTCCAATTAAACCTGTTGGACTATAACCTGGTGTTGTGTGATTTTTAATGGTATAAACTGTGTAAGTGTTGGATGTTACAGTAATGTGACATCTACCACTTTGTGAATGCACAGCAGCAACTCTTTGGAACAGAGCTATATACAGAGCATGGTAAGTAAGGACATGTTATCTGCAGCCCTACAGATCCAGGTTTCACTTTCATGTGATTGGTTCTCACCATAACATCTCAGTAGCCAGAGTACTTGCCTTTGCTCTACAGATTTTGGGTATTTTTTTTATTCCACAGAGAATAATTGGTTTATTACAAGAGTTGGGTTCTGATTGACTTTTGGAATACTGCGTTCAATTCTGGTCTCCCTGCTATAGGAAAGATGTAGTTAGAAAAGTTCAGAAAAGATTGATGAGGGTTTTGCGGAGTTTAGAGGATTTGAGCTATAAGGAGAGGATGAATAGGCTGGGGTAATCTTATTTCCCCTGCAGTGTCAGAGGATGAGGGGTGATCTTGCAGAGGTTTCTAAAATCATGAGGGTGTTGGATAGGGTGAATAGCCAAGGTCTTTTTCCTCAGGGGAGGGGTGTCCAAAACTAAAGGGCATAGGTTTATGGTGAGAGGAGAAAGAGTTAAAAGGGAGCTAAGAGGTAACCTTTTCATGCAGAGGATGGAGCGTGTGTGGAATCAGCTGCCAGAGGGAGTGGTGGAGGTTTGTACAATTACAGCATTTAAAAGGATGGGAATTGAATAGGGAGTGTTTGGAGGGATATGGGCCAAATGTTGGCAAATGGGACTAGATTAATTTAGGATATCTGGTCAGCATGGACGAGTTGGACTGAAGGGTCTGTTTCTGTGTTCTATATCTCTATGACTCAATGAGTCTATGACCATTTATCTTTAATGGAGATTCAGGCTAGTTACCAGCTTCGATGGAGTTGCATCAGACAACAGACAGATACCAAAGGACAAGGTTACCCTCTTTTAACCTCGTTTAACTCTAGTTTAGGTTGAGTCGAACTCATTTCTGATGAAGGGTCACTGCACCTGAAAGAGTGACTCCGCTTTCTGTCCACAGATGTGGCTGGGTTTCTCCGGTAATTTCTGTTTTGGTTTCAGATTTCCAGCATCCGCAGATCTTTGTTTTATTTTAAGATTGTAATCACGACCACCCTGGTGTACTGCACTAGTCCAGTTAGCTGATTCGTGAGGATTCTTCCTGATGTTTTATTCTCTGAACTGGTCTTAGCTTTACAATCTGGTTTTCCTCCCACTCCCTATGATAGATAGGGAGGGTACCACCTCTGTTTGCTCTGGCACCGAAGGTTGAGTTCAGGGATTGACACGTAAAGCATGAAGCATCAGAACACTATGCAGTCAGTTTGCCTGGATCACTTGGCATTCTGCTTTCTGGCCTTTTTCTACATTCAAGAAGGCTTGAATACAATCCCAACTTCCTCAAGTCCTGTTGCAACGGAGGCCTCAAGACTGCAGTTTTGTAGCCTGCACTTTCCTTTCCCGCTAGCTAATGGAAGGAAGCATTTGTCCCATTCTGAATTCTGGAAGGCTGCTCTGTTTGATCAGTGAAGCATTGCAACAGAAGATACAACAAACGGTCTTGGAAGTAATTTGGATCAAATAACATACAGTTATAGCTCATTGATAACTATTTGTTGGAAACAGGGCTAAGATACAGCAGGCAGGGGAACGGCTTAATATTGAGGGCAAAGAACCCTGGTAGCATCATTACACTCAGGGTGCAAGAGCACCCCAAAATGCAGCATGGAATCACAGTACGTTATTGCGAGTAGGTTGGAGATGTGTCATGAGAGTGTGATGAAGCTTTGCATGTTGGAAGCCAATGTTATGGGTGTGTGGTGATGAGGGAGGCACATTGATCACATGTAACCTGAGATCTTGGTGCCAGGCATCTAAGACAGAGAGCAAGTGGGCAGAGTAGTGAGTTGGAGTAGCTAGGTAACTAGGTAACGAAACACTTTGGGAACGTCAGGAATCGCTCATTGCCGACTTCACCCGATTTTCCCAACTGGCTCACCAATGCCATGTCATAACAGGCCCTGGGAAGATTGCAGCCAATGTGTGGGAGCCATTCCAAGGTGCTGCAGTCATACCTGTTGCAGGAGGCTCCGAAAGTGTGGAACACTGACTGGGAGCTGCTCGGAGGCCTGTGTGCTGAGAATGGGGAGAGCTGCTCATTCAGGTGAAGCTCAATTCTTCTGTCTGAATGCAAGATACAGCACCATGGAGCAAGTAAATATGATGGAGCTGTGAGTGACGTTAGATTATTAGGGCATCCCTACAGAAGAGATATCAACAGAATTAGCTAGTATGGAAGCTGAATGATCCTGTGGGGGCATAGAGTCTGACGATATTGAGATGATAGGTGCTGGGAGTACAGGGAATGAGCCTGTGACTTGGCATTATTAGCACCATACTCAAATATCTGCACTAACTGCCCAGCCACTAGCCTGAGGATCTCTCCAGCCTGCCGGTGAAATGTATAATACATTGATTTGAAAAGAGACTGTGTGCAGCTGTGAGTTACTTTCTTGGACGTTCCTCTGCAGGTCCTTGCAGCCAGAGCAGAGGGCAGGAAGAGCCTGCGGTCAGTCCAGTCTCTAACCCTGAGCTTGATGATATGGACCACTCCAAAGATGCATTGTCACATTATTCAGCGACTCTCTCCAGCAGCAGTGAGTCACTTCAATGGGTCTGTGTTCATGGTTAGACTCAGGGTCACAGCCCAGTCAGCACATCTCTGGGACATTTCAGAAACTGGCAGAGGGTGTGGCAGCCCAGGTATCAAATGGTCAAGAGGGCACTGGAGATTAAACATCCCCATTGCTAATGTGGAAAGGGCCATAATAAACCTGATGGAGATGCAGAGACAGGCAGGAGAGGCTAGAGATCATGCACAGCCTTGAATAAAAGATGGGGAATCCATCTCATGCACAAGTAACTCTCGCATGTGAGTGAATGTCTTTCTCTGTGTGGAGGAGGGCAATTGTAAACCAGGTACAGTAGAGCACTCCGTGGCTGCTGGATAGACCTGCACTCCACTGTTCTGTTCATAGACATTATACAGGGGCTGCTCTTAATCATACTTTGAGGTGAAGGTAATCAATTCATCACTGGGGTGTTTGGTTGGGTTTTGGTGGGTAAGTAGGTAAATGCTGAGGTAAGTCTGTGCCTGGAACTTTCTGCTGCAGGGCAATAGGAGACCACAGGTGACTGAGCTTTGGACTGGCTATAGCTCAGGTGTTCCTCTGCCCTAACCTTCACATTGATCTGATGTGGGCTTGTTTTTGCACTGCGTTTTATTTAGTTGTGCCAGGTGCAGCAATCCTTGGGCAACTTTCTCCCAGGATTCCAGGTCAATATCAAAAATCCCCAGTAAAGCCTTGCAGTGTCCTTGTAGCACTTCCTTTGACCACCATGAGAGCACAGCCCAGACTCAGTCTCTCCATAGAAGATCCACTTTGGTAAGTAAGTATCAGGTACTCTGGTTACTGGACCAGCCTAGTTCAGATATAGCTGTCACAATGCAGTGTGGAAATCTGGCAGGCCAGCTCGGATGAGCACCTCAGAGTCTGGTATTTTGTTTTGCCATCTAATCTCCCAAATGTAGTGCAAGTGAATGTGCTTGAGCTTCTTGGTATTTTGCTGGTACTCAATGCAAGATCCCAATGAGTAGGGCAGGACTGTTACTCTATAGACAATCAGTTTGGTGACAGATATACTCCTCTTTCCACCCAGACTGATGTTAAAAGTCTGCCCAAGCTACATTTGCTTTGGCAAATCTTGCATGTGTCTCACCACAAGCACATACAACTCAAGACAGTGTGGGTTACTGGGCTAAATAGACTTATCCACTGCTGACAAGTTCTAGTCATGAACAAAAACCTTGGACTCAAGGTAAGGCTTTCTTACAGCAGCCTGCTACACTATTGCAGTTTTGTTTGTCAGACTGAAGTTGTCACATGTATTTGAGAGCAAGTCTCGCTGCATTAGAACTCACAGTGATGGCTAGGAGACAAGGGGACAAGGCAGCTTGATCTCCCTCCAGAACCAAGTCCTCCTCCTGGGGTTAGGGAGGTGCCCACTGCACACTGACAGGGAGCTGAGGGCATTACCTCAGGGCACTCCAAGAGTACACTGTCACTGCTCCTCCCCAGTGACCCCAGGGCCAGAGGAGAATGCCTCTGCACATGCCTCTGAGCAGCCCAGGGCCTACTAAGCCTGGGCCCGCCAGAGGATAGCTAGCAGGTTCAGCTCAGACATCAGGGAATAACATGAAACAGGCTGTAGTTGTCAGAGAGGCAACAAGTTATAGTGGCTTAAAAAAAAATTATAACAGGCACAAACAACATGGGCATGTTGCGTATGTTTGAAGGTATGGTTTGAATCACTTCAGTCATGTCTGTTAGATGCTCATGATTTTAAGCGGTTTGAAATCAGATGGGAGTTTTATTAAAGTGTTGGCACCTTCAACCACCATCTCCATCCACCACTTAGCTGGTGAATCAGCGTGTTTCCCTATTGAACACACATTGGGTATTGAGAATGGAAAGGTGACAAAATTTACTCTGGATAGAGGACTTCAATCTCCATCTCCACAAGTGACTCAGTAGCACCATTACTGAGCACACTGGCTGACTCCTAGGAGACAGCACTGTTGGGTACTGGATTTGCAGTAGTTGGTGAGGGAACCAACAAGGGAGAAAAATTTACTTTTCCTCATCCTCACCGATCCACCTGTCGCAGATGTATTTGTCTATGACAGTACTGATGAGAGGAACCACTGCACAGTTCTTGTGAAAACAAAGACCATCAGTCACATTGCAGTCACCCTCTGTGCATATTGTGTGAAATGGGGATAGACTTCAAGCAGATTTAGGAAGTCAGATCTGGGCGTGCCATTGGCAAACAGCAAAATTGTGTTCAACCCCAACTCTACCATTACTTTCAAGCCAAGGGTCAACCCTAGTTCGATGGAGAGTGCAAGAGGATGTGCCAGGGGCAATATCAGAAGTCCCAAAAAATAAGGTGTCACTCTGTTGGCGGGACTGCTTGAGTTTTAAACGGCAGGAGTTGCATGCAATAGACATAGTTAAGCCGATTGTAGGATCAGATATGAACTCTGAAGCCTTGCCTCATCCAGATGTCAATGGTGGTGGACAATTAAACAGCCAAGAGGGGGTTGATGATCCACAAATAACCCCATCATCAGTAATGATGGAGTCCAGATATGGGTGCAACAGACAAAACGTTCGCAACCATTTTTCAGCAGAAGTGCCAAATGGATAATCTATCTAAGCCTCCTTCACAGGTCTTCAGTAACAGAGGTCTATAGCCAATTCAATCCACTTGATGTGCTATGAAGAAGGCAGTAGATACTGACTGAGGATTTGGGCCCTGACAAAATTCCAGTTATAATGCTGAAGACTTGTATTCCTGATCTACCTGTCCGATAAATCAAGGTTGTGAGTGGAAATGAATTAAGAGAAAGTGAGGACTGCAGATGCTGGAGATCAGAGTCGAGAGTGTGGTGCTGGGAAAGGCAGCATCCGAGGAGCAGGAGAATTGACGATTCAGGCATAAAACTTTCATCAGCCCTTCATGCTCCTCAGATGCTGCCTGACCAGCTGTGCTTTTCCAGCACCACACTCTCAACACTGGAATTTAATTACAATTCCCAATTTAAGAGTGAATGCTTTTGTCATTCAAGCAGTGAGTAACAAATAGGTTCTTTTTTGAAATAATGCAATGCTGTGGCTGAACAAATGTCAGGCAATCTACATTTCGTTATTAGTTTCCTGCATGTTATCAGACCTTGCCCTCACCCAGCATATTGTAAACTGAAAATCCAGTCCATCCTTCCCCAAATTGTCTCATATCTGATTCTGTAAGAATAATTACTGTGATTTCTTACCCACTGTTAGTCAATAATGATAGATCGGTGTTTATTCAAGAGAGTTTATTTTTCTTGTCATGGGATGCAGATTCTTTTTATTCCAGTGAATTAGGATCTGCCATCTGACTTCATAAATCATGAGATTAATGCTGATCTACAGGAAATGTATGCCCACTCAAGGTTTGACAATAAAGACAAGGAGTGTCTATAAATCACGGAAATGTTAATAAAGCTTTTTTTTTGTTTTGCTTGTTCAGTTCATAAAATTTAGATTAGATTCCCTACAGTGTGGAAACAGGCCCTTTGGCCCAACAAGTCCACACCGACCAGCTGAAGAGCAACCCACCCAGACCCATTCCCCTACATTCACCCCTGACTAATGCAACTAACACTACGGGCAATTCACCTAACCTGCACATCTTTGGACTGTGGGAGAAAACCAGAGCACACTCACGCAGAGAATGTGCAAACTCCACACAGACAGTTGCCCAAGGCAAGAATTGAACCTGAGCCCCGAGTGGTGTGAGGCAACAGTGCTAACCACTGAGCCACCATGCCACCCCAGCAGTGTTAATTTGGGGACTATTGAGTAGCAAAGCAATAGCTATTTTACAGAATATTAATGTCTCTCTTTAGCATCTTGTGAAAATCTGGTTTGTGTCCACAATAACTAATTATGGAATTCTATAGAAAATAAAACTGTTATGAGCCACTTAGTCTGATGGGTAGACTGATTCCTTGCCTTATCTCACACATCCACTGGATATTACAAAGTTTAAAGTCAAAAGGAAGGTGATGTTGACACTTTAAGAAAATATATAGAATTAAAAACTAGAAATAGGTCAGCCAGGGTATCACACCATGCCTGGAGAAAAAATCTACAGTATATTATCATAAAAGTATATTGGTCAAATAACAATTAAATTCTGCATAAGAAATTCATAGATTGTTGAAATGTTAGTCTGCAGCCAAAGTCACTTTTCACACACGTGACTGGTGTTAAGATTTCTTCCTGGATCAGTTATGACTGGTTGAAGTACCTTTTCCTGGAAACCGTGGCATAGATTTAGACTCCTCCTGTACGAATCCTCCCCTTCCTCCAGCTGTCTTTCAGTGGATTTTCAACTTACAAGCTTCGATGAGGGGAGTTCCAGAAAATGTCAGAGAGCATGAAGGCTGTTGCCCTGTGGCATGTTAACTCTGAATCGGTTGTGTTCAAAACCAATATATCTCACTGAGATCTTTATGAAAGCATCACACAGTTAGTGACTCTATTCAACAGCTTCTGTCTTTTGCAAGTGCAACATTTTGCTTCTGCAACCAGGTTCTTTGTTTGAATAGTACTCCTTTCACGAAGTTGAAATGTTGATGGTGTTACAAATTACTATATCTACATCTTGTCATACAATTTAGTCCCTTTCCATTTTAACAGTTACATTCCTTATTTTGTTTTCCCCTGTGTTTTATTATGAAGATGCTTCATATTTAAGACTTCTTGCGGACTTTGAAGGTCTGTGGAAAAAATTGATTCATTTCAAGATTTTTGGAAGTACCAGAAGAGGTTTCTTTAAGGGAGTTTGTTGAAAAGTCACTGTGATCTGTTGGAAATTTGTTAAATAAGGTTTCCTTGAAATCACACCACTGGTGGTAACTGCTTTTCCCGCTATAGATTCCCCTGCACCTGTTTGACCACTGACTAGATTGAAATTGCTTTGGTGTTTTGGAATTAGCTGAGGAGCAAGAAGTCAATGAAGAAGGGCTGCTGAGATGAGTTAGGAGAAAGTGAGGACTGCAGATGCTGGAGATCCGAACTGAAAAATGTGTTGCTGGAAAAGCACAGCTGGTCATGCAGCATCCAAGGAGCAGGAGAATCGACGTTTCAGGCATAAGCCCTTCGAAACGTCGATTCTCCTGCTCCTTGGATGCTGAGGTGAGTTCTATTATTTCTGAAAAGGACCCTTTCATTGAGTTCAGGGTGAAATGTATTGGTTTTTCTGCGAACAGAACCACTCAATATTGTATTTCCTGAGCAAGCTGTGTCTGCTAAGATTCCGGAGACAACCGTGCCTGATCAGCAGCGTGAACAAATGTTTCAGGACATCAGAACAAAAATTGGAACCTTCTTTGCTTCATCCTTTGTCCCTTCCCGAAAAACCAAATAGCCAGAACGTGAGCTTTACTAAAGCGAACTTCTGCTTTTCTTTCTCTTTTCTTAAAGTATATGTGTGTATTTGGATTATTTAGAAGGATGAACCGTTATGCTTCTATATAACCAGCAGTGTGTGTTAATCAGTTATTGTGACTTCCTTGACTAAGTTTTGTTTTGGTAATAAATTTCTTTTACTAAAGAAATCTGAATAAATAATGTGTTTAATTAGCCATCTTGAGACATAGAAGCATAGAAAATAGGAGCAGAAGTAGACCATTTGGCCCTTTGAGTCAGTTCCACCATTCTATACAGTCCTGGCTGATCACCCAGTGCCCAGTTTCTGCTTTCTTTAACCCCTTCAACTCTAAGAAATAAGTCTATCTCCTTCTTGACAGCATTCAATGTTTTAGTCTTAACCCTTTCCTGTTGCAAAGAATTCCACAGGCTCACCACTCTCTGGATGAAGACATTTCTCTTCACCTCAGTTTTAAATGGCTTATGCTGTAATCTCTAGTCCTGGCCTCCCCACTCATTAAGAACTTCCTTCCTGCATCTTCCCTGTTTAATCTTGTTAGAGTTTTATAGGCTTCTGAAAATAGGAAAAACATTTTTTATTTTACGCTGCAACCTATGGAAAAATGGAAAGTGAGCGACAGTGTACTCTTCCAGCCTCAGTCATAAGAACTTGGAAAAGATCCAATGTTTGTAACTTGTTTGGAATTTGTATTTGGATAGAGAGCTATGTGAGATTTATAGTCAAGGATATGGTGACACGCAAGTGAAGCTGAGAGTACAAATCGAGCACAATATAATCCCTAAAGACCCACTAATCTTCTTCCTCTGGGACCACATTCACAAAGCTGATGCATATTTATAAAATAACTTGGTACAGATGCCTGTAATTAAAGAGCAGCATCTTTTTGATGAACAAAGCTGTAACAATTCTCATCCTGTAGACAACTTCTATCATTCATCAAGTGTCTTGCTGATGATCATTAATATGCAACAATCATTCCCAATGCTTTCAGGTTGACAATTCTGATTAACAGGGATTACAGGGTAACTCCATCCCATTATCCTAATACGGTACAAAGAGCTCATATTTCTACAGTTGCGTTGCCATGCATTGGATGGCCATTTATTTAGCTAATGAAGCCTAAATCTACCCAGTTAAACTCCTGGTTCTATTCACACTGAAAGATGGCAGACAAATACATGGACATGAATTAATGCAAATTTGAATCTGAATTTAATCTTCAAACACATATCATATTTTAAGCTGCAGACTGTACAGGAAAATTGTCACGACTTTTTCAAAATTCATTCTCAACTATGTGCATTGCTACAGAGCCAACTATTGTCCACCTTTAATTCCCTTTCTCACCAAGTGAATAAAGTCACTGTAATATTATTGGACCATATTTGGTGCCTCTTACTATTCCCACCATCTGTCTCGAACTGTCTTCTTCCTCATGGTCAGCAATTTTGTGACATGAAGTACAGGTACCTTTAAGGAGGAATAGCTGAAATTACTGTCAATCACCATGGCTAAGACAGCGTGCCATATCCCCATCCCGTGAAGGTGAACTCAGTTTACAACAACAGATGTAGGATGCACGCATGTATACTCAGTCACCTTGTTAACATAATCTGTACATAGTTGAGAGTGTGGTGCTGGAAAAGCACAGCAGATCAGACAACATCCGAGGAGCAGGAGAGTTGATGTTTTGGGCAAACTCTTCTGCTCCTTGGATGCTGCCTGACCTGCTGTGCTTTTCCAGCACCACACTCTCGGCTCTAATCTCCAGTGCTCACTTTCGCCTATTATTTGTACATAGTCCTCTTTGGAATCCCTCCAGTATGGAAACAGGTCCTTTGGCCCAACAAGTCCACACCAACCCTCTGAAGAGTAACCCACCCCAATCCTGCATTGTACCTCTGACGAATGCACTTAACCTACATATCCCTGGATACTGTGGACAATTTTAGCTGACCTGTACATCTTTGTGACTGTGGGAGGAAACTGGAGCACCCAGACAAAACCTGCACAGACACGGGGACAACGTGCAAACTCCTCACAGACAGTTGGCCGAGGCTGGAATCAAACCCAGGCCCCTGGCACTGTGAGGCAACAGTGCTAACCACTGAGCCACCATGCCCTAACCAGTGAGCCATCCTACCTTTAAAAAGAATATCTGCATTGTTGTTTCATCAATCCTTGTCATATGATTGGTATGTTTACACTGAATATAAGAATCTGAAAGCAAGTTATAATTAGTTCCAATTTATCAGCAAATGTTGAAATTCATTGATGTTTTTCCAATGTGTGTGACAGGTCCCATTCACATGCACTAGGCTTCCCATTATTTTCTCCTGACCTTTAGGAATCATGCATTTCCTTTCAAATTAAATTAGTTTTATTGTCACGTGTACTCAAATGAATACAGTGAAACGTTTACAAGTTACCACCTCCGGCACCACTTTAGGTACAAGGTACATATCCACAGATTCTTCAGCACAAATTCTTCAGAAAATAAAAAAAATCAAGAAGAAACCAATATGCTTTCCCTTATTGGTGAGAGCATTGAGTATTGAGTATACGGCTGTACAGGACATTGGTTAGGACATTTTTGCAATATTGTGTGCAATTCTGGCCTCTCTGCTATAAGAAGAAGGTTATGAAAATTGAAAGGGTTCAGAACAGATCTACAAGGATGTTTCCAGGGTTGGAGGACTTGAGCTACAAGGAGCGGCTGAATACGCTGAGCTGTTTTC
The DNA here is from genome assembly GCF_047496795.1 of Chiloscyllium punctatum. Lineage (NCBI taxonomy): Eukaryota > Metazoa > Chordata > Chondrichthyes > Orectolobiformes > Hemiscylliidae > Chiloscyllium > Chiloscyllium punctatum. Next base: position 103,725,402 of record NC_092749.1, on the reverse strand, counting down.
CCTGTACCATCGGAGGTTGAAGGGTGACCTCATAGAGGTTTATAAAGTCATGAGGGGCATGAATAGGGTGGATAGACAAGGTCATTTTCCTGGGGTTGGGGTGTCCTGAACTAGAGGGTATAGGTTTAAGGTTAGAGGGGAAAGATTTAAAAAGGCCCTGAGGGGCACACTTTTCATGCTAAGGCAGAGAATCCGAATCAGCGCTGTGGACGGGAATCTGAGTCCACATGTGGCCGAGAATCCGAGTCCGTGCTGAGGCTGAGAATCCAAGTCCGTGCTGAGGCCGAGAAACCGAGTCTGTGCTGAGGCCAAGAAACCGAGTCCGTGCTGAGACTGAGAATCCGAGTCCGTGCTGAGACTGAGAATCCGAGTCCGCGCTGAGACTGAGAATCCGAGTCCGTGCTGAGGCTGAGAATCCGAGTCCGTGCTGAGACTGAGAATGCGAGTCCGTGCTGAGACTGAGAATCCAGGTCCGTGCTGAGGCCGAGAGTCAGAGTCCGCGCTGAGGCTGAGAATCCGAGTCCGCGCTGAGGCTGAGAATCCGAGTCCACGCTGAGGCCGAGAATCCGAGTCCGTGCTGAGGCCGAGAATCCGAGTCTGTGCTGAGGCCGAGGATTCAAGTCCAAGCTGAGGCCGAGAATCCAAGTCCGCGCTGAGACTGAGAATCCGAGTCCGTGCTGAGGCCGAGAATCCGAGTCTGTGCTGAGGCCGAGGATTCGAGTCAGTGCTGAGGCTGAGAATCCGAGTCCGTGCTGAGACTGAGAATCCGACTCCGCGCTGAGGCCGAGAATCCGAGTCCGCGCTGAGGCCGAGAATCCGAGTCCACGCTGAGGCCGAGAATCCGAGTCCGTGCTGAGGCCGAGAATCCGAGTCTGTGCTGAGGCCGAGGATTCAAGTCCAAGCTGAGGCCGAGAATCCAAGTCCGCGCTGAGACTGAGAATCCGAGTCCGTGCTGAGGCCGAGAATCCGAGTCTGTGCTGAGGCCGAGGATTCAAGTCAGTGCTGAGGCTGAGAATCCGACTCCGCGCTGAGGCCGAGAATCCGAGTCCGCGCTGAGGCCGAGAATCAGAGTCCACGCTGAGGCCGAGAATCCGAGCCAGTGCTGAGCCCGAGAATCCAAGTCCGTGCTGAGGCTGAGAATCCGACTCCGCGCTGAGGCCGAGAATCCGAGTCTGTGCTGAGGCCGAAAATCCGAGTGCACGCTCAGGCCGAGAATCCGAGTCTGCGCTGAGGCTGAGAATCCGAGTCCGTGCTGAGGCCGAGAATCCGAGTCTGTGCTGAGGCCGAGAATCCGAGTCAGTGCTGAGGCCAAGAATCTGAATCCGCGCTGAGGCCGAGAATCCGAGTCAGTGCTGAGCCCGAAAATCCAAGTCAGTGCTGAGACTGAGAATCCGAGTCAGTGCTGAGGCCGAGAATCCGAGTCCGGGCTGAGGCTGAGAATCCGAGTCCGTGCTGAGGCCGAGAATCCGAATCAGTGCTATGGCCGAGAATCCGGGTCAGTGCTGAGGCGGAGAATCTGAGTCCGCGCTGAAACTGAGAATCTGAGTCTATGCTGAGGCCGAGAATCCGAGTCCTGAGGGTGAGAATCCAAGTCCGTGCTGAGGGTGAGAATCCAAGTCCGTGCTGAGACTGAGAATCCGAGTCTGTGCTGAGGCCAAGAATCCGAGTCCGCGCTGAGGCTGAAAATCTGGGTCAGTGCTGAGTCCGAGAATCTAAATCCGCGCTGAGGCCGAGAATCCGGGTCAGTGCTGAGGCCGAGAATCCGAGTCCGCGCTGAGGCTGAGAATCCGAGTCAGTGCTGAGGCCGAGAATCCGAGTCCGCGCTGAGGCTGAGAATCCGAGTCAGTGCTGAGGCCAAGAATCCGAGTCCGTGCTGAGGCTGAGAATCCAAGTCCATGCTGAGACTGAGAATCCGAGTCTGCTGAGGTCGAGAATCTGAATCCGCGCTGAGACTGAGAATCCGAGTCAGTGCTGAGGCTGAGAATCCAGGTCCATGCTGAGGCCGAGAATCTGAATCAGTGCTATGGCCGAGAATCCGGGTGAGTGCTGAGGCCAAGAATCCGGGTCCGCGCTGAGACTGAGAATCCGAGTTCGTGCTGAGGCCGAGAATCCGAGTCTCTGCTGAGGCCGAGAATCCGAGTTCGCGCTGAGGCCGAGAATCCAAGTCAGTGCTGAGGCCGAGAATTCAAGTCAGTGCTGAGTTCGAGAATCTGAGTCCGCGCTGATGCCGAGAATCCGAGTCAGTGCTGAGGCCAAGAATCCGAGTCCGCACTGTGGCCGATGAATCCGGGTCAGTGCTGAGGTCGAGAATCTGAGTCCGCGCTGAGGCTGAGAATCCGAGTCAGTGCTGAGGCCAAGAATCCGAGTCCGCACTGTGGCCGAGAATCCGAGTCAGTGCTGAGGCCGAGAATCTGAATTCGCGCTGAGGCCGAGAATCTGAATTCGCGCTGAGGCCGAGAATCCGAGTCAGTGCTGAGCCCGAAAATCCAAGTCAGTGCTGAGACTGAGAATCCGAGTCTGTGCTGAGGCCGAGAATCTTAGTCCGCGCTGAGGCCGAGAATCCGAGTCAGTGCTGAGGCCGAGAATCCGAGTCCGGGCTGAGGCCAGGAATCCGAGTCAGTGCTGAGCCCGGGAATCCGAGTCCGCACTGAGGCCGAGAATCCGAGTCCGCGCTGAGACTGAGAATCCGAGTCTGCGCTGAGGCCGAGAATCCGGGTCAGTGCTGAGGCCGATAATCCGAGTCCGTGCTGAGGCTGAGAATCCAAGTCCGTGCTGAGACTGAGAATCCGAGTCCGCGCTGAGGCCGAGAATCCGAGCCAGTGCTGAGCCCGAGAATCCAAGTCCGTGCTGAGACTGAGAATCCGACTCCGCGCTGAGGCTGAGAATCCGAGTCCGTGCTGAGGCCGAGAATCTGAGTCCGCGCTGAGGCTGAGAATCCGACTCCGCGCTGAGGCCGAGAATCCGAGTCAGTGCTGAGTCCGAGAATCCGAGTCCACGCTGAGGCTGAGAATCCGGGTCAGTGCTGAGGCTGAGAATCCGGGTCCATGCTGAGGCCGAGAATCCGAATCAGTGCTATGGCTGAGAAACCGGGTCAGTGCTGAGGCCGAGAATCTGAGTCCACGCTGAAACTGAGAATCTGAGTCTGTGCTGAGGCCGAGAATCTGAGTCTGTGCTGAGGCTGAGAATCTGAGTCAGTGCTGAGGCCGAGAATCCAGGTCAGTGCTGAGGCCGAGAATCCGAGTCTGTGCTGAGGCTGAGATTCCGAGTCTGCGCTGAGGCTGAGAATCCGAGTCCGTGCTGAGGCCGAGAATCCGAGACCGCGCAGAGGCCAAGAATCCGGGTCAGTGCTGAGGACGAGAATCCGAGTCTGTGCTGAGGCTGAGATTCCGAGTCTGCGCTGAGGCTGAGAATCCGGGTCAGTGCTGAGGCCGAGAATCCGAGTCTGTGCTGAGGCTGAGATTCCGAGTCTGCGCTGAGGCTGAGAATCCGAGACCGTGCTGAGACTGAGAATCCGAGTCAGTGCTGAGGCTGAGAATACGAGTCCGTGCTGAGGCTGAGAATCCGAGTCCGTGCTGAGACTGAGAATCCGAGTCTGTGCTGAGGCCAAGAATCTGAGTCCGCGCTGAGGCCGAGAATCCGAGTCCGCGCTGAGGCCGAGAATCCGAGTCAGTGCTGAGACTGAGAATCCGAGTCTGTGCTGAGGCCGAGAATCTGAGTCCGCGCTGAGGCCGAGAATCCGAGTCAGTTCTGAGGGTGAGAATCCAAGTCCGTGTTGAGGGTGAGAATCCAAGTCCGTGCTGAGACTGAGAACCCGAGTCTGTGCTGAGGCCGAGAATCTTAGTCCGCGCTGAGGCCGAGAATCCGAGTCAGTGCTGAGTCCGAGAATCCGAGTCCGGGCTGAGGCCAGGAATCCGAGTCAGTGCTGAGCCCGGGAATCCGAGTCCGCACTGAGGCCGAGAATCCGAGTCCGCGCTGAGACTGAGAATCCGAGTCTGCGCTGAGGCCGAGAATCCGGGTCAGTGCTGAGGCCGATAATCCGAGTCCGTGCTGAGGCTGAGAATCCAAGTCCGTGCTGAGACTGAGAATCCGAGTCCGCGCTGAGGCCGAGAATCCGAGCCAGTGCTGAGCCCGAGAATCCAAGTCCGTGCTGAGACTGAGAATCCGACTCCGCGCTGAGGCTGAGAATCCGAGTCCGTGCTGAGGCCGAGAAACTGAGTCCGCGCTGAGGCTGAGAATCCGACTCCGCGCTGAGGCCGAGAATCCGAGTCAGTGCTGAGGCTGAGAATCCGAGTCCGTGCTGAGACTGAGAATCCGAGTCCGTGCTGAGACTGAGAATCCAAGTCCGCGCTGAGAATGAGAATCCAAGTCCGTGCTGAGACTGAGAATCCGGGTCAGTGCTGAGGCTGAGAATCCGAGTGCACGCTGAGGCCGAGAATCTGAGTCTGTGCTGAGGCCGAGAATCCGAGTCCGCGCTGAGGCCGAGAATCCGAGTCAGTGCTGAGACTGAGAATCCGAGTCTGTGCTGAGGCCGAGAATCTGAGTCCGCGCTGAGGCCGAGAATCCGAGTCAGTTCTGAGGGTGAGAATCCAAGTCCGTGCTGAGGGTGAGAATCCAAGTCCGTGCTGAGACTGAGAACCCGAGTCTGTGCTGAGGCCGAGAATCTTAGTCCGCGCTGAGGCCGAGAATCCGAGTCAGTGCTGAGTCCGAGAATCCGAGTCCGGGCTGAGGCCAGGAATCCGAGTCAGTGCTGAGCCCGGGAATCCGAGTCCGCACTGAGGCTGAGAATCCGAGTCCGCGCTGAGACTGAGAATCCGAGTCTGCGCTGAGGCTGAGAATCCGGGTCAGTGCTGAGGCCGAGAATCCGAGTCTGTGCTGAGGCTGAGATTCCGAGTCTGCGCTGAGGCTGAGAATCCGAGACCGTGCTGAGACTGAGAATCCGAGTCAGTGCTGAGGCTGAGAATACGAGTCCGTGCTGAGGCTGAGAATCCAAGTCCGTGCTGAGACTGAGAATCCGAGTCTGTGCTGAGGCCAAGAATCTGAGTCCGCGCTGAGGCCGAGAATCCGAGTCCGCGCTGAGGCCGAGAATCCGAGTCAGTGCTGAGACTGAGAATCCGAGTCTGTGCTGAGGCCGAGAATCTGAGTCCGCGCTGAGGCCGAGAATCCGAGTCAGTTCTGAGGGTGAGAATCCAAGTCCGTGTTGAGGGTGAGAATCCAAGTCCGTGCTGAGACTGAGAACCCGAGTCTGTGCTGAGGCCGAGAATCTTAGTCCGCGCTGAGGCCGAGAATCCGAGTCAGTGCTGAGTCCGAGAATCCGAGTCCGGGCTGAGGCCAGGAATCCGAGTCAGTGCTGAGCCCGGGAATCCGAGTCCGCACTGAGGCCGAGAATCCGAGTCCGCGCTGAGACTGAGAATCCGAGTCTGCGCTGAGGCCGAGAATCCGGGTCAGTGCTGAGGCCGATAATCCGAGTCCGTGCTGAGGCTGAGAATCCAAGTCCGTGCTGAGACTGAGAATCCGAGTCCGCGCTGAGGCCGAGAATCCGAGCCAGTGCTGAGCCCGAGAATCCAAGTCCGTGCTGAGACTGAGAATCCGACTCCGCGCTGAGGCTGAGAATCCGAGTCCGTGCTGAGGCCGAGAAACTGAGTCCGCGCTGAGGCCGAGAAACTGAGTCCGCGCTGAGGCTGAGAATCCGACTCCGCGCTGAGGCCGAGAATCCGAGTCAGTGCTGAGGCTGAGAATCCGAGTCCGTGCTGAGACTGAGAATCCGAGTCCGTGCTGAGACTGAGAATCCAAGTCCGCGCTGAGAATGAGAATCCAAGTCCGTGCTGAGACTGAGAATCCGGGTCAGTGCTGAGGCTGAGAATCCGAGTGCACGCTGAGGCCGAGAATCTGAGTCTGTGCTGAGGCCGAGAATCCGAGTCCGCGCTGAGGCCGAGAATCCGAGTCAGTGCTGAGACTGAGAATCCGAGTCTGTGCTGAGGCCGAGAATCTGAGTCCGCGCTGAGGCCGAGAATCCGAGTCAGTTCTGAGGGTGAGAATCCAAGTCCGTGCTGAGGGTGAGAATCCAAGTCCGTGCTGAGACTGAGAACCCGAGTCTGTGCTGAGGCCGAGAATCTTAGTCCGCGCTGAGGCCGAGAATCCGAGTCAGTGCTGAGTCCGAGAATCCGAGTCCGGGCTGAGGCCAGGAATCCGAGTCAGTGCTGAGCCCGGGAATCCGAGTCCGCACTGAGGCTGAGAATCCGAGTCCGCGCTGAGACTGAGAATCCGAGTCTGCGCTGAGGCCGAGAATCCGGGTCAGTGCTGAGGCCGATAATCCGAGTCCGTGCTGAGGCTGAGAATCCAAGTCCGTGCTGAGACTGAGAATCCGAGTCCGCGCTGAGGCCGAGAATCCGAGCCAGTGCTGAGCCCGAGAATCCAAGTCCGTGCTGAGACTGAGAATCCGACTCCGCGCTGAGGCTGAGAATCCGAGTCCGTGCTGAGGCCGAGAATCTGAGTCCGCGCTGAGGCTGAGAATCCGAATCCGCGCTGAGGCCGAGAATCCGAGTCAGTGCTGAGGCTGAGAATCCGAGTCCGTGCTGAGACTGAGAATCCGAGTCCGTGCTGAGACTGAGAATCCAAGTCCGCGCTGAGAATGAGAATCCAAGTCCGTGCTGAGACTGAGAATCCGGGTCAGTGCTGAGGCTGAGAATCCGAGTTCGTGCTGAGGCCGAGAATCCGAGTCTGTGCTGAGGCCGAGAATCCGAGTCTGTGCTGAGGCCGAGAATCCGAGTTCGCGCTGAGGCCGAGAATCCGAGTCAGTGCTGAGGCCGAGAATTCGAGTCAGTGCTGAGTTCGAGAATCTGAGTCCGCGCTGATGCCGAGAATCCGAGTCAGTGCTGAGGCCAAGAATCCGAGTCCGCACTGTGGCCGAGAATCCGAGTCAGTGCTGAGGTCGAGAATCTGAGTCCGCGCTGAGGCTGAGAATCCGAGTCAGTGCTGAGGCCAAGAATCCGAGTCCGCACTGTGGCCGAGAATCCGAGTCAGTGCTGAGGCCGAGAATCTGAATTCGCGCTGAGGCCGAGAATCCGAGTCAGTTCTGAGGGTGAGAATCCAAGTCCGTGCTGAGGGTGAGAATCCAAGTCCGTGCTAAGGCCGAGAATCCGAGCCAGTGCTGAGCCCGAGAATCCAAGTCCGTGCTGAGACAGAGAATCCGACTCCGCGCTGAGGCCGAGAATCCGAGTCCGTGCTGAGGCCGAGAATCCGAGTCTGTGCTGAGGCCGAGAATCCGAGTCCGTGCTGAGGCCGAGAATCCGAGTCTGTGCTGAGGCCGAGAATCCGAGTACGCGCTGAGGCCGAGAATCCGAGTCAGTGCTGAGGCCGAGAATTCGAGTCAGTGCTGAGTTCGAGAATCTGAGTCCGCGCTGATGCCGAGAATCCGAGTCAGTGCTGAGGCCAAGAATCCGAGTCCGCACTGTGGCCGAGAATCCGAGTCAGTGCTGAGGTCGAGAATCTGAGTCCGCGCTGAGGCTGAGAATCCGAGTCAGTGCTGAGGCCAAGAATCCGAGTCCGCACTGTGGCCGAGAATCCGAGTCAGTGCTGAGGCCGAGAATCTGAATTCGCGCTGAGGCCGAGAATCCGAGTCAGTTCTGAGGGTGAGAATCCAAGTCCGTGCTGAGGGTGAGAATCCAAGTCCGTGCTGAGACTGAGAACCCGAGTCTGTGCTGAGGCCAAGAATCCGAGTCCGCGCTGAGGCTGAAAATCTGGGTCAGTGCTGAGTCCGAGAATCTAAATCCGCGCTGAGGCCGAGAATCTGGGTCAGTGCTGAGGCCGAGAATCCGAGTCCGTGCTGAGGCCGAGAATCCGAGTCAGTGCTGAGGCCGAGAATCCGAGTCCGCGCTGAGGCTGAGAATCCGACTCAGTGCTGAGGCCGAGAATCCGGGTCAGTGCTGAGGCCGAGAATCCGAGTCCGTGCTGAGGCTGAGAATCCAAGTCCGTGCTGAGACTGAGAATCCGAGTCTGTGCTGAGGTCGAGAATCTGAATCCGCGCTGAGGCCGAGAATCCGAGTCAGTGCTGAGGCTGAGAATCCAGGTCCACGCTGAGGCCGAGAATCCGAATCAGTGCTGTGGCCGAGAATCGGAGTCCGCTCTGAGGCCAAGAATCCGAGTCCGCGCTGAGACTGAGAATCTGAGTCAGTGCTGAGGCCGAGAATCCGAGTCCGCGCTGAGGCCGAGAATCCAAGTCCGTGCTGAGGCTGAGAATCTGAGTCAGTGCTGAGGCCGAGAATCCGAGTCCGCGCTGAGGCCGAGAATCCGGGTCAGTGCTGAGGCCGAGAATCCGAGTCAGTGCTGAGGCCGAGAATTCGAGTCAGTGCTGAGTTCGAGAATCTGAGTCCGCGCTGATGCCGAGAATCCGAGTCAGTGCTGAGGCCAAGAATCCGAGTCCGCACTGTGGCCGAGAATCCGAGTCAGTGCTGAGGTCGAGAATCTGAGTCCGCGCTGAGGCTGAGAATCCGAGTCAGTGCTGAGGCCAAGAATCCGAGTCCGCACTGTGGCCGAGAATCCGAGTCAGTGCTGAGGCCGAGAATCTGAATTCACGCTGAGGCCGAGAATCCGAGTCAGTGCTGAGCCCGAAAATCCGAGTCAGTGCTGAGTCCGAGAATCCGAGTCCGGGCTGAGGCTGAGAATCCGAGTCCGTGCTGAGGCCGAGAATCCGAGTCAGTGCTGAGGCCAAGAATCCGAGTCCGCACTGTGGCCGAGAATCCGAGTCAGTGCTGAGGTCAAGAATCTGAGTCCGCGCTGAGGCTGAGAATCCGAGTCCGTGCTGAGGCCAAGAATCCGAGTCCGCACTGTGGCCGAGAATCCGAGTCAGTGCTGAGGCCGAGAATCTGAATTCGCGCTGAGGCCGAGAATCCGAGACAGTGCTGAGCCCGAAAATCCAAGTCAGTGCTGAGACTGAGAATCCGAGTCAGTGCTGAGTCCGAGAATCTGAGTCCGGGCTGAGGCTGAGAATCCGAGTCCGTGCTGAGGCCGAGAATCCGAGTCAGTGCTGAGCCCGGGAATCCGAGTCTGCACTGAGGCCGAGAATCCGAGTCCGCGCTGAGACTGAGAATCCGAGTCTGCGCTGAGGCTGAGAATCCGGGTCAGTGCTGAGGCCGATAATCCGAGTCCGTGCTGAGGCTGAAAATCCAAGTCCGTGCTGAGACTGAGAATCCGAGTCCGCGCTGAGGCCGAGAATCCGAGCCAGTGCTGAGCCCGAGAATCCAAGTCCGTGCTGAGACTGAGAATCCGACTCCGCGCTGAGGCTGAGAATCCGAGTCCGTGCTGAGGCCGAGAATCTGAGTCCGCGCTGAGGCTGAGAATCCGACTCCGCGCTGAGGCCGAGAATCCGAGTCAGTGCTGAGGCCAAGAATCCAAGTCCGCGCTGAGGCTGAGAATCCGAGTCCGTGCTGAGGCCGAGAATCCGGGTCCGCGCTGAGACTGAGAATCCAAGTCAGTGCTGAGGCCGAGAATTCGAGTCAGTGCTGAGTTCGAGAATCTGAGTCCGCGCTGATGCCGAGAATCCGAGTCAGTGCTGAGGCCAAGAATCCGAGTCCGCACTGTGGCCGAGAATCCGAGTCAGTGCTGAGGCCGAGAATCTGAATTCGCGCTGAGGCCGAGAATCCGAGTCAGTGCTGAGGCCGAAAATCCAAGTCAGTGCTGAGACTGAGAATCCGAGTCTGTGCTGAGGCCGAGAATCCTAGTCCGCGCAGAGGCCGAGAATCCGAGTCAGTGCTGAGTCCAAGAATCCGAGTCCGGGCTGAGGCTGAGAATCCGAGTCCGTGCTGAGGCCGAGAATCCGAGTCAGTGCTGTGCCCGGGAATCCGAGTCCGCACTGAGGCCGAGAATCCGAGTCCGCGCTGAGACTGAGAATCCAAGTCTGCACTGAGGCCGAGAATCCGGGTCAGTGCTGAGGCCGATAATCCGAGTCCGTGCTGAGGCTGAGAATCCGAGTCCGTGCTGAGGCCGAGAATCCGAGTCTGTGCTGAGGCCGAGGATTCGAGTCAGTGCTGAGGCTGAGAATCCGAGTCCGTGCTGAGACTGAGAATCCGACTCCGCGCTGAGGCCGAGAATCCGAGTCCGCGCTGAGGCCGAGAATCCGAGTCCACGCTGAGGCCGAGAATCCGAGTCCGTGCTGAGGCCGAGAATCCGAGTCTGTGCTGAGGCCGAGGATTCAAGTCCAAGCTGAGGCCGAGAATCCAAGTCCGCGCTGAGACTGAGAATCCGAGTCCGTGCTGAGGCCGAGAATCCGAGTCTGTGCTGAGGCCGAGGATTCAAGTCAGTGCTGAGGCTGAGAATCCGACTCCGCGCTGAGGCCGAGAATCCGAGTCCGCGCTGAGGCCGAGAATCCGAGTCCACGCTGAGGCCGAGAATCCGAGCCAGTGCTGAGCCCGAGAATCCAAGTCCGTGCTGAGGCTGAGAATCCGACTCCGCGCTGAGGCCGAGAATCCGAGTCCGTGCTGAGGCCGAAAATCCGAGTGCACGCTCAGGCCGAGAATCCGAGTCTGCGCTGAGGCTGAGAATCCGGGTCAGTGCTGAGGCCGATAATCCGAGTCCGTGCTGAGGCTGAAAATCCAAGTCCGTGCTGAGACTGAGAATCCGAGTCCGCGCTGAGGCCGAGAATCCGAGCCAGTGCTGAGCCCGAGAATCCAAGTCCGTGCTGAGACTGAGAATCCGACTCCGCGCTGAGGCTGAGAATCCGAGTCCGTGCTGAGGCCGAGAATCTGAGTCCGCGCTGAGGCTGAGAATCCGACTCCGCGCTGAGGCCGAGAATCCGAGTCCGTGCTGAGGCCAAGAATCCAAGTCCGCGCTGAGGCTGAGAATCCGAGTCCGTGCTGAGGCCGAGAATCCGGGTCCGCGCTGAGACTGAGAATCCAAGTCAGTGCTGAGGCCGAGAATTCGAGTCAGTGCTGAGTTCGAGAATCTGAGTCCGCGCTGATGCCGAGAATCCGAGTCAGTGCTGAGGCCAAGAATCCGAGTCCGCACTGTGGCCGAGAATCCGAGTCAGTGCTGAGGCCGAGAATCTGAATTCGCGCTGAGGCCGAGAATCCGAGTCAGTGCTGAGGCCGAAAATCCAAGTCAGTGCTGAGACTGAGAATCCGAGTCTGTGCTGAGGCCGAGAATCTTAGTCCGCGCTGAGGCCGAGAATCCGAGTCAGTGCTGAGTCCAAGAATCCGAGTCCGGGCTGAGGCCAAGAATCCGAGTCCGCACTGTGGCCGAGAATCCGAGTCAGTGCTGAGGCCGAGAATCTGAATTCGCGCTGAGGCCGAGAATCCGAGTCCGCGCTGAGACTGAGAATCCAAGTCTGCACTGAGGCCGAGAATCCGGGTCAATGCTGAGGCCGATAATCCGAGTCCGTGCTGAGGCTGAGAATCCGAGTCCGTGCTGAGGCCGAGAATCCGAGTCTGTGCTGAGGCCGAGGATTCGAGTCAGTGCTGAGGCTGAGAATCCGAGTCCGTGCTGAGACTGAGAATCCGACTCCGCGCTGAGGCTGAGAATCCGAGTCCGCGCTGAGGCCGAGAATCCGAGTCCACGCTGAGGCCGAGAATCCGAGTCCGTGCTGAGGCCGAGAATCCGAGTCTGTGCTGAGGCCGAGGATTCAAGTCCAAGCTGAGGCCGAGAATCCAAGTCCGCGCTGAGACTGAGAATCCGAGTCCGTGCTGAGGCCGAGAATCCGAGTCTGTGCTGAGGCCGAGGATTCAAGTCAGTGCTGAGGCTGAGAATCCGACTCCGCGCTGAGGCCGAGAATCCGAGTCCGCGCTGAGGCCGAGAATCCGAGTCCGCGCTGAGGCCGAGAATCCGAGCCAGTGCTGAGCCCGAGAATCCAAGTCCGTGCTGAGGCTGAGAATCCGACTCCGCGCTGAGGCCGAGAATCCGAGTCCGTGCTGAGGCCGAAAATCCGAGTGCACGCTCAGGCCGAGAATCCGAGTCTGTGCTGAGGCTGAGAATCCGAGTCTGTGCTGAGGCCGAGAATCCGAGTCTGTGCTGAGGCCGAGAATCCGAGTCAGTGCTGAGGCCAAGAATCTGAATCCGCGCTGAGGCCGAGAATCCGAGTCAGTGCTGAGCCCGAAAATCCAAGTCAGTGCTGAGACTGAGAATCCGAGTCAGTGCTGAGGCCGAGAATCCGAGTCCGGGCTGAGGCTGAGAATCCGAGTCCGTGCTGAGGCCGAGAATCCGAATCAGTGCTATGGCCGAGAATCCGGGTCAGTGCTGAGGCGGAGAATCTGAGTCCGCGCTGAAACTGAGAATCTGAGTCTATGCTGAGGCCGAGAATCCGAGTCCTGAGGGTGAGAATCCAAGTCCGTGCTGAGGGTGAGAATCCAAGTCCGTGCTGAGACTGAGAATCCGAGTCTGTGCTGAGGCCAAGAATCCGAGTCCGCGCTGAGGCTGAAAATCTGGGTCAGTGCTGAGTCCGAGAATCTAAATCCGCGCTGAGGCCGAGAATCCGGGTCAGTGCTGAGGCCGAGAATCCGAGTCCGCGCTGAGGCTGAGAATCCGAGTCAGTGCTGAGGCCGAGAATCCGAGTCCGCGCTGAGGCTGAGAATCCGAGTCAGTGCTGAGGCCAAGAATCCGAGTCCGTGCTGAGGCTGAGAATCCAAGTCCGTGCTGAGACTGAGAATCCGAGTCTGCTGAGGTCGAGAATCTGAATCCGCGCTGAGACTGAGAATCCGAGTCAGTGCTGAGGCTGAGAATCCAGGTCCATGCTGAGGCCGAGAATCTGAATCAGTGCTATGGCCGAGAATCCGGGTGAGTGCTGAGGCCGAGAATCCGGGTCCGCGCTGAGACTGAGAATCCGAGTTCGTGCTGAGGCCGAGAATCCGAGTCTCTGCTGAGGCCGAGAATCCGAGTTCGCGCTGAGGCCGAGAATCCAAGTCAGTGCTGAGGCCGAGAATTCAAGTCAGTGCTGAGTTCGAGAATCTGAGTCCGCGCTGATGCCGAGAATCCGAGTCAGTGCTGAGGCCAAGAATCCGAGTCCGCACTGTGGCCGATGAATCCGGGTCAGTGCTGAGGTCGAGAATCTGAGTCCGCGCTGAGGCTGAGAATCCGTGTCAGTGCTGAGGCCAAGAATCCGAGTCCGCACTGTGGCCGAGAATCCGAGTCAGTGCTGAGGCCGAGAATCTGAATTCGCGCTGAGGCCGAGAATCTGAATTCGCGCTGAGGCCGAGAATCCGAGTCAGTGCTGAGCCCGAAAATCCAAGTCAGTGCTGAGACTGAGAATCCGAGTCTGTGCTGAGGCCGAGAATCTTAGTCCGCGCTGAGGCCGAGAATCCGAGTCAGTGCTGAGGCCGAGAATCCGAGTCCGGGCTGAGGCCAGGAATCCGAGTCAGTGCTGAGCCCGGGAATCCGAGTCCGCACTGAGGCCGAGAATCCGAGTCCGCGCTGAGACTGAGAATCCGAGTCTGCGCTGAGGCCGAGAATCCGGGTCAGTGCTGAGGCCGATAATCCGAGTCCGTGCTGAGGCTGAGAATCCAAGTCCGTGCTGAGACTGAGAATCCGAGTCCGCGCTGAGGCCGAGAATCCGAGCCAGTGCTGAGCCCGAGAATCCAAGTCCGTGCTGAGACTGAGAATCCGACTCCGCGCTGAGGCTGAGAATCCGAGTCCGTGCTGAGGCCGAGAATCTGAGTCCGCGCTGAGGCTGAGAATCCGACTCCGCGCTGAGGCCGAGAATCCGAGTCAGTGCTGAGTCCGAGAATCCGAGTCCACGCTGAGGCTGAGAATCCGGGTCAGTGCTGAGGCTGAGAATCCGGGTCCATGCTGAGGCCGAGAATCCGAATCAGTGCTATGGCTGAGAAACCGGGTCAGTGCTGAGGCCGAGAATCTGAGTCCACGCTGAAACTGAGAATCTGAGTCTGTGCTGAGGCCGAGAATCTGAGTCTGTGCTGAGGCTGAGAATCTGAGTCAGTGCTGAGGCCGAGAATCCAGGTCAGTGCTGAGGCCGAGAATCCGAGTCTGTGCTGAGGCTGAGATTCCGAGTCTGCGCTGAGGCTGAGAATCCGAGTCCGTGCTGAGGCCGAGAATCCGAGACCGCGCTGAGGCCAAGAATCCGGGTCAGTGCTGAGGCCGAGAATCCAATTACGTGCTGAGGCTGAGATTCCGAGTCTGCGCTGAGGCTGAGAATCCGGGTCAGTGCTGAGGCCGAGAATCCGAGTCTGTGCTGAGGCTGAGATTCCGAGTCTGCGCTGAGGCTGAGAATCCGAGACCGTGCTGAGACTGAGAATCCGAGTCAGTGCTGAGGCTGAGAATACGAGTCCGTGCTGAGGCTGAGAATCCAAGTCCGTGCTGAGACTGAGAATCCGAGTCTGTGCTGAGGCCAAGAATCTGAGTCCGCGCTGAGGCCGAGAATCCGAGTCCGCGCTGAGGCCGAGAATCCGAGTCAGTGCTGAGACTGAGAATCCGAGTCTGTGCTGAGGCCGAGAATCTGAGTCCGCGCTGAGGCCGAGAATCCGAGTCAGTTCTGAGGGTGAGAATCCAAGTCCGTGTTGAGGGTGAGAATCCAAGTCCGTGCTGAGACTGAGAACCCGAGTCTGTGCTGAGGCCGAGAATCTTAGTCCGCGCTGAGGCCGAGAATCCGAGTCAGTGCTGAGTCCGAGAATCCGAGTCCGGGCTGAGGCCAGGAATCCGAGTCAGTGCTGAGCCCGGGAATCCGAGTCCGCACTGAGGCCGAGAATCCGAGTCCGCGCTGAGACTGAGAATCCGAGTCTGCGCTGAGGCCGAGAATCCGGGTCAGTGCTGAGGCCGATAATCCGAGTCCGTGCTGAGGCTGAGAATCCAAGTCCGTGCTGAGACTGAGAATCCGAGTCCGCGCTGAGGCCGAGAATCCGAGCCAGTGCTGAGCCCGAGAATCCAAGTCCGTGCTGAGACTGAGAATCCGACTCCGCGCTGAGGCTGAGAATCCGAGTCCGTGCTGAGGCCGAGAAACTGAGTCCGCGCTGAGGCTGAGAATCCGACTCCGCGCTGAGGCCGAGAATCCGAGTCAGTGCTGAGGCTGAGAATCCGAGTCCGTGCTGAGACTGAGAATCCGAGTCCGTGCTGAGACTGAGAATCCAAGTCCGCGCTGAGAATGAGAATCCAAGTCCGTGCTGAGACTGAGAATCCGGGTCAGTGCTGAGGCTGAGAATCCGAGTGCACGCTGAGGCCGAGAATCTGAGTCTGTGCTGAGGCCGAGAATCCGAGTCCGCGCTGAGGCCGAGAATCCGAGTCAGTGCTGAGACTGAGAATCCGAGTCTGTGCTGAGGCCGAGAATCTGAGTCCGCGCTGAGGCCGAGAATCCGAGTCAGTTCTGAGGGTGAGAATCCAAGTCCGTGCTGAGGGTGAGAATCCAAGTCCGTGCTGAGACTGAGAACCCGAGTCTGTGCTGAGGCTGAGAATCTTAGTCCGCGCTGAGGCCGAGAATCCGAGTCAGTGCTGAGTCCGAGAATCCGAGTCCGGGCTGAGGCCAAGAATCCGAGTCAGTGCTGAGCCCGGGAATCCGAGTCCGCACTGAGGCTGAGAATCCGAGTCCGCGCTGAGGCCGAGAATCCGAGCCAGTGCTGAGCCCGAGAATCCAAGTCCGTGCTGAGACTGAGAATCCGACTCCGCGCTGAGGCTGAGAATCCGAGTCCGTGCTGAGGCCGAGAATCTGAGTCCGCGCTGAGGCTGAGAATCCGACTCCGCGCTGAGGCCGAGAATCCGAGTCAGTGCTGAGGCTGAGAATCCGAGTCCGTGCTGAGACTGAGAATCCGAGTCCGTGCTGAGACTGAGAATCCAAGTCCGCGCTGAGAATGAGAATCCAAGTCTGTGCTGAGACTGAGAATCCGGGTCAGTGCTGAGGCTGAGAATCCGAGTTCGTGCTGAGGCCGAGAATCCGAGTCTGTGCTGAGGCCGAGAATCCGAGTCTGTGCTGAGGCCGAGAATCCGAGTTCGCGCTGAGGCCGAGAATCCGAGTCAGTGCTGAGGCCGAGAATTCGAGTCAGTGCTGAGTTCGAGAATCTGAGTCCGCGCTGATGCCGAGAATCCGAGTCAGTGCTGAGGCCAAGAATCCGAGTCCGCACTGTGGCCGAGAATCCGAGTCAGTGCTGAGGTCGAGAATCTGAGTCCGCGCTGAGGCTGAGAATCCGAGTCAGTGCTGAGGCCAAGAATCCGAGTCCGCACTGTGGCCGAGAATCCGAGTCAGTGCTGAGGCCGAGAATCTGAATTCGCGCTGAGGCCGAGAATCCGAGTCAGTTCTGAGGGTGAGAATCCAAGTCCGTGCTGAGGGTGAGAATCCAAGTCCGTGCTAAGGCCGAGAATCCGAGCCAGTGCTGAGCCCGAGAATCCAAGTCCGTGCTGAGACAGAGAATCCGACTCCGCGCTGAGGCCGAGAATCCGAGTCCGTGCTGAGGCCGAGAATCCGAGTCCGTGCTGAGGCCGAGAATCCGAGTCTGTGCTGAGGCCGAGAATCCGAGTTCGCGCTGAGGCCGAGAATCCGAGTCAGTGCTGAGGCCGAGAATTCGAGTCAGTGCTGAGTTCGAGAATCTGAGTCCGCGCTGATGCCGAGAATCCGAGTCAGTGCTGAGGCCAAGAATCCGAGTCCGCACTGTGGCCGAGAATCCGAGTCAGTGCTGAGGTCGAGAATCTGAGTCCGCGCTGAGGCTGAGAATCCGAGTCAGTGCTGAGGCCAAGAATCCGAGTCCGCACTGTGGCCGAGAATCCGAGTCAGTGCTGAGGCCGAGAATCTGAATTCGCGCTGAGGCCGAGAATCCGAGTCAGTTCTGAGGGTGAGAATCCAAGTCCGTGCTGAGGGTGAGAATCCAAGTCCGTGCTGAGACTGAGAACCCGAGTCTGTGCTGAGGCCAAGAATCCGAGTCCGCGCTGAGGCTGAAAATCTGGGTCAGTGCTGAGTCCGAGAATCTAAATCCGCGCTGAGGCCGAGAATCTGGGTCAGTGCTGAGGCCGAGAATCCGAGTCCGTGCTGAGGCCGAGAATCCGAGTCAGTGCTGAGGCCGAGAATCCGAGTCCGCGCTGAGGCTGAGAATCCGACTCAGTGCTGAGGCCGAGAATCCGGGTCAGTGCTGAGGCCGAGAATCCGAGTCCGTGCTGAGGCTGAGAATCCAAGTCCGTGCTGAGACTGAGAATCCGAGTCTGTGCTGAGGTCGAGAATCTGAATCCGCGCTGAGGCCGAGAATCCGAGTCAGTGCTGAGGCTGAGAATCCAGGTCCACGCTGAGGCCGAGAATCCGAATCAGTGCTGTGGCCGAGAATCGGAGTCCGCTCTGAGGCCAAGAATCCGAGTCCGCGCTGAGACTGAGAATCTGAGTCAGTGCTGAGGCCGAGAATCCGAGTCCGCGCTGAGGCCGAGAATCCAAGTCCGTGCTGAGGCTGAGAATCTGAGTCAGTGCTGAGGCCGAGAATCCGAGTCCGCGCTGAGGCCGAGAATCCGGGTCAGTGCTGAGGCCGAGAATCCGAGTCCGTGCTGAGGCCGAGAATCCGAGACCGCGCTGAGACTGCGAATCCGAGTCAGTGCTGAGGCCGAGAATCCAATTACGTGCTGAGGCTAAGAATCCGAGACCGTGCTGAGGCTGAGAATCTGAGTCCGTGCTGAGGCAGAGAATCCGAGTCTGTGCTGAGGCTGAGATTCCGAGTCTGCGCTGAGGCTGAGAATCCGAGACCGTGCTGAGACTGAGAATCCGAGTCAGTGCTGAGGCTGAGAATACGAGTCCGTGCTGAGGCTGAGAATCCAAGTCCGTGCTGAGACTGAGAATCCGAGTCTGTGCTGAGGCCAAGAATCTGAGTCCGCGCTGAGGCCGAGAATCCGAGTCCGCGCTGAGGCCGAGAATCCGAGTCAGTGCTGAGACTGAGAATCCGAGTCTGTGCTGAGGCCGAGAATCTGAGTCCGCGCTGAGGCCGAGAATCCGAGTCAGTTCTGAGGGTGAGAATCCAAGTCCGTGTTGAGGGTGAGAATCCAAGTCCGTGCTGAGACTGAGAACCCGAGTCTGTGCTGAGGCCGAGAATCTTAGTCCGCGCTGAGGCCGAGAATCCGAGTCAGTGCTGAGTCCGAGAATCCGAGTCCGGGCTGAGGCCAGGAATCCGAGTCAGTGCTGAGCCCGGGAATCCGAGTCCGCACTGAGGCCGAGAATCCGAGTCCGCGCTGAGACTGAGAATCCGAGTCTGCGCTGAGGCCGAGAATCCGGGTCAGTGCTGAGGCCGATAATCCGAGTCCGTGCTGAGGCTGAGAATCCAAGTCCGTGCTGAGACTGAGAATCCGAGTCCGCGCTGAGGCCGAGAATCCGAGCCAGTGCTGAGCCCGAGAATCCAAGTCCGTGCTGAGACTGAGAATCCGACTCCGCGCTGAGGCTGAGAATCCGAGTCCGTGCTGAGGCCGAGAAACTGAGTCCGCGCTGAGGCTGAGAATCCGACTCCGCGCTGAGGCCGAGAATCCGAGTCAGTGCTGAGGCTGAGAATCCGAGTCCGTGCTGAGACTGAGAATCCGAGTCCGTGCTGAGACTGAGAATCCGGGTCCGCGCTGAGAATGAGAATCCAAGTCCGTGCTGAGACTGAGAATCCGGGTCAGTGCTGAGGCTGAGAATCCGAGTGCACGCTGAGGCCGAGAATCTGAGTCTGTGCTGAGGCCGAGAATCCGAGTCCGCGCTGAGGCCGAGAATCCGAGTCAGTGCTGAGACTGAGAATCCGAGTCTGTGCTGAGGCCGAGAATCTGAGTCCGCGCTGAGGCCGAGAATCCGAGTCAGTTCTGAGGGTGAGAATCCAAGTCCGTGCTGAGGGTGAGAATCCAAGTCCGTGCTGAGACTGAGAACCCGAGTCTGTGCTGAGGCCGAGAATCTTAGTCCGCGCTGAGGCCGAGAATCCGAGTCAGTGCTGAGTCCGAGAATCCGAGTCCGGGCTGAGGCCAAGAATCCGAGTCAGTGCTGAGCCCGGGAATCCGAGTCCGCACTGAGGCTGAGAATCCGAGTCCGCGCTGAGGCCGAGAATCCGAGCCAGTGCTGAGCCCGAGAATCCAAGTCCGTGCTGAGACTGAGAATCCGACTCCGCGCTGAGGCTGAGAATCCGAGTCCGTGCTGAGGCCGAGAATCTGAGTCCGCGCTGAGGCTGAGAATCCGACTCCGCGCTGAGGCCGAGAATCCGAGTCAGTGCTGAGGCTGAGAATCCGAGTCCGTGCTGAGACTGAGAATCCGAGTCCGTGCTGAGACTGAGAATCCAAGTCCGCGCTGAGAATGAGAATCCAAGTCTGTGCTGAGACTGAGAATCCGGGTCAGTGCTGAGGCTGAGAATCCGAGTTCGTGCTGAGGCCGAGAATCCGAGTCTGTGCTGAGGCCGAGAATCCGAGTCTGTGCTGAGGCCGAGAATCCGAGTTCGCGCTGAGGCCGAGAATCCGAGTCAGTGCTGAGGCCGAGAATTCGAGTCAGTGCTGAGTTCGAGAATCTGAGTCCGCGCTGATGCCGAGAATCCGAGTCAGTGCTGAGGCCAAGAATCCGAGTCCGCACTGTGGCCGAGAATCCGAGTCAGTGCTGAGGTCGAGAATCTGAGTCCGCGCTGAGGCTGAGAATCCGAGTCAGTGCTGAGGCCAAGAATCCGAGTCCGCACTGTGGCCGAGAATCCGAGTCAGTGCTGAGGCCGAGAATCTGAATTCGCGCTGAGGCCGAGAATCCGAGTCAGTTCTGAGGGTGAGAATCCAAGTCCGTGCTGAGGGTGAGAATCCAAGTCCGTGCTAAGGCCGAGAATCCGAGCCAGTGCTGAGCCCGAGAATCCAAGTCCGTGCTGAGACAGAGAATCCGACTCCGCGCTGAGGCCGAGAATCCGAGTCCGTGCTGAGGCCGAGAATCCGAGTCTGTGCTGAGGCCGAGAATCCGAGTCTGTGCTGAGGCCGAGAATCCGAGTTCGCGCTGAGGCCGAGAATCCGAGTCAGTGCTGAGGCCGAGAATTCGAGTCAGTGCTGAGTTCGAGAATCTGAGTCCGCGCTGATGCCGAGAATCCGAGTCAGTGCTGAGGCCAAGAATCCGAGTCCGCACTGTGGCCGAGAATCCGAGTCAGTGCTGAGGTCGAGAATCTGAGTCCGCGCTGAGGCTGAGAATCCGAGTCAGTGCTGAGGCCAAGAATCCGAGTCCGCACTGTGGCCGAGAATCCGAGTCAGTGCTGAGGCCGAGAATCTGAATTCGCGCTGAGGCCGAGAATCCGAGTCAGTTCTGAGGGTGAGAATCCAAGTCCGTGCTGAGGGTGAGAATCCAAGTCCGTGCTGAGACTGAGAACCCGAGTCTGTGCTGAGGCCAAGAATCCGAGTCCGCGCTGAGGCTGAAAATCTGGGTCAGTGCTGAGTCCGAGAATCTAAATCCGCGCTGAGGCCGAGAATCTGGGTCAGTGCTGAGGCCGAGAATCCGAGTCCGTGCTGAGGCCGAGAATCCGAGTCAGTGCTGAGGCCGAGAATCCGAGTCCGCGCTGAGGCTGAGAATCCGACTCAGTGCTGAGGCCGAGAATCCGGGTCAGTGCTGAGGCCGAGAATCCGAGTCCGTGCTGAGGCTGAGAATCCAAGTCCGTGCTGAGACTGAGAATCCGAGTCTGTGCTGAGGTCGAGAATCTGAATCCGCGCTGAGGCCGAGAATCCGAGTCAGTGCTGAGGCTGAGAATCCAGGTCCACGCTGAGGCCGAGAATCCGAATCTGTGCTGTGGCCGAGAATCGGAGTCCGCTCTGAGGCCAAGAATCCGAGTCCGCGCTGAGACTGAGAATCTGAGTCAGTGCTGAGGCCGAGAATCCGAGTCCGCGCTGAGGCCGAGAATCCAAGTCCGTGCTGAGGCTGAGAATCTGAGTCAGTGCTGAGGCCGAGAATCCGAGTCCGCGCTGAGGCCGAGAATCCGGGTCAGTGCTGAGGCCGAGAATCCGAGTCCGTGCTGAGGCCGAGAATCCGAGACCGCGCTGAGACTGCGAATCCGAGTCAGTGCTGAGGCCGAGAATCCAATTACGTGCTGAGGCTAAGAATCCGAGACCGTGCTGAGGCTGAGAATCTGAGTCCGTGCTGAGGCAGAGAATCCGAGTCTGTGCTGAGGCTGAGAATCCGTGTCCGTGCTGAGGCCAAGAATCCAAGTCTGTGCTGAGGCTGAGAATCCGAGTTCGTGCTGAGACTGAGAATCCGAGTCCGTGCTGAGACTGAGAATCCGAGTCCGCGCTGAGGCCGAGAATCCAAGTACGTGCTGAGGCTAAGAATCCGAGACCGTGCTGAGGCTGAGAATCCGAGTCCGTGCTGAGGCAGAGAATCCGAGTCTGCACTGAGGCTGAGAATCCGTGTCCGTGCTGAGGCCAAGAATCCAAGTCCGTGCTGAGGCTGAGAATCCGAGTCCGTGCTGAGACTGAGAATCCGAGTCCGTGCTGAGACTGAGAATCCAAGTCCGCGCTGAGAATGAGAATCCGGGTCAGTGCTGAGGCCGATAATCCGAGTCCGTGCTGAGGCTGAGAATCCAAGTCCGTGCTGAGACTGAGAATCCGAGTCCGCGCTGAGGCCGAGAATCCGAGCCAGTGCTGAGCCCGTGAATCCAAGTCCGTGCTGAGACTGAGAATCCGACTCAGCGCTGAGGCTGAGAATCCGAGTCCGTGCTGAGGCCGAGAATCTGAGTCCGCGCTGAGGCTGAGAATCCGACTCCGCGCTGAGGCCGAGAATCCGAGTCAGTGCTGAGTCCGAGAATCCGAGTCCACGCTGAGGCTGAGAATCCGGGTCAGTGCTGAGGCTGAGAATCCGGGTCCATGCTGAGGCCGAGAATCCGAATCAGTGCTATGGCTGAGAAACCGGGTCAGTGCTGAGGCCGAGAATCTGAGTCCACGCTGAAACTGAGAATCTGAGTCTGTGCTGAGGCCGAGAATCTGAGTCTGTGCTGAGGCTGAGAATCTGAGTCAGTGCTGAGGCCGAGAATCCAGGTCAGTGCTGAGGCCGAGAATCCGAGTCTGTGCTGAGGCTGAGATTCCGAGTCTGCGCTGAGGCTGAGAATCCGAGTCCGTGCTGAGGCCGAGAATCCGAGACCGCGCTGAGGCCAAGAATCCGGGTCAGTGCTGAGGACGAGAATCCGAGTCTGTGCTGAGGCTGAGATTCCGAGTCTGCGCTGAGGCTGAGAATCCGGGTCAGTGCTGAGGCCGAAAATCCGAGTCTGTGCTGAGGCTGAGATTCCGAGTCTGCGCTGAGGCTGAGAATCCGAGACCGTGCTGAGACTGAGAATCCGAGTCAGTGCTGAGGCTGAGAATACGAGTCCGTGCTGAGGCTGAGAATCCAAGTCCGTGCTGAGACTGAGAATCCGAGTCTGTGCTGAGGCCAAGAATCTGAGTCCGCGCTGAGGCCGAGAATCCGAGTCCGCGCTGAGGCCGAGAATCCGAGTCCGCGCTGAGACTGAGAATCCGAGTCTGCGCTGAGGCCGAGAATCCGGGTCAGTGCTGAGGCCGATAATCCGAGTCCGTGCTGAGGCTGAGAATCCAAGTCCGTGCTGAGACTGAGAATCCGAGTCCGCGCTGAGGCCGAGAATCCGAGCCAGTGCTGAGCCCGAGAATCCAAGTCCGTGCTGAGACTGAGAATCCGAGTCTGTGCTGAGGCTGAGAATCCGTGTCCGTGCTGAGGCCAAGAATCCAAGTCTGTGCTGAGGCTGAGAATCCGAGTTCGTGCTGAGACTGAGAATCCGAGTCCGTGCTGAGACTGAGAATCCGAGTCCGCGCTGAGGCCGAGAATCCAAGTACGTGCTGAGGCTAAGAATCCGAGGCCGTGCTGAGGCTGAGAATCCGAGTCCGTGCTGAGGCAGAGAATCCGAGTCTGCGCTGAGGCTGAGAATCCGTGTCCGTGCTGAGGCCAAGAATCCAAGTCCGTGCTGAGGCTGAGAATCCGAGTCCGTGCTGAGACTGAGAATCCGAGTCCGTGCTGAGACTGAGAATCCAAGTCCGCGCTGAGAATGAGAATCCGGGTCAGTGCTGAGGCCGATAATCCGAGTCCGTGCTGAAGCTGAGAATCCAAGTCCGTGCTGAGACTGAGAATCCGAGTCCGCGCTGAGGCCGAGAATCCGAGCCAGTGCTGAGCCCGAGAATCCAAGTCCGTGCTGAGACTGAGAATCCGACTCCGCGCTGAGGCTGAGAATCCGAGTCCGTGCTGAGGCCGAGAATCTGAGTCCGCGCTGAGGCTGAGAATCCGACTCCGCGCTGAGGCCGAGAATCCGAGTCAGTGCTGAGTCCGAGAATCCGAGTCCACGCTGAGGCTGAGAATCCGGGTCAGTGCTGAGGCTGAGAATCCGGGTCCATGCTGAGGCCGAGAATCCGAATCAGTGCTATGGCTGAGAAACCGGGTCAGTGCTGAGGCCGAGAATCTGAGTCCACGCTGAAACTGAGAATCTGAGTCTGTGCTGAGGCTGAGAATCTGAGTCAGTGCTGAGGCCGAGAATCCAGGTCAGTGCTGAGGCCGAGAATCCGAGTCTGTGCTGAGGCTGAGATTCCGAGTCTGCGCTGAGGCTGAGAATCCGAGTCCGTGCTGAGACCGAGAATCCGAGACCGCGCTGAGGCCAAGAATCCGGGTCAGTGCTGAGGACGAGAATCCGAGTCTGTGCTGAGGCTGAGATTCCGAGTCTGCGCTGAGGCTGAGAATCCGGGTCAGTGCTGAGGCCGAGAATCCGAGTCTGTGCTGAGGCTGAGATTCCGAGTCTGCGCTGAGGCTGAGAATCCGAGACCGTGCTGAGACTGAGAATCCGAGTCAGTGCTGAGGCTGAGAATACAAGTCCGTGCTGAGGCTGAGAATCCAAGTCCGTGCTGAGACTGAGAATCCGAGTCTGTGCTGAGGCCAAGAATCTGAGTCCGCGCTGAGGCCGAGAATCCGAGTCCGCGCTGAGGCCGAGAATCCGAGTCAGTGCTGAGACTGAGAATCCGAGTCTGTGCTGAGGCCGAGAATCTGAGTCCGCGCTGAGGCCGAGAATCCGAGTCAGTTCTGAGGATGAGAATCCAAGTCCGTGTTGAGGGTGAGAATCCAAGTCCGTGCTGAGACTGAGAACCCGAGTCTGTGCTGAGGCCGAGAATCTTAGTCCGCGCTGAGGCCGAGAATCCGAGTCAGTGCTGAGTCCGAGAATCCGAGTCCGGGCTGAGGCCAGGAATCCGAGTCAGTGCTGAGCCCGGGAATCCGAGTCCGCACTGAGGCCGAGAATCCGAGTCCGCGCTGAGACTGAGAATCCGAGTCCGTGCTGAGACTGAGAATCCGAGTCCGTGCTGAGACTGAGAATCCAAGTCCGCGCTGAGAATGAGAATCCAAGTCCGTGCTGAGACTGAGAATCCGGGTCAGTGCTGAGGCTGAGAATCCGAGTGCACGCTGAGGCCGAGAATCTGAGTCTGTGCTGAGGCCGAGATTCCGAGTCCGGGCTGAGGCCAGGAATCCGAGTCAGTGCTGAGCCCGGGAATCCGAGTCCGCACTGAGGCCGAGAATCCGAGTCCGCGCTGAGACTGAGAATCCGAGTCTGCGCTGAGGCCGAGAATCCGGGTCAGTGCTGAGGCCGATAATCCGAGTCCGTGCTGAGGCTGAGAATCCAAGTCCGTGCTGAGACTGAGAATCCGAGTCCGCGCTGAGGCCGAGAATCCGAGCCAGTGCTGAGCCCGAGAATCCAAGTCCGTGCTGAGACTGAGAATCCGACTCCGCGCTGAGGCTGAGAATCCGAGTCCGTGCTGAGGCCGAGAAACTGAGTCCGCGCTGAGGCTGAGAATCCGACTCCGCGCTGAGGCCGAGAATCCGAGTCAGTGCTGAGGCTGAGAATCCGAGTCCGTGCTGAGACTGAGAATCCGAGTCCGTGCTGAGACTGAGAATCCAAGTCCGCGCTGAGAATGAGAATCCAAGTCCGTGCTGAGACTGAGAATCCGGGTCAGTGCTGAGGCTGAGAATCCGAGTGCACGCTGAGGCCGAGAATCTGAGTCTGTGCTGAGGCCGAGAATCCGAGTCCGCGCTGAGGCCGAGAATCCGAGTCAGTGCTGAGACTGAGAATCCGAGTCTGTGCTGAGGCCGAGAATCTGAGTCCGCGCTGAGGCCGAGAATCCGAGTCAGTTCTGAGGGTGAGAATCCAAGTCCGTGCTGAGACTGAGAATCCGACTCCGCGCTGAGGCTGAGAATCCGAGTCCGTGCTGAGGCCGAGAAACTGAGTCCGCGCTGAGGCTGAGAATCCGACTCCGCGCTGAGGCCGAGAATCCGAGTCAGTGCTGAGGCTGAGAATCCGAGTCCGTGCTGAGACTGAGAATCCGAGTCCGTGCTGAGACTGAGAATCCAAGTCCGCGCTGAGAATGAGAATCCAAGTCCGTGCTGAGACTGAGAATCCGGGTCAGTGCTGAGGCTGAGAATCCGAGTGCACGCTGAGGCCGAGAATCTGAGTCTGTGCTGAGGCCGAGAATCCGAGTCCGCGCTGAGGCCGAGAATCCGAGTCAGTGCTGAGACTGAGAATCCGAGTCTGTGCTGAGGCCGAGAATCTGAGTCCGCGCTGAGGCCGAGAATCCGAGTCAGTTCTGAGGGTGAGAATCCAAGTCCGTGCTGAGGGTGAGAATCCAAGTCCGTGCTGAGACTGAGAACCCGAGTCTGTGCTGAGGCCGAGAATCTTAGTCCGCGCTGAGGCCGAGAATCCGAGTCAGTGCTGAGTCCGAGAATCCGAGTCCGGGCTGAGGCCAGGAATCCGAGTCAGTGCTGAGCCCGGGAATCCGAGTCCGCACTGAGGCTGAGAATCCGAGTCCGCGCTGAGACTGAGAATCCGAGTCTGCGCTGAGGCCGGGAATCCGGGTCAGTGCTGAGGCCGATAATCCGAGTCCGTGCTGAGGCTGAGAATCCAAGTCCGTGCTGAGACTGAGAATCCGAGTCCGCGCTGAGGACGAGAATCCGAGCCAGTGCTGAGCCCGAGAATCCAAGTCCGTGCTGAGACTGAGAATCCGACTCCGCGCTGAGGCTGAGAATCCGAGTCCGTGCTGAGGCCGAGAATCTGAGTCCGCGCTGAGGCTGAGAATCCGACTCCGCGCTGAGGCCGAGAATCCGAGTCAGTGCTGAGGCTGAGAATCCGAGTCCGTGCTGAGACTGAGAATCCGAGTCCGTGCTGAGACTGAGAATCCAAGTCCGCGCTGAGAATGAGAATCCAAGTCCGTGCTGAGACTGAGAATCCGGGTCAGTGCTGAGGCTGAGAATCCGAGTTCGTGCTGAGGCCGAGAATCCGAGTCTGTGCTGAGGCCGAGAATCCGAGTCTGTGCTGAGGCCGAGAATCCGAGTTCGCGCTGAGGCCGAGAATCCGAGTCAGTGCTGAGGCCGAGAATTCGAGTCAGTGCTGAGTTTGAGAATCTGAGTCCGCGCTGATGCCGAGAATCCGAGTCAGTGCTGAGGCCAAGAATCCGAGTCCGCACTGTGGCCGAGAATCCGAGTCAGTGCTGAGGTCGAGAATCTGAGTCCGCGCTGAGGCTGAGAATCCGAGTCAGTGCTGAGGCCAAGAATCCGAGTCCGCACTGTGGCCGAGAATCCGAGTCAGTGCTGAGGCCGAGAATCTGAATTCGCGCTGAGGCCGAGAATCCGAGTCAGTTCTGAGGGTGAGAATCCAAGTCCGTGCTGAGGGTGAGAATCCAAGTCCGTGCTAAGGCCGAGAATCCGAGCCAGTGCTGAGCCCGAGAATCCAAGTCCGTGCTGAGACAGAGAATCCGACTCCGCGCTGAGGCCGAGAATCCGAGTCCGTGCTGAGGCCGAGAATCTGAGTCCGCGCTGAGGCTGAGAATCCGACTCCGCGCTGAGGCCGAGAATCCGAGTCAGTGCTGAGGCTGAGAATCCGAGTCCGTGCTGAGACTGAGAATCCGAGTCCGTGCTGAGACTGAGAATCCAAGTCCGCGCTGAGAATGAGAATCCAAGTCCGTGCTGAGACTGAGAATCCGGGTCAGTGCTGAGGCTGAGAATCCGAGTTCGTGCTGAGGCCGAGAATCCGAGTCTGTGCTGAGGCCGAGAATCCGAGTCTGTGCTGAGGCCGAGAATCCGAGTTCGCGCTGAGGCCGAGAATCCGAGTCAGTGCTGAGGCCGAGAATTCGAGTCAGTGCTGAGTTTGAGAATCTGAGTCCGCGCTGATGCCGAGAATCCGAGTCAGTGCTGAGGCCAAGAATCCGAGTCCGCACTGTGGCCGAGAATCCGAGTCAGTGCTGAGGTCGAGAATCTGAGTCCGCGCTGAGGCTGAGAATCCGAGTCAGTGCTGAGGCCAAGAATCCGAGTCCGCACTGTGGCCGAGAATCCGAGTCAGTGCTGAGGCCGAGAATCTGAATTCGCGCTGAGGCCGAGAATCCGAGTCAGTTCTGAGGGTGAGAATCCAAGTCCGTGCTGAGGGTGAGAATCCAAGTCCGTGCTGAGACTGAGTACCCGAGTCTGTGCTGAGGCCAAGAATCCGAGTCCGCGCTGAGGCTGAAAATCTGGGTCAGTGCTGAGTCCGAGAATCTAAATCCGCGCTGAGGCCGAGAATCTGGGTCAGTGCTGAGGCCGAGAATCCGAGTCCGTGCTGAGGCCGAGAATCCGAGTCAGTGCTGAGGCCGAGAATCCGAGTCCGCGCTGAGGCTGAGAATCCGACTCAGTGCTGAGGCCGAGAATCCGGGTCAGTGCTGAGGCCGAGAATCCGAGTCCGTGCTGAGGCTGAGAATCCAAGTCCGTGCTGAGACTGAGAATCCGAGTCTGTGCTGAGGTCGAGAATCTGAATCCGCGCTGAGGCCGAGAATCCGAGTCAGTGCTGAGGCTGAGAATCCAGGTCCACGCTGAGGCCGAGAATCCGAATCAGTGCTGTGGCCGAGAATCGGAGTCCGCTCTGAGGCCAAGAATCCGAGTCCGCGCTGAGACTGAGAATCTGAGTCAGTGCTGAGGCCGAGAATCCGAGTCCGCGCTGAGGCCGAGAATCCAAGTCCGTGCTGAGGCTGAGAATCTGAGTCAGTGCTGAGGCCGAGAATCCGAGTCCGCGCTGAGGCCGAGAATCCGGGTCAGTGCTGAGGCCGAGAATCCGAGTCCGTGCTGAGGCCGAGAATCCGAGACCGCGCTGAGACTGCGAATCCGAGTCAGTGCTGAGGCCGAGAATCCAATTACGTGCTGAGGCTAAGAATCCGAGACCGTGCTGAGGCTGAGAATCTGAGTCCGTGCTGAGGCAGAGAATCCGAGTCTGTGCTGAGGCTGAGAATCCGTGTCCGTGCTGAGGCCAAGAATCCAAGTCTGTGCTGAGGCTGAGAATCCGAGTTCGTGCTGAGACTGAGAATCCGAGTCCGTGCTGAGACTGAGAATCCGAGTCCGCGCTGAGGCCGAGAATCCAAGTACGTGCTGAGGCTAAGAATCCGAGACCGTGCTGAGGCTGAGAATCCGAGTCCGTGCTGAGGCAGAGAATCCGAGTCTGCGCTGAGGCTGAGAATCCGTGTCCGTGCTGAGGCCAAGAATCCAAGTCCGTGCTGAGGCTGAGAATCCGAGTCCGTGCTGAGACTGAGAATCCGAGTCCGTGCTGAGACTGAGAATCCAAGTCCGCGCTGAGAATGAGAATCCAAGTCCGTGCTGAGACTGAGAATCCGGGTCAGTGCTGAGGCTGAGAATCCGAGTGCACGCTGAGGCCGAGAATCTGAGTCCGTGCTAAGGCCGAGAATCCGAGCCAGTGCTGAGCCCGAGAATCCAAGTCCGTGCTGAGACAGAGAATCCGACTCCGCGCTGAGGCCGAGAATCCGAGTCCGTGCTGAGGCCGAGAATCTGAGTCCGCGCTGAGGCTGAGAATCCAACTCCGCGCTGAGGCCGAGAATCCGAGTCCGTGCTGAGGCCAAGAATCCAAGTCTGTGCTGAGGCTGAGAATCCGAGTCCGTGCTGAGGCCGAGAATCTGGGTCCGCGCTGAGACTGAGAATCCGAGTTCGTGCTGATGCCGAGAATCCGAGTCAGTGCTGAGGCCGAGAATCCGAGTCTGTTCTGAGGCCGAGAATCCGAGTTCGCGCTGAGGCCGAGAATCCGAGTCAGTGCTGAGGCCGAGAATTCGAGTCAGTGCTGAGTTCGAGAATCTGAGTCCGCGCTGATGCCGAGAATCCGAGTCAGTGCTGAGGCCAAGAATCCGAGTCCGCACTGTGGCCGAGAATCCGAGTCAGTGCTGAGGTCGAGAATCTGAGTCCGCGCTGAGGCTGAGAATCCGAGTCAGTGCTGAGGCCAAGAATCCGAGTCCGCACTGTGGCCGAGAATTCGAGTCAGTGCTGAGGCCGAGAATCTGAATTCGCGCTGAGGCCGAGAATCCGAGTCAGTGCTGAGCCCGAAAATCCGAGTCAGTGCTGAGTCCGAGAATCCGAGTCCGGGCTGAGGCTGAGAATCCGAGTCCGTGCTGAGGCCGAGAATCCGAGTCAGTGCTGAGGCCAAGAATCCGAGTCCGCACTGTGGCCGAGAATCCGAGTCAGTGCTGAGGTCAAGAATCTGAGTCCGCGCTGAGGCTGAGAATCCGAGTCCGTGCTGAGGCCAAGAATCCGAGTCCGCACTGTGGCCGAGAATCCGAGTCAGTGCTGAGGCCGAGAATCTGAATTCGCGCTGAGGCCGAGAATCCGAGACAGTGCTGAGCCCGAAAATCCAAGTCAGTGCTGAGACTGAGAATCCGAGTCAGTGCTGAGTCCGAGAATCTGAGTCCGGGCTGAGGCTGAGAATCCGAGTCCGTGCTGAGGCCGAGAATCCGAGTCAGTGCTGAGCCCGGGAATCCGAGTCTGCACTGAGGCCGAGAATCTGGGTCCGCGCTGAGACTGAGAATCCGAGTTCGTGCTGATGCCGAGAATCCGAGTCAGTGCTGAGGCCGAGAATCCGAGTCCGTGCTGAGGCCAAGAATCCAAGTCTGTGCTGAGGCTGAGAATCCGAGTCCGTGCTGAGGCCGAGAATCTGAGTCCGGGCTGAGGCTGAGAATCCGAGTCCGTGCTGAGGCCAAGAATCCAAGTCTGTGCTGAGGCTGAGAATCCGAGTCCGTGCTGAGGCCGAGAATCTGGGTCCGCGCTGAGACTGAGAATCCGAGTTCGTGCTGATGCCGAGAATCCGAGTCAGTGCTGAGGCCGAGAATCCGAGTCTGTTCTGAGGCCGAGAATCCGAGTTCGCGCTGAGGCCGAGAATCCGAGTCAGTGCTGAGGCCGAGAATTCGAGTCAGTGCTGAGTTCGAGAATCTGAGTCCGCGCTGATGCCGAGAATCCGAGTCAGTGCTGAGGCCAAGAATCCGAGTCCGCACTGTGGCCGAGAATCCGAGTCAGTGCTGAGGTCGAGAATCTGAGTCCGCGCTGAGGCTGAGAATCCGAGTCAGTGCTGAGGCCAAGAATCCGAGTCCGCACTGTGGCCGAGAATTCGAGTCAGTGCTGAGGCCGAGAATCTGAATTCGCGCTGAGGCCGAGAATCCGAGTCAGTGCTGAGCCCGAAAATCCGAGTCAGTGCTGAGTCCGAGAATCCGAGTCCGGGCTGAGGCTGAGAATCCGAGTCCGTGCTGAGGCCGAGAATCCGAGTCAGTGCTGAGGCCAAGAATCCGAGTCCGCACTGTGGCCGAGAATCCGAGTCAGTGCTGAGGTCAAGAATCTGAGTCCGCGCTGAGGCTGAGAATCCGAGTCCGTGCTGAGGCCAAGAATCCGAGTCCGCACTGTGGCCGAGAATCCGAGTCAGTGCTGAGGCCGAGAATCTGAATTCGCGCTGAGGCCGAGAATCCGAGACAGTGCTGAGCCCGAAAATCCAAGTCAGTGCTGAGACTGAGAATCCGAGTCAGTGCTGAGTCCGAGAATCTGAGTCCGGGCTGAGGCTGAGAATCCGAGTCCGTGCTGAGGCCGAGAATCCGAGTCAGTGCTGAGCCCGGGAATCCGAGTCTGCACTGAGGCCGAGAATCCGAGTCCGCGCTGAGACTGAGAATCCGAGTCTGCGCTGAGGCTGAGAATCCGGGT
This sequence comes from Chiloscyllium punctatum, assembly GCF_047496795.1. NCBI lineage: Eukaryota > Metazoa > Chordata > Chondrichthyes > Orectolobiformes > Hemiscylliidae > Chiloscyllium > Chiloscyllium punctatum. The sequence goes on along the minus strand of NC_092749.1, from coordinate 103,694,540 downwards.
CAGTGCTGAGGCCGATAATCCGAGTCCGTGCTGAGGCTGAAAATCCAAGTCCGTGCTGAGACTGAGAATCCGAGTCCGCGCTGAGGCCGAGAATCCGAGCCAGTGCTGAGCCCGAGAATCCAAGTCCGTGCTGAGACTGAGAATCCGACTCCGCGCTGAGGCTGAGAATCCGAGTCCGTGCTGAGGCCGAGAATCCGAGTCCGTGCTGAGGCCGAGAATCCGGGTCCGCGCTGAGACTGAGAATCCAAGTCAGTGCTGAGGCCGAGAATTCGAGTCAGTGCTGAGTTCGAGAATCTGAGTCCGCGCTGATGCCGAGAATCCGAGTCAGTGCTGAGGCCAAGAATCCGAGTCCGCACTGTGGCCGAGAATCCGAGTCAGTGCTGAGGCCGAGAATCTGAATTCGCGCTGAGGCCGAGAATCCGAGTCAGTGCTGAGGCCGAAAATCCAAGTCAGTGCTGAGACTGAGAATCCGAGTCTGTGCTGAGGCCGAGAATCTTAGTCCGCGCTGAGGCCGAGAATCCGAGTCAGTGCTGAGTCCAAGAATCCGAGTCCGGGCTGAGGCTGAGAATCCGAGTCCGTGCTGAGGCCGAGAATCCGAGTCAGTGCTGTGCCCGGGAATCCGAGTCCGCACTGAGGCCAAGAATCCGAGTCCGCGCTGAGACTGAGAATCCAAGTCTGCACTGAGGCCGAGAATCCGGGTCAGTGCTGAGGCCGATAATCCGAGTCCGTGCTGAGGCTGAGAATCCAAGTCCGTGCTGAGACTGAGAATCCGAGTCTGCGCTGAGGCCGAGAATCCGAGCCAGTGCTGAGCCCGAGAATCCAAGTCCGTGCTGAGACTGAGAATCCGACTCCGCGCTGAGGCCGAGAATCCGAGTCCATGCTGAGGCCGAGAATCTGAGTCCGCGCTGAGGCTGAGAATCCGACTCCGCGCTGAGGCCGAGAATCCGAGTCCGTGCTGAGGCCAAGAATCCAAGTCCGCGCTGAGGCTGAGAATCCGAGTCCGTGCTGAGGCCGAGAATCCGGGTCTGCGTTGAGACTGAGAATCCGAGTCTGAGCTGAGGCCGAGAATCTTAGTCCACGCTGAGACTGAGAATCCGAGTCTGCGCTGAGGCCGAGAATCCGGGTCAGTGCTGAGGCCGATAATCCGAGTCCGTGCTGAGGCTGAGAATCCAAGTCCGTGCTGAGACTGAGAATCCGAGTCCGCGCTGAGGCCGAGAATCCGAGTCAGTGCTGAGGCTGAGAATCCAGGTCCATGCTGAGGCCGAGAATCCGAATCAGTGCTATGGCCGAGAATCCGGGTCAGTGCTGAGGCCGAGAATCCGAGTCTGTGCTGAGGCTGAGAATCTGAGTCAGTGCTGAGGCCGAGAATCCGAGTCCACGCTGAGGCCAAGAATCCGGGTCAGTGCTGAGGCCGAGAATCCGAGTCTGTGCTGAGGCTGAGATTCCGAGTCTGCGCTGAGGCTGAGAATCCGAGTCCGTGCTGAGGCCGAGAATCCGAGACCGCGCTGAGGCCAAGAATCCGGGTCAGTGCTGAGGCCGAGAATCCGAGTCTGTGCTGAGGCTGAGATTCCGAGTCTGCGCTGAGGCTGAGAATCCGGGTCAGTGCTGAGGCCGAGAATCCGAGTCTGCGCTGAGACTGAGAATCCGAGTCAGTGCTGAGGCCGAGAATCCAAGTACGTGCTGAGGCTAAGAATCCGAGACCATGCTGAGGCTGAGAATCCGAGTCCATGCTGAGGCAGAGAATTCGAGTCAATGCTGAGCCCGAAAATCCAAGTCTGTGCTGAGACTGAGAATCCGAGTCAGTTCTGAGGCCGAGAATCCGAGTCAGTGCTGAGGCCGAGAATCTGAGTCCGCGCTGAGGTCGAGAATCTGAGTCTGCGCTCAGGCTGAGAATCCGAGTCCACGCTGAGGCCAAGAATTCGAGTCTGTGTTGAGGCCGAGAATCCGAGTCTATGCTGAGGCCGAGAATCCAAGTCCATGCTGAGACTGAGAATCTGGGACAATGCTGAGGCCGAGAATCCGAGTCTGCGCTGAGGCCGAGATCCGAGTCCGCGCTGAGGCTGAGAATCCAAGTCTACGCTGAGGCCGCTAATCCGAGTCCGTGCTGAGACCGAGAATCCGAGTCCGTGCTGAGGCCGAGAATCCGAGTCAGTGCTGAGGCCGAGAATCCGAGTCAGTGCTGAGGCCGAGCATCCGAGTCCTCGCTAAGGCTGAGAATCCGAGTCCGCACTGAGACTGAGAATCTGAATCCGCGCTGAGACTGAGAATCTGAGTCCGTGTCCACGGTGAGACCGAGAGTCCGAGTCCGCGCTGAGACTGAGATTCTGAGTCCGCGCTGTGGCTGGGAATTCAGGATGTCGCCGAGAAGGAAGAAATGAGGGAGAAAAAACACAAAAAGAGAAAAATAAAGATAAAGAAATGGATTGAGCAGACAAGCTGCAGCTGCAGGGTCTTTCTCCACTGCCATCTTCGTTCGTTATTTTTCTTCTGGACGTGAGACCATCAATGTGATAGTATTGAGCCTATTTCCTCACTATTTTCTGCTGTTCTCCTCCCCACATTTTTGAGACTGGTGCACTGTACTCAATAACCATAACCTGGTTAGGCCAATAGCATCTGCTTCTGGTGGTGAGGTCTCTGTTGACTTGACAATTAATGGCTTGCTGTGAGATTACTAAACACAGCTGTATCCTGTTTAGGAATGGTATTATGCAAAGATGCTTGGTATTCAGTCAATCAGCTAATGTTATTTTCTCATAACATGTCCAGCCAATGTCCAGTATGCTAAAGTGGGTTGTAAGGAAAGAGGTGGGGAGGGGGGGGGGGGTTGCAGAGGGGGAGGGAATTACAGGTCAGTATATGATGGAAAACCTGTTGGAGACTCTATCATCCACGCTGCAACATTAAGCTGGATTGTATATGTTGCCACATCAATTCGGACTCTGAGTGATCAGCACCACAGCGGATTAAGTGCATTAAGTGCACAGTGGGTGGCATGGTGGCACAGTGGTTAGCACAGCTGCCTCACAGAACCAGAGACCTGGGTTCAATTCCCGCCTCAGGCAACGCTCTGTGTGGAGTTTGCACATTCTCCCTGTGTCTGTGTGGGTTTCCTCCCACAATCCAAAAATGTGCAGGTTAGGTGAATTGACCATGCTAAATTGTCTGTAGTGTTAGGTGAAGGGGTAAATGTAGGAGTATGGATCTGGGTGGTATACGCTTCAGTGGGTCGGTGTGGACTTGTTGGACCGAAGGGCCTGTTTCCACACTGTATGTAATGTAATCTAATTAAAGTCCAACAGGTTTATTCAGAAGCAGTAGCCTTCAGAGCACTGCTCCTTCATCAAGTGGTTGCAGAGTATAAGATCATAAGGTGTTGTGTGATTTTTTTTAACTTTGTACACCCCAGTCCAACACCGGCTCCTCCATTGCTTGAAGTATGGCAGCTTAATTTCACACGTGGTTTTAGCAACTCAAAGAAATGACCAAATGGATTTGACAAAGTGGTGCAGTTCTTCCAGGCATTCAGCTCAGGAATTGCATCTCTGAAAGCAAAATGCGAGCCTTCACTGCCTGGTTTTCCACTGGCTACTCATTCCTCCTTCTTTATCTCTCTTCACTCTTCGGACACTTAATAGCAGATTATTAAAGCCAATACTGATTGCTATATATTGCTGAGCAAGCTAACTTTGGGGGGTGGGGGGGTAATGATTTTTTAGCTCTGACATCTGAGGTGAGACTTCTGGGTGTGCTAGTTTTTAATGTGGCAGACAGATGAACACAAGACTTTCAATATTCTTGCTCAATACTATTAACGTAGGCTCAAGTAATCATTATGCACTAAAGAGCCATTGCACTCAGTTGAATTGTTAGCTCAGTTAGCTGGACTTTTGGTTTGCAATGAAGAGTGATGCCAACAGAGGGGGTTCAACGCCCAAACCAGCTGAGTTTATCATGATGGACTCTCCTTCTCAACCTTTCCCCTCACCCGACACATGGTGACCCTCAGGGTAAACCACCACTGGTCATCACTCCCTCTGATGAGTGTGCAGTCCAATTGGACTATAGTGACTTTACATGTATAGGTTGTATGCTTGCTCGCTGAGCTGGTAGATTTGTTCTCAGATGCTTTCCTCACCTTGCTGGGGAACATCATTGGTCAGCCTCTGATGAAGCGCTGGTGTTCTGTCCCGCTTGCTATATATATCTGTCTTGGTCTATTGTGGTGAGTGATATCACTTTCCAGTTCTTTTTCTGAGAGGTTGGTAAATGGGTACCAAATCGATGTATTTGTTAATAGAGTTCTGTTTTGAATGCCAGGCCTCTAGGAATTCCTGTGCATGTCTTTCTTTAGCCTGTAATAGGATGGATGTATTGTCCCAGTCAAACTGGTCTCCCTCTTCGTCTGTGTGTGGGGATACTAGTGATAGTTGGTCATGTCCTTTGGTGTTTAGTTGGTGCTCATGTATCCTGTTGGCTAGCTTCCTGCCCATCTGTTCAATGTAATGTATATAAACCTAGATATTACAAGGTAAATTTTAACTCACTCTAAAATTATTCACATCCACAGCTAAAATTGGACCCTATAAAAGGGTGTTTCTCTAATTAATAATGTCTGTACTTGTTTCCTACATTAAAACTACTAGTTGGATGGATGTTGGAAACAATGCAGATTGGGGAAGGTAATGGTGAGAAGTGCGAACAGGTTTCCATCAGGGAGCCATTAGTTTCAGTTAGTTTCCTGCCTGACTACAGTCACATAGGGCCACAGCAGTTTTATCTAACAGGTTCATTACTATGTAACCAGACCATTAATTGTTTGTTCCAAGAGTACAGCATGCAGGAAACAACTGCTAGTTGTCAGGGGAGAAGCAGAGGGCAGGCGCTCCATGGAATCTTGACGTGGGGAAGGATGGATGGTCTAGACAGGGCTGGCTTGAACTTTGTGGGTCCCAGAGGAGCATTCTTGTAATGCAGGCAGATTTCTGGATTTTTTTCATGAGATTAGATTCCCTTCAGTGTGGAAACAGGCCCTTCGGCCCAACAAGTCCACACCGACCCTCCAAAGAGAAACCCACCCAGACCCATTCCCCTACATTTACCCCTGACTAATCCACCTAACACTACGGGGGAATTTAGCATGGCCAATTCACCTGACCTGCACATCTTTGGACTGTGCGAGGAAACCGGAGCACCCGGATGAAACTCATGCAGAGACAGGGAGAACGTGCAAACTCCACACAGACAGTTGCCCGAGGTGGGAATCAAACCCAGGTCCCTGGCACTGTGAGGCAGCAGTGGTAACCACTGAGTCACCGTGCCGCCCAATATTTGGCTCGACTCAATTTGTACTCAATGAATGAGAGGAGACCTCATAGAAACATATAAAATCCTGATGGGACTGGACAGACAATACGCAGGAAGGGTGTTCCTGATGTTGGGGAAGTCCAGGGGTCACAGTCTAAGAATAAGGGGTGAGCCATTCAGGACTGAGATGAGGAAGAATTTCTTCCCTCAGAGAGTTGTGAACCTGTGGAATTCTCATCCTGCAGAAAGCTGTTGGGGTCAATTCGTTGGATATATGCAAGAAGGATATGGCCTTTTCGACTGAAGGGATCAAGGGATAGGGAGTGAAAGCTGTAACTCCATGATCAGGTATGATCATACTGAATGGTGATGCAGGCTCAAAGGGCCGAATGGCCTACTCCTATGTTTCCTTATTAACCATGTGTTAGGAGCAAGGTCCGATGTAACTGCCAAACCTTCCAGATGGTTTGCAGAGCTCACTTTCTCATGAAAACACAGATTTACCACAATCTCCATTCATAGAGTCAGCACATTAGTATGTGCCTTAGTTCAGATTAATATTAGTATTTTTTATCAAGGGTGGTGACTCGCTTATAAAATTAATTTGGGCTGGAACCTTTGGTCCCCAGTAAATTCAGACTCACTAGTGGTTGTTTTTTTGGATGCTGAAGTTCAACGGACAAGAATGTGTTGACTGTATGAATGGAAAATGTGGTCAAATATGTGTTTATAACAGGGAGTGAGCTCTGCAGACCAGCTGGGAGGTTGGGCGGGTTACAAATGGTTTTGAAATTGGTTAGATCCCCCTGCACAACCACATTTCCATTTCTCATTTTGCACTGTCTCTCTCTCTCTCTCTCTCTCTCTTTCTCTCCCTAGATTTTTTCACTGACATTTTGAAGCAGCTTCTTATCAGCTGAGAGGTTTATTCTGAACAGGAAGCATTATGTTGGGGTGAAGGGGAGAAAGGATGATAAATGGTAAATGCCACAAACAGAAGTGGCAGGAAGAGAAGGACTAAAATTAAAGGCAGTGTATTCTTCAGAAGGTGCAGAACACGATTAATTTAAACAAATTTTACACCATAGCCAAGAGGCATGACATAGATAAGGCCAGCATCTAGTTATAATGTCTTTAGGCTCACTATTAGTTCATGCTAATTTTAGATTTAATTTTATATTATATTATTGTTTGAATAATGGACATACTAAACCAATTTCTGTTGTAAATTACTAAATCAGACTGATACATTATCTATTATTTCAGTAAAAAAAAGCCGCCAAAGCACACAGAACTCAATGTACTATTAGTCTTGCGACATTGAATTACACAGTGAAGTACTATACTATATGTCATTAACTCATCACTGACAAACGTTTTAATTTGAGGAAGTAACGTTCAGGAAATAATACTGAGTGATTAGACGACACAGTTGAAACGGCTTGCATCCTGTCAATGAATGTATTGAAATGTCGTCAGTTTAAGATAAAACTTCTGTAATGCCATGGATGTGACATACTCCTTCAAGTTAAATTTAGACTGTTTGAAAAATTTTCCATCCTTCTCTTCACGGCTTGGTAAAACTTCCATTATCTACGTTCTAGTTATCCATGCTTCCAAAAGTCAGTCAGTTCTGAGTGAGAGTCATATTGGACTCAAAAAACATCAGCTCTGCTTCTCTCTCATGCTGCCAGACCTTTGAATCTCTTCATGAGTTTCTGTTGTTAATTCAATAATGTTGAGTCCTTTTGCATTTCATTAGCTCAGTGCAATTTGCGATAGAATCCTCTTCAATATTTCACCTCAGACATTACTGCTAGTGTGACAACCTGAGAATAATCTGAGGGTATGTGCCATGAAGCACTGGCAAGGGCTGATTCTTGTAAAAACTGCACAATCTTGTCTCCCTGACCGATTAACTTTCATTCAGTGCCTGATCAAATTCAACCTTGACAACATACATCCTCATAGCCAACCCTCTGCTCAGGCTCAAATCTCAGAAGTGAGGTATCACTAAGACGGTCTACCTTCATCTTCATTCACCTCTGCTCCTATCTTATTCCACCACAACTGGAATTTTGATCCATGCATTTATCACCGCAAGCTTGAAGATTTGATACTCATCTCTTTGCAAATCCAAGCACTGTCATATACGAGGTTCATACTCAAACTTATTTTAGAAACAGATCATCATTCTTGATAAAAATGTTAATATTAATGTAGAGACAAAGAACTGTACGGCATGGAGACTCTTCGGTCCAACTTGTCCATGCCAACCAGGTATCCTAACTTAACCCAGTCCTATTTGCCAGCATTTGGCCCATACCCCTCCAAATTCTGTACCCATCCAGATGCCTGTTAAATGCTGTAATTGTGCCAGCCTCCAATATTTCCTCAGGCAGCTCATTCCATACACGCAGCACCCTCTGCATGAAAATGTTTCCCCTTAGGTCTCTTCTAAATCTTTCCCCTCTCACCTTTAACCTGTGCCCTCCAGTTTTGACTCCCATATTCCGGGGAAAGACCTAGGCTATTCACCCTAACTATACTCTTTACGATTTTATAAATTTCAATAAGGTCACTCCTCAGTCTCCAACTTTCCAGGAAAAGTAGTCCCAACTTAATCAGTCTCTCTCCATAGCTCAAACACTCCAACCATGGCAACATCCTTGTAAATGTTTTCTGAGCCCTTTCAAGTTTCCCAACATCCTTCCAATAGGAGGGAGACTAGATTTGCACACAACATATCAAAAGTACCCTCACCAATGTCCTGTACAGCTGCAACATGACCTCCCAACTCCTATACTTGATGCACTGACCTATAAAACAAGTGTACCAAACACCTTCTTCACTATCCTATCTACCTGTGACACTATTTTCAAGGAACTATGAATCTGCACTCCAAGGTCTCTTTGTTCAGTAACACTCCCAAAGACATTACCATTAAATGTATAAGTCCTGCCTTGATTTGCCTTTCCAAAATGCAGCACCTCACATTTGTCTAAAACAACTGCATCTGCCACTCCTCAACCCATCAGCCTATCTGATCAAGGTCATGTTATCCTCTGAGATAACCTTCTTCGCCGTCTACATTACCAATTTTGATGTTGTCTGCAAACTTAATAACTATACCTCTTACTTTATATGAACCAAATCACTAAGAATGTGTTGAATTTATGAATGGAAAGTGTGGTCAAACTTGTATTTACAACAGAGAGTGAGCTCTGCAAACCAGCTGGGAGGCTGGCCCTTGTTTCTAAAACACTCCTTAAGAAACAAAGAAAATAGGTGCGCAAGTAGGCCATTCAACCCTTTGAGCCTGCTCCCTCATTCAAAGGGAAGGCAATGACCTAGTGGTATTATCGCTGGACTGTTAACTCAGAGACCCTGCTAATGTTTAGATTAGATTCCCCAAAGTATGGAAATAGGCCCTTCGGCCTAACAAGTCCACACCGACCCTCCAAAGAGTAGCTCACCCAGACCCATTCCCCTACCCTATATTTACTCCTGACTGATGCACTTAACAATATGGGCAATTTTAGCATGGCCAATTCACCTAGCCTGCATATCTTTAGATTAGATTAGATTAGATTCCCTACAGTGTGGAAACAGGTCCTTCGGCCCAACAAGTCCACACCAACCCTCCCAGACCCATTTCTCTCTGACTAATGCACCTAACACTATGGGCAATTTAGAATGGCCAATTCACTTAACCTGCACATCTTTGGACTGTGGGAGGAAACCCATGCAGACATGGGGAGAATGTAAAATATCCACACAGACGGTTGTCCAAGGCTGGAATCGAACCTGGGTCCCTGGCGCTTTGAGGCAGCAATGCTAATCACTGAACCACCATGTTCTGGGGACCTGGTTCAAATCCCACCATGGCAGATGGTGGAATCTGAATTGAATAATCTCTGGAATTAAGAGTCTAATAATGACCATGAATCCATTGCCAATTGTTGGGAAAACCCCACTGGTTCACTAACATCCTTCAGGGAAGAAAACTGCCATCCTTATCTGATCTGGCCTGCATGTGACACTAGACTCACAGAAATGTGGTTGACTCTTAAACCCCTCTGGGCAATTAGTGATGGACAATAAATACTGGCTTAGCTAGCAATGCCTTAATCCATGAACGAATAAAATAAAATTCAGATCTTAGCTGCCAAAACCATAACATGTACTCCACTCAACTATCACCCATCCTTCCTTGGTGACCCTCATTGAGTCTCAGTCTTGCATTGCTTTCCAAAATCTTCCTCCTCGTCCTCCAACCCTGTCGAAGGTGTAGGTGCACCCTCCCATTTCAACCTTGCATTCTGCCGTCCATCCCATCTTGCACCAAGTCCCCTTCCTTTACTCATTTCCAGTGGATATTCTCTGCGAAGTGTTGACCCTGGTTCAGTCTCAGTCGGTCCCACTCCAGACTTGAGGGCAAAATCCAGAATGATATTCTAAAAGGATGCTATGTGTCAATAGCACCATCAGAAGAGTTGTCTATCCAGTCAGGTGTTAAATTGAGATGCATGTCTGCTCTCTCACATTGATGTGTAAGGTCTCTTAGTATGATTTTTAAAACAAATGGAGTGGAGTTCTGTCCAAATTTTGGTTCAATATTTTAGTATCTAGTCATTATCACATTCTAACAGGACAGCACAGGATAAACCCAGGAATGGTGTTCCTGATGAACAGGGAGTCTAGAAATAGGGGGTCACAGTTCGAAGTCACTTAAGACTGAGGTGAGGAAAGATTTCTTCCCCCAGAGATGGATGGGTTTGTGGAATTCTCTGCCACAGAAAATGGTTGAGGCCAAAACATTGAATGTTTTCAAGAAAGAGTTGAATATAGTTCTTCAGGTGAAAGGGCATGGAGAGAAAGCAGGGATAGGGGACAGCGTTACTGATTGGTGGACAGACTCAATGACCAAATGGTCTACTCCATATTTTCATGTTTCGAGATGGTTAATTATGTTATCTGTACTGTATTTCTTTAAGATTAGATTCCCTAAAGTGCTGAAACAGGCTCTTCGGCCCAACCAGTCCACACCAATCCTCTGAAGAGTAACCCACCCAGACCCATTACCCTCTGACTAATGCACCTAGCACTATGGACAATTTAGCACGGCCAATTCACCTAATCTGCACATCGTTGGACTATGGGAGGAAACCAGAGCAAACCTGCACAGACATGGGGAGAATGTGCAAACTCCACAGACAGTCACCTGAGGCTGCAATCAAACCTGGGACCCTGATACTGTGAGGCAGCAGTGCTAACCACCAAGCCACTATCCCACCCCACTTTAATAAAAGAGTTTCAAAATCAACATGGTATTAAGAGACACCGACAGTAATGGGGGGTGTTGGGCGATCATGTTTTAACACACAGGAGGCCTGAGACTTGTGAAGATGCTGATGTTAAAATGGCAGGAGTGCAGCAAACCATCGTTTTCATCATTCTGAAGAAGGGTCACCGGACACGAAAAATTAATTCTGTATCTCTCTCCACGGACGCTACCAGATCTACTCAGCGTCTCAATCAATTCCTGTTTTTGTTTCAGGTTTTCAGCATCCACAGTTCTTTGTTTACATGCCATCACTATATCCCTCGTCAGTGCTGTCTTCACTATCAATCAGGGCTTATGTCGTTTCCCCTTTGAATCAATTCTTTAACTTGCTTCTGTTCATTATAGTGAAGCCTTTTGTCTTTCCCCACTGCAGGACAGACTTAGGTTCAAGAGCAGAGGCAGAAAGCCTCCAGAACATGACACAGCAACAGAGAAACGTGTCAACATTGACATCACAGGAAAGCTGTGGTTTTTCAGCAACTGCTTGTTCAAGACTGTATTTCACTCATTTTGAAAGCTGGAAACTGTTCAACTAGAATCATTGAACCCCGACAGTATGGAAGCAGGACATTCGGCCCATCCAGTCAGCATCAGCCGTCTGAAGGTCATCCCACCCAGATCCACTTGGTCCCTGACACCCTGCATTTCCCACAGCTAACCCACCTAGCCTGCACATCCCTGGACACTATGGGCAATTTAGCATGGCCAAATCCACCTAACCTGCACAACTTTGGACTATGGGAGGAAACCCACACAAACAAGAAGGGAGTTTGCAAACTCCACACAGTCACCCGAGGCTGGAATCGAACCCGCGTCCCTGGCACTGTGAGGTAACTGAGCCACCATGCCACCCTGAAGTCACACAGGGCAAGTAAGCATTTATTGGCCAAGAAAGGGATTTTGGGTAAGGGTGAAAAATCTCTACTTTCTAATAAGTTCCGGTTTATCATAAACAATACAAAAATAAGTTTAAAGTTAAAGTGAATAATGTTACACTAAGATAAGGTTAATTAAAGCTGAAGTAAGTAAATAATACAAAGAACTGCAGACGCCACAAACCTGAAACAAAAACAGAAAGTGCTGGAGAAACTCAATATGTCTAGCAGCATCTGTGGAGAGAAAACAGAGTTAAAGTTTATTAGAAGGATATTATCAAGCAAGAAAGGGTTCAGAAGAGATTTACCAGGATGTTGTCAGATATGGAAGGTTTCAGTTATGAAGAAAGATTGGATAAGCTGAGACTATTTTCACTGGAGTTGAGGAGCTTGCGAGGTGCCCTTAGGGAGGTTTATAAAATCATCAGGGGTACATATAGAGTTAATGGCAGGTGCTCTTTCCCTTGGGATGGGGAATTTCAAGACTAGGGGACACATTTTTAAGGAGAGAGGAGGGAGATTTAATAAAGACATGAGGGGCAGGTTTTTTATGCAGAGTCAGATTTGTGTGTGGAATGAACTTCCCAAGAAAATGGTGGCTTGTGGTTATAATTTCAACGTTTAAAAGACATTTGGATAAATACATGAATAGGAAAGTTTTGCAGAGATATGGACCAGGAGGAGGGAGGTGGGACGAGTTTAGTTTGGGATTATGTTTGGCATGGACTGATTGGACCAAAGGGTCTAGATTAGATTAGATTCCCTACAGTGTGGAAAAAGGCCCTTCGGCCCAACCAGTCCACACCGACCCTCCCAGACCCATTTCCCTCTGACTGTGGGAGGAAACCCACGCAGCCACAGGGAGAATGTGCAAACTCCACACACACAATTGCCTGAGGGTAGGGTAGCTCGGCCAAGTGAAATACCTTTCCTCTGGCACTTCAGGTGACCTAGATAAATCCATGAGCAGGATGGGGCAGTTTGAGCTATCAGATCCTCAGCAGTCAGCTGGAGTCACTGAGGTGTGCCTGTGAGGCAGAGAGCTGTGAGGATGACATGCTCAGAGAGATGGTCACACCACAGCTTAGAGGCAAGCAGGTCGAGAGTCAATCGGTGATCACTAGACAGTCCACAATGGACAGGCAGGTAGAGCAGAAGTACTGCTCGCCAGGTAGTTTTCCATTCTGGATAGAGGCGAGGGCAATAGCTCCTTGAAAGAGAGCAGCAAGAGGTAGCTATGAGCAGTCCAGCTGTACTACAGGGATACAAAATGAGTGAGAACATTATCAGAGGAGCAGACAGACGTTTCTGTTGCTTCAACTTGATGATATGTTCCTTCCCTGGTGCTAGGATGATGGATGCCACAGAACAGCTGCAGGATATTTTTGTAGGGGAGAATGAACAGCTAGCTGCTGAACTCCACGTAAGAAACAACAACCAAGTTAGGGAGAGGGAGTGTGGTCCACAAAGGGAATCTGGGGAGCTAGGTAGAAAATTAGTAAGCAGCACATGAAAGGAAGTCATCTCCATTGCTGTGTGCAAATGCGAACTGACATAGGAAGTTGAGCGCGCGGCTGGGAAAGGTAGTGCAGGAGGGAGGGCTTTAGGTTTCTGCAACACTGGGACTGAGTCTGGGGAGATGCCAGCTGAACAAACTGGAGCATGGTAGCTCAGTGGTTAGCATTACTGCCTCATAACAGCAGGGACCCGGGTTCGATTCAAGCTTCGGACCACTGTCTGTGTGGAGTTTGCACATTCTCCCCGTGTCTGCGTGGGTTTCCTCCGGGTGCTCTGGTTTCCTCCCACAGTCCAAAGATGTGCAGGATAGGTGGATTGGCCATGCCAAATTGCCCGTAGTGTTCATGGATGTGTAGGTTAGGTGCATTAGTCAGCGGTAAATATAGGATAATAGGGTAGGGGAATGGGTCTGGGTGGGTTACTCTTCAGAGGGTTGGTGTGAACTTGTTAGGCTGCAAGGCCTGTTTCTACACTGTAGGGAATCTATGAGTTGTACCAGAACAAAGCTGCAACTGAGTTCCTGGTGGGAGTGGTTTACTCGTGCTGTTAGTGAGGGTTAGCTCAGCAGTGATGGGGATTTAGAATAGAACACTAGAGAGTAATACCAGTATGCACTGAGAGAGACAGCACCAGAATAGAGAACAGTAAGTTAATAGGTGGAGTCAGTGTAAGACAGAAAGTCTAAAACTGAGTTACACTGCATATATGCTTATGCACAGGTTATAATGATTAAGACTGAGGAGTGACAGGCACACACTTGTCACATGGGATGGTAATGTTCTGGCATAAGTAGAGACTTGTTTAAGAAGGGATGTGATTAGGGGTTAAATATTCCTGGTTACAAGGTACCCAAAAAGGAAACGGAGAAGGGAAGAAAGGATGAAGTGAAGGCCTGGAGAAGGGGGATAGCCCAGAGCGTTCCGGCACAGAACTGACTTTGTCTAGACCTAAGCAACATAAAAGGTGCAATCACATTGCTTGATATACTCTACAGACCATTCATTAATGAGAAGGGTGTAGAGGATCACATCAGCAAAAAAGTAAAAAGAGAAACGTCATAGCTTAGTTATAATTGGAGACTTTAATTACATAAAGGACAGCAAGGGGAAAGCGCTCTTGGGGTGTGGGACATCATCCCTCCCCTCTCCACACCCCACTCTGACCTGACCTTACAGGTGGGGGAAATGTCAAACTGAAGCGAATGTTTTCCTTTTCCTTTTCTGGATTTCGACATGCAGTGAAATCTCCATTCTGGAATGCACCCATCAGAGGTCTCACACACACACACAGACACACACACACAGACACACACACACACACATTTAGGACAGCTCAGAAACCTTTTTCAAGTTCTGCCTGATCAAACCTGTTCAGAGATCTTTTTACTTATTTATTTAATATTGTCCCTTGTACTCAGGTACAATGAAAAGTGGATAATGTCGCCAAATTCTGACACCATCTTGGATGACAGAATAAAATGTATAAATGGTAAAATATTGAATAAATAAATATTAAATTGCTATAGCTAAAACAGAAACAGCTTCAAATGTTCATCTTTCCCTCTCTGTAGACTTCACCCTCTCTGTTCCTCCAGCCACCATGATCGGGCATCCCCCCCCACCGGGGCCCTCGTGATTTGCTCCTTTCTTTCTGCCACTTCTACGTCTGCCGCCCCTGAGCTGGAGACAGTCAATGCTGCGACGGGTCCCACAGCCTCATCCAATGCTGGTCACTGATCCAATGGTCCTGGTTCTGAGTTGACCGACAGCGTCCTGAATCGTTTTCAGATGTCATCACCCGAGATGGAGCGGTGTTGGAGATACACAGGGTCCCGGCCTCCAGCAGGAGGCCATCAGGAGGAGGACCCAGGGCCCGCAAAACCAAAAAAAAACTGTTAAACTGAACTGCGGAACTGGAAAGACAACGATGAAGCCGTGTGGATGTGGCAGAACCCGCTCTCAGGAGCCAAACGTTGCCAACCTTGCCACTGCCATCTGCGAAGAGAGAAGACTGAATTCATGTATTAAATCCAATATGACTTATTCGGAACCAAAAAGGTGGGAAAATAATGACTACCCAACTGTGGAGCAACAAGGCCTCCAGAGAGTCACTACCAGTGCACCTCAAGAGCCCCTCCTGAGATTCTTGATTACTAGGCCAGTGGCATTACCACTAGGTCACTGCCTCCCCATTATCCTAATCCTTTTAAACACATAGCTGGAATCCATATAAATCAAACAATACTTTTACAAAGGAAAAATCTTTGTGATGTAACACAACGATGTCTGCAAAATATTCAGGTCTCTCTTGTCGCAAACTGATATGTTTTAGATGTATTGACAGTCCCATCCCCTTACAAGTAAATAAACCTACTTTTATTTTGTACCTGATTGAGCAAATGCAGCAGGCTAGAAGTTGTATTTCATAAATTCAGTTTGTGACATCCTTATCTGTTCCTCCTGGTTCTCACTTGGTTTATCATGAGCTGTTCTGTCACCTTGAAAACATATGGCAAATAAGAGAATGTGCCAAAGTAATAATGACACCACTTAAAATGCTAAATTATCCTCAAAGGCCGCTCTCGAAAAGTAATATCAAAGAAATAAGCTGTAAAATCTAAATCATTCTCTCGAGCAAAGAAGGCCAAAGTACTTATGCTGCCAGGGTGACTCACCAAAGCACTCTGTTGCAGAACTAATACAATTCAGGTGTTTCTCTACTGTGTACGATGTAACATCCCATTATATTTCTCCAGGTATTGAGGCCTAGTGATTTATGTGCATGTTTCAATGAATTCAGGGTGCCACCATCACTATCCATAGCCTCACACGCGTAAAAGTACATGATGCTGGAGTAACTCTGTGAGAACAGCAGAACATCACTACCCACTCTCCAAAATTGCAAAAGATTTTTTTTGTTTCTCTTGCGTTCTCGGCCTCCACTGATGGGTAAACTGAGAAAGCAAGCCCTGAATCCATTCCAGCTATAACAGGGATGAACTCTATGCTGCTGGCGCTGTTATGATTGAAACAAGGTCAACCAAGTGGACCTCATAGAATATTAGTTCTGGATTGGTCCAATCAGGGAGCCCTGGCTGATGGATATGAATTTGAGTGTCAGACATCATGTTCACTCTGAGTGCTAGTTCTGAGGGAGTGGAATCATTGTCAAGAACTCTCCACGTGTTAGTAAAGGATGACTTGGTATTGGGATATCGGCCTCTGTGGAGTTATTTCAGGCACCATTTCATCTGCACTGGTCATCCAGCCAACCTGCTTCCCAAGGAGTCCAAGTTGTTGTTGTAATTGTGGCATGGCATTGATGGTAAAGCCTCCAGCATTCACACTCTTCCCACATCCCACTGGCATGCAATGTTTGCGTTTTGATTCGATTTCTTATTGTCACATGAACTGAGACACAGTGAAAATATTGTTTTGCGTGCCATCCAAACAAATCTTACCTTACGTAGGTACATCGGAGTCATAGAACAGAATTCAGAATATAGCATCACAGCTACAGAAAAGGTGCAGAGAAAGCTCAACTCTAATCTATGAGAGGTCCATTCCTAAGTCTGATAACAGTGGGGAAGAAGCTGTAATTGAATCTGTTGGTGTGTGTTTTCAAACTTCTGTATTTCTCAGGAAAAGAGTGGAAGGGAGTATCACTGGGATGGGAAGGGTCTTTGATGATGCTGGCTGCTTTCCCAAGGCAGCAGGAAGTGTAGACACAGTCAATGGATGGAAGGCTGTTTTTCATGATGGACTGGGTTGTGTCCATACGTCTCTGTAATGTCTTGCAGCCTTGGGAAGAGCAGTTACCATACCATGCTGGTAAAAGTCATCAAAATTGTTAAGAGTCATTGCAAGATCATTGTAAGGATTTGCAGATTGGATGTCTACCTGCATGAGCACACCTTCCTTGGCCATCAAATCCTGGAGAGGGGACTCAGATATGGAGCTTCTATCTGAGAGGCAGGCATGCTACCCACAAGATCTGCTGATGGAAAATGGTTTGAAGATAGAAATTTCGAGAATACAATTCGAGAGAGCATTTCACAACAACAGCTTTGCACAGCATGGTTGGCACTATCTTAAATTAATCAATTAATCTGTACGAGTTCCTGCAAGTACTAAGAAGGCATCTGAAGAATGCCTTATCATACTCTTAGATTCTTTCTAAAGCACGCTGCAGGCAAATTATTTTTGAAGTGTAGTTACCAATGCTCAGCTGGTAATAGGGGTAATGGACTAATAATGGTAATGTCACTCATGATGAAAGGATTATGCCCAAATCATGGACTCTCCTACTCTTTGGATGCTGCCTGACCTGCTGTGTCTTTCCAATGCCACAACTTTTGACTGCTAATGTAGAATTCCAGGCTAATGTTCTGGGAACATGGGTTCAAATCTCCCCATAATCTCTTGATTAAATTAGAATCCAAAAGCAATCTGGCTTCACTAATGGCTGTTGATTGTTGTTAAAAACCCTTCTGGTTCATGAATGTCCTTTGGGGAAGGAAAGCTGCCATCTTTACCAACTGTGGCCTATATATGACTCCAGAACCACTGACAATGTGGTTGAATCCTGGTCAGGATTCCAGGCCAGTGATTAATTTCATCAAATTGCATTCAGACAGGTGAGACTTCACTTTTTCTTCGTAACTATAATACAGCTCCCTCAATAATCCAGTACTCCCTCAGCACTGTTAGACCTCACTACTGTTAGTAGGTTCAGCTTATCCAGTTGCCAAAATACATGTGTGCTCTGATGCATAACCTACTTATCAGACTTCACTTGCTGGCCACAATGAAAAATGGGGAAGTGGGAATTTCCTCCTGATGTGCAAAATATAATAGAGTTGAGAGAGTAAATATAGAATCATACTGAGGGACATCGCCTCATGTAGAAGGACAGCAAGACCAAGAAAGGTTGATGTGATCAAGACATCAGTTTCATTTGAGAAATACTTAAATGCACCAATGTCTTTGTATTCTTGAGACACGATGGGCTGGATAGTCTTCTTTAGTTTAATTTCTTCTGTGATCATTGTTCATAAACACCTCATCTACTGTCTCCATTGCTCTCGATGTGGTCTTCCCTACACTGGGGAGACAGGTCGCCAACTTACCAAACGTTTCAGGAGACATCTCTGGGACACACACACCAATCAACCCCATCGCCCTGTGGCTGACCAGTTCAGCTCCCTCTCCCACTCCACCAAGGACATGCAATTCCTGGGCCTCTCCGCCGCCAAACCCAAGCCACCCAAAGTGGAGGAAAAACCCTCCAACCAATCAAAGTCGATTTCAACAGTTTCCTCATTTCCCCTCCTCCCACACCGTTCCAGATCGAATCCTCCAACTAGGCATCGCTCTGTTGAACTTCTCCCACCGGTCCATCTTCCTTCCCAACTGTCCGCTCCATACTCTCCACCAATATATCACCATCATCTTCCACTTAACACTTTCTAAGCTACCTTCCCCTGAGCCCCACCCCCCTCCAATATATCTCTCATCCCCCTTGGGCACTCCTCAACATTCCTGATGAAGAGCTCATGCTCACACCGTCAACTCTCCTGCTCCTTGGATGCTGCCTGACCTGCTGTGTTTTTCCAGCACCACACGTTTTGAGACTGATGACTGACAACATTCATCAACACATTGTCTCTTTTAGAATCAGAGAATCCCTACAGTGTGGAAGCAAGCCATTCGGCCCATTGAGTCCACAGCGACCATCTGAAGACTACCCGAACCAGACCCTATCACTGCATTTTTCATTGCTAACCTACCCAGGCTGCACATCCCTGAACACTATGGGCAAGTTATCATGGCTAATATATCTAACCTGCACATCTTTGCATTGTGGGAGGAAACCCACGCAGACACAGAGAGAATGTGCAAACGCCACACAAACAGTTGACTGAGGGTCCCTGGTACTGTGAGGCAGCGGTGCTAACCACTGAGCTACCATGCCACCCCAGTTGAATGGTGGTGTTTTTTATAAGGCTGAGAATAATGCGAACAAAGTGAATAGTGAAACAAAATAAAACAAAGAACTATGGATGCTGAAGATCTGAAACAAAAGCAGAAATTGCTGGAGAAAATCAGCAGGTCTGGCAGTACCTGGGGTGAGAACGCAGAGTTAACATTTGGGGTAAAGTGCCCCTTCTTCAAAACTGGTACTGGAAACATTAACCCTGCTTTCTGTCCACAGATGCTGCCAGACTTGGTGAGTTTCTCCAGCAATTTTGATTTTTATATGAGTGATAAAACATGCCAGTAATATCTGGGAAACAATGTACTTGTCCCTGTTTACTTTGGGCTAATATACACGATATGGGGAGAGGAGAGCATCAGTTAATCAAAGATGGTGAGCAGTGGACAAGGAATTAAATGACAGAAAAAAAATAGGTGGGAGCTGAAAGACAGCAAATTATATTTACATTTATATAATGTAACAAAGAACTGCAGTTGCTGGAGATTTGATTTCATTCGATAGGCTGGTCACCGATATCCATTACAAGCCCTGCTTTCTGTAAGGACACCATCTCACTTTTCCAGTTTCTATGTCTCCGTTACATCTGTTCTGATGATACCACTTTACACAGGAGAACCCGCAAAAATGTCTAACCAAGGATTCCCCGCTACTGTGGTTGATGGGGCATTTGGCTGTGTCTGACCCATCTCCCACACCTCTGTCCTCACCCTTTCTCTCCCTTCTCACAACAACAATTGGGTCCCTCTGGTTCTCACTTACCACCCCTCGACCTTCCACACTCCAACCACTGTAAGCTGCCATTCCAGTCACCTCCAGCAGGATGCCACTACCAGATCTGTATTCCCCTATCCTCCCTTGTCAGCCTTCTGCAGGGACAGCTCCATCTGCTCCACTCCTCCTTCACACCCAACACCTCCTTTCTCATGCGACTGCAGAAAGCGTAATATCTGCCCATTTGTTTCCTCTGTCCTCTCTGCACAAGGCTCCCAACACACCTTCCAGGCAAACCTGCACTTCACTCAATCTAGTCCACTGTACTCGCTGCTCACAATGTGGTCTCCTCTACACTGGGGAGATGAAACACAGACTGGGTGGTCGCGTTACAGAGCACTTACATCCTGTCTGCAAAAAGGTCCCAAGCTTCCAGCAGCCTTCCACTTCAAAGCTCTACCATGTTCCCATGCCAACATTTGTGGCTCAGGTCTGCTGCAGTACTCCAGTGACGATCAGCACAACCTCAAGAATAATATCTCATCTTCTGCTTGGGGACCCTGCAGCCTTCAAGGTTCAACTCTGAGCTTAATCATTTTAAAGGCTGGTTATGTTTCTTAGCCACTCCCACACCCAGGTCCTGTTCTGACATGACACCCAGTCTCTCCTACTTATTCAGCTTCTCTTCTGTCCAAGCTTCCTATCAATAATCCTTTTGTCCACTTCCTCCTTTCATATTTCTCTTCCTGTCTCTCTCTCTCTCTCTCTCTCTCTCTGTTTCTCTGGGCTCCATTTCCACCTACCCAGTCACCCTCTCCTTCCCTCTGCCCAGTTCTTCAACAAAACTACCATCCAGCTATTAGTTCTGATGAAGAGTCTTTGGACTCAAAGTGTTAACTCTATTTCTCTACCCATAGATGCTGCCAGACCCGCTGAGTTTCTCCAGCAATTTATTACTGTCTGCAATTGCATTTCTCTTCAGCAGGAACAGCTATAAAACTGAGATTGGCTGGCAAGAGAGGAGCAAGCGATGAGAATTTGGTTGAAATAGCATAAATGTTCACATTATTAGGTTGAATCAGTTGAAAAGTGAATGCAACTTCAGACACCTTTCCACAAGACACGGTTCATTCCTCAGATCGTAACACACTATGGATGGAAACAAGGCCATGATTTCTCAGGCAGTGGGATACGGGATCTCTGTATGTTAATATGATCCACTCTTAATGGGTTCTGATTTTGGAACCACATAACCATGAGATCAAGGCACAGTGCAGGAAAATAGTACTGAGGTAGAACATCAGTCATGATCGAGTATAAATGCAGGAATAGGCACGAGTATCTGACTGCTGCCCCTAATTTTATTCTTATATTCCTTTACTCTCTCATGACTCTTTTCACCCATAACTTAGATTTGGTATCAAAGAAGCTTCCAGAACATCATTTCTATGAATTGGTCCATTCAAGTCACCTCCAACTGACCTTGCCCGATCTTGTGGCAAGTTTTGAGCTGGGAAGGGCATTTAATCAGGTGGGGTGTTGCTATATCTGAACCCCGTTACCACCTCCTTAAGCCAGAGTTTAATTGGGGAATGCACTGCCACACCCTCTGCATCCCAGTAGAGACCTTTAAATGGCTAAGCAAAAGTTAGGGCCCCATCCTTCCAGCACTGGGAATAAGCAAGCTGCAATGTGCTTCTCAACATGCACTTTCCATACAGGTCAACCTGTATGGCCAACTCACATGTGTGCCATGGGGGCACAGCTCCCCTAAGCAAAGATAGCTGGCCCCGATTTGAGGGACCCAGCGAATGGCTATCTGAAAGATGGAAGCTTGGTGAGTATCACCACTGCCGGTGAGGCCCTCTCTCCACGCTCTCCAACCATAAAATCCCCCAGGTCCAATTGCTAACCTATAGCCTTCATCCATTCTTTGTGATTCTAGGGGCTGTCCTTCCCTGCAGCAGCCACAGCCCTCCCAATGGCGCTGCTACATGCAAGAGCGAGGTGAGATTCCTTCTCTCAGTGTCTTAATTTCTGGCGAAAGCCGAATGGTGGCATCACCATTGGTCTTTTGTAGGTCTTTCCAAAAAATAGATCTAAACAGCTACACCTCCACCCCAGCCTGGTCATCAAATAGGAACCCCAATGACGAAGGAGGATGCTACCCATAGACTGGGGCTGAGAATGCAATGGTAACTTTGAACATGGTCTTCTTCCAACCAAGGAATGGTGTGTGCAGGATGGCAGCTGAGGATCAGAATGCAGTGGATGGAGAGAGCTTTTGCTGAACAGAATTAATTTGCGTTCGGTTAAGCAGAAGCATCATACAGATGTTGCACAGAAACAGCCCCTTCGGTCCAACTCATCCATGCCAACTAGATATCCTCTAATCCCATCCGCCAGCACTTGGTCCATTTCCCTCTAACCCTTCCTATTCATTTACCCATCCCGATGCCTTTTAAATGTTGCAATTTTACCACCCTCCACCACAACCTCTGGCAGCTCATTCCATACACGTACCACCCTCTGCATGAAAATGTTGCCTCTTAGGTCCCTTTTATATCTTTCCTCTCTCATCCTAAACTTGTGCCCTCTAGTTCTGGACTCCCCCACCCTAGGAAAAAGACCTTGTTATGTTGTCTTACTTTCTGGGTGATCTTTAAGGATTTACATAATATTATTTTGACAATGCAAATCACCGAGTCTAACTGAGCAACTTAGCAAGTCAAGGAGTAAATTCTGGGAGACAGGACCATCCTTTTCACTTTGCCGCAAAGTTACATGGAGACATCAAATAAAATATATGAGCAGGAGGAGGCCATTCAGCCCTTCGAGCCTGCTCTGCCATTCAATATGATTGTGGCTAATCATCCAACTTAGTGCCCGTTTCTCCCCACATGCTTTGACCCCTTTTGACCTAACTGCTGCTTCTACATCTTCCGTAATGTGGAGGTGCCAGTGTTGGACTGGGGTGGACAAAATCAAAAATCACATGACACCAGGTTACAGTCCAACAGGTTTATTTGAAACCACAAGCATTCGGAGCTCTGAGGAAGGAGCAGGGCTCTGAAAGGTTGCAATGTCAAATAAGCCTGTTGGACTATAACCCGGTGTCGTCTGATTTTTGATTTCATCTTTCTTGAAAGTCTTTGGTGTTTTGGCCTCAACAATTTCCCATAGCAGAGAATTCCACCGCTGTCTGGTGTAAACCCACTCTGATGGCATGCCTCTTTTACAAGATGCTTAGGGAGTCCATACAATACACTGAGCACTTTCTAAGTGTTTAGAGAGAGTGGGGATGCCACTCCCAAACCCACAGGCTTCCAGCTTCTTCTTGAAACATATCTTTAAATACCGCAGAGCGATCTCTGACTCAGCCGCCTCCAGACAGGCACAGCATGCGTCTTTCCTGGGTAAGGCAGTCCCAGCCAGTTGGGTGCCAGGCAATGTAAACACTGGTTCTGTGTGGCTGGAATCTACTCTGCAGTTATTGGTCTCAGATGTGTCATTTGACAAGGGCATAAATCACACGTACTATATGTAAAAAAAAAGTTTTGTTTCGCACCGGGAGCATTCGGACGACCATCCATAAAATCTGCACACATTCCTGAAAGATCAGTAATCACTTTTTCTGGAATGGTTAAGTTATTTCAATAATTTGATGGAGGTATTTCAGAACCATTTGCTGGCTGTTTGAATTTACCCATGTATGATATCCCTTCTGTATTAATTAAGCAGCCAAATACTCCTATATTCCTGCACCCAGTATGAACAAATTGGAATGTGACTCCACCTTAAATGTCCTTCTCTGTTGAAATCAATTTGACTGGATTAAATAAACATACAGATGTGACAAGGCAAGAACCAGATAAAATAGGATGAAAAAAAACTGATTTGAATATAACTTGCAGTGAAAATCTGAGATGTGTTGGTAATGTGTTCTCAAAATGTGACTAGAATCCATACAGTGTGGAAGCAGGTCATTTGGCCCAGTGAGTCCACACTGAACCCCCAAGGGGCATCCCACCCTGACCAACCTCCCTATCCTATCCCCATAATCCTGCATTTGCCACGGCTAATCCACCTAACCTGCACATCTTTGTACTGTGGGAGGAAACAGGAGCACCAGGAAGAAACCCACACAGACACAGGGAGAATGTGCAAACTCCACATAGTTGCCTGAGGGTGGAAAGAAATCCAGGTTTCTGCTGCTAACCACTGAGCCTCCATGCCACTCAGATCTATTAAATAAATCATCTGAAGACACTAATTAATGGCATATGGTGGCAGTTACCAAGGAAATAACTTAACATTTTCTATGTTAACTTTTAAACTCATAACAGTAGAAACTAGAGCTCCATAACCATGGGTTTAAAGATTACAAACATTTGCAATATATTACACTGCCCCTTAAGTCTACCGTGGTTCAGTCAATAGAACTTTGAATTTCTTGTTTGCTTTTCTTGAAACAAATGACTTCAACTAGACTTCTCCTACTATAATATAGCAGTTAAAATCTGCACGCTCTCTCTTTTTTGAAAATATGTTTGTTTTTTAAATATTAATAGTTTTATAAATCGGCTATTTTTAAGTCTGGTTTTATTTTGTCTTTTTCATTTCACCTATTTCCAAACATTCTGTTAATAACACAAATAACTTTTATGATAATACAAAACAAAGAACTGCAGGTGCTGGAAATCTGAAACAAAATCAGGTTTTGCTGGAGAAACTCAGCAGGTCGGACAGCATCCGTGGAGAGAAAGCTGTACCGAAGAAGGGTCACTTGACTCAAAATGTTAACTCTGTTTCTCTCTCCACAGGTGCTGCCAGACCTGCTGGATTTGTCTAGCAATTCCATCTAAAACAGGGTAAACAGCCAGGGTGGGGGAGTCCAGAACTAGAAGGCATAGATTCAGGGTGAGAGGGTAAAGATTTAAAAAGGACTAAAAGGGCAACTTTTTCACTTGGATGGTGGTGCGTGCATGGAATGAGTTGCCAGAGGAAGTGTTGGAGGCTGGTACAACTGCAACATTTAAAAGGCATCTGGATGGGTATATGAATAGGAAGGGTTCAGAGGGATATGGGCCAAATGCTGGCAAATGGAACAGGATTAATTTAGGGTATCTGGTTGGCATGGACGAGTTGGCCCAAAGTTTCCGTGTTGTATATCTCTATGATTCTACTCCTTTAAAATATCATAACATGTTAACTGTTTAAATATTAACCTATTTGTTTACTAAAAATAAAGTACCAATACATTTCTTTCAGCTCTGTAGTTTAAGTTATACTTACCAAACAGTAAAAATGAACTAATGAGAAAGAGCAACGGGAAAATCTACAGGAACAAATGGAATAACATCTCGCATAATATCCTCAAACATCAATAATATGTCACTTTTCTTGGTTGGCAGGAATTCCAGTCATAGCCATCTCTCCTCAATGATTTAGACTGATCTAATTTTGAAATCAATCACTAACTGAAGAAACCATTAGTTTTATCTGTTTTAAACATAAACAGTGATACATTAATGGCTGGATCAAAACTACAGCACAGTGGCTATCACTGCTAACTCACAGTGCCAGAGACCTGGGTTCAATTCCTGCCTTGGCAACTGACTGTGTGGAGTTTGCACATTCTCCCCATGTCTGCATGGGTTTCTTCTGGGTGCTCTGGTTTCCTCCCACAGTCACAAAGATATGCAGGTTAGGTGAATTGGCCATGCTAAATTGCCCATAGTGTTAGGTGAAGGGGTAAATGTAGGGGAATGGGTCTGGGTGGGTTGCTCTTCGGAGGGTCGGTGTGGACTTGTTGGACCGAAGAACCTGTTTCCCCATTGTAAGTAATCTAATCATCGATTTGGAATATATTTGGATCTGTTCTTGCTGGTTCGGGTTGCTCATTGTAGTGGCCGGTATATTGGGTCTAGGTCTGTGTGATTGTTGATGGAGTCCGTGGGATGAGTGCCATACTTTCAGAAATTCTCTAGCTGTCCTCTGTCTGCCTTGTCCTATGATCGTTGTGTTGTCCCAGTCTAATTTGTGATCCTTGTCATCTGTGTGTGTCACACAGAAACAAAGATGATGAAGCAGATGACTGATAGACTGTCTGCAAGTCCTCAGTCTTGAGAAAGAAGATTCATGGTTTCCTTGTACTGTCACAGAAATACCAATCCTTGCCCGGCCCGTTTCAGCATTTGCAATGATTGACAATGTTGTATTCTTGCTATCTGTCCTGAAGAGCAAAAGATGAAAAACTTCACCTTTTTTTGCTTTGTACCACCGAGTGGGTACATGTGTGGATTGTTTCCAAAAGGGAGTCAGATGTTGGCTTGAAATGCTTCAAGCCCAGAAATATCAACTCTTCTGCTCTCTCTAGAATCATGGCACATTTTGCTTTCTTGATTCATAATTTATCTCGCATTTCTATTGGGGAAAGGCATACTTACATTTATGTAGCAGCTTAGGATATTCGAAAGCAATCTGCAACCAATTAAATATCTTTAAAGTGCAGTCATTGGTGTAATGTAAGAAACACAATTGCACACAGCAAACACTTACAAACAACAACAACGTGATCATGATTGCATAATCTTTTTTTTTATTCACAGCATGCAGGTACAGCAGGCAGTGAAGAAAGCTAATAGCATGCTGGCCTTCATAACAACAGGAATTGAGTATAGAAGCAAAGAGGTCCTTCTGCAGCTGTACAGGGCCCTGGTGAGACCACACCTGGAGTATTGTGTGCAGTTCTGGTCTCCAAATTTGAGGAAAGACATTCTGGCTATTGAGGGAGTGCAGCGTAGGTTCACGAGGTCAATTCCCGGAATGGCGGGACTATCATGCTTAAAGATTGGAGCGACTGGGCTTGTAAACCCTTGAGTTTAGAAGGCTGAGAGGGGATCTGATTGAAACGTATAAGATTATTAAAGGATTGGACACTCTGGAGGCAGGAAGCATGTTTCCGCTGATGGGTGAGTCCCGAACCAGAGGACACAGTCTTAAAATAAGGGATAGGCCACTTAGAACAGAGTTGAGGAGAAACTTCTTCCCCCAGAGAGTGGTGGGTGTATGGAATGCTCTGCCCTAGAAGGCTGTGGAGGCCAAGTCTCTGGATACTTTCAAGAAAGAATTGGTTAGAGCTCTAAAGGATAGTGGAATCAAGGGTTATGGAGATAAAGCAGGAACAGGATACTGATTAAGGATGATCAGCCATGATCATAATGAATGGTGGTGCTGGCTCGAAGGGAAGAATGGCCTACTCCTGCACCTATTGTCTATTGTGGGATGTAAGTGTCGGTAGTTGGGTCGGCATTTCTTCTCTGTCTCTAATTGCCTTTGAGAAGTTTGTGGGGAGCTGCCTTTTTGAACCTCTGTAGTCCATGTGCTGTAGATAGACTCCCCAGAGCTGTTAAAGGAGGGAATGTGACCCAGACACCCTGAAGGAATGACGATATATTTCCGAGTCAGGATGGTGAGTGGCTTGGAGGTGAACTTGTAGGTCGTGGTTTCCAATGGATCTTGTCCTTCTAGATGGAAGTGGTTCTGAGTCTGGAAGGCGCTGTCACAGAATCTTTAATGAATTTCTTATATAATCTGTTTTGTGGATACTGACTGTGGCATAAACAAATCTCTCCACCCCGAGGTTCCCAGCCTCATTCCTGATGAAGGGCTCCAGCTCCTTGATGAAGGGCTCCATCAATTTTCCTGCTCCTTGGATGCTACCTGACCTTCTGTGCTTTTCCGCAACACACTCTCAACTCTGATTGAGTCGGAAAAGATAGGAGAGGTCTTGAATGAGTACCTTTCTTCAGTATTTACAAATGAGAGGGACCGTATTGTTGAAGAGGAGAGTATGAAACAGACTGGTAAGCTAGAGGAGATACTTGTTAGGAAGGAAGATGTGTTGGGCATTTTGAAAAACTTGAGGAAAGACAAGTCCCCTGGTCCTGACGGGATATATTCTAGGATTATGTGGGAAGCAAGAGAGGAAATTGCAGAGCCGTTGGCAATGATCTTTTCGTCTTCACTGTCAACGGAGGTGGTACCAGAGGACTAGAGAGTGGCGAATGTTGTGCCCCTGTTCAAAATAGGGAATAGGGATAACCCCTGAAATTATAGGCCAGTTAGGAAAGGGTACTGAGGGATAGGATTTATGAGTATCTGGAAAGACACTGCTTGATTAGGGACAGCCAGCACAGATTTGTGAGGGGTAGGTCTTGCCTTATAAGTCTTATTGAATTCTTTGAGGAGGTGACCAAGCATGTGGATGAGGGTAGAGCAGTGGATGTAGTGTAAATGGATTTTAGGAAGGCATTTGATAAGATTCCCCATGGTAGACTTATGCGGAAAGTCAGGAGGCATGGGATAGTGGGAAATTTGGCCAGTTGGATAGAGAACTGGCTAACCGGTTGAAGTCAGAGAGTGGTGGTCGATGGTAAATATTCAGCCTGGAGCCCAGTTACAAGTGGGGTTCCGCACGGATCAGTTCTGGGTCCTCTGCTGTTTGTAATGTTTATTAATGACTTGGAAGAGGGAGTCGAAAGGTGGGTCAGTAAATTTGCAGACAATACGAAGATTGGTGGAGCTGTGGATAGTGAGGAGGGCTGTTGTCGGCTGCAAAGGGACTTAGATATGATGCAGAGCTGGGCTGAGGAGTGGCAGATGGAGTTCAACCCTGTCAAGTGTGAGGTTGTCCATTTTGGAAGGACAAATAAGAATGCGGAATACAGGATTAACGGTAGGGTTCTTAGAAAGGTGGAGGAGCAGAGGGATCTTGGGGTCTATGTTCATAGCTCTTTGAAAGTTGCCACTCAGGTGGATAGAGCTTGTAAGAAGGCCTATGGTGTATTAGCATTTATTAGCAGAGGGATTGAATTCAAGAGTCGTGAGGTGATGTTGCAGCTGTACAGGACCTTGGTAAGGCCACATTTGGAGTACTGTGTGTAGTTCTGGTCGCCTCATTTTAGGAAAGATGTGGAAGCTTTGGAGAGGGTGCAGAGGAGATTTACCAGGATGTTGCCTGGAATGGAGAATAGGTCGTACGAGGATAGGTTGAGAGTGCTAGGCTTTTTCTCATTGGAACGGCAAAGGATGAGGGGTGACTTGATAGAGGTTTATAAGATGATCAGAGGAATAGATAGAGTAGGCAGTCAGAGACTTTTTTCCCGGGTACAACAGAGGGTTACAAAGGGACATAAATTTAAGGTGAAGGGTGGAAGGTATAGGGGGGATGTCAGGGGTAGGTTCTTTACCCAGAGAGTGGTGGGGGCATGGAATGCGCTGCCTGTGGGAGTGGCAGAGTCAGAATCATTGGTGACCTTTAAGCGGCATTTGGATAGGTACATGGATGGGTGCTTAATCTAGGATAGAAGTTCGGCACAACATCGTGGGCCGAAGGGCCTGTTCTGTGCTCTCTTGTTCTATGTTCTATGATCTCCAGCATCTGCAGACCTCACTGTCTCCTTTTTCACAATGGTGCCAAGCGATCCTTTAGATCCACCCGAGAGAACAGCCAAGGTCTTTGTTTCATCTCTCATTCAATAAATGGCCCCTCATTTCCGAGGCCAGTCTGTTAAGGCAAAAGGGAAAGAAGGTGGGTTAGGCTTGTGTGAGATGATCAAGACATGGAGAAGTGAGACCACTGAGAGATTTAAATACAGGGCTGAGACTTGGTCTCTGCAAATTTAGCAAATGCAAAAGTGCAGGCAAATGGGACACAGCACAGGTAGACATGGTCAGTGGTTAGCACAGCCACCTCACAGGGACACAGGTTCAATTCCAGCCTCGGGTGACTGTCTGTGTGGAGTTTGCGCACTCCCCACCCCTTGTCTGCATGGGTTTCCTCCGGGTTCTCCGTTTTCCTCCCACAGTCCAAAGGTGTGCAGGTGAGGGTGGATTGGCTGTGCTAAATTACCCACAGTGTCCTGGGACATGTAGAGTAGGTGGATTGGCCATGCTACATTGCCCATAGTGTCCTGGGAGATGTAGGTTAGGTGGATTGGCCATTGGAAATGCAGGGTTACAGGGATAGGGCGGAAATCTTTTCAGAGGGTTGGTGCAGATGGCCTGCTTCCACATTGTAGGGATTCTATGATCAAAGTATTTTGGATGTTTCAATCAGGGAAGGGAAGGTGACTGAGGGCTGAGGGGAAACACTTGGGAACACGAGTGAGCCATTTCAGCTCCACAAGCTTGCTTCACCTCCCTACCAGTGGTGTCCAATTGTCGGCAGAAATTCCAGTCATTACCATCGCTTCTCAATGATATAATATTAAAATCAATCACTAAGTGCGAAGAAACTGTTAGTAATGACTTAAGGGCAGGTCAGTTTATTTTGTTTCATGTAAACATGCTGTGATCCTCTGACATTCTGTGATAACTGAAAGCCAGTTCGATTTCTGTCGTAAAAGTATGACTGTTTGTGTTGAGAGTTAAGGAAATCCGATTAGCATTTGTGGTTTTCCAACTATGACATTTGCAGTACTGAGGCATTGAGCAACCAAAAGCAGCTTAGTTACAGTGGATGGGCAGCCATATCTGTTGCTTGACCTTTATTTGACTCTTTGTGCTTCTGGTGCATGATTGATGTAATACTGGGTGATCCTGAGTCATACTGTTATGAACTCATGCAATCCAGCAGGCAGAATTCCCCACATCCCCATCAATCCCTAAGTAATAATACATTAAATTGTTTAGCTCCACTCTGCCAGGCATAGACAGAGCATAGGAACTGCAATGGAGTGTTACTTGCTCCTTACTACATTACTGCCAGGTCAGCCAGCAGAGAGAGATGAAGGGTGAATGAGATGAGTTAGAACACAGAGAGTAAGAGATTTTTATGACAAATTTTATGGAGAGTGGGAGCTTGGCTTGGACTGTATTTGAATACTCAAACATAGAACCAAAAATAATGCATAGAGTCATCGTGTTTAACAACAGATCCTTCAATTCAACTTGTCCATACTGACCAGATATCCTCAGTTAATCTTGTCCCATTTTTCAGCACTTGGCCCACATCCCTCTGAAACCTTCCTATTCATAAATTCATCTCATGTCTTTTAAATATTGCAATTGTACCAGCCTCATTCCATACACGCACCACCCTCTGTGTGAAAATGTTGCCCCTTAGGTCCCTTTTAAATCTTTCATGTTTTCAGCATCACAATGTGTGATGTTGTCGGATATTGCAATGGAGGAGCAAAGAGTACTCTGGTGCTTGGACATTTATGTTCAGGTTAAACACAACAGCAATGTCCCTGCTTATGAATGTACATCACTTCCAGAAAATGTAAATGAGCCAGGTTACAAGCTTCATTGAATTACCTTAAATTGCTTGCAAGTATCATGACGATGGATATCACCCATGAATACAGAGAATACTTCATGACAATTTGTTTTAAAGGAAAGTGACATACAGCCAAAAATGACTGCAGATGTAAATTCTGGACAGAGAGAAAGAGAGATACTGGAATGTCACATCTGAACAGATGTCAAGGGAACTTCAAAAAGATAGACTTGAAAAAGAGAAAGTACATTACATACTGAACTATAAACTCCTGGGAGTTATCTCAGATTGTGAACATTATGGAGGAAGAGAGAGCAGTTGGGCAAGGGATATGTTTTGTGTCTTCTTCTTTCAAGAGTACATGGGTTAAAATCCAGTTCAATCCTGGCCTGTGTGCGCTAGTGGAAGAAGGAGTGTTAGTGAGCTGAGATACTTGTGGTATTAGCCTGGGTTCAACCACGAGTGTGCTGTAAAGATCCATGGTTTAAGTGACACCCATAAGTCACTGCTGCATTGCAAGTAAAGAAGTCTCTTACTTTACCTGATAGAAGATTGCTAGCTAGCAAACAGGACAACAGGAGCAGCCTCTCACTCTGAGATCTGCTAGTCAACCACTGTTAGAAGAAAACAAGGCAAACAAATTTCAACTAACCTGCACAGCCAAGAATCCTCAAAGTTGACTGTTCAACTATCAACATTCCACAATCTACCATTCACAAATGACTCACAGAGATGGATCAGTATATCCATAACTTTATTTTACTTCACTTCTCACTTCTAATCTCTGACTCCGTGTGTTGCTTTATTTTTCCTTCTCGCATTTAGGAACTCAATTGTTTGTTATCTCAAGAAATCCTAGTTAAATTGGCGCCTTTTCAAACATAAATGCATTTGGTTTGAGAGAAAGGTGTCCAAATTAATGTTGTTGTGACCAACCATGAGGTGGATGAATAAAGAAGGAGAATTAGATCATTCCTCCTTACCTTAGAGCTTGGCATTTTTAGTGTATTCTGTCTGGAACCATAACAATTTGGGAACATTGCCTGGGATCTGGTTGGACCATTAGTGAGATGCACTTTGCCTCTCGCAGGGACTCTTTAGCTGCTGCAACAATGTTAATGCTATCTCTGATGATGAAAGAAGGATGTGGACAATGAGTTATTAAAAGATCCAACAGATATTTATAGCTCACTGACCATGGATCTTAATCTTGGATTACTTTAGGGCACACAGAACTTTGAGCCTGCCCCACCATTTAATACGATCATGGCTGATCATGCATTTGCAGTATCCCACTCCCGCTTTCTCTCCATACCCCTTGATGCCTTTAGCTGCAAGAGGTACATCTTGCTCTCTCATGAATATACTAATGAATGGCTTCCTGTGGGAGAGAATTCCACAGGTTGACAACTCGCTTAGTGAAGAAATTGTGCCTTTTCTCAGTCCTGAAAGACCTACCCCTTATTCCTTAGTCTGTGACTTCTCTTAGACCAGACTTCACCAAAATCGGGAACATTCTTCCTGCATCCTAGCTTGTCCAGTCCAATCAGGATTTTATATGTTTCTATGAGATTGCACCTTATTCCAGGGGATTGAAGCCCAGTCGATCCAGTCTTCCCTCATATATCAGTCTTGCCGTCCCGGGAATCAGTCTGGTGAACCTTCACTGGACTCCTTCAATAAGAATGTTCTTCCTCAGGCTTGGAGACCAAAACTGTACTCAAGATGTGGCCTCACCAAGGCCCACTATAATTGCAGCAAGCCACCCCTACTCCAATACTCAAATCCTCTCGTTATGAGGGCCAGCATGCCATTAGCTTTCCTCACTGCCTGCTGCACATACTTGCTAACCTTCAGTGACTGCTCCATCATGACACCCAGGTCTTGTTGCACCTCACCTTTTCCTAAACTGGCACCATTCAGATAATGATCTGCCTTCCTGTTTTTTCCACCAAACTAGATAACCTCACATTTATCCACATTATATTGCATTTGCCAAGTATTTGCCCACTCAGCCGGTCTGTCCAAGTCACCCTGCGGCCTCTCTTAACATCCTCCTCACAGCACACTGCCACCCAGCTTAGTGTCATCTACAAATTTGGAGATATGGCATTCAATTCTTTCATCTCAATCATTAATGTGTAACCCAAACAGCTGAGGTTCCAGCACTGAACCCTGTGGTACCCCATTCGTCAATCCCTGCTACTGAAAAGTACCCATTTATTCTAACTCTCTGCTTCCTGTCTGCCAACCAGTTTTCTATCCACATCAATACATTCTCTCCACATCCATGAGCTTCACATTTCCTTATTAATCTCATGTGGGACCTTGTCAAAAGCCTTTTGAAGGTCCAAATACACAACATCCACTGATTCAACATTGTCCACTCTACTGATCACATCCTCAGAAAATTCCAGAAGATTTGTCAAGCATGATTTCCCTTTAGTGAATCCATGCTGACCTGGACTGATCCTGTCACCGCTTTTCCAAATACTCAACAATTATACCCTTAATAATTGACACCAGCACTTTCCCTACCATGGATGTCATGCTAACTGGGCTATAATTCCCTGTGTTCTCTGTCCCACATTTTTAAAACGTGGTGTTACATTAGCTACCGTCCACTCCATTAGAACTCTTCCAGATTCTATAGAATGGTGGAAAATGATCACCAATGCATCCACTATTTCAAGGGCCCACTTTCTCAAGTACTCTGGAATGGAGAGCATCAGGACCTGGGGACTGATCAGGTTTTAATCCCATCAATTTCCCCAATACCAAAGTTTGTGAGAAGATTTGTAGCTCGGGTGCTTGTTGTTGTGGTTCTGTTCGCCGAGCTGGGAATTTGTGTTGCAGACGTTTCGTCCCCTGTCTAGGTGACATCCTCAGTGCTTGGGAGCCTCCTGTGAAGCACTTCTGTGATCTTACCTCCGGCATTTGTAGTGGTTTGAATCTGCCGCTTCCAGTTGTCAGTTCCAGCTGTCCGTTGCAGTGGTCGGTATATTGGGTCCAGGTCGATGTGCTTATTGATTGAATTTGTGGATGAGTGCCATGCCTCTAGGAATTCCCTGGCTGTTCTCTGTTTGGCTTGTCCTTTAATAGTAGTGTTGTCCCAGTCGAACTCATGTTGCTTGTCATCTGCGTGTGTGGCTACTAAGGATAGCTGGTTGTGTCGTTTCGTGGCTAGTTGGTGTTAATGAATATGGATCGTTAGCTGTCTTCCTGTTTGTCCTATGTCGTGTTTTGTGCAGTCCTTGCATGGGATTTTGTACACTACATTGGTTTTGCTCATGCAGGGTATCCGGTCCTTCGTTCTGGTGAGTTGTTGTCTGAGAGTGGCTGTTGGTTTGTGTGCTGTAATGAGTCCTAGTGGTCGTAGTAGTCTGGCTGTCAGTTCAGAAATGCTCTTGATATATGGTAGTGTGGCTAGTCCTTTGGGTTGCGGCATGTCCTCGTTCCGTTGTCTTTCCCTTAGGCATCTGTTGATGAAATTGCGCGGGTATCCATTTTTGGCGAATACATTGCATAGGTGTTCTTCTTCTTCTTTTTGCAGTTCTGGTGTACTGCAGTGTGTTGTGGCCCTTTTGAATAGTGTCTTGATGCAACTTCTTTTGTGTGCAGCCACACACGCAGATGACAAGCAACATGAATTCGAATGGGACAACACTACTATTATAGGACAAGCCAAACAGAGAACAGCCAGGGAATTCCTAGAGGCATGGCACTCATCCACAGATTCAATCAATAAGCACATCGACCTGGACCCAATATACCGACCACTGCAACGGACAGCTGGAACTGACAACCGGAAGCGGCAGATTCAAACCACTACAAATGCCGGAGGAAACATCACAGAAGCGCTTCACAGGAGGCTCCCAAGCACTGAGGATGTCACCTAGACAGGGGATGAAACGTCTGCAACACAAATTCCCAGCTTTCCCCAATACTGTTTCCTGACTAATAAGGATTTCTTTCAGTTCCTCCTTCATGCTAGACCTAATGTCCCCTTGCATTTCCTGAAGGTTATTGTGTCCTCCTTAACGAAGGCAGTTCCAAAGTATTTGTTCAACTGGTCTGCTATCTCTTTGTTGTCCGTTATGAATTCACCTGGTTTGAAGTGTAATTTGTCTTCACCAGTCTTTTTCTTTTCACATTAGCTATATAAACTTTTGAAGTCAGTTTCTATGTTTTCCGCAAGCTTACTCATGTATTATATTTTTCCCTTCTGAATTAACCCCTTTGTCCTCCTCTGCTGAATTTTAAGTTTCACCCAGTCCTTAGGGTTGCTGCTTTTGCTGATCAATTTATATGCCTCACCTTTGGCTTGAACACTATCCCTAATTTCTATTGTTAACCATGGTTGAGTCAGCTTCCCCGTTTTACTCTTACACCAGACTGGGATGTCCAATTGTTAGTCCTTGTGTTTTTTAAATGTCTACCATAAGGCTTGGTGTGAATCACTAACTCAGTGTCTGAGCCCTGCCAGGTGATAGAATTCCGTTGAACCCAAAACTGTTGAACTACGTAGTTTGAATGTCGAAAGTTAAGATGATTAATTCGGCAAGTTCAACCAAACTGAACAAATCTGAAATTATCTAAACAAGCTTTCTAAAACTCACATATTGGTGACAGGTTGAAGTGTAAGAGATCAGGACACATGAGTTATGACTTGTGACAGTACCTAATGTGAAAGGGGTAATATTGAAAGGAAGAATTTCTGAACTTTGATGAGGTTACAGTGGAGTTTGGGATACAGCTGTAAGCCATGGCCTCTTGAGATATATGCACTGAAAGGTGATATATAAACAAATAATGAATTTAACAGTTAGAGAGAAGTATTAAGAATTCACAAGTTAAGGCGGCTGTTGAGAAAAGATAAACTCCTTCATAAAAAAGTTTCAGCAGAAATAAAATGACAAACAAGAATTCTTGATTTACAGCATCAGTTTTCAGATTAAAAAAAAGATCAAGACCCTAAAGGACCGAAAGAATTCTTATAAACGTCAAAAGGATATTGCTTCGTGAAAATGTTCAGAAACAAGAGACAACAGCAATTGTTCAGGAAGCAGGTCACTATAAAACACAACTGAAGTAATTCATAAAAGACAAAAGTTATTCATAGTAAACTTGAAGGATGCAAAAGTAAAGATAGTTGATGTAGCAGAAAATTTGGCCAGATGTCATAACTTTTAGACTGGATTTGAGAATAAAAGCAAGAAACATCTTTATGAGTACTGTGTGTACCATTTACAAAATGCACTGTGGAAATTCACTCGAGATCCTTTGACAGCACTTACCTAACATTCTACCATGTAAACAGACAGGAGCATGGGAACATCACCACTTTCACGTTCCCCTCCAAGACACTCACTATCCTGACTTGGGAATACATCGCCATTCCTTCACTGACACTAGGCCAAAATCCTGTAACACCTTCCCTAACAGCATTGTGGGTCTATCCATAGCACATGGACTGCAGCAGTTCAAGAAGGCAGCTCACTACCACTTTCTCAAGGGCAATAAATGCTGACCCAGCTCGCAAGATCCATATTCCATAAATGAATAATAAGTAAGCAAATTGATGAAGTTAGGTAAGAAAATGATGTGTTGAAATTTGAATTGCAAGAAAAGTAATCCCTCTTGGCATAATGAGAAATTGCCAAGGAAGTAGACAATCAGAGCTGTTGCCTTGACTGAGAGGCAAGTTAGGAGGTCAGAACATAGGCGCTTCTGTGTAATGAAGAATGAACCTGTCCGGGTTTGTCCCCAAAACTGTGGCAGGACCTTCTCTGGGCCAGCCTATTCCCATCTGATTTTATGAGCACCCTCGCCATGTTTTCATTCCCTCCGTACCTCTGAGAAATTGGCTCATGCACAAAATGGTGTGCTGATTGAAGGAGAGCAAATTGCTCCTCTTCCCCTTTCTGATGCACTAGCCTGCACTGGAGAGCTGGGGAACATTAGTGGAAGTACTAGTCTTCACAAAGTGAAGAGCAAGTGGGGAGGTTGCAGGCTTGATCATTCAGAGTTGGAGAAAAGTTGGAAGATAAACAGACAGTTGAAGGGATCACCCCATCGAAGTGAACAGATGCAAGCTTGGATTTCTAAAATATACAAAGGATAAAGCATTGGATGAAGATCTGCCTGATTGTGTCAGCGTGAAGGGTCTTGATGTTGTTAACCCTTGTTTCTTTTTAATGTAGGAGTTGAAAATTGCTCGATGAGAATTCTATTTTATCATTTGTTTGCATAAGGGGGAGGCTTTAGCCTAGTGGTATTGTCACAAGATTATTCATTCAGAGAGCCAGGTAATGTGCTGGGGACCCAGGTTTGAATTTTACCAAGGAAGATGGTGCAATTTGAACTCAACAACAATCTGGAATTAAGAGTCCAGTAATGGCCATGAAACCATTGTCAGTTGTCAGGGGAAAACCCCATCTGGGCCACTAATGCTCTTTAGGGAAGGAAACTGCCATCCTTAATGGGTCTGGCCTACATGTGACTCCAGACTCACAGCAATGTGGTTGACTCTTAACAGCCCTCTGAGCAATTCGGGGGTGGGCAATGAATGCTGTGCTCACATCCTCTGGATAAATATGAAAAAAGGTCTTCATTTGAAAGTGATTGTTAAGTCTGTTAGAAGCTGAGAAACTGTAACCATTTGTTATTTCAGTGTGAGCATTGTGCTATTAAGGAATTGAATTAGCTTGCTTCATAAGAGATAATACCAGCCATTGAACTGGAACCATCCAGAACAAGACAAATCACTGTTTGATTTCCATTATGTGCAATTCAAAATTGAGTTTTAAGGTTGATTAACCTGTTGTAAAACTGAAAGTCTTACTCATGCTTAATGAAACACATCTTGACAATCAGCTGTATGAGGGAGCTCTTATAATGATAAAAAGACGTGCACGTCTGCTCAACAATTTTTAATTTTAAGTGTTCAGTTGTGTGAACTGAAATTTAATGCTGGTTCTTGGATGCCCCAGAGAAAGCAACTTAGAAAATAACTCTTGCAAAGGCTGTTGGAACTAGGACAGACTATTTAAAGAAGGGTCACTGGACCTGAAGCGTTAACTCGCCTTCTCTCTCCACAGATACTGCAGACCTGCTATGTTTCTCCAGCAATTTCTGATTTCATTCTGGATTATTTTGTTGATTTTAGCTCCAAATAACAAACTTGTACAAATTAAAGTAGGAGGAACAAGTATTAGATGTCCAAAAGCAGGCTTTAAAAATTAATTTATTCAGAAAACTTCATGTGTAAGGTGACATGCCTTTGTGAGTAAAAACAGGAAGCACTGGAGAAACTCAGCAGGTCTGGCAGCATGCTGAGCTAAAGTTGCGTGTCTGGTTCAACTTCTGTTCCTCTTGCCAAGCTGCTGCCAAACCTGCTGAGTTTCTCCAACATTTTCTGTTTTCATTCCAGGTTCTAGCATCTGCAATATTTTATTTTTATTTTGCCTTTACATGTGTTTTGCTCTGCCCTTTGCAGTTATTAGCAGCTTTATAACTCTGCACAGTTTTTTGCATTTTTAATTTTTTTGTTAACTTTCTTAATCGAGACAATTGCACATTGGATTCCTGAACAGAGCCACAGCAGGATTTTGATTTCTTATAAACAGAAAGCATGGAATTCCAACTCCATCTTAAGAGCTTTGAAAGAAAATGGAGCCACACACACAATCCAAATAGTTTCTGTGGAGATAAGAGAAGTAAAATTGTCTAAAATCAAACAAAAAAGGGAAGAGATCTTTCAGTCCCATCAACACTGTTATGTGAATTTAGGATACCTTTGTAATTTGAAATGCCTGAAGAAATTTAGTAAGGGATTAAAGAGTACGGGGAGAAAGTGGAAACAGAGTACTGAGTTGGGTGATCAGCCATGATCATAATGAAAGGTAGAACAGGCTCAAAGGATTGAACAGCCTTGTCCTATTTTCTATATATAAAGGAACCTCGATTATGCGGCATTCGATTATCCAAGTTTGGGATTATCCGGACAAGATCACAAGGTCCCGATGCTTGGCTAAACTGTGTTATCCGGCATTCAATTAGTCGAACATTTGATTATCCAAACAAAATACTCCCTGCCCGTGTCATTCGGGTAATCGAGGTTCCTCTGTAAAGGTCTGAGACTTTATGTATTTTGGCAAAGTGTAATTTTCATCAAGTTTTATGGAGAGTTTCTCTTTGCGTGGCCTACTGAGTTTCTTGTACAATACTATCATCCCAAATCCACCACATTAACTTCCTACTGTGCCCCTATAACATCCTCTGACACTAGCCTGATTCCACTGCTCACTATAGCCGGAAGTACTTGACACTATTGGGGTATCCTGGGATATTATGGCAGCCATCTTGGAACCTCACCTGTGCACTCCTGGTCAAGTGTTAACAGTCTGGAGTTGCACTTCATTGTCAATGAAGTTGCACAGCAACCACAAATTAATGCTTCTCAAGGACACAGAGATGGCACTATAGTTACAACAATACTTTTCTGCGACTATCGCTGTGTAAGTACCAGGCCACATCCATGTCCTTAGCCACTTCCTATCTTATAACCTTCGCTAAATCACTACTATTCTTTGCCTCCCCAATTCCCACAGTAGCCCAGCATCTCATCACTGTTCAATGCAGACCATCAGGAAAGCCTATAGGTGTATCAAATAAATAGACATTTATTTAGAAACAGAGACTTCATTTCCTCTCAGAACAGAAACACTTGTTTTCAAGTCAAGCACCAAGTTTACGGTCAATGAGAGCTCATTACACCAGATCTTATTGACTGGAACTGGATATCCATTAAGTCCTGTATGGCTTCTTATGCTTAATGCTGCAGGGCTCTATCTCACAGAAGGGGATGTTCCTCCTGCTCAATGTCCTCATCTTTGCTTCAAAAGATTGCTCCCGCTGTTCTAACTTGTAAACTCCATCACAGCCCCTTGTTGCCTGTTCCAGTTGTGCAGAGCACTGCATGCTAGAATTATACAACACATTCCATCTGGTCTGTATTGCAAGCATCCTCCCAGGCCAATCCAAACAGCAGAGCCACATCTTCAGGAGGCATATCATCAGCTCCACCATGACCCTGGTCAGAGAAGGTGTTTCCGCACTCAGCTTCAATCAGGGGGCTGCTTAATAGACTCATAAACCATGATTGCAGAGTGTAGCCCTTGTCCTCCAGGAACCAGTTTTGTAAGGCATATGGACCCTGAAGGGGAATATCAAGGATATAAATGTCATGGTAGTAAATCAGGCGCAAATATCTCAGCAGTGAAACTGATGATCACAGATCACTTGTAATTTGATGGAATGGCACTGTTTTCTATTGATGAACACAGCTGCAATTTGATAGGACTCTCTCAACACAATCTATTGCACCTTGGACTGTTGGGGTGAATGGGTGGGGAAGCCAATTTGTATAGCTTTGGCTGCAGCACTGACCTAGTCATAGGGAAATCAGAGTTCACCTTGACAGCCACTGGGGTGGGATGGCGACCACTCCTTCAAGTCATAGGTCCCATTCCAGCAGTTGGCATCTTTCAGTGACAGTATCCTAGGACTTCCTCAGTCTGCACTCACTCATCCAGAGGAAATAGCATCGAGGATAAAAACTCCTGGACTTCCTCCGCACCCTGAGGGGGCCATCAGCTGCAACCTCTTCATATAGAAGCCACACAGCAGCTGCTGGAGGTTGCTGCTGGTCTTGGGATTGCTGATAGATCCGCATTCTCTGCATCTTTGTTCCATCACAGCAACAGTGATGACAGTCCCCTGCTGTGGCTGGATGCATTAGTCATATTTTGTAATGACCTTGTCTGGGGGATATAAGAAACAGAGCAGCTCCTTATCAATGTGAGCAGTTAGCATTCATATCACATACAAATAAGTATGAGTGCTTGCATCTTGCATTTTGGAAAATCAAATCAAGGTAGGAGTTTCATGGAACAGAGGGACCTTGGCGTTCAGGTGCACAGTTGTCTAAAAGTGGAGTCCCAGGTAGACAGGGCAGTGAAGAAGGCTTTTGGAACACTGGCCTTCATCAGTCAGGGCATTGAGTATAGAAGTTGGGAAGTTATGTTGCAGTTGTACAGGACATTGGTGAGGTTGCACTTGGAGTATTGTATTCAGTTTTGGTCACCTTACTACAGGAAGGATGTTGTAAAACTGAAGAGTGCAGAAGAAATTTATAAGGATATTGCCAGGACTCAAAGGTCTGAGTTATAGGGAGAGGATGGACAAGCTAGGACTTTTTTTCTTTAGAGTGTAGGAGACTGAGGGGGACCTGACAGAAGTGAAAGTCATGAAAGGCACGGATAGGGTGAATGCACTGAATCTTTTTCCCAGGGTTGGGGAATCGAGGACTAGAGGGCTTCAGTTTAAGGTTAGAGGGGAAAGAATAAAAGGGAACCTGAGGGTCAACGTTTTTACACAGACAGTGGTACAGATATGGTTGAGGAGGGTACATTAACAATATTTAAAAGGCATTTGGACAAATACATGGAGCGGAAAGCATTAGAAGGTTATGGGCTAAGGGTAGGGAAATAGGGTTAGTGTTGATGCATATTTTGGTCGGCATGGACCAGTTAGGTCTAAAGGGCCTGTCTCTGTGCTATAGGACTGTATGACTCTAAGACGAATGACAGCTGAACATCCTTCTCCATACAGGTGGGACATGGGACATTCTGACTCGGAGCACCATGGAATAACTCGTCTTTGAACTTTGAGATTGGACCTAGTTTGGATGAACGCCGCAGTGGTCATGTGGCAAAGTGACAGTAGGAAAGTGTACATGCTGTATGAATGCTGAACCCATCTCTTCCCATCCCCACATCACCCATGAAAGGCAGCATTCCATATAACAGCATCTTGCTGTATACATGCGGTTCAAGCTGAGAGGGAGTCAGCTCTGTGCCCCTGTAAACCTCAGGAGGTTGTGCATTAGCATTATCCTTTACAGACAACTGTCGCTTCACCTCAAGCAAGGGGCATGTTAACAAGGTGGCTGCCCCTAGGGCAGTTATGGATGAGCAATAAATACCGGCCCAGCCAACAAAGCCCACATCCTCTACTGAATTAAAAAAAACTTTGCACCACTGGCCTCTTCCATAAATATAGCTCAGAAAGTTTGGGTGCCATCGGAGAGATGTTAAACCGAATGTGATTGAAGTGATGTTTTGAAAAAGTGAAAGCGCTAGTTCCTGATTTAGGACTGAGAATGGTGGAAGTGAGAGGAAAGGTCACATGACCATATCATCATCATCGAAACCACCCGGTCCAGATAAATGGACCAACGTAAGCAGCTTTTGGCTTCAAAGGCTGTATCCACAGGGGTCACATTTCAGCGTGCTCTTTAGACAGAACTGAGTGAACAAAACCAGCATGTGATTTTATCTGGCATCAATGAGGATGTAACTGTATCATTGTATTTGTCAGAGAAGAATTTCCTGCATACTCAGCTTATAGAGAGAGAGTCATAGAGTCATAGAGCTGTACAGCACAGAAACAGACCCTTTGGTCCAACACGTCTATGCCAACCAGATATCATAAAATAATCTAGTCCCATTTGCCAGCATATGGCCCATATCCCTCTAAACCCTTCCTATTCATATACCCATCCAAATGCCTTTGAAATGCTGCAATTGTACCAGCCTTCACCACTTCTTCTGGCAGCTCATTCCATACACGTACAACCCTTTTTGTGAGAAAGGTGCCCCTTAGGTCCCTTTTATATCTTTCCCCTCTCACCCTAAACCTATGCTCACTAGTTCTGGACTCACCCATCCCAAGGAAAGGACCTTGTCTATTTATCCTATCCATGCCCCTCATGATTTTATAAAGCTCTATAGGTCACCCCTCAGCCTTCGACGCTCCAGGGAAAACAGTCCCAGCCTATTTAGCCTCGCCGTATAGCTCAAATCCTTCAACCCTGGCAACATCCTTATAAATCTTTTCTGAACCCTTTCAAGTTTTACACCATCCTGCTGATAGGAAAGAGTCCAGAATTGCATACAATATTCCAAAACTGGCCAAACCAATGTCCTGTAAAGCTGCAAAATGATCTCCCAACTCCAATGGCCAATGTTCTGTCCAATAAAGGAAAGCATACCAAACGCCTTCTTCACTATCCTATCTACTTGTGGTTCTACTTTCAAGGAGCTATGAACCTGCACTCCAAGGCCTCTTTGTTCAGCAGCACTCCCTAGGACCTTGCTATTAAGTATGTAAGTTCTGCTCTGATTTGCTTTTCCAAAATGCAGCACCTGACATTTATCTAAATTAAATTCCATCTGCCACTCCTCAGCCCATTGGCCCATCTGATCAAAATGCTGTTGTAATCGGAGGTAACCTTCTTTGCTGTCCAGTACACCTCCAATTTTGGTGTCATCTGCAAACTTACTAACTACACCTTCTATGTTCACATCCAAATCATTTACATAAGTGACAAAAAGTAGTGGACCCAGCACCAATCCTTGTGGCACTCCACTGGTCACAGGCCTTCAGTCTGAAAAACAACCCTCCACCACCACCCTCTGTCTTCTACCTTTGAGCCAGTTCTGTATCCAAATGGCTAGTGCTTCCTGTATTCCATGAAATCCCATGAGGAACCTTGTCAAATGCCTTACTGAAGTCCACATAGATCACATCCACTGCTCGGCCCTCAATCTTCTTTATTACTTCTTCAAAAAGTTCATGAGACATGACTTCCCATGCACAAAGCCATGCTGAATATCCCTCATCAGTCCTTGTCTTCCCAAATATATGTAACTCCTGTCTCTCAGGATTCACTCCAACAACTTGCCCACCACCGATTTTAGGCTTACCAGTCTGTCGTTCTCTGGCCTTTCCTTTTCACCTCTCTTACCACATTAGCAAACTTCCAGTCTTCCGGCACCTCACCTGTTACTATTGATGATACAAATATCTCAGCAAGAGGCCTAGCAATCACTTTCTTAGCTTCCACCAGAGTTCTATGGCACAACTGATCAGGTCCTGGGGATTCTCTCAATCTCTCCT
This sequence comes from Chiloscyllium punctatum, assembly GCF_047496795.1. Classification (NCBI taxonomy): domain Eukaryota; kingdom Metazoa; phylum Chordata; class Chondrichthyes; order Orectolobiformes; family Hemiscylliidae; genus Chiloscyllium; species Chiloscyllium punctatum. The sequence goes on along the minus strand of NC_092749.1, from coordinate 103,650,475 downwards.
GTCCATACTTGACATATGCTTCCTTCTTTTTCTAAAACCTCTTGTCATTCAGCATTCCCTATGCCCACCAGCCTTTCCTTTCACCCTCTGAACTCTCGTTTTCTCATTTCTGAAGGCTTCCTATTTTCCAGCCATCCCTTTGCCTGCAAACATCTGCCCCCAATCAGCTTTTGAAAGTTCTTGCCTAATACTGTCAAAATTAGCCTTCCCCCAATTGAGAACTTCATCTTTTAGATCTGGTCTACCCTTTTCCATTACTGTTTTAAAACTAATGAAATTATGTTCACTGACACCAAAGGGTACTCCCACTGACACCTCAGTTACCTGCCCTGCCTTATTTCCTAAAAGTAGGTCAAGCTTTGCACCTTTTCCAGTAGGTACATCCACATACTGAATCAGAAAATGTTCCTGTACACACTTAATAAATTCCTGCCCATCTAAACCTTGAAAACTATAATAGTCCTAGTCTATGTTTGTAAAGTTAAAATCCCCTGCCAAAACCACCCTATTATTCTTACAGGTAACTGAAATATCCTTACAAATTTGTTCCTCAATTTCCTGCTGACTATTAGAGGGCCTATAAATCAATCACAATAATGTGATCATCCCTTTCTTACTTCACAGTTCCACCCAAATAACTTCCCTGGTTGTATTCCGAGGAATATCATCCCTGAGTACAGCTGTAATGCTATCCCTTATCAAAAATGCCACTCCCCCTCCTCTCTTGCCTCCCTTTCTATCCTTTCTATAGCATTTGTATCCTGGAACATTAAGCTGCCAGTCCTGTCCATCCCTGAGCCATGTTTCTGTAATTGCTATGATATCCCAGTCCCACGTTCCTAACCATGCCCTGAGTTCATCTGCCTTCCCTATTAGGCCTCTTGCATTGAAGTAATTGCAGTTTAATTTATCAATCCTACCTTGTTCTCTGCTTTGTTCCTGCTTGCCTTACTCCTTTTCCCAACTGTACCAGTCTCAGATTGATCTCTTTCCTCACTATTTCCCTGGGTTCCACCCCCCTATTTCCCTGGGTCCAACCCCCCCCCCCCGCCCCCAACCTTAGTAGTTTAAATCCTCTCAAGTAGCTCTAGCAAATCTCCCTGCTCATATATTAGTCCCCTTCCAAATCAAGTGCAATCCATCCTTCTTGTACAGGTCACTTCCACCCAGAAGAGATTTCAATGATCCAAAAATGTAACTCCTTCTCCCTTGCACCAGCTCCTCAGCCACACATTCATCTGCTCTATCCTCCGATTCCTACCCTCACTAGCTCGTAGCATTGAGAGTAATCCAGATATTACTACCCTTGAGGACCTCCTTTTGAAATTCCTGCCTAACTTCCTGTATTCCCCCTTCAGAATCTCATCCTTTTCCCTTCCTATGTCATTGGTTCCAATGTGTACAATGGCCTCCCTCCCCCTTGAGAACATTCTGCACCCTCTCCAAGATATCCTTGATCCTGGCACCCGGGAGGCAACACACCATTCTAATTTTTTGCTACTGGCCACAGAAACATCTGTCCATGCCTCTGACTAGAGTCCCCTATCACAATCGATCGCTTGGAACCTGACCTACCCCTCATTACATTACAGCCTGTCTTGATACCAGAAACTTGGCTGTTCCTGCTACATTCCTGAGAGTCCATCACCCTCTCCATTTTGCAAAGCATCATATTTGTTTGAGATGGGGTTAGTCACAAAAGACTTCTGGGTAAAAACAATGACTGCAGATGCTGAAAACCAAATACTGGATTAGTGGTGCTGGAAGAGCACAGCAGTTCAGGCAGCATCCAACGAGCAGCAAAATCGACAAAAGACTCCTGAACTACCCACTTACCCCTCCTACCTTTCCTGGAGTTAACTGCATCAGTGGCTTTTTTCCCTTCCTATAACTGCCATGCATCACACCCCCTAGCTCGTGTAAATTTCTCAATGACTGTAATTGCCGGTCCAACCGATCCATGCAATCTGATAGGATTCACAACCTAATATACTTCCTGCAGACATAATCATCAGTAACGTGGAAACTCTCCCTAAAGTCCTGCAGCTGACAGAAAGAAAATATCACTCTACTCAAGGCCATCTTGCTCCTTCACAATCTTCAGACCCAGAAAATAGCACAGTTTTTTTTGCTCCACAAAACAGTACTCCAGGCTAACTCAATACTTATGGTTTATATTTTTGAAATTTAATGAAAAGACAGATTTCAATATAACATATAATCAATAAAGAACCCACCTATTAATTAGCGTAGACTTACAGCAAGGTTAGACGCTGATAAGTATGCTCTGGAAGAGCACAGCAGTTCAGGCAGCATCCAAGGTGCAGCAAAATCGACATTTTGGGCAAAAGCCCTTCAACAGGAATAAAAGCAGAGAGCCTGAAGTGTGGAGAGATAAGCTAGAGGAGGGTGGGGGTGGGGAGAAAGTAGCATAGAGTACAATAGGTGAGTGGGGGAGGGGGTGAAGGTGATAGGTCAGGGAGGAGAGGGTGGAGTGGATAGGTGGAAAAGGAGATAGGCAGGTAGGACAAGTCCGGACAAGTCATGGGGACAGTGTTGAACTAGAAGTTTGGAACTAGGGTGAGGTGGGGGAAGGGGAAATGAGGAAACTATTGAAGTCCACACTGATGCCCTGGGATTGAAGTGTTCCAAGGTGGAAGATGAGGCGTTCTTCCTCCAGGCATCTGGTGGTCAGGGAGCGGCGGTGGAGGCCCAGGACCTCCATGTCCTCGGCAGAGTGGGAGGGGGAGTTGAAATGTTGGGCCACGGGACAGTGTAGTTGATTGGTGCGGGTGTCCTGGAGATGTTCCCTAAAGCGCTCTGCTAGGAGGCGCCCAGTCTTCCCAATGTAGAGGAGACCGCATCGGGAGCAATCGATACAATAAATGATATTAGTAGATGTGCAAGTAAAACTTTAATGGATGTGGAAGGCTCCTTTAGGGCCTTGGATAGAGGTGAGGAAGTGTGGGCGCAGGGTTTACAGTTCCTGCGGTGGCAGGGGAAGGTGCCAGGATGGGAGGGTGGGTTGTAGGGGGGCGTGGACCAGACCAGGTAGTCACGGAGGGAACGGTCTTTGCAGAAGGCGGAAAGGGGTGGGGAGGCAAATATATCCCTGGTGGTGGGAACTTTTTGGAGGTGGCGGAAATGTCGGCGAATGATTTGGTTTATCCGAAGGGTGGAAGGTGAGCACCAGGAGCTCAGTTCTGTCCCCATGACTTGTCCTACCTGCCTATCTCCTTTTCCACCTATCCACTCCACCCTCTCCTCCCTGACCTATCACCTTCATCCCCTCCCCCACTCACCTATTGTACTCTATGCTACTTTCTCCCCACACCCACACTCCTCTAGCTTATCTCTCCACGCTTCAGGCTCTCTGCCTTTATTCCTGATGAAGGGCTTTTGCCCGAAATGTCGATTTCGCTGCTCCTTGGATGCTGCCTGAACTGCTGTGCTCTTCCAGCACCACTAATCCAGAATCTGGTTTCCAGCATCTGCAGTCATTGTTTTTACCTTGCTGATAACTATGCACTTACCTGTTCCTATGCTATGAGCTCTCCCACACAGGTTCCTCCAAGGTCAGCTGTGAATTTTGATGTCTGTTCATTTTTCCTAGATGCACTCCGATGTTCAGAGATAAGTGAACTCAACACCAAAGGCAGTAACTGTGCAGATTCACTGCTGTGTCAGTTGCAGTGTAGGTTTCTTTATCTCTCTCCCTCACTGACCATGTGCTTGCTGTCTTTGTCTATCTTTCCCACTTTTAAAAGTGCTGTTGTTTTGACTTTTTCCACCCAAAGTTGCAAAACAATGCAACAGCTTATAAAACAGTAATTGCTGCTCCTGGAATTTGAGGAAAACACCAAAATACCTCAAAAAAAGAACAACTCTTACAGCCACAAATTTTTCCCATCCTCCATCTTGGATTGCTCAAAGAGAAAGGAGAACATTATGTCCTGATCACCCTTAAAGTATATCAATTTGTGAAATTTGGCTTGCCCCATTCATGAAGATTTCTTTTGCTTGACCTTACTTCACTAGTACGGATAGAATCAGAATATGAATAATCACTGACGAATCAACTTCTCAGTCGAGAAGTGTGGTGCTGGAAAAGCGCAGCAGGCCAGGCAGCATCCGAGGAGCAGGAGAATTGACGTTTTGGGCATAAGCCCTTCTTCAGACTCTGGTCTCCAGCATCTGTAGTCCTCACTTTCTCCTAGTGAATCAACTTCTCAGCCAGGGGTGATGTGAAAGAGTAATTGCCTGAGGATATTACTAGATTTGGACATTATATTCCTCCCTGACTTGATCACTTGACTGAATTGACAGAAAGGACGAATTCCTCAATTTTTTTCATGCAATGCAAGAAGGAATATAAACATCACAAAAGAGCTGCTTATTTTGAGACAAGGCAACATTGGTGGGACTCTTGGCTTGATACTGAAATACCTTCTTGGACAAGACTAATACTCCACACATTGGTTGTGACCTGAGTGCATATTTTAATTGTTCTCTTTGTGGTTTTCATTTGTATGAAAAAAAGACTGAAAGTGGTGCATAAAATTTCCGACTTAAATTGGAAATTTTTTATCTTAAGCTGGAAAGAAATAGTTAGATCACAAAGGATCAAAATATTGCCAACATATGTTAGTCTCAACGTTAAGGGTAGAGAGATTGTAAATAATCCTGGACTTTAGATTTTAGTTTAAGATTTAGTTGATCTGGTATTTTTAATGACTTTTTACAGTTTAACAAGGCCAAGGTGTCATTTTGTGAATAACACAAGAGCCATTTTAATTATTCCATATTTAACAATCTCAAAATACTGGCAAACTCTAGTTGTGAATATGGTTCATTAGAGTGAGTAAGGTTGTATTTCTTCTATTCTTTCTGCTAATTTCCTTGTATTAATTAGCAATGTCTTTAAAATGCTGTGAGAAATAGGCAGGGGAAATGGGAGAGACCAGATTCACCCCCAAATCCTATTAGCTAAAACTGTTCTGGTGTCTTAAAGCTACAGACATACAAATGAATATTCAAAGAGGTCTCAGACATTCTCCAATCAAATTGTTTGGAATGTTAAAATACACCTTTAATTCAGCTACTTATGAACAAATCTCACAGGCAATCAAGTAGAGAAACAATGATTTAAACATCATTGCATGTAACAATCAAAATAAAGCCCCTCAACTCAACTTGGCTATTACCTGATTAATGATGAATCTGCCAGAATTCCAAATGTCTGTCTCTGGAAGTATCCAGCATTCGATCCTTGAGGGATGTTGTTCTTCAAAGTCCTGTTGAGGGAGTTCTGGTGTTGGATTCTTACACAATTGTCTCTCTTTCAAGTGTGTGGTGTGACATTATGGATGACTCAACACATTCTTTCATCCCCAATATGGTAACACTTCTGGAGACCCCAATTCTGTTGTCTGCCTTCTTATCAGAAGTAGCTCCCCTATTCCTTGTTACATTCTGTTAGTTTTCTATTTGAAACACAGCTTTTGCTGCAACTAACCCCTTTACTTTAAGACATTCCTTCTGCAGGCACACTGAATTGTCCATTTATCACGAGGCAGCAGGTTATCAGGTTGTGTTACCTTCTCTGTCCCAGGAAACAACTTGTGTATGTTGCTTCATCCCAGGGACGATTAATCAGCATGTTGCTTTAAATTCCTTTAAAACAGCTTCTCCTTACCCCTTTCATCTCAAGAAATAGTTTATTCCAGACAGAGTTATTTCTGATTCTTTCAATTCATGAAATTATTAGAAGTTTACATTGCCATACATCTCTGGAGCAAGTGACACTTGAATCAGGGTCTCCTGGCTCAGAGATAAGGACAGTATCACTATGCCACAAGAGCCTCTTCCCGTTGTCTTATGCTTAAGTTAATTTACAAAGATGGAAAAGACCAATTAAGTTAACCACATACATCATCTACAAATTGAGCATTAACAATAGCTTTTAATTAAGGAGTATAAAATGAGTTTTTCAAGATCCATGTTTTTTAAGTAATTGAAGTGATCAGATGAAGGGTGTTCTTGTTGTGGACTGATGTAAAAGATGTGTTGGTTACATTGTAGGCAACCCAGGATTTCAGCACATGTGGAAACATGAGCTTTGGACAGTTGGTCAGTGATTTCTATCCTGGTTTCAATAGTTCATACAGACAGTTAGTCAGGACCTTTGACCAACATGAACACTTGAACAGTTTTGTTTCAAAGAGGGAAAGCTCCAACCTACAAGCTGAGTTTTGAATTCAATTTGAAATCTACCTGGTCTTTCAGGAAACAATAACAGTTGTCTCTTTTGTTTGTTACTTCAGTAGTCTTTAGTTGTTGATATCTAGCTTGATTATATTCAGTGAATTTGTTATTATTCATTAACACCACGTCATCAGTCTACTGGATGGTATACGCCTATCAAACTTAAAGCATTTGAACAATATTGTTTCAATCACAGAATAGTCACTGTCTAGCAGGTGGCACGTTAGCTCACAGTGCTAGGGACCTGGGTTCAATTCCAGGGTTGAGCAACTGTCTGAGTGGAGTTTGCATATTCTCTGCAGGGGTTTCCTCTGGGTGCTCTGGTTTCCTCCTACAGCCCAAAGATGTGCAGGTTGGGTGAATTGGCCATTCTAAATTGCCCATAGTGTTCAGGGATGTGAACGTTAGGTGCATTAGTCAGGGGAAATGTAAAGTAATAGGATAGCGGAATGGGTCTGGGTAGGATACTCTTTGGAGGGTTGGTGATGGCTTGTTGGGCCAAATGGCCTGTTCCCACACTGTAGGGAATCTATGAAGGCAGCCATTCAGTCCATTATGTCTGAACTGGCTTTTGTCATTATATTGATCATGTTTGCGATGCAAGGGTTGGCTATTCATTTGTCTCCTTTTCGTTGCTTTTCTCACCTTTTCTCAATTGTACAAATTGAGGAGTTTATAGGAGAACTTTTCACTGAATGTCTACACGTGTTTCCTCCCATAGTCCAAAGATGTGCAGATTAGGTGGACTGTCTGTGGTAAATTTTCTGTAATGTCTAGGGATGTGCAGGCTAGGTGGAGTAGCCATGGGAAATGCAGGATTACAGGGATACGGTAGGATGCAATAGATCTGGGTGGGATACTCTTTGGAGGGTCGGTGTGGACTCATTGGGCAATGCTTCCACACTGTAGGGATTCAATAGTTCAATGGACACATTAGATGTCATGGTGATACACGACTGACATATAGTATACTGGACAGATACTTATCAGAGAAATGAATTGATCCTAGATGATTCCTTAATAAAGAGGAGCATACTGCAGCAGTGTAGAAGCATTCAGCTCAAATTTTAATTTTAATTGCTCAAATCATAGCTTGTCCTACAAATTGATATCATCAACATTTGCATACCAGAGTTGCCAACCAAATTATAGATGTTAAATTAAATGTTGAGCTCTCATTTCACATTCCTGGACATTTTTACCATTGGTAATAGATCATTATGATACGTAAAATCTTCACTCTGCTTGCAGTTCTAAGGTGGAGGATGTTCACTGCTTATTTTTATAGCTCACTTGATAATGTTATTGATTCCAAGAGATTTCATCAGAAGCAGCTTTTACAGCAGACTTGCCTGAGTGGCGTTTTGATAATCTTGGCTCTGGTGAATTAGCTTATCCCCTGTTAAATTTATAGTTCACGCTGCCAGAGTTTTCTTCATTCTTCCATGGGAACTGCTGTTATAAAAACATGACCATTCTCAGCCTCTGAAAATTCCAACAACTCCACTGGCACATCGTCATGCATGTGAAGCATTTTAATGTCAGAAGGATTTTAAGAATTTCAGCTGGGAATTCTAATCAGTAATCTTTATTCAGCAATACCATAAATTACAGAGCAGAATTAGGCTGTTCAGCTCATGGCTAACATGTTTCTCAACTCCTGCCTCCCCCCACCCAATAATCCTTAATCCCCTTAATAATTTGTGGGCGGCACGGTGGCACAGTGGTTAGCACTGCTGCCTCACAGCACCAGAGACCCGGGTTCAATTCCCGCCTCAGGCGACTGACTGTGTGGAGTTTGCACATTCTCCCAGTGTCTGCGTGGGTTTCCTCCGGGTGCTCCGGTTTCCTCCCACAGTCCAAAGCCCTGCAGGGCAGGTGAATTGGCCATGCTAAATTGTCTGTAGCGTTACGCAAGGGGTAGATGTAGGGGTATGGGTGGGTTGCGCTTCGGCGGGGTGGTGTGGACTTGTTGGGCCGAAGGGCCTGTTTCCACACTGTAAGTAATCTAATCTAATCTAATCAAATCAAGAACCTATCTATCTCTTTCTTAAAGACACTCAATGACCTGGCCTCCACAGCCTTCTGCAGCAATCAGTTCCACAGATTAACCATCCTCTGGCTGAAGAAATTCCTTCTCATCTCAGTTCTAAAGGGCTGGTCCTTCACTAGGAGGTTGTGACCTCGGGTCCTAGGTCTTCTAATAGTGGCAAGATCTTCTCCACATTCATTTATCCAGGTCTCTCAATATTCTGTAAGTTTCAATAAGATGCCCCCTCATTCTTCTAAACTCTATCAAATACAGACCCAGAGTCTTCAACTGCTCCTCAATGACAAGCCCTTCGTCACCAGGATCATTCTTGTAAGCCTCCAGAGGACTCTTTCCAATGCAAGAGCATCCTTCCTTCGAGATGGGACCCAAAACTGCTCAGAATATTCCAAATGCAGTCTGACCAGATCTTATACAGCCTCATGAGTATATCTTTGCCCTTGTATTCAAGCCCTCTTGAAATTAACCTTCCTAACTACCAACTGAACCAGAATGTTAACCTTAAGAGAATCCTGAACTAGAACCCTCAATTCCCTTTTTGCTTCAAATTTCCAAAGCATTATATCACTTGGAAAATAGGCTATGCTTGTATTCTCCTACCAAAGTGCATGACCTCACACATTCCCACATTGTATTCTACCTGCTACTTCTTTGCCCACTCTCCTGACCTGTCCAAGTCCTTCTTCAGCTTTCCTGCTTCCTCAACACTATCTGTCCATCCACCTACCTTTTGTGTCATCCACAAACATAGCAACAATACCCTCAGTTCTCTTCTTCAGATCGTTAATGTATAACGTGAATAATTGTTGCCCCAACACTGACCTCTGCCGACCTCCAGTCACTGGCTACCATACTGAAAAAGACCCCTTTATCTCCACTCTCTGTCTCCTGCCAATCCTTTATCCATGCCAGAAAATTCCCGCAATATCATGGGCTCTTAACTTATTTATCAGGCTCCTGTACAGCACCTTGTCAAAGGCCTTCTGAAAATCCAAATAGATCAAGTCCACTGGCTCTCCTTTGTCTAAAGCGCTTGTTAACCACCTCAAAGAAATCTAATAGATTTGACAGGTTCAACCTCCCTTGACAAAGTCATGCTGACTCAGCCCTATTTTACAAAGCACTTTCAAGTACTCCGCAGTATCATCCTTAATAATAGACTCTAAAACCTTAGCAATGGCTGAGGTCAGGCTAACCAGCCTATAATTTCCTGCCTTCTGCCTCCTTCCCATTTAAAACACAAATATTTCACTAGCTATTTTTCAGACTCTGGGATCTTCCCTGACTTCAGTGATCCCTGAAAGATCACTACCAATGCCTCTGCAATCTTCTCAGCTATCTCCTTCAGAACTCTGGGGTGTAGTCCATCCAGTTCAGGTGATTTATCCACATTCGGATCTTTCAGCTTCCCAGGCACCGTCTCTTTAGTGATGGTCAAAACACTCAACTCTGACCCCTCACTTTCTTGAAGTTCTGGTATGGTACTGGTGTCTTCCATTGTGAAGACAGATGCAAATTACCTATTCAGTACCTCAGCTTTTATTTGTTCCCCATTGCTGCTTATCCAGCCTCAGTTTCCAGTGGTTCAATACCTACTCTTACCTTTTAGATATCTAAGAAAACTCTTCCAATCTTCTTTTATATTACTAGCTAGCTTAATCTCATGTTTCATCTTTTCCACTCATTTCGCGTTTTTAATTATCCTTTGTTGGTGTTTATAGGCTTCTCAATCCACTGGCTTCCTACTAATCTTCATCAATTTGCATGCTTTTCCTTTGTTTTTATGCTGTCTCTGACCTCTCTTATTCGTGATGATTGGCTTATCTTCCCCTTGGTATGTTGCTTTTCCTTTGGAATGTATTTCTGCGGTTCCTCCCAAATTACCTGCAGAAATTTCTTCCATTGTGGCTCCACTATCTTCCCTGCTTGGCTCCCTTTTCAATCTACTTTAACCAGCATCTTCCTCATGTCTTCATTGTTACTTTTACTGAACTGTAATACTGTTACATCTTAATTCAGTTTCTTCCTCTCAGTGCACGGTGAATTCCATCATATTATGATCACTGCCTCCTCGAGGTCCCTTCACCTTAAGCTCACTAATTAAGTCTGCCTTATGACCCATCACCAATCCAGAAATGCCTCTTCTGTAATGGGATCTACCACAAATTACTCCAAAAAAACCATCCCATAGACATTCCATGAATTCCTTTTCTTGAGATCTACTACCAACCTGAATTGCCCAGTCCATCTATACATTGATTGTTGTGGTTCTGTTCGCCGAGCTGGGAATTTGTGTTGCAGACGTTTCATCCCCTGTCTAGGTGACATCCTCAGTGCTTGGGAGCCTCCTGTGAAGCTCCATGATTATTGTAATACTGCCTTTCGATCTTCTGATTGATTTTCTGCCCCACATCCTGACTGCTGCTAAGAGGCCTGTACATAACTCCCATCAGGGTCTTTTTCCCTTTGATGTTCTTCAACTCTACTCACGAAGATTCTACACCATCTGACTCAATATCATTTCTTTCTGTCAATTTAATTTTAATTTCTTACCAACCTCAGCCCTTCTGCTCATCTGCATTTCCTTTCAATAGGAGGTATATCTTTGGATATTTAGTTGTCAGTACTGATCACCTTGCAGCCATATCTCTATGATACCCACAACACCGTACCTGCCAATTTCAATTTGTGCTATAAGCTCATTTAGCATGTTTCATATTCTGCGTGCATTTAAGTACAATGCCCTCAGTCCTGCATTCACTACCTCCTTTCACATAGTTGTCCCTTAATCTGCTATGCCTGAAGTAATTCACAATTTACATAGTTGGGGACCACGTGTAGTGTTTGCGGATGACATTAAGATGAGTAGTAGAGCAAAGGTGCAGAAGACTGTGAAACTTTGCTGAGGGACATAGTTTAAGTGAGTAGGCAAATGTCTGACATCTGGATGGGTATATGAATAAGAAGGGTTTAGAAAATAGAACAATACAGCACAGAACAGGCCCTTCAGCCCTTGATGTTGTGCCAACCTGTGAACTATTCTCAGCTTGTCCCCGTACACTATCCCAAAATCATCCATGTGCTTATCTAAGAATTGTTTAAGTCACCCTAATGTGGCTGAGTTAACTACATTAGCAGGTAGGGCATTCCACGCCCTTAAGTGCAGTGGAAGCCGGGACGCTAAATGTCTTCAAGGCCGAGATTGATAGGTTCTTGTTGTCTAGAGGAATTAAGGGCTACGGGGAGAACGCTGGCAAGTGGAGCTGAAATGCGCATCAGCCATGATTGAATGGCGGAGTGGACTCGATGGGCCGAATGGCCTTACTTCCACTCCTATGTCTTATGGTCTTATGGTCTTACCACTCAGAGTAAAGAACCTGCCTCTGACATCTGTCCTAAATCTATCATCCCTCAATTTGTAGTTATACCCCCTTGTACACGCTGACATCATCACCCTAGGAAAAAGACTTTCACTGTCTATGCTACCTAATCCTCTGATCATCTTGTATGACTCTATCAAATTCCCTCTTAGCCTTCTTCTTGCCAATGAGAACAAGTTCAAGTCATTCAACCTTTCCTTATAAGACCTTCCCTCCAGACCAGGCAACATCCTGGTAAATCTCCTCTGCACCTTTTCCAATGCTTCCACATCCTTCCCGAAATATGGGGACCAGAACTGTACACCATATTCCAAGTGCAGCCACACCAGTGTTTTGTACAGTTGCAGCATGATATTGTGGCTCCGGAACTCAATCCCTCTACAAATGAAACCTAACACACCGTATGCCTTCTTAACAGCACTATCAAGCTGGGTGGCAACTTTCAGGGATCTATGTACATGAACGCCAAGATCCCTCTGTACATCCACACTACCAAGAATCTTTCCATCGACCCAGTACTCTGCCTTCCTGTTATTCTTACCAAAGTGCATCACCTCACATTTAGCTGCATTGAACTCCATTTGCCACCTCTCAGCCCAATTTTGCAGTTGATCCAAGTCCCCCTGCAACCTGTAACATTCCTCCACACTGTCCACTACTCCACCGACTTTAGTGTCATCTGCAAATTTACTAATCCATCCACCTATGCCTGCATCTACGTCATTTATAAAAATGACAAACAGCAGTGATCCCAAAACAGATCCTCGTGGCACACCACTAGTAACCGGACTCCAGGCTGAATATTTTCCTTCAACTACCACTCACTACCTTCTTTCAGAAAGCCAGTTTCTAATCCAAAATGCTGAATCACCCTCAATTCCATGCCTCTGCATTTTCTCCAACAGCCTACCATGTGGAACTTTATCAAAGGCTTTACCTGAAGTCCATGTATACCACTGCTCTACCCTCATCTACATGCTTGGTCACCTTGTCAAAAAGCTCAATGAGGTTTGTGAGACACGACCTGCCCTTGATGAAACCATGTTGACTATCTAAAATCAAATTTTTGTTTGATAGATGATTATAAATCTTATCTCTTATAATCCTTTCCAAAACCTTTCCTACAACAGAATTAAGGCGCACTGATCTATAATTACCTCAGTCATCTCTATTGCCCTTCTTGAACAAGGGCACAACATTTGCAATCCTCCAGTCGTCTGGTACCAAACCTGGAGACAATGACGACTCAAATATCAAAGCCAAAGGCTCTGCTATCTCCTCCCTAGCTGCCCAGAGAATTCTCAGATAAATGCCATCAGATCTAGGTCTACATTCACTCCTTCTAGAATTGATAACAGCTGTTTGTAACTAACCTCGATCCTTTCTAGTTTAATATCTCATACCTCATTCTTCTCCTCAACAATATTCTCCTTTTCCTGAGTGAAAACCGATGAGAAATGTTCATTTAGAACCTCTCCGATCTCTACAGGGTCTACACTCAACTTCCCACTTCTGTCTTTGATTGGCCCTATTCCTACCCTAATCACACTGCTTGGAGTTTTTTATTGGCCTCCGCAGAGCTCCAGGGAGGTGGAAGAGAGGATTAGCAAAACTATTCTGGGTAAGAGTGAAAGGAACAGGGTGGTCATTATGGGGGACTTTAACTTCTCCAACATTGACTGGAAATGTTATAACTCTAGTATTCCTCACATACCTATAGAAAGCTTTAGGGATCTCCTTTATTCTATTTGCTAAAGACTGTTTGTGTCCTCTCTTTGCTCTTCTTAACTCTCTCTTTAAATCCTTCGTAGCTGATCTGTAACTCTCCATCGCCTCATCTGAACCATCTTGCCTCATCAACACATAAGCCTCCTTCTTCTTTGTAACAAGAGATGAAATTTCTGTTGTAAACCACAATTCCTTTACCTTATCGCTTCCTCCCTGCCTGACAGGGACATACCTCTCAAGGACACGCAATATCTGTTCCTTAAAGCAGCTCCACATTTCCATTGTCTGCATCCTCTGCATTTTGCACCCCATTCTATGCATCCTAATTCATGCCTAATCGCATTATAATTGCCCTTGCCCCATTGATAACTCTTGACCTGTGGCATGTACCTATCCCTTTCCATTGCTAAACTAAATGTAACTGAATTATGGTCACTCTCTCCAAAGTGCTCACCTACAACTAAATCAAACACCTGGTCTGGTTTCATTACCAAGCACCATATCCAGTGTGGCCTACCCTCTTGTCAGCCCTTCGACATACTGTGTCAGGAAACCCTCCTGTACACATTGGACAAAAACTGATCCATCCGACATACTAGAGTTATAACATTTCCAGTCAATGTTGGAGAAGTTAAAGTCCCCCATAATGACCACCCTGTTCCTTTCACTCTTACCCAGAATAATTTTGCTAATCCTCTCTTCCACCTCCCTGGAACTCTGCGGAGGCCAATAAAAAACTCCAAGCAGTGTGACCTCTCCTCTCCTGTTTCTAACCTCAGCCCACACTACCTCAGTAGACAGGTCCTCATCAAAAGTTTTCCCAGCCTCCGTTATACTATCCTTGACTAACAAGGGCACGCCTCCCCCCCTTTTACCGCCTTGCCTGTTCTTAATGAAAGATCTAAACCCTGGAACCTGCAACATTCATTCCTCACCCAGGTGTCCGAAATGGCCACAACATTGAAGTCCCAGGTACCTATCCATACTGCAAGCTCACCTACCTTATTTCAGATACTTCTGGCATTGAAGTAAACACACTTCAAACCACATTGTTGTCTGCCAACACATTCCTGTGACTCTGAAATCCTGTTCTTGTCCTTCCTAGCTGAAAATGTGTTGCTGGAAAAGCGCAGCAGGTCAGGCAGCATCCAAGGAGCAGGAGAATCAACGTTTCAGGCATGAGCCCTTGGGAGCACTTCCTGCAGATGTACTTGGATGGGACATGAATGTTGTCCCTCACCTCAAATATCATGCAGGAGGAACATTGCTCTCCCTGCACTGCCATCCCTGCTAGTCCCCTTATCACAAAGTAAAAAGGAAGAGACACTTACCTGATATGTCCCTGGTTTTTAAGGATAGAAGAGGTGGTTGGGTGGGAGGCCCTACAAAGGTAGGGTCTCGGGTTGAGAAAACACTGACTTATGTAGCTGGACGGAAATAAAAATAAGAAATCCCTCCTTTTCCAGAAACCTCTGCTGACTTAAAATTTAAAAGCACAAATCCATGACTCACCGCGCCCGTTAGGACCCCAGGGGAAAGCTCCCACTCTTCGAGTTGCTGCTGCTGCAGGAAAACAGAAATGAAGGACTCTCGCGCTCATGGCAAGTTTTTAAAGGTTCAAATCCGTGACTCACCACTCCCAGCATGTCCATGGTGCAAGCTCCCGCCCTTCGAGTTGCTGCTGCCGCTGAAAAACAGAAAATGTTTCGAGGGTTATGGGCCAAGTGCTGGCAAATGGGACTAGATTTGGTTAGGATATCTGGTTGGACAGAAGGGTCTGTTTCCATGCTGTACATCTCTATCACTCTATGAGATAGACTACAATGTTAAAAAATGTGAAGTCATCCATTTTAGGAGGAATAACAATAAAAAGAATTATTATTTGAATGGTAAAAAAGTTGCAGCATGCTGCTGTACAAGAACACCCAGGTCCCTCTGTATATGAATCATAGAAGGTTGGTCTGCAGGTGCAACAGATAATTAGGAAGGCAAATGGAATTTTGTCCTTCAATGCTAAAAGAATTAAGTTTAAAAGCAGAGAGGTTTTGTTGCAGCTGTGTAGAATGCTGGTGAGGCCACACCTGGTGTATGCGTGCAGTTTCGGTCTCCATACTTGAGAAAGGAAATGCTGGCAATAGAGGGAGTGCAGAGGAGGTTCACTAGTTTGATTCCAGAGTTGAGGAGGTTGGCTTAGGAGGAGATACTAAGTAGATTGGGATCATATTCATTGGAATATGGAAGGATGAGGGATGATCCTACAGAAACATATAAAATTATGAAAGGAATAGATACGATAGACTGAGAGGATATTTCCATTGGCAGGTGAAACTAGAACAAGAGGGCACAGCCTCAAAATTAGGGGGAAACAGATTTAGAACTGAACTGAGAAGGAACTTCTTCACCCAGAGGGTTGTGAATCTCTGGAATTCCCTGCTCAGTGAAGTAGTTGAGTCTTCCACAGTAAGTATTTTTAAAGCTAAGATAGGTATTTTTCTTGAACAGTAAAGAAATTAAGGGTTATGGTGAGAGGGTGGATAAGTGGAGCTGAGGCCACAAAAAGATCAGCCATGACCTTATGGAATGGCGTAGCAGGCTCGAAGGGCCAAATGGCCTACTCCTGCTCCGATTTCTTTATGTTCTTACATAAGTTACATTCTTGAGTCTTTCCATATTCTCTATCATACCACTTATTCTGGAAGCTTTAATTTCCTCTGCTCAGCCTCGCCACACCACACCTCTCCCACCGCTCCTCTCCCCCCCCCCCCCCCCCCACCCCACACATTAACTGTTGCCATACTTTGAGCCATTCAGTTACCTCTTTAATCTTGTTGACCTTGTGCTTAATAGTTTGTGTGGAATTGACGTTTCGGGCATAAGCCCTTCTTCAGGAGATTACTACCTTTTTGGTTCTGCTTTTCAGTTTAATTTCTTGTTGCTCATAATCCCTCAGCACAGCTTCTTTCCTCATTCTACCTATATCGTGAGTACTTGCATGGGCCACAAAAACTGGATCTTTCCCTTCTTGTTCTAAGGTCCCCTGCAGCCCAGATGAGATATCCTGAACCCTGGCACCAGGCAGGAAACACAGCATTTGAGACTTTCAATCCTGGCCACAAAGAATAGAGCCTACTCCCTGACTGTATTATCCCCAATTACAACTACATTTCTCTTTTCTCCCTCCTCTTGAATGTCTTCCTCTACCAGCGTGCTATGGTCATTTTGCCTATCTTCCTTACAGGCCCTCCTCTCATCCACAAAGGGAGCAAGAATCTCAAATCCATTAGACACGCTCAAGGGCTGAGGCTTCTTCAGCACTATCTCCTGGATCCCTCTACCTGAAGCATTGGTAGTGACACCCTCCAGTTCCTGAGCACTGACCAAATTCAAAGGTAGTTAATCTAAGGGGTGGGACTGCCTCCTGAAACAGAACCAGGTTATGCCTCCCCCTCTTCCTGATGTGTCTACTGTATGAAGCTCAGTCTCCAGCTCATCAACTCGGAGCTGGAGTTCCTCAAGCAACCAACACTTACTACAATGTGGTCACAACAAACCATAATGGGTCCACCAGTTCCCACATCATGGAGGGACAACACATCATCTGGCCCTGAATCTCTATTTTATTTACTTAGTTCTTAATTTGGTTTTTAAAAATTTCCTGCAAGTCTTTTAGTCTCTAACCTGAAAGTATTTCCCCATTACCTTCAGTCTGAAAGTAACCTATAATAGTCAGTCAAATTAATAGCTATTACCAATTAATGAACTTGTGCTTTTCCTGTGATGTCGCTCTTTCTGAGACTGTGATTCCGTGTTTCAACTTATTCTGTAAAGAAACCTGACAAACTATGAACCAAAAAAAGCAAGAAAAAAGCAGTTCTTCCCCTCAGCACTAAATTGCCACACAGCCTCAAAAGACCCCAAACTTTATACTCGAACAGTTTGGTCTCAATCCGGATGTGATTTGTCCTTTCTAATCATGCACAGCATATTGCCTTTAAATCACATCCCTGTTGGTGAAACATTCGTTCTTTGTCTCCACGCTCATTTATGCTTTTAAGGAATTTGAAAAAAGGAATGCATATTTACTTCTGAACAAATGACAAATTATTTGATTTTCACTGCTTGAACTTCAAGCTAAAGGGGCAGCATGGTGGCTCAGTGGTTAGCGCTGCAGCCTCACAGCGCCAGGGATCCAGGTTCGTTTCCAGCCTCAGGTGACTTTCTGTGTGGAGTTTGCACGTTCTCCCTGTGTCTGGGTAGGTTTTTCTTCCCACAATCCAAAGGTGCAGGTTAGGTGAATTGGCCATACTAAGTTGTCCCTAGTGTTCAGGGATGTGTACGTTAGGTGCATTAGTCAGGGTTGAATATAGGGGAATGGGTCTGCGTGGGTTACTCTTCAGAGAGTTGGTGTGGACTTGTAGGCCTGTTTCCACACTGTAGGCATTCCAGGATTCTAAGACATTGCTCAGGAGCTCTTTCCCAGCTGATAGCCACACAGATCTCCCAGTCATCATAAATCTTATTTCAGATAATTTAAAGGCAATTGGTGTCACCATCAATCCAAAGAAGATGGAAGTATAAAACTGAAAACCTTATATGAATAATATTATCATTGAAGGGTACACATCATCTAAAAATGGATTTGTCTGAAGTTAATTTAGCTCATCTTAATTAATTTTGCAATATTTTGGAGATAGTTCAGAGAAGGTTCACTAGATTAATTCCAGAGATGAAAGATTTTTCCAATTCAGAGAGATTAAGCAGGTTAGACCTATACTCATGAGTTTAGAAGGATGAGAGGAGATCAAATTGGGGTATATAAGAAGTTAAAGGGGACTGACAAAGTAGACATAGAGCAGATATTTCCTCTTGTGGGGCAGTCTAAAATGAGAGGTCATAACTTAGGATATGAAATAGAAGATTTAAAACACAGGTGTGGAGGAATTACTACTGGTTGCAAATCTGTGGAATGCAAGTGCAAGAGTGCTGCAAATACTGGTGGATATAAGTAGGAGATAGACAGGTTTTAATTAATAACAGGTTGAAAGGTTATGGCTTTTGGGCAGGAAAGTGAAGTTGAGGCCGAGGTGAGATCAATCTTGATTGGATTAAATGGAATAGGTTTGAGGGACTGAATTGCCTACACCTGCTCTGAGTTACTTGTTCTAATGTCTTCCAGTGATCCTTCAGATAGATCAATTATTTCTACCCACATTTCCCCAGAAAGATCATGATAGGTCAATGGTGGTCAAAGATTAAGTCACTGAAAGTCTCCACAGATGAACTATACCAAGTCTTGAAGCAATGAGAGTAGAAATCCAGGGGCTAGTCCTAGGCCAAAGGCTTTATACTACATGACCCAAAAGTGTATTCCATAGGGAGCTGAAGCTTGGTGGTCACTTGCCAAGAAAATATCTCTAAAAAGTGGCACAAGTCACTCAAAGAAACAAGATGTTTGTGACAGAAAAATGTGGCATAAGATAATTCACAATGGCTCTTCAACGCCTGTAGGAAGTTATGCACAATTAGCTGAAAGGAAACAAGCACAATGGAAGTTGAGGAGCAATCAGTCTTCTGATCAAGCTGACCTCTTGACTTCCTGTGTATGGAAAGAAAAAACATGTCTTGTGAAAAATGCATTTTAGAAGCATGTGCAAACCTTTGACAAATTTTTGGATGAAACATAAACTACCATCAACAATCATCTACAGAGTTATTATCAGTTCCATTCAGTTATTAATAACATTTGATATTAAATGGATTAACACCTATGTTTTAAAAGCACACAAAGAGACAAACTGCAGGAAAATTAAATGGACATACAGGTTGTTGTGCTATAATGCGGTTTCATTAACATGAATCACTATAACACAGTTGACGAATTGGGGACACTGTTTCTAAAGTGCAAAATTTTTGAAGCCTGTATTGGTTATAATGCAATTCCAGCCCCAATAGTTTAAATGGTGCTGCTATTACACAATTTTCTTATAACACAAGATTGCATGAGAATGGAACTACTCTGTTATAGCAGAACTGACTGTACATGAGGTTTTCCATTTGGTATTAAGAGTAATAAGATTTTCCAAGACATAAGAACAACAAACATTGGAATCTGTGAGAAGTGCTTGATGTGAGGGGCCAAGTTGGAAACTAAACTGGTGAACAAAATGGCAAGAAAAATGAAATAATTTATAGTGGATATTGAAAGGAAATATATCTCTATGGGACGAAAAAGTTAAGACCATAAGAAACAGTAGTAAATGTAAGCCATTCAGCCCATCAAGGAGGCTCTGCTATCCAATCAAAATTGTGCTCCATCTGATTGTGTTTTCAACTCCACCAATCAATGAGTCCCTTGTAGATCAAAATCCTTGAATATATCCAATGAACCAACCTGCACTGGTTCTTGTGGAAGATAATTCCAAAACCCTGAGAGATTTCCTCCTCACCTCCTTCTTAATTCCTTTATTTTTCATATTCTACCTGCTAGGTTCAGATTCCTCCACAAGAGGAACAAAGTCTGAGCACTTATCCAGCTGTGACCCCCTCAGAAATTTATAAGTTTCATGAAGAATTTCTGTCATTCTTTTAAACTTCAATTAGCTTTTCCTCATATGACCACTCCTTCATCCCAGGATATAAGGCGGAATTATTTTATCTCAAAGGGTATTCAGAATTCTATTTGTTTGTTCATGGTTCAAGTCATTTATTCCTCCTTGCCGAGAGAATCATATGATTCCCACAACATACGTAGGCCAGACCAGATAGGAATGGCAATTTTTCTTCCCTCAAGGGCATTAGTGAACCGGATGGGTTTTTAAAACAATTGACACTGGTCAAAATCAGAGTAGATTTAAATTCCAGATTTTTATTCAATGCAACTTTTAACCAACTGCCTTGGTGGGATTTAAACCTACACCTTCAGAACATTCGCCTACAGGTTAGGAATTCATGGTCTTGTAATATTACCACTACATCACTGACTCACTCTATACTAGCAGTAAAGGCTGACTTTTCAAATACATTTGAAACTGAGATAAACAGATTTTTGATTGACAAGAGAATCAAGATTTCTTGGGGTCGGGTGGGGAGGGGGTATGTAATGAGGTGGGCGGGGAGTGCTGGAAAGACAATTAAGAGCACAACCATGTCAGCCAGCAACTTATTCAAAGAAAGAGTAAGTCTTATGGGTTGAATTGTCTAATCCAGTTCTTTAAGGAGCTTATTGGGCATGGTATAAATATTGCAAAAGTAACAAATAGCAACAGGGCCTTCTTAGGTCACTTTATTCTCACAGGAGACAGCACTACTTCCTTCAAGATAACAAATGGTCATTGAGAGACATGTAACCTTTGCTTGGTAAACAGAAACAATGAACCACTGACGGATGAAACAAATCAATATCAAAAATGTCACAGCTTCTAAAGACTGTGTGAATAAACAAGAGTTACCGGTTTATAAAATACAAATTGTTGACACTGAAGTGACTGCAGGTCATCATTCTTTAAAGATGATTAGATTGCAATTTTAGAAGTTGAGTACAACTTGCAATGTTGAACACATTTCCTTTGTGCAGATATATATCCTCAGACCAGAAAATGAACTCTGTCAATAATGTAGAGTAAGTGATTCCAATTTTGTTAAAAAAAAGCCCATCTGTCTGAGATCAGAAGGAATTTCACTGAAGTCCTGTTTGTGCATGCAGGCATTAGAAACCAGTTGACTGACACCCGTTCAGCTATTGCGGAAGTGTTTTTGTCAAACTACTCAGAACATTCTATGTTTTGCTCTAAAGTACACTTTCTTAGTATTGCCACATCCTTTGAAAAAGGACACAAAATAATTATTGATTTGGGGTTTGTGGGTAAAGACAGTGATTAGACTCTCAACACTCATCTTTAAAGACAAAGTGGGTAAGCAACTTCCAGTGACCAGTTAAATGCAGAAATTTTAGATGCATTACAGAAAGCAAACCTCCTGGAAATAATCTTTGAAAAAATGCCTGAATCTGATACATGAATTCTAGAATTAGGGAATGAAGAGTTAAGACTTGGGAACGTGGCTCAAACAAGCAAACAAATCTGACTGCTAGTACCAAATAGCCTTTGAACCTATATTAGGACAAAAGGAGTGAATGTGGAATGTGTGTATTGGCACCCTCATCTGACACCACATTCAATGACAGAATCATCCATGCTTTCACATCTTCAGACTTGGCTTCGCCAACATAATCCTTGTCAACTTCTAAATCTGTCAGCTTCTAAATGTCCACATTAAGAAATTGCATTATCCAGAACTCTACTGCCTGCATACATTGAATGATAATTTATCCACTATCCAGCATCCAGTTTTTGCCATCCCCTACTGACTCCATATCATTTCAATGCATTGGCTTCAACTCCCAACTCTTATTGCAGATCCCCTGTGGTCTTGTTGCCATTTAAACTCCAGATCTCAGAACATCTCTGAAGTGGGCTAGGGCTAGGGTTTTTGCACAATTTTGTAAGGAGTCCAGAAGGCCTTTCCTGGCACTGGGAGCAATGTGTGGCATTACCCAACTGAGTTCTGGGTAGTGAGACAGGATTCTCACTAGGAAGCAGCAAATGCTCATTAATGGGGACAATTGTTTGTTGTCACCCTGATCACCATGAAATCACACCTCATTGATATGCAACTTCCAACTGTACAACCCACCGATACTAAGAATTGCCAACTTGAAAATAAGAGTGACTAACAAGCACTTGCACCTCCAGACCTCCATCCTGGACACCGGGCACCTACATCTCATAGCATGCTTCACGGCAATGGCCACATGCATGCCATATTCACCGACATTGGCATGCAGCATGCACCCACTTCACTGCACCATCAAGGCACATCCTCAATCCACTTACAGCACACTTCTGCACTGCATTGTTGCACTTAGTTATCTTTGTAATACAAAAAAGAATACCTGGACATTATCACATCAAGGTTTGTGACAACTTGCTGTGCACAGTGATAATTGCTTTAACGGAAGACAGTGGTGTCATGTAACTGGTCACTAGAAAGTAATCCAGAAGTCAACACTAATCCACTGGCTTGGGTTCAAATCCTGGGGAGTGTTGGTGAACAAAGAGACCTTGGAGTGCAGGTTCATTGTTCCTTGAGAGTTGCAGGTAGACAGGATAGTGAAGGCGGCATTTGGAATGCTTTCCTTTAATAGTCGGAGCATCGTGTATAGGAGTTGGGAGATCATATTGCAGCTGTACAGGACATTGGTTAGGCCACTTTTGGAATATTTTGTTCAATTCTGGTCTGCCTCCTAGCGGAACAATGTTGTGAAACGTTAAAGAGTTTAGAAAAAATTCACAAGGATGTTGCCAGGGTTAGAGGATTTGAGCTATACGGAGAGGTTGAATAGGCTGGGGCTGCTTTTCCTGGCACTTTGAAGGCTGACCTTATAAAATCATGAGGGGCATGGATAGGATAAGTTGCCAAAGTCTTTTCCCTGGGGTGGGGGAAGTCCAAACTAGTGGGCATAGGTTTAGGGTGAGAGGGGAAAGATATAAAAGGGACCTAAGGGGAAACTTTTTCACACAGAGGGTGGTGAGTGAATGGAATGAGCTGCTAGAGGAAGTGGTAGAGGCTGGTACAGTTCCAACATTTAAAAGGCATCTGGATGGGTGTATGAATAGGAATGGTTTAGAGGGATATTAGCCATGTGCTGGCAAATGGGACTAGATTAGTTTAGGATATCTTGTCAGTATGAACGAGTTGGTCTGAAGGGTCTGTTTCCATGCTGTACATTTCTAATGATTCTAAATCCACCTGACTGGCTGATGGAAGTTAAAAGTTAATAAAACCTGGACTTGAAAGCTAATTTCAGTAACTGTCATGGTGACCATGACAACAATCATAATCATTAAAAACTCTTCTGAGTCACTAATGTCCTTTGGCAAAGGAAATCTACCATCCTCACCTGGTGTGACCTATGTGATTCCAGATCCACAGTAATGTTGTTGACTTGCAAATGGTTCAGCAAGCCACTTAATTGCTGACTGAGGCACCAAAGATTTAATACAAATGTCCTACATTGTAACACTTCAAAAGTACTTAATTGGCTCTAATGTCTGTTATTCTTGAAGTCTGCTCTCTAACTACACTCTTGGGCTCTTGCAGTACAGTGATAATGTCTTTACCTCGGAAGCAGGTGAAGATTCAAGGTCCACCTGCTCCGAGGTGTGTATTAACATCTCTGAACAATTTGATTAAAAACATAACTCCATTGGGTCAGTAAGACCCAGCTTCCCCACATCAGACAACTCGCCCTTGAGCCTTTTTGAGGGTCATAGGCCACTGTAATTATTGAGCACTTAATGACTCTATCCACCCCCACTGCTATAATACACAGGACAATTGCAGATAGGCTCATGAAAACTTCATTTATATTACAATTTTGTTGAAAAACAGAGAAAAATCACATTTGATTTTTTTTAATGGGCAGAGTTGGGACGAGGCAGAATTCCCTGTGCATATCTAATGTTATTATCCTTGGTTTCGCCACACCTGATCTTCAAAACCTAATGCATCACAGACTGACCCAACACCCCCTCAAAGTAAGGCACATGGGGTCAGACTTACCCGAGTCTGGACATAATCAATGATGTCTATGGCCCTGTGTGCAGCTGTGGCAGTGTCCACTCTAGCCATGCAGGGCCTACCTACCTATTCAAACTGACTTGCAGGTATTGAGGGAGCAGTCCCTACTCCCTGAAAGGCACAAGTCTGATCCTCAGCTTGTTTAAGCCATTCTTAGTGAGAAATCATTGCGGCAAAGGCTCTTTAGAAGTTGGTCAATTTGGAAATAACGTTTCTTCTGATGGTGCCTGATTAAGTGAAAGATGAGCTATAAACCTCCTATTAGATCCAGCTCAGCATTTCAGGTTGATTACCTCATCAGGACCCTAGCTAATTTATACATCTCTAATCAGCATGGTAATTCATGTCAGGATCTGAAAACAGCAGTAACTAAGGACAGACCCTGGATTTGCCATGATCTCTGCCTTCATACATTTGGTAGATTCTCTGAAATAATCAAAGGTATCTATGGACCACTTCAATTTGTACAATATTAACTTAACCTAAGATGCAAGTAATGAGGAATTCTTGAGTCAACTCAGTTGGCTGAACAGCCTTCTTCTGCACTATAATGACTCTCAGACTCAGACTCTGAATATGTACTGGGTCTCTGATCGGTTATTCACATATTCACAGAACTCAAGATTTTTTTTATCAAGGTTACGCTGTACACAATACCATCGTCAGTCTGCCAACTATCATTTCAGTACGATTACTTCTGATGTTGGCTTAATGTAAGTAGCAGTAATTGTATTGAGTAGTATTGTTTGAATCAAATTTATTGATGATGAAGAAGTGATGATATTAGTAGTGCAGTATAATATTGAGACTTTACTGACAGTAGAACCCATCACACAATTATTGCACAGCAGTGAAGATGAACAATAAGTGCATTAACATCTTTATCATACCCATGCAGTGTGCCAGTCATAATGAAGTCAAAGATCAAGCAGTAGTTCATTAGCAGCAAGCCCATGTTGTGTCCACAATAGGGAAGAGGATGTGGCAGTTGTGTTTGGTGCTCTCAAGTCAGCAATCTGGTCACAACAATGTCCTTATTGACTTTTCACTAAGGTAGAGGTCACATAACTATATCAGAGAATGAAGAACATTTTCTGCTTGCACCTTCTGCACACCCTTCGCCACACAAAGGCTCATACACAGACAACAATTTGAGAAAAAAAAAGTACCAAATAGTTAATGAAACTTAACAGGTCTATGCACCTCTTTTACATCGCTTGGTCATTGCATCTTTGCTGTAGCTCTCACCTTTTCAGGATTTGTGCAATAACCTTATGCTATTAGCACATGGCCTGTGTACTTGACTTCAGACATTGTTAATTGTAAATTTTTCTTGTTCAGTTTCAAATTCACCTAGTGAGTTGTTGAGCAGTTGCACTAGGTTCTGATTATGGTCAGCAATGGTCATTTTTATCATGTGCTTAAAAATGTGTTGCTGGAAAAGCGCAGCAGGTCAGGCAGCATCAAAGGAACAGGAGAATTGACGTTTCAGGCATAAGCCCTTCTTCAGGAATGCTGTCTTTGATGCTGCCTGACCTGCTGCGCTTTTCCAGCAACCCATTTTCTCCTCCCTCATTTTTACCATGTCCCTACATCTATAAAAAATAACTATGGTCTCCACTCCAGGTAGAGCAAAAACTATTTTTTTGGAGCCATGCATATGCCAGACACATGAATAACTATCTGTATCAACTGAGGGACATCTATAATGTGATGAGGAAACTGCTACTTACATCCAACTTCACTTGCTAGTAACCATCCTTCACATCTAGGGTGAAGATTTTTGTTTTTGCGAGTTGTGACAAGATTTCTTCAATTGTTGAACTGAGTTGTAAGATCTCTTCTGAGCTGGAGTCAATACACATTTGCAGCTTTCCAGGTTATTTCAATGTTTTCTTCATTCCTCCCTTCTTTTCCATTTTTCCTGCTGTGTGCTTTAATCTGTCCTTCAGCAGATACTGAACTGATCTTATATGCTCATTAATGAGAAGAAAATATTCTCCTGGATGACATGCTAGCCCCGTAAACACATCTTATACTTGCCTAGAATGTGTTCCAGGGTCAATGAGTGCTGTGACATATTGAAAATCTCTTTTGGCATAATGACAGTTCCCAGTTAATGCTTTAGAGTTGCTCTGGCTGAGATGATTGGCTTTTGCTTGCCTTCTATGATGTGGAATTCCAGATCCTCATTCATGTTATTGCATTGACCACACAGAGTAAAATGTACCCTCAGTACACGTATGGTGCCATCGTGTGACCTCAAGTCTTATTTTTGAGAGCTTCATTTTTGGATGGTCACATTGAGCCATTTTGCATCGGGGTGTGAAGGTTATGCATGATGCACTAGCTTCTACCTGAAATTAGATATTGACCATTCCAACAGTCACCAATCTACCAAACTGTCTGAACCAACCTGTTGTATAATGTATAGCGATTCAACAGATACTTCAGTTCATATCTCCCCACTGGCCATCTGTACTTTCTTCCTAGCCACAGATGGGTGTGCAAAATGATTTGGATTTTTGCAGTAAGAATACTGCTTTCCCACACTGGATAGGTGTTTTTTTTTGCATGCTATTGCGCACAGTATTTACAACCTGCCCTTTGTCTATCATTGATCTGTCCTATGTGCCTGGGTATCTACCAGAATAATGCAAGACTTGATCTGTTCTACTAGAAATAGATTCTGGATGGTGACTCACAACTTCACTATTAGTGCATATATCAATTGCTTTCCATAAAGATCCTTCTCTCTGCTCTCACTGCATGACCTCTCCTATCTAATTCCATCAGGTATTTAATTACATTGTCTTTTAGATGTGAAAAAAATCACAGAATTTTGTGAACTAATGAGATCATATGTTGATCAACATACTCTTTTTCACCTTGACCCTAATACTGAACATGTAACACCCATAAGTCACAATCACTTGGCATTGAATGTGTGCCTTCAAGACTTTCGACATTTCTTCAGACTTTTTACATGTTCTCTTCAGGGAGATTCAGGGTGCCATATACTTTGAAAAAGTCTTCCCAAGATGATGGATGGAAAGGCATGGTTTCGGTGACTTGTTAAGCAGATTTTGCTCTTAATTCAAAATTTTGTTATTGTGCCTGAGAAAGCTTTTTGCTTCATTCATTCCTTCATTTTATCTGGAGCTGGGAGAAGAAAAGCTGCAGTAATTTTATTTTGTCCAGTGTTCCATCTGTGGGTTCAGTTTGTTCTTATAACAACTTTTGAACCTCTGATCATTCCTGTGTCTCTCTCTGTCAGTAGCTATAGGATTTTCCAGCTGTTCCACAATCAAACTCAGCTTTTCGCCTGGCCCCATGCTCTGTGTTCACAAGTCAGTGGAATGGTATTTTTATTGAGGTGTCACTAAGATGGCTGCCTGTAGTGTATGTGTCTCATGGTAAAGGTCACATAGCTCTGACAGACAAAGAAGGACATTTGTATACAATTCTATTTCAATCCAAACATGCAGCATGTAAGTGTCTTGTGTCACTGCAGTGGAGCTAAAAATTAGCTGCCTGCTTCTCCATATTTCAGGTGAATAATTTTTTATATCTCAAGGCTTTACAGTTCCAATGCACTCTTGGCCATCCTCCTACTTTTTCACTCTCCTGAAACTTGAGCTCACATTAAGTCCCATTCATCCATCACCACTTTGAACTCACTGAGGGATGAGGCAAAAAAAGAGGCACCATCTAGAGTCGTGATGATCAACTCTGGATCAAAATAATAAGGGACATTTCACTATGGAAGAGTCTGACAACACCTGGAGAACTGTTTAAATGCACAAGGGTCAGTGGGTTTGGGAGTGGATGATGATCTGCATTCACACATCCCACCCCAATTCTAACGCTGCCTGTTCAGATGTCACCCACCTGACATCCACAGGACATCTTTGGAATTCAAATCTTCAGTCTGCAGTGCCCAAAGCATGGGCAGAAACAAAATCTGCAGAAATAGCAGCAATCTGGGACAAAATACACTCCAAGGTGTCCTGATCTGGGATGCAGGGTGATAGATCAAATTGTGGGTCAGCCCTGGACATTTTAGCACCCTTAGTCACCCTGTCCTGTTCTCCCAGGTGGGTGTAAACAATCCTTGACAACGTTTTGAAGAAAGGCAGACATATTATCTTCACTGTCCTACTGCATATTTATCCTCAACCAACATAAGAAAAGCAGATTATCTGCTGCATAGGCACGAATATTTCAAATTTCCTCCTTTCTACATCCCCTTCTTAAAGACATGCCTTAAAACTAATCTCTTTGACCAAACCTTTGGCAATGTGTCCTAAATCTCCTTATGAAGCTTGATGTTACACATTGTTTGATAATACCCCTGTGAAGAACCTTGTGATGCCTTACTATGTTAAGAGTGGTATACAAACACAAACCATCATTGTTTTTACTTAGGAAGCTAAGCCTGAGCCATTTGCTGAGCATAGGGAATGAGTAATATAGATTTTGCTGCAGATGAAAGCTCAAAGTCTGCATCATCAGCAACATAGCCAGGCAGTCACACATTGCTGTACAACTGAGAGCTCTGGTCTCCCACGGAGTTCCTCAAACTCTAAAAACTGTGTGTTACATTCTCAATTGTCAGCAGATTGTAATCTGTCAGATTCCAACCTCAGTCTTCTTCAATCATTGGCTGTGCTTCACCAAGTCTTCCATTCTGCAATTTGGAGCTGTCGGTGAAACTGAGTGATCTGAAGTGTTTGATTGAAGCTACACACCATGCTCCGAACTTTTACACTTTTGGGTCCCTATGGGAATGAAACAAGTTTACAGTTTAGGGAAGGCCAGGCACTGGATCTGAATCTTTGACTTTTATTTCTCACTCCACAGATGCTGTCTGACCTGCTGCACAACATCCCCTCCTTTCAGAGTATGTAGTTTAAATGCTCAGCCCTTTAAATTCTCTTGCATGGCCACAAACAGAAAGAGGTTAAGCTGAACGTTGGGCATTTGGAAGCTACAACCCTCTTGTATTAAAATTTCAAAAACTACTTCCTTGAACAAGGTTCTGTGGTAGCATGCCTTATTTGCAGCCTCTTTTTCTCATTGTAATCAACATAACCCATGTAAAAACAAACAGCAACCATTTTAAAGCTACTTACCAGATATTGGTGTGCTCCCCTCAGTCATTGTGCATTCCCAGTGCATGGTATTGATACTTTAGGAGTTCTTTGATAAGTGAGGACCATGAGTTGCAACATTATGAAAAGTGGCTTAAAAAGACAATGACCCAGGTATTGTAGTAACTAGACAGTTGATACAATGTGGTGCCCCTACCAGACATCAAGAATCCGTGGGGACAGAACAAGTATCTGCATACCTCCTTAATCCATTCGATTGAAGATGTATCAATAATCCATGCAGGATATCAAACAGGAAGTATCAATTACAAAATTAATTCAACATCAAATCCACTACAGAAATGAGGCAACAAAATGTTAAATTAAAAGAGTAAGACTGAAAGAAATGGGAGAAAATAAATGGATTTAGCATCATTCAAATATTTCCAATTTCATTATTATCTGATGGAATGAGAATTAAAAGTTCATTTTCATTCCATGAGGTATTTGAAATAAATAAGATTTTCCATGTTTTAAAGGGACGATTAGAGTAGAACTATTTCAGTGAACCCGACCTACACTATAAGCTTTGCACAGCAAGTAATGACAATGGAAATTGTTATTGCAGGGAATGGTGAAGCAACGAATTCGGATGCATTCTGGGGGGAAGCTGGATAACATCACGAGGAAGGATGCGGAGTTAAACTGATTGCCAGGTGAAAGAAACTGGGAAGAGTGGGACATAAAAACTGAAGTGGACACATATGTCAAATGGTCTATAACCAAGTATTCCTATGTTACATATAATGCAGGAAATTCAATTTGTTTGAAATTTTAGTCAAATGACAAACTGCTATTTTTGTGCAGCTTTGAGTGGGCATCCTAGTCAACAACTTCCATATTTCCATGTTTAGCTGCAAATGCACACAAGTTGGAGTCCGATTTGCAAACAAATAATGGCAACCACTATGTGCAATGGAAATAATAATGAGGTTCAATCAAATTCCAATATGTTGTAACAAACTGTCAGAAATCTGGGATTAAATATATACTTAAAGTCAAATGGACAGCAATGCAATTCACACTGCAGTGATTCTGGTGTTTGTTTCAACTTTAAAGTAAGATTAGTGTAAGATTTCTTTCCTTTAGTAGTTATGGCAAAGTGTGCACTATACTATACAAATTAAGTACCATAATTCTGGTTGTATAAAAGAATCACAAAGTGCATAGTCTGCGAGCATTTTATGACTTCTTTAAAAAAAACTCTCTAGGTAGTTTTTAACTAATATAAAGCACTATAGAAGATCATCATTTCTAATGATTGGACAGTCTTCAATTGCATCTCCCAAATTCAATATAGTTTTAGTTTGAATGGCAGACAAAATTATTCTATATTTAAATTTCTGAGGTTTCACAGCATCATTCAGCAAGTAATTTCCTATCCTCTGAGAATGTGCTAAATCCTTTCTACCATTTGATTTAGTAAATATTAAAACAAATTCTTATTGAAGGTAAGCAAACCATTCTCCCACAAGTGCCCACACCAGGCCCTAACTCCCAGCCCTGCCGTATTTTCACCATCCCTCCAGAACTACCCCTCTCTGAGGATGAAAGATCAGTCTTCGGCAGAGGCCTCACCTTCATTCCCCTACGCTCTCGGATTAACGAGTTCAACACGTGGCAAGACATCAAACAATTCTTCCACCGCCTTCGCCTCCGCGCCTACTTCTTCAACCAGGATTCTCGCCCACCCTCTGACGACCCCTTCTCCCGCCTCCAACACACCCCATCCACCTGGACACCCCGTGCTGGCCTCTTACCTGCCCTCGATCTCTTCACAGCCAACTGCCGCCGTGACATTAACCACCTCAACCTCTCCACTCCTCTCACCCACTCCAACCTCGGAACGTGCAGCCCTCCACTCCCTCCATTCCAACCCCAACCTATCAAACTAGCAGACAAGGGAGGCGCAGTGGTAGTTTGGCGCACCGATCTTTACACCGCTGAGGTTAAACGCCAGCCTCGCGGACACCTCCTCCTACTGCCCCTTTGACCATGACCCCACCTCCCACCACCAAACCATCATCTCCCAGACCATCCATAACCTCATCTCTTCAGGGGATCCCCCATCCACCGCCTCCAACCTCATAGTCCCACAACCCTGCACCACCCATTTCTACCTCCTGCCCAAAATTCACAAACCTGACTGCCCCGGCCGACTGATTATCTCAGCCTGCTCCTGCCCCACCGAACTCATCTCTGCATACCTCGACACGGTCCTGTCCCCCTTAGTCCAAGAACTCCCCACCTACGTTCGAGACACCACCCACACCCTCCACCTCCATGATTTTCGCTTCCCCGGTCCCCAACGCCTTATCTTCACCATGGACATCCAGTCCCTGTACACCTCCATCCCCCATCACGAAAGACTCAAAGCCCTCCGCTTCTTCCTTTCCCGCTGTACCAACCAGTACCCTTCCACTGACACCCTCCTTCGACTGACTGAACTGGTCCTCACTCTGAACAACTTCTCTTTCCAATCGTCCCACTTCCTCCAAACCAAAGGAGTAGCCATGGGCACATGCATGGGCCCCAGCTATGCCTGACACTTCGTAGGACATGTGGAACAGTCCATCTTCCACAGCTACACTGGCACCACACTCCACCTTTTCCTCCACTACATCAATGACTGTATCGGCGCTGCCTCGTGCTCCCACGAGGAGGTTGAACAGTTCATCCGCTTTACTAACACCTTCCACCACAACCTCAAATTTACCTGGACTGTCTCAGACTCCTCCCTCCCCTTCCTAGACCTCTCCATTTCTAACTCTGGCAACCGAATCAACACAGACATTTACTATAAACCGACTGACTCCCACAGCTACCTAGACTACACCTCCTCCCATCCTGCCCCCTGTAAAAACGCCATCCCATATTCCCAATTCCTTCGTCTCCGCTGCATCTGCTCCCAGGAGGACCAGTTCCAATACCGAACAACCCAGAGAACTCCTTCTTCAAAAACTGCAATTTTCCCCAGACATGGTCGACGAGGCTCTCCACTGTATCTCCTCCACTTCCCGCTCCTCCGCCCTTGAGCTCCGCTCCTCCAATCGCCACCAGGACAGAACCCCACTGGTCCTCACCTACCACGCCACCAACCTCCATATACATCGTATCATCCATCGTCATTTCCACCACCTCCAAACAGACCCCACCACCAGGGATATATTTCCCTCCCCTCCCCTATCAACGACCTGACTCCCTCGTCAGGACCACACCCCCCACCAACCCAACCTCCACTCCCGGGACCTTCCCCTGCAACCGCAAGAAATGCAAAACTTGCGCCCACACCTCCCCCCTTACTTCCCTCCAAGACCCCAAGGGATCCTTCCATATCCACCACAAATTTACCTGCACCTCCACACACATCATTTATTGCATCCGCTGCGCCCGATGTGGCCTCCTCTATATTGGGGAGACAGGCTGCCTACTTGCAGAACGTTTCAGAGAACACCTCTGGGACACCCGGACCAACCAACCCAACCACCCCATGGCTCAACACTTCAACTCCCCCTCCCACTCTACCAAGGACATGCAGGTCCTTGGACTCCTCCATCACCAGACCATAGCAACATGACAGCTGGAGGAAGAGTGCCTCATCTTCCGCCTAGGAACCCTCCAACCACAAGGGATGAACTCAGATTTCTCCAGTTTCCTCATTTCCCATCCCCCCACCTTGTCTCAGTCCCAACCCTCGAACTCAGCAGCACCTTCCTAACCTGCAATCTTCTTCCTGACCTCTCCACCCCCACCCCCACTCCGGCCTATCACCCTCACCTTAACCTCCTTCCACCTGTCGCATTTCCAATGCCCCTCCCCCAAGTCCCTCCTCCCTACCTTTTATCTTAGCCTGCTTGGCACACTTTCCTCATTCCTGAAGAAGGGCTCATGCCCAAAACATCAATTCTCCTGCTCCTTGGATGCTGCCTGACCTGCTGTGCTTTTCCAGCAACACATTTTCAGCTTTGATCTCCAGCATCTGCAGTCCTCACTTTCTCCCATAAGTGATAATATATTTAATGAAGGGGATTATTTTTAGGTAAAATGCACATTTTTAAAGAAATCCTCAATCTCTTAAGTATGTTAAGTACAGCTGTTCTGGCAGCCTTGCAATTTCACTGTAACATTCCCACGACCTCCACGATAAAGATCTCAAGAGAATGGGGGTAGGGATCCGCTGTGGGGAATATGTTGTAAATACATCTTTAGCTATGCTATCACTTTAACTTGGTAACACTGAATTTTCCACTCGCTCTTGTTTGCGGTGACCTGATATAACGAATACCGAATGTATGAAACACTGGAATGTGAATGAACGTGGAATGTGAACGGAGGGGAGAACGAGGCATGTGAAAGTGCACTTCGCTCCTTTGAAGTCGAAATGTCTTCGCTGCTTTCCACGTTGGAATGCAGCAACAGTTTGCAAACTCTCCAGCGACTCGTCCATCGCTTCCGCTGGAGGCTGTGCTGAAACCGTGGGAGAATCGTTCAGAGGACCAACATGGAGACGCAGGGAGCTCCTGTCAACAATTAAAAATGAATGGGGGGGATGGGGAGGGGGTCAATGAAAACACACGCTGCAGCACATCTTGCAGACACAGTCGAGCGCAGTTCAGACTAGGACAGGCTCTCACGTTTGAGGTACACTCTGCTGCCAGGCGCTGGGAAGATGCTGCTGCTGCTGCTGTACCAACTCTTGCTGGGCACCCTGGGGGGTCACTGGGCCGCAGCGTACTCGCACCCGACCCACTGCACCAGCGACGCCTGCTACACGGCGCACATGGTCGCCAAGCCCTTCTGGCGGGCGCTGGACAGCTGCAAGGCCAACGGCGGGAACCTGGCGACGGTCAAGGACGAAGGGGAGGCGAGGCACATCCACCGCCTGCTGGAGTCGAGCCTCGCCGGGTCGCCGGGCGCCCGCCGCAGGCTGTGGCTGGGGCTCCAGCTGCCCCGCCGGCACTGCTACCAGCAGCACAAGCCGCTGAGGGGCTTCCTCTGGACCTCGGGGGGAGAGGAGAGCACCTACTCCAACTGGGCCCGGGAGCCCCTCAGCACATGCACCGCGCACCGCTGCGTCTACCTCGCCGCCTCCTCCTCTCCCAGTCCCGGGGCCTCGGGGATTCGCTTCGCCTGGGCGGACGGCGTGTGCAGCGACCACAGGGTCGACGGCTACCTCTGCAAGTTCAGCTTCCGAGGCATGTGCCGGCCAGTCGAGCTGGCCGGGCCCGGCTCGGTCACCTACACCACTCCGTTCGACGCCAAGAGCGCCACCCTGGCCCTGGTGCCCTTCGGGTCGCTGGCGGCGGTGTCGTGCCAGGGCTCGCGGTCGGACAGCTACACCCTGTGCCAGGAGACCAGCCCCGGCTCGTACGGCTGGTCGCCAGCCGAGCCCGGGCTCTGCGCGCCGCTCTCCGCCTGCGAGGCAGGCAATGGCGGCTGCGCCCAGATCTGCCTCGATGGTTTGGGCGGGAGCGCCACGTGCAGCTGCCGCGACGGTTACGCGCTCGCGGACGACCTCCGCTCGTGCCAGCCCCTGGATCCCTGCCTGGGCCACCCCTGCGAGCAGCTGTGCGTCCCGCGCCCTGGTGGGTTCCAGTGCGCATGCGATGCCGGCTACGCCCTGGCCGGGGACGGGCGCAGTTGCCCGGATGTGGACGAGTGCTCCTCCTGGCCATGTGCCCACCGGTGCCAGAACACGCCGGGTTCCTACCGGTGCCATTGCCAGCCAGGCTACGAGGCCAATGGGCACGCCTGTGTCGACATGGATGAGTGCGCCGGGCAGCCATGCCAGGGGCCTTGTGCCAACATCCAGGGCAGCTTCCGGTGCTTCTGCTGGCCTGGGTACGTCCTGAGCGCTGATGGGTTGTCCTGCACTCTGCGGGATGTAGTCAGCACCCCGCAAGACGTGGTCAGCACCCCGCAAGATGTGGTCAGCACCCAGACTGCCCCAGCTACTGACTGGAATGTGGACGTGGAAACTGGAGCCAGCTGGGGTGCCACCCACGACACGATGCCAACAGCTTTAGGGATCCACTTGGGCACCACTGCAGACATCCAACCAGGTGAAGGAACCACAAGGAGTAGCGCCATCACTACTTTCAGCACCGGGAGCCAGCCACCGGTCATATCGCCCACTGGCAGGGAGCTCCATGGCACGAACAGTGCGCTCGACCCAGTGAGAAATGAAGCGGACAGAGGCTGGCTCCTGGCCTGTGTCCTGGGTTCGCTCTTTGCTGGCCTGCTCCTCCTTTGCATAGTGGCTGTGATTCTGTGTCATCGCCACAGGGCTGCAAAAGGCAAGGCCGATAATGGCAGGCATTTCTCCAGCTGGATCCAAGCCCCAGGGCCACCTCCATTTAGAGCTGACGACAAAGTCACGTCTGCCAACTCTTCCATCAATAACTACATTGAGATGGAGACAGATCAGAACACAATCTAGATCAGAATAAACAGAACTTTTCCTCAAAATCCTTGATATTGACAAAATCCAACAAAAAAATGAAGTTGTTTTAGGTCACATATGACAAAATAAGTTTCTTTGTTTGAGAACCAGATACCATGTGCACTTCTGTTCTTTGATGACAGGACTTTCAGCAATAATCAATTTTCGTTCATTCTGATATGAACTTTACAAAAGCAAACGTCTGCAGATGCTGGAAGTCTGAACTAACACCAAAAAAAGTTGCAAAACTTGCAGATCCAGAAGTAACAATGGAAAAGAGTGAGAAAACAGAGTTAATGTTTCAGGGAAGTGTTCCCAGCATTTTCTCTTCCTGCATAAACTTAGTTGGGCTTTGTTAAAATTTACATTTATTTTCTAAAGCTATCAATAGTGTCAACACAACTGTAAAGTATTATTTGTAGCTATGCACTGTTTTTCTGATATACTGGTACTGAATTGTGACCAAAATTTTAACATGTTACAAGGTAGGTTTTTTTGATACAGGTAACAGGTTATAATAATCTTAGGACAGTACAGGTATTGTCTAATCACCATTATTTAATGATGTATCTTTTTTTGTTTAACTAACCAGCAAATCCTTTTGAATGAAGATAAGTGAAACTTGTTTAAAATTCATTTTGCTGAGCATATGAAATTAAAATATGCTGGATATTAATAAACTAAACATTACTTCCTCAAAATATACAGTAAGGAAAGCAAAGATCATTCTTCATGTTGTCAATTAATAGTACTTTCACCTCTGAGTCTAGCAAGTTCAAAATTCAGCTGTCACTCCAAAAGATTATAATTAAGGCTGACACTTCACAGCAATATTAATAGAACACTGTGCTATTGGAGACACTGTTTTGAAAACACTGTTTTGGAGATGCTTTTAAAATTATTTAATGGCATATAATGAGACTAGTTTGTTACCCACCCCTAATTGTTCTTGAATTAGTGCCTTGTCAGATAGTCTCAGGGGGGCAGTTAAGATTCAACCACATTGCTATATGTCAGCCAGACCAGGTAATGACAGCAGATTTCCTTCCCTGAAGGACATTGGTGAATCAGTGAGTTTTTAAAAACAATTGATAATAGTTTTATGGTCATTGTTACTGAGACTAACTTTCAATTTCAATTTTATCAATTAATTGAATTTGATTTCCACCAGCTGTCATGGTAAGATTTGAACCTGTACCTTCATGGCATTTTCCTGGGCCTTTCCATTACTAGTCCAGTGACATTACTGCAATGTCCATTTAAAATGTGGCCTTGAGTGCTCTCTGGAGTGGAAGTAAAACATTTCATATTATTATTCTCAGGTATACCCGATAAAAAAAAGTTGTCAAAATTGTGTCTCATAAATATAAAACATTGACAACTTAAATTTTATCCAAAGATAGAAAGCA
Organism: Chiloscyllium punctatum; assembly: GCF_047496795.1. Classification (NCBI taxonomy): domain Eukaryota; kingdom Metazoa; phylum Chordata; class Chondrichthyes; order Orectolobiformes; family Hemiscylliidae; genus Chiloscyllium; species Chiloscyllium punctatum. The sequence goes on along the minus strand of NC_092749.1, from coordinate 103,613,411 downwards.
GCAAGTCATGGTGAATGGTTATTTTGCAGATTGCAGAATGGTAGACAGCGGGGTTCCTGAAGGGTCAGTGGTAGGATCACTGCTTTAATTGATACATAAAAATAACTTGAATTTTGGAATGCAGAGCAAAATTTGCCAATGATTCCAAACTTGGAAGAGTGCCAGATAGTGAGAATGAGTGCAACAGGATGTCGAGAGGCTGGCTGAGTGGGCAGGCAAGAGACAGCTATTGTTAAATGCGCAGACATGTGAGGTGATGCATTTTGGAAGAATGGATAGAAAGAGGAAAAAGAGATAGCATCATTCTAAAGGGAAAGAGGGACCTTTAGATTTTTGTAAAGTTTCAAGGCATATTAGAAACTCGCTAGCAAAACATATGAGAATCTTAAACTTTATAAGTAAAGGTACTGAGTACAGAAGTAAGGGAGTTATGCTGAACAATGTAAAGTAATGGTTAGATCGCAGTTGCATCCAATTTTGGACAACACATTTGGGAAAGATGTCAGGGTGCTTGAATGAATGCAAATGGGATTTATCAGAATGGCTGCAGCAATGAAAGAATTTAGCTATAAGACCAGTTGGAGAAACTGGGGTTGTCCTCATTGGAGCAAAGCAGATGCAGTGGAAATTTGATACAGGTACACAAGATTGTGACGTGTGAATAATGTAATATAAAACAGTTCTCATTAGTAGATACTACAGCACTAAGTGCACAGATTTAAGGTTAGGACAAGAAAGGCAGGTGGCAGGTGAAAGGAAGAGTTTACACCAAGCAGTATGATGTAGAACTTACTACCTTCAAGGGTAATGGAGACAGAGACTACCAATTCTTTCATAGGCAATTTGGACTGATACTTGAATAAAATAATCATGAAGGGCTATATAGACAGAGCAAGGCAAGGAGATTGATTTTGTCCAGAGAAAGCAGGCATGGACTTGATGAACTGAATGTCCTCCTTCTACGCCAGTAGTAACTCCTTGGCTCTGGATCTAGGATTGTGTGCCTTGAAAAGATAGATAATTGCCCAGCATCCTACCAATACTCATCCCTCAAGTGGCTACTTATTGTCACATTGCCATTTGTGGAAGCTGGTATGTGCAAATGGCTGCCATGTTTCCCAGTTACTATGTCTCAAAAGCAATTTATTGGCTGTGAAGCAGTTTGCAATGTCTACCGATTGTGAAAGATGTTCAACAAATATTGTTTTTTTATTTCTCCTTGACTATCTCAAATGGACCTTTGAAATCTTCACAAAACTGTGCATCTGCACTAATCAAATGCATGAAGAAAAGTTCTACATGAAAGACTCCAAGCTACCTTTGAAAACAATTGACTAACACAAAAGGTTAATATTAGAATTGGGAAGTGGTACTAATATGGGTACTCAAGGGACCAGTTTGGGATCCAAAGCATATCAAGTTGATAATTTGCATTTGTACTTTCCTGGGCCATTCTCTCATTTTCTTCCATTGTAATTTTTGTAGTTAATGAATAGAAACACCAGAGACTTGGCTTAACTTGATGTTTATGTAATTTCTTAGAAGGCAGGTTTTATAGATCTCTGTCAAAGTCTTGGTCAATTAGGGAGCCCCCAAAGAAATTCAATCTGTTGGTTTCAGAAGCTTAAAATTAAACTTGTTTTGGGAAATTAATCAAATTTATCAATGCTGCTAAATCAGGTGTTGGAATTAAATAGGCAATGGAATTACTGAGTTTGTGGGGAGAACAATAACAATTGAACAATAGACAATTACTTAAAACAAAATTCAAGATAAACAAATCCATAAACTGCAGAATCTGACTGTGCCTATAAATGGTGCTTAAAGAGCTGTGATTAGAATTTTACACTTAAAGATCCTAAGCTCTTACCAGTTTGGGATCCACAGCACATCACATTGATAATTTGCATTGTACTTTCCTGAGCCATTCTCTTCAATTTCAACCTATTAATAATACAACAATCTCAAAACTCCTGCTCCATGTTCTTCCAAAGAGAAAACGTGGAACTTAAAATGTTAAATAATAACTCAGTTATAGTAATTTCTTTCAGGCTTTAAATCCTTCAAATATCTTGCAGTCAATGAAACTATGCAGTACTAGAGTGCAATTTCAATTCTGCGCTGCTGGCAAAAGCTCTGGCTGCTGGTAGTTCCTCTTAGAAATTTGGGTATACCTTGTCCATGATTCTGACTGCTTCATATCCCTGAACTGTTACACACTACCAATTGGTTTCAGAATATTTCCCATTAGAAGCCACCCTACATACATTTGCAATGGTATCAGACTTGGATTATCTTAAGTAATAGTTTTAAAACTCCAACAGACATATTTGGAAAGCTGGAAGATTTATTTATGTTGTTTAATTGCGTACTTGTGAACTGTACTAATTCAATTGACTTACAAATGTTGATTAGATTAGTAGCAGTATAAATGTTTGCACTTAATGCAAATGTTATAATAGCCTGTTACACAAACATACTACTGTGTTACTGTCATATTTAAAACCTGTTTTATAAAATGTATGATATCTTAAAATATTACCTTTTTCTTTTCTGTTACTTCTTCTTGCCATCTCTTTGATGCTTGTTCCATTTTCATCAGAGGTGAATTGACACAAACTCCTAAAGTCAATTGGCCAAATGTTGGATGATTCAAAAGCAAGTTGAGTTAGACCCTTCAGTTTTACCCTGTGTTACACCTGATGTGCCTTGAGCTTGTTTGAACCCACTGTCAGGGAGCCTTGGGCAACACAATATTGGGGAAGTGCCATCAGAATGCATAGCATCCTGGCATTTTGAGTATCTGTGCTCTCTGGGCATATGGATAAGGAAAATTGAGCCAAACATCCTCCCAAGTAAACACCATTATTTGCATGTGTGTAATTTCACCAGGGCTATTATGGAAGAAAAGAGGGGAAAGGAAATCAGCATGCATTCCCCAAAATTTGGATCACAGCAGTTTGAGCACTCTAAAATGTTGGCTTTGCATCGTAGCTGTCTGCAATGCAGTCCACAGTGGTATAAACTTGTCTTGACAAACTGCTGGCAGTAATTCAGGACAACGGAGTCATATCTGTTATATATCGGTCAATATTATTGATAGTTAAAATGTTTTCACATGTAAGTGTCAAAAGGGTTGTCAGTGATGTGTTAGTTGTTTTTAAAAATCTACGTGTACCGAATCTGTTTCTGTTTGTTACATGTATTTACCATGATTTCAAACAACAAATGAAAATAATAAAAACAAAAAAAAAATCACTAGGTTGATTTTATGAAATTATGTTCCCACTGAAGCAAACTGGCTCAGTCTTGATGGAGGATAAAGATGTAATGTGATAATACAGACCAAATGTAACAAGTAGGGTTCCTGGTTTTGTGCTGAGTCAACTTATCTCGACTGAGGCAAAAGTCGTGGTGTGACAATTATCATGAACAGATGCGATCTCAATGATTTTTTAAAACCTTGTGCAGACCTATATGAATTTGTTTTGAACTCATAAACAATGATTAAGGAAAAGGCACTCTGTACAACAGCAACAATGTTGCATCTGCGAGAGGTATGAAGGTCGGATGGAGTCATTCAATCTGGAGAACTGGACAGGTTTGGCCAAGTCACCTGGCTCAGTTTGTGAATGGGATAAATCTATTGCATTGTTGAATTTGGAGAGAAATTGAACCTTCTAAAGACCAATAACCCAATGTTCTCGCTCGGTTTCTTCACGTACCCTCTTAGCAAAGTGTCTGAGATGATAGGCGACCAGAAGTCATCTTTATTCGTGATGGAGGATTCCAAGAGAGGATTTGGTGGAATTTACCCCACCATCTGGAACAAAAGGAATTTAGCCAGCTGCAACTTTTCCAGGAAGACACCACAGTGCCAGCATCGTGTGTGTGTGCAGAATACTTCAGAAGCAGAAGACCATTTGGGACAATTTACGATTTATCCATTTTTATACTATACTACCTGACCAAAGTATTTTAAATTTAACCCTGTGGGATTTTCATTCTTTTTGTTTCTTTTCAAATGTGATTTTTTTGAGAACGGTAGATATGACTTCTGTATCTTTGAAGAAGTTTGCTTTTGATAATTAAATCAGTTATTTGTGGTTGACAAAAAGCTGGCTGACTTGTTCTTAATGCTAAACCTGCACAACATGAGAACTGTAAAACTGACCATATCATCAGCTAGGTTAAACTTTACAAATTTTAAAACTTTAACCAGCAGAGGAGTGGGATAGAAAAATAAGTTGTGCAGCCCTCCAAAGTGAGTCATAACGAAACACTTGTGAACAACCTGAATGAGGGATGAGAGAAAAAATGAGCATTAGTTTATATCTCCCATTCTTGATAGATAACCAATGAATTGTATTGTAAAGCGTATGTCTAATAGTGCAGGATGAGGACAGGATTTGATTTGCAAGGATCCCATCCATAAGAGAAAGTGAGGATTGCAGATGGTGGAGAGTCAGAGTTGAAAAGTGTGGTGCTGGAAAAGCACAGCAGGTTAGGCAGCACCTGAGGAGCAGGAGAGTTGGCGTTTTGGGCAGAGACGTGAAGGGCTTATGCCTGAAACATAGGTTCTTCTCATTGAATGCTGCCTGAGCTGCTGTGCTTTGCCAGCACCACACTTTTCGACTCAAGGATGCCATCCATAATTGGTTGCTGACAAATTTCACTGCTGATGTTCATACCTGAAGGAGGGCTGAAGCCTGTGAATAGGGGGTTCCCAATGTCTGACTTACAAGCGCTCATACTTCAGATTGTGAACCCATACAGGGGTGTAATTTTAAAGACTCAACATATGAACATTTCCTGTACTTTTGATCAGCTGTTATATATTGTCCTGAATGGTGTTTCGACTTACAAACAAATCAATTTGCGAACAGCCTCCCCGTCAGAACGCGTTCACCACCTGGAGACTGCCTGTTACCTAACTTGGCAATATGTTAGTCTCTTCGAGAAAGAAGGAGGAGAGTAAGGGGAGGAAACAAAATGAGGAAAGAGCTAGAGAAACAGTTTGCCATTGGGTGATGAAATAACTCCACAGAGGCTAGTATCCTGTCACCAAGTCAGCCAGTATTTACACCTGAATAGTACTTGAAACTGGTCCAACTTCCTCAGAGCCAGCTGTCAGAGTGAACCTGTGATACTCCTGTTTATTTATTTTTTCTTATGATCTTATGGACAATTGCAAGTGAATCTTCTGTTTTTTCTTCCATACACTGACTGTCACCCAGACGGCACAGAGTCAGCTTCCTAAACTGAGGAGATTCTAAATCTCCTGGTTTAAAAAAATTATTATACAGTACAAAATACAGTTATCAATAAACAGAAAGCAGCAGTTCACAAAAAAAAACACTTTCGTATAGGGGAAAGTGCAGCAAAGCCAAACCCCAAACGCCATCGTTCAACCAGTTTTCAGGGAGATGAGGACAAACCTCAAATCTCACTTCCATTCATCACAAAGATAACAATAATAAACACAGACAAGATAGTGCAATCAAATCAGAAACAGTGTATAGAACACAGACTCAATATAGCTATAAATAAAAGACACCTGACACCATCCACACTACGTACTGGTCAGACCGTCCTTGGCTAGCCTTCCTGTCTCTGGCCGCCCCGCGCACTGACTGACCCTTCCCAGGCCTGTTTTCCTTCAGGCTAGACATCGACCAGCCAGCCCCCAGTAGTCCGGCATACTGACTGGACTATCCCGGGCCACTTGCAAACAAGCTGGTTGTTGGCCTTCCGGTCTCTGGCACCCTGCGTATTGACTGACATTAGTGCAATGCTGGAAAAACACAGCAGGGTCAGGCAGCATTCGAGGAGCAGGAAAATTGACATTTTGGGCAAAAGCCCTTCATTCCTGCACCACACCCTCGAACCTAATCTGCAGTCCTCATTATCGCCTATTGACTGACCCTCCCCAGCCCACTTTCCTCTGGGACGGACGTCAGCCACCAGCCACCAGGTCATCCCGTGTACTCACCAAACCACCCCCGACCTGCTTTCCTACAGTCGGGCTGTCGGCCTTCCAGCACACGGCCGTCCCACATACTGACTCATCCTTTCTCCTGGCCAGTGTTCGTATAGACTGGCCATTGGCTGTCCAGCTCCCAGCCTCCCTGCATACTGACCGGTCCTCCTCCAGTCGGCCTTCCTCTGGGCTGCCGTCAGCCACCTGGCTCAGCCTCCCTGCGTACTGACCGGCTTGACCCATACCAGCTTTCCTGCGGGGACGTTCTCAGTTGCCTGGCCCCACCCACCCTGCATACGGACAGGCTCCTCCCAGCTGACTTTCCTTCAGGCCGGTCATCAACCCTACGGCCCCCAGCCAGCCCGTGTACTGACTACCGTTCCTTGACCAGCTTTCCTACAAGCACGCTGTCAGCTGCCTAGCCCCCAGCCATCCTACGTACTAACAGACACCTCTCCCATCCCAGCCTGCTTTCCCACAGGCTGGTCATTGACCCTCCAGCTCTTGGCCACCCCACGTACTGACTACCCCACTCTGGCCCACACTCAAACACAATTAATTACTAAACCCACATACAGTAACAGAATTCACAAAATCCTCAATACTGTTGCAAGTACAAAGACAGAGTCCATGCCTGACGGCAGAGCCTATGCTCGAACTCCAGGCTGTAGCAAATGCTCACCTCCCAGCACACACACAGGTGTTCAGTCTCCATAGCGGTCTGACCCTTCCAGGTAGAACCAGGCCCACTCTCAGGAACACAGTACATTGTGAAGCTGCAGTTAACTCACAAGGGTTTGGTCCAGTCTCAAAGGCTGAGTCCACTTCTGAAGGCAGAGTCAATGCCACACACACAGGTGTTCAGTCTTCACAGAGGCTTGGTCCATCAAAAGGATCAGGTCTACTCACAGGAACACAGAACGTTGTAAAGGTGCAGTTAACTCACAGGAGTTTGGTCTGCTCCAGGATGCAGAGTCCATTCCAGGATGCAGCAATTGCTTACCTCCCAGCATAGACACAGGTGTTCAGTCTTTACAGAGGTCTAGTCACCCACAAAGGGTCAGGCCGACCTATACAGGAACAGCTCAATTGGAAAGATGTATTTTCTCACAAGGGCTCAGTCCAAACACCAAAAAAAAGTGAGAACACATTCAAAAGAAAGAAAATCAGAACACAAGGAACAAGCCCTGTCACAAAATCAACATAGTCCTTTTCTCAAAGTAAAAGAGAAAAGTATAACACACAGGCTGTGCCCAGCCAGTGAAACAACAGTTTCAACCCTAATAAGGGTTGAAATACACCTGAAACACATTGACTGGGTAAATCAGGCAGTTTAGAAATCAGTCCTCAATAAAAAAGGAATACCAGTTAACAAACTAGCTAAACCTGGGCATGGCCAAACTGGCCATAAATAGGTCCAGGCAGCGGACCATGGAGGGGGTCGATATAGCTGATTGTTTCTTCTGTGGCTACATCCGAGCCCCGGTATCTACTCACATCCTTGAGCAGTTCACGGAGAGGTGGGCACTGCAGGGAGTGGAGTGCTTTATTTCCCCCTCCAACTCCATTTTGATTTAATCCCTACCCTCCCCTTCACTTTTTTGATCACGCAACATTGCCCTTTGATTAGAAGGGCATTGCTTGTCACTGGCCACTCGGGTGTTTTGCCTTTCTTCCTGGTGGTGCAAAATGAATAAAAGTTTATACACCTGAAAAAAAGGAAAAAAAGGAATACCAGTTAACAAAACTGGCTTTGTAAACCAGCCATTTTAAGAATCAGGTTCTCCCAAAAAAAGCAGAAACGATCAGCAGCAGTAACACCCTAACTGTGGCCCAGCCAACATAGAGTCAGTCCTGTAGAACATAGAACATAGAACATAGAACAATACAGCACAGAACAGGCCCTTCGGCCCACGATGTTGTGCCGAACTTCTATCCTAGATTAAGCACCCATCCATGTACCTATCCAAATGCCACTTAAAGGTCGCCAATGAATCTGACTCTACCACTCCCACGGGCAGCGCATTCCATGCCCCCACCACTCTCTGGGTAAAGAACCCACCCCTGACATCTCCCCTATACCTTCCACCCTTCACCTTAAATTTATGTCCCCTTGTAACACTCTGTTGTACCCGGGGAAAAAGTTTCTGACTGTCTACTCTATCTATTCCTCTGATCATCTTATAAACCTCTATCAAGTCACCCCTCATCCTTCGCCGTTCCAACGAGAAAAGGCCGAGAACTCTCAACCTATCCTCGTACGACCTACTCTCCATTCCAGGCAACATCCTGGTAAATCTTCTCTGCACCCTCTCCAAAGCTTCCACATCTTTCCTAAAGTGAGGCGACCAGAACTGCACACAGTACTCCAAATGTGGCCTAACCAAAGTCCTGTACAGCTGCAACATCACCTCACGACTCTTGAATTCAATCCCTCTGCTAATGAACGATAATACTCCATAGGCCTTCTTACAAACTCTATCCACCTGAGTGGCAACCTTCAAAGATCTATGTACATAGACCCCAAGATCCCTCTGTTCCTCCACCTGACCAAGAACCCTACCATTAACCCTGTATTCCGCATTCTTATTTGTTCTTCCAAAATGGACAACCTCACACTTGGCAGGGTTGAACTCCATCTGCCACTCCTCAGCCCAGCTCTGCATCATATCTAAGTCCCTCTGCAGCCGACAACAGCCCTCCTCACTGTCCACAACTCCACCTATCTTTGTATCATCTGCAAATTTACTGACCCACCCTTCGACTCCCTCATCTAAGTCATTAATAAAAATTACAAACAGCAGAGGACCCAGAACTGATCCCTGCGGAACTCCACTTGTAACTGGACTCCATGCTGAATATTTACCATCTACCACCACTCTCTGACTTCGACCGGTTAGCCAGTTTTCTATCCAATTGGCCAAATTTCCCTCTATCCCATGCCTCCTGACTTTCCGCATAAGCCTACCATGGGGAACCTTATCAAATGCCTTACTAAAATCCATGTACACTACATCCACTGCTCTACCCTCATCCACATGCTTGGTCACCTCCTCGAAGAATTCAATAAGCCTTGTAAGGCAAGACCTACCCTTCACAAATCCGTGCTGGCTGTCCCTAATCAAGCAGTGTCTTTCCAGATACTCGTAAATCCTATCCCTCAGTACCCTTTCCATTACTTTGCCTACCACAGAAGTAAGACTAACTGGCCTGTAATTCCCGGGGTTATCCCTATTCCCTTTTTTGAACAGGGGCACAACATTCGCTACTCTCCAGTCCCCTGGTACCACCCCAGTTGCCAGTGAAGACGAGAAGATCATTGCCAACGGTACTGCAATTTCCTCTCTTGCTTCCCACATAATCCTAGGATATATCCCGTCAGGCCTAGGGGACTTGTCTATCCTCAAGTTGTTCAAAATGTCCAACACATCTTCCTTCCTAACAGGTATCTCTTCTAGCTTATCAGTCCGTTTCACACTCTCCTCTTCAACAATACGGTCCCTCTCGTTCGTAAATACTGAAGAGAAGTACTTGTTCAAGACCTCTCCTATCTCTTCCGACTCAATACACAGTCTCCCACCACTGTCCTTGATCGGACCTACCCTCGTTCTCGTCATTCTCAGGTTTCTCACATACGCATAGAATGCCTTGGGGTTATCCTTGATCCTATCTGCCAGGGATTTTTCATGCCCTCTCTTAGCTCTCCTAATCCCTTTCTTCAGGTCCCTTCTGGCTATCCTGTATCCCTCCACTGCTCTGTCTGAACCTTGTTTCCTCAACCTTATGTAAGCCTCCTTCTTCCTCTTTACTAGACATTCAACCTCCCTCGTCAACCAAGGCTCCCTCACACGACCATTTCTTTCCTGCCTGATCGGTACATACATATCAAGGACACGTCGTATCTGCTCCTTGAAAAAGTTCCACATTTCCACCACATCCTTCCCTGACAGCCTATGCTCCCAACGTATGCTCCTCAAATCCTGTCTTACAGCATCGTAATTTCCCTTCCCCCAATTGTAAAAACTTCCTTGTTGTGCGCACCTATCTCTCTCCATAACCAAGGTGAAAGTCACAGAATTGTGGTCGCCATCACCAAAATGTTCACCCACTAACAAGCCCACCACTTGTCCCGGTTCATTACTGAGTACCAAATCCAATATGGCCTCCCCTCTGGTTGGACAATCTACATACTGCGTTAGAAAAGCTTCCTGGACACACTGCACAAACACCGCCCCATCCAATCTACTTGATCTAAAGAGCTTCCAATCAATATTTGGGAAGTTGAAGTCGCCCATGACTACGACCCTGTGGCTTCTGCACCTTTCCAAAATCTGTTTCCCAATCTGTTTCTCCACATCTCTGCTGCTATTGGGGGGCCTATAATAAACACCCAACAAGGTGACTGCACCTTTCCTATTTCTGACTTCAGCCCATACTACCTCCAGAGGCAGATCCCCCTCAAACTTCCTTTCTGCAGCCGTTATACCATTTCTAATTAGCAATGCCACCCCCCCTCCTTTTTTACCACCCTCCCTAATCTTACTGAAACATCTGTAACCAGGAACCTCCAACAGCCATTCCTGTCCCTCATCTATCCATGTTTCCGTGATGGCCACAACATCGTAGTCCCAGGTACCGATCCACGCCTTAAGTTCACCCACCTTATTTCGGATACTCCTTGCATTGAAGTATACGCACTTGAGCCCATCTCTGTGTCCGCAAGTAGTCCCTGTCAGTGCTACCTTCTCCACAGACTCCCTACAGTCTTGGACATCCTGACACACAGCTAGCTTACTTGCTGGACTACAAGGCCGGATCCCATCCCCCTGCCAAATTAGTTTAAACCCCCCCGAAGAGTGCTAGCAAACCTACCCCCCAGGATATTGGTGCCCTTCTGGTTCAGGTGCAACCTGTCCTGTTTATACAGGTCCCACCTTCCCCAGAATGCAGTCCAATTGTCCAAATATCTGAAGCCCTCCCTCCTACACCATCCTTGCAGCCACGTGTTCAACTGCACTCTCTGCCTATTCTTTGCCTCTCTGTCACGTGGCACCGGCAACAACCCAGAGATGACGACTCTGTCTGTCCTAGCTTTTAGCTTCCAGCCTAACTCCTTGAGCTCTTGAATGACCTCCCCACCCCTCTTCCTACCTATGTCGTTGGTGCCAATGTGTACCACGACTTCTGGCTGCACACCCTCCCCCTTAAGGATTCTGAAGACACGGTCCGAGACGTCTCGGACCCTAGCACCCGGGAGGCAACAAACCATCCGAGAGTCTCGCCCATGTCCACAGAACCGCCTGTCCGTCCCTCTAACTAGAGAGTCCCCTATAACTAGCGCTCTCCTCTTCTCCCCCTTTCCCTTCTGAATCTCAGAGCCACAGACCCCTTCACTGCAGCTTACACCTGCAAGGCTGTCCCCCCCAACAGTTTCCAAAGCTGCATACTTATTTTTTAGGGGAACGACCACAGGGGAACCCTGCACTGCCTGCTTCTTCCCCTTCCCACCTCTAACTGTTACCCAGCTACCTCTGTTCTCCGGCGTAACTATGTCCCTGTAGCTTCTATCGATCACCCTCTCAGCCTCTCGAATAATCCTCAGCTCATCCAGCTCCAGTTCCAGTTCCCTAACTCGTTCGGTGAGGATCAGGATCTGACTGCATTTCCTGCACACGAAGTCGGCAGGAGTATCGGTGGTCACCCCTACCTCAAACATCCTGCAGGAGGAACATTCCACCGCCTGCGCTGCCATGACTGTACACTGTCTCCAAAAACAAGAACACTGAGTCAATAACCTGTGGACTTTAAAGTTAGGTTAGAGGAGGAGGGTGGGAGGGAGGCCCTACGGAAGTAGGACCTGGGGTCTAGAACACACCCACTTAAATACTAATCACTTGCCTTCCCGCCCAGCTATGCGCTCCAACCTCACTTCCGCTGCCCGCTACAGGTAAGTAATTTTGAAACAAACTGTCTTACCTTAGCTGTAGTCTCCCGGGTTCGTTTTTCCTCGGCCGCTGCTCCCACTCAAAAACCTGAGGAGATTCTAAATCTCCTTATAACAGTTAACATTAACAGCTGTGTGCAGAGAAACAGCAATTTACAAGGAAGAAGTGCAGCAAAGCCAGGCCCCAAACCCTACCATTCAATCAATTTTCAGGGAAATTAGGACAAATCTCAAATCCCACTTTGTCTCCACAAAACAGTAACAGAAACAGCAGGGGGCCTTTGCAGATCTGATAAAGCGAAACCCTGAGCTGAGACAGGGTTGATTGTAGTGAGAGAAAATGGTGGAGCATGGCTGCAAGTAAAGAGCTGAGGATCCATATGGAGAACCATTGCTGGAGGCTTTGGACTTGCTGTAGGTGGCGGTAATCACTATCTGGTCCGAATTGAGATGGTCTGAATGTTTCATAGGGGATAAGCCAACTCGGTAGACAGGTGCTGAGGAAGGAGACATGGCTGGAATAGCGGGATCTTTTCAGGATGCAGTTGAAGAGCTTCAGGATGAAGGAAATGACCAGGGAATTGCAGTGAGAGAGAGAGAGAGAGAGAGAGAGACCCCCTCAGATCTTTGTGGAGGGAGGAGGAAAACGTCTAGGTTGACATCCTTAGTAGAGGCTTCACAGTTTGGATTTCAGCAACTTGAGATGCTGGAAAGTCAGAGTGGATAAAGAGTGGAGCTGGAATAAGCACAGCAGGACAAGCAGCATGCGGTGAGAAGGAGAGTCAACATTTCAGGTTGGAACCTTTCATCAGGAGTTTAAAGCTGCCTTCAAAGTTTGGATTGCATTTTCCAGACCATTGGCCGATGGATGATATGAATCTGTCCTGATATGTTGAATGCCTTTCGACTTTAGGAAGTATTTGAATTCACTGCTGGTAAATGATGGCCTGTTGCCTGTGACCAACATTCTGGGAGCCTGTGTATTGCAAAAGATGCTTGCAGGTTTTCTATCATCGTCCCATGTTTGATGAATGAATGATGTGTACATCTAACCTCTTTGAGTGGGCGTCCACATTGTCTAAGTGCAATGAGCCCATGAAATGACTGGCATGGTCGATATGTAATTGAGTCCAGGGTTAGCCCAGCCATACTCACAAATGTAGGGAGCGAGTGGTGGTAATTTTTATCCTTGTTGGCACTTTGAGCACTGACCTACCAGTGTGGCTATGTCTGCATTTAATCCTGGCTATCAGACATTACGTCTTGCTAACATCTTCATTCTGGAGACCCCTGGATGACTTTGGCAGAATTCAGCCAAAGTCTGGTGGCAACCTTTGCTCAGGACTATCATTCTTGCTCCCCATTATAAAAAGCCATACTCTGTGGTGATCTGTTCTCACCTGGTCCCGAAAGATTTCAACTCTGGGTGTAATAGCCCTTTTGTTTCCCCCATCACCCACCAGCTGTTTTAGTCTTGTTAGGACTGGATCTTTTTGCATCCACAGTTTGATATTGTCAGCGGGACTACAACAGTGTCTAGAAAGTTGAAAACCAGAATGGACTTTTCCTGTGGCAGCACCACTAGTGGCGTATTGGCCAGTAGGAGATGGCTCAAAGTAATCACATTTGCTACTTGGCCTCCCGGATGGTGTTCTAATTTGTAATTGAAAGTACTTGGAATGAGAGGCCCAACTGAATTTGACCTGAAGCTATGGGTGGCATGGCCATGTCCTCTTTGAGTAGCTCTAGCAGGAGTTTGCGGTCTGTTACTATTACAAATTTACATCTGTAAAGGTACTTGTGGAACCTTCTCACATCAAGTAAAGCCACCAAACCTTCTTTCTCTTTCTGGGTATATTTGTGCTTTGCATCAGCCAAATTCCAGGAAGCATACGCTATTGGGTATTCTTCTCCAATGGGCTATCCATGAGCCAACATTAGCCCGATACTATACGGGGAGAGATTGCATGTCATCACCAGATCTTGCTTCGGATCAGAATGTGCCAACACATTAGATGATGGTAGCTGCTTCTTCACTTCCCTCAAGGGTATTTCTTGGTTACAAGACCATTTGCAAGGCTGACCCTTTTTCAAAGCAGATGTAGGAATGCCAGAATGGAGGCCAGGTAACAAATGAACTTTCCATAATAGTTCACCAATCCAAGACTAGACCTAAGCTCCAGTACAGATATGGGACCTGGGGTACTTTTGATCACTGTCATTTCATCTTCCAATGGACATAATCTAATCTTGCCTATTCTGTAGCCCACGTTGATCTTGGTGCCTGGAACTCACTATTTCCTTTCGAAGGTGTATGCCTGCCTGGGAGAAACATTTAAGGACTATATCCTAGTTCTCCAAGTGCTCTTTATTGGTCTTCCCTGTTATTTGCAGGTCATCCAGATAAATATCAGCCTGGGTAGACCATGTGAAATGTTCTCCGTCATCCACTGAAAAATCGCACAGGCTGATGATACCCCAAATTGCAGTCTCAGAAGTTGGTACAAATCCTTATGGGTATTGATTGTAGCATACTTCTGGGAATTGTCATCTAACCATAATTGCAGGTCCATGTGGCTCGTATCCAGCTTCATGAAGGACAGCCCCCTGTCTGGAAATTTAGCATTTAGATCCTCTGTGTGAGGGATTGGATATTTATCCAGCTGCGAGAAATGGTTTATCGTTTGTTTAAAATCCCTACAAAGGCGAACTGGGCTTCACAATCTGTACAACTGGTGCTGCCCTTTCTGCAAACTGTACTGGTTTGATGATTCCATCACTTTTCAGCCTTCTGACTTCTGCCTCTACATTTGCACATAAGGCAAATTGCACTGGGTGGGCCTTGTAGAAGTGTGAAATTGCATCAATGTGCAAAGTGTCCTTGGCTCCCAGACCTTCCTGAAAAACTTTTATTAATTTAATTACTTCACTTAGGCATCCATTTTCTAGTCGAAAAATGTTGAGCTGATCAAGGTGAATTGTTTTCAACCATACTCACCGCATTAGGCTTGGGCTCAAGTGTTTTCCTGCAATCAGTGATAAGTGAACTAGCTGCTGCTCCTACGAGACCAGAACTGAAGTCGTACCCTTAATCTTTAAAAGGTTCTCAGTCTCGCCGAGGTCTTATGCAAACCTAAGGGTTGGAGTCCAGAGCAAATTTTGTCAAAGATAGGTTGTGCGATCACTGATACAAGCGGTTGTATCAGCCTACATTAGAACCGGGTGACCATTTAACCAGGCATTTATTTTGACTCATTCTGATTTGGATGTTGCTAAGCAATTTAACTGCTCCAAGTCAGATGTAGGTTACAATCACTAGAGGTGATGGATGGAACTGTGTTAAAAATGAGATAACTTTCTTAATAATGTGTTGCCCGACTTGTAACTGATCTCTCCACACCAATATAGTTTTGGTTGCATTTCCCCATATTTAAAATGGAGTTGACAATGGGGGAAAAGAGGAAATTGTTCCATTTGAATTGATATTTTCTAAACAACCTGTACAGAGATATGATTTCACATCTCTGGTGCAAGTAGAACTTGAAACCACATTTCCTTGCTCAGATCTAGGGACAATACCACTGTGCTACAACAGTCCTACTCCCATATCTGTAATCACCCTGTGAAAAAGCAGCCTAAGGTCTTCCTATTTATAACGGGCATCTACTGATGAGCAGCATCTTCATGTTCCACTTGGGAATGAGATGTTTGAGCGGCAATGAGAAAGGGAAAGGGTTGTGAAATACTTTGTAATAGTAATAGTCATCACACTCACCCTCTCTAAACTTTCAAGGAACCTTACCAGCTATTCCTTTATATGCCATGCATTGCCATAATTCCAAAGAGTCAAGTTGCAAAGTAACATTGAACATGTTGGCACATGTCCAAATGTGTATATGAAACTATCGTCACAAACATAGATGCTTACTGAGAGCCAGGCTGAACTTCAGGTTGGTACATGGCAATCATCAATTTTTTTCTAATGGCCAGATAATTGTTGGAGTTTGTTGGAGGGGGAGAGATGTCAAAGAGGAGTCTGCAAACCTGTGTCTAGCAGCACAAGTTGATCTTTATTCAGAGCTCCTTGCCATAGCATGGGAGAGGTTCCTGGAACAGTGTCTACTGAACACTTTGCCCTTCCCAGTCAAGTACAGCAGTTTTTACACATTTTGCATTACTATGATTACATGCAACATTGATGCCATTGTTAGTCATGTCCCCCAATCTATACATCCAATTCTGTAAACAAATGATCAATGATGGACATTTCTTAGACAGCTCTAGGTCCTCCCATGATCTTATGATGCTACCAGACATATCTACCACTGGTCCTTGGGATCTTACAAGGGATGTTGTGTTTATCCACATTCCAATATACTAATAACCACACTCCTTCTCAGCCACTTGCTAGCTGCAGCACATTAATTAACAATAACTTATCTCTAATGATCTTTTAAAATCTGTCATGCAATCTATCTTTCTCACTGCTCTGATTATAAGAGGTAAAAAAGGATTTGATTTCTACCAAGTCTTATGAAATTTATAACATCAGTCCCAATATACAGTTAGTTATATGTATAAAGTTATATAGTTCTTTAACAAGGCTAACAAATTGGAGAGATCATACAGTCTTTCCAATTAGTAGCTGCGAGTTGGTTCAAGACAGAAGTTTGATTCTCAGGTGCCCTCACTGTCTTTACTTCAAATACTTTTCACACAAGTTTCCCCATGAAATAGCATGTATTCAAATTCCAGCTAAAAAGATACTAAAACTAAAACCACCACTATTGTATGAATATGCATATGAATGTACTTGATGACACTACCTGAAAATGTTTTAAATAAGTGGGCTGAATTTTCCCTTCTACTCCATATTAAATGGAACCTTTATATTAGTTTGCTAAAAAAAGGTTTTCATCTGTGCCTCCCTCATCAGGGATGCCTCACTGACTATACTCCCCTATCATCTCTCACTGAGATCTTTCATTATTTTATCCAGTAACCCTGTACGGGGGTCACAAGTCTGGCTGTGAATATCTACTATATGTGACTGTCAACCCCTTTCAGCCATATTGTGTTAGCTAAAAAGCCCCAGCCGCCCATCTTGTCAACTTTAGCCATGGGCAGCTGCAACATGGTTAGACATTGGAGCTCTGTGAAATCATAGGTTCATAAGACTCTGGGAATTGCCTGAAGAATTGAAGATTCTAATAGGCAATTTTCCTGCATCTGGAATCCTCCAAAAAAAATCCATTAAAAGTAGAGTATTCAAAGAGTTTGGCTTCAGTTAACAGTTACCTGGGAAAGTTTGGATGGTACAAAACTCCAGTCTAACTGCTGGATAACTATGATCCTGACTTTTTGACTCATCACATCCCTCTCATCTACAATGGCATCAAAACTTAGCTTCTAAATTCCTAATCAGAGGACCCCTATCCAACCCACTCCCATCCTGCCTGCACCCCACAGCCCCCACCTTCTGTGAGCCTGAAACCCCTGGAATCTAACACCCTCTCCATTACCACCTGACCTAATAAACCCTTCTCAACCACCAGTTCTGACACCACCTCTTCCTGATACCCCTTTGCCTCACTGTTGTCTTCCAGCTCTTTGCACTGCTGTGGAAGCTGACATCGTCCCCTCTTCCCAACTATACTAAGGATTCCATCACTTACCAACCTGGCACCCTTCTCATCTGGCAAGCTACCTCATTAACCAACTGCAACCTTAAACCCACACATTCCTTACCTGCCCTATCACAATGACTGTAAAAGTGTTTGGCTTCACTGTTAGACATTTAACTTGCAGAACATGCAAAACTGACTGCTGCAAAAGGTGGCATGGTTTGACCTCCCCCAAATATGCTGCACTCTGATGGAACTGTTTGATGTCAGGTGCACTTCACAAATCCAAAGGAGCTGGGACCAGAGCTCCTGGATAGAAATGTGGAGCAGTTCCTGATGGGGGAGAAAAAAGAGCAAAAAAGGTAATCTGAGTGTGATTGTCATCCTCAGAATGTCCATGTCAATCAAAACTTGATTGAGTCTTTTGAAGAAGTAACAAAGAGGATTGATGAGGGCAGAGCAGTAGCTGTGATCTATATGAACTTCAGTAAGGTGTTCTACAAGGTTCGCCATGGGAGACTGGTGAGCAAGGTTAGATCTCATGGAATACAGGGAGAACTTGCCATTTGGATACAGAACTGGCTCAAAGGTAGAAGACAGAGGGTGGTGGTGGAGGGTTGTTTTTCAGACTGGAGGCCTGTGACCAGTGGAGTGCCAAAGGATCGGTGCTGGGTCCTCTACTTTTTGTAATTTATATAAATGATGTGGATGTGAGCATAAAAGGTATAGTTAGTAAGTTTGCAGATGACACCAAAATTGGACGTGTAGTGGACAGCGAAGCAGGATACCTTAGATTACAACGGGATCTTGATCAGATGGACCAATGGGCTGAGAAGTGGCAGATGGAGTTTAATTCAGATAAATGCATGGTGCTGCATTTTGGGGAAAGCAAATCTTAGCAGGACTTATACACTTAATGGTAAGGTCCTAGGGAGTGTTGCTGAATAAAGAGACCTTGGAGTGCAGGTTGATAGCTCCTTGAAAGTAGAGTCACAGATAGATAGGATAGTGATGAAGGTGTTTGGTATGCTTTCCTTTATCAGTCAGAGTATTGAGTACAAGAGTTAGGAGGTCATGTTGTGACTGTACAGGACATTGGTTAGGCCACTGTTGGAAAGTTGTATGCAATTCTGGTCTCCTTCCTATCGGAAAGATATTGTGAAACTTGAAAGGGTTTCAGAAACGATTTACAAGGATATTGCCAGGGTTGGAGGATTTGAGCTATAGGGAGAGGTTGAATAGGCTGGGGCTATTTTCCCTGGAGCGATGGAGGCTGAGGGGTGACCTTATAGAGGTTTATAAAATCATGAGGGGCATGGATAGGATAAATAGACAAAGTCTTTTCCCTGGGGTGGGGTAGTCCAGAACTTGAGGGCATAGGTATAGGGTGAGTGGGGCAAGATATAAAAGAGACCTAAGAGGCAACTTTTTCACTCAGAGGGTGGTACATGTATGGAATGAGCTGCCAGAGGAAGTGGTGGAGGCTAGTACAATTGCAACATTTAAAAAGCATCTGGATGGGTATATGAATAGGAAGGGTTTAGAGGAACATGGGCCAGATGCTGGCAGATGGGACTAGATTGGGTTGGGATATCTGGTCATCATGGATGAGTTGGACCGAAGGGTCTGTTTCCGTACTGTACATCTCTATGACTCTATGACTCTAAATGGTTGAATGCACTGGATGCAGCAAATTTCATGGATCCTAGGAACTTCTTGACTGTAATGCTGAAGGTCTGACCTGTAGAACTGACCACATCTGCAGCCAAATGCCCATAAATAACTACGACACTGGCCTTTATCCTACATTTTACTTAAGGTTTTGTTCTGCTTGCATAAAGGAGCACAAATCAAACTCAAGTAATTGCTGTTCTATCAACATCCTCCGAATCACCTGCAACACCCCTAGAGTGTTTCCAGCAAAGGGCTGGAAAATGGGAGTAGAACAGACATGCTTGAAAACTAGCATGGACAAGATGGGCTGAAGAGCCCCAGTCCATGCTGTAAAACTCAATGACTCTACTTATGACTCTAACCACCTTTAGTCCACCTATATCTGACTGACCTGACTCCAACCCATTACTGCAATGCACTGTAGACCTAACTCATTAAATTGCATGACATTTTGCTTTCCTAGCTTTAACATGGGAACCAAGAGATAAATAAATCCATACATAAATGAACTTATATTTAAAAAAGACACTAATTTATCATAAAATAATGCACCAACATTTTGAATTTCATTCTCTAAGGAACCAACATTTCCAAATCTGAGATCAGTAGATTTTGGGAAATTAATGGTATCATAGTGCAAAAAAAAGGAGAGGATATGAGGCTTCAATCATGATCTTCTTGAATTGGTTGAGCCTTGAGGAATAGCAAGGTTCCTAGTTCAAACAGTGTTATCAAGAAACCTTGAGACTTTATTGAAAACTTGAAATGTGATTTTTTCATCTGTCCATACAGTTATCAGTTGGTCTACCTTTACATGGAAGCACTTGGAATTTATTGCTCAGATGGAGGCAATTGAGCCAAACTGGTCTATCCCATTGTTTAATCCTAAAAGGAGACTCCAGCCACCGCTTCATCCAACCCTCTTAATGTTTCTACTTCACTGTATTTATACCATTCAACATAACTACTCCTTGTGATAGTGACCTCAATATTCTTACCATTCTCTGGACAAAGAGGTTTCTCCTGCAACCTTGATTGCATCTATGGGTGATTGTTTTACACTCATTAGCTTTAGTTTTGGTCTTGCCCACAAGTGAAAAAACATGCAGAATCTTTTAAGGGGTCAGAGCAATCTGAGATATGGTGGAACATGTGATAGATTCAGAAAAAATGTCCACCCAGGTCCATTTTGACTTTTAAAGCTTCTTAATCCATCTTATCTGCTTTTTGCAAGTGGTGAGATGGGTTTCTTACTGGGCAGCAGTGAGTTGCTTATTTAGGGACTATTGGTTGTTAAAGTTTTGTTGATGCACCCTGTCTCCTCATTAATATTCATCTTTGTATCTTACCAAAAAAGTTAGATATTGAAACCAGTCAATGTGGAAACGAGAGCAGGTATTTCATGAGTTCAGCCTGCAGTGACCTCCATGTTGGACAACCGGCAACAATATCTCAGGATATGCTTTAAGAGCACCAGCCATATGAACCCCTGGTCCATGAACATTGACATCCAATATGTGCCATCTTCATGGCACATCTGATCAATGTACAGGATGGTTCTGCATTCCAATTCTGCACCTCAGGTTGCACAGCAATCATCATTGTCATGCTTCAGCAAGAATATTGTGTGCTCAGGGACCCACACCTGCTCATGGACTGGACAAGACTGCATTTACAGCCTTCTTGCATTGTCATAGTGCTCACTCACTCTGTTTCAAAGATGGATATGGGCCCTTAATTCAAAATGTTAACACTGGTTTCTCTCCACAGATGCTGCCAGACCTGCTGAGTGTCTCCAGCAATGTCTGTTCTTGGTTGTATTTTAACTGTGCATTTTGAAATTTTTCAAATTGTGTTATATGTACCTAGTTTAGTTATTCCATATTATCTTCATTTTTTTAGCATAATAAACTTCTGTTTTGTTGTTAAAACCAACTTTGTAGCCATTATATGTTGTGTTTTAGTGAAAGACTATCATGTTAAATAAATAAGATCTTGCAGTCTTGAAAAAACTTTAGCTGGAACTATACCACTCAGCACATCTGATTACCTTTTTTATAATGAAGCAAGATGGTTTCAGTTCTTCAAAAGCATCATAAAATCCTCACTAATCAAATCAAATGGAGAACTGAGAAGCAACTTCTTTACCCAGAAAGTGGTGAGAATGTGGAGCTCATAAGCATGCAGGATGATTGACCAGATTGCACAATATATTTTAAAGGAAAGCTATGTAAGTATGTAGGGGAGAGTGGCAAAGAAGGTTACATTGAGAAATAAGGAAACAGAAGAGGAAGCTTCAAAGGATCATAAATTCTGGAACTGAACTGTTGAGGTCTTCTTTTCTGAGCTGTTCATTGTATGTAATTTCACGCTGCATTGAACAAGTCAAGAGCACAAAGAGGTTGGAAGAAAATGGGGCTGCAGGGTGGGCAATAATATGACTAGATGATTAGATCTGGTCCAATCCACATTTTAATATCATGCACTTTCTACTGATTCTTATATTTATGCATTTGTACTATTTGTATTTAAATGGCAAAATCTGCTTTATTTTGTAAAGCCAAGCAGCTTGGAGTACTGGGGCTTCTCTGTGGCAAAAACTCAGAAGGGAAGCTGAGTCACATGTAATAATTCCAGTAAATACCCCAGGGAAACATTTAGGTGACATCTGACCTCAGTATTCAGAAATGTGGCTTATCCTGTTCATCACAATTTGACTGCAATCACTCCAACTGTCAGGACCCTTGCTTGTTGCTGCCACTTATCAAGCCTTGATTATGGTTTAACAAGCAGGATCTGAGAAAGCATGTGGAACATTGCTACTTTAATCATATTTACTGGGTTATTATAGAAGATTAGAATTACCGCGTGATGCTGCTTTTAAATGTGGACACAGATTTAAAGTAGATAAATTCAAGTAAATATGTAACAAAAAACAAACAAGAAGTTTTTTAAACATAGTTAGATGGTGTATGCAGATAGACTCATTGAGATATACAGCAAAGAAAACAGACCTTTCAGTCCAACTTGTCCATGCTGACCAGATATCCGAAATAAATCTAGTCCCATTTGCCAGCATTTGACCCATATCCCTCTAAACCTATTTTATACACATCCAGATACTCTCTAAATGTTGTAATTGTACCAGTCTCCACCACTTCTTCCAGCAGTTCATTCCATACACACACCACCATCTGCATGTAAACATTGCCCCTCAGGCGCCTTTTAAATCTTTCCCCTTTCAGCTTAAACTTAACCCCTCTAGTTTTGAACTTGCCCACCTGGGGAAAAGACCTTGTCTATTTACACTATCCATACCCTTCATGATTTTATAAACCTCTTTAAGATTACCCCTCATCTTTCTGCACTCCTGGGGAAAAAAAAGTTTATGCAGCCTCTTTCCATAGTTCAAACCCTCCCACCCTGGCAACATGCTTGCAAATCTTTTCTGAACCCTTTCAAGTTTTATAAATCCTTCCTATATAAAGGAGACCAGAATTGCATGCAGTATTCCAGTCGTGGCTAACTAATGTCCTATATTGCTGCAACATGACCTCCCAACTCCTTTACTCAATGCACTGACCAATAAAGGAAAGCATACCAAATGTCTTCTTCACTATCATATCTACCTGTGACTCACTTTCAAGGAACTATGGACCCACACTCCAAGGTCTCATTGTTCAGCAAAACTTCCCAGGACCTTACCATTAAGTGTGTAAGTCTTGCTTTGATTTGCCTTCCCAAAATGCAGCACCTCACATTTATCTAAATTAAACTCCATCTGCCTTTCATCAGAATTTATTGGCCCATCTAATCAAGATCCTGTTGTAACCTGAGGTAACCTTCTCAGCTGTCTACTACATGTTCCAGTTTTAGTGTCATCTGCAAACTTATTATCCATACCTCCTATGTTCACATCCAAATGATTTATATAAATGACGAAAAACAGTCGATGCAGCACCAATCCTTGTGACACAGCACTGGTTAGAGGCTTCCAGTCTGATAAGCAACCCTCCATCACCATCCTCTGTCTTCTACCTTCAAGCCAGTTCTGTATCTAAATAGTCAGTTCTTCTTCTATTCCATGTGATCTAACATTGCTAACCAGTCCACCATGAGGAACCTTGTCAAACGCCTTAGTGAAGTCTATATAGATCATGTCCACTGCTCTGCCCTCATCAATCCTCTTTGTTACTGCTTCAAAAAACTCAATCAAGTTCGTGAGATACAAATTCCCATGCACAAAACCATGTCAATCATAACTAATCAGTCCTTGCCTTTCCAAATACATGTCCCTCAGGATTCCCTCCAGCAATTTGCCCACCATCGATGTCAGGCACACTGGTCTATAATTCTGTGGCTTTTCCTTTTCACCTTTCTTAAACAGTAGCAGCACATTAGCCAACCTCCAGTCTTCTTCCACCTCACCTGTAACTATTGATAATACAAATATCTCAGCAAAGGGCCCAGCAATCTTTTCCCTAGCTTCCCACAGAATTCTGGGGTACCCCTGATAAGGTCCTGGGGATTTATCCATCTTAATGCATTTTAAGACATCATGCACTTCCTCCTCTGTAATATGGATATTTTTCAAGATGTTGCTATTTATTTCCCCACGTTTTCTATCTTCCATATCCTTCTCCACAGTAAACATTGATGAAAAATATTCATTTAGTTTCTCCCCCATCTCCTGTGGTTCCACACACAATGGTCTTGCTGATCTTTAAGAGGCCATCTTCTCTCCCTAGTTACTCTTTTGTCCTTAATGTACTTACAAAAACCCTTTGGATTCTCCTTAATTCTGTTTGCCAAAACTATCTCATGTTCCCTTTTTGCCCTCCTGATTGCCCAGAAGAGTATAAATGCAGTAGGAGTATATTTAAGAGGGCAATCACTTGATTACTGCTGTTCATACCTGACATATGCTTCCTTACTGTTCTTGACCAAAACCTCAATTTCTCTTGCCGTCCAGTATTTCCTACTCCAATAGCCTTATCGTTCACCCTAACAGGAACATACTGTCGCTAGACTCTCGTTATCTCATTTTTGGAAGGTCCCCACTTTCTAGTTGTCCCTTTCTCTAATTTAGAACTTTAACTTTTAGATCCGATCTATCCTTGTTCAAGACGACTTTAAAACTAATATAATTATGGCCACTGGCCCCACTGACACCTCAATCACTTGCCCTGGCTTATTTCCCAAGAGTAGGTGAAGTTTTGCACCTTCTCTAATAGATACACCCACATATTGAATCAGAAAATTAACTTCTACACACTTAACAAATTCCTCTCCATCTACATCCTTAACACTGTGGCAGTCCCAGTCCATGTTTAGAAAGTTAAAATCCCCTACCATAACCATCTTATTATTCTTAGAGATAACTGAGATCTCCTTACAAATTTGTTTCTCAATTTCCCGTAAGGTGATCATCCCTTTCTTATTTCTCAGTTCCACCTAAATAACTTCTCTGGAAATACTCCCAGGAATATCAGCCCTATACACAGCAGTAATGCTATCCCTTATCAAAAACACCAGTCCTCCTCCTCTCTTGCCCCCCTTTCTATCCTTCCTATAGCATTTGTATCGTAGAACATTAAGCTGCCAGTCCTGTCCATTCCTGAGCCACATCTCTGTAATTGCTATGATATCCCAGTCCCATATTCTTAACCATGCCCTAAGTTCTTGTGTCTTACCTGTTAGGTCTTTTACATTGAAATAAATACAAGTTAATTTATCAGTCCTATCTTGTTCTCTACTTTGTTCCTGTCTGCCCTGTCTGTTTGACTTACTCTTCTTCCCAACTGGTCACTTTCCTCACTATCTCCCGGAGTGTCACCCCACCCTTTATTAGTTCAAATCCTCCGGAACAGCTCTAGCAAATCTCCCTGCCCGGTATATTAGTCCCCTTCCAATTCAGGTGAAATCCGTCCTTCTTATATAGGTTGCTTCTACCCTGGAGGGCATTCCAATGATCCAAAAATGTGAATCCTTCTCTCCTGCACCAGCTCCTCAGCCATGCATTCATCTGTTCCTAACCTCACTAGCTTGTGGCACTGGGAGTAATCCAGATATTACTACCCTCAATGATCTACTTTTTAAATTCCTGCCTACCTTCCTAAATTCCCTCATCAGAAACTCGTGCTTCTCACTTCCAATGACCTCCTGCTGGTCCCACTCCTCTGTGAGAATATTCTGCACCCTTACTGAGAGATCTTTGATCTGGATCCAGGGAGGCAACACACCATTCTGATGTCTTACTGTTGGCCAGAGAATTGTCTTGTTGTGCCTCTAACTAATGACTCCCCTATCACAATTGATTGCTTGGAACTTGGCATACACCATGTCACATTAGAGCCAGTCTGGGTCCCAGAAATCTGTTGGTTCTACATTCCCCTAAGAGTCCACCACCCCCTACATTTTCCAAAACAGCATACTTGTTTGAGACGGGTATAGCCACAGAAGACTCCTGCAATACCTACCTCCCTCTCTTACCTTTCCTGGAGGTCAACTGTTACCTGACTGTATCTTCAGTTTATCTTCCTCCCTGCAGCTGCCATCTTGGTCATTGCCTCTAACTGCCGCTCCAACCAATCCAAGCGGTCTGATAGAATTCACAACCAAACACACTTCCTGTAGATATAATCATCAATAACGTGGAAACTCTCCCTAATCTCCCACATTCAACAAGAAGAGCACAACATTCTATCTTTGCATCTTAAAGATCTACAGACCTAGAAAATATCTCAGTCTTACTGCTCCAGGATAGCTTAGTACCTATGTTTTTATATTTTTAAAGATTAACAACATATAATCAAAAAAAAACCCACTCCACTCACTATTGTAGATTTACAAAAGAAAACCAGCAAGGTTACACTTTTTAAAAAGTCACTTAGCTGCTCTCCCGCTGTGAGCTCCGATGCACGGGCTTCTCCAAGGTTAGCTGTGAATTTCGCTGTTGGTTTTGTTTTAGAATGAACTCCGATGTCAAGAGATACTTGAAAACAGACAGAAAATGCAGAAGCTGTGTGGAATACTGCTGGGTCAGATAGCAGTGTAGGTTTGTCTATCTTCCTCCTTTCTAAAGTACTGCTGTTTTGATTTTGTTTTCCCAAAGTTCCAAAACAATGGAACAGTTTATAAAACAGTGATTACTGCTCCCAGAATTCGAGGAAAACAGCTCCAATACCGAAAATACCTCAAAAAAGGAACAACTCCGCCAATCACAATTTTCTCCCATTCTCCATTTCGGATTACTCAGAAGGTCCCTTTTAACATGTTATAGATAGGCAGCCTATGCTTTAAGGGAGTTTGGACAAGTTTAAAGACTAAATCAAATTGGAACATTTCTTCAATTCTACCATCAGGGAAATTTTTTTAAAAAATAAAGACATTCCATTCTATTAAATATTGTAAATAACAGTTTTTTACAGGT
The DNA here is from genome assembly GCF_047496795.1 of Chiloscyllium punctatum. Lineage (NCBI taxonomy): Eukaryota > Metazoa > Chordata > Chondrichthyes > Orectolobiformes > Hemiscylliidae > Chiloscyllium > Chiloscyllium punctatum. Next base: position 103,586,757 of record NC_092749.1, on the reverse strand, counting down.
CGTTCTACTATAATGCGCATTTCATTAATGCAAATTCGCTATAACTTGAATGATGAATTGGGCACGCTGTTTCTAAAGCACAAAAATTTAAAGTGTGTATTAGTTATAACGCAATTCCGGCCCCATTGTTTTAAATGGTGGGGCTATTACATAATTTTCTTATAACACGGGATTGTATGAAAATATAACTACTGCGTTATGGCAGAATCAACTGTATTTCCTTTATGTTTGAACTGTAGACTAAAAATGTTTTACAGGTATTAAACCAAGGTGACAATGCAAACATATGGCTTCAAATTTAAAAACAATGATTACTGGAGCACGTTGTGTATTTTACACAATACTGTGCTCTCCTGAAATCGTAACAGCAAATAAGCAGATACCACCGTGCCAAGGGGTTCTGAACTAAGGGAGATAGTTAGCCTGGCAACAATGCTCTGATTGGCTACTGAGCAGATGACCATGCCTTATGTGGCACTGGTACAGCAGAGAACCAAAGTTTGCAAAGATAGAGCATCAAAAAATCTTGGTTTCTGTCTCTCTCTCTAACGTGCGGTTCTAGGAAGTCTTCAATAACAGCTAGCTATATTCCACTCACTTTTCTTTGCAAACTTCTTGTTGATAGAGGAATTACATACCTTTAAAAATGGAGAAAGGGTGAATTCTCAACCAATGTGTAAAAGAGTCTTCACGTGTAATATTATTTTGTCAACAGCAAAGAAATTTTAAAAAAGAGAAGAAACTGAGAGAAACAACTCATCAAGTTGTGTGGTCCAGACTGTCATAGAGTCATACAACATGGAAACAGACCCTTCAGTCCAACTCATCTGTGCCAACCAGACATCCCAATTTGATCCATTCCCATTTGCCAACTTTTGGCCCATATCTCTCCAACCCTTTCTATTCATACACCTATCCAGATGCCTTTTAAATGTTGAAATTGTACCCACCGTCACCACTTCCTCTGGCAGCTACATTCCATTAACACACCATCCTCGGCATGAAAAAGCTATCCTTTTCTTTCCCTTCGCACCTTGAATCTATGTCCTCTAGTTTTGGACTCACCCTGAGAAAAAGACCTTGGCTATTCACCCTGTCCATTCCCTTCGTGATTTTGTAAACCTCTATAAGGTCATGCCTGAGCCTCCAATGATCGAGGAAAAAAGCCCAGGCTACTGTTAAACTTTCAACTTTATTCCAATATTTTTCTAATCTATACTAAGAAGAGCTTCCCTGATGAACTTTTAACTATATTTCTTTATTTTTCTACTTTGCACCTAAGATTTTGCACAGAGGTAACTTTGTAATAATATGGCGCTGAGAATGATAACATCATATACTTTTTACTGTACTCCTTTATCCCTGTATCTGAGTACACATGATAATAAAATCTAATTCTAAATTACACTTTTCAATGTAGAAGGTGACTTATTAAATTGTAGAAAATGGCACCAATTGATTAATATGATGATTAAGTGACAGCAAAGCCCTGAGAATCAAGAACTTTTTTTCCCTGAAGCACAAATCATGAGTAATCCACAGTTGCCAAAACAAGGAAGAACAATTTTGACCAGTAATCAGATATAAATTACGGACCAGAGGCAGCATAACCTCCATGACCACTGAAAGACTTTTGCCGAAAAAAAAGATGTGTTGCTGACATTTTTCATCTTGCATTCATCAAAAACCAATGCAAGAATGTCAAATTTTAAATGACCACAACAATGTATAATAAAGGAGGAAAAGGTACTACTTATAAATTGGTGTGACCAATTGAAATTTGGAACTCTTGCACTGTTCCTGAAGGGTGCAAGAAAAGCTTTAATGAGTCCTTTATTTCAACAATATTCGGGTTCTGTTTCATCAAATGTCAGATTGAATGACTATTGTGTTTTTAGTGCTTGGTATTGTAACTTACTGTTTTCTTTCAGCTAAATACTGGAATTCCCCTGAGTGTGAATTTCCTTGAACTCTAAAATAGATAGTCTACATTTTTCTTTTGAGATAAATATTTAATGTTGGCCACGTGCTTGTTGCACGCGTTCATGCTAAGTATTTTTTTCAATTCAGTCATGGGATCACCGTCTAGGCCAACAATTATTGCCCATCCCCAGAAGGAGGCTAGGGGTAAACCACATTGCTGTAGATCTTGAGTTTTATATAGGTCAGACCAGATAAGGATGGCAGTTTACTTTTCTTTAAAGGGCATTAATGAATCAAATTGTTTCTTAAATTAAATTACATGCTCACAATTAGACTAACATTTTGATTCAGATTTTTGTGCAAATTTAAAATCTCAACCAATTCCATGGTGTGACTTGTGCATATGTCCCTAGAACATTTGGGTCTGACTCTAGATCATAAGTCCAGTAACATTACCACTGCATCATCACCTCCCCAAGTGTTTGCAATGTGATTAATCAGATGAATTCTTTGCTCAGACTTTGCTGTGTATGTATGTGTGTGTGAGACAGAGAGAGACATTTAGTGAAGCAGTAGATTTGTGTCACTTTTGCAACTCCTTCAAGTTAATTTATGTCACATGCATAGAAAAGCACCAACACCCTTTTTAACAATGTAGTGCTCAGCTATATGCTAAGATATATAGTATCTAACGGTACTGAGCTGCTCTGGTTATCTTAACAACAGCAACTTCTACTTATATAGCATCCATAATGTAACAAAATGCCTCAAGGCGGTTCACAGGAATGTGATAAAACAAAGTACCACGCTGAGTACATGTGAACAGATATAAGATAAATTGACCAAAATCTTGGTCAGAAATACTTATTAATAAGTTTCTTTACAAAGGAAAGTTGGGTCATGAAGTGGAGAGGTAATGGGAGGGCATTCCGAAGCTTAGCGTCTAGGAAACTGAATACACCTAGAAGGAATCAAATGTGGAAACACAAATGGGAACAGCTTTAGGAGGTGACATGTGCAAGGACATTGGAGAGCAAAGAGAGCTCGGAGACAGAGGTGGTCACTTGAAAGGATGGTGGGTCAAGGGGTTTTTGTTTGGGAGGTGGCGTAATGTGAACTGATTCTAAAGACAGAAAAAAGAAAACACTTGAAGAGAAAGAACCATTTATAATCTAGCTACCATGGATACCAGGAGGTTATTGGATGATTAGTCATTCAGTACAATGGATTAAGAGAGCAAAACATATACAAAGATAGGTATAAAAGTAAGTTGTTCAAAGTGCATAAGGAAGCTACAAAGGGATATTGATGGCAATGGGGTTTTACGAGAAATGTTTGGAAAGACCTGGCTTGTATCCATTGGAGCTTAGAGGGGTAAGAGGTGCCTTGATTGAAACATGTAAGATCCTGAGGGGGCTTGACAGGATGAATGTGGACTGGATGTTCACTCTTTTGGGAGAATCTTGAACCGGGGTCACTGTTGAAAAATGAATGTGTTGCTCACTGTAGACTGATTTCTTGCTGATAGAGCCACAAATCATTTGAACTCCCTTCCTCAAAAGATGGTAGGAGAGTCTTTGAATATTTTTAAGGCAAAGGTCAATCCATTCTTGATAAGTAAGTGGAATGTGGAATTAATAGACTGACTTTGATCTTATTGCAGAGAAAGTAAGGGTTGATTGGCCAACTCCTACTTCTAAATCATATTTCAGAGCTGAGTACAGTGTATCCTCTGAACCCTTTGTATCCATGTACCCATCCAGATGCCTTTTGAATGTTGTAATTGTGCCAGCTTTCACCGCTTCCTCTGGCAGCTCATTCCGTACACCACCACACTCTGAGTGACAAAGGTCACCCTTTAGGTTCCTTTTCAATCTTTGTCCTCTCACCTAGATATGTCATTTTGTTTAAATAACGTTGCTTGCTGTGCATTGATCTTTTTCTTTCATTGGATGACTCGAAACCACTTTCATTTGCAGCGGAATATATTGGTCAAATAGCCAATATTGATAGCGGGCCAGTGAAAATAGAAAATGCAAGAAATCCTTGGGATATCTGGCAGTGTCTATATCAGGAAGAGCAGAGTCAGTGTTTCGGGTCATTGACCTTTTATCAGAATCAGGGCTGTTTTGACTCGGTTGTGTATTGAACCTTTAGCCCTGACCCTTTACTGGATAATGGCAGTCAAAACTGCACTGCCAAATGCCTAACAGTAATTCTTCCTGACTTGAACAGTTTTCAGCTCAATACTGAGTGCTGATGTGCTAACAGGGTCTAGAATAGCTGGCTCTGAGGAGCTAATGAATCTAACAGTATGAACTGGCAATAAGGAATCTGCCCTTTCACACAAAAACATGTTCAATATTCATAAGAAATTGATAGAAATACACAGTTGACTAATTTGACAAGAAAAGATAGCTTACTGAGTAATAAACATTTGGCAAATAGACAAAGCATTTTCCCTGGGGCAGGACAGTCCAGAACTAGAGGGCATTGGTTCAAGGTGAGATGGGAAAGATTTAAAAGGGACCTAAGGGACATTTTCACACAGAGGGTGGTGCATGTATGGAATGAGCTGCCAGAGGAAGTGCTGGAGGCTGGTAGAATTACAACATTTAAAAGGCATCTGGATGGGTATATGAATAGGAAGGGTTTAGAGGGATATGGGCCAAATGCTGGCAAATGGAACGAGATTAATTTAGGCTATCTGGTCAGCATGGACGATTTGGACCGAAGGGTCTGTTTACATCTCTATGGTTCTATGATCATTGACAAGATGAGCTCGGAGGGGAGCAATAAGGATGATGGGAGAGAAACGGGGATGAAAGTTTAGAGGAATTTTAGAGGAAGTTTGAACGGGTAGGCTAAGTGGAAAGGAGGGATTGTGCAGGGGCAGTTGTTTGTGGCAAAGAAGCTCGGGAGCTTCCCACATTTAACATCAGGTGCGAGGATAGGAAATACCGGACAGCGATGAGTAGAAAACAGACGTGGATGGAGGGGAAGTTATGCTTGGATTGTGGTATAGTGTACATTACGGGAAGTGGAAGAGCCCATAGTGTATAAATGACAATCGAGTTAAACAGGAATAATTATCCCTGAAAGTTAAACGGACATTACAAAAGTCAATGCCTCGACAACCCAAAGTGTGTGTTTTTTGAGAAAAAAAAGTCGGTTCTTCAACATTTCTCATAAAGTTAACAACAGCGCCACCAAACTGGGAACTTCTCGGAAAGTCGCCACAGAAGCCCATTGCGAAGACACACTCTGAGCCAACAAGAAAATTGCATATTCTGGCTTCAGCGGGCAGAACTTTTAAAACCGCAAGTATTTGGCGGAGAGACCAACGAGTCCTCACAGTGATAGCTCGCTCACAGGAAGAGATTGGCTCGTTAATTCCCAATTATTTACACACCAGCCAATTCACAAATGACCTCGGGGGTAGGGGCTAGATTCTGCCTTCATTACATCCAGACAATTTTAGGGGCAGGGGAGGTTGGCTTCTGATATTCGTAACCGCATAGTTCAGTGTTAAATACTTTGCTATAGCCCAAAACAGTGATGTTGCTTGAATGAATAAAAATCCAATAAAAATATGCTTGAATGAATAAAAATAAAAATCCAAACTATTTAAGGGCTGAGAAAACTTTCCAACTGGTAACATTATCGTGACCTTGGTTCGGGAATAATTTTCACCATGATCAAGGCTGACAGCAATTCAAAAGAAACTTTTAACTAAGTTTAAAATGAATATTCCAGCCGTGTGCATTTATTTATTCAGTGTTACCGTCATCCACGACTTGCTCTAGAGTTTTGGTTGTCCCCCAATTGTGAAAGCAAAATCACGATTTCTTCCTCCCAAACCAAAATCGGACATTGTGTACCCTCCTGTTCTCACTACTATTCCCAAGTCACCGATAGCGATTGACGTTTTCCCAGAATTCGCAGTTTTTAAACACATTCCCTTTCTGATCATGAACTGCACAGGTCACGGTCTGATTTCCAATGCAAACCCCTTATTAAATGGTAACTTGTTGGGTTTTGTTTTATTTGACCTTCTTGGTTTCGTTGCGGGAACTTGGGTTTTCAAGTCGCTCGTGGTGGTTTGTTTTTACTGTTTTCTGGTTCAAACGGGAAATTGTACAGCTATGTATGAAAACCTACTGAGACACAATTTTAAAATACTGTGCAAATCCAGACAGTTTGCAACGACTCGAGCAAAACAGTAACTGAAACGCCTGTTTTAGAAACTGGATCGAGCATTTGCTTTTGATATGAGCTATCTCACATGCCACAAATGACATTTGCGGCACCAGCAAATTATGCTCCGGCAAATGAGGCGCAGAGGAGGATTTGCATTGAAAAACATGTTTAAAAAAACGGCTTGGGGTGTGGTGGTGCATGGTTTCATAACGTGAACCATAAGATTCCGTTGATTTTATGACCCATCTGCCCTATATATCAAATATCTGGAAAAATGTTGCTGGAGAAACCTAGAGCCAGAGAAAAAACGCTCAATTTGCTTATATATTTGAAAAGGTCGATTTAAAACATTTTTATAAAAATTACAACATTTGAAAAAAGTAATAAAGGAAAGTAAATGGGGTGTCTTCGCGGGGAAGTAAGTAATTCTTTATAGGGAGTATACTCATTGTTCCTCCTGGGATCGTATGAAGGTGTGGGCAAATGTTGACAGACGTGGGAGAGAGGATCTGTTCGAGTGATCAGTCCGCAGTGAAAGTTTGGCCAAGTCCACTTCACTCGCATGAAGTTTGCAAAATTGGCACCGGGACAAGTAACTCCTTTGAATCAGTTGCATCACAAAGTCCCAGCCCTTTTTTTTTGTTTTAACCCACTTCCTTCCGTAGTGCAATCCGTCCTGGACTATTTAAATCAGAGTCTGACTGGCTGCGGGACAGAGTGTTGGAAGAAGTGGTTTCTGGAGCAGCACAGAAGCAGAGAGAGTGGAGACAATGTTGTTGCTGCTGTGCCTCTGCCTGAGCGCCGGGTTGCACGGTGGGCTGGTGCACGGAGTGCTGAGCCCACAGCCCGCGGTGCAGGAGCCCACCCCCAGCGTCTGCGTCGCCACCGTCTGCTACAGCCTGCAGCGGCAGCGCAGGAAGTTCAACATGGCCCGCAAACTCTGCAAGAACGGCCAGGGAGATGCTATGACCGTCGGCTCCACCGTGGCTGCCGAAGCCATCGCCGTGCTGCTGGGCTCCGGCGGCGAAGTGGGGGGCGAGCGCCCCCGCTGGACGGGAGGAGGAACCGAGAGCCCCGCAGCGGGAGGGGGCGAGCGCCCCCGCTGGACGGGAGGAGGAACCGAGAGCCCCGCAGCGGGAGGGGGCGAGCGCCCCCGCTGGACGGGAGGAGGAGTGAAGGAGAACTTCTGGATCGGCCTGCAGCTGCACCACAAGGCCTGCCCTAGCAACGAGAGCCTGCTGCGGGGCTACCGCTGGGTGGACGGCGAGGCCGCCGCCAACTACAGCCAGTGGGGCGCGGCGACGGAGGAGTGCGGCCCCCGCTGCGTGACGGTGTCCGCCGGCGGCACCTGGGAGGAGCGGCCGTGCAACCAGAAGGCGGACGGGGTCCTGTGCGAGTACCGGTACCCGGGCAGCTGCGGGCGCCTGAGGGCCGGCGGCAACGCCACCGTGGTCTACCGCACCCCGTTCGGCGCCGACGGCCGCCACCTGTCCGAGCTGCCCGCCGGCACCCGAGCGCAGGTGGCCCCCTGGGGCCTGGAGTTCACCTGCCGCCCGGGGCAGGCGGGCGAGGCGCGCGGGGCCTGGCGGGGCCCTCAGGCCTCGGCGCCCTGGGCCTGCCAGGTGGAGAACGGCGGCTGCCAGCACACGTGCCACGGCGATTCGGGGCCCGGCGGCGGCCCGTGGTGCGGCTGCCCGGCCGGCTACACCCTGGGCGAGGACAACACCAGCTGCCAGCCCTTCGACCCGTGCCGGGAGGCGAGGTGCGAGCACCGCTGCATCGTGCAGAGCGGCACCCCGTACTGCCTGTGCTGGGACGGCTACACCCTGGGCGAGGACAGCAAGAGCTGCACCGACGTGGACGAGTGCCAGCACAGACCGTGCGAGCAGCGCTGCGTGAACACCCCGGGCAACTTCAGCTGCGAGTGCTTCCCCGGTTACCGGCTGGGCAGGGACAACAAGTGTGAGGACGTTAACGAGTGTGAGACCATCACCCCCTGTGCCCAACGCTGTGCCAACACTCCGGGAAGTTACAAATGCAGCTGCTATCCAGGCTACCACCAGGACCCCCAAGATAGTCGAGAATGTGTGTTCTATTGCGAGGAAAAAACAAACCCCTGTGCTGCCCGCTGCATTGGATCAGACTGCTATTGCCCCGTGGGTTATATTTATAATGACCGTCTCAACCTTTGCGACGATATCAATGAGTGTGACTCCGACGCTTGCGACATGACTTGCACCAACACCCCTGGCAGCTTCAAATGTGACTGCAAAGAGGGCTTGGTGCTTCAGGAAGATGGTACCACTTGCGACGTCGAAGGCTCCGGCAGTGGCAGCACCCTAATCCCCACTACCTCCTCGCCCCGTGTCATCCAACCTGGCCAGGCTGGGGTCTCGCTCGTCGTGGTTCTGGCCTCCATTTTCGCCATCGCCGTCTTGACTCTGGTGTTTGCCGGCTTGGCTCACCACCTGCTGGCCAAACGGGGCAAGTGGAAAACCTCTGCTGCCTACAAACCAACTAACGTAGACATGGACCTCTGTCAAGTCACCTCTCTGGATGAGCAAAAGCAGCAGCTTCAGAGCACAGAGACATCAGGTGTGGCTACCTGAAGAGCTGAACTTTAAATTGGAAGAACAAACTGTTATATGATGATTATATTGGGGTGGGGGAATTAACAAAAACAAACTAATTTGAGTTTAGAACAATGCAAAGCTGGGGAGTGTGTGAACACTCCTGCATTTCCTAAAAAGAATAGCTTCACCCAACATTCCTCATGGATACTCTTTGGCCAAAGATCAGCTTGCTTTCACAATAAGGTACCTACGTGAGCTACAACCATAACGACGAAGCTGGGCCAATTTGCAGAAGCCAGCTTCTGACTCGAGACTGCATTTCCTCCTAGTTGACAGCTTTTGTTACAAGTTTTTAAGAGCAATCAGGATAAACTAAATCAAGAACTAAGGAAACGCCATTGTACTAAGAATGATATAAACTAGTTCATTTCAAGAGGGAAGGTCTGCAGGCTTAGAATGGCAGATGAATTGTTTTGGAATTGTAATCATCTTTCCAAATTGGGTGAGCTCTACCTGCAGAAATTTTAAAGAAAGCATGTAGCTGCCATACAATGGCTGAGCCAAAGATTAAGATGGCCAGTTGAAGTCAAACTAAGTCAGGTGATGTTTACCAAAGCAGTTCTGAGGGGGGACTTTAAAAATGATCCTGTTAAATAAGAGTAGGGACTGAGTTGCACTATTGGCGATTTGAGTGAAAGGACTGGATATCAGAATTTAATTCAGTGGTTCTCATACTGGAATATGTGGAGTGCTGGGTGTTCACAGGGACTTGCCGAGGGGTGGCAATGCCAGGCTGACCCACTGGTAATTGCCTAGACTGAGATTGTCCCAGTAAGTGAGTGAACAGTGGTTGGAGGCAAGATCAGTCTTCACCCTCACCACCACTCTTGGTGCTCCAGCTGTCTGACTAATTCGCTAATGCATTATCTGTGCCTGTGCTGTTTCTCCTTCACGACCTATGCTCCCTGGTTACCCCTGCTCTCTCGACACCTTTTCTTCCTGTAGGCTTATGCTCCCGCTATCTGACTACCTCACAAATGTGTTTTCTGTGCTCCCGCACCCTCTGCCCTCTCTTGCTTTTTCTATTCTCCAATTCTCCTTTTTCTTCTGTGCTCTACAATCTGCACGCTCCTGCTGTCACTGCAGTGTACACTTGCTTCATTCCTGTGCTTCCCCATTGCTTCTGCTGACTCCCCTGCTTTGTACTGATTTCTGTGCTCTGTTCTCACCTGTCATATTCATAATGCACGCCTCCCATTCTCTATGGGTTCCTGTTGGGAGTAAACAGTACCTTCACTGACAATCAGGCACACCGCCTAACTGATATTCATGAGCAAATAGCTGTTTTCTTTTTAAAAAGTCTTTGTAAATCTCCCTATGAAGCACCTCAATTCTATAGTATTGTAGAGATGTGGATGATTTAGTCATCCTTCTGAAGACAGGTATTTCAACAAATAAAATTGGGAACCACTGTTTTAATCAACAAGATATTTTTCAATGTTGTCCGCTGAAGATTAGTTATCTGAACTTATCATCCAAATGACATGAAATTCATTTGTTTGTGTGAAATCACATATGTCACCATTCAGACATTACTTTAAACTTGCATTTTCCAGTTGCTAATTGCATGTTTTTATGAAGGGAATGAGAAGATGAAAACTTGTATATTTATATTTATTACATTTTTAAAATATCTGTATACTCATTTAAAATGTTTTTTTCACATTTGTATGCTAATTGTCAGGATACAGAAACTGAAAATGCCTTTTTTTGGACTGAATTATATTGCATACTATTTTAAAATAAAGATGTTTGAAGTCATTTTTTTTGGAAACAAAAACCTTTTTTGACTTTTTTTTTCAATTGTGAAATCTAGACTATTTCCAGGTCTGCAGAAAAACTTGCTAAATGCTGAAGTATGTGGCAATTCTGCCAAGTGTGTCAACATTTCATACATTTGGATTACATAATGTATTGATACCTTCTTCATAGACAAAGTCAGTAATCTCCTGTGTTTTCATGCTGTAGAATATTAAAAATAATAGGAAAATCAAAACAAGCAAAAAATGAAGATGTTGTCAGAAAGAATGCCTAAGTGGAATTTTATAGGAATCTTTGAAGAAGAGGCAATGAAAAAATGTGAAGCAAAACTTTTGCTATTCCAAATGTGTTCAAAGAAAGAACATATTGATTTATGGCCTTACACGTTGTCAGGATGTCCTGACACATGTTACAGGCAGTGCAGTACTTTAGAAATGTACTTATTGTTATAGTATAGGGTAATTCAGCAAGTGACATAAGCATGTTGAAATAGTATCATTGCAGGGAAGAGGATATGGATGAGGAAATATGTCAGATCGTGAGAGCAGTGGAGGGTCTCAGAGACAATAAGAGTGAAGTACAAGAAGAGGTAGACAGTTGTCAAAATGAACCTACAATTTGATTAGCTAACACATTCTGGAACAGATGGACATGGTGCCCTCCTATTTAGAGGAAGGAAAACAGGGGATCTTATAAGACTACTTGGGAACTATGTAGAGATGCTGCTGAATATATGCTTCAGAGAACATCTCCAGATCTCCCGCACCAATGTGGCCGACCACATCAACTCCTCCTCCTATTTCATCAAGGACATGCAAGTCCTGGGTGACCTCCATCACCAAATCCTAGCCACCTGATGCCTGGAAGAAGAAGAATGCTCATCTTCGGCCTTGGGACCCTTCAACCACACAGCATCATGTTGATTTCACCAGTCTCCTCATCTTCCAACCCCCCGCCCCCATCCCAGATCCAACCCTCAAACTCAGCACCACCCTCTTGAACTGTCCTACCTGTCTGTCTTCCCATCTAAACGCTCCACCCTCTGCTCCAACCTATCACCATCACTACCACCCTACATCTACCTGCGGTCTTCCCAGCAACTCCCCCCAATTTATCTATTACCCCCCTTCTCTCCCACACCACAGATGCTGTGAGGCAGCAGTGCGAACTACTAAGTCACTATGCCACCCTGTTAGTTCCTAAACTGGATGGATCAACTAGATTCTGTATAGACTACAGAAAGGTAAACATAGTAATGAAAGTCTTTCTTTATTGAAAGACTATGTGAAAAGACTGTGCCTAATTCACTTAAAAAATTGATCTACTTGAGTACAGGCAAATGGTATTAAGATCAGATGCTAAAGAGATATTCAGTTTGTCACATCAAATGGGTTATGTCAACTCTGCCTCATGTTATTTGAGTTAAATAACGCCCAGCTATACTCCAAAGAATTAGGAATCAAATTGTAGGTGAGGTAAGTAACTGCATACAAATAGTTCTACAATGCAATGTTTGTGTTCTTGTGCAACCCCACATTATATAAAAATTGTGCTTTAGAAACAGCACTTAAAATATTAATGATATCATTGTGTTACAGCTCGCACATGTTTTGAAATTTCGTGCTTTAGAAACATTATCCCCAATTTATCAATCACGGTACAGGGAATTTGTGTTAATGAAACGCGTGTTCTAACAGAAGGACTTGTAGTTTGTTACACTGATGTCATAATATATAATAACACATAGGAGTCTGTGAGACAAGTATAAGATCTTTTTAAATAACTATATTTTGATGGCTTAGTAACAAATATGGCCAAAAGTGAACTTGTAAAAGCAAGAGTAACTTACCTTGAACATATCATAGAACATGTATAGTGCTGACACAAACAGTGAGTGTGGAGTCTTCAATAGACTTCCCTGTTACTAAAAGTAAATGAGAAATTAGATTTTTAGGAATGGATGAGTTTTTGTTTGTAAAGTTTACTTGCATAGGCCAGGAGCAGCAGGTAAAGAAGTTACAGTACTAAGAAATATGGGATTATGTCAATCTTTGATTTTGAGAGATGAGGAGATATGTAACTCAGAAGAACTGTTGCCAGAAAAAGAGCTCATATGTTGAATTTGTATTGAGGTAAGAAGTGTTCCATTATCTAGAGTGAGGTTAGATTTCCTACACGATGGAAACGGGCCATTCAGCCTAACAAGTCCACACCAACCCTCCGAAAAGTAACCCACCCAGACCCATTCCCCTAACCTGTATTTACCTCTGACTAATGCACCCAACAATATAGGCAATCTAGGATGGCCAATTCACATGACCTGTACATCTTTGAATTAAGGCAGGAAACCCATGCAGACAGTTGCCCGAGGTGGGAATTGAACATGGGATCCTCACCACTGTGCCACCCAGGTTAGAGTGTCCAACGAAAAGTAGAGAAGTGGTGGTAGGAATACTGGAAGAGCTCTCAGCTCTAGGAGTACAATTTGTCTTGGTTACTATATAGCTGAGTCTCAGATAGAAGTGCTGTTTACTATGGTTGACAAGACAGTGGAAGATCAAGCAACTGAAGTATTACATGAAGTATATCCTTGGATTTTTCCTGACCATGTGGTCACAAAGTCACTAGTTGAAGCAGGAGGAAAAATCGAAGCATGCAGATAAGGAAGTTGACGTGGAATTATCAGAAACCATGTTTGATCGAATGGTTGAGACAAAACAGGAACAGGTGGAGGGACAAAATGGATATTTTTAGATCAAAGGAATTAACCAAGTTACAACAGAAAGATGAAAAACTGAAGGAATTGTATCAAAACGTGTACACGAATGAAGAATCTGAGTGTATTCTTGAATGCTACTATCTGAAAAATGATGTCTTGTTGAGGAAATGGAGACCATCACGAATTCAGGCAGATGAAAAATGGGCAGACATTCATCAAATTGTATTGCTAGTGCGTTATAGAAATGGGGTATTGTGGGTAGCACATGAATTACCAGTAGAAGGTCATTTCAGGGTAATGGAGGCTCAAAAGAAAATACATAAACATTTTTACTCACCTGGACTGCATAAGGATGTAGTTGAATATTGTCAGACATGGCATACCTGTCAGGTAATTGGAAAACCGCAGGCAGTAATAATACTAGCACCTTCAATACCTATTTTTGCATTTGAGGAACCTTTACAAGAGTCTTAATTGATTGCATAGAACCCCAATCTAAAACAAGTAGTGGGACTTCATATTTATTAACAATAATGGATGTTCCACTAGATTGTCAGAGACCATTCCATTGTGCAATATCACAACTAAAATGATTGAGGAAGCGTTACTCAAATTTTTCATTAGTTTCGGACTACATGCAGAGATACAAACAGATTAGGGTTAGGTTTTACATCAAAATTATTCAAGGAAGTTACGGACAGCTTAGAAATAAAACAACTCAAATCTGCTGCGTACCATCCAGAATTGCAGAGAGTGATAGAAAGGTGGCATCTGACATTAAAGACCATGTCAGAGGCTTATAGTCAAGCTATCCAGATGATTGGGATAAAGGAATTCTGTTTCTACTTTTTGCCATTAGAGATGCACCAAATGAATTAACCAAATTCAGTCCATTTGAATTAGTGTTTGGGCATGAAGTGAGAGGACCACTAGAAATGATTAAGGAGAAATTAGCATTCAAAAATGACATATTTGGACTATGTGTCAAACTGTCGGGAATGGGTAAATACAGCAGGGGTATTGGCTAGACAGCATTTTAAAAATCACAGTATATGATGAAGCAGGAAGCGGACAAGAAATCAAAAACTTGCAATTTTGCTAATGGAGACAAAATATTAGGGTTACTTCCAGTGATAGTTGAACCTTTAAAAGTAAGGTTTGGTGGATCTTATCAAGTTGAAAGAAGATTGAGTGAGATGAACTACTTAATAAGGTCTCCAGACAGAAAGAAATCTCACAGCGTGTGTCGTGAATATGCACAAAAGGTATTTTAATAAAGAAGAAAAGCAAATGGAGAATATGTTACTAGTTATAGCACAAGTGAAGAACCAAGTTCAGAGGATTCTGAATTGGACATTCCTCAAATTAAATTGAAGTTGTCAAAACTTGGGATAAATTATTGAGTTACCTTCCAGAGGAAAATCAAAATGATCTGAAAGAATTATTACTATCACATGGGGTGATATATGGAAATAAGCTGGGAAGTACTAATCTAATTATGCATGACATAGATATAGGAAATGCTGTTCCAAATAAGCAACATCCCTCTAAAATTGGCACAGGTTCAAAAGGAACGTGAACACATGCTCCTCACCAACATAATCGAAGTGAGTTACAGTGACTGGAGCTTATCCATTGTAATGGTGCCAAAACCAGATGGTACCCAATGGTGAAATGCAGACCATCACAAAGTCAATGCAGTTGCAAAGTCTGATTAATTTCCAATTCCAAGTTTGGAAGACTGTATTGAGACAGGTGGGACAAGCAATATATATTTCTAAAGTGGTCTTACTCTGTCGATACTGACAGGTATCCTTATCTGAAACAGCAAAGACAATTTCTGCTTTCGTAATATCTAATGGACTGTATCAATTCAAAGTCATGCCATTTGACATAAAAAATGTGCCAGCCACATTGCAAAGACTAATCAATAAAGTCATTTCTGGATTACCCAATTGTATGGTATACTTCAATGACCTGGTGATAAGTAGTCACACATGAAAGGAACATTTGTAGAATTTATCTGAATTATTCGATTGACTTCTGGAGGCAAGCTTGGTGATAAACCTGGCAAAGAGTGAATTTGCCAAAGCCCAAGTCACATTCCTGGGCTGTTATTGGACATGGATGGATGGTCCCACAGAATGTGAAAACAAATTGACAGGCGACTGACTGTGTGGAGTTTGCACGTTCTCCCCGTGTCTGCGTGGGTTTCCTCCGGGTGCTCCGGTTTCCTCCCACACTCCAAAGATGTGCAGGTCAGGTGAATTGGCCATGCTAAATTGCCCGTAGTGTTAGGTAAGGGGTAGATGTAGATGTAGGGGTATGGGTGGGTTACGCTTCGGCGGGGCGGTGTGGACTTGTTGGGCCGAAGGGCCTGTTTCCACACTGTAAGTAATCTAATCTAATCTAATCTAAAAAAGGTTATTGGAGAGTTTCCCATAGCATCAATGAAGACCATTCCTGGGAATGAGTGGGTTTTATCAGAAATTTATACTGAATTTTAACAGTATGGATGATCCACTCAATAAATTACTGCAGAAATGCAGAATGTTTCAGTAGATAGCAAACTTTCAGAAGGCATTTGACAGCCTGAAAACTGTGTTAACCACTGCCCCAATATTAGCCAAACCTAATTATTCAAAGCCATTCAAGGTGGCTACCGATGCAAGTAATGTGGGTGTTCGTGTCATACTCTTACAAGAAGACAATGAGAAAATGCAAAGGTATTTCTCCAGGAAATTGAACATTCATCAATGGAAATATTTGATAATAGAGAAGGGGTTTTGAATTGGTAATGGTGTTACAGCATTTTAACATTCATGTTGCCAGTAATATGTCTGAGACAAAAACATACACTGATCATAACTCATTAACATTTTTGGAGATACTTTAAGACAAAAATATCAGTCTGCTTAGATGGAGCTTATTATTGCAACCATTCAATTTGAAAATTATACATATGGCAGGATGAGAAATCGTAATCACTGCTGCATTGTCAAGACTTGGATGAAAAAGTTGAGGTGTTCAGTGGCAGGAGCGAACAGACTGAAATAGAATGTAGCAGTGAATGTTTGTATCCTTAGATGATTTTTATATATTGTAGTGTATTAACAAAGTAAAACTAAGGGGTTTAAAATGAAACAATTTATATCTTGATGATTCATTTTTTTAAAAGGAGGAGGTATGATGTTGCTGTAACTTTAAAAAGTTTATTTTGTCCTTGGGTTTTGTTCTAGATAGAGTGTAAAGGCAAAGGTGTGGAAGTGTCTAGTTTAACAATGGCAGGGTAGTGGCCAGCTCTCCCAGTTCAAGTTTTTTTTCTAGTTTGGGTTTAGCTGTGACAATCAAAAGATGCTGAAAGGCTGCAAGCTTCATTGAAGATTCTTGACTGGCCTTTCTCTCTGAACTCTCTCTGGAAGTTGTTCCCTCCTGCCTGTAGGAATCTGTGTTTGAAATTAACTTTTTGCCAAGGAGTATGTTTATGGTAGGTTACTGGATTGGAACAGTTCCTTAGTTAAGTTGCTGTATTGTGTCAGTTAACTTTCTCCTATGTTTTCCAGTAGTTAAGTTCTTCTAAATTCAGTGTTCTTTTGTTCGCATTTCAACAGTATTGTTTAAATAAATTCTGTTTTGCTTAAAGCTAAGTGGTTTGACCAGCTGCATCGCTCTTGAATATCCACTTCACCTCTCCCTTTAAAATAAGAAAAAGTTAGGGTCTAGGCTGCCTTCTTCAAATACTTTGAGGAGGTGTGGCCTGGTTCATAACAGGGTAGACTGATTATTTATAATGAATACTATTTTTTGTTAAGTGCAGGAATCTGGTCAGTGTTTTCTTCATGAAGTAAATTAGGGTGTTAATGTACTTTGGTTAAATCTTTAACTTTTATAATCATCCCTGGAATAGTGGGGCTCAAGCATCAATGCATTTTCTCATGTCATAACAGTGTAAAGTAATTGTTCCTGGGTAAGGGAGAAGATAGTTTAGAATAGTTAAAACTTGAGTATGAAGAGTTCAGTTTAAAATTTTCAGATCAGAAGTATTTAGCTGAAAGCCTGGATGAGCTATTTGAAGCTGAGAACATTTGAGCTTAATCAAGGAAGTAACTACCAGATTCTCACAACTGGAAATTGAAACCACAGCTAAGCCAAATGCTACATGGGATAAAGAAGGGCATTCTCTCTTGTATTTGAATGAGGGGATACTGTTGTGATTAATAGGGTTGCATTTTTTCTGGTTGATTAAAAAGCTTTATATGAATGTTCAATGTTACTTTTTTGGTTAATTTTATCCTAATTTCTTTTGTTTAAAGAGCTTATTTTTTTATTATTAAAACCATGAATGTGACATTGAATCCCTACGGTGTGGCAACAGGCCCTTCGGCCCACCACACAGACCCTCTGAAGAGTAACCCACCCAAACCCATTCCCCTACATTTAACCTGACTAATACACCTAACTTACACATCCCTAAACACTATGGGCAATTTAGCATGGCCAATTCACCTAAACCGCACATCTTTGGACTGTGGGAGGAAACCCCCGCAGACACGGAAGGAATGTGCAAACTCCACACAATGCTGCCACCTGAGGCTAGAATCAAACCTGGGTCCCTGGTGCTGTGGGGCAGCAGTGCCAACCAGTGAGCCACCGTACCACTCCACATGTGTGCTTTGTTTCACTGATCAGACCACCTATTAAATCCAAATAAGAACAAAATATGATCTAGCAGCCAGGTTTTGGTCTGCAATCTAATTTGTCCAGTAATAACACCAATGGGAATCATAACATCATGGTGAAATAACTTTAGGTGTTTCCCATTAGCACACTGTCCTAGTGCACCAAACCATTCAGATCACTCTCACTCGCCCCAAGTACAAGTGCTTTGACATGTCCTTGGGGAATTTGATAGATTCCTTAAAATTTCAATTATAATGGCTTCAATTTTTCCTGTTATTTTCATGGAGATCAGAAACAGTTTTCCATGCTATTATCTGCACTGAGAAGTGAATAACTATGATTAAAAAGTTTGTTCGTGTTTACTGAGTACACCTAACAATTAGGGTGAATATGCTTAGAATTGGCAATCAGTACAAAATTTCATCCTCTGATGCAATAGTAGATTTTTCAGGTTCTTTAAGTGAATCTTATACTTGGGAGCATGTTTATACTGTCAGCTTGGAGGCCAATTGTGGAAGGGGTAAACAAAGCATTTTGCAGGGTGCTTGCATGTTTTTGTTTTCTACATTCAAACAACAGTGACATTCCAATCTTAGTGGGGGGCTCACTATCTGTCACCCCTGCACACTGGCATTAAGAAGCTGAAAATAATTTTGTAAATTTACTTTCAAAATCAACTAAATTTTAGACTTTTGGCAACCATGGACCAACCCTACTGTAAAAGGTCATGATAACTAAACTGTCACTGTTCACTGTCCATATTCTTGTATAAACAATTTCAATTTCTACAAGGTAATTGCTGCCATAGTAATATACCTCAAGAGTAGAAGGGGCTGAAAGGAACTTGCCAAGAGTTTTGAGAGACACTTTTAAAATTGTTGCAGTGCCACTGCAAACACCAAAACTCTCAAAAAAACTCTCAAAAAAAGACATTTATTTGACTTCGCCCGTGGATTTTACAAAATTGATGCACCAATAGAACCATAATAGAAGGACTTTGCAAAATACTAACTAATTGATATTTTAAGTTAATATAAATGCAGTATAATTTTAAAATCAAATAAAGTAATAGTGTAGTTGTTATTTTCACTTGGTATTGCATTGCAAAAAATGTGCCTAAACTGCAAAAGGTAAATTCCAGGCTGAGACTAATTAATGTTTGATGCAGGCCAACACTTTGTTCACAGCCGATTTCTATGGCTATCTGTTTCAAATCTGATTTTATTAACATTGAGGTATAGGTTTCAATGAGGCTGCTTTCTATCCTCCTCAAAAAAAGCACTAACATATTGGGAAGATAATTAGCTGTCTTCTGTCAGACATCAAATAAGGCAAACGTACCCAGTGTCAGTCAGAATGCATTGGTATGGAAAAATAAAGGTGTCAATAATGGTGGTTCACATCATCTTTTGTTATCAGTGATTCAGCGGAAGAAAATATTCCTTTGTCTCACTGATGTCAACACACTGCAGAACATAAACAAGGTACATAATGGGTCTGAGAATGAATTGAATTGTTAACACCCACCAGTAAGAGGTATTATCCATGTTGAATTTATTATTCATGTTGTACCTTAGCATGCTGTGATTTTTGATGAAATGCTTAAGTTGCTTGTTAAGACTGCACTCACTGGATATGGCCAGCGTAGAAAATTCTCCTGTTCTGTTTAAGATACCACTCCTGTCCACATAAAGCTCCCATGATCAGATTCCAAATTAATTCACGACTGTAGTTAGATAAACAAGGCATGTATTTTTATTTAAAAATACATGTTATTGTGTCGATGTAGTGACAGCAGTTTAATGGACGAGATACTAGACTAACATCATTTGCATCAAATTGTGCCAGCACTTTAAAGCACACTTGTTCGTTTTAAAATTCAAATTAATGCAAGGGAAAACGCAATGGTGAAAACATTTGTGCCATAATTCTCTGTTGTAAATTATTTTGTTCATTTAAATTCCTTTCAAAGATTCTTTTGCCAAGGAAATATCGTGAAACATACAATATTGCCCCCTTGTTGAGTGAACAGTTTGAAATGTAAGTGTGTGGCTGTCAGATGAAACTGAGGCTCATGTTCAGGGATTCAAAACTAGTGGGCATATGTTTAAGGTAAAAGAAGAAAAATTTAAAAAGGGGACACGTGGGGTAACTTTTTTACCCAGAGAGATGCTTGTATCTGGAACCAACTGCCAGAGGGAGTGGTGATGGAGGTACAGTTACAACATTTAAAAGACATTTGAATAAGTTCATGAATTGGAAATATTTGGAGTGCTTTGAGCCAAAAGCAAGCAGGTGGGACTAATTTGGTTTGGGAACATGGTGTGGACTAATTAGACTGAAGGCTCTGTTTCCATGCTGTATGTCTATATGACTCCGAATCACTTTGATGCCCTCTCAGGTTGAATACCCAACTAAAACTCAACACAAAGGGCAGGGATTTTATCTGGGTGGTGGTGAACTTAGCTGGTTGAGGGAGCTATTGTGGACCAGGCCAGAACCCCTCAAAACATCAAGAAAGTAGTCTCGACCGTAAATTTGCTAGTCATTTTAAGCAGGTGTCCAGTAGATATTCCAGGAGGGATACAGCTGGCCCAACCACTTAGTTCTAAACAAAACAGAATTTATTTGCAAGATTACAGAAAGAAATGCAAACAGAAGAGAACAGAATAGAGAATAACTTAACTTATCTGAAAACCAAACAGACTGTCCTAACTTACAATGATTCCCATAAGCATACCTTGGCACATTGGGAAAAATCAAACACAGGGTCTTACAGGAGAGAGAGAGATGTCAGAGGGGTTCAGCATGGAACACTTTCTGCCAAGTAACTGTTTTTTAGACCAGCAGTTTCAAACTAACTGACTGTTTTCAGTGAACGGCCAGACTGGTAAAAACCAAACCTAGACTTTTCAGAATCGCTGTTTTTACAACCTCTCCAAAAAAAAGCCAATCTCCTTGTGAAACCTGAAAGGGTTCAGAAAAGATTTACAAGGATGTTGCCAGGGTTGGAGGATTTGAGCTATAGGGAGAGGTTGAATAGGCTAGGGCTGTTTTCCCTGAAGCGTTGGAGGTTAAGGGAAGAACTTATAGAGGTTAATAAAATCATGAGGAGCATGGATAGGATAAATGGACAATGTATTTTCCCTGGGGTGGGGGAGTCCAAAACTAGGGGGCATTGGTTTAGGGTGAGAGGGGAAAGGTATAAAAGAGACCTAAGGGGCAACTTTTTCACACAGAAAGTGCTATGTGTGTGGAATGAGCTTCCAGAGGAAGTGGTGGAGGCTGGTACAATTACAACATTTAAAAGGCATTAGGAAGGGTTTGGAGGGATATGGGCCGGTGGGACTAGATTGGGTTGGGATATCTGGTTGGCAGGCACAAGTTGGACCGAAGGATCTGTTTCTGTGCTGTACATCTCTATGAGCTATCTGTAAGAATAATAGAGTAGTTATGGTAGGGGATTTTAACTTCCCAAACATCAACTGGGACTGCCATTGTGTTAAAGGTTTAGATGGAGAGGAATCTCTTAAGTGTGTACAAGACAATTTTCTGATTCAGTATGTGGATGTACCTACTAGAGAAGGTGCAAAACTTGACCTACTCTTGGGAAATAAGGCAGGGCAGGTGACTGAGGTGTCAGTGGGGGAGCACTTTGGGGCCAGTGACCATAATTCTAATCGTTTTAAAATAATGATGGAAAAGGATAGACCAGATCTAAAAGTTGAAGTCCTAAATTGGAGAAAGGCCAATTTTGACGGTATTAGGCAAGAACTTTTCAAAGCCGATTGGAGGCAGATGTTCGCAGGTAAAGGGACGGCTGGAAAATGGGAAGCATTCAGAAATGAGATAACAGGAATCCAGAGAAAGTATATTCCTGTAAGGGTGAAAGGGAAGGCTGGTAGGTAAAGGGAATGCTGGATGACTAAAGAAATTGAGGGTTTGGTTAAGAAAAAGAAGGAAGCATATGTCAGGTATAGACAGGATAGATTGAGTGAATCCTTGGAAGAGTATAAAGGAAATAGGAGCATACTTAAGAGGGAAATCAGGAGGGCGAAAAGGGGACATGAGATAGTGTTGGCAAATAGAATTAAGGAGAATGCAAAGGGTTTTTACAAATACATTAAGAACAAAAGGGTAATTGGGGAGAGAATAGGGTCCCTCAAAGTTCCCTCAACGATCAGCAAGGCAGCCTTTGTGTGGAGCCACAGAAAATAGGGGAGATACTAAATGAATATTTTGCATCAGTATTTACTGTGGAAAAGGATATGGAAGATATAGACTGTAGGGAAATAGATGGTGACATCTTGAAAAATGTCCACATAACAGAGGAGGGAGTGCTGGATGTCTTGAAACGGTTAAAGGTGGATAAATCCCCAGAACCTGATCAGGTATACCCGAGAACTCTGTGGGAAGCTAGAGAAGTGATTGCTGGGCCTCTTGCTGAGATCTTTGTATCATCGAGAGTCACAGATGAGGTGCCGGAAGACTGGAGGTTGGCAAACGTGGTGCCATTGTTTAAGAAAGGTGGTAAGGACAAGCCAGGGAACTATAGACAGGTGAGCCTGACCTTGATGGTGGGCAAGTTGTTGGAGGCAATCCTGAGGGACAAGATGTACATGTATTTGGAAAGACAAGGACTGATTAGGAATCGTCAACATGGCTTTGTGCATGGGAAATCATGTCTCACAAACTTCATTGAGTTTTTGATAAAGTAACAAAGAAGAATTGATGAGGGCAGAGTAGTAGATGTGATCTATATGGACTTCAGTAAGGCGTTTGACAAGGGTCCCCATGGGAGACTGATTAACAAGGTTAGATCTCATGGAATACAAGGAGAACTAGCCATTTGGATACAGAACTGGCTCAAAGGTAGAAGACAGAGGGGGGTGGTGGAGGGTTGTTTTTCAGACTGGAGGCCTGTGACCAGTGGACTGTCACAAGGATCGGTGCTAGGCCCTCTACTTTTTGGCATTTACATAAATGATTTGGATGCGAGCATAAGAGGTACAGTTAGTAAGTTTGCAGATGACACAAAAATTGGAGGTGTAGTGGACAGCGAAGAGGGTTACCTCAGATTACAACAGGATCTGTACCAGATGGGCCAATGGGCTGAGAAGTGGCAGATGGAATTTAATTCAGATAAATGCGAAGTGCTGCATTTTGGGAAAGCAAATCTTAGCAGGACTTATACACTTAATGGTAAGGTCCTAGGGATGTTCTGGATTAGTGGTGCTGGAAGAGCACAGCAGTTCAGGCAGCATCCAATGAGCAGCAAAATCGACATTTCGGGCAAAAGAAACGTCGATTTCGCTGCTCGTTGGATGCTGCCTGAACTGCTGTGCTCTTCCAGCACCACTAATCCAGAATTTGGTTTCCAGCATCTGCAGTTATTGTTTTTACCTAGGGAGTATTGCTGAACAAAGAGACCTTGGAGTGCAGGTTCATTGCTCCTTGAAAGTGGAGTTGCAGGTAGATAGGATAGTGAAGAAGGCGTTTGGTATACTTTCCTGAATTGGTCAGAGTATTGAGTACAGGAGTTGGGAGGTCATGTTGCAGCTGTATAGGACATTGGTTAGGCCACTGTTGGAATATTACGTGCAATTCTGGTCTCCTTCCTATCGGAAAGATGTTGCGAAACTTGAAAGGGTTCAGAAAAGATTTACAAGGATGTTGCCAGGGATCGAAGATCTGAGCTGCAGGGAGAGGCTGAACAGGCTGGGGCTGTTTTCCCTGGAGCGTCGGAGGCTGAGGGGTGACCTTATAGAGGTTTACAAAATTATGAGGGGCATGGATAGGATAAATAGACAAAGTCTTTTCCCTGGGGTCGGGGAGGGCATAGGTTTAGGGTGAGAGGGGAAAGATATAAAAGAGACCTACGGGGCAACCTTTTCACACAGAGGGTGGTACGTGTATGGAATGAGTTGCCAGAGGATGTGGTGGAGGCTGGAACAATTACAACATTTAAGAGGCATTTGGATGGGTTTCTGAATATGAAGGGTTTGGAGGGATATGGGCCGGGTGCTGGCAGGTGGGACTAGATTGGGTTGGGATATCTGGTCAGCATGGACAGGTTGGACCGAAGGGTCTGTTTCTATGCTGGACATCTCTATGACTCTTTGACACTAAGACAGCATAACCTTGTGAAAGGAGCAACATCATCATACGTCCCCACTTAAAACAAAATGAAACGTTAAAATCCAAATATAGATTCATCTTAAAACCCCTTAATCTTAAAATGTTAGTACTCTACAACACACATATACATTACATTGACAATAACCATGCAAACATGCACTACTACATGTTGTTTCAGTCTGTTTTGCTCCTGCCACCGAATGCCTCCGTTTCTCATTAAAGTCTTGACAATACATCGGCAATCACGTTTTCTCATCCTGCCACATAAATAACTTTCAAGTTGAATGGCTGTAACAACAAGCTCCACCTAAACAGGCATTTTTGTCCTTAAGTTTCTCCACAAACTTCAATGAGTTATGATCAGTGTATATGATTGTCTCAGATACAGTACTGGTAGCATAAACATTGAAAGATTGTAATGCCAACACCAAGCTCAAAGTCCCCTTCTCAACTGTTGAATATTTTTGCTGATGAATGTTCAATTTCCTGGAGAAATACTTATAGGTCTTTCTATCTTTTCGTCTTCCTGTAAGAGCTCAGCACTGACACCCACATCACTTGCATCAATAGCAATCCTGAATGGCTTTGCGTAGTTGGGGGTGGTGAAAACTGGGGCAGTGGTTAACACAGCTTTCAGGCTGTCAAGTACCTTCTGACAATCCACTGTCCATTGAAACCTCTTGCCTTTCTTTAGCAATTCAATGAGTGCAGCAGCCATACTGATAAAATTTGATACAAATTTTTGATAAAATCCACTCAATTGCAGGAATTGTAGTACTGCTCTTTTTGTCGCTGGTCTGGGAAACTGCCCAATTACTTTTGTTTTTTGCATTCCTTGGGGCCATTTGTCCCTGTCCAATAACATGGCTCAGGAAAGTTACTTGGGCTTTGGCAAATTCACTTTTAGCCAGGTTTATCACTAACCCTGCCTTCTGAAGTCAATCGAACAAGTCTGATAAATATTGCAAATGTTCTTTCCATGTGTGACTAAAAATCACCAGGTCATCTATATATATGACACAGTTGGGTAATCTGGCAAAGACCATATTGATTAGTCTCTGAAATGTGGCTGACGCATTTTCATACCAAATGGCATGACTTTAAACTGATACAGTCCATTTGACGTTACGAAAGCACAAATTGTCTTTGCTCTTTCAGACAAAGGTATCCTATGAGCAAGTTGAACTTAGAAATATGAGTTGCTTGTCTCACCTTTTCAACACAGTCTTCCAAATGTGGAATCGGATATGCATCAATCTTTGTAACTGTGTTGACTTTGCAACAGCTCACATATAACTGTTGGGTACCATCTGGTTTTGGCACCATTGCTACGGGTGAGTTCTAGTCACTGTAACTCACTTCGATTATGTCATCTCGGAGCATGCGTTCAATCTCCTTTTGAACCTGTGTCAATTTTAGAGGGTTATGCCTATAAGGATGTTGCTTAATCAGAACAACATCTCCTATATCTACATCATTCATAATTAGGTTGGTACTTCCAAGCTTATTTCCACATATCACCCCATGTGGTAGTAATAACCTTTTCAGATCATTTTGATTTTTCTCTGGAAGGTAACTCAATAATTTATCCCAAGTTTTGACAACTTCTTCATTGTCCAATTTATTTTGAGACGTGTCTAATTCAGAGTCTTCTGAACTTGGTTCTTCCTTTTGTGTTGTAACCAATAACACAGTCTCCTTTGGCTTTCCTTCCTTGTCAAAATACCTTTTGAGCATATTCACATGACACACTTTGTGAGATTTCTTCCTGTCTGGAGTCCTTATTAAATAGTTCACCTCACTCAAATTCCTTTCAACTTGATCAGGTCCACTAAACCTTGCTTTTAAAGGTTCACCTATCACTAGAAGTAACACTAACACCTTATTCCTGATAGCAAAAGTGCGCATTTTTGATTTCTTGTCTGCTTCCTGTTTCAGTCTATGCTTTGATACTTTTAAGTGTTGTCTAGCCAACTCCCCTGCTTTATTTAATTGTTCCTGAAAATTTGACACATAGTCCAAGTACATGGTCTCTGAATTCTGACTTATCAGTTTCTCCTTAATCAATTTTAGCGGTCTTCTCGCTTCATGCCCAAAAGCTAATTCAAATGGTGGGAATTTGGTCGATTCGTTTAGTGCATCTCTGATTGCAAAAAGTACAAATGGAATTCCATTCTCCCAATCATCTGTATAGTCTTGACTATAAGCCCTCAACATGGCCTTTAATTTCTGATGCCACCTTTCCAGTGCTCCCTGATCTAGCCAATAGATTTGAATTGTTTTATTTCTAAACCGTCCATAACTTCTTTGAATAATTTTGATGTAAAGTTTGACCCTTGATCTAATTGTATCCCTGTGGGTAGTGCATATATCATGAAAAATTGAGTAATTCCTTTATGATCCTTTTTCGCTGTGATAATGAGTAATGGAATGGCCTCTGGAAATGTTTAATTTAGTTTCCCTACAGTGTGGAAACAGGCCCTTCGGCCCAACCCAAATCTAGTGGACACATCCATTATTGCTAACAAATACTGATTCCGATTTTTTGTTTTATGTGCAATCAATTAAGACTCTTGTAAAAGGTTCCTCAAATGCAGGAATGGGCATTAAAGTTGCTGATTTTATTACTGCCTTTGATTTTCCAATTACCTGACATGTGTGACATGTCTGGCAAAATTCAACTCCTTGTGCAGTCCAAACCAGTAAAACTGTTTTTGTATTTTAGCTTGTCTTTTTCTCACTCCTAAATCACCCCACAGTGGTAGCTCATGTGCCACCCGCGACACCGCCTTTCTATAATGCACTGGCAATACGATTTGATGAACTTCTGCCCATTTCTCATCTGCTTGATTATGTGATGGCCTCAATTTCTTCATTAAGACATCATTTCTAAGAAAATAGTATTCAGGGATACATTTGGATTCTTTTACTGTCTATGCCTTTTGATATAATCGCTTTAAATTTTCATTTTTCTGCTGTAATTCAGTTAATTTATCTGAGCTAAAGATGTCTTCTTTGTTATCTATCTGCTTCTGGTTTGTGTCAACCATCCCATCAAACACAGCCTCTGCTAATTCTGTTTCAACTTTCTTATCTGTACTCTTTTATCTCTCCTGTTTCAACTGGTGACTTTGTGACCTCATTAGCACGTAGTCAGGAAAAATCCCAGGATATGTGTCCTGCTTTATTTCAGTTGCCTGAGTTTCCACTGGCTTTTTAACCACGGTTGGCAGCACTCCTACTAAGGACAAATTGTATTCCTGGAGCTGAGAGTTTGTCCTGAACTCCTACCACAACCTCTCCACTCTTCACTGGACACTCTAACCTCACTCTACATAATTGAGGGCTTCTTATCTCACCATGAATTCCCATTACTAGTACCTTTTCTGGTAATAGTCCTTCTGAGGTACATATCTCCTCATCCTTCAACATCAAAGATTGAGAGAATCCTGTATCTCTTAGTGTTGTAACCTCTTTATCTGCTGCTGCTGGCCCATGTAAGTAAACATTTATCTTTGCAGGTATATGGTTTAAAAAGATCTGGCATTTCCTTCATAACTAACCTCCGACCAGGTTATACACTCTGGTGCAGCTTTGTAGCATCCACTGTGCTTTCCATTACCACTCCAACAAAATCCATTGGTTTATCCTGTTTTCCTACATCTGGCTTCCTAGCACTTTTCCTAACCCACCAACACTATGATTTCATGTGGCCTACTTAATTGCAGTGAAAACACCAGAGTTTTTAACTTCTCTTTCCCCTTCAAGGGTTTCCTTTCTAATCTGTAGTAAGTTATCCATATGATCTTCACCGAGATCTACCTTTCCATTTCTATGTGAGAATTCCTCTTTCCCCCAATTTCTATCCCTCACGGATTGAAGTAGATTCTGGAAGCCAAACTTTGATTTATGGACCAAATCATAATCATCAGCCATTTTAGCTGCTAATCTTGCCATTTTAACTCTCTACTCTTCCACATGAGTTCTCACTACTTCAGGAAGTGAATTTTTGAACTCCTCCAAAATAATCATTTCTCTAAGAGCATCATAGGTTTGCTCTATATTTAATGCCCTGATCCACCTCTCAAAATGACTTTGTTTGAACTGTTCAAACTCAACGTAGATTTGACCACTGTCCCTTCTAATATTTCTGAAACATTGTCTGTAGGCTTCTTACACAAGCTCATATGCACTTTAGATGGCTTCACATCCTCATATGCCCCAGATGCCTCCTCTGATAGTGAAGGGAATAGCTCACTAGGTCTGCCTATAAGTTTTGTTTGGATCAACAAAACCCACATGGTCACTGACCACTGCATTTGTTTGGCCACCTTTTCAAATGCACTGTCCTTCCTGAACAAAAGAAAGGTTTTCAAAATCATGAGTGGGCCGGACAGAATAGAAGGGTTATAGCCATCTCTGCTTGTAAAAGAAACAAGAATGGGAGGGCATAGATTTAAACTGTTGTGCGAACGAAACCAGGGAAATATCATAAAAGTACTTCAGCACACGGAATTGTTAGGAATTATAATGCACTGCCTGGAAATTAATGAAGGCAAGTTTAATTCAGGTATTCAAGAGGGCACTGGATTCTTTTTGGGGATAGTAATGGTGTACAGGAATATATGGAAAAGGCAGGAAAATGGCACGAGGCAATGGAGCTGGACCAGAGCTGGCATAGGCACGATGGACCGAATAGTCTCCTTCTGCACTGTAATTGAGATTCTGTGATATGGCCAACAGAATGTTTGCTAAACATTTCACTTTGTGTTGAAATTTTCATATGAGCTTGCTCTTGAAATCAAAATTACTTCGTCCCTTGTGAGTTTTCTTCTCATGAATTCTAATAAAATGACAATAAAGTAAAATAAATCTGCCTACTCCAGCTGTCCATTTCAGTACTGTGATATAATTTATAGCAGAAATTTTCATGATGAAAGACGATACCAAGAAGATTATACAATGGAAAATCCCAAGCACGATCCCAAGGAATACTTCTTCTCTACTGAGTGTATATCAGAAATTTGTTAATGCAAAACAACAATTTATGGTGTAAAGTCATGTGGAGGATTTCTGCTATTGTCCATCAATGGCTAACGTTCTGCTCTAGAAATATATAAGATATGATTTATCGTTATATTTCTAGAGAGTGTGAGGTCACTCTCAGGGTGACATGTTTCAATACACTGCACCATCATGTAACTAAATCATGTCACTTTATTTTACTTTATTGTGTTAGTCCACAAGATTAGCACTGCTGTCTCACGGCGCCAGGGACTCAAGTTCAATTCCAGCCTCTGGCCATCATCTGTGTGGAGTTTGCACATTCTCCTCGTGTGTGCATGGGCTTGCTCTAGGTGCTCTGACTTCCTCACACAGTCCAAAGGTGTGCAGATTAGGTGGATTGGCTCCTAACTAACTTGCGCAGTGTCCCAGGATGAGCAAGCATGGTGACTTAGCCATGGAAAATACAGGGCTACAGGAGTAGGTGGGAGGGTCGGTGTGGACTTGGTGGGTCAAATGGCCTGCTTCCCCACTGTAGGGATTCTATGATTCTGTGAAAGAAGAACAGCTGATCCTGGCTGTATTATCCCAGAAATCCATCAAACAGAGGCAAGGCACTGGTGGGTTTGAGACTCAGTAATCAAAGTTGTGCTATTAGGAGCCCTGCAAGAACTGGATTTGAGGTAAAAAAGATCAAGAGTGGAAGAAAGGGTTGGAGTGCCAGTCTTTTTCCTGTTGCCATGACAATTTGAAAGTGGCAGTGAAGATGGTCAACTGAACCACTTAAATGACAATTTTATGCATCTCTTGGAGGCGACATATAGTTTCTTTCGGGCAAGGGAATCCTGATAGCAGCCTATTAACTATCCAACAGGCATAAAATTTGCTTGGGGGCATTATTCCAGGACTTGTCCTGAAGAAAGGTCACTGGATCTGAAACATTAACCCTAATCTCTCAGATGCTTACATACCCACTGAATTTTTCCAACAATTTCTGTTTTTTTTCACTCCAGGACTTGTTGACCATAAGAGGTGTGTTTGTCACTAGCCTGCAACCCTTCCAACACTTGCCTCCATCTCCCAACAGGGAAGTAAGTGTATGTGCATGCATGTGAAGATACAAAATGTTCATTTGCAATACTATAAATGAGTTGCTGAGGTGAAATTGACCACTTGTGCAAAACGGGTTCATTGTGAATTGGCAGTTAATCATTCTACTTGTTAGCTTTTATCTTTGATTGACTTGTCGAAGATATTGAATTCCAAATGAAGTATAGGTAACACTCTCCAAACAAAAGATTTTGAAGATTTGAGTGGAAAGCAGATCAGGAGTAGTGCGTAGTCAGGATGGCATTAAGCTGGTCTTTAATTTTGCCTTCACAGTTTCTCTGGATCTCGCAACTGTAGATAACTCTCCTCCCTTCTTCTGAGGTGCACTTGTGCTTAGGTGCCCATGGAGAGAATGCATGCAGAGTCTACCATCAATGGACAGATCTTTCATGATAGGTGAGCACCACAGGAGCTGGGATGCATGGTTACATCTAATAACAGAAGATTAATTTAATTTTGATAAATTTCTATTACAGTTCTCTATCGATCTGCAAATTCTTTTGATCGTTGTTTATTTTTTTGTCACAGAGCCCCAATTAGGGCTACCCAATCTGATTTTTGTTTATTTTAAAAATGATTAGAAACTTCTCCTGCTATATTTGTGATGCCACAAATATTATGACCAAAAGGAATCTTCCTTTTTCCCTTTACACATGCATTGTTATCAAGACCATACAGTCATAGAGTCATAGAGATGTACAGCACGGAAACAGACCCTTCGGTCCAATTCGTCCATGGCAACCAGATATCCCAACCCAACCTGCCCACATCTGGCCCATATCCCTCCAAACCCTTCCTACTCATATACCCATCCAAATGCCTTGCAAATGTTGCAATTGTACCAGCCTCCACCACTTCCTCTGGCAGCTCATTCCATATAAGTACCATCCTCTGTGTGAAAAAGTTGCCCCATAGGTCTCTTTTATATCTTTCCCCTCTCACCCTAAACCTATGCCCTCTAGTTCTGGACTCCCTGATTCCAGGGAAAAGACTTTGTGTATTTATCCTATTCATGCCCCTCATAATTTTGTAAACCTTTATAAGGTCACCCCTCAGCCTCCAATGCTTCAGGGAAAACAGCCCCGGCCTGTTCAGCCTCTCCCTATAGCTTAAATCCTCTAACCCTGGCAATATCCTTGTAAATCTTTTCTGAACCCTTTCAGGTTTCACAACATCTTTCCGATAGGAAGGAGACCAGAACTGCACACAATATTCCAACTGCGGCCTAACCAATGTCCTGTACAGCTGCAACATGACCTCCCAACTCCTGTACTCAATACTCTGACCAATAAAAGAAAGCATACCAAACGCCTTCTTCACTATCCTATCTATCTGTGACTCCACTTTCAATGAGTTATGAACCTGCACTCCAAGGTCTCTTCAGTTGCAAATTAATTCATGACTGGCATTTGATAAACTTTTGTTTTTACTTCTTTTGGTAATTGTAACTCTTCATGTGGAGGCAATCGGATCAGGATTAAATCTTGATGAATTTCTAACAGCTTCAGCTGGAGGAAACGAAAATAGACATGTTATTTGGGCTTGCAGAATACACTTAGCCCTCCTACCAAAAGGAATAAAGCCCGAAAATAGTATTACCCTCTTCTCAGTATTAGCCTCTTCCCAATAGTCAACAATCTTTTCAAGCTAGATAGGCTAACTTTCCAGAAATTGTAAGGATCCAAATTAAATTTGTCTGAAAATACTTCTCCCCCTTCCCCCCCCCCCAACCAAAGGGAACAGGAGATAGTTTAACTGAGCCTTAAACACTATTCTCGAAGATCTCTAGGGTAACAGCTGATAGTTGGCTGCAGTGCTGGTTCAGAGAAATAAAACTGCAAGAAATTGCAAAGCCACTCACCCAACCCCACTCTTGCGATCTGACTGAGTGCAAATATCTTAACCAAACATATTGACTAATGAGACTTTAACACAGCCCTCGGCTTTCAAGAATAATTATTTTTAAAATATTCCTTGGAAATTGAATGGGTGATTAATTACAGTGGGAAGGCCCTCTAAACTCATCTGGGATAATAATTAGGGATGTTCTATTATTGATTGAATGACACTCTTCCATGTCAATCTTTTTTAAAATTGTTAGAAAAGTCTTATGAGAAGGTCAGAGGCAGGGATTCATGCAATGAGTAATTCACCTCCTGACTCCCCAGTACCTGTCCACCATTTACATGGCTCGAGTCAGGAGTGTAATGGACTACTCCCCACTTTTGTGGCTGAGTGTTACCCAACACTCCCAAAAAGCTCAGCAGAACCAGAACAAAGCCACCCGCTTGATTGGCATCACATCCTTGAAACTTCACTCGCTCCATCAACGAGACCCAATAGCAGCAATGTGTACCATGCACAAAAGGTTATGCAGAAATTTACTACAGAGCCTTAGGCAGCATCTTCTAATCCATGACCACTACTTTCTAGAAAGACAAGGGCAGCAGATACGTGGATAATCACCACCTGAACATTTCCCTACAAGTCAGTCACCATCCTGGAAATACGTCACTGTTTTTTCTCAGTTTGTAGGTCAACATGCTGGAACACCCTCTCCAATGGCATTGTGGATGTACCAAGCCAAAGAGAATGCAGCAATTCAAGATGGCAGCTCACCACCACTTTCTCGAATGGCAACTAGGGATAGGCAGTATGTGCTGGTTGAGCCAGTTAAGCCCACGTCCTCTGAAAGAAAGTGAATTGGCAGCACCTCGATACTGTCAACAAAATATTGAAGGAGCCTCATTCACATCACAATGTGCCACCAGTTGATATTTTACTCTAAACCACCATTTCTGCAAGTTGATTCTCAGGCTCAAACTAAATGCAAGGGAGATCATAATGGCAAACCATGATAGCGCTAAGATCCTTAGCGAAAGTGTTTCTGTTCATTTTGATTCCATAACCTGATTAATTAGATTACATTCCCTACAGTATGGAAACAGGCCCTTTGGCCCAACAAGTCCATACTGGCCCTCCGAAGAGTAATCAACCCAGACCCATTCCCCTACCCTATATTTATCCCTCACTATTGCACCTAACACTATGGGCAATTTAGCATGGCCAATCCACCTAACTTGCGCATCTTTGGACTGTGAGAGGAAATTGGAGCACTCAGAAAAAACCCACACAGACAAGGGGAGAATGTGCAAACTCCACACAGACAGTCACCTGAAGCAGGAATCGAACCCAAGTCCCTGGTGCTGTGAGGCAGTAGTGCTAACAACTGAGCCACCGTGCCACCCCTAAATTATCCCTGGAAGGGTTGGGAAAAATCAGCTATGATGTCTATTGTTCACTGTTGAGTGTTGGAAATGCAACTATATGCGATTTGAGATGAAACTAGAGTTGAAGTTATCTGCAATAGCCTTTCATCGCTGGCCTAGTCAATTTCAATCCCGACACATCTGATAATGCTGTGTTTCTTGGTACTGCACTAAAGTGTGAGTTTGGTATATCTTCCAATCACTGGTGGAGTGTCGCATTCACAACCTTTTGATATAGAAGAGAGACTGATTCTAAGTGTGTCAATCAACATTTTGAAAAATGTGCACCTCCACTCACTAAGATTATACCATACAGTATGAAAAGTACAGACAGCACAGAGCATCTTCATTTTCATACTTTTGACAGAACATAAGGAACCTGTTGGGACATGGCTAGGTTGTCGATCTCATAGTTAGTTGAAAGTGAGGACTGCTGATGCTGCAGATCAGCGTCAAGATTAGAATGGTGCTGGAAAAGCACAGCAGGTCAGGCAGCATCCGAGGAGCAGGAAAATCGACGTTTCGGGCAAACGCCCTTCATGGTGATTCCTGATGAAGGGCTTTTGCCTGAAACATCAATTTTCCTGCTCCTCGGATGCTACCTGATTTGCTGTGTTTTTCCAGCACCACTCTAATCTTGACTCTGATCTCATAGTTAGTGCCTATTTAAACAGTATATGAATTTTCCCTATTATTCTTTGATGTTACTTTTTGTTGTTGAATACAAATAGACCATAGTCAGAAAGGAAAGAGAAATTAAGACAGTTCCTGCAGCCATCTTTTATTTTGTTTGATGATTGTCAAACAGAATACATTATATAGATGAATAATCTGCAAGACATGTTGCCCTTCAGGATCTTTTACAAGACAGATTCCAAAATAAATAATGTTTAAGTTTTATTGAATCTTATGAAATGAGGGAGCACAGAGGAATTTAGAAAGAATGGCTGCATTTATTTTCAAAGTAACTTTTAAATTAATCAAGATTTACTAATACATTTACTTGAGGCACATACACAGTATGAACAGTATGACATAAACATCAAGAACGCAAGTAATGCCACTTTCCCATATAAATGCAACAATTGTGTCATATTTAAATGCAAATACTGAAATCAGAGTCACAATCTTAACACATTCAAATTATTATTATTTCATGTTTCCAAATACAACAGGAAAATGATCAAACAAAGTAACCACTGAGTTAGAAACAGACACAACTCAACATATGCTCAAAGGCACAATTTTAGAACGTGCAAATTTGCAGTCTAGCTCTGTTGGTAAACAAAGGAGAGTGTTTTGAGAAAAATATACAAACTAATGGAACCTGTGTGTAACAAGTCAATACATAAAGACTTTCATTTATATGTTTACCTTCGTAACCATAAATGTCCCAAAGTGCTTTATGATCAGTTCAGTATTTTTGAAGTATGGTAACTCTTATATGTAGGAAATATGGCAATCAATTTGCACACAGCTAGGTCAGATAAAAAGACAAGAGATAGTGGCCAGACAATCTGTTTTGTTGCTGATGACTGAAGGATAAACATTACCTAGAATGTCAGGGATACCTCCTTTCCTCTTCTTCAAGCTTTTATGTGCACATGGGCCTTAATTTATCTGAAAAAGAATATCTCCAACACTTTTTATGTACTGGACCAGAGCAGCAGCACAGACTTTTACACTCAAACCTCTACAGTGGAACTTGAGCCCACACTGTCTGACTGAAAGGTGAATATCCTACCCACTGAGGCATCTGTGCCAATTAATACTCAACAGCTGGTGAAGTGTTGCATTATATAAACACAACTAATTAATTCCCTATTTGGTGAATCAGGCAGCTTAAAATAATGGATATTGTCAAGCATACTTAAAAATCTATTTACTTTTGTTACCCAACTAATCTGCATGTCTCTCTTAATCTTCTGGAAAATGGAAGAAAAATTTACAACTCTCTCCTCCGAATTTATATTCTAAGACTGTACACTCACATCCTTAAGAAAGGACACAGTTTAAAAATAAGGGGTAGGCCATTTGGAACAGAGATGAGGAGAAACGTCTTCACCCAGAGAGTAGTGGACATATGGAATGCTCTGGCCCAGAAGGCAGTGGAGGCCAAGTCTCTGGATACTTTCAAGAAAGAGATGGATAGAGCTCTTAAAGATAGTGGAATCAAGGGTTATGGGGATGAGGCAGGAACAGGATACTGATTGTGGATGATCAGCCATGATCATGATGAATGGTGGTGCTGGCTTGAAGGGCTGAATGGCCTACTCTGCACCGATTGTCTATTGTTTAAATATCTTATGGGCCCAGAAAGTTCAATTTTATCCTGGTCATTTATTTAATGATTTAATTGTTGCAGTTCCCCGCAGCAGAGACTATATTTTTCAAAGCTCTTTCTTGGTTATAAAGCATTTTGTGATGTGCTGAAGGTCTTCTAAATATGAATAAATTAGCTGCTTCTACAACAGCATTAAAAAAAAATGCAGTTCAGTGTGCCACTGAAGATATAATCTGAATCTTCATTTTTAAATGCAACTTTGTTTAAGGGGGTACAATGATTCTCTTTATGATTAGCAATAAGTTGAATATTGAGATTCTATTTTTGGTAGCTACAAGTGTGCTTTTAAGCTGAATAGTGCATTTTTCTTTCCACAGTTCATTTTGTGGATGAGAGAATTATCTTTACATGTCTGAGTGAAAGGATTAATGTTTCCATTCTTTCTTACCTGATGTGTGTTCATATCAGATGTTACCTTAGTTCATTTGCTCCATATTAACCTTATTTTAACTATCAACTTGAATAGCACAATTTCTAAACTATGTACCTGCACACATCTTTAATCTAATCCATAGGAACAGAGGAGCAGAAGTAGGCCATTTGGCCCATTGAGCCTGCTCCACCATTCAATTGGGTCAGGACTGACCTTCTGTCTCAATACCATTTTTCCACACTTCCTATATCTCTTAATGCTTTTAATCTCGAGACATGTATCGATCTCAATCTGTAATAAACTCAATGACTGAGGTTCAACAGCCCTCTGGAGTAAAGAATTCCAAAGATTCACCATTCCACAAGTGTGAAAAATAAGCCTTTGGGACATGGCTATACTTTATGACCTTGCATCTTTTTTTGTTCTATTTGAATGGAGACACTTTAATGTTATAAAGCTGTCAGCCTGCAGCATTGCCCACTCAACTCTGTATATTGAATATCACAATATCACTGACACACAGTGACTGTGCAGCCTGTAGTTACCATTTTAAAGGTGAGACTAATTGAAATTTATAGCCCACAATCTGAGAGTACCTAGCAGCATTATACTTACAAAGACATGATTGGGAAAATAGTACAGACTGTGAATGTGGTTGGGGGAGCAATTACACAATGCCCATTTGGATAGCATCCCCTGCCTTTTAAGCAAATGTTGATATGGATATAGTTCAAACATTGGCAGTCACTTTCTTAACACAACCCAACAAACTGTTGTTGCAACAATTACAATTTCTGATCTTGTGTGGGAGTTTATATTCTGGGTTTTCTGCTTAAACAGAACAATGCATTCTGTCATTTCCCCCACACCTTGAGCAAAAGATTAGTGCTATAATAAATATTGGGTGCTGGGCCAAATAGTGTGATCCCAGCTACTGATTTGACACGGTCTAAAAATCAGGTGACAGAATGGACCTTCAGACCTCTGTAAAGTTTGAAGGATGGACCACCCTGGGCAAATTCCCTTACAGGTGGAAAAACAGAGGTTGTCAATGCAGCCCATGTTAATATAAAAGCATATATTAAAAAAGACCATGCATACTCGACGTCTAAAATTATTTTTAAAAACAATACATAAAATGCTGGAGAACCTCCGCAAGCTGTGTCAGCATCTGAGCCGAGTTAAATGTCATTAAGGCCAAACCTCCCTCTATTTTTCTCCTCTCACACATACTGTCAGAACACTGTTGAATTTCTCCAGCACTTTCTGCTCTTTCTCTTTTACCCCAGCTCCTCTCAGTGAATAGCCAGGGATGGGGACACACAGTAAAGAGAGAGAGAGATTCACCAGGTAAGTTACAAGGGCACACACTTGTGTCTAATGGACACTCACCATCATAAATCCCTCATGAAACTGGCTTATAACAAATGGTCGAACTGACAACATCATCAAAAGCAAATAACCTTTAGTAAAATAGATTTGACCTGGAAAACTGTCAAGAGGTCCTTGTGTCTGAATTCACAAGGTGGTTGTTCTTGATGTGCAAGTACCATTTCTATAAACAGACTCAGAGGCAATGTCCTCAGCAGGCTGGAACTCCAATGGGCTGCCCACTTTGCTCTTGAGAGCAGTGGAGCAATAGTCAACCGGCTCCTCGGTGTCATTCTCCAGCCAACGGAAGCACAGGATCCGCTGAAAGGAGCGCCTGAAGTTGTCGGACAGGAAGCCGTAGAGGATGGGGTTGGCACAGCTGTTGGCGTAGCTGAGGATCACACAGAGGTGGTTAACAGTGGTGTTACGCTGGGCCAGGAAAACACCGGCCAGGTGCACGGCGTAGAAAGGCAGCCAGCAGACCACGAAGACAGCCACCACTGTCAGCACCAGGCGGGTGAGCTTGCGCTCGGAGCGCCGGCGCTGATGCCAGCCGGCTTTGAGGGCCACCGCCCGGGTCTGCAGAATGATGAGCAGGTAGCACAGGCTGATGGCCAACACAGGCAACAGGAAGCCCAGCAGGAAGGTGTAGACGACAAATGCCACTGACCAGGCTGGCTGCGGCCAGAGAAACGCGCACATCACCTTGCCATTGGAATCAACACTGGGATCTACACCCACACTTACACTGGGATTTACACTGGATCCTCCATTCACACTTACACTGGGATTTACACTGGATCCTTTACCCACACTTACACTGGGATTTACACTGGATCCTTTACTCACACTTACACTGGGATTTACACTGGAACCTACACCCACACTTACACTGGGATTTACACTGGATCCTACACCCACACTTACACTGGGATTTACACTGGATCTTTTATCCACACTTACACTGGGATTTACACTGGATCTTTTATCCACACTTACACTGGGATTTACACTGGATCCTTTACCCACACTTACACTGGGATTTACACTGGAACCTACACCCACACTTACACTGGGATTTACACTGGATCCTACACCCACACTTACACTGGGATTTACACTGGATCTTTTATCCACACTTACACTGGGATTTACACTGGATCCTTTACCCACACTTACACTGGGATTTACACTGGAACCTACACCCACACTTACACTGGGATTTACACTGGATCCTACACCCACACTTACACTGGGATTTACACTGGATCCTGCACTGGAATTGATGCCCAAATTTACAGCAGGAATTACACTGGAATTAGCGCCCATATTTACGCCGGGTCTTACACTGAAATCCACACCAGAATTGATGCCCACCTTTACAGCGGAGCCCCCGGCGGAACCAGCGCCCAGGTTGACGCCGGGATTTACGGCGGAATCAGCGCCGGGATTTGCGGCGGAATCGCTGCCGCCACCGACGGGCGCGGTGCCGGCGAACACCACGATGGGCAGGATGACCAGCAGCGAGAGCAGCCAGACGCCCAGGTTAACGAGCCGGGCGACGCTGGGGCGCCGGTAACGGGCCGCCTTGATGGGGTGCACCACGGCCACGTAGCGGTCGGCGCTGAGCACGGTCAAGCCGAAGACGCTGGTGAACTGGTTGAGCCCGTCCACGCTCAGCACCGCCCGGCACATGAGCGGGCCGAAGGGCCAGCGGTCGAGAGCCGCCGCCGCCGCCACGAACGGGACACTGAGCATGAAGAGCTCGTCGGCCAGCGCCAGGTTGAGCAGGTAGATGTTGGTCGCCGTCTTCATCTTGGCGTACCTCAGGATGACAAAGATGACCATGGCGTTCCCCGCCAGCCCCACCAGGCACACCAGCGCGTACACGAACTGGATCACCACCATCCTCACGTCCTCGTCCACCGCTCCCTCCGACCAACCTCCGCCGCTCCAGTTGGACGGACGCCCCGTCGGAGCCCAGGCGCCCGACTCATTCCCCAAGTGTTCCCCGGCGGAGGCCCGCTCGGGCTCGGCAGGTAGCTGCAGGTTCATCCCTGTCCAAAGAAATGCTGCTCTTTATCGAAAAAACTTCACAAATATCTCCTCTCCTCTCTGACTATCCCTGTCTCTTTCCTTTCTAACTCGCCTCGATCTATTCTGTCCATCCCCGTCTTTCTGACTATCCGTCTCTTTTCCTTAAGAACGTCGCCCTCTCTTCCTCTTCTAATTCTTCCTCTCTCTTCTCTCTGCCTGTTTCTGTCTATCCTTCCTGTCTCTTCTCTGTCGAACTCTCTACCTGGCTATTCCTGCCGTCTCTTCTCGGTCTCCCTCTCTCTATCTGTCCCTCCTGACTTCTCTGTCTATCTCCTCTGTCTATCTATCATGTCTCTCTATCTATCCCCCTCTACCTATTTCTCCAATCTCTCTATCTATTCCCTCCTCTATCTCTTCTGTCTCTCTATCCTCCCTCTATCTGTCTATCTCTCCTGTCTATCTATCCCCACTCTGTCTATCTCTCCTATCTATCCCCCTCTGTCTGTCTAACTCTTCTGTCTCTCCATCCCCCATCAGTCTGTCTCTCCTATCTCACTTCTGTCTATCCCTCCTGTAACTGTCTATCTCTCCTCTCTTTTCTCTGCCTGTAACCCCCCCCCCCACCCCCACCACGGCTAATTCTGTTTCTTTCCTACCTGTCCTTTTCAGAATACCCTTCCTCTCTTCCCATTGTCTACCCCGCTCCCTTTTCTATGTACCCTCCTTCTTTCTATCCGTCTATCCGCCCTCTTTCTTGACCTTTCGCTTCCCCCTTCTTTATTTTCTGTCCAACCCTTTCCTTCTGTCAACACCCCCCCCTTTGCTTTCCTTGTCAATTAGCCTATTTCGCCCAGTCCGCCTCTCCCTTTTTTTGTCAGTTCCGCATTTTTCTTTTCTCTCTGTTTATGCCCCCGCTCCGTCTTTCTGTCTACCTGTATCCCTCGTCGCTTTCTGTTTCTGTCTATCCTCTCTCTCCTTGTCCCCTCCCCGCACAACCCAACTTTACACTTGTCAGTCCTCCCTCCCCTCCTTGGTCCAGCCAGACTGAGTAGAGAGGCAGCACTCACAGTAATACTGTGTGCCTGCCTATGTCTGGGTCTCTCTCTTTCTCTCTCTATGTATACTGCACCTCCTATGCTCTTTCCCTCTCGCTTTCCCTTAAATATCAGGAGCTAGGGGGTAAATAATTGTCAGCGACTTACCTACAGCCCTGCGTGATGCTTTCAACACTGCACCGCCTTCTAACACAAGGTTTTAAAGCTGTTGGCACAGATTTTTTTTCTTCTGTTTAAACCCGAACCCGCACGCACCCTCAAACCAACAATGAGTATATCTCCAGGTCCAAAATTTTGCAAATGTTCAGCTTTCACGCGGATTTACCTGTTCCCAGTTCTTCCCTCTCCACTACATTTTGATTCAAACCTACTCCAGTCCAACCGAAGGGCATTGACGGCAGACCGGGCTGGTGTTGGGGGACCCCGGAGGTCAGATTTGTCCCGGCACCGCGTCGTTCCCGCCGTCAGTGAGCGGCCGCTCGGCCCTTCCAGTACGTGCCACCATCTGCGAATCCTCAGTGGACGCGCAGCAGTCCCACCGATTTCTGTTCCCTTCACCCTCACATTATTCCTCCCACCCCATTTAACCTGAGGTCATTCTTATTTGAGATTTACTTCTTCAGAAACAGTCACCCTGACTTCAAGTTGCACTTTTCGGCAGCTAAATATCTTTTGCCACCGAAAGCCCGGCAGTTAACATTTATTTCCAGTCATGAGATGTGGATATTGATTGACCTTTTGAGTTAAGAGTCAACTGTGTTGCTATGGGTCTGGAGTCACATACAGGCCAGACCAGGTAAGGATGCCAGTTTCCTGAAGGACATTAGTGAAGCGGGTGGATTTTTCCAATCATCGGCAATAGATTAATAATCATCATTAGACTCTGAATTCCAGATTTGTATTGAGTTCAAATTCTACCATCTCCTGTGATGTGATTCAAGCCCCAACTATAAGCCTGGGGTTCTCGACCACTGTGGCACCACCTCCCTCCTTCGAGGAGTTGGGAAACTTTGCACTGAAAATCAAGGATCTTGTTCACAGAAATGCCCATCAAGAGAACTTCAGTGAGAACTAGCTGTG
Organism: Chiloscyllium punctatum; assembly: GCF_047496795.1. NCBI lineage: Eukaryota > Metazoa > Chordata > Chondrichthyes > Orectolobiformes > Hemiscylliidae > Chiloscyllium > Chiloscyllium punctatum. Next base: position 103,545,060 of record NC_092749.1, on the reverse strand, counting down.
CTTTACCTGGTGCGATTCTCAATTGTTTGCATTCAGTTCCAGTGTGGGATGGTGAAACTCAAACAAAGGTTTCTTTGCTGTTTTCAAACCTTTCCCCTCAACACAGCTAACCATCTTGGGGAGACCCCCATTACCCCCCAACCCCAGACAATAAACAGATGGAACATGAAGTGCACCTGGGGTCCCTTTTGAGATTCCCCAAGAGATTTGCCTGAGTTTGGCTGAGGTGGCAGGCTGAAGATGTTCTGACTGAGGTTCCTGCCAGCTGGCTTTCACTGTACCCTCACCTGCGACTGGAACATTCCAAATGTGCGAGGGGTTTCCAATGTGGTGGACAAAGCTATAGACAACACCTTTCAAACCTTCGTCTCTATTCCTTCACACACCTTATACGCAGACACACACAGATGCACACATGGCTCACATACACACACACACATGGTACACATAAACACACACACACGCATGGCACATATACAGATGCACACACGGCACACATACACACACACATGGCATACATACACACACACGGCACACATACACACATGGCACACACACACACACAAGGCACACATATACACAAGCACAGCACACACACACACATACAAGGCATACACACACGGCACGCACACAAACACATGACACACACACACGGCACACGTACAGACACACAGACACACATGGCACACATACACAGTACACATACACACACACATGGCACACATACAGACACACATGGCACACATACACACAGCATGCATACATACACATGGCACATACACACACACACAGCATACACACACACACACACACACACACAAGGCACACACACACAGCACACATACAGACACACACAGGCACACACACACAGCACACATATACACACACGGCACACATGCACATACGCATGCACACACATGGCACACATACACACACATGCACACACCACAACCTCTCTCTCTCCCCCAAAAGCAGGTAAAGCAGATGTGCGTGGCCACTATCACCTGCAAACCCACCTCCTGGTGATTTGTCAATGTGATTATAACCTTCACTGTCACTTAGCTAACCCTTTTGAACTGCCTCCCCAAACGATCCCCTGGGTGTGTCAAATCAGATGTACTGTAACAGTTCAAGGAGGCAGCTCACTACCCCCTCCTCAAAGCCTGGTGGGGTTGGTTAACAAATGCTAGCTGAGCCACACATTCCATGAATGAATTCAAAAAGATAAGCTCTTGGGTTCTGTTTGTACAAACTTAAGGGTTATGTTAATGGGAAGTAGTAGGAGAGAGACTCAAATATATAGAACCGCTGGAATGGTTTACTTATAGCTAGTTCAACTGCCATCGAACATAGTGATAAACCTAATGATCTTCTGATTCCCCAAGATCCCATCATTGATACCTCTATATGTGTTATCAAGGGTCAAGACCTAGTCTTGGATTAAAAATATTCAGCTTGCTTATAAGATCAAGATATCACACAAACCATTTAACCAATGAGTTAACAGAAACATTGGCCTCAATTTTTTTTTGTCTTTAAAAAAATACTGGCAAGTTCAAGTGAGATCGAATGTTTCACACTAATCATAAACCTTAACTAAAAAAAATTGTGAGAATGGTGAATTCACTGAAAATGGATCAGTTAATCACAGTTAATTACAGCAAAGAAATACATGCCAATCACCACGTGACTTGGTAATTATCAGGTTATTTTTCACAGTAAACGTTTTACTGTGGACCAGATTAGTAAAAGAGTAATAATGGGAAAGAAGTATATAATTAGGAGTTCGGTTCTGTCAATGTATAAGTTAGTGGTAAGGAGGTTATGCCAGCTACATTTGTTGAGCACCGTTGGTTGCTAACATATGAGCGTTTGTAAGGGTCACATTTAGATTGCAACACTTATTCACCCACAAACACATTATCGACATGCTTCCAAAATGCATCTATTTTAAAATGTTTCATTTTCCTTAAATGACAAGTGGATGTTTTGTGGTGCAGTGATAGTGTCACTGCTTCTAGGTCAGATATTTCAAATCCCCCCCTCAGCAATTGAATCAACGCAGAAGGTGTGTAATGACGCACCCAAGTATGTTAATTACTGAACACAGGGAATGCTGGTGAAAGTCAGCAGATCTGGCAGCAGTTCTGAAGAAGAGTCATACACACTCAAAATGTTAACTCTATTTCTCTCCACAGATGCTGCCAGACTGGCTAGGTTTCTCCAGCATAATCTGCTTTTGTTTCAGATTTCCAGCATCCTCAGTGTTTTGCTTCTATGTTGCCTATTGACCTGTAAACCAATGCATCCCTGGCAGGTGGTGTGAGTGGGAGAGTTTCCTGGTCAGCCAGAAATCTGTGGTAGTTGCAGTGCAACAGCCTCCCACATTCAAAGGACAAGGGCAGCAGATGTACAGGAAAACGCCACCTGCAACTTCCCCTCCAAATTATTCAGTATCCTGACATGGAAATATATCATAGTTCCTTCAGGGCCGCTGGGTCAAATTCATGGAACTCCCTCCCAGTGGGTGTTGAGTGAATCGACATCAAATGGACTACAGCGGTTCAAGAACACCGCTCATGACAACCACCATAGCAATAAATGTTGGCACAACCCACAATGCTCACATACTGTGAATGAATAAAAAAGGACACGAAGACCAGATGTTGTTCCAAGGGGCTACACCAAATAAGCTGTTTGAGTGTAGCTAATTGTTAAATGGAAAAATATTTTCTCCAATACTGATTCTGGTGATTTAATCTAGTTGTACATTAATTGGCTATCATTCACCATTTCTACCCTGCAGTTGTGAATATACCAGAGTTGAACATAAATAAGAAGGTTGTGTGAGTGACCTAATAGAGGTACGTAAAATAACGGAAGGTTTTGAGAGAGTGCATCCAGAAAAAGCACAGAACTGGAGAATTCAGGAGAACACCCTTTGCTAAAGAATTGGTGATTAGCTGAGAAGTCACTACCACAGGGAATGGTTGAAATGAATGATCTTGATACAATTAAGGGGAAATGAGGCAAGTGTTTGAGGGAGAATGATGGATTCAGATGAGGAAACATGGGAGCTTAATTATCATCATGGGCTTGTTGATCAGAATGACCCATTTCTGTGGTGTATATACAATGTCTGTAATCCCTGTTACATTTAAACATTGGATTTCCAGGTTTGGGGTTTTATTATAATCTGCTTGTGTGTTGTGTATCATTGAAGATTTTGAGTGAGTCATGATGTCAGATTATGCTGAATATCTTAGAGAGCTACTTATTTATGCACAGGAGGTTGAAGGGTCTTTGTTCACAGAGTGAGTGTACACTATCTGTGTTTGAGCAGTCAACATGCATGGGGAAATGTCAGTGATGACATTAATCATTAATCGTAAACTCCAGGCTGAAGGCACCCGATAACAGCACATAACACTGTCATACTTGCTGAATGTAATAATTTTCATTTCTAGTAGAAGAATATAAATCTCTTTTGGGAGATTGAAAAAAGCAATAATCTTAAAACATAAGATGACATTGGAGTTAATAATGGATAAACACAAATGTTTTATTTGAAATTATTTTATTCATAATTTTGACTGAAGGTATTGACTAATGTGTGTAATTTTAGTGTGTAAACATTTTATTGATTTTTATACAATGACATGTATTTTTACAGTAAACTACATCTAAGCCTTCCAGGAGAAACCAGTTTGTCTTGAACTTAGAATTATAGCTAATTTTAAAATACTAGGTATTGCACCACAATCGTAATTATATTAAAAAAACTTCATATCTAACAAAACTCTGATATGAAAACTTTTTAAAAAGAAGTGAAAGGTATTATAAATGCAAATTATGTTTAATACAAACAACATTATACATTGCCATGATTAAGAGAATGTATTGCAATGTACCAGATGATCCTTTTGTTGCATTTCTTACAACTCTTAACGCTGATGAGAAAGCTGATGTGCAAAACAGTGGCATAAAATGCAAATTAGTTACTGTGATGCATAAAGGGCTTGTCTGTTTTGTCATAGTAAGACATTCCATGTCTTACTATTCAGAGAAGGTTGGCAGTCAAATGTTATTTACTTCAGAAATTTGACATTATGGTCCTGTGTGTGAACTGTCAAAGTCGCTAGGCTAAAGATTTGATAGGGTCACTTTGCAGGTGAAACACACAGCATGTGAGCATCATACTGCCTGTTCGTTATTGTGATGTACAGCCCAGTACTAAATATATGCAAGACCGTGAGCTCAGTGGGTAGCCGAAGTGCTTGAGAGGTTAGTATGAGTACAAGGTAGTCTGTACTTCTTAAAGGAGAGACATTTTCTGGCTACAGCAGGGCTTGAAGCTCTTTCCAGTGTTTTCTTTAAAGGGAATATAATGTATCAATGGAGCAGCAAGTGAGAGAGAGGCCTCCCACCTTCGTTAATTGAACACTAAGAGGCATTAGTTCAGGAATAAGTGGAGGGGAGAGATTATTATTTTCTGCAGAGAGACATGTGAGACTGACATACACTCTGACAGAAATGTGAGTAGGTAACTAATTCAAATAGTTTAGTGCTAAGGACTGGCTGCATACTATAAACATTTTAATGGCCTCAAATGAATGGTAAAGGTCAGTGAATGCATCTTTAAATACCATCTCAGACTTGCCTCACGTGCCACTCAATACAGCACATCCCCAGCAGCAATCACTAACACTTAGGTGTCATGCACCCCGTTGCACTTGCCAATGGTACAAGCCTCACATTCACTCAAAGCTTCCACATGCACTTTGCTCTGGTTGGCATATCATCAAAACACATGGGGGGGAAGGGAAAGTGAAAGCGACAGGGAGTATGGAGTTAAATAGAAAGATAAGCAGCAGGATAGCATGTATGCAGGTGGATTTAACCTTGAGGCAGACTGTGAATGCAGCACAAAGGAAGGATAACTTAGGACATCTTATGACTTCCAATATCTCTAATGATAAGAAAGTTAGCATTAAGGCACTTTACCTGAATGCTTGTAACATTCGTAACAAAGCAGATGAACTAATGGCACAGATCATCGTGAATGATTATGATGTGGTAGGCATCACAGAGACGTGGTTGCAGGGGGGTCAGAATTGGCAGTTAAACATCCAAGGATTTTCAACTTATCGAAAAGACAGGGAGACGGGCAGAGGAGGCGGGGTTGCCTTGTTAGTTCAGAACAAAATTAAGTCTATGCAACTGAATGACATAGCGTCGGATGATGTGGAGTCTGTGTGGGTGGAATTGAGGAACCACAAAGGCAAAAAAACCATAATGGGAGTTATGTACAGACCTCCTACAGTGGTCAGGACCAGAGGTGCAACATGTACCGGGAAATAGAGAAGGCATGTCAGAAAGGCAAGGTCACGGTGATCATGGGAGACTTCAATATGCAGGTGGACTGGGTAAATAATGTTGCCAGTGGATCCAAAGAAAGGGAATTCATGGAATGCTTACAGGATGTCTTTTTGGAACAGCTTGTCATGGAGCCCACAAGGGAGCAGGCTATTTTGGACCTAGTGCTATGTAATGAGCCAGACTTTATAAAAAATCTTAAAGTAAGGGAACACTTAGGAAGCAGCGATCATAATATGGTAGAGTTCAGTCTGCAGTTTGAAAGAGAGAACGCAAAATCGGATGTAATGGTGTTACAGTTAAATAAAGGTAATTATGAGGGCCTGAGAGAGGAACTGACAAAAATAGACTGGAAGCAGAGCCTAGCGAGGAAGACAATAGAGCAAAAATGGCAGGAGTTTGTGGGTATAATTGAGAACATTGTACAGAGGTTCATCCCCAAGAAAAGAAAGATTATCCGGGGAGGAATTAGACAGCCATGGCTGACGAAGGAAGTCAGGAAATGTATTAAAGAAAAAGAGAGATCCGAAAAGTGGCCAAGAGCACTGGGAAATCAGAAGATTGGGAAGGTTACAAAAACAAACAGAGGATAACAAAGAGAGAAATAAGGAAGGAGAGGATCAAATATGAAGGTAGGCTAGCCAGTAATATTAGAAATGACAGTAAAAGTTTCTTTCAATACATGAGAAACAAACGACAGACAAAAGTAGACATTGGGCCACTTCAAACTGATGCTGGAAGCCTAGTGATGGGAGATAAGGAAATAGCTGGAGAACTTAATAAGTACTTTGCATCAGTTTTCACATTGGAAGACATGAGTAATATCCCAACGATTAAAGGGAGTCAGGGGGCTGAGTTGAATATGGTTGCCATTATAAAAGAGAAAATGCTAGAAAAGCTAAAAGGTCTTAAACTTGATAAATCTCCTGGCCCTGATGGGCTACATCCTAGAGTGCTGAGGGAGGTGGCTGAGGAAATAGTGGAGGTATTGGTTGAGATCTTTCAAAAGTCACTGGAGTCAGGGAAAGTCCCGGATGATTGGAAGACTGCTGTTGTAACCCCCTTGTTCAAGAAAGGATCAAGACAAAAGATGGAAAATTATAGGCCAATTAGCCTAACCTCGGTTGTTGGTAAAATTCTAGAATCCATCATTAAGGATGAGGTTTCTAAATTCTTGGAAGAGCAGGGTCGGATTAGAACAATTCAACATGGATTTAGTAAGGGGAGGTTGTGCCTGACAAACCTGTTGGAATTCTTTGAAGAGGTGACAAGTAGGTTAGACCAGGGAAACCCAGTGGATGTAGTCTATCTAGACTTCCAAAAGGCCTTTGATAAGGTGCCACACGAGAGGCTGCTGAGCAAAGTGAGGGCCCATGGTGTTCGAGGTGAGCTACTGGTATGGATTGAGGATTGGCTGTCTGACAGAAGGCAGAGAATTGGGCTAAAAGGTTCTTTTTCGGAATGGCAGCCGGTGACAGGCGGTGTCCCACAGGGTTCAGTGTTGGGGCTGCAGCTGTTCAAGTTATATATTAATGATCTGGATGAAGGGACTGGGGACATTCTAGCGAAGTTTGCCGATGATATGAAGTTAGGTGGACAGGCAGGTAGTACTGAGGAAGTGGGGAGGCTGCAGAAGGATCTAGACAGTTTGGGAGAGTGGTCCAGGAAATGGCTGATGGAATTCAATGTGAGCAAATGTGAGGTCTTGCACTTTGGAAAAAAGAATACAAGCATGGACTACTTTCTAAACAGTGAGAAAATTCATAAAGCCAAAGTACAAAGGGATCTGGGAGTGATAGTTGAGGATTCTCTAAAGGTAAACATGCAGGTTGAGTCCGTGATTAAGAAAGCAAATGCAATGTTGTCATTTATCTCAAGGGGGTTGGAATATAAAAGCACCGTTGTGCTACTGAGACTTTATATAAATCTGGTTAGGCCCCATTTGGAGTACTGTGTCCAGTTTTAGTCCCCACACCTCAGGAAGGACATACTGGCACTGGAGCATGTCCAGTGGAGATTCACACGGATGATCTCTGGAATGGTAGGTCTAACATACAAGGAACGGCTGAGGATCCTGGGATTGTATTCATTGGAGTTTAGAAGATTAAGGGGAGATCTAATAGAAATTTACAAGATAATACATGGCTTGGAAAGGGTGGATGCTAGGAAATTGTTTCCGTGAGGTGAGGACTTAGAATTAGAGGAGGTAAGTTCAGAACAGAAATGCGGAGACATTTCTTCAGCCAGAGAGTGGTGGGCCTGTGGAATTCATTGCCGCAGAGTGCAGTGGAGGCCAGGACGCTAAATGTCTTCAAGGCAGAGATTGATAAATTCTTGATGTCACAAGGAAGTAAGGGCTACGGGGAGAATGCGAGTAAGTGGAGTTGAAACGCCCATCAGCCATGATTGAATGGTGGAGTGGACTCGATAGGCCGAATGGCCTTACTTCCACTCCTATGTCTTATGGTCTTATGGTCTTAAAACGCACTCGCTGATTCTTCTCATTTGCAGGACAAAGTCACATTTAACAAAAGAGAGTCAAGGGGTTCAAATGGATGACATGCCTGCCCACATCACCTTTGTCCCTTGAAGAATTGATGCAAGGTCTGGGTGCAGTGTAGACTGAGGCTGTGCAACACTTAGAGTCATACAGCATGGAAACAGACCCTCCAGTCCAACCAGGCTATGCCAAACATAATCCCAAACTAGTCCCACCTGCCTGCTCCTGACCCATAGCCCTCTAAACCTTTCCTATTCTTGTATTTATTTTTTTTAAGTAACTGCGCCCCCGTCCACCACTTCCTCAGGAAGTTCATTCCACTCGTGAGCTACCCTCTGTGTAAAACATTTGCCTTGAGGACAGCACAGTGGCTCAGTGGTTAGCACTACTGCCTCACAGCGCCAGGGACCTGGGTTCGATTCCAGCCTCAAGTGACAGTCTGTGTGGAGTTTGCACATTCTCTCCAGGTCTGTTTGGGTTTCCTCCCACAATCCAAAAGATGTGCAGGTTAGGTGAATTGGCCATAGTGTTCAAGCATGTGTAGGTTAGATGCAAAAGCTAGACGTAAATGTAAAGGAATGGGTCTGGGTGGGATACTCTTCAGAGGGTTGGTGTGGTCTTGTTGGGCCAAATAGCCAGTTTCCACACTGTAGGAATTCTATGATCTCATGACTTTTTAAAACCTCTCTCCTCTCACCTTAAAAATAGGCGCCCTAGTCTAGATGTCCTGCAGCCTAGAGATAAGATACCTACAGTTAACCTGTCTATATTCCTCATGGTTTTATAAACCTCTGTAAAGTCACCTCTCAACCTCCTATGCTGCTGTGAAAAATGTCCCAGCCTATCCAGCTTTTCTTTATAAATCAAAACCTTCCATACCCAGCAACATCCTGGTAAATCTCTTCTAAACCCTCTCCAGCTTAATAATATCCATCCTGTAACAGGGTGACCAGAACTGCACACAGTACTCCAGAAGAGGCCTCACCTCAACATGATGCCCTAACTCCCATAATCAAAGAATAGAGCTATGAAGGCAAATATGCTAAATACCTTTTGTTCTTGCTTTATACACCTTCTGAAATCCGTTTCATTATCATTGTGAAAGGTGGCATAAAAGATAACATGGCAATGCAATGGTGGTGCACTTAAAAACAAAAATGCTGAAGAAACACAGCAAGACTGGGAACATCTGTGGAGAGAGAAACCAAGTTAGTGTTTTGAATCCAATATGATTCCTGTTCAGAATGCAAGGAGCTGAAAAATGGTGGATTTGTGATGTTGACAGGGAGGAGCAATGGGTGAAACAGATGATGAGCAAAAGACAAAGGCAGTGATAATGGTGGCAAAGGAGCAATTGAGGTATAAAATAGATGTAAATGATAGGAGTGAAAAGCAGAAAATGAATTTGTTATGCTTAGAATACAGCCACCAAGGTACAAATAAGACTCAAGGAATGGGGACACTGGTGGATATTGTGAACCTGATCATTGATTTCCTGTTTCTCATCCCAACCGTCCCTTTCGGCATTTGTGCTTCCCAGCACCTAAAAATGTACTCATAGTGAAAGCTATGAGCATGAGTAGACAAGAAGAAATTCTGATACTTAACCACTGGCTCAGATATGGGCACTGCACAGATTCAGAGGCTGTTAGAAACTTGGCCAGCACAAAGTGAGTCACTTGGCAGAAGTGGATTGCAACCAGGTCAGAAGGCAAGGCTCATTCCTGTGGTAACCGTTCTACTGTGTGGGAGGAGGTTGCAGATGTGTTCTGTAGCAGGGAACTCATATAAGGACATTGATGGGACAGTATACAGGAAAAGACTGATCAGCTCACTTTTGTGTCATCTAGAATATTAATTTATAATGTCATCAGCTCTTCATTGCTGGATATCTATTTACAGTCACAGAGTCATTGAGATGTACTGTACAGAAACAGACCCTCAAACTCCTGTGAATGGTTATCCATAACAAGCTTTCTTGGACTCTTCATGTGGATGCACTGGTTACAAAGGCCCAACAATGTCTCTTCATCCTCAGGCAGCTGAGGAAATTAAGCATGATGGTGAATACCCTTGCCAACTTTTATAGGTGCGCCATCGAGAGCATTCTGTCTGGATGTATCACTACCTGGTATGGCAACTGTACCATTCAAGATCGGAGATGGTTACAGAGAGTGGTGAACTCGGCCCGGACAATCACAAAGGCCAACCTGCCATCTATAAAATCCATCTACCAGGCCCGCTGTCAAGGAAAGGCTGCCAGCATTCTCAAAGATCCATTCCACCTTGGCAATATTTTTCTACAACTTCTACCATCGGGGAGAAGGTATAGAAGCCTGAACACACACACCAGCCGGTTTCATAAAGGTCGCTACCCTACTGTTGTTAGAATACTGAATGGACTCTCAAACTCTTAACATTCGACTGTACCTGTGTTTTTGTTTTGCCTCTGTTTACCTATTATTTACTTATCTATGCTATTTAACTCTGTGATCTGCCTGTATTACTCGCAAGATAAAGCCTTTCACTGTGCCTTTCAATTCAGTCCAACTTGTCCATGCCGACCAGTATCCTAAATGAATCCAGTCCCATTTGCCTTTGACGAGAATTCACTTCAAAGTTGCTTCAGCTGCAAAAATGCTGCATTTGTGAAGAAAGCAAGCTGCTCAAGTAAGATTTTGATGATATTCACATGGCCCATATGAAGGTATTGTTGTACCTCATTGGAGGGGTAGCATGCTGAAAACAAAGCCCCAGTGTTCCTGGAGTGTTCACAAAAGGTAACGATTTTGTAAAACTCTGAAAAGTTACCTGACTTTCCTATCCTTATGACCCAGGTTTACGGGCAGCTCAGATTAGATTTCTGTCCTTAATAATGATTGCTGTTTATTACAAATAGATGGATTCTAGGTACAGGTAAACAATTATGAACCTTCCAAGTATAGCTCCATCAGTAAAATCTCTAATCCCTTTACAAACACCCCCTGTGCAAACACATGTAGTCAGTCACTGGCAGAAAAAAGAAACATTGGTGTTATGAATGGAGGAAAAGATTGGAGTTTGCTGAGATGATCCTTTTGGCTTGTCAAGACACTGCTTCTTCCTTCTCCAGATACTTTCACTTGCTTGCAGGAGGCAGAGGGTGACTAGTTTACACTTATGAAGGCTCTGATTTACCGATTAAAAAAACACAGCTTATAGCAACTGATAAGGGAAAAATTAACTGGCTTTCTTCAGGTTTGAGGTGTGTTATACCGTACAGAAAGAGAGAGCTCTTGTTTCTAATGGCTTCTCTCCCAACATTCACACCAACAAGCTGCTCATCTTCTTCGGAGTCAATCACATAAGAGGGTTTTGTCATTAGTACTGGTCACCATACCACAGACCAATCAGTTGCCTTTTGCTAGTCAAATCACCATTTGAGCACAGAGCTTAGCTCCAATTCATCTGTAAAGAGACTTTCCCAAATTCTTGAGTAAGAAGCTGTGTAAACATCGCTTACAATGAGTGTCCAGTTAGTTGCTTTTAAAAGTGCAGCAACCTTCAATCATAATTGGCCTGAAAATAGCTCATTATCAAAAATACAGAAAAAAACCCACTGGATTTTGGATTTGTAGAGAGTAACACTGCCATGGCACTGCCATGGTACAGAAGGAAAAGAGTCTTATCCCTCTCTTTCTGTCTTTGAAACATCTTATTCAGTGCTGAACTCTACTGCCAACTGGAAGTTCTTGAGGGAGAATTCCAAACCAACCTCACTGTCCCCAGAGAATCAGCCTAGTTACAATTACAGAGTAAATGCAGCAGTAAGAAACTCTAATATCAGCAGCTACTGTGGGGATAATGGAGAAAAGCATCTGGACAGTTAGTGAGATATGTTCTTTCCTGACTTTAATAGTTTCTTAGCCATGTTTTTAGATCTGATACTCTGCAGAGTTTTATTATTGTTTATTGGGAGATAGTGGGAATTGAGAGTGTGGTGCTGGAAAAGCACAGCAGGTCAGGCAGCATCTGAGGAGCAGGAGAATCGACATTTTGGGCATAAGCCCTTCATCAAGAATGAGCGCTAGGTCAGGCAAAGGCACCCAGAGCATAACAATTAAGGAATTTGTAATAATTCAGTTTATTGATTATTATTTATGTATGTATTATTGAAAGTGTCGTCTAATATAGTTTTAGCAAATCAACTTTTATTTGTGGAATATTTATTTGTAGAATGATGCATGTGCAGACAATGGGTCCCAACACTGCTGGCTGTGCAGCTACCCTCACAAGGTCACTCCCTCATTCATACATCTCTCAACTTCGAGGAAAGATTATGAAGTTCCCTGCTCTTTGATTACCCAAATGGAGCTACATGTAGTGAACTGTGGGGTCTTGGCAATTTTCTCAGCTCCGGCCTTGGAAGGATCCACAAGTTGAGAAAGGGCATTGATTACTAGTGGCAGTGCTGTGTGCGTCCTGTTCTCTGGCTGCTGGTCCACGTGGAGAAGATGGCACAGTTGAACAATCACTTCTTTTGCAAATCATAGCTTCTTGAGACACAGGTCAGGGCTGTGATGGTGACATAAGTGGTCCCTGAAGACCCTGCATGGATATGGCCTTCTATTGACAGATATTTCTTCTTCCCTCTGTGCACAGCCCCTCCTCTCTCCTGCCTTTCTGCTTTCTGCTCTGCATCCTTTGAACTCCCTGCAAGAGCCCAATCCCACTCCCTTTGGACAACAACAGCTTCTGAGAGCTCCTCCAAAAACACAGTGCACAGTAATCCACTACATTTGCAATAGCATGAATTCCGGAAGCTTCCTAGACTTCCTCACACTATTTGAGGAGCAGGAGAGTCGACGTTTTGAACATAAGCTGTTCATCAGCAATGTAGGGGTTTGAGCCCAAGGGGGCTGAGAGATAAATGGGAGGGGTTGGGGCTGGGGACAAGGTAGCTAGGAATGCGAGAGGTAGATGAAAGGCGTGATGGTGATAGGTCGGAACGGAGGGTGGAGCAGATAGGTGGGAAACAAGATGGATAGGTAGGACAGTTCAAGAGGGCGGTGCCTGTCCATCTTCCTTCCCACCTATCCACTCCATCCTCCTCTCTAAACTATCAATATCACCCCCACCTTCATCCACCTATTGAATTCCTAGCTACCTTCTCACCAGGCCTGCCCCCTCCCATTAATCTCTCAGCCCCCTTGGGCCCTCCCTACATTCCTGATGGAGAGCTTATGCCCGACTGTCCTGCTCCTGGGATGCTGCCTGACCTGCTGTGCTTTTCCAGCGCCACACTTTTGACTCTGACTCTCCAGCATCTGCAGTCCTCACTTCCTCCATCCCCCCACTATTGTCATTCCAGACCTGGGTGTGGTTACCAATTTTAACCTCTTCATGCCATGGTAGCAAAGCATCAAATGAAGTACGGAGCCCAGTTTTGTAGCCATTATTCTTAATCGGCATTTCCTCACATCTAAATGCTTAAGATGTCACACAGTTCAATTTAATTACCTTGCCATCTGAGGTACAGAGCAATCGAGCCATGTCTTTGATTCTTGTTGTGAGTGGAAACTGCAGGAGAGTATTAATTAGAATCTAATGAATTGAGTGGCATCTGATGAAGTTGTGAGAAATTAGATTTAATATTGTTTGTTTTATGTGGCATCAAAGAATTTTGAAAGATGTATCTGAATCAAACTTGCTTCTGATTTCCAATCATGTTGAAGTAGGTGGCAGATGGCACGGTTGTGAGCTACTATGTAAGACAAACAATGTTGGAACAAATTCAGAATGTGTCAGACGCTGCAGATTGGAAATAAAAATGAGAAGTACCAGAGAAACTCAGCAATTCAGGTCACAAGTGGAGAGAGGAACAGAGTTTCAAATCCAATGACTCTTTCACAGCTGAAGAGAGGGGAAAAGTGAAGGCTTTTGTACTGTTGAGAAAGGTTGAGAGGAGCAATTAAAACAGAAGGATAGGTCTGGGAGTGGTTAGAGGTGAGGGAGATTAGAGATCACAATGTCACAGAACGAAAGGCAAAAGGAATGTTAATGTTTGCAGTGAATTTACAAAATAAGGGTCCAGGGTCAATTAAAAAGGGGATGTTGGTTAGCTCAGTTGGCTGGATGGTTGGTTTGCAATGTAGAGTGTTCCCAACAGTGTGAATTAGAATTATGAATTAGAATTTCTACAGTGTGGAAACAGGCCCTTTGGCCCAACGAGTCTACACCAACCCTCCAAAGAGAAACCCACCCAGACCCATTCCCCCTACCCTATTATCCTATATTTACCCCTCAGTAATGCACCTAACCTACACATCCCTGAATACTATGGAAAATTTAGCACAGCCAATTCACCTAACGTGCACAGAATGTGGTAGGAAACTGGAGGACCCAGAGGAAACCCACACAAACACAGGGAGAATGTGCAATCTCCACACAGACAGTCACCCCAGGTGGGAATCAAACTCAGGTCCCTGCCTCTGTGAGGCAGCAGTGCTAACCACTGAGCCGCCATGCCGCCCCATGACCTGCATTACCTGACCTTGTCATGTGGGACTTTCCTTCCCAGCCTCTCCCCTCTTTTGAGGTCTGGTGGCCCTCAGGTTAATTCGCCATCGATCATCTTTCTTTTTCTCTCTGTCTCTAATGAGATTGGAATATGGTGATTTTACCTAAATAATAGATGTTAGGTCTGCTGGAAACAAATCTGTGAAGAACAGACATTGGGGATGATTGAAATCTAAAGGGAGGACAGGATTTGTCATGAGTAATGTTGAGTCCAGAGGACTGTAAAGTGCCAAAGTGGAAATTAAAGCCCTTGCATTGGGCTGCATTGAGACACTGCAGCAGGCCTGAGTTAACAAGGCCAACATAATTTGACTGTCATCCCAGAGGACCATGGGGTTCCCCTTTCATTGGAGAGATTGTGGAGGAATTGAAACCACACTATTGGAAGTGCTGTATACCACAAACCAGCTGTCCAGCTGTCTGAGTGAAATGACACTTTCCCCGCACCATGGTAAGAGTTAGTTTTTGTAAATACTGATGCATGATGCTGGAAATCTGCATTATGAACTCAGAGAGCTGGGAAAACCAGGAAAGTCAGACAACATCTGGAAAGAGAAGCAGCAATTTAACATTTGAGGTCGATTATCTTTCATCATTGAGTTTTGCCATTGCCTAGATCTGAACAAGAGACAATTGGTGTCTTTGGTAGCAATGGACCCACATGATAACCCGAACAGGAAAGTCTGGGAATGAAATAAAAACAGAAAGTGCCGTAAATTTTCAGCAAGTCTGGCAGTATCCATGGAAAGAGAGAATGTGAGCTTATTTTAGAACTTGAATTATTAACTCTTTCCCTCTCCAGCAGATACTGCTAGATCTATTGCTTATTGGCTGCATTTTCTGTTTCTATTTCAAAGTTCCACCATCTGCAATATTGTGCTTTTGCATCAGCCTGGAAATGACACAAGTCTAACAATGATTGTTTCTGACATCACTGTTGTTGCCCTATTTACCAGCAGTTATCTAAGGAAGCATCTATCATTATTAGTTTTGTGGCTGGAGGAGTGTATTACTGCGGGATCCCACAGGAAACGAGATCATTTCACCTGCAAAATACATAGAATGTGCAAGAAAAGAAGCAATGCAATTCATTCTATCCTTCCATTTTGCACAGTCAATAATTTTTTCATTGCACAGAATAGAATAACATGTGCAGAAGCAATTTTAGCTGAGAACAATGCATATTTCTACAGTAACAAAAAAAAACAAGTGAGGTACATACACATCTGTGATTGTAGATATGACTGGCCACATCTGCTTTGCTCAGATTTCTTGCTATGTTGATATTGTACAGCATGCCCTGTAGTTTTCTAATTCGCAATTCTATGTTTGGAGCAGAGTATTAGGTCCCACCCTGAGTTCCAATCAGTCTGAAAACCCATGAAAGAGCCAGATTATCTATTACACAAGGGTCCTCACTCCCAAATGTACATTGTGGACATATGGAGGTTTTGTATCAGTCTCATCACTGGGCAACTTGATCATTATCTGTTATTATTGCATCACTATTCGTGGATGAACTGCTGTGTGCAACTTAAATCAAAAAAGTAAAAGACTAGAAGTAGACCATTCATCTTCCCAAACCTATGCTGCCTCATTCCTAATATCATGGCTGAGCTGATTGCGGCCTTAACTCCATTTTCTTGCCTGCCTTTACTCTTGACTCCCTTGTCAATAAAAACCTGCCTAACTTGGCCTTAATGACCCCAAAACACAACTTCCTCTCTGGAGGAGAATTCCATATGTTAAAGACTCTGAGAGAAGAAATTCCTTCTTAACTTCATCCTAAATAAGAGGCTAATTATTTTTACACTATGTCCAGTTCCAGGGGAAACATCCTCTTGCGATGAAATTCATCTAAAGAAATAAAGCCATAACAAAGAGTGTTAATGGTTTACATTTGCAAATGCCAAAGGAAGTTTAATAACATGTATTTATTTCAATGTGAAAATTGTTCTTCCTGCTCTTGCTTTCTATCTAACTGTGTTTGCTCATGAGCACACGGACAGTTAGATGTATACAGTCAATGATGCTCTTTAGATTGAGATGCTATTGGTTAAAGATTAAGTTATTCTGACTATGGTTGCTCACTATCTAAATGCATGCAAGATGGCACACCAAAAACATGCTCCTGCACTAAATGAACTAAATAATTCTTGTGAACTTCTTGTTCCTGTAGCAAGGATGGCATTTGGATTGGTCACTTCAGTTATCAAAATCAGAGATTGCTGGAATAAACTCAGTAGGTTTAACAGCAACTGTGGAGAGAATGCAGTTAACATTTTGGGTAAAGCGACCCTTCTTCAGGAGGCTTCCAGACCCTTACCTTCAGTTATCCCTATTCAAGGATTGGAGATGATCGATTAGCTTGGTAGTCTCTCCAAGATGCACGAGCTTTAGTCACATCCCACTGTTGGATCTATAGCACTGTTACTCAACAATGATGCTCGATACCTTTAAAATAGTGACATTTCCTAAGATGTTTAATATGAATGTAACAAAGTAAACTCACTGAAGCAGATGGTTGAAGAAGTAAATTTAAAGGAACATTTCAAATGAGGGTTTAGAAATGGACGTGAAGAGATTCAGAGAGAGAATCCTAGAGTTGAGGGCTAAGGCAACTGAATGTATGTCTGTCATTGGTACAGAGGAAAAAAATAGTGTTATCCTCAAAGATAAATATAATACTAAGCATTATTAAGAAGTATCTGTTGAATAATGAGATAATGAGGGTCAAGCAAATCCAATATTTGAATTGAGAGGCTACTAAAATACACATTATACAGATAAAATATTCTAAATCTCCAAGTAAATTTGATGTCAAAAGGTTTTCCTTTCTGCAGAGAGTCATAAAGCCTTGAAGCAAGTTATCAGTAATCACAGTGAGTGGGACTTCGATGCAAGTGTCTTAAAGGACTTGGGCTGACAAGTGGCATGTAACATTCATGCTTCACAAATGCCAAGCAATGTCTGTCTCCAATAAGAGGCAATCTAACCATCACCCCTTGACATTCGATGGTGTTAATGTCACTGAATTTCCCCATCATCAGCATCAACAAAAATCTCAACTGGACTTGCTGTATAAATACAGTGGCTAGAAAAGCAAGTCAGAGGCTAGGAATACTGCAATGAGTCACTCATCTCCTGACTCCCCAAAGCCTGTCCACCATCTACAAGTCACAAGTCAGGAGTGTGATAGAGTACTCCCCAATTGTCTGGATCAGTGCAGCTCTAACAATACTCAAGAAGCTTGATACCATCCAGAACAGAGCAGCCTGCTTGATTGGCACCACATCCGCAGCATCCTTAACTACCAATGTTCATTCACAGCAGTGTGTACAACCTAGAAGGAACACTGCAGAAATTCACCAAAGCTCCAGAGAAAGCACCTTCCAAACCCATGACCTGTTGCATCTAGAAGGACAGTGCAGCAGATACATGGGAACACCACCACCTGTAAGCTCCCCTCCAAGCCACACACACCCTAACTTGGAAATATATTGCTGTTCTTTCACTGTTGCTGGGTTACAATCTGGGAATTTCCTCTGTAACAGCATTGTGGGTGTACCTGCAGTAGTTCATGGACTGCATTGGTTCAAGAAGGCAGCTCACCACCACCTTCTCAAGGACAACTAGGGATAGGCAGTAAATGCTGGTCTAACCAGCAATACCCACATCCCATGGGTGAATTCAGAAAAACAGTGCTGAGAAGGGATATACAGTACAGTGCTGCACATAAATGGGGCAATGAATCTTGTGTCCCATTGTCATTGTGGTTTCTGGAGCTCATTTTGCTCATCTTTAGAGGTCACAGAGGGATTTCCTGACTCATGTTTCCCACACATTGACCTCTGTTTCCCCATTGCTTAAAGATTATGGAGTTAAGGTGGCTCATGTTGGAACCCATAATGGTCAACTGGGTATTGTGCCCATACAGGAGGGGCTTGATGGACCAGCTGGTCTCCCCTGTTTGTTGTCTTCACACCTTTGTAATAAACCACACTCTGTGAGTCCTCTCTGTCTTAGGCAAAAGAATCCCAACTATGGTTGATATCAAGTGATTGCAAATTCCTTTATATAAACCTGTGAGACCAGTGCCATGGTTTACAAACCTGTTTTTCCTCAGTTGGTCATTACAGAATTTAGTTCGATTGTGGAATATTGAATGGGATCACTGCACAAGAGTCTCACTGTATTTGCCTTTGACAGGAGTTTCAACAAGCAAAGAAGAGACATTTCCTTTCCGGTGATGGAGTTGGGATTAGAATTTTTATAAACAATTATCATAAAGTAAACCTTTGCAGTGCCTGAATTCCTGTGTTTCTACCACATGCTAATATATTAATGATGCTTTCTGTGCATTATATAGTAATATCAGCTGTTCAGTTTCATACTCACCTCTGAATCCAACTCAAGTCTTAGTGTTAGGTCCAATACACTAGATGGATGCTTCAGTACGCAACAGCGCAGTCTGAGGTTTTGTCTTTTAGGTGAACTGTTAACTCTTTAAAAGATTAATCTAAGTCCAAAGATGTGCAGGTTAGGTGAACTGGCCATGCTAAATTGCCTATAATGTTCAGAGATGTGTAGGTTACGTGTATTAGTGAGGGCAAAATGTAGATTAGGGGAATGGGTCAGTCTTTGATTTAGATTTCCTACAGTGTGGAAACAGGCCCTTCGGCCCAACAAGTCCACACCGACCCTCCGAAGAGCAACCCACCCAGACCCATTTCCCTCTGACTAATGCACCTAACACTATGGGCAATTTAGCACAGCCAATTCACCTGACCGGCACATCTTTGGACTGTGAGAGGAAACTGGAGCACCCGGAGGAAACCCACACAGACACAGGAAGAGCGTGCAAACTCCATGCAGACAGTTGCCCAAGGCTGGAATTGCATTCAGGACCCTGGTGCTGTGAGGCAGCATTGCTAACCACTGAGCTACTGTGCCACTCCCCTGTGTGGACCTGTTGGGCCAATGGCCTGTTTTCACACTAGGGATTCTATGGGATTCTGTGATGAAATCTAATCTGGACTCGTTATTGGTGCAACAATGAAATTCGTTTGCCGAATTGTTATTGTGTTCCAAGAGAAATTTGCACATTTTCACAGAAAGCAACTTTGCTGCTAGGTCTTGTATAATTGCACCAGTACAAAGAAGAATCTTCCCTTTTGTTAGAAACTTGACCTTTCTGAAAGGTGGTCCAACAATCACCATGTTGCAATTATGGCACTGGTGATCTTCATGTATATTTATTGGCTCATTATAGTAATAGAAAGCAAGCTCCTTTCCATAAAGTTGTCTGTCTTACTCCAAAGTAAAACTGAGGCATGTTTGGTCATAGAATCCCTACAGTGTGGAAGCAGACCATTCAGCCTATCAAGTACACACTAACCCTCTGAAGAGCAGACCTACCCCATCGCTATAATCCTGCATTTCTCATGGCCAGTCCACCTAACCTGCACATCTTTGGACTGTGAGAGGAAACCGGAGCACCTGGAGGAAACCCACACAGACACGGGGACAATGTGCAAACTCCACACAGACAGTCACCCGAGGCTGGAGTCAAACACAAGTCCCTGATGCTGTGAGGCTGCAATGCTAATCACTGCGCATTGTGCTGCCCTGTGTCTGAGGTGGATGTAAAACATCTCATGGCACTATTTTGACAAATAGCGAGCAAGTTATTCCCAATGTCCTGACCAATATTTATCCTTCAGCCGACATTATGGAAACAGATTTTCTGGTCATGACCACTTGGCTGTTTGCCCCCTATCTGTCCCACTTGACTCTTCCAGCCACACGTTAAATTCTCTGCTTTTAATTACTCCATGCCAATTTGCACGTGGCTTAGGCAGAAATCCAGAGATTTGAGAACTTTTGTTGCTTTTTTTAAATTTAGCCTCCAGCTGCTCACACCTCTTCAGCAGAACCTCTTGTTTTATTCCCAACAAAACCATGCAAAGCTTCTCAACATAGTCAGAAAGATTGAGCGGGGGGAAGTCCCCACCTCTTTTTAAAGGATAAGAACTATGAGGGATCTATTACTTTTAGCAGAGAGGACAGGCTGAGATTTTGCATCATTCTGCTTCTGGAGATAGCAATCTTATCCAAGCATCTAGTTTTCTTTGTTGAACTTTCAAACTATTTTGTTGTTCCACCAAATCAAGTGTATTGCTGTGGATAGTGGATAGCATAGGGAGTTGGTGAGCTAAGTTGGTTGGATGGCTGCTTTGTAACGCAGAGTGATGTCAACACTATGGGTTCAATTCCCATAGTGTTGGTCTTCTGGGACTTTGGTGATTTTGCCTCTGGTGCATCTAATGCTGGTGGTAGGGGCCCTACCAGCTGACTTAGGAGCTGATAATAATCTTCTGCCACTTCCTTTGGGCAAAGCCTGGACAAGTTACATATCCATTAGGGCACTTTATGTTTCCACTAATGGAGGATGCTCCAACAAGAGGACATTGTTACAGAATAGTAATGTCACCAAGGTCTGAGAGGAGCATAGGGCTGCACTCCCACGAGAAAAAGAGAGACTGGTGGTGGTCTAATCTGAGGGTCACCATGCCTCAAATGCCAGGTGAGGTTGAGAAGGAGGGTCCTTCGTGGTAACTTCAGCCCATACAAGAATTGAACCCGGTTGATGCCCAAAGGGTTAGTTTCCATGCTGTACATCTCTATGGTATCACTTTGCATCGTAAGCCAGCTGTCCAACCAACTGCATGAAATATCTCCAGAGAGGCTGGTATCCCATCACCATATCGCCCTTTATTTACACATGCATAGTCCTTGACAATATTACTGCCTCATTCAGAGTCAGATACTAGAGTGTCACTATCTCACACTTTCTTTTAACCTGTCAGCCAGGGCTCCCTAATTCGACCAGATTAACAGCTCCAATCAGGATCTCATATTCTATGAGGTCCAGCCGGCTAACCTCATTACTATCACAGCACTAGGCTAACCAGTAAGCCCTACATCCCCCATTGTTTCACACAAATGGGACTGAAAACTGATATGCATAGGATTTCTTTCTCTTGAAGGTGTCAGGCTTGAGGGGTCAAATTGGGGTCGAATTGCGTCTCCTTTCTCTTATTTCTCTGTTGCTCCTGATATGGTCTCCTTTACATTGTGGAGACAAGATGCCAACTTATGGAACGCTTCAGAGAACATCTTTAGAACACGCGAACCAGACAACCCCACCGCCCTGTAGCTGAACACTTAAACTCCCCCTCTGACTCCCCAAGGACATGCAGGTCCTGGGCCTCCTCCACCACCAAACCCTAACCACCCAAAACCTGGAGGAGGAACGCCTCATCTTCTGCCTTGGGACCCTCCAACCACATGGGATCAATGTGAATTTCACCAGTTTCCACATTTCCTCTCCCCCCACCTTATCCCACATCTAACCTTCCAACTTGGCACCGCCCTCTTGTACTGTCCTACCTGTCCATCTTCCTTCCCATCTATCCGCTCCAGCCTCCACTCTGACCTATCACCTTCACCCCCACCTTCATATACCTATCACATTCCCAATTACCTTCCCCCTAGCGCCAGCCCCTCCTCGTTCCTGATGAAGGGCTTATGCTCGAAAAGTCGATTCTCCTGCTCCTTGGATGCTGCCTGACCTGCTGTGCTTTTCCAGCACCGCAATCTTCGACTCTTATTTCTTACATCCTGTTCAAGATGGTTTCCTCCTACTGGGGAATACACTCAAAATGCATATTTTAATTTAGTGACATTTAATGACACAGGGTCTCTTGTTCCTATTTCTTGTGGTCTTATATATTTAAGGCTGAGATAAATAGATTCTTGATCAGGAGGGGAATCAAGGGTTAGGGGTAAAGGGCAGGGAAGTGGATGAGAGGAACGTTGGGTCAGCCATGATCCTATTGAATGGCAGAGCAGACCCGAGAAGCCAAACAGCCTACTCCTGTTCCTATTTCTTAGGGTCTCATGGTCTATTTGCAGTTGGATCTTTCCTGGGAGGCTGACAGTGAGACTTAACCTCTTGCTTCAAGATAGATGTAAGCAGCTATGATGCAGACCAGATAAAGGCAAAGTATTCTGCATGTTTAACAGAAATACTTTTATCATGGATTAAGACTAAATTAAACAAATAAAAATGGTGTTTCACCTTAAGAAGTGTTTAGTTAGTTGTTGTTCTGTAGGTAATGTCATCATCTCTGCAGGTTGTGAGTTCAATCCAGTGGTTGGGGCACTAATAGCAAGACTGACACTCCACCTCTACCCAGTACCAAGAGAGTGCTGCACTGGCAGAGGGGCTAACTTTTGGTTAAGACTTTAACCCAAGGTCCCATTTGTTTTCTCCAGTGAATGCAAAAGCTCTCAGCATTTTTTAAGAAGATAAGCAGGAGGGTTCTCTTTCTTTATTTCCCCAATTTTTACCCCTCAAGTCGACATTAGATTAAAAATGATTAGTTGGTCATTATCAGATTGCAGTTTGGCTGTCACATTCCGACAGCAAAACAGTGACCGAAATTCAAAAGTGTGTAATTGCCTAGAGCACTTTGAGACATTCTGAGGCTGTGAAAGGTGCTATATAAATGTAAATCAGTTTCTTTTTCAAACAGCTTGTTGTTTTTCTAAATTTAAGAATGTGTGATTTGAAAGTTCCAGGTTAGATGATTTATGTTTAGTGATACCTCTCATATTTTCATATGTTCTGTTTGGTCCAGTTCTGTAGTGTTGCATTTTCTAAATGGTTTTACTGATTACATTCAATAACAAGGGCAGTGCCACATCAGAAAACCTGGGAGTCTTCTCTCCATCTCTCTCTCTCTCTCTCTCTCCAGTTGTTCTACTTTATGCATTTTTGCTTCACTCCAAATCTTCCCGTCAGTCTGCAGCAACATCTGTACAATGAGTGGAGCTCCCCTTTAAAATGATTCATCTGTTTTTAGATGTGAAGGTATGAGACATACATGAGCCACACAGCTGGCTGGGCCTTCTTTCCAGAATGCGAACAGCATGTTTATGTGCAGCCTAACCTTGAAGGTCAGAATATTCCTTTGTAAAACTAACCATTCTGCAAAATCATGATGGAATTCAATAAATGCTGTGGTCTTGATAAAAGCAACAATAATTGTCTTATTATATTGTTTGTATTTTATTCCGAGACATTGGAGCATATCAGTGAGGGTGTTTACATAGGACATTTATTGGGAGGTTCAGAGCATTAACAATAGGGGGTAAAGATAGCAAGTGAAGCCATTGATTAAAACAATTTAGAGACCGACTTTAGCAATATGATACTGAGATGGAGAAGGCATTGCCCAGATCACTCACTCTTTATCTAGTTCTTGCAACTCAATTGTTATGATTGCAGCTCACATTATCAATAGACAAGTCAAATCCCACGCCAAATTTAGATTGATACATCATGTTTCTTGTACTTATTGAGGCAGTCTTTCACTGAAACACAAGCACGCAAAGCTGCAGATTGATTTTAGCAATGAAACAAAAGGTTGTTATACAAAAAAAACAGAGATAAAATAGAGGGAAAAAAAAGCTTGTACATATAACAACTTCAAAGATTTCAAAACATCGTAAAAATGCAATTCCATAATCTCAACATCATCACTTCATAATACTCAAATATTAGAGGGAATTTGCTTCCCCATTGCATCTATAGGTTTAACGTATTTGATGTTTTCCATTTCCAGTCTTGAGAGTTTAATAGCCTTTTCCTTGATACACAGACCTTAGACTTTTTCAGTTTCAAAAACTCTAGCAGAGTTCTAACCAAGCAATTCTGGTCTGGAACTTTTTTAGAACTATTTCAGAACTTTTTTCTGAATGTTCTCCTTTCTCCAGGAGAAACTTCTTCATGTATCTAACTTCAACTAGGACATCTGGGAACTGACAAACAAAAGCTTTCCAAATTCTGGACTTTACCTCTACACTAAAAATAGTACTGATTCATCTCAACAAAAAGCAAGCTCCCCAATCTTTACTGTGTCTGTTTGTAAAACTTTCTAAATTCAGAAAAAAAACTCCCATCATCACACCTTATCTAACAAATGCTGGTTTAAACAAAATCATGACTCAAAATAGCTGGCAAATTAACCAGTAAACCCTCTCATACACACAGACCAAAACCCACATGCCACTTAGTGCAAAATCCAAACTCTTAAATAATTGATATTAAAATACATATGAATGACAAACCTCACAAAATATAATAGTAACTTACACTTTGAAGCAGCCTATTGGTTGCAAAGCATTTTGGAATTTCCTGGGGAGTGCAAAAGGCATGCTATAAATCCTGACTTATTTTTCTAATATTTGGTTCTCCACTGGGGGTATTTAGGATGTCAGTGAAGTTTTCCACCAGCCGATAGAGTGTTAGCTGGAGGCACTGTCTCACTTGGGAGCTGGCCAGCTTGAGCATGTAGCCAGCAGGACTGTGCCCATATTAGGAAAAAAATACAATGGCTGCAAAATCAGATAATCAGGTCCATGCTCTCAGACTGGAATGTGGCACTGGGAAAGGCAGAGGTGGGGGATAACCTCGTGCAACGTGATCAAAAGTTGATTCAAATACTTACAAAGCACCAAAACCCTCACCTTAATACTTTAAGTCTTTAAGAAAGAAATGGTAAGGAGGGGAGCTCACAGTAAGCAAAGCTGTTCCCAAGCTAGAGAATTCAAGTTGAATCCAGACACAATAGGTGAGGTACTGTCTAGCTTGATTCAACACTGCAGCAGCCATTCTCAGAACAGCAGATGCAATAAAAATGTTATAATTTCCATCTCTTGCCTAAGTGGCATCAAATGTTTTGAGAACATATTGAGTTTTCAAGGACGCGTAGACATTCGCAGAAAGTAACATATTAAATAGATTTTTAAAATTCTTACATAATCAGATGATATAACAACAGACTGTAACTGGAGGTATGCTCAGCACTGACAGACAACTTATACATTTATGAGTTGCCTTCTTGAACTGATGCAGTCCACATGCTATAGGTTGGTGCAAAATGTCTTGTGGGAGAGAATTCCAGAGTTTTTACCCAGCGACTTTGAAGGAACAATGATAGATTTCCAAATCAGGATGGTGTGTGGCTTACAGGAGAACTTGCAGGTGGTGGTGTTCCTATGTATCTGCTGCCCTTGTCCCTTCTCGACGGAAATGGTTGCAGGTTTGAAAGGAACTGTCTAAGGATCTTTGGTGAATTCCTGCATTGCATTTTGCAGTTAGTACAGACTGCTGCTACTGAGTACCTGAGGTGGACAGAATGGGTATTTGTGCATGTGCTGCCAATCAAGCGGGCAGCTTTGTAATAGATGGTGTAAAGCTTCTTGAGTGTTGTTGGAACTGCATCTACCCAGGCAAGTGGATAAACTTGTATTACTGTCCTGACTTGTGCCTTGTAGATGGTGGACAGGCTTTGGGAAGTCAGAAGATGACTTACTCACCATAGTATTCCTAGTCTCTAATATGCTCTTTTAGCCACTATGTTTATGTGGTGAGTCCAGTTGAGTTTCTGGTCAATGGTAACCCCCATGGCTGTTGATAGTAGTGGCTTCATTGATGGTAATACCATTGAATGTCAAGGGATGGTGGTTGGATTGCCCCTTATTGGAGATGGTCATCGCCTGGCTGTGAATGTTACTTGCCACTCATCAGCCCAAGCCTGGATATTGTTCAGATCATGTTGCATTTGAATGCGGACTACTTTAGTATCTGATGAGTCACAAATGGTGATGAACCTTGTGCATCATTGGTGAACATCCCCACTTTTGACCTTATGATTGAGGGAAGGTCTTTGGATGAAGTAGCTGAAGATGATTGGGCCCAAGTTGGTGCATAACTCATAGTATCCCTGCAATCTGTTAACTGAGCATCACATTTGGGAATCTGGAGCTCACTGCTTGAAAGCTGAGAGAGGCAGAAATCTTCATAATATTTAAGCTGAGGCAGTTGGGACTAATTTAGTTCATCATTACATACGGCATAGGCTGGTTGGACTAGAAGGTCTATTTCCATGCTGTATGAGTCTACGACTATGACTCTACAAGTATCTAGATGTGCACTTGCAATGCCAAGGCTATGGGCCAAGTGCTGGAAAATGGGAATAGAATAGTTAGATGATTGTATTTGACAGGCACAGACTGCTGCATCAAAAGGCTTTCATTTTGTGCTGTAAACCTCCATGATTTGAAGGAGATTGCCAGTCTTCAGTTAATTAGAAAGAATTTGTACATAAATTATAGATATTAAGGATGCACTAAGGAACTGTATTTATCATTAAATTAATCTGTGTGAAAGCCACAGGGGATCATGAGAACCATGTAGAAGTGGGAAGAACGTAGAGAGAGGAGAAAAGATGTAGGAAAAGAATGTGACTGTTTCTGACCATCATCCCTCATGGACAGCGTCAATGTCCTAGTATCAGAACACTTGAACTACCGTGTCCTAGGGTCTACCAGAACTGACCATTGGCATGCACTATGCAAAAGATTGTCGGCCTGACATACAGTTTAGAACTGTCTGACTGCACTTTATTTTGGCAGGTGTGCCACAGACTAGAGAAAAACAACTAAAATCTTTTCTCCACAAAGTAGGAGCTGCAAGAATAGATTATGGTGAAGAAGCCTAAAGATTTGAAGCTCACTGACTTGATTTTTGAGTATTGTGCAAACTGTCCATGTGAAAGTCACAATGAAACCATTGTATGCTGGCCAATGGTGCCAATCATGCCAATGGTGCATTGTTATCACTTTTCTTCCTGGATGAAAAGTCATAACAATGCACCATTGGCATGATAGACTCAACAATATTTTCCGTGCATATGGAGTCATACAGTTATACAACACAGAAACAGACCCTTTGGTCCAACCAGTCCATGCCAAACATGATCTCAAACTAAACTAGTCCCACCTGCCTGCTCCTAGCCCATATCCCTTACAAACCTCCCCTATTAATGTACTTATCCAAAAGGCTTTTAAACATTGTAACTGTGCCCATATCCACTACTTCCTTGGGAAGTTCATTCCACGCTCCAACCACTCTCAGTGTAAAAGCATTTAGCCCTTGTGTCTTTTTAAATCTTGTTCCTCTTACCTTAAAAATGTGACTGGGATACTATTATTATTCTGAGAAGCTTTTCTTCATTTCAAAAATATGCTTATTCATAGTCACTAATGCACTAATTCAGTTCTGTACAGTAGCACATGAAGAAACAAACAAAGATTGGGGTGTGAATCTCTCCAGCAAACAAATCCAAGGCTTTCCATACTTGTACAAGGTTATATTTGAGGCACCGGGGAGGGGGGGATTCTGGTAACTGAATGCACTCCCATTTAATTCCTGTAGAAAGACAGTCATATCTTCAGACCCTTAGGGATAAAATATACTTGCAACTGCAGTGCGAAAGGGGAACTATCAAGTTGAAATCCCATTTCACAATAACGATGACATTCCCACGGCAAAACATGATGACAATAAAGTACGTCCACTTCACCACCTTACCCAAGAAAAATTTCAATTGTTATTCTCAACAGCTTGCCTTGGAAAATCCTTATGCCAGAAACATCTGATAAACAAAATGTAAAATTGATGATGAGCTATGAATTTTCACAAGAGACATCTGCCATTAGCGATTGGAGCAGGAAAAGAAATGAATGAAGCCGAGAGAAAAACCGACAGACCAAAAGTTAGAACAAGGGAACTTACAGAATGAACATGATTTTTTTTTAAATGAGTGTCTTAAAAGGATCACAAAGGGAAGTAAATCCTTCAAGTGTGAGCATCGTTCTGGTCTTTTGATAGTTGCACTGATGCTTGTATTCAGGATCTGCTTCTGTAGAGCTTATATATTTTGACGTTATCATCTTTTTTCATTTCATAGCCACATTTTTCTTTGAACAGTAAATCCTCCACAAGTTGCTCATAAGATTGACGGATGCGAAGTTGTGACCTCTGAAAAATTGTGATGTCTCCCTGGGTTATGAGACACGGCTGTGGGGAGACCGCTCATAGTGTTACCAGAAGGTCACACATTGACCCCCATCTCTTGAGCTAAGAAACCTACTGCCAAGACACCCTGCTGAAAGCTTTACAAATAGAACATTGAGCTCTGACAGCAGTGTCTGTGTATGTGTTATGTTGCCTAGCGACCTATAAATACCAGCTTAAAGTGATGGCCTCTTTTTTAAAGAGAGGGATTTCAGGGCTGACAAGAACTCATACATTACCAATGGAATAAGGAGAAGGGAAGAGACTTTGCATTGCAACCGTGAACCAAGCTTAAGCTATCTACTGAGCTGTAATCATTCCATGACATTTTGAAAAGTTGATAAAAGAACAGTAATCAAAGCCACCTCAGCCCCAAGAAACGCTGCTGGTAAGGTGTGTGCATGCAGCCAGATGGCAATCAGTAAAGTGCTACGTGCACAGCAAAGAGGAGTTGTGATATGAGTCCTGAGATCCATGTGATTTAAGAAGGAGGGGTGGGGG
The DNA here is from genome assembly GCF_047496795.1 of Chiloscyllium punctatum. Taxonomy (NCBI): domain Eukaryota; kingdom Metazoa; phylum Chordata; class Chondrichthyes; order Orectolobiformes; family Hemiscylliidae; genus Chiloscyllium; species Chiloscyllium punctatum. Next base: position 103,516,135 of record NC_092749.1, on the reverse strand, counting down.
GGGGTGGGGAGGTGGTCGCCCAGTAACTCATGGATGAGCGACCATTTTGTTACAAAAACAAATGAAGACTCTGTGGGACGGCATGGTTGCTCAGTAGTTAGCATTGCTGCCTTACAGTACCAGGGACCTGAGTTTGCTTCAACCCTTGGTGACTGTCTTTGCACATTCTCCCCTCGTCTGTGTGGGTTTTCTCCGGGTGCTCCGGTTTCTTCCCACATTCGACGTATGTGCAAGGTTGGTTGGATTGGCCAGACTAAATTGACCCAAAGTGTGCAGGGATGTGCAGATTAGGTGGATTATCCGTGGGAAATGCAGGGTTACGGGGATGGGTGTGCTCCTGTTCATAGGGTCAGTGTGGACTTGATGGGCTGAATGGGATTCTGTGAAGACTCTGTTTACCAGTGATGTTGTGGACAGAGAAGAGATCACGACTGATTCTTTTTCTCCAGTTAGTGGCATTTTCCTGCCTTGCCTTGTAATCTGTTAAAATGTGAGTGAGTGCCAGTGAAGTCCTAATGTTCACTATTTAAAGAAAAATAACAATTTATTTTTCTAACTCCAATAGTGAACACTAAATGAAACTATTAACAAACCGAACACTCTTTCCCTTAACTGAACACAATCCTATTAACATTCTGTTCCAATAACACAATTATTAAACATTGCATTAACTTAAACTCAAGTCATACTATCTCTGCATCTATGCTGTCTTCAATCTTCCTTCCGCTGATCTCCCTGGGTCGTCTTCTTTCTTTTTACTGCTTGTACAGGAAAACATAGAGAGAGTACCTTCTTATTTCTTTGAGAGCAAGATGTTAGATGGACGGTTAGCCCTCTAGTTCTACAGCAGTTGATCTGCTGATCGGTGGCAGTTTGCTCGGACCAATTTTCAAAATGCCTATGTTTTTTATTCCCCCCAACATCATATCCTCTCACTGGTCTGATGTTATTGAAACAATAAAGTCAAACTCAATTGGGTTTTAGTACCCTGGGCTTTATTTAAATTAATTGGTTAAATTTGAATTGTTGTCAAAACAGCAACTAAAACTCATGTATCCACTTAGCAGCCAATTGTTACATGTATCTATTTTGGAACAGTCCTCTTCTAGCTGTTCTGGCAGCTGTGGCTATACTTGAAATTTATCTAAAAATTCAGACAACACTTTCTACCTTGAAGTGAACATACATTCTTTCGACTTTGTAACACCGCCCTCTTAAGAAAAAATGAACCATCATAATGAAAAGATGGCTTCATTTTTTCTTTTTCTAATTCTTAATACCATTACTATGAAATACATATGTCATTAATCTAAATTATAACTCTCATATTAATTCTGCACACATATATAACATTGCAATCGATATGGTCCAATCTTATCTACACATTTTCTTTCACATGAGCAGTATTGCATCTGCAGTCACATTTTTATGATCTGCAACATGTACAATTTGTAAATTAAAAGTCTGTAACATAAGACTCCAATGAAATAGTCTCATATTTTTGTCTTTAAATCTTTCCAAAAATGTGAGAGGGTTGTGGTACGTGTACACAAAAATCTCTGACACATCGTTCGTCACACATGCATTAAAATGTAAGGCCAGTATCAAATTTAATAACTCTTTTTCAACGGTGGAGTATTTTCTCTGGGGATACTGAGTTTCTTTATAAAAGTAGCCAGTTGGCCATTTAATTCAGTCACCAACTTCCTGCATCAATACAGCTCCAACCCCTCTATCGTGAAGATTGTTTGCAACTTTGAAGGGTTGCAAAACAATTGCTGTAGCCGAAATTTCATGTTCTTCTTTAGTAAATCCATCAGCGATGTCACCATGCTGCTGAGATTTGATACAAATTTCCGGTAGAATCCACTTAGTCCCAAAAATTAAAGCACCTGTTTCTTCGAGAATGGTTGTGAAAATTCCTCAATAGCCTTCATCTTCACATTCTTCAGGGTCTTCCTTTCATGTCTGAAGTTATGTCCCAAGAACGTCACCTCTGCATTTGCAAATTCTGTTTTCTTTAAGTTTGTTACCAGTTTTGCTTTTCATAATTGTTCAAAGAACTTTGTCAACTGTACCATGTGATCTTATAAAGATCACTACATCGTCCAGATAAATGGCACAATTTTTTAACCCAGCCACAATTCTGTTCATTAGTCTTTGGACTGTGGCTGGTGCATTCTTCATTCCAAAGGGCATCACTTTACATTGATATAGCCCACTTGGGATTACAAACGCAGAAACTTCTTCCGATTTCTCTGATAACGGTAACTGCCAACAACCATGCAATAAGTCCAACTTCGTGATGTAAGTGGATTGTCCAACTTTGTCTAGCTAGTCCTCAAACCTTGGTATTGAATAGGAGTCCAATTTAGTTATGGTGTTGACCTTCTGATAATCTACACAAAATTGTTGAGTCCGATCAGGTTTGGGAACCAACGCAATTGGCGAACTTCACTCACTCTGACTCGATTCAATGATGTCTTTGTTGAACATCACATCCACTTCCTTATGGACCTGTGTGGCTTTGAGCAGATTAAGCCTGTAGGGGTGTTGTTATATTTCCACCTCACGCACAATAATATTAGTCCTCCCCATTCTATTCCTGCATGTGTCCTCATACTGCTGCAACAAACCTTTCAACTTGGTTCTTTGCTCCTGAGACAGACATCTCACTATCCTATCCCATTCTCCAAGGTCTTCCTCATTACGTAAAACTCCATGCCATCAGGGGCGACACGGTGGCTCAGTGGTTAGCACTGCTGCCTCACAGTGCCAGGAAATGGGGTTCAATTCCCACCTCAGGCAACTGTGTGGAGTTTGCGTGTTCTCCCCGTGTCAGCGTGTGTTTCCTCCGGGTGCTCCGGTTTCCTCCCACAGTCCAAAGATGTGCAGGTCAGGTGTATTGGCCATGTTAAATTGCCCATAATGTTAGGTACATTAGTCAGAGGGAAATGGGTCTGGGTGGGTTACTCTTCGGAGGGTCGGTGTGGACTTGTTGGGCCGAAGGGCCTGTTTCCACACTGTAGGGAATATAATCTAATCTATCAGGAATATGGTCCTCACTCTGCAGGGTAGCAACTAACGCCTGTTTCTCCAGTTCCCTGTATCCATTAAAGCAAGGTTTCAACATATTCACATGACATGCCCAATGCAGATTTTTTGTGTTTGGCATCCTTACCACATAATTTATCTGACTTCATTTTTTTCTCAATCTGATAGAGACCACGAAACCTGGCTTTGAAGGGACCTCCTATCACTGGTAACAATACTAATACATCAAGCCATGAGAAAATGTCTGAATTTTAGAGTTTTTATCTGTCTCCTGCTTCATCCTATGTTGTGCCCTCTTCTGGTGCTGTTTAGCGAATTCATCGATTCAGTTTAATCTCTCTCACCTCAGATATATAATTCAAGTATGAGATCTTCGAGCTTGGTCCTATCAATTTTTCTTTAATTAGTTTCAAAGGCCCTCTCATTTCGTGTCTGAATGTTAACTCAAAGGGAGTAAGTAAACTAAGTAGATTTGTTTGGGGCACCTCTAATGGCAAACAATATGAATGGGATACCTTTACCAAATCATTTGGGTAATCCTGACTGTATGCTCTTAATATGGTCGCAAGCTCTGATGCCACCTTTCCAAGTCTCCCTGGGTTTCAGGATGGTATGCAGTTGATTTAAAGTGTTGTATGCCTAAACTATTTATGACTTCCTGAAACAGTTCTAGCAGTAAAATTAGACCCTTGGTCTGACTGAATCTCTCTGGGTTGCCTACACTGGGTAAAGAAAGCTACCAACTCATCCACCGGTACCCTTTTTGTTTTAACACTCCACAATGGAATTGCCTCTGGAAATCTGGTTGACACATCCACCTACACAATCAATCATAACCCACGTGACAGGTTCTTTGAATGTGGGAATGGGCAACAAAAGTGCAGTTTTATTACTGCCTGTGGCTTACCTACCATTTGGCACATATGACATGTACGGCAAAGTTCAACCATATTGTTTTGCAGTTCAGGCCAATAGAAGTGTTTTTGTATTTTAGCCTGAGTCTTTCTCATACCTTGATGACCTCCTACTGGTAGTTCATGTGCTACCTGTAATACTGGCTGTCTGTATGCAACCGGCAACACAATCTGGTGCACTTCCACCCATTTCTCCTCTGCACTAACCTGCCCTGGTCTCCATTTTCATCTTAGGATTCTGTCCTTAAGATAACCCTCGGGAATGCATTCTGATTCCTTTTCTGTGTATGCGTCATAATATATATCTTTTATTGTCTTATCTTTCTGTTATAAGTCCATTAGCCTTTCAGGACCAAATACCTCTGCCTGACCCTCCACCTGTTCAGGTTTTTCCTGTACCGTTACATCAAATAGGGTGCCAGGTAACTGAAGCTCAACTCCTAAAGCAGCCTGTGCCTGTTCCAGGCTGACCCAGGATGAAGAAACACGCAGCAGTGTAGTGCCCTTTCACCTCCCCCAGTTCAGGGTAAAAGAGATGCTGCATGCATCTGGAGGGCACAACAAATTCCAGTAACGAGAGAAAATGTGATGTGGCATTTTTTTGGAATCTCCTTTTCAGGTGAAGCCACATTTATAATACTGTGTGCAATGTTGGTCACTATAATTGTGGGAGGGTATAAATGCATTGGGTGCAGTTCAGACGAGATTTACTAAACTAATGCCTAGAATGAGTGGATTGCTTTCTGAAGAAAGGATAGACTATCTAGCGCAGGATGCTCTGGAGTTGAGAAGAGTCAGAGGTGACCAAATTGAAACATAGAAGATCCTGAGGTGACTTGACCAATGGATGCTGAAAGGATGTCACTTCTTGTGGGAGAATCTAGAGGCAGGAGTCTTCAATTTTAAAAAGGAGCTGGCCCAATTTATGTATCTTATTTGTTTCCATTAAATCTTTTCTGATTGTTCGAAACTCCAGAAGACACAGGCATAGATTCTATAATCTTTCCTCACAAAACAGTCTGCTCATTCCAGATTTTAGTCTAATAAAGCTCTTCTGAACTGCTTCCAACAGTTTAATATGGTGACCAGAACTTTACACTCCAGTCTTGGTCTCACAAATGCTCTGTATAACTTAAGCTTAACCTTCCTACGCTTGCATTCAATTTCCCTTGAAGTAAAACATAGCTTTCTCCCAATTACTCACTAAAATGGTAAAATTTGGTTTGCTTTCTCATTAGAGAGAGAGAAGTAGACAACTGATGGTGGTTTAACCTGAGGGTCACCACACCTCAGGTGAGGGGAGAGGTTGAGAAGGAGAGTCCTTCATTGTAACTTCAGCTAGTGCAAGAATTGAACCCACACTGTTGGCATCCCACTGCACTGAAAACCTGCCATCCAGCAACCTAAGTTAACAAACCCCTTTTAATGCAGCAGGACGTCCAGATCTCTCTGCATCTCAGAGGTCTGCAAACCTCTCACCATTTAGATAATGTGCTTTTCTTTTACTCTCCCGGCAAAAACAGGTAATTTCACAATTTTCCATGTCAGAATAAGAAAAGACCACGCAGCTCCTTAGACCTGTTCCTCCAGTCGAATCAAGTGTGGCTCATGTGAGATTCTAGTCCAGCTCTCTACCTTGGTTTGATCTACCCATGCTCGAGAGAGAAAAAAAAGTATTGATCCAAAAGCGAAATACTGTGGAGGGTGTCAATACCAAAATAAAAACGACAAGTGCTGCGGCAACAACCCAGGACATCCTGCAGCTCTGTCTGCGGGGGAGAAGCAAGACGATTGTTTCAACTTGACCGGCCTTCAGTAGGAGGAAAAAAATGAAAGATGAAACGAGGACGTTGACCTGAAATGCTAGCTCTAATTCTCTCTCTGCAAATATTGCCAGACCCCTGTGGACTATCTCAAAACAGAATTAGTGATCTTAGTTTTGAAACATTTTAGGGGAGGAAGGGGGTTTCCAGATTTCCAGTGCCCTTTGTCTGAGGATATGCTTCCTGACATTACACAAGCTGGAGACATTCAACAGGTCTGGCAGCATTAGTGCAGAGAGAGAGAGAAAGACAGAATTAACATTTCAAATCCAGTATAAACTGCTCTTTGAAATCCCTAGCCCTTACTTTAAAGTGATAGCTGCTTGCTCTGGGTTGCCATCCCCTTCCCCCATTAGAGGAGGTCATTTGCTTCCATCGATCCAGTCACTTTTTTGATACATTTTAAACTTTCTTTCACCGAAGAATTGAATTCACTGAAAGTAAAGAGACATTTGCAGTAATGTTTTCTCCCCCTCTCTATTCAACTTCTGACTGAAATTAAAAGCTGCTTAACAAGTTTGTTTATGGTCTAGTTTCAAGAAAGTGTTTCAGAAGTTTGTGCGTATGTTAGAAACTTTATGGTAACTTGCCAATGTATAATTTCGATGTGTCATCCCTGGGTCTTGTCACTCTGCACCTAGATATTCTGACTGCAAGTTTATCCCAATATCTACCCTGGAAAATTAAACACAAAAATACATGTTGCTAGTGTTAACAAGTTTCCAAGGAACTGATTGCAATGTTATTTTTCTGAGCATGGACCTTGTCTGTTTCTCCCCACTTCGATTACCTCTATTTATTTTTTCCCTGCAGATTTGGTTAGCTAGGATTCATTTCCACTGCGTCACAAGCCTTTGTTTTTACTTATCTGTGGACTCAGGCTGTAAACAACTTTATAAGACCTGCAAAGACCTCAAAACCGCATTTTGAATTAGGACTAATTTGGACAAAAACGTGTTATTGCAAGTGTGCAACATGACCCTTGGCATTTAGTGCAGGATGCAATCTCTTTTCAACCTTAATAAGGACACGAGGCATTAACTGAAGAGTTACAAAAATACAACATTGTAAATTTCCTTATGGAGGCAATAAAGCTTTTAATTATGATAATTAATGTTGGCTTTATGCAAATGTTTTATACTTTTTTAAATTACTTCAGCTGTTAAAATGGATAAAGCTTTGCTGCATGCCAGACTATTAAAGGTCTGATAAATTGTATCAACTCAAAATCAAATTTTGTTTAGATTAGATTACTTACAGTGTGGAAACTGGCCCTTCGGCCCAACAAGTCCACACCGACCCTCCAAAGCACAACCCACACAGACCCATTCCCCTACATTTACTCCTTCACCTAACACTAAGGGCAATTTAGCATGGCCAATTCACCTAACCTGCACATTTTTTTTTGGATTGTGGGAGGAAACCAGAGCACCTGGAGGAAACCCATGCAGACACGGGGAGAACGTGCAAACTCCACACAGAGAGTTGCCCACATATTTCAAGTGTCTGAAATATAATAGCTGGATCCTGTTGTTCTCCCACCCGAAGTTCTTAATTTGTTTTAGCAAAGAGAGATTGAATTGTCAACCATACATCTTGTTTCAATGGAGGGTGGATTTGCAAGGCCATTCACACAAAGGTTCAAATCTACCCCAGCTTGTTTCACGGAGTGAGTCCATCATTCCCTTCTCAACACTCAATTTATGAGGGCATTCCAACTACAGTTTGGCCCCCTGATGTGGACCAATACTGTACTCCAGTGGATTGCTGTAATTTTGCAAACATTGCCCCTCTTCTATTTTCTTTGCTTGGTGAGGCGAGTCTCAATAAATTTTCAATAAGATAGTTCACAGGCTTCACTATGTGTGGTGATGGATGGGGTATGGAATTGAGTGCTTGTGGCCACAATGATCAGGAAAAGTGCAACCAGTCTCTAAGATAGATCTGACATTGTCTGCACCTCCACCTCTCTCCATTTGCTGTGAGGAAGTCTCTATGCAGTAGTGGGCTTCTAGGCCACCTGTATATTTCCAACACCGAGGATTCTGTGCTCTATTTTCACGTCGGTTCGTAGAATCATGCAATACAGAAGGGGTCCATCAACCCATTGAGCATGTGCTGACAAAACTGCACTAAATCTATACCAGTCCCACTTTCCAGCACGTGGCCCACAGCCTTGACTGTTATAACACTTCCCTGTTGCCTGTTTACTTTGTCTCGGTCCAGGAGCAGATCCATGAGAAGGTCCTCTGACTTGTCTGCACTGCCTGGCCAAAGGTAAGGAATGTGGGACTATAGTGCGGCAAAAGAATTAAGAGACAATTCCTTCAAACAATGGAAAAACAGCTTTAATATAGAGCGTGGTCTGTATGTGGAATGAACTGCCAAAGGAAGTGGGAGATGAAGGTACAGTTACAACATTTAAAAAATATTTGGACCGATACATGAATAGGAAAGGTTTAGAGGAATATTGGCCAAACACAGGCAAATGGGAATGGTTTAGTTTGGGAAACATGGTTGGCATGAATGAGTTGGACAGAAGGGTCTCTTTCTGTGCTGTATGGCTCTGTGACTCTATAACCCTGTAAGAAGTAACAAGACAAGGGGGTCTGCAATTAATGACAGGACATTAGGAAGCTCACAGGAGCAGAGGGATCTTCGGATGCTTGTGCAGAAATCCCTGATGTGACAGGACAGGCTAATAGGTTAGTTCAGAAGGTAAATGGGACATTTGCCTTAATCAGTTGTGGCAGGGTGGTCATGTTTGAGCTGTACAGGAGTTTTGTTCGGCCACAGCTGGAGGTCTGTGTGCACTTCTGATCACTGCACGATAGGAAGGAGCTGATTGCAATGGAGAGGGTGCAGAGGAGATTCACCAGGATGTTGTCTGGGATGGAGCATTTTTGATAAACTCAGGCTGTTTTCTTTAGAGCAGAAAAAACACAACAGGTCAGGCATCATCCGAGAAGCAGGAGAATTGATGTTTTGGGCATAAGTCCTTCATCAGAATGAGTCCTGGGGTGGGGGGGTTGCAGTGAGAGAGAGAGAAAGAGAGAGAGAGAGAGACACACTGAGATCCTTGTAGAGAGAGGAGAAGAACTTCTTCAAGGTAGGCATTCTTGGAAGAGGCTTTGCAGTAGGATTGAAATCAACCAGGAGGAAGTGAGGACTGCAGACGCTGGAGATCAGAGTCGGAGAGTGTGGTGCTGGAAAAGCACAGCAGGTCAGGCAGCATGTGAGGAGCAGGAGAATTGACGTTTTGGACACAAGCCCTTCATCATGGGCAGCACGGTGACACAGTGGTTAGCACTGCTGCCTCACAGCGCCAGAGACCCGTGTTCAATTCCCGCCTCAGGCAACTGTCTGTGTGGAGTTTGCGCATTATTCCCATGTCTGCGTGGGTTTCCTCTGGGTGCTCCGGTTTCCTCCCACAGTCCAAAAATGTGTGGGTTAGGTAAATTGGCCATGCTAAATTACCCATAGTGTTAGTTGATGGGGGAAATGGGTTTGGGTGGGTTGCTTTCTGAGGGTTGGTGTGGACTTACTGGGCCGAAGGGCCTGTTTCCACACTGTAAGTAATCTAAGTAAGTCATGAATGACATCAGGAATGAAGGCTTATGCCCACAGCGTTGATTCCCCTGCTGCTCAGATGCTGTCTGACCTGCTGTGTTTTTCCAGCACCACTCTCTCAAGTCTGATCTCCACCATCTGCAGTCCTCACTTTCTCCTCCTTTCGAGCAGAGAAGGATGAGATTGTGACGTATAAGATTAAAGGGGGGGACAAGGGCAGGGTGAATGGAAAGCAGCTGTCCCCTTAGTTGAAGGGTCAATAACAAGTGGACAGAATTTTAAGATGCCACAGGATTTAGAGGCAGTTGGAGGAAAAAGATTCATTTATGAGGTGGTGGGAACCTGGAATGCACTGTCCAGCATGGTAGCTCACAACTTCTGAAAAGCCTGCACTCGAGCAACAGTGTAGAGAGGAGGGCGATTAGATTCATGTGTCTGCCTCTACCCTGTGGTTACATTCACACCCAATTGGCCCTGGAAATGACGGGGCCTATTGACAAGTGAGCACAGGAGGTGCTGCAGTATATTACCAGCTTCCAAACTGTTGTTTTTGTTCCACATTTCCACTCTTATGGACCATTAACACCATCATGTAATCATTCAGTTGCATGACTTCTGTGGATACATTTGTGAATCATTCTGGTGGCAGAGGCAGTGAATGTTTAAAATGGCCAATGAGATGCCTGACGGTATACCACCTTTTACTAGGCGGAGACAAACCTCCGGAACACTCTTGCAGCTACCCTCTTGAGGCAACCAGAGAATGTTTCATCAATGTTTCTGACTTGTAGCCTGTACATGGCAGTTGGATTTTGAGGACCCAGGCCTTTGAGTCACTTACCATAGAATTCCCAGCCTCTGACCTGCTCTGAATTTCTATGTTTATAGTTTACAATAGTTCCAGTTAAACCTTTGGTCAATGATATGTAGGTGATACAGTGATGGTCCTGCCATTGAGTGACATCTTTGTGTCATGAATATTATTTGCTAGTTACCAGTGCAAGCCTGAATGGTGACCTGGTCCCGTTGTATGTAGGTATGGACTGATTCATCATGTTTTATGTAACTCTATGCAATGATGTATTTGTGGACGTTTGTCTCTCCTTTTAGTCACTAAGAACAACATCTCAAATTTAGCTCAACGTTGCTCAACACTTGTTTAAATGGACCCTTTTTTTGTCGGCATTGAACACTGTGGATGTGTTCTTCACATCACAAAAGGGAATGGCATTCTGGCATAACTTTAGTGCATGAGCACTTACTCCTTACTCCTGACTGATAATCTCCTTTGGTGAAATTTTAGGATTAAAGACATGTGCCTCAATGTTTATCACATTTTTCTTTGATGTTATTTTGCAATTCCAGTATGAGTAACTGAAATCTGAGAACAAAAATCCAGCAAACCAGATACAGCCCTGGTCAGGCTGACCTTACTGAGTGTAGCTTCCATAGTGTACAGGGACTAGAATAGAATTGCTACTCACACATATGGGCTATTAGCTCTATTCACATACATAGAACATAGAACATAGGACAGTACAGCGCAGTACAGGCCCTTTGGCCCTCGATGTTGCGCCAATCCAAGCCCATCTAACCTACACTAGCCCACTATCCTCCATATGCCTATCCAATGCCCGTTTAAATGCCCATAAAGAGGGAGAGTCCACCACTGCTACTGGCAGGGCATTCCATGAACTCACGACTCGCTGAGTAAAGAATCTACCCCTAACATCTGTCCTATACCTACCACCCCTTAATTTAAAGCTATGCCCCCTCATAATAGCTGACTCCATACGTGGAAAAAGGTTCTCATGGTCAACCCTATCAAAACCCCTAATCATCTTGTACACCTCTATCAAGTCACCCCTAAACCTTCTTTTCTCCAATGAAAACAGCCCCAAGTGCCTCAGCCTTTCCTCATACGATCTTCCTACCATACCAGGCAACATCCTGGTAAACCTCCTCTGCACCCGTTCCAGTGCCTCCACATCCTTCCTATAGTATGGTGACCAAAACTGCACACAATACTCCAGATGTGGCTGCACCAGAGTCTTATACAACTGCAACATGACCTCAGGACTCCGGAACTCAATTTTTCTCTACCAATAAAAGCCAGTACGCCATATGCCTTCTTCACTGCACTATTTACCTGGGTGGCAACTTTCAGAGATCTGTGTACATGGACACCAAGATCCCTCTGCTCATCCACACTACCAAGTATCCAACCATTAGCCCAGTACCCCATCTTTTTGTTACTCATACCAAAGTGAATCACCTCACACTTACCCACATTGAACCCCATTTGCCACCTTTCTGTCCAGCTACAATAACAATATCTTACACTTACCAGGAACATTAAACATAATTAAACCTCACAAGAACCTCCACAGGAGTTTTATCAGAAGGAATTTGTCAAGAACACACATGAAGATAAATAAGAGCAAGGGATTAAAAGCTCAGACAATTAGACTGCCTTTAAGAAGCATCTAAATGGTGAAGGGCACAGCCATATTCCAAAACCATAATCATATTCTAGTGCAGTTCCTTGGCCACATCATCCACACACGTCAGCACAGCTCTTCAACAACAGTGACTCTTCAGGTTATGACCCTGTAGCAACCTTTGTGATGACACTGGGTATAGATACCACAATATGGTAGAAATAGAACAGACTGGAAGGAACATTCAGAGAGACACAATAGAGAGAGACATTCTCGAAACAAATCACAGAGAGCACATGAATGTAATACATGAAGAATTTAGATTAATCCTTACCTAATGTAATTGTAGATCAAACCCGAAAGCTTTCCAGGTCTTGTTCTATGTGGGCAAGGACTGATTCAGAGCTGTGTATATCCATGAACGCCATATACAGCATTTTAATGTGCAATAGATGGTATTACATTGGAGTCTATCATTAAAGTCTTGACTTGCCTTCTCCTTGACTAGTCTATAAAGAACCTAAACTTATAGTGTGGTATCAAACCACTTGACAAAATACTTCATGGTGACACAAATTCAGTATTTTCCATTTCATTTTCTATTTATTTATTGCCTTGATTTGTCTAAAACATGATTCTTTTGGCAAACGAACTCAAAATGAAAGCCGTCCATTAATTTAAAAAGATAGCATAAATGCAAGATCCATCAGAATGTATTGACATAAATTGTGAACAGGCACCCTTCTGTTGTTCACTTGTTCTGCAATCATCTATTATTAAAAAGCATTGTATTCCAAGTCCTGCAAGGAAGTCTTCAATGGATTTCAACACTGAAATCTAGGTCTCAGCTCCCCCCCTCTGTAACTAGATCCTCGACTTCCTCACCCATAGACTACAATCGGTAAGAATAGTCGACAGCACTCCTCCACTATCAGTGCCCCAAGAGGCTTCCTGATGCAGGGCTTTTGCCTGAAACATCAATTTTCCTGCTCCTCAGATGCTGCCTGACCTGCTGTGCTTTTCCAGCACCACTCTAATCTTGACTGCGTACTCAACCCCTTACTATACTCCTTATAAAATCATGACTGTGTGGCCAAATTCCATCCCAACTGCATTTGCAGGTTTGCTGATGATGCCACTGTTTTAAGTCAGATCTCAAACAATGCCGAGACAGAATACAGAAAAGAGACTGAGTGTTTAATGGCATGGTGTAAAGAGAATAATCTCTCCCAAAACTTCAGTAAAATGGAAGACCTGGTCATTGACCTCAGGAAGCAGAGTGGAGGACACGACCTTGTCTCCACCAATGGTGCTGAAGTGGAGATGGTTGATCACCAGCAATCTGTCCTGGTCCACCCACGTTGATGCGATAGTCAAGAAAGCACAACAACTTTTCTATTTCCTCAGGAGGCTGAGGAAATTTGGCATGCCCACAAAGATTCTTGCTAATTTTTACAGATGCACCATAGAAAGCATTCTGTTGATCTGCAACACAGCATGGGGTGATAACTGCTCTTCTCAAGACCTCAGGAAATGAACACAGCCCTGTCCATCACGCAAACCAGCCTTCCGTCCATTGACTCCATCTATACTTCTCGCTGCCTCGGGAAAGCAACCAACATAATCAAAGACCCCTCCGATCCCAGTTATACTCTCTTTCACCCTCTTCCATCAGGCAGAAGATATAGCAGTTTGAATACACATATGAACAGATTCAAGAACAGATTCTTCCCCACTGTTACCAGACTTTTGAATGGACCTCTCAAACATTAATCCTTGTAGAGAGATCACCCCATCTTCCACCTCGGAACCCTTCAACCCCATGGCATCAATGTGGACTTGACCAGTTTCCTCATTTCCATTCCCCCCACCTTACCCCAGTTCCAACCTTCCAGCTCAGCACCATCCTCATGACCTGTCCTACCTGTCAATCTCCCTTCCCACCTTTTCGCTCCGCCCTCCTCTTGACCTATTACCTTCACCCCCCCACCTCCATCGATGTATTGAGCTCTCAGCTACCTTCTCCCCAGCCCCACCCTCCTCCCATTTATCTCTCAATCCCTGAGGCTCCAAGCCTCATTCTTGTTCAAGGGCTTTGGCCCGAAACATCAATTTTCCTGCTCCTTGGATACTGCCTGACCTGCTGTGCTTTTCCAGCACTACCCTAATCTTGACTATCAAACAATAATGCTGATCTCTTTCTCTCTGCATCTTCTTTGTGGCTGTAACACTGCATTCTGCACTCTTTTTTACTACCCTGATGAACTTTGCATAGTATTAAATGCCTGCAGAGCACATAAAACAACACTTGTCACTGTGTCTAAGTACATGTGACAACAATAAATCAAATTTAAACTCCAGGCTGCAGTAACGTTTTGGGATTTTGCAATATTAAGTGTGTACATTTAGTAGCGGCTGCGTTCATGCCAGATTCCATGCTGTCTGCTGGTTTTTGCTGCATTTAATCTTTTGGGCTGAATTTTCCTGGCCCCAGAAGACTTGGAGGTAGAACCAGACATGAGAATCATGTGACAGGACGGCTCCAAAATACCATCCCAACGCCTGACCAACAGTGACGACCTCACCCCCAGCAGTGGGTAGCTGTCGTTGTTCAGTCTTCCCATTTCGTGGCACAATTGGTGACACTTGCTGGGTCTTTGAGATGGTTGGGGGTATGGTGCTCCCAGTGAGGCTGAAGCCCGGATCTTGCTTGGAGGCTTGAACAACTGACCAGGGGTGAACGAGGCCATCCTTAAATCCTACTCCTGACCCTGCCATCCAGCCCTCACAGGCACCGCGATCAATAATCCATGGCCAGAGTGGGAGGCCATTTGTGGGGCAGTTCAGGCATTGTTTAGGGAGTTAGGACTGAGCTTACAGCAGAACAGACCTCCAACTACCTCTATCGTGATAAGCAAAATCTCTTTAAACAGGGCAGGGGCTGAATAGCTGAACTCCAATATTCCGAAGATCGACAGCAAAACAGAATCCAAAACCAGGACTGAGCATCTTTGCCTCATAAAAGGAGCTGAGTGTTCTGGCGTCATGCCCAAAGGAGCTGGTGTGATTGCGTCGCTCAGCTGGTCAAGTGAGTCACCACGGTGAGAGTGGATTGTTTCACCAAAGTGACCACTACTGACAGTGGGCAACGAAAGTGCCTGATTTGGGAGGCCTGCCCACTGCCACCCCCTGTCCCTGCCCACTGGGACCACAGGGAGACTGCCCGTGTTCATCAGGCTCTCTGTGCAAAGGGCCAATTGGCAGGATGCTGGCAGTGTCAGCAGGGAGTCCTTCATTGGCCATTTCAGAGGCTCAGTCAGGCTCTGTGTGGGAGAGCCATCCTTCACTGCCCCCTTGCTGGGAAAGTGACGGGAATGTGGCTGACCACCAACCTAACTCTCCCCCAACCTGTCTACACCTTGCTAAGTTACGCCCCCAATCCCAGTGCCACTCAGTTAGTCCTGGGAGGTGGGTAAAATCCATCCCATTATATAATTAATCCCAATCATTTACAGCACTGTGGCCCCAAGATCAGATAATCCAAGAAATTATTCAGTCATTTCCATTCTGGCTAGAATTGTGAGGGGAGGGCACGAAGGAGCAATGAACAGGAAAATTCCATCCCCACTCCTAACCACACACATACACATGCACAAATATAGACACACACATATGCACATACTCACACACACATATCCAGAACTAATTATTAATTAATAGATTCATACAGTGCAGAAAATGCCTGTCAGCCCATTGAGTCTGCATCAACATAACAACCTCTAAAATTGTACTAATCCCAATTTCCTGCTCTTGTCCCATATTCTTGATCATTCAGCACTGTGCCCTCTACTATTGAATTACTGACTCAATCTTATGGCCATCAATTGCCTTGCTTCATTTGTGACGAAGGGCTTAAGCCTGAAACGTCGATCCTCCTGCTCCTCGGATGCTGCCTGACATGCTGTGCTTTTCCAGCAACACACTTTTTGACTTGCTCCATTCTTGACCACCTTCCATATAATCTGCAGAAAGTCAAACATATATTTTGAAATAGCCTTCCAAATGGCTAAGACAATTTTGACAAATGTAATGGTTTCACCTTCACCAAGAGATGATCCACTCTGGTCTCAGAGGCTTCTCTCTCTCTCTCTCTCTTTCGAGTGAACAGCTGGAAGGTTACCATGCCATGGGTGAATGGCAAGATTGAGGTGGCAGTGATTTCATATTGACTTCCACCAGTCTAAGATTTGAACTTACACTTTTTGCTCCAACATCACAAGCCAGACATTCAGCCAGCTGAGCAGTGAATGTTCGTGTTTAGCTTTCCTGACAAATTCTCTATGATAATAATTTGAGATGCTACCATTCTTAAAAAAATTAAATCTCTCACCTCAAACATTTACCATGTGGATTAAACACCACTATAATTATTTTGTTATTACTCTAAACTTCAAGGTCACTGTGAACTCATGAAATATGTTTCAGTTGAACCAACAAAGTGAAAGGGATTGTGGAATGATAGTTCAGTGAAAAGGGCATTGTCATGGAATCATTCAGCATTGAGAATTCTCAGTACCTTTGGAGTCTCTAACAAGGTTTGTAAAAATCAATTGCACAATTCTTTTCTAGCTAGTGTATTTGAGTCCATATAAGAGATACTTCCTGGATTTTAATTTTGAAAAATTAAGTCATTCAACACAGTGATTCTAAGGTTGCAGAACAAATATTTGAAACAGATAATAGAACTTACTTAAATTAATAATTTGTATTTGAGTGAAATTATTGATGCTGTATCACTCACCAAATCATTGCATATTACAGAGTCACAGATTTGTTATTGTGCAAGAGAGGACCATTCAGTCTGCTGTGTCTATTTATAGAAAGCTGGTTCCTGAATGGAACACATGAATGGATGTCACCTCGGCCATATAAAGTCAACATATCAGCCAGTCGGTGCCCTTTCCTTTTATGCTATAAATTGTTTTTATCATTTGAAACTTGGCATTCATGTACATGTTCTGATGAGCACAAGGTGTCTCTCTTATCAACTATATTCAAATTCTGCACCATCGAGAGACTAGAGGCATAAGCATATGTTCCAGGCTGATTAGTTGAGGACATCTACCATCTTTCAGATTAGTCTTTAAACTGAATTCCCCCATTTTCCCTCTCAAAGTGGCAGTAAAAGATCTTCCGGTGTCTTGGTTAATATTCATCCCTCAATCTGCACTGTTAATAACAATTATCTGGTCATTATCCAATCGCTGTTTGACGGAACTCCCTGTATGTAAATTGGCTGATGCATTTCCTGCTTTCCAAGGGTAACTACACTTCAGAAATACTTCATTGGCTGCAAGCTATTTTAATGAGATCCTGGGGTTGAGAAAGGCACCATTTCATCGCCATCTACACCCGACTCAAGCAACATCGAAGTCACCAATCCTCAGGCATCATCTTTGCCGCAGGGGTGATACCCCTCCTCCTCCTCCTCCTCCTCCTCCTCCACCGCCTCGCCGCTACCTGCACTAGACCCACCAATGTCAAAGTCACGTATCTCACCACTGTGCCCACCTCATTGATGTTGCCGTGATGCCCTTCTGCTGCGAAGCTGGACTCAACCACCAACGAGATCGCCTGTCCTCAGGCGCTATCATTTGTCACTGGGCCTACCTCGCCAACATTACCTCTGCTGATGTATCAGCCGCCAATTCCAGGGCCTGTGATGGCTCTGGAAAAGTAAGTAGGCCCTCACTCGCCTCTGCACTGGGCCCATTTGCGGTCTGCAGTCAGTCCAGTCATAGTAGGCCAACCTTTCACTGAGGAATGCTACACATGAAGGCTAGGATTCACCAGGGAGGTGGTGCCATATGGTTCAAACCAATCTGGAGAATGGGCACCATGCTGCCAGTCAGTGCTTTGCTCACTTTAGCTTTGAACTTTCTCAATTGGTGGGTTGGATCATCAGCAAACCCTGGCTCACATATATATCCAGTTGGTGATTGATGTGCCATTGTATTTTCACAAGTGAAAGCAGTTATTTTAGATTTTTCTAGTGGCAACAAGGACATTTTCCAAGGGGTTTGTTTCCTTAATGCACCATTTATAATCCTGTAAGTGAAGCATAGAGAAAAGGAGCAGGAATAGGCCATTCCTCCCATCAAGTCTGCTACACCATTCAATATGATCATGGCTGATCAGCTAACTCATTACTCCGTTCCCAATTTCTCTCCATATCCAATGATCCCTGCAGTTATAAGAACTATATCTACTTCTTTCTTGGAGACATTCAGTGTTTAAGCCTCAAATACTGTCTGTGACAGAGAACTCCACATGCTCACCACTCTCTGTGTGAAGGAATCACTGGTCATTTCAGTCCGACTTAGAGGGAGAGACAGAGAGAAGGGAAGACAGCATCATGCCACTCTGTTCAGTTGTAATGCATGTGAATGCCCACTCGTCCATCAACAAGTAATGATGATTTCATTTTAAAGCAATCTTCTGTGTCCTCATTATGTGTCTCCAACACAAACGTGCACTAGGATACCAGGAACACCTACTGTACCAATGGGTCATTATATCTCTGTGACAGCCATACATTGCAGAACTATCATCAAGCACAGCAGGCAGAGAGAAGCAAGGACTTTCCAGCAGTGATTTGCAGTATTAGTCAGCTAAGGTATTAAATATCACTGTGTGCTGCAACCTTTTTTTTTATATGCCATCCAATGACAATTGAATATGGAGGGCCTGGGGGCAGAAAGCACAAAAGCTACTCAAGGAGGTAGAAAATAGAGTTGATGACTACCTTTCCTCAGCATCAAGGTACAACCAACCAGTCCGGTTGAGTAAATCTAATTGCATTTGTCCAATTGAGCTGTTGCACGATGTAAAGGTTTCACAATTTCACCCAGAACCCTCATAAAATGTACTGTCTCTGACATCTGTATCAATACCCAGAGGCCACACAAATGTCACACCCATCTTCACCTGCTTCATCAAAGACCTTCCTTCCATCATGAAGGCAGAGATGGGGACGCTTGTCAATGACCGCACAATGTTCAGCATCATTTGTGACTCCGCAGATGCTGAAGCAATCCATGTCCATATGCTGTAAACTCTGGACTACGTATAGGCTTGGGTTAATAAATGGCAAGTGGCATTTGCACCACACAATTGCCAGGTAATGGCCACCTCCAACCACTCCTGGAATATCCACTGTACACCTGCTTAAAACAACTAGCAAAGTTAGGGTCTGGGCTACTTTTGTGAACTGTTTTAAGGGGGTCTGGTCTATAACAATTGGAATGTCCATATCCATTCTGTGACTATCTGTAGCTATAGCAGCAGTTCAGTGGCTTGGAAATTCACAGCAAGTAACTCACCTTCTGTCTCCTCAATGGCTGATCAAAGTCAACCATTTGTTGTAGATCTGGAGTCACTCATCGGCCAGTCCGGGTAAGGTTGCCAGATTTCCTTGCCTGAAGGGTATTAATGAACCATGAAGGGCTTTGATTTGATTTGATTTATTGTTGTCACGTGTCTAGGTGCAGTGAAAACGTTTGTTTTGTGTGCAGTACAGGCAGATCGTACCATACAAACTGCATTAGGGTGATAGAACAGAGCGAGTTGCAGAGAAGGTGCCCAACTGCACCTGATGATGGTTCCTCCTCTTGCCTGGAGTTTATACCTGTATATTGAAAGAGCAAATAAGTGGGTTTGATAATGTGTTCAGAAGACATAACATCCAGTTAAAGACGTAGAAATGAGTGCGTTTCTGAAGTGCAAGGCAAAGCTGGATAACTTTAATGGTAAGCCTTAACTAGATTAGATCTACACCATCCCATCTTTTGTCTCCTGCATTGTCTCTCATCACTGCAACGACAATGTCATCACCTTGGTACTGTAAGGGGATTTGTGATTCCCCACCCATGTGTGATCCTGGTTTTATGCAGTGTTCTCATGCTACGTGAAGACAACATCTGAAGCATTTTGTTCCAGTGTTACAAGGATAGAGTGGATGGGAAGTACAACAGTTAAAGTTGTTAGGAGAGGAGAAATTGTTTATTAAAGAAGCTACAGGGAAGAGTACTATAAGAACAAACAAGGATCATTAAACGTCTGTATTGGAAGAAATTCTTCACATTTTATCAATGACACTCCAGTGATGTTCCAGTGCAGAAATTGAATTCAAGGCCATTAATATAGTACACTGATGCCACTTGTCATATCTTCCATAGTCACCTAACTAGGTTCACAAATGTTGTTTATGGAAGGAAATCTGTCATCATCTTACCCAGTCTGGCTTACTTGTGATTCCAGACCCAGAAAACGTGGTTGACACTAACCTCTGAAATGACCTAGTGAGGGCAATTAGAAATGGACAAAGAATAATGACCTAGCTGAAGACACCCAAACCCAATGAAAGATCTTTAGCCTCATTTGGTGACCGGAAAACCTTGAATTCAGCGGCACCAGCACTTCATCCTGTCAATTTCAATGGGTGGGTTGGGATCCAGTGGAAGGGCTGGTTAAAATATTGGAATATACCTATCCAGCACTCGATCCTTCCTTTGTCAATTGCAGCTCTCAACATGGTCTAATGGACCCTTGAGTGTGGCCTCCATCCTCGATACACTTATGCTTCCATCCCCCAAGCTGACTGACAATCTGGTAGGCTGTCAGGCAAAAAGCTGCACTAGATTCATTCAGAATTCGATTGAAAATAATGTATGGGAGTAAGAGCTGTATGCTAGCAGCAAGACTGCAACATCAGTGATAAATCATGGGACTGGGACATTTTTGATGAAATTTCAAGTGCAACTCTACCATGCCTCTGTACATGGCGTAAATAGTAACCAAACGTTGATCATGTTACTCTAGAATGGTATGACATCTGAATCTATCTAAGGCTCCCAGGACCTGTTTGTGATATTAATACATGGTGACAGCATTGGGGTTGAACCCTACACTCCTGAAAAGACTGGAGGAGGATTTGAGAGAGGATATTAAATGGTATCTGTTGTAGCTCTCACACTTGTGCCATTGGTATAATTTTGAAATCAGAGTGTCACTTGCAGCACTTGAATAATGGGAGCCACATTTGTCGCCTTTATCTCCTGATTGCTTCCCAAATGCAATGCTCAGTTTCCAAATAGGCAAGGAACATGTGGCAGAACCTAACCACATCTGTTGCTTGCCCATCCAAATGTGCTGAATTGTGAAGTAATTAAGGGTTAAACACAACTCACAATATTTGCACTTGTCTGATTTAAGTCAAGGTTCTGGGTCAAAATGAAGGTTCACTCCATCAATCTCAATTAATACTTGTTCAACTTAACTGACAGCTTTAAGTGTCATAGATTCATAGAGTCATAGATTTGTACAGCATGGAAACAGACCCTTTGGTCCAATTCATCTCCACTGACCAGATAGCTCAATCTCGCCTAGTACTATTTGCCAGCATTTGGCCCACATTCCTCTAAACCTTCCTATTCACATACTCATCCAGATGCCTTTTAAATGTTGCAATTGTACCAGCCTCCACTACTTCCTCTGGCAGCTCATTCCATTCATGTACAACCCTCTGTATGAAAAGGTTACTCATCAGGTCCTTTTTAAATCTTCCCCCTCTCACCTTGAACCTATGTCCTCTAGCTTTGGACTCACTCACTGTTGGAAAAAGAATATGTCTATTTACCCTATCCATGCCCCTCATGATTTTATTAACCTCTATAAGGTCACCCCTCAGCCTCCAACACTCCAGGGAAAATAACCCCAGCCTATTAGCCTCTCCCGATAGCTCAAACCCTCAAATCCTGGCAACATCCTTGTAGATCTTTTCTGAACCCTTTCAAGTTTAACAACATCTTTCCTATCGAAGGAAGACCAAATTTGTACACAGTATTCTAGAAGTGGCCTCACCAATGTTTCATACAGCCACAAAATGACAACCCAACTCCTATATTCAATATTCTGATTAATGAGGACAAACGTGCCAAACATCTTCTTCATCACCCTGTCTACCTGCAACTCCACTTTCAAGAAATTACGCATCTGCACCACTCTTTGTTTGGCAATGGTAGGTGGTACGTACGCTGCGATGGTTTGTCTTACCAAAATGTAAGACATTTTGGGGTGGCATGGTGATTCAGTGGTTAGCACTGCTGCCTCACAGCACCCAGGGTTCAATCCCTGCCTCAGGTGACTGTCTGTGTGGAGTTTGCACATTCTCCCCGTGTCTGCATGGGTTTGCTCCGGTTTCCACCCATGGTCCAAAGCTGTGCAGTCAGATGAATTGCTAAATTGCCAATAGCGTCAAGTGCAATAATCAGGGATAAGTGGATTGCTCTTTGGAGGGTCAGTGTGAACTCGTTGGGCCAAAGGGCCTGCTTCCATACTGTAGGGATTCTAATCTAATCTAAAAAAAACACACCTCATATCTATCTAAATTAAACTCCATTGGCCCATTTGGTCAAGGTCCTGTTGTACTCTTGAGATAGTCTTCTTCAATGTCTATTATACCACCAATTTTGGTGTTTCTACAAACTTACTGACCATACCTTCTGTATTCACATCAAAATCATTTATATAAATAAGGAAAAGCAGTGGATCCAATCTTTGTGGCACATTGCTGATCACAGGCCTGCAGTCTGAAAAGCAACCCTTTATCCCCAACCTTCAAACTAAATGTGTAAGTAATTGGCTAGTCCTACTGGATCCCACTTGATCTAACTTTATTAAACAATCTACCATACAGAACGCTGCACTGGCTATTTGCTGAAAAATTACCTTCTAAACTATAATATCTAATTTTGCTTTGTATTCCTCAGATTGTTCCCAATTGTTAATGCCATGACAATGGAACTGAGAACATTGCTATGAAAGTACTTCCATGATTAGCAGATTCCCTATTTGGCTTAAACTCAGCCTGTGAGTGCAATCTAAATACAGCACACTCTTGCTTATCCTACACAATCTGAAGCAAACAAGGAAGAAACTCATCCAAACTCAATAAGTGTCTTTGATTTTGTCTCAAATTGTGAAGTTGGCACCGAACTTGCATTTTACAGCCCTACAATTCTCACTGCTAGTGACAACGTTTGTTGCCAAGATCACTTCAGAACACTACAGCCTTTCCCACAGTAAAATGCCAAATATCAAAGATTAATATCAAAGATTAATATTCAATGATTTTGGCTTGCCAAAATCTCCAGAGAGACACAGTTCTTTCATAGGGTTTGTAAAATGTGGGAGAATTATTTGAGAGCGTGTCTGCTCCTAAACTGTCCCACAAGGGGAAACAATAGTTTAGCTTCTAACTTTTCAAACCTCCTCAGAATTTTATATGTTTCAATAAGGTCATTTCCTATTTTTCCAATCTTCAGTTAGTACAGGCCCAAATGGCTCAATCTCTCCTTGTAAGAAAATCCCTCCATACCCAAGATCAACCTAGAGAGTTTTCTCTGCACTACGTTCAATGCAAGAATATCTTTCTTTAGGTCAGGGGATCAAAACTGTTCGAGGAGAAAGTGAGGACTGCAGATGCTGGAGATCAGAGCTGAAAATGTGTTGCTGGAAAAGCGCAGCAGGTCAGGCAGCATCCAAGGAACAGGAGAATCGACGTTTCGGGCATAAGCCCGGGCTTATGCCCAAAATGTCGATTCTCCTGTTCCTTGGATGCTGCCTGACCTGCTGCGCTTTTCCAGCAACACATTTCGGATCAAAAATGTTCACAACATTCCAGCCGTTGTCTGACTAGTGCCTTGTCTGGTTTTATGAACATGTCCCACTTCTATACTCCATTCTCTTTGAAGGTTAACATTTGTTTTGCTTTCCCTATTACCTGGTGAACTTGTATGCCAGCTTTTTTGTGATTTATGCACTAGGGTAAAGTCACCATAGCCCCAAAGGACCGTAGGGTTGCTCTCTCATCAGAGATAGAAACGACTGGTAGAGATGAATTTAACCTGAGGGTCAGCCCCCTTGAAAAAATTAGGAAGTTGAGACATTCATGCTAACCTCAAACCTCTGCACTGTAGCTTTAAGCTGACTTTCTCAATTTAAGTAGTAATGCTGACCAGTCTAACGAACAGAATGTCGAAGAAACAGAAAGAGGAACCAAAGTTTCAATTTTTTTTAGACAGAATGGCTGTGGTGCAAAACCTAATGAAAGGAGTGTTTTCTTTGCTTCCTTGTGATCCTCCCATTATCATCTTTTGGAAGATTAGAGAATAGAATCCCAGTTATACAAAAAAAAGTGAATATTATTTTGAGCACACCAGGAGTTATTTGCATTGACCAGTGACTTTAGATATCAAACAATATACAATCTCATGTGCCTGTGATACCATGCATCATTGAAACTGTTTAAGTGAACTGACTAGTTGCATCTCTTTGATTTTTCTTCCAATTTATCCCTTAACTGTGTCTGTCTGTCTATGTATAAGTTGGATCAACGTTTCGGGCAAAAGCCCTTCATCAGGAATAAAGGCAGTGAGCCTGAAGCATGGAGAGATAAGCTAGAGGAGGGTGGGGGTGGGGAGAGAGTAGCACAGAGTACAATGGGTGAGTGGGGGAGGAGATGAAGGTGATAGGTCAAGGAGGAGAGGGTGGAGTGGATAGGTGGAAAAGAAGATAGGCAGGTCGGACAAGTCAAGGTGACAGTAACTGAACTGGACGTTTGAAACTAGGATGAGGTGGGGGAAGGGGAAATGAGGAAGCTGTTGAAGTCCACATTGATGCCCTGGGGTTGAAGTGTTCCAAGGCGGAAGATGAAGCGTTCTTCCTCCAGGCGTCTGGTGGTGAGGGAGCGGCGGTGAAGGAGGCCCAGGACCTCCATGTCCTCGGCAGAGTGGGAGGGGGAGTTGAAATGTTGGGCCACGGGGCGGTTTGGTTGATTGGTGCGGGTGTCTCGGAGATGTTCCCTAAAGCGCTCTGCTAGGAGGCGCCCAGTCTCCCCAATGTAGAGGAGACCACATCGGGAGCAACGGATACAATAAATGATATTGGTGGATGTGCAGGTGAAACTTTGATGGATGTGGAAGGCTCCTTTAGGGCCTTGGATAGAGGTGAGGGAGGAGGTGTGGGCACAGGTTTTACAGTTCCTGCGGTGGCAGGGGAAAGTGCCAGAATGGGAGGGTGGGTCGTAGGGGGGTGTGGACCTGACCAGGTAGTCACGGAGGGAACGGTCTTTGCAGAAGGCGGAAAGGGGTGGGGAGGGAAATATATCCCTGGTGGTGGGGTCTTTTTGGAGGTGGCGGAAATGTCGGTGGATGATTTGGTTGATGCGAAGGTTTGTAGGGTGGAAGGTAAGCACCAGGGGCGTTCTGTCCTTGTTACACTGCATCCACCTGGACACCCCGCGCTGGCCTATTACCTGCCCTCGACCTCTTCATTTCCAACTGCCGCCGGGATTTTAACCGCCCCAACCTGTCGTCCCCCCTCCCCCACTCCAACCTCTCACCCTCACAACGCGCAGCCCTCCAATCCCTCTGCTCCAATCCCAACCTCACCATCAAGCCAGCGGATAAGGGAGGCGCAGTGGTAGTCTGGTGCACTGACCTCTACACCGCTGAAGCCATACGCCAACTCGAGGACACCTCTTCCTACTGCTCCCTCGACCATGACCCCACCCCCCATCACCAAACCATCATCTCCCAGACCATACAGAACCTCATCACCTCAGGAGATCTCCCACCCACAGCTTCCAACCTCATAGTCCGGGAAACCCGCACTGCCCGGTTCTACCTCCTTCCCAAGATCCACAAGCCTGACCACCCTGGCCGACCCATTGTCTCAGCATGCTCCTGCCCCACTGAACTCATCTCTACCTACCTTGACACTGTCCTATCCCCCCTAGTCCAGGAACTCCCCACATACGTTCAAGACACCACCCACGCCCTCCACCTCCTCTAAGACTTCCGTTTCCCCGGCCCCCAACGCCTCATCTTCACCATGGATATCCAATCCCTCTACACCTCCATTCGCCATGACCAGGGCCTCCAAGCCCTCCGTTTTTTCCTCTCCAGACGTCCCCAACAGTACCCTTCCACTGACACTCTCCTTCGTTTGGCCGAACTGGTCCTCACCCTTAACAATTTCTCCTTTGAATCCTCCCACTTCCTCCAGACCAAAGGCGTAGCCATGGGCACACGTATGGGCCCCAGCTATGCCTGTCTCTTTGTTGGCTACGTAGAACAGTTGATCTTCCGTAATTACACCGGCACCACTCCCCACCTCTTCCTCCGCTACATTGATGACTGCATTGGCGCCACCTCATGCTCCCGCGAGGAGGTTGAGCAATTCATCAACTTCACCAACACATTCCACCCTGACCTTAAATTTACCTGGACCATCTCTGACACCTCGCTCCCCTTCCTGGACCTCTCCATCTCCATTAGTGACGACCGACTTGACACTGACATTTTTTACAAACCCACTGACTCCCATAGCTACCTGGATTACACCTCTTCCCACCCTATCTCTTGCAAAAATGCCATCCCGTATTCCCAATTTCTCCGCCTCCACCGTATCTGCTCCCAGGAGGACCAGTTCCACCATAGGACACACCAGATGGCCTCCTTCTTTAGAGACCGCAATTTCCCTTCCCACGTGGTTAAAGATGCCCTCCAACGCATCTCGTCCACATCCCGCACCTCCGCCCTCAGACCCCACCCCTCCAATCATAACAAGGACAGAACGCCCCTGGTGCTCACCTTCCACCCTACAAACCTTCGCATCAACCAAATCATCCACCGACATTTCCGCCACCTCCAAAAAGACCCCACCACCAGGGATATATTTCCCTCCCCACCCCTTTCCGCCTTCCGCAAAGACCGTTCCCTCCGTGACTACCTGGTCAGGTCCACACCCCCCTACGACCCACCCTCCCATTCTGGCACTTTCCCCTGCCACCGCAGGAACTGTAAAACCTGTGCCCACACCTCCTCCCTCACCTCTATCCAAGGCCCTAAAGGAGCCTTCCACATCCATCAAAGTTTCACCTGCACATCCACCAATATCATTTATTGTATCCGTTGCTCCCGATGTGGTCTCCTCTACATTGGGGAGACTGGGCGCCTCCTAGCAGAGCGCTTTAGGGAACATCTCCGAGACACCCGCACCAATCAACCATACCGCCCCGTGGCCCAACATTTCAACTCCCCCTCCCACTCTGCCGAGGACATGGAGGTCCTGGGCCTCCTTCACCGCCGCTCCCTCACCACCAGACGCCTGGAGGAAGAACGCTTCATCTTCCGCCTCGGAACACTTCAACCCCAGGGCATCAATGTGGACTTCAACAGCTTCCTCATTTCCCCTTCCCCCACCTCATCCTAGTTTCAAACGTCCAGTTCAGTTACTGTCTCCTTGACTTGTCCGACCTGCCTATCTTCTTTTCCACCTATCCACTCCACCCTCTCCTCCTTGACCTATCACCTTCATCTCCTCCCCCACTCACCCATTGTACTCTATGCTACTCTCTCCCCACCCCCACCCTCCTCTTGCTTATCTCTCCATGCTTCAGGCTCACTGCCTTTATTCCTGATGAAGGGCTTTTGCCCGAAACGTTGATTTCGCTGCTCGTTGGATGCTGCCTGAACTGCTGTGCTCTTCAGCACCACTAATCCAGTATTTGATTTTCAGCATCTGCAGTCATTGTTTTTACCTATGTATAAGTGGGGTTATGTTCAAGGAAAATTTGGGTTTAAATCATAGACTTCAGTCAGATTACCTCATTGTTTAAGTTTGCTCTGCTAATGTTACAGTATTAAAAATAAATTGTTAATTGTGATTTTAAGTTTAAATTTGATGTCTGATATCTGTTATTTGTAAAGGTTGGTTAGGAACCATTGGGTAATTTTGAGACTCATTTAATGTTTTCATGTTACTGCATTGTGAAAGCAGGGATAGGGAGGCTGATTGGTGTGTTTTGCTGTCCATGAGTTGTGAAACTAATTCCACTTTCTTTTCTCATTACCAACTGTATCTTTGCTAATTCCAGTTGTGACAACCTAATTTCAGGTTTAAATGTCAGATAATGACTTGAAGCATCTCAACTTGAAGAGACACCTCTTTTTCTTTTACCTTCCATTTATCTGATAACTCTGTCCATTCAGCATTAGTTAAAAAATTAAAACAATCCACTGTTATATCTTCCAGTTCCAAAAACACTTGCCAATGTTCAAAGCCACCTACGAATTCCATGTATTCATTAGAGTTTAGAAAATTGAGAGGAGATCTAATAGAAACTTACAAGGTAATTCATGGCTTCGAAAGGGTGGACACTGGGAAATTGTTTCCGTCAGGCAGAGATATTAGGACTCATGGGGTTTTTAGAGGGGGTCAATTTAGAACAGAAATGAGGAGACATTTCTTCAGCCAGAGAGTGGTGGGCTTGTAGAATTCATTGCCATGGAGCACAGTGGAGGCCGGGACATTACATGTCTTCAAGGCAGAGATTGATAAATTCTTGATCTCGCAAGGAATCAAGGGCTACGGGGAGGGTGTGTGTAAGTTGCGTTGAAATGCCCATGAGACATGATTGAATGGTGGAGTGGAGTTGATGGGCCGAATGGCCTTACTTCCACTCCTATTTCTTTTGGTCTTATGGTCTTACCATAGCTGATCATGTCATCTGTCAGATTTGCTGCCTCTATCTTCATAAGGATATCTTCATAAGGATTCAAGGGAGAGGAAAACTACTTGCTAGTCTAGAGGAGAGGGAGAGGAGGCTAATGTCTTAAACATGATATAATTTATTACATGGTAGCAACTATGTATAATTATGGTTGTGAGGTAGACATTGTCAAAGAGACTATGAAGAGGACGCAGAAATTAAGTATTACTCCTATGAGATCCAAAGCTGCCGTACCACCAAGCCCACATTCCATCATCATAATGGGTGATGCTTAAGGTACAGCTCAATATTAACCTTTACATTCATACAACATCTTGCCCAAGCTTTTGTTCCAATTTTAAGGTGATACATTTGTGTACAGAATTACATTTACAACAACCCTATCTCCTCCCAAATTTAGGCAGCCCAGCGGTTTCACTATTAGCTCAGAATGGTTTATTTTCAGCCTTGGAAGGTTGGGTGTCCTCTGCATTGAAGAATGTTGATTTTGTTCCTGTTCTTTAACAGCATTAGGCCGGTAAATCTCTTCAAACTTAATCTGTGGGATTGCCTTAATTTGGACCAATTTTTGTCGAGTGTAGTAGAGAAAAAACACTTGGAAGAAGAAGAGGCTTTTATCTTATGGAAGATTAGTTATTGTATGATAGTAACTTGGTACAAGATACCCTGGTGTGATAGATCTTGTTGCAGAGACTATGAGGAGGACTCATATGGTTAACCTGACTCTTTTGAGATCCTAAACTGTTATTCCTTCAAGTCCATATGGAAATCATAATAATTGGTACTTAAGACACTGCTCAGTATTACCTTTTCCAACCCTCATACCCTTTAAGCTTATTAACACTACCCCTGATTTGTTTTTATGGAAATACAATGTAGGAGAGTCCAGCACCTGTTACAGAAAATGGAAAATAAGATTGTTCCCTCTCAGGTTATCCTACATCTACTATCTCATCATGAGTTCTCCGCCTGAAGACAGTCCCTTTACTCATTGTTTGTTGATGCTTCATCCTACATCATTTCTCTGGGCGGTTTTTATCAGCACTGGTTTGTCTTTGTTTTCTTGTCTCAGGGGCTGGGCAAGGAGGCAGGTACCAAGTTTACCTGAGTTTACATGCCTTTGGCATTATTCTACATCATATGTTGGCCATTCAGGCGAATCCCACCTTCGCTCAATCAATGGCCGAAACTAATTCAGAAATCAAGAAGTATCAGTTTGTGAGCAGGCAGTGGTGACCACTCCTTTCTTTGTCATACCTACCATTTTATCAAGGCAGTTACACTTAGAGTCATAGAAATGTATAGCATGGATACAGACCATTTGGTCGAACTTGTCCATGCTGACCAGATATCCTAAATTAATATAGTCCCATTTGCCAGCATTTCACCTCCTCTGTAGCTTCCTCTTACATCTGTTCTTTAGGGTATATAAAGTGCACCACCAGTTTCCCATTCATGTGGTGTTCTTAATGAAGGAAAATTTTGACAGAATAGGCTAAGTTGCAGAAAAAGCATGCATTACAGACTCGCCGAGCAGACTATTATGTAATTCTTTCCCACAGAAGAGCAGAGTACACTCCAGACAGACTTAATTGATCAGAAAGCACTTTGTGACCACCTGGGGTCGTGGAAGATGCTATATGAGTGCAAGTTCTTCGCTCGGTCATGACATTGTGAATTGGATCTGGAGCTTTTTCTTTTCATTAACTGAGGGCATCTTTTGTGCAAATGGGCTGTGAAGCAAGTAATGACAAAAAACCCCATCATAACAGCTTAGTTACAGCAAATGGAAAAATACAGCATACTCTTTCTGGGAACAATTTGCAGCAAAACTTTTACTGGATCCAGATTTTGCAATTTCTGGAAGCAGTTCCCTATTTATCTCCATCATTTTAATTTTGCTTCCCTTATTTTCTTTCCCCATTTTGTTCCTTATCAGTCTCTGCCATGTTGCTGGCTAGGGATGAGTGGTGGGCCTTTCGTGTTGTGGCTATACAGGACATCGATTAAGCCACTTTTGGAATATTGCATACAATTCTGGTCTCCTTCCTATCTGAAAGATGTTGTGAAACCTGAAAGGGTTCAGAAAAGATTCACAGGGATGTTGCCAGGATTGGAGGATATGAGCTATAGGGAGAGTTGAATAAGTTGGGGCTGTTTTCTTTGGAGCGTCAGTGGCTGAGGGGTGACCTAACAGAGGTTTATAAGATCATGAGGGGCATGGATAGGATAAATAGACAAAGTCTTTTCCCTGGGGTGGGGGAGTCCAGAACTAGAGAGCATAGGTTTAGGGTGAGAGGGGAAAGATAGAAAAGAGGGGAACGTTTTCACGCAGAGGGTGGTACGTGTATGGAATGAACTGCCAGAAGAAGTGGTGGAGGCTAGTACAATTGCAACATTTAAAAGGCATCTGGATGGGTATATGAATAGGAAGGGTTTGAAGGGATATGGACCGGGTGCTGGCAGATGGGACGAGATTGGGTTGGGATATCTGGTCAGCATGGACGAGTTGGACCGAAGGGTCTGTTTCTGTGCTGTACATCTCTATGACTCTATGCCTCTAGGACTGTATTCCATTTCAATCCATACAGTCCCCTGAGAAATTCTGCAGGTGAAGATTATTTTGGGCACAATTGCTGAGCTATAAAGAAATACAAATCCCTCTGATTTTTGTGCTTTAACATGCCAGCAATATGCTTTGCATTCATTCTGGCTAAGGTAACTATGTCCAAGATCACAATCGGGCTTTTCAATGTGACGGAGCACCTGTGAAATGGGAGGAACATTATTTGATTGCAGATGTGAATGCTTTTAATTCTGACTTTATTGCTGTGGAAAGTGACAAGGGCAGCAAATGCTTCAGATAGTTTGGAATGCCCAGTCTGTCATAGAGTTTGTCAAATGGGATGTTTTAGAGACCACATGCTTTCTTCTGACATCTTGTCCATTTGAGAATGTTTTGCTAATGGTGTAATAAATGAAAATGTGAAAACCTGTCGCTCCAAATTGATTGACGCTGACCTGAGTGAGGAAGTAGCTTTGCTCTTGCTGTCAGCTAATGGCATGTTCAGTGTAGTCTGGAAGCTGAAATGATTATTCAGAATACGTTTTATTTACTTCCTTTTGTGGGAGAGAGAAGGTGCAGGAATGCTGGACTAGGTTCCAGCTTTTCAGTCCATGATGGTCCTTCTCCGTATTGTGACATTTACTCACCTTGCTTGTGTTGTGCATAGAACAGAGAACACAGACCAGTACAGTGCAGGAAAAGGCCCTTTGGCCCACCATGTCTGTGCAAACCATGATGCCATTCTAAACTAATCCCACCTGCATGCACATGGTCCATATCCCTCTATCCCCTGCCTGTCCATGTATCTGTCAAAATGCCTCTTAAATGTTGCTATCATGTCCCTGCTTTGACCACCTCCCCTGGCAGCGTGTTTTGGACACCTTTCAACCGTTGAATAAAACAAAAACTGATCTCGCACTTTAAACCTGTGCTCCCTAGTATTTGACATTTCCACCATGAGATAAAGACTCCAACCATCCACCCTATCTATGCTTCTCTCAATTTTCTATATTTCTATAGGGTCACCCGCTCAGTCTGTGATGCCCTTGCAAAAATAATCTAAGTTTAACAAGTCTCTCCTTATAGCAAATATGCTCCAATCCAGGTAGCATCAGGTAAACCTGTTTTGTACCCTCTCCAAAGCCTCCACTTGCTTCCAGTGATATGGCAACTAGAACTGCACACAATACTCCAAATGTGGCCTGCTAACTAAATGCAGCTGCAACATAACTTGCCAACATTAATGCTCAATGCACTGATTGATGAAGGCAAGCATGCCTTCTTTACCATCTTATCCATTTATGTTGCCACTTTCAGGGAGCTATGGTCTTGTATCCCAAGATCCCTTTGTGTATCAACGCTCCTCAGGGACCTGCCATTTACCGTCTACCTTTCTCTTGCACTTGACCTCCCAAATTGCATTACCTCATGCATGCCTATATTAAACTCCATCTGTCATTCAATTATTTGAAGAAAAATTTGAAAAAAAAATCACATCATGATTTTTAATATAAATCTCCTGTTGATGTTGGGAAATAATCAGATCCCAGGATTCACTTCTTCATTCAGTTGGAAGTGAAAATAGGTGCTCAGGAGGGAGAATGGGCTTTTAACTGTCATAGATTCAGACAGCATGGAATTATAACATTTCAAGTGTTGATCCATGTACTTTTTAAAGACGCTGAAGTTTCCTGCCTCAACTCCCCTCGCAGGCAGTGCATCCAAGATTCCCACCTCCATCTGGGTGAGAGAAAGATCACCTTTAATCTTCTCTTCTTTAATGACAAAAATGCATGTGTTTAACACATCACCTGACTCTCTTGCTTCACAGGCTTTAGGAAGGAAGGTTCAAAGAGGGTTCCAATAATGGAGCAGGAGACAGGATCTTTAGCTGGCCTTCATTATGCATTCTGGAGGGGGCTGCAGGTAAATCTGGAACAGTTTAGACGGGGTTTGTGCACTTTGAGAATGGAATGTCCTTGGAATAGAAATTGGAAAGTTGGCATTTGTGTCTCCATTGTAAAAACGATAAAAGATTTTAAGAATCAAAGTGACATTAAATGCAATTCACACTTCAGTGTGCATCCAAGAAATGCCAAATTGCTATAGTTAAAGTAAGTTCTACTACCTTGTAAAATGAGATTTCCAACTGGAGAAACTAACATTGTCCAACGTGACAGCTCTATGAGTTTCACCAAAATGAAAATGGGTTAACCCTAATACCTGTGCAACTGTACTCTGGAAGAGATCAAACTTTTCCATGTGATAGTTTTCCTTAATGTGTTGGGCATCATTGACATTGTACCTGTGGGACCTTACCCACAGATCTGTAAATTTCATAAAGAGAAAGGCACATGTAATTGAGTCACATCTGTCAAGTTAGGGATTTAAATGCTCACTTTCTGGATGGCAGTTACATGAGAGCACATGACACTGAGGAAATATACGAGAAAACGAGGACTGCAGATGCTGGAGCTTAGAATCGAGATGTCGTGCTGGAAAAACACAGCAGGTCAGGCAGCTTCCAAGGAGCAGGAGAACTGATTAAGGACTTATGCCCAAAATGTCGATTCTCTTGCTCCTTGGATGCTGTCTGACCTGCTGTGCTTTTCCAGCACCACACTCTCGACTGAGGAAATATACCTGCATGGACTGAGAATTGGTCAACAGCATGAAAATAGAGAGTAGGAATCAGCAGATCTTTCTCAAGTTGGTGTTCTGTTACTAGTGGGATACCACCAAGATCAGTGTTCGGTCCACCGATATCTTCGATCGATGCAAATGATTTGGATGTAGCGACCAATTTTAGTGTCTCCAACTTGATCAAACTGGTCAGGTGACTAAGTTGAGAGGAGCATGTAAAAAGGCTTCTCAAGAGGACCTGGACAGGCTAAATGACTGGATCAGAACATGGCAGATGGAGTACAATATGAATAAGTGTTGGCATATGAAAAACAGAATACTTCTTGGATGATGAGGGTTTAGGAAGTACAGGGGAACAAAGGAATCTGACTATCCTTGCTCATGAGTCACTAAAAGCTAATATGCACATGCAGCAAGCAGTTAAGAGGGGAAATGGTATATTGGCCTTCATTTCAAGGAGTAAAGATGTCTTTCTCCAGTTTTTAGAGCCTTGATGAGAGCTCACCTGCAGTATTATGTATAGTTTTAGTCCCCTTATCTAAGAAAGGATATACTTGCCATCGAGAAAGTATGGCAGTGGTTCACCAGGTTAATCGCTAGAATGGCAGGATTGTTTTATGAGGAGAGATTGAGGAAACTGGGTGGGTATTCCTTAGAGTTCCAAAGGATGAGGGGCCACCTCATTGAAACTTACAAAATTCTTATAGAACAAGCCAGGGTAAGTACATTTCAGATGTAACCCCTGGCTGGTAAAACCAAGGAACAATAATCAGGCAAGGAGTTGTCTATTTAAAGACTGGAATGAGAAGGAATTTAATTTCTGAAAATGCTCATCAATCTTTGGAATTTTCTGCCCCAGAGTGCTGTGGAATCTCAATCATTGAACATATGCAAAACAGAAATCGGTAGATTTCTACAGACTAAGAGCACCTGAAGATAGCACAGGAGAGTGGCAATGAAGTAGATGATCAGCCATGATCTTACTGGTGTAGCTGGCTCAATGGGCTGGGTGATCTTCTCCCGCTTCTATGCTGCTATGTTGCCATCATATTGTATCAATTTATTGGTAGGATCATTGTTAAAGAATACCAATCAGTCTTAGCTCTTATTATGACTGCCTTGAGTATATGTAAAATTCACGTAGCCACCATGTACTAGAGCATGGTAACAATAGCTTAGATATTTAGATAGTTCAGCTGAGAGTTAATGTGTAGCCTTATCAATTGCTCAAATATATTGATAATGCTAGAGTCATAGAGTCAAAAACATGGAAAAAGACCCTTTGGTCCAACCAGTTCATGCCTAAAATAATCTCAAACTAAACTAGTCCCTTTTGCTTCCTCCTGATCCATATCCCTCCAAACCTTTATGGTTTGTGGCTTATTATACAATGATGCCATACAAAGAAACTTTATTACAAATCAGGTAAAGAAGGAAATGGCCCAACTACAAACAAAGTTGAACAGGAAAGTTGAGCCCCAAGCCATTTTTGCTGAGGTCCATTTGAACAACAACTTGCACTAATTAAGTATCAGAAATCTAGGAGAATTTTCTGAGATGCATGGCAGATATTTTCATACAAAATTTGACACCTAGCCACATGAATAGATATTAGAGAGAAGTGAGTGAAGGCTTGCTAGAAAGGTTTAGAGCAGCATCTTGAAGCAGTAAATACAAGTAGAATCATAGAATCCCTACATTGTGGAAACAGGGCACTCAGCTCCTTGAGTTCACACCACCTACTCCCCTGTAACCTTGCATTGCCCATAGCTAAGCCACCTCACCTGCACATCTTTGTGAGAGTGGGAGGAAACCCCACAGACACAGGGCGAATGTGCAAACGCCACACAAATAGTTACCAAGGCTGGTATCAAACCTGTATCCCTATCACTATGAGGTAGCAGTGCTCACCATTGAGCCACCATGTCACCCATGGTGAGAAGAGAGAGAGAGGAGAGAGAGAGAGAGAGAGAGAGCGAGGCAGAGACTATTTGCTCAATATGAGCCAAAGCCCACACATCCATTTCCACAAACTCAAACACAATCAGCTCTGTAAACTAATGTATTACTAACTTTTCTGTTAATCACTTTAAATGATTTAACTGTTCTTTTCTCTATTTGATGTCAATGAATGTGACAGGTTGTGGTGAAATTCTGGTGACTGGAACATTGAAGAAGAAATTGAGACTCTGACAGCAGAACTATATCGTGAGTATGAGAACAGGAAGGCAAGGCAAGAAGATAACGGTCAAGGCACAGATTTATTTGCTAAATGTCTGCAAAACAATGTTTAAACTGTGTTGGAGCTGTGAGGGAAGTGTATTTTCTCTGTGACCATAAAGATAAGTGAGTTGGAGATAAGACCTCAGACAGCAGCTTGTTTTTGTTAAGGTTAATCTTCAAAGAAAGGCTAGAGAGAAAAGTATCATGTCTTAGAAAAGGACATTGACATAATTTGGAACAAAATTAGAGACAGCTGAAACCAATCATTAGCCACTCGACATAGTGCACAATCAAAGCAAAGAAAAGCTGTAAAGAAAAATCTTTGAATTCAACTCACTGTTGCAGCCAGGAAGAACAGTTTGGTCTCCCACTCATGAAAAGATTCAGGAATTCTGATGATGATTGATTATCTGTGACAAATATTGGCTTGTCAGATTTCTAATAATCATTCTCATTTTACAATATTATTACTCAGCAGTTTAATAAATATACCCAATTTTATGAAACTGTACCCAACTTGTTGTGTGCCATGGATATCGAGACTGGAACCTTTCAACCTCATTAGGGGATCTTACATCATTGTGTTGTGTTTCCTAACATTATCTGATGGGGAGAGGAAGAGATTTATTAACTCAGAACTCTGTATAACTGACCCAAAAGTCAGTTTTCATTTAATATCCTTGTAATATGAGGACCGTAAGATTATTATGTTTTGGAACAGCATCTTTGGATACAGAGAGTCACCATTGTGGTCATAAGTCCTTCGTCAGGAATGTGGAGGTGGGAAGGGGGCTGAAAGATAAATGAGGATGGGGCTAGGGAGAAGGGTACTTGGAAGGCAATAGGGAAATGCAGGTGGAGGGTGATGGTTATAGATCAGAGCAGAGGGTGGAGCGGATAGGTGGGAAGGAAGATGGACAGGTAGGACAATTCAAGAGATGTTCTTTTTTTTAAGATTCCTTCGGCCGAACAAGTCCACACCGACCCTCCGAAGAGTAACTCACACAGACCCATTCCACTACACTCACCCTTAACTAATGCACCTAACATGACAGGCAATTTAGCATGGCCAATTCACCTAACCTGCACATCTTTGGACTGTGGGAGGAAACCGGAACACCCAGAGGAAACCCATGCAGACACGGAGAGAATGTGCAAACTCCACACAGACAGTTGCCCGAGGTAGGAATTGAACCTTGGTCCCTGGAGCTGTGAGGCAGCAGTGCTAATCACTGAGCCACTGTGCCGTCCTGAGACACAAGCACCAAACAGCCCCATGGGGCTCCTCCATCGCCAGATTCTAGCCACCCGACGCTTGGAGGAAGAACACCTCATCTTCCACCTTGGGACCCTCCAACCACACAGCATCAATGACAATTTCACCAGTTTCCTGATCTCCCTTTGCCCCCACCTCATCCCGGATCCAACCCTCCAACTCGGCAACGCCCTCTTGAACTGTTGAACCTGTCCATCTTCCTACCCACCAATCCACATCACATTCTGCTCCAACCTATCACCACCACCCTTCACCTGCATCTACCTCCCACTTTCCAAGCTACAATCCCCCCAGCCCACCCCCAAAGCCCCACTTCTATTTATTTCTGAGACCTCATCCCTGCCTCACATTCCTGATGAAGAGGTCATGCCCAAAACATCAACTCTCCTGTTCCTCCGTTGCTGCCTGGCCGACTGTGCTTTACCAGTGCCACACTTTGATCTCCAGCATCTGCAGCCTTCACTTTCTCCTCTTTTGGAAACAGGTTTACTATATTTTGAGACTGTAACTCTGAACAAGAAAAGAATGTGCAAAACATTTAGACTTATGGAAAATAATTACATTTTCTAGGACTACAATGATTAGACTTCCAGTGTTCCAAACCCACCCTCCACTCCCAGCACCTTCCCTTTCACCGCAAGAAATGCAAAACCTGCACCCACTCCTCCCCCACCTCACCAAAGGGTCCTTCCACATCTGACAGAGATTTACCTGC
This sequence comes from Chiloscyllium punctatum, assembly GCF_047496795.1. NCBI lineage: Eukaryota > Metazoa > Chordata > Chondrichthyes > Orectolobiformes > Hemiscylliidae > Chiloscyllium > Chiloscyllium punctatum. The sequence goes on along the minus strand of NC_092749.1, from coordinate 103,478,274 downwards.
ATTTCCACACATCATCTACTGTGTCCATTGCCCACTTCCTCTGGTAGCTCACTCCATACACGCACCACTGTTTGCATGACAAAGTTGCCCCTGAGGTCCCTTTTAAATCTTTCCCCTCTCACCGTAAACCTCTGTTCTCTAGTTCTGGACCTCCCCCCATTCCAGGGAAAAGACCTTGTCCTATTCACCCTAACAATGCCCCTCATGATTTTGTAAAACTCTATAAGGTCACCCTCAGTTACAGTAAAGGTTCTAAAATGTGAAATCTTGACATGAATTCTTTTAGCCGTTGACTGGAAGTTTGGCTATCTCTTTAAAGGCTATTGGTCTCTATGGAGGTTATAAAATTTGATCCAAATTTGGAGTGGGAGAAGAAACTTTCATCCCTTAGTAGATAATTTATCACAAGAAAATTGGCTACATTTCAAAAATAACCCATGGCTGTGAAGTTTTGTGAAAGTCAGGTTATAAGAGACCATTCTCCATTTCATTGTAACAAAATCAGTATACAACAGTGGAAGTTCTTGCTTCAATTTATTGCCCACAAGTAGTGTACATTGTACAAGCTGAATAGAAATGAGTAACACAGTAAAAATAAACATGTATCATTCTCATTTATTTATCTGCTTTATTTCTACCATTATGTTATGTGGAAAGTCTCCCTGTATCTCTCGATTGCTGAAATATATTTCCTAGGAAACATCATGATATGCATCAGGAATGCTTGGGCTCAATGTTTATGTCCGATTGAAGTTGGGTATGAAAGGGAAAGAGTGAAAAAATACCAGGCCCAGCCACCTGTGCTGACTTCTTAGCCCCGTTCCTGATTAGATTAGATTACTAACAGTGTGGAAACAGGCCCTTCAGCCCAACAAGTCCACACCGACCCTCCGAAGCACAACTCACCCAGACTCATTCCCCTACACTTGCCCCTTCACCTGACACTACGGGCAACTTAGCAAGGCCAATTCACCTAACCTGCACATTTTTTTTGGTCTGTGGGAGGAAACTGGAGCACCCAAAGGAAACCCACGCAGACACAGGGAGAACGTGCAAACTATTAGCCATTTTTACCAAGGTTGGTGTGTGGGGCCTTAGTGCCCAGTCAGACCCGTGAGCCATTCTTGACATCACGAGGCAGGCACAGTCCAAGGCTGCCCATGGAAGGGATTTCTACCCAGGCCTCCGATTACAACAGTGGCCTGGCTGCTTTCTCGGCTTTTCATTTGAATGTTGGGGAGAGCTGTATGGAGGGTGCCTCCATTTTGTAGCACCCTCTCAGTCACTTACCCTCTCCTACACCTGGCTGTTGCTCCTCTCAAAATGGAAGGTCTTAGACGAGGCCGTCAACTTGGACAGTCTAGCCACGCCCTATAATTTGACTGGGAGCCTTTCTCCACTTAAATTACCATCTCTCTAAAAAAATCCCAGAGAGTGAATGATTCCCCCTGGTGGTGGGGAGTGAGGGAGGTGGTGGTTGTGATGGTGAGGAAAAACATGGAAGTGCATGTGCCACCTACTTCTTGGCCTCAAATTTGAAAAAGCAGTCCTTTGTGCAAGAATGGCTCAAAGATCTGACTAAAGATGAAGGACTGATCGGGGGCTGTGGAGTAGACAAGCTGCCAAAATCAACTTTAATTATCTCAATTTTGCAAATTCTAGCGCAGGAAATGGACAACCTGAGTAAATTAATCAGAACTTTTACAGAAATATACGATGACGCAAGTTATGTGGGAGGCATGACCTCACACAAAAATTGTATTGCCTTTAGTATTTTCCTTCAGATTAACAAATACAAACATCGTTGTGGTTTACTTTTTGAGGTCAAGATCTGTTTTGACTGTGGATTCAATGGATATTGAATAAGACACATGCTGATATTAATACTTTTATAAAACCAAAGCTTCACTGAAAGGGCTCTTTTAACATCATATGGGTGGCACGGTGGCTCAGTCGTTAGCACTGCTGACTCACAGTGCTAGGGACCTGGGTTTAATTTCCACCTCAGGCAACAGTCTGTGTAGAGTTTGCACATTCTCCGTGTGTCTGTGTGGGTTTCCTCCCACAGTCCAAAGATGTGCAGGATAGATGAATTAGCCATGCTAAATTGCCTGTAGTGTTAGGTGCATGAGTCAGAGGGGAATGGGTCTGGATGGGTTGCTCTTTGGAGGGTTGGTGTGGACTTGTTGGGCTGAAGGCCTGTTTCCACATTGTAGGGAATCTAATCTATCAGGGATACTAGTCAATGGAACTCATTATTTTCTAATATTTATTTTTCATTTAAATGTGTTTAAAGAATGTGAGTGTCACGAGCCAGGCCAGCGTTTGATGTTCTTCCCCTGGAGGAGGTGATGGTGAGCTGCCTTCTTGATCTGTGGAAATCCTCATGTTGCAGAGATCCCATAGTGCTGTTTGGAGGTGAGTTCCAGATTTTGACTTAGTGACAGAGAAGGAACGACAATATATTCTCAAGTCAGAATTGCACGTGACTTGGAGGAGGACTTGCAGGTGGTGGTGTTTCTTGTATCTGTTGCCCTTGATCTTCTTGGGTGCAGAGATCATAGGTTGACAATGTTTTGTGAGGAGAGCTTTAGTGAGTTGGTGCAGTGTGTCTTGTAAATGGTACGCACTGCTGTAACTGTGCATTATGGGGAAGGGAGTGAATGTTGAAGGTGGTGGATGGAATGCCAATCAAACAGGCTGCTTTGTTCTGGATTGTGTCAAGCTTCTGGATCTGCATTCATCCAAGCAAGTGGGGAAAATTTAATCACAGTATTAACTCGTGCCTTCTCAATGGTTGAGAGGCTTTGAACAGACAGAAAGTGAGTTACTCCCTGCAAAGTTTCTAGGTTTTGATCTGTTCTTATAGTCCCTATATTTATATGGTTGGTCCAGTTCAGTCTCTGGTTGATGGTAACCCTAAGGTTGTTGATATGAAAAGAGAATTTGCTGAGAAAGCTCAGCAGGTCTGGCATGTGTGGAGAGAAATCAGAGTTAACATTTTGGGTCCATTGACCCTTCCTCAGAACATGTGGTTGATAATTGGGGATTCAGTGATGATAATGCCATTGAACATCAAAGAGTTATAGTTACATTCTCTCTTATTGAAGATCGCCATTGCCTTGACATTTAGTGGACAGACCACCGGGACTGAGTGTAGTCCGTATCTTAGACAGACAGGCCAGAACAATGAGGGAACCAAACCTCTGATCTCTGTGCAGTTCTCCAACTGTTTTCTCATGATTCCTGCACTGGTGGCACTGGACCCACACAGCTGACCAGTCCCTGGACTGCAAAAGTGTAGACTCCCTGGCAGGGACTCTCCCTATTGGCTTAATAACTGTGCTCAAGCTCTTGGTCTAACATGATTGGCTACTGTTGCTGGGAACTCCCTGACTGAACAGTGTCTCCTGTGACTTATTCCTCTTAGACTTTGGGACATGACCATTCAGTTAATGTGCCATACGTAGTGAGTGTTTCACACATATGTCATCAGTATATGTCATCACACATATGTCATGTGTGTCAGGTGTGAGATTGACATTGCACAGTGCTGCACGGCAACCCGCACACTCCATGACCTGTTGCTGCTGACACCCATAGCAATCTGCCAGGCTTTGAGTCTATGATGATCACTAAGGCAGGAGAGAAGAACAGTGAGCTTTTAAGATCTGGCTGAGGGGGCGAAAAGGAAAGGCAGGGATGCTGTGAGTATGAAGGTAGTCACAAATTGAGGGAGCCCAAAGAGCAAGGTTCCCTGAGAGACAGCTGGGTCTAATCCATAAGCTGAATATCTTTCCCTGCATGCAATGTCCCAGTCCCCATGACCCCCACCCCTATTACCCACCAGCCCTGAAACCCCCTACTAGCCCCCTGAAAATCATCCAGTCTCCCAAAATGTAGCCCCTAACACCTACCTTGCAAACTCTGATAGACCCAGCAGCTGCCCCAATCTATCTTCAAATGTCAGCACTTATGTGGCACCTTCCCCACAACTTACTCTTGACCCAACTTACCTGGTACCCTACCTACTTGGCACACTACTATGCTGGCATCTTATTCACCTAGCACCTTAACTACATGACACCTGACCCACCTAGCATTCTACTCAGCTGGCACTCCACTTATTTTGCATCCTGCCACATTATCCCCCAGTAACCTGGCAGCTGATATACCCTACCCACCTGGCATCTGAAGAGGGAAGGTAAATTCCTTGTAGCCGGAGCCACTGGAACCAGGGGTCACAAACTGTTTAGGGCTGAGATGAGAAGAAATGTCTTCACCCAGAGAGTGGTGAGCCTGTGGAATTCTCTGCCACAAAAGGCAGTCAAAGGGAAAGCATTGTACAATTTCAAGGCGAAGTTGGATACAACACTTGCATTCAAAGGGATCCAATGTAGATAAGTAAATATTTCCCCTCATTATATTCCATCAATCACCCTCTTTCTCACTCATTTAACCTGTTGATGCCCATCTTCATGTGTTATGAGCCAGGCCAGAACTCCCCCCCTCCTCAAACTATTTTAAGAAGATAGTCCATACCCTAACCTTTTCTTATTTTAAAGGCAAGTGTGAAGTGGATATTCTGGGTGTGATGCAGCTGGTCAAACCACTCGGCTTTAAGCAAAACAGAATTTATTTAAACATTACGGTTGAAAAACAAACAAAAGGAAGCAGAATTTAGAATAACTTAACTATTGGAAATCTCAACTGACTTGATACAGCAACTTAACTAATTAACTGTTTGAATACAGTAGCATGCCATAAATGCACCCCTTGGCAAAAAGGTAAATTCAAACACAGATTCTTACAGCAGGAGGAAACAACATCCAGAGAGAGATTTCAGAGAAATTCAGGAATCTTTTGCTGAAGCTTGCAACTTCCCTGTACTCACACAGAGCGACTGCTACAGCTAAAATATAAACTAGAAAAAAACTGAATTGGGAGAACTGGCCATTCCCATTCCATTGTTAAACTAGAATCATCAGCACCTCTGCCTTTACAACCTCTCTTCAAAAAACTAAGGACAAAATAACCTTCTTAAAGTGACAGCATCATCACACATGTCCTTTTCAACCCTTAGTTGTCCACTCAGATTTGTATTATCAATGAACCAGGAGATGTCATAATTAGTACCTTCGTCAAAGTCATTGATATAGATTGTGAATAGTGAGACTCAATCAATTACACTCTCAGTATACCATTCATTCCAGCCCACAACAGAAAATTATTTGTTTTTCCTCCACTTCGTTTCTGTCTATTAACCAACCCTCAATTCCTGCTGTTATATTACCCTCAATGCCAAGATACTAATTTGTATAATACTCTCTTGTTTGGCAATTTATTGAATGCTTTTTGAAAATCTAGTACACCCAATGTGTCCCTCTTACCTACTAGTCACAACCTATAAAGTTTTATTGAATATGATTTCTGTTGAATGTCTAAGTTGGCTATGCTAAATTACACACATGCTTTCCGGGTGCCCTGTTATCATTATCCCTAATAACAGAACCTTACATTTTGTCTATGACTGATATCAGGCTTTCCCTACTTCCAGAACAGCAGGGTTATGTTTGTTACTTTCCAGTCCAAGGATTGTCATATAATGGTTCTGGTTCTGAAAGGGTCATGGTTCTGAAAGGGTTATGCTGAAGGCTACAATAAGCTCTACCCAATCTAATAACTCATAAGGACTTGGGTGGGAAAAGGCAGAAAATCCAAGGAAGACAGATCTATTATCTCAGTCTCCTCAAAGTCTTTGTAACTATGTCTAGCTTAGACCTGCCTGGTATGTGAATAATGAACAAATCACCTTCTGCTCTCCATTATATCATGGGGTCTATTAGCTGGATGGCTGGCTTATAGTGTAGACTGATACCACGGTGGCACAGTGGTTAGCACTGCTGCCTCACAACGCCAGAGACCCGGGTTCAATTCCCGCCTCAGGCTGTGTGGAGTTTGCACATTCTCCCCATGTCTGTGTGGGTTTCCTCCGGGTGCTCCGGTTTCCTCCCACAATCCAAAGATGTGCAGGGCAGGTGAATTGGCCATGCTAAATTGTCCGTAGTGTTAGGTAAGGGGTAGATGTAGGGGTATGGGTGGGTTGCGCTTCGGTGGGGCGGTGTGGACTTGTTGGGCCGAAGGGCCTGTTTCTACATTGTAATGTAATCTAATCTAATCTAAGAGTGTGGGTTCAATCCTTGTAATAGCTCAGGCTATCATGGAGGACCCTCCTTTTCAACCTTGCCGAACCCCACAGGGGGTTAAGCTGTCACCAGTCATCTCTGAAATGAGAGACCAACCCTATGGTGACATTATCTGACCTGACTGCTATCGAACAAAAAACAACTTTAAGAACCTCTTCTCATGAGATAGCCAAATATTTTTCTGCTTCCACGTTGACCAAATACGTCCTGTAGTCTCTGACAGAAAACGAGGTTGGTGTCAGCAATCTATCCAACCCCATGATAGCATTGGCTGGCACGATACACTCCGATAACAGAGACCATTCTAAAGTCCCGTGAGTCTGGAAAGTCAAAGGAAATTCATCCATTATCTTTGCAGCTAGCTTTTCTAAAACCTTCACATGTAGGATTTCTTGCTTTTTAGTTCCTTTCATTCCTTCAATATTATTTCTACTCTGATATTAATTGCTTTAATCAAATCAAATACTGCAAATGCTGGAAATCTGAGGTAATCTGAAGGAAGATTTTGATTTGAGACTTTAGCACTGTCTGTATTTCCAGCACTCTCTCTTCTTATTTCTAATGAGTTACCCAACTCATTGGACCGATGGTTCCCTCCCTTTTCAGAATGTTTTTGTACCTTTCACCTTTGAAGACAGACATAAAGTATACATTTAATATTGCTGCCATTTTCTAATTCTCCAGCATAGGTTCTCTTATCTTTACCTACTGAGATCCATGTCCATTTTCATGCATCTCTTCCCTTTTATGTGTCTGCAAATATATATTCTTATTTCTCTTGCTAGTTTACTCCCATATTCTATTTTCTCTCTACCAATTTCTTGATCATGGTTTGCTCAATCTTAAAATCCTCCTAATCCACAACATTGTCATCTCTTTTTGGCATTATAAGGCTCTTCTTATAACATAATGCCACCTTTAACTCTCATTTCATTTATTTTAGTTATCTTTTAAAAATTTTTTTTCACTGTTCTGTACCTCTTATTTCTTGATTGTCTTTCTCTCGCTCCCCACTCTCATCACCTTTTTCTTCTCCTCTTCCCCCTTTGCTACCCTTCTCCCATGTTTTCCATTTTGCCTCTGCTTCACCCTTCCCCCCCATCCCCCATGTATTTTGTCACATAGTACTGGCTTCAGCCTTGGTCATTCACAGCTCCTAATCTCCCTATAATGTCTCTATGCACTGTCATTATCACCTCTTTATTGCTACCTTTGCTTCTGGAGCCACGACTCACCTCTCGGCCTAGTATAAATACCTCCCTATTTCTCCCCTTTTTTAGCTTTGACAAAAGGTCAGTTAGACTCGAAACGTCAGCTCTTTCCTCTCCTTACAGATGCTGCCAGACCTGCTGAGATTTTCCAGCATTTTCTCTTTGGGTTTCAGATTCCAGCATCTGCAGTAATTTGCTTTTATCCACCTTTAACTCTCCTTATTTGCCACAAATGGATGATTTTTTAGTGAAGTTTTTGTCCCTGAAGGAAATGTAAATTAATCATGAAAAAGATGTTTTGCGTATGAAATCTGAGATCAGTATGGCTTTTAAATTTTAACCAACTTCGTATTACTGCTTCTGACACAGAAAATAACAAATCAGCTTTGACCTTCTGACGAATGTTTCATTCTGAATTTGATCTTCGCCAGGATAAGGCTTTTTTTCTCTCTAATTTAGAGAAATGTCTTTTTAAAACAATTTCAACATTCTTTTTGTTGGGAAAAATTTAAAAAATCTCAACACATGATTGCACGCAGCAAGAATCATATTTGACAAGAAACAAAACATGCCATCGATAATAATGCATCTACTCAGAATATTAAATATTCCGGAAATTTCAGAAAATGTGTTAAAGAGGGAGAAAACCACAGAGTGATGTTCCTCATCCTTTTTAAAGAAGTGGAAGACAAGACTGATAGAAAGTGAAGGAAAAAGACACAAACAAAAGTTAACGATGATGATGAAAAGATAGAGAGAAGGAAGATAGGGACTATGATTTGCATTAGTAAGTGATAAGATTCTTCATTTACAGACTTAGTGCTAAAGCCTCCATAAAGGAATGTGAGAGGTTCAGAATTTTTTTATGACGGCCCAATCTGAAAAGCTTTGAGAACCACAGGATTAAATAGTTTTGTTCTATTTTATTACCAGAAATAATAGTTGCTTTGAGAAACAAACATGGTACAACAGGAAAAAAATCAGAAATTGCTGGACAAACTGAATAGATCTTGTAGCGACTGTCGAGAAAAAGCAGAGTTAATATTTTGAGTCCATTGACCCTTCTTCCAGTTCATCCTCTGATTTGAGAGGTGACCTTATAGAGGTTTATAAAATAATGATAGATGAGGTGAATAATAGGTGGTTTTCCCCAGGGTGGTGGATTTCGAGACGGCAGGGGCATATTTGAAATGAGAAAGATTTTAAAAAGACATGAGGGGCAAGATTTTGACACAGAGAGTGATTTGTGTGGAGAATGAATTTCCAGAGGATGTGGTGGATGCGGATACATTAACAACATCTAAAAGACATTTAGATAAGTCAATGAATAAGAAATGTTTGGAAGAACAAGCGCAGGCAAGTGGGATTAGTCTAGTTTAGGATTATAGTCAGCATGGTCTGGTTGGATTGAATGGTCTATTTCTATGTTGTATGACTCTACAAATCTACTTCCATATCCCCACTGAGCAACAGGAGGAAATTATGGTTCATCTAGGACAGTACAGAGGAGCAAAAGCATCAGAAGAAACAGAGTTTGCTGTGGTCAGCATACTTGTAGGAGAACGCATCATTCTTGGTAAAGCTCCCAAACAGCTGCAGAAATGATCTGTTCAGTTCCAACATGTAGAAGTTTTTTTTTGTCAAAGTTTGACAGGCAATCAAAATCACCAGGGTTACGCATCAGGCACCTATTGTGTAATGATTAAATTCCCCGAAATAAAAGATACATTTTCTTCCTCAATGTTCTGTGACTAACTAACAATGAATCCTGCATGTGAATTCTGACTCTCCTGCATTGGTTGCCAGGTACTTATTGAGAAATCCTTAAGTAAACCTCCTTCAGCAGTGTGAGTAATGTAACTCATCAGTGAAAGCAAATCACAACCTGATCAAATAATGAGAGGCCACAAACTGCAGTCCAGAGTTTTGAGGTTGGGATCATTAGTATTTGGCTGCACAGCTTGCAAATATTTAAAGCATTGTTGAGATTCCTTGGAACCGATTTGCACAATGTTGGAAAATCAAGACTTTGTGTGTTTGATGTCCAAATTCTGTTTGTTCGTGTAAAGAAACTTTGATTATCATCCTGCCAACAAGTTTATATAAATTCAGCTGGTTGTATTCGTGAGTAATCAAGACAAAGTCATTGACCATAGTGTTAATATCTCACAATTAAAATGTTAAATGTTGGTTATTTTTAATGTGATGCAGTAATATCATAGATAAGGACATAATTTACCAAAGAATGTATTCAGCCTCATGCCAGTAGAGGTGGCCCATGAAGTATGCCATTCCTGAAGAAGGGCTTATGCCCGAAACATCGATTCTCCTGCTCCTTTGATGCTGCCTGACCTGCTGCGCTTTTCCAGCAACACATTTTCAGCTCTGATCTCCAGCATCTGCAGTCCTCACTTTCTCCATGAAGTATGCCACCTCATTTGAGGGGTAGGTATAGCTGGTATTCAATAAAAAGATGTGTGCTACCTGTTAATTGTGTGTTCATTTTATTTAATAAATTCTGGGTAGAGGACATTAATTGGGGATTTCACTTTGTACATATCAACGCACACTTCCTGATCTTAAAGCCTGGTTGGGTTAACAGGTAAATGCGTAAAGAGTCATAGTGGTCTACAGCACAGAGAAAGGTCCTTCAGCTCCTCCAGTTTGCACCAGTAAAAAACAGCCCTCTAACTATTCTAATCCCGTTTTCCAGAACTTGGCCTATTTCCTTGTAGGCCTTGGAAATGCAAGTGCACATCCAATTACTTCTTAAATATTCTGAGGGTTTCTACCTCGACTCCCCCTACAGCCAATGAATGAAGGCAGGGTCGGAATTAAAAGTGGGATCAGCGCAGTGAAAGGATCTAATTAACCGTTTGTGAAGCACGTGGTCTGCTGAGGCAGCAATGAGTCTTTACTGATTTTATGCGGCAGACTGATGGAAAGCACACTCTCTGCTCTGATACTGACCCACAGGTAAACACGACAGTGCGGTCCCATGATGAAAGGGTAACAACGTGTCTGTGTGCACTAGTCTCAGTCCATGCTGTGGAACCTGGTCTCCTAGTGTCTCAGCTGATCCTACCATTGGATAAAGGCATTGCTCTAGCAGGATTGTATTACAGCTGGAACATTGGGAATGTCATGGACAACCCCAGAACAAGATGGTAGTCCCACCTTCCTCTGGATGGTGAAATCCTTGGAAGAACACAGCAGTTCCAACAAATTGTGTCATTTTTTTCAGCAGCAAAGAATAAGGAGACCATTTTCTGAAGCACAGCTTGCAGAAGGAAAGGCGATAAAAACAATTTCCACCCAAGCCCTAGCCACATCACTATGGATATTTTCTAATCCATCTCAGAGATGTTGTTGCACTCTTCTGCAACAGTTGGGACTTGAACCCGGGACTCCTGGCTCCAATGTTCGGATGCAGAGAGTTTGATTGTCTGAATTATCTTGAAACACTTTGTCCTCGACAATTTGTGAGAAGGTCAACTGAACAATGAACATAAAAACGGCGTAATCACAGAACATAATTCACGTTTCGTATCTCATGTCATCTGTGCAAAAATTAGATACAAGGAAACTGCTTAACTAATCTTTTATTTTGCTGGCCTTCAGACATATCTGTGAATCAAACAGTTCAAGGTTAGCGACAAACTCAGTGGGCCCTCAGATCTGTGATGCCAATATTTTCATTTCTCGACAGTGCTAACTTTGGACAAGCGCCTTTCCTCTTGCCCATCGCGATGGGTGATCCTCAAAGGTCAAGTGTAAGGGGTCATGCGGAACAGCTGACAAAGTGGTGCTGAGGGCAACATCAATCGGCCCTTGGCACAGGCTCAGGGTTGGGAGTGATCCTATTTTCTGCAAAACAATCAAGGCTGATATTCGGAGGAGTCGCACTGTGTGTTCCACAGCAGTACGGGTTGGGACCTGCATCTGTGATGGCATGTATTGCAGAGGAGTTGTAGCGATAGCTGCACAGCAAGTCCCCATTCCTACAGCATGCTCCCCCTCCCCTCCCCCAGTTGACATCTTGTCATATTTATCCATTCTGGGGGAGGATGGAAGACGGTCACAGCTTAAAAGCCTTGTCACTGCTCCCTGGGTACCTGCATGATGTTGTTTCTCTGATTTGACTTTAACAGCAGAATGATGGCACAACATCTTTTCCTGTTGATCAAAACTATGGACCCAGCAGCTCTTAGAACATCATTAGCCTTTGGCATTCTCTTCCACGGTGAGCAATGAGAGCTGGGTCTTCGAATATATTCGAGACTGAATTAGACTGATTACAGATTGATAAGGAAATCAATGTTTTGGGGGACTGAGAGAAATGGAGTTAAGTCTGCAATCAGATCAGCTGATATCTTACCAAATGGTGGACTGGACCAGAGGGGCTGAGTGGTCTACCATTGTTTCTTTTTCTTACTATCCTGTTATGAATCACAAATTATCGGATATCTGAAGATTAGATGCACACAGCCCCTGATACGCTACACCTAATGCCCTTTATTTCTTTGCCTTTTAGATTCCTGTTCTATCCTAAAGCTGTTTTAACAGTGATGGAATCCTTGCTTGCTCACATGAACCATCTCTTGGTCCCAGCTGTAATTGCATTAGTCATAGCGTCTTTGCCAATATATCATTTCTTAGTTCAGGCAGGCAATTCTGCCTTCACTTTCAGCAGAAACACTGCAGCTGTCATGCAGAATGTGATGAACTCAATAGATTCTCAAACCTGTTCAGTCTGAATCCTCTCTCTTGCTGTTTCAAAACACAGCATTGGACTGCACAACTCAACAATATGATTTTCAAGTTGCAAAACTCTCCTAGTTTCTTTCCTTAGATAACTAAGCACTCACTTCCATTTCAGTTCATAATTCCAAAAATAAAACATAGCGTCTCTTACAGTCTGCACAAACAAACATGATCAAAACACATGCACAAACACTCACATGCACAACATGCATACACATATATATGCATGACATTAAATAAAATCAATGGCCATTTGATTTGAAGATGAACACTCAACCCTATAACACACTTTAAAATTTCCAAATGGTTACAATCAAATTTCCAACTTTTAGGAGAATAAGATATTAAGAAATAGGAGCAGGATTAGGCTCTAAAGTAACACAAACCTGTTTCACCATTCAATATCATTGATCATTAGCTTCAACTCCTCCTTCCTGCCCATTCTCCATATCCCATGATTCACTGGGAGACCAAACATTAGCCTATCCCGGTCTGAAATGTATTCCATAATGGAACATCCGTAATTCTCTGACATGAAGAATTCCAAAGATTCACAACTCTTTGAGTGAACAAATTTTCTCCTCCCCTAAGTGCTAAAGAATTGGTTCATTTTCTTGAACTGTGCCACCATGTCCGCATCCAGGGAAAAACAACCTTTGATAAGCATCGGCCTTTAATTAACCCTTCTCTCAAAGGGAAATGAATCTGTGGAATTCTTCACCACACTGGCTGGGCTGTTAAGTATATTCAAGGCTGAAACAGACAGGTTTTTAATCAGAAAGGGAATGAAGAGTCATGGGATAAAGCAGGAAAGTGGATTTAAGGATCATCAACTCAGCCAGGATCTCATTGAACGCAGGAGCAGATTCAATGGTCTACTTCTACTGCTACATCTTATGGTCTTATCAAAATTCAACATTGTCTCAGACATAAGCTCTAAAGAGATTCTAATTAGCAATTAGAGATTCTAATTAGTTTATAAAATGATGAGGGGTATAGATAAGGTGAATAGCAGGCATCTTTTTCTTAGAGTTAGGGATTTCAAGATGAGGAGACATGTTTTTAAGGTGAGAGGCGAAAGATTTAAAAATATACGTGAGGCAATTTTTCTATACAAAGAGTTGTTCATGATTAAACTTCCAGAGGAAGGGGTGGATACAGGTTTAGTTATGTCATTTAAAAGACATTTAGATAAGTACATGAATAAGAGATGTTTGGAAAGATATGGGCTACACTGGGCAGATGGGACTAGTTTAATTTGGGATTATGGTCAGCATGGAATGGATGGATCAAAGAATCTGTTTCTTTGGTGCATGACTCTATGATTCTATAACTTGAATTCAAACCATTCATGGAGTTCTCTGCAAATTTTAAAATAAAACCCAGAACAACTGAACCATCTTACATGATTACATAGTCATAAAGTGGCACTATCTCACTTCATACCATGTTTACCTGTACGTGTTATTGGGTCTACAGCTCGTTTTAAGAGAATTAAAATATGAACCAGGTCAGTCAAACAATTGCTTCTTAACAAGGATTCAGAATGATTAATAAATACATAGTATTACATTCAGATTCCCGACCACTATCATGAGCAAGTGGAAGATGATTGCGTTTTATCCATAATTGTTTGATTAACTTGCAAAGCTGCTTTGGCACAATGCAGTAATTATCTCCCATATGGTCTAATCTTGCAATAATCAAATCAGAAAGATGCAGGACCCCGATCACATGCAATTGTTTGAACCCACCCAGGTATGTCCCGTGCTCCAGCTAAATCCACCCCAAATGAGGCTTCATGTTCAAGTGAAACGACATTCAATCAGATTTATTTCAGATGAAAGCGTTTCTCAGAAGAATTTGAAAAGTGACATCAGCCAATCAAGGTGAGTCTAGATCACAAGGTCTGTGCATGTTGAATTACATCAATATTTATACTGTACCTTGAAGATAGTGAAACATTCCAAGGCACTTCACAGGAATAGTATTCAGATTAAAATTTAATTTTGAGCCACAATAAGTTATTATAAATTTTAAAATGTTGTAAGTGCAGCAAACAGGATTGATAAGTTCTGAACACAGGTGATTGAATAATTAAATGCCAGGGTATAGGAGGCAACTGCAAATAAATAGGACCAATACAATTTGATGCTTGTTGGTTGGTATTGACATGGTGGCCCTGTTTATCTGCTGTATGATTCTATGACTTTAATTCAGTTCCATCTCTAACCGTTATCTGAAATAATTGGGAATCAATCATCCTTGTGCAGAAACCCCTCTGAAATATCAAAGGCCAGTATCCTGTCACCAAGTCACCCTTTATTTACACATGTTACTGACCTGGCTCAGAGCCGGCAGAACCCCTGACTCTCCCATTTATATTTCTCAGCCAGGGATCCCTCCCTTGCGACAATCACTACATCCTCAGTGCTTCTTGATTACTGAATCCCACTTGCAGTGGTATCTCACATTATACCATCCATAAACTCATGTCATTCAGTGTTTTAACCTGTACCAAGTCAAATCATGAATTACCCCTGTGTTCACTGAGCAACATTGCCTCCAAATAAAACATCGTGATTTTAAGTTCTTGTTATATACACATCTCTGCATGATCTGACCCCTCCTTATCTCCATAGATTCCTCCAAACCGCAGTATTCTCTGCGATATCCAGACAGAAACCCCTCACCCTTACATTCATGAAGGAAGCCACTTTAATAGGGAGACCACTGAGGCCAAAGGTAATGTGAATGCATTGTGATAAGGCCTAGTGTACAGGCATTGTGTTTTACACTGATCTTGTGCGCGTGAGACTCCATGATCTTTTTTTATTGCACACTTCACCAGAGGTAAAGATTCATTTTTTAAAATTCTTTTGTGGGATGTGGACGTTGCTGGCTGGCCAGCATTTATTGCCAGTCTCTGTATGTTTATTCACAAAAGGGTGACGCCTAATGCTCTTTCTTCAGTGTGCGGCTGCATTGTTCAGAGATAACATTGCTGTCAATCCCATCAGATTTCTCAGTCTGCCAACTTCAAGCAAAACCCTTTTCCTTGAACAGAAGTTGCAGTGAATTGGGCGGGATTGCAACCCCAGCTTGCAGATTCCAAATTTTAAACAGGCCTAAAGTTACAAGAAATATGTTACTGGGAAGAATTAAGAGCATTCAGCTGTTGTCAATTGCAGGTAATTGTCAATTGTATTTGATGGTATGGTGGCACAGTGGTCAGCACTGCTGCCTCTCAGCACCAGGGTCCTGGGTTTGTGTCCTAAATTAGGAATGACAATTATTGGAAACCCTGATGAAGATGTGTGTGTCATGTGCCCTTTCTGTGTACAAAGATGAATAAATTAGAATCCCAGTGTGCAAAAAGAGGCCATTTGGCCCATCAAATCTGCACTAACCCTCCAAAGAATATCTTGGGTGTTTGTGTGGAGTTTGCACATCCTCCCCGTTTCTGTGTGGGTTTTCTCTGGGTGCACCTGTTTTCTCCCACAGTCCAAAGATGTGCAAGTTAGATGGATTGGGGTTGGGTTTCAGAGAATGCTCTTGGAGGGTTAGTCCAGAAGATAAAGATTAATGTTTAAGATTAGATTGGACTCCCTACAGTAGGGAAATATGCTCTTTGACCCAACAAGTCCACAAGGGTCCTCCGAAGAGTAACCCACCCAGATCCATTCCCCTAAGTTTACTCCTGACTAATGCACCTATCAGTATGGGCAATTTAGCATGGCCAGTACACTTAACCTGCACATCTTTGGAGTGTGAGAGGAAACCAGAGCACCTAGTGGAAACCCATGCAGACACAGGGAGAACGTGCAAACTCCACACAGACTGTCACCCAAGACTGGAATCGAACCCAGGTCCCTGGAGCTGTGAGGCAGCAGTGCTAGCCACTGAGCCACCATGCCGCCCACAAAATGAAAGGATCTGCATCACGGACTGAGTAGCTCTGGAAAAAAACTAAGTCAGGAACATAATACTAATTTAATAAGAACTATCTATAGTCAGCAGATAACCTGAAATTTAAACATTTAAAGCAAAAAGAAAAATCTGTCTCTTGGAAATGAGCTGGCCTGGATCTTGCTGGGTGCATAGTACAGGATGTTCTTAGAACTGGAACAATGTGTGTAAGCTGTACCATGGTTAGGTTATTTCTATTACACTTAAAATCTTTGAACAATGTTCAATTTCTATTACATTTGAAGTCTTAAAATAGTGATGCAGAATGGTTTTTACTCTTGTTTATCTTTATTTCTGTAATTGGTAAACTTGTTGAAATAACTTTACAGAGGGCCAGCATCCCAACACCAAGCCTCCTTTATTTACACATGAATAGTCATCACTTGACACTTGTTTGGCTTCTTCACCTCTCGGAGTGAGCAGACCCCTGACACTCTTGTTTATATCTATCAGCCAGGGCCCCCTGATTAGACCAGATTAACAGCCCCAATCAGGGAACTCAGATTCTATGAAGGTCCACCTGGCTGAACCTGTTTCAATCACTACACTTGTGTTTTGTTTTATTCTTTAGAGAAAGACAATAATGTTACGTGCTTGTATTTTACTGAAATGGTTTAAAAAAGAAAATACATTTATCTAACCTAGTTCTTGTCAGGAACCTGACTTGTCCAGAATTAATATCAAACTGTACAATCCCTGTTAACAACTGGGGCTGCAACATTGGAATAAGAATATATCAGTCCCGTTTTCTCCTTTGTAGAGGTGTCAACTGGAGTTGGGTGGAGTTGGATGCAAAATGTCAAGTCTGTGCTGATCAATCTTCGGTGAAGCTCTTCATCTTGACATGTCGCAAGTATTTTTCCATCAGATAGAATTTGACCATTGTGTTGTCAGTGTTCACATGAGCTGGGCTCATAAAACATGTGTGCACTTGTTAGGCTGCCACATTTTCAAAACAAAAATCATGATCTCTGCCATTCTGTTCAAGTCAGTTCAATTTTTTATTTCCCATTGTGAAGAAGCAATGCTTCCTGTTTAAATTACATAAGCAAAATTCCATCTGAATATTTGATGTCAAACATTTGGCGTAATTCCCAGTGCTGATCCAATCTTATCAATACACTTTCCGTCCGAAGTAAAAAAAGATAACATATGAAAACACATTTGTGAAAATCTGTGTTGTGCCTGATGTGTTTTGGATCCGGTGGCACTTGTCTTTTTTAAGTGGTTTGTCATCTGTCTTTAACAAGTTGCAGATTAGTCAGTAAGGCACAACACAATTAAAGCGATTTATTTGGAAAAGAAAAATAATCAGCTTCAACTGACGTTCTAATGTCCTGCAAAATGACAAAGGGGGCTGCTGTTTAAAAGAAAAAGATTGCAGGTTTTCTCTGCTGCCCATATTTAACCACACAGTGCCACAGAATCCAAGACAAATGAGAAGAATTTCATCCAGTCTGTTTCGGGTAACAAGCCCAGCTCATTGTTAAAAGGGTTGTGCATCAGCCTGATGGACAAATCCACAGCAATTCTCAGATCAAGAGGTGTGTGGGGGTGGGGGGGGGGGGGGGGGCACTTATATGAGAAACTCAGAAACAAAGAAAATAAGCAAACCATTCGTCCCCTCGAGCCTGCTCTGTCATTTAATATGATCATGGCTGATCATCTGACTGAGTCCCTTGTTCCTGCTTTCTCCCCATACCCTTTGATCCCTTTAGCCCTAAGAACAATTTCCAACCCCTTCTTGAAAACATTCAGTGCTCTGGTTTCCATTGCTCTCTGTGGCAGAGAATTCCACAGGCTCACCACTCCCTGGGTAAAGACATTTCTCCTCATTTCAGTCCTAAATGGCCTACCCCATGTCATTACGCTGTGACTCCCCACTCATTTAGAATATCTTTCCTGGGGTTTATCCTGTCTAGCCCTGTTAGAATTGTTTTTGTTGTTCTGAGATGTTCCCTCATGAACTCCAGTGAACGTGGTCCTAACTGATGAAGGGTTTTTACCTGAAACGTCGATTTTCCTGCTCCTCGGATGCTGCCTGAACTGCTGTGCTTTTCTGGCACTACACTAATCCAGAATCTGGTTTCCAGCATCTGCAGTCATTGTTTTTACCTCATAGTCCTAACTGATCCAATCTCTCTTCATGGTGAATCCCGGGATCTCCAATTCGGCTCATCAATGACTCACTTGGCAGCAAATAATGTCCAGCCAACCTTGAATTTGGTGGCGGTGGACTGTTTAAATGGTAGTTGCATGGGCCTCCCGTATCCCACGGCACATTCCGTGCTAGGGAATTCCCAGCTGATTTCTAGGAAGGTGTCCTTCAGAGGAGTCAAGGCTCAACCCAGGCATGGGGCGAGGTGTGGGTGGACACACAGGGTAGAGCCAACGTGTGCCTGGAACTCACTGTCTGAAAGGGTGGCTGAGTCAGAAACGACTGCAGCATTTAGATATTCGCTTGCATTGTCCCAGGCTCTGGGACACGATGGGCCAAATGGCCTGCATCACTTTCTAAATGCATATGAGTCTCTAAAACTGATTAGTGTGGCATACCAGGATTTCCTGGCAGGCTTCGCTGCTTGCACCATCACCAATAATGAGTCCTGGGGAAGGCTTACACCCGAAACGTTGACTTCTCCACCTCCTGATGCTGCCTGGCTTGCTGTGTTCTTCCAGCCTCCTGCCTGTTTATTTTGGATTCCAGTACATGCAGTTTTTTTTTGTCTCTAGCAGCAGTAATAATGGCTGGCGTACAAATCCATTCGGATATGTGCTTTTTTCTCTCATCGAAATGATAGTTTGGGGTAACAACTTTACTGGTGCTTTCGGTGTAATGATAGAAGCACCAAACACTTGCACCAACAGATTACCTCAGTACAGGTCAATCTGACCTGAAAATAGCACTGTCCGACTTCAGAGGTGGGTCACCTTGGCGTTATTACACCTTTCGGACCTAAGCCTCCCGTCACCAGGTGAGTTGTTCCAAATAGTTGGATGGTAATGAACTTCTCATTAAGCTTTGATTTAGACTGTCCTGTCACATTGTAAAAAATCGGGTGGCCAATGGGAAAACAAGCTGGATAGTACAGATTCTGGAAATCTGAAATGAAAGACTGAAACAGAAAAACAGGGAGAGGCTGAACAGGCTGGGGCTGTTTTCACTACAACTTCAGAGGCTGAGGAGTGACCTTATAGAGGTTTATAAAATCATGAGGGATATGGATAGGGTGAATAGCTAAGGTCTTTTCCCCAGGATAGGGGAGTCTAAAACTAGGTATAGGTTTAAGGTGAGAGAGTTAAGATTTAAAAGGATGCTGAGGGACAACTTTTTCATGTAGAGGGTGGTGTACTTTTGGAATGAGCTGCCAGAAGAGTTGGTGGAGGCTAGTATAATTACAACAATTATAAGGCATCTGGATGGTACCTGGGCCAAATGCTGGCAAATGGGTCTAGATTCATTTAGGATATCTGGTCAGCATGGACGAGTTGGACCGAAGGGTCTGTTTCCATGCTGTACGTCTCTATGACTCTATAAAATGTTGGGAATGTTCAGCAGGTCAGGCAGCGCCCAGGGAGAGAGTGAAACAGAAATAATGTTTCGGGGTCAGAGACTGTTCTTTGCAACTGGGAAATATTGGAAATACAAGAGGCTTGGAGTGAAAGGTGGGTGGGACAAGGACAAAAAGAAGGTCTTTAACAGGGTGTAAGAAAGGAGAAACTGATGTGTTTGATGGCAGCATCATGACAGAACATTGGGCAAACCCCCACCATCCAACCCACTCCCCGGGTTAAAAAAAAAGGAGCAAGAAAAGAGACAAAGTGAGAAAAATTCAATTCTGGCCTCCTTCCTATCGGAAAGATGTTGTGAAACTTGAAAGGGTTCAGAAAAGATTTAGAAGGATGTTACCAGGGTTGGAGGATTTGAGCTATAGGGAGAGCTGAATAGGCTGGGGCTGTTTTCCTTGGAGCGTCAGAGGCTGAGGGGTGACCTTATAGGGTTTTACAAAATTGTGAGGGGCATGGATAGGGTAAACAGACAAAGTCTCACCTCTATGACTATGACTGCAGGTTTGCTGCAGTCTGCGAGGAAAGCAACTGAAGCGAGGAAGCAAAATGGGGATGAGTTTGAACTCAATGTTGAATCCAGAAGACTGCAAAATGTCCAGTTGAAAGATGTGCTTGCTGCTCCTGAAGCTGACGTGCACCTGACTGGAACAGAGCAGGCTGGCCGTAGGCAGAGATGTCAGTGTGAGAGTGTCACAAAGCTGAGTTCGTTTTTTCTCTAAAAGCTGTTCCTTTTCTCAAGGATACAATTTCCTTGGCGTGTTTCAGAGGGGTCATAAACGCTCCCGGTGCCGATTAGACTGGTTTGGTACAGAGATTAAAGGGTATTGAGAGGCCTTTTTGTTTTCTGTAAACAGATGAAATTCCAGACCATAGTGGTCATGCTTTCGAAGTGACCTGTGTCATGAAAGGGGAGTGGTCAACTCTCTAGCTGAACAGATCAGTCCAGAACCAGTTGGGAGTTCAAATGTGAGCTGTGTGGAAACTCTCTCTCTCTTTCTTTCTGTCCTTCTAACTTCAACCTGTAAGCATCTGTTCCATTTTTTAAACTGTGTTTTAAGGGGGTTTGCTTATTGGGACTGTTGTGTATATTCAGAACAGTATCATTAAGTCTAGTTTGGATAGACTGAGTTCCTTATTCCGTTCTTTGTGTTTCATTGTGTAATTTTGTGAATAACTTTGTCTGTTTTAAAACCTGGTGGTCAACCTAGCTAACTTGCTCCGGGTAATTCTCACTGTACACTTACCGAAACAAGTTGCCAGCATAACAAGTGCAAGGTGGGGAATTCAAAGGACAAGCCATCTGGAGCTGGGGGTCAGGCTTTTGGATGGAAAGGAGGCTTTCTGCCAACCGGTCACCCTCTTTAGTCTCCCCAGTGGTGAGGAAATCACATTGTGAGTGGTGAGTACAGTGGGCTAAAATGTAAGGAGTGCTGGTGTGTCACTGCTTAACCTGGAAAGAGCATTTGTGGCCTTGGAAGGTGATGGGAACAGAGGTGAAAAAGCAGGTGTTTGCGTGGGAAGGTGTCAGGAATGGAACAGCGTATTAGGAGGGAGAGAGGAGGTAGACTCGGATTAGCACCAATGGTACACACTGCTCAGAAAGGAGAGGGAAGGGGAAGATATGTTTGATGGCAGCATCATGACAAGTAGCAACAATGGTGGAAAATGATCCATTCGATATTGAAGCTGGTAGGGAGGGAACAAAGGGAATTCTATCATGGTTTCAGGAAGGATAAGAGCAGAAGAGACATAGTGGAGTTCCCTGTTAATCAGGGTGGGTAATGGGAGGGTGGGATTCCTCGATTGAGGATAAAAGAAGATATCCTAGAAGCACTACAGTGGATGGGTCCATCATCCATGTGGGCAGCACAGTGGCACAGTGGTTAGCACTGCTGCCTCACAGCGCCCATAGTGTTAAGTGAAGGGGTAAATGTAGGGGAATGGGTCTGGGTGGGTTGCTCTTTAGAGAGTTGGTGTGGGCTTGTTGGGCCGAAGGGCCTGTTTCCCCACTCTAAGTAATCTAATCTAATCTAATCATCATCTGTGGTAGATGTAGCAGAGTTTGAGGGAGAATGGAATTGAATCCTTTGGCCTGATTAAAGTTCACTTCTTAACATGGTCCGGAGTAGCATTGCAACCAAGCTTAATATTCAATAAGGAGGAAAAATATTTTCCTGATCCCTGCTGGAAATACGTTTGTGTGAGCAGAATTGAGTCCTGGTTCAAATGCTTCACTCCTCACAGCTTCCTAAGTCCTGCAAGCCACTGTCAGGCTGACACACTAGTAAAAGGAAGAACGCTCAATGATAGCAGCACTAGGGAAGGTTTAAACCAGTGTGGCAGGGAATGGGAACTGGAACTGCAGGGCAGTAAGTATAGAGACAGGAAAGAGCTTGAGACTAAGGCAAATATAGCTAAGACGAAGAGCAGTCAGGGAGAGGTTGCAGAGCTCAGCAGAACTGGAGGCTTGGACTGAACTTGCTTCAATGGAAGAGGTATAGTAGGTAAGATGGGGGGATTAATGCATGTAATTATGAATCACAGAGACATGGTTGAAAGAAGGACAGGATTGGTAGCTTAACATTCTGGGATATCAATGTTTTAGACAAGACAGAGAAGGAAGCAAAAGGTGTGGGGGAGTTGCATTACTGGTTAGAGAGCATATCACAGCTATGTTGAGGGATGACACCTGGGAGGGATCTTGTAGTGAGGCATTATGGTTGGAAGTCAAGGATAGGAAGGGTGCAATCAAAATGTTGGGGTTGTAGTACAGACCAACCAGCAAGAGATAGAAGAAGGGATATGTAGTCAGATTCTGGAAAGTTGTGAAAGTTATTGTGGTGGATGATTTTAACCTCCTCATATTGACCAGGACGTCCTTGGTGCCAAGGATTTGGATGGGGAACAATTTATTAGGTGTGCCCAGGAGGGTTTTTGGATAGTCCAATGATGAAGGGGGCAAGATGAAGATGTTAAACTAGGGGAAGGCTAGCTATAACTGGAGAATTGGAGAATGTGAATTGGGAGTGGCTGCTTGAGGGTAAGTCCACATCTGACATGTGGGAATCAATTAAGGTTGTAAGACAGGCATGTTCCTGTGAAAATGAGGGATGAGACTGTCAGGATTCAGGATGACAGGGAAATTATTAGCTTAGTCAAAAAAAGAAGCATACCTAAGGTCTGGGCAATTAAAAACAGGCTCAGTCCTTGAAGAAAATAACGAAAGTAGGAAGGAGTTCAAGTGGAGAGTTAAGAGGGCAAAAACCAGCTATTGAATGCAATTTGCTAGTCGGGCTAAGGAAAATCCCAAGGCATTTTGTGCATATATTAAGAGCAAGAGAGTAGCAGGGAAAGAGTAGGTCCACTCAAGGATAAAGGAGAGATGTGTTTGAAGCCAGAAAAAATGGGTGAGACCCTTAATGAGTACTTGACATCAGTATTCACCAAAGACAGGGACGTGAGGAATGTTAAGATTAGGGAAAGGTGTGTGAATACTATTGACTGAAAAGGTGTGAACAATGGTATGAATAACAGCTCCATTAGGTACCAAAAGGACAGTGGAATCTATGAAACCCACTTCAGAGCAACGATACAATACTTCTAGAAGGGAAAGTTTAAAAAAAGTCTTTGGCAACAAAGATAATTCATTAACTCACTGTATGAACAAATTCTGTAATAATAGAAAGGTTCTGAACAAGTAGAACTGGTCATAATTTCACTCAGGTGACAATTACCACAACTCTTTTTTTCTCACTTGTGACACAGGTGCCGATAGTTTTTGTTATGTAAGAGTCTGTAGGACAGATGCCGAGAGAGGCGTTTGAGTTTATCTAGAAAGACAGGGGAGAGCTTCATTTCCAACACCTTAATGGGGCGGGGGTTGGGGGAGGGGGAGTGGTGTTCTCTCAAAACTACAGTGAGAAGACCTGAACCATGCTCCCACAAAAGTTTCACCACGGAGCAGCAGATGCCAACCCGCTTAGGCAGAGAAATGGCCAATTTCTGCATTAACCAAGTTGGTCAACGAGGCCAGCCCATTGGCGATGGGGAGCTTACCTGGGATTGCTAGAGAAAGACTCCAGTGGCAGAACAGAACATTTTGATGCTCTCCTGACTCCCCATTTAAATTCCTTCCTACTTTTTCTATATTCTTCAAGGACTTTGTTTTTAGTTGCCTAGACCTTAGGTATGTTTTGTTTTGACTGAGCTGACTGAGCTTATTCAACAAGATGTGCAAAGGTGCTTTCTTGAATCTGTCTTCAATTTAGGCAATTCCATGTCAACTGAAACGAGGATGAGCATGTACTTCATAAGAACATAAGAACTAGGAGCAAGAATAAGCCATCCGGCCCTTTGAGCCTGCTCCGCCATTCAATATGATCATGACTAATCTTTTCGTGGACTCAGCTCCACTTACCCCAGTTTTCACCATATCCCTTAATTCCTTTATTTTTCAAGAAAGTATCTGCCTTCGTTTTAAAAGCGATTACTGAAGTAACATTGACTACTTCCCCGGGCAAGTAATTCCATAGATTAACAACCCTCTGGGTGAAGAAGTTCTTCAACCTTTCATAGAACATAGAACATAGAACAATACAGCACAGAACAGGCCCTTCGGCCCACGATGTTGTGCCGAACATTTGTCCTAGCTTAAGCACCCATCCATGTACCTATCCAATTGCCGCTTAAAGGTCACCAATGATTCTGACTCTGCCACTCCCACAGGCAGCGCATTCCATGCCCCCACCACTCTCTGGGTAAAGAACCTACCCCTGACATCCCCCCTATACCTTCCACCCTTCACCTTAAATTTATGTCCCCTTGTAACACTCTGTTGTACCCGGGGAAAAAGTTTCTGTCTGTCTATCTATTCCCCTGATCATCTTATAAACCTCTATCAAGTCACCCCTCATCCTTCGCCGTTCCAATGAGAAAAGGCCTAGCACTCTCAACCTATCCTCGTACGACCTATTTTCCATTCCAGGCAACATCCTGGTAAATCTCCTCTGCGCCCTCTCCAAAGCTTCCACATCTTTCCTAAAATGAGGTGACCAGAACTGCACACAGTACTCCAAATGTGGCCTTACCAAGGTCCTATACAGCTGCAACATCACTTCACGTCTCTTGGATTCAATCCCTCTGCTAATGAACGCTAATACACCATAGGCCTTCTTACAAGCTCTATCCACCTTAGTGGCAACTTTCAAAGATCAATGAACATAGACCCCAAGATCCCTCTGCTCTTCCACCTTACTAAGAACCCTACCGTTAACCCTGTATTCCGCATTCTTATTTGTCCTTCCAAAATGGACAACCTCACACTTGACAGGGTTGAACTCCATCTGCCACTCCTCAGCCCAGTTCTGCATCATATCTAAGTCCCTTTGCAGCTGACAACAGCCCTCCTCACTATCCACAACTCCACCAATCTTTGTATTGTCTGCAAATTTACTGACCCACCCTTCGACTCCCTCGTCCAAGTCATTAATAAAAATTACAAACAGCAGAGGACCCAGAACTGATCCCTGTGGAACCCCACTTGTAACTGGACTCCAGGCTGAATATTTACCATCTACCACCATTCTCTGACTTCAACCGGTTAGCCAGTTCTCTCTCCAACTGGCCAAACTTCCCACTATCCCATGTCTCCTGACTTTCCACATAAGCCTACCATGGGGAACCTTATCAAATGCCTTACTAAAATCCATGTACACTACATCCACTGCTCTACCCTCATCCACATGCTTGGTCACCTCCTCAAAGAATTCAATAAGAATTGTAAGGCAAGACTTACCCCTCACAAATCCGTGCTGACTGTCCCTAATCAAGCAGTGTCTTTCCAGATACTCATAAATCCTATCCTTTAGTACCCTTTCCATTACTTTGCCTACCACCAAAGTAAGACTTACTGGCCTGTAATTCCCGGGGTTATCCCTATTCCCTTTTTTGAACAGGGGTAAACATTCACCACTCTCCAGTCCCCTGGCACCACCCCCATTGACAGTGAAGACGAAAAGATCATTGCCAACGGTTCTGCAATTTCCTCTCTTGCTTCCCACATAATCCTCGGATATATCCTGTCAGGCCCGGGGTACTTGTCTATCTTCATGTTTTTCAAAATGCCCAACACATCTTCCTTCCTAACAAGTATCTCCCCTAGATTACCAGTCTGTTCATACTCTCCTCTTCAACAATACGGTCCCTCTCATTTGTTAATACTGAAGAAAAGTATTCATTCAAGACCTCTCCTATCTCTTCCGACTCAATACACAGTCTCCCACTACTGTCCTTGATCGGACCTACCCTCATTCTCGTCATTCTCATGTTTCTCATATATGCATAAAAGGCCTTGAGGTTATCCTTGATCCTACCTGCCAAAGATTTTTCATGCCCTCTCTTAGCTCTCCTAATCCCTTTCTTCAGCTCCCTCCTGGCTATCCTATATCCCTCCAATGGTCTGTCTGAACATTGTTTCCTCAACCTTAAGTAAGCCTCCTTCTTCCTCACTATCCACAACTCCACCAATCTTCGTATTGTCTGCAAATTTACTGACCCACCCTTCGACTCCCTCTTCCAAGTCATTAATAAAAATTATAAACAGCAGAGGACCCAGAACTGATCCCTGCGGAACCCCACTTGTAACTGGACTCCAGGCTGAATATTTACCATCTACCACCACTCTCAAGTCAGTCAACCTCCCTCGTCAACCAAGGTTCCCTCACACGACCATCTCTTTCCTGCCTGACAGGTACATACATATCAAGGCCTTCCTTGATGTTCCTTGAAAATGTTCCACATTTCAACGACATCCTTCCCTGACAGCCTGTGCTCCCAATTTATGCTCCTCAGATCCTGTCTTGCAGCATCGTATTTACCCTTCCCCCAATTGTAAAACCTGCCCTGTTGCACGCACCTATCTCTCTCCATAACCAAGGTGAAAGCCACAGAATTGTGGTCACCATCACCAAAACGCTCACCCACTAACAAGCCCATCACTTGTCCCGGTTTGTTACCAAGTACCAAATCCAATATGGCCTCCCCTCTGGTCGGACAATCTACGTACTGAGTTAGAAAAGCTTCCTGGACACACTGCACAAACACGCCCCGTCCAATATACTTGATCTAAAGAGCTTCCAATCAATATTTGGGAAGTTGAAATCGCCCATGACTACTACCCTGTGGCTTCTGCACCTTTCCGAAATCTGTTTCCCAATCTGTTTCTCCACATCCCTGCTGCTATTGGGGGGCCTATAGTAAACACCCAACAAGGTGACTGCTTCTTTCCTATTTCTGACTTCAGCCCATACTACCTCCAAAGGCAGATCCCCCTCGAACTGCCTTTCTGCAGCCGTTATACCATTTCTAATTAGCAACGCCACCCCCCTCCTTTTTTACCACCCCCACTAATCTTACTGAAACATCTGTAACCAGGACTCTCCAACAACTATTCCTGTCCCTCTTCTATCCACGTTTCCGTGATGGCCACAACATCGTAGTCCCAGGTACCGATCCATGTCTTAAGTTCACCCACCTTATTTCTGATACTCCTTGCGTTGAAGTGTACACACTTGAGCCCATCTCTGTGTCCGCAAGTATTCCCTGTCAGTGCTACCTTCTCCACAGCCTCCCTACGTTCTTGGACATCCTGAAAACCAGCTAACCTACTTGCTGGACGACAAGTCCGGATCCCATCCCCCTGCCAAATTAGTTTAAACACTCCCGAAGAGTGCTCGCAAACCTACCTCCCAGGATATTGGTGCCCTTCTGGTTCAGGTGCAACCCGTCCTGCTTGTACAGGTCCCACCTTCCCCAGAATGCAATCCAATTGTCCAAATACCTGAAGCCCTCCCTCCGACACCATCCTTGCAGCCACATGTTCAACTGCACTCTCTCCCTATTCCTTACCTCACTGTCACGTGGCACCGGCAACAACCCAGAGATGACGACTCTGTCCGTCCTAGCTTTTAGCTTCCAGCCTAACTCCCTGAGCTCCTGAATGACCTCCCCACCCCTCTTCCTACCTATGTCATTGGTGCCAATGTGCACCACGACTTCTGGCTGCACACCCTCCTCCCTTAAGAATTCTGAAGACACGATCCGAGACATCTTGGACCCT
This sequence comes from Chiloscyllium punctatum, assembly GCF_047496795.1. NCBI lineage: Eukaryota > Metazoa > Chordata > Chondrichthyes > Orectolobiformes > Hemiscylliidae > Chiloscyllium > Chiloscyllium punctatum. The sequence continues at coordinate 103,450,438 of NC_092749.1, read as the reverse complement.
GGCAACCGGGAGGCAACAAATCATCTGAGAGATCTCGCCCATGTCCACAGAACCGCCTGTCTGTCCCTCTAACTATAGAGTCTCCTATAACTAGCGCTCTCCACCTCTCCCCCTTTCCCTTCTGGGCCTCAGAGCCGGACCTCGTGCCAGAGACCCGGTCACTGCAGCTTACCCCTGCTAGGCTGTCCCCCCCAACAGTATCTAAAGCAGTATACTTATTGTTGAGGGAACGACCACAGGGGATCCCTGCACTGCCTGCTTCCACCCCTTCCCACCACTAACTGTTACCCACCTACCTCTGTTCTCTGGCGTAACTATGTCCCTGTAGCTTCTTTCGCCTCTTTCTTCAGGAAAATTGGAATCACCATCCAGCAAGTGCAAGTTTAAACTGTCATGAAGGCACAGTGCCAATGTCACTGGGTTAGTGATGCAGAAGCCTTGTTAATGCTTTGGGGGCATAGGTTCAAAACATTTGGCAACTGTTGGAAATTAAAGCCATTTAATTGCTTATAAAATGTGGAATTGATATACTCTCTCAGTAACGGGGACCAGAACCCATCACCAATTATTTTTGAAACACTAAAGCCTTGAGGGGAGGAAATCTGCCATTTGCAGTTTTTTAATTTCCAAACTCTACCAATGATATAATTCCCCATTTCAATCCTCACTCACGAAAAATATACATATCACACCTAAATTTCCCAAAGTCATTTAATCATCACACAACTTTAAATGATATGATAACAGATAATAATCATAAAGTACATACTTATAGTCAAGACTCATGAAGGTGTAATGATTTGACTGGATATTATAATCATGTGAGCATGTAACAATTTGATTGGATATTGTAATCATATGTACAGATTTGAATATGATTGGATAATATAATCCCATGTGCTAACGTGGAATATAGAGTCTAATGGATATTGGAAAGAGATAATAAGAGAAATATGGAATGTTTTTTAATGGAAAACTGTTATCTGTAAAAAGTAGTATAAAACCATTGTTTGTAGTAAACTGGAGAGTTGTGTGCCATCTTTGATCGGTACATCTCTATGCATGTAGGAATAAATCCTTAGACAAAAGAAACCTAAGCCTCATTTTGGTTTTTAAGAGAATAAAGGATTAAACAATCTTCCTTTTCAGGCAGTTGACCCATTTCCCTCAAACTGTGCAAGCAACCATATTTCTGAGTAAATATTTAATCTCTGTTTGCTGTTGGTCTGTATGAAATTCAACTCAGGAGGATCTCATTCCTTCATTTTTTTAGCACCATTTACTGCCTATGTCCTGACTGAGGTTAAAGAGGTGCTCTGATTCCTTTCTAGTCTCTCTCCTCCACTGGTCATAACAAACATTCCATTGAACCATTTTGATGGAATGGTCAATTATTGAAGTCTCTGGGCTGTGTCTGGTTGAGTATCAGAAACAAATCAATCTAGTTTCCTTTATTAACAAAGAATAATTAATCTATTACAAAAAAAAACTTACTCATAGAGACATGCCATGAGTATTGACAAAGTAAAAGTTTGGACTGTGCAGCGATATAATAACTTACATTCTAACATCCCAAAAATAACATGAGGCACGTATGGCTTAACATGTCTGCATGGAGTCAGCTTCTGCCTCTATCCATCTTCTAACTCCAACTGACTGTGTCCCTGGAATTGTTCTTCAGTGATAGCAGACCTATTTCAGTGACCTATTCAAAGCATTGCACTAAGCTCCACCTCTAATGCTCAGCAGAATCAAATGTAGCGACTCGCTCTGGGATTCAAATGTGGCCAAGTCTTGGAATGGTCACTTTGTTGAATATCACAATTTACGCAGCTTGCTAGCTCCTCCAGCACAAAATGTATACAAAATAATCTAAATTCATCACATCTAATACAGATTTTATGAAGCCCAGTGGTTTTATTGTTTGATCATTTAACTTGCTGATTGAGTTTAACTGAGATTTTTAAAACAATATTTATGTGATGGAAATGATTAAGGTTTGGGCACTGTTACTTCACTATATTTAGCCTTTGTATGCATCTGCCTGTGTGATTGAGACAGATGTCTGCATTAATAACCTTTCTTATGAATCAACCATTACTGAAGTATTAATGGACATGGGGAATTTCAATTGGCATTGTGACTTTAAATCTGATGCATGAGATTCGATTAAAGTCTTAATCTATGCTATTTAAGCTTTTCATCTTAGAAACGTCTTCCTTCCAACTTGGTATTTAAGTAACATTTTGTATTTATTCTTTGTACCTGCTCAGCAATAACCTGCTGAATAACACCTAGATTGGGTTCTGTCAGGGCCACTCAGCTCCTGACTTTATTACAGCCTTGGTTCAAACATGGACAAAACAGCTCAATTCCAGAGGGGAGGTGGGAGTGACAGCCCTTGACATCAAGGCTTTATTTGACCAAGTGTGGTATCAAGGACCCCTGACAAAACTGAAACCAATGGGTATCGGGGATAAACTCTTCTGTGGTTCGAGTGATACCTGACACATAGAAAGATGGTCGTGGTTGTTGGAGGTCAGTCATCTCAGCTCCAGGACATCTCTGCAGGAGTCCCTCAGGGTAAAGTGTATTCGACTCAACCATACTGAGCTGCTTCATCAATGACCCTGCCTCCATCATAAGGTCAGAAGTGGGAATGTTTGCCGATGATTGTACAATGTTCAGCACCATTTGTGACTCCTCAGACACTGAAGCAGTCCATGTTCAAATCAGTCAAAATCTGGACAATATCCAGACTTGGTCTGACAAGTGACAAATACCGTACATGCCACACAAATGCCAATGTCCATCAGCAAAAAGAGACAATCTAAATGCCCCCCCTTGACATTCATCACTGAATCCCCCACAACCAACATCCTGGAAGTTATCATTGATCAGAAACTCAACTGGACTCACCACAAAGACATAGTGGCTACAAGAGCAAGTCAGAGGCTTGGAATGCTATGGCGAATAATTCGCCTCCTGACTCCCAAAAGCGTGTCCACCACCTACAAGACACAAGTCAGAAATATGATGGAATACTCCCCACTTGCCTGAATGAATGCAGCCCCAACAACACTCAAGAAGCTTGACACCATCCAGGACAAAGCAACCCACTTGATTGGCACCACATCCACAAATATCCACTTCCTCCAGCACCGACGCTCAGTACAGCAGTGTGTATAATCTACAAGATGCACTTCAGAAATTCACCAAAGATCCTCAGACAGCACCTTTTAAACCCATGACCACTTCTATCTAGAAGGACAAGGGCAGCAGATAGATGGGAACATCACCACCTTCAATTTCCCTACCACACCACTCAGCATCCTGAGTTGGAAATATATCACCCTTCCTTCATTATTGCTGGGTCACAATCCTGGAATTCCCTCCCCAAGGGCATTGTGGGTCAACCCACAGCAGATGGCCTGCAGCACACCACTACCTTCTCAAGGGACGGGCAATAAACACTGGCCTAGCCACATCCCGCACCCCACAAAACTGAATTTTAAAATAAAACCTGTTTGCTAAACATGAAATACTGTTGAACTCCAGTCACAATTCTTGTACTGTTTACTGTGGGTCAGATTTCTGGAACTACTTTCCTAATATCACTGTCGGTGTAACTGCACCAGATGGGCTGTAGCAGTTCAAGAGGGCAATTATAGATTGGTAATAAATGCTGGTCCAGCCAGAAACGCCCACATCTCGTGAAAGAATTTTTTTTTAAAACACCTGTCAGCTGAGTGCCACCCGAAGGACCTCCATCTGTGCTGTGGCCACCCTATGATTGTACAATTGGTGTTCTTGCATTGTACATCCTCCATCTCACTGATGCTTCAACACATATCCTTTGTGCACAGGTTCCTTGGCCTTGGGGTTTGAGATTCTAAATAATTATGCTCATAGTTTTGCTAAAAAATATGAAACACAGGCAAGTTTTGTAAGTACACTTTCCAAATGTCTCCACATAAGGGTCACTTGAAATGTTGCAATCATGAGCCAAGCATTTATTTATGGAATAACATGGAACAAAATCATCGACAGGTTCTTTATAAACACCTTCTTCATCACTTTTCATTTTCTTGCCAGCATCTTCCAAACCCAGTGATGTGTGCTAAAGAGAAAGACAAGGGCAGTGGGCGCATGGGGAGCACCATTGTCTCCAAATTCACCTTCCAATCACGTACTGCCCTGGCATGAACCAATACATAAAATTCCTAGTAGGTTCTGTCTAACAACACCTCAGAAGTACCATCACTGTGTGGGCTGTAGCATTACCTTCATTATGTGAACTGTAGCGTTATCATGACTATGTAGACTGTAACATTAGCATCACTCTGTGGATTGTGACATTAGCATGACTATGTGGACTGTAGTGTTACCATAACTATGTGGACTGCAGCATTACCATCACAATGTGGACTGTAGTGTTACCATTACTCTGTGGACTGTAACATTACCATCACTATGTGGCCAATAACATTAGCATCACTATGTGGACTGTAACGTTACTATCACTATGTGGGATGTAGTATTACCATCACAATCTCAAGGCCAACCAAGGACGAGCATTAAATCCTGGTCTTGCCTGTGATTGCAAGAATTAATTTTGTTTAAAAGAAAATGCAATTTTAGTAAGTTAGTCCCTGTAAAACACAGAGGAAAATCACTCCCTGGTATATTGGAAATGATGTCTCTTTCAGAAATATTATTGATAAAGCGGACAACAATGTAAACAAAAATTCAGTTCTGAGAAAGGATCAACTCTGGTTTCTCTCCACAGGCACTGCCAGACCTGCTGAACTTTTCCAGCAAATGTTGTTTTTGTTTCTGATTTCCAGCATGCACAGTTCTTTCGGTTTTTAAACAAAAAGTCAGTCTCTTCAAGGCTGAGTTAGATCATGAAGGGAGTCAAAGTTTATTGTGAGGGATCTGATGGGAAACTGGAGCTGAGACCATGAACAGGTTAGCTGATCAAACAGTGGAAGAGCTTGATGGACCTACTCCTGCACCTGAGGAGGACCTGACACAGACACTGGGGGTCCCAGCCGTGTTCCTGACATGAGCCTCTGGCAGTCCATGCAATCCTAGCACAGAAGCCTCACTTCTCGTACAGGGGCCCCACTCCTCGCACAGAGGACCCACTCCTCACACAGATGCCCCATTCCCAGCACTGGGACCCCGACTCCCAGCACTGAGGTCCCACTCCTAGCACAGAGGCACCGCTCCCAGCACAGAGGCCCCACTCCCAGCACAGAGGCCCCACTCCCACCACAGAGGCCCCACTCCTCGCACAAAGTCCCAACTCCTCATACAGAGGCCCCACTCCCAGCACAGGGACCCCCACTCCCAGCACAGAGGCCCCACTCCTAGCACAGAGGCCCCACTCCTCACACAGAGGCCCCATTCCCAGCACTGAGGCCCCACTCCCAGCACTGGGGACCCACTCCTAGCACTGAGGCCCCACTCCCAGCACAGGGCCTCACTCCCAGCATGGGGCCCCACTCCTAGAACAGAGGCCCCACTCCCAGTACAGGGACCCCCACTCCCAGCACTGAGGCCCCACTCCTAGAACAGAGGCCCCACTCCCAGCATGGGGCCCCACTCCTCGAACAGAGGCCCCTCTCCCAGTACAGGGACCCCCACTCCCAGCACTGAGGCCCCACTCCCAGCATAGAGGCCCCACTCCCAGCACAGAGGCACCGCTCCCAGCACAGAGGCCACACTCCCAGCACAGAGGCCCCACTCCTCGCACAAAGTCCCAACTCCTCATACAGAGGCCCCACTCCCAGCACAGGGACCCCCACTCCCAGCACTGAGGCCCCACTCCTCACACAGAGGGCCCATTCCCAGCACTGAGGTCCCACTCCTAGCACAGAGGCCCCACTCCCAGCACAGGCCCCCACTCTGAGAACAGAGGCCCCACTCCCAGCACAGGGACCCCCACTCCCAGCACTGGGGCCCCACTCCTAGCACAGAGGCCTCACTCCTCACACAGAGGCCCCATTCCCAGCACTGAGGTCCCACTCCTAGAACAGAGGCCCCACTCCCAGCACAGGCCCCCACTCTGAGAACAGAGGCCCCACTCCCAGCACAGGGACCCCCACTCCCAGCACTGAGGCCCCACTCCTAGCACAGAGGCCCCATTCCCAGCACTGAGGTCCCACTCCTAGCACAGAGGCCCCACTCCCAGCACAGAGGCCCCACTCCCAGCACAGAGGCCCCATTCCCAGCACTGAGGTCCCACTCCTAGCACAGAGGCCCCACTCCCAGCACAGAGGCCCCACTCCCAGCACAGGCCCCCACTCTGAGAACAGAGGCCCCACTCCCAGCACAGGGACCCCCACTCCCAGCACTGAGGCCCCACTCCTAGCACAGAGGCCCCATTCCCAGCACTGAGGTCCCACTCCTAGCACAGAGGCCCCACTCCCAGCACAGAGGCCCCACTCCCAGCACAGGCCCCCACTCTGAGAACAGAGGCCCCACTCCCAGCACAGGCCCCCACTCTGAGAACAGAGGCCCCACTCCCAGCACAGGGACCCCCACTCCCAGCACTGAGGCCCCACTCCCAGCACTGAGGCCCCACTCCCAGCACTGAGGCCCCACTCCTAGCACAGAGGCCCCATTCCAGCACAGAGGCCCCATTCCCAGCACTGAGGCCCCATTCCCAGCACTGAGGCCCCACTCCCAGCACAGAGGCCCCACTCCTCGCACAGATGCCCCACTCTCAGCACACAGACCCCACTCCAAGCACAGGGTCCCCAAATCTAGCACAGAGGCCCTATTCCGAGCACAGAGGCCCCACTCCCAGCACAGGGCCCCACTCCCAGCACAGGCTCTCACTCCGAGAACTGAGGCCCCACTCGCAGCACAGGGACCCCCACTCCCAGCACTGAGGCCCCACTCCTAGCACAGAGGCCCCACTCCTCACACAGAGGACCCATTCCCAGCACTGAGGCCCCACTCCCAGCACTGGGGCCCCACTCCTAGCACTGAGGCCCCACTCCCAGCACAGAGGCCCCACTCTTCACACAGATGCCCCACTCTCAGCACACAGACCCCACTCCCAGCACAGGGTCCCCACATCTAGCACAGAGGCCCTATTCCGAGCACAGAGGCCCCACTCCCAGCACAGGGCCCCACTCCCAGCACAGGCTCCCACTCCGAGAACAGAGGCCCCACGCCCAGCACAGGGACCCCCACTCCCAGCACTGGGGCCCCACTCCTAGCACTGAGGCCCCACTCCCAGCACAGAGGCCCCACTTCTCGCACAGAGGCCCCACTTTCAGCACAGGGTTCCCACATCTAGCACAGAGGCCCTATTCCGAGCACTGAGGCCCCACTCCCAGCACAGGGCCCCACTCCTAGAACAGAGGCCCCACTCGCAGCACAGGGACCCACTCCCAGCAGTGAGGCCCAACTCCCAGCACACAAGCCCCACTCCCACGACAGGGACCCCACTCCCACACAAAGGCCCCACTCCCAGCACAGAGGTCTCACTCCCAGCACAGAGTCCCCACTCCCAGCACAGAGACCCCACTCCTAGACAGAGGCACCACTTGCAGCACAGGGGCCTCACTCCTCACACAGAGTCCCTCCTCCTCGCACACAGGCCTCACTCCTCGCACAGAGGCCCACTCCCAGCACAGAGGCCCTATTCCGAGTACCGAGGCCCCACTCCCAGCACAGGGCCCCACTCCTAGAACAGAGGCTCCACACCTCGCACAGAGGCCCCACTCCTCGCACAGGGACCCAATCCTTGCACAGAGGCCCTACTCCTCGCACAGAGGCCCCACTCCCAGCACAGGGCCACAGTCCTAGCACAGAGGCCCCACTCCTAGAACAGAGGCCCCACTCCCAGCATAGAGGCCCTGCCCTCGACCCAAGCACCTCATAGAGCTCCAGACCCTGGAATATACCGGGCCCTAATTTCCTATGTTCCTTTTATGAGCTTTTGCAATATTTGGCTTTCATTGTCTTGTGACTGGACTTTGCTGTTACAATAGTAAAATTGTAGGCATTGAAAGCTAGTTCATTAAAGAAAAACAAATGGGAGGAAGTTATATGTGATTTTAATAAAAGGAAATGGCTACATATTTATGAAGGTATATTGCTCAAATTCTGGTAAATGGATAATTGCAAGAAATTATTTCCAGGAAAGAATATTCCAACTCTGCCCAAACCTTACTAAATGGAAATTATTTCCCAATATGTTAAGTCCTAAGTAGCAGAGTCTTAGTGACTAATGGAACAGTCAATGTCTTTGTGTCTCTTAAAATCTCTTGGAGCTGTCATTAGAGAGAGTTTCCTCTTCTTCTGTTGTTGCATAGTGAAAGAAATAAATGCGTTTGGACTAACCTACCATTGTCTTGGGTGAGGAGTGAATGAGTTGTCAAGCTGTAAAAGTACTAAATGTTGTCTGATAACATAATGGAAATCTCAGGGTGGCACTACGGCAGAAGGAAAATAAATATGTCATGCACACAATTTCATACAAACCTTTTAGTACTTCCAAATACATCTTCACTGGTTATTAATTGTTACATGCAAATATATGCCGTAAAGTACTTATCTCTGCCCGCGATTAATGCCCTGAGACAGTGCTCAGGTTTTCTGATGTTTCACATCACTAAGCAACTGGACAAGATTTATTAAGGAATAAATAAATTTGTTTAATATATGGGAGTTGATAAATGTTTTTGAGCTCTCCTTTGCAGGCTAGGGAGTATTGAGGAAGTACTCAAACGTTGGAGATTATATAGTATGGGAGAATCAATCAGAAGATTGTTATTTTTAATGACATTGGTTGAATTAGAACATAGAACATAGCAAAGTACAGCACACAATAGGCCCTTTGGCCCATGATGTTGTGCCGAGACTTAATCCTAATGTAAACTATAGTAACTTAACCTACGTACCCCTCAACTCACTGCTATCCATGTGCATGTCCAGCAGTCGCTTAAATGTCCCCAATGACTTCGCTTTCACCACCTCAACTGGCAACGCATTCCATACATTCACAACTCTCTGCATAAAGAACCTACCTCTGATGTCTCCTCTATACCTTCCTCCTAATATCTTCAAACTATGACTTCTCATACCAGTCAATCCTGTCCTGGGGAAAAGTCTCTGGCTATTGACTCTATCTATTCCTCTCACTATTTTGTACACCTCGATCAGGTCTCCTCTCTTCCTCCTTCTCTCCAGAGAGAAAAGTCCGAGCTCATTCAAACTTCCTTCATAAGGCAAGCCCTCCAGTCCAGGCAGCATCCTGGTAAACCTTCTTTGCACCCTCTCCAAAGCCTCTGTATCTTTCCTATAGTAGGGCGACCAAACACTGGACACAATATTCCAAGTGTGGTCTCACCAGGGACTTGTAGAGCTGCAGCAAAACCTCGAGGTTCTTAAACTCAATGCCCCTGTTAATGAAAGCCAAAACACCATATGCTTCCTTAACACATGCCCTCAACCTGTGCTTTGGGTCAATAAGAGCTTTCAAAAAAAGATCACGTTCTGCCCGTTTACTTTTGTATTCATTTATGAAATGTGGACATTGCTGGTTGGGCCAAGATTTATTGCCTGTGCCTAGATGGCCTTGAAAAGATCGTGGTGAACTGCCTACAATAGGAAGGATATAGGTCTCCCTACTATAGGAAGGATGTTGGGAAACTTGAAAGGGTTCAGAAAGGATTTACAAGGATGTTGCCAGCATTGGAGGGTTTGATCGATAGGGAGAGGCTGAATAGTCTGAGGCTATTTTCCCTCCAGCATCAGAGGCTGAGGGGTGACCTTATGGAGGTTTTTAAAATCATGATGGGAATGGATAGGGTTAATAGCCAAAGTATTTTCCCTGGGGTGGGGGAGTCCAGAACTAGAGAGTATAGGTTTAGGGCTAGAGTGGAAAGATTTGAAAAGGACCTAAGGGGCAACTTTTTCATGCAGAGGATGGTATGGAATGAGGTGCCAGAGGAAGTGCTGGAGGCTGGGACAATTGCAACACTTAATAGGCCTCTGGATGGGTATATGAACAGGAAGGGTTTATAAGGAGATAGGCCAAATGCTAGCAAATGGGACGAGATTAATTTAGGATATCTGGTCGGCATGGATGAGTTGGACCGAAGGATCTATTTCCATGTTGTACAGCTCTATGACTGTATGACATGCAGTCCATGTGCTGTAGGTAGACCCACACTACTACAGTACAATGAAAGAATTCTAGGATTTTGCCCCAATGAAACTAAAGGAATGGCGATATGTTTACAAGTCAGGATGATGAGAGACTTGAAGTGGTGGTATTCCTGTATCTCTGCCGCCATGTTCAATGAGCTGATCATAGGTTTGGAAGGTGTTTTCACAGGAACAGGGTCATTTCTGCTTCTCAAACTTAGCTATATTGTCCTCCCCTGATTCTCTTTGAGTCCAAAATTCTATTGATCTCAACTTTGCATATACTCAACGTCTGCCCTCTGGAGTAGAGAATTCCAAAGAATTGTTGTCCTCTGAATGGAGAATTTTCTTTCATCTCAGTTCTAAATGATCTGCATCTCATTCTGAAATTGTGCCCCTTTGTTCTGGACTCTATAGATCAGGGGCACAGCCTCTTGACATGTACTGTATAAAGTTCACTCACAATCCTTCATGTCAAGTCTGAAAGTTCAGTTTCACACAAATTATGAACAGAACAGATTGCAACAAGTATTAAATAAATTCATTGTCTGTACCTCACTATACTTTGTTCAGGTAAACAGATCTTATCTTGACAATTTATGAAGTCAGAATAAAACACAGAATGGGTAAAATGCCTTTCTGTCTGTCAGGCCTGATGCTTAAATTGATTTTATTCATCATCTTTCCTTATTCAGTGCTAGCATTATGTCAATATTTGCTGATACACTTAATTTATCAGGCAATTTCAAAATGTCCTCCCACTGCCATTGTCCAAATCTACAAGGAGTAAATGAAAATATTTCCTGGGTTTGAAAGCATGTCGGGATATCCTGAGATCATGAAAGGTGCCATCTAAATGAAAGACTTTTCTTTGACTGAAGATGGTTTATTAAGTGTCTGAAAATATGAATATCTACTGCTGTGCTGAACTACAAGGAGATAAGTGGTTTCTGTAGATTTGCACATCTCAAACTGCTAATAAAATCTGGAAATAACTTCATATGAAGGAGGAATTAAAGGATAATTAAACACTCCTGAACATACTTTATATTAGGAATAGGGAAACAATGAGGTGCGATGAAATAAAAATTGAAAGTGTTGAGTAGATTCTGTGTCAGTGGGGAGAGAAACAGGTAATATTTTGAATTTGATACAACTCTCTGAAATGAAGAGGTGCAGTGATGCTGATGGAGCCATTACAATTTAATGTTGGAGGCAAGCTGAGGTTCTTCAAAGCGGAATAGTTCTGTTAGATTGATGATGTGACTTACTTGATCCCGTTTAATTAACATCAGATTGTCAGACTGTTTATGAATGAGTCTTCGATCTGACCTGTTCAGGTGATAGATAGCTGTTTGCCCTGTTCACTCAGCTCCCAGTTGCCAAGTGGAGAGCAATATGATATAATACTGGCATTGAAAGCAGTTCATAGAAGGTTCACTAGATTGATCCTGGATATGGAGGAGCTGTCTAATGAAGAGAGGGTGAGTAGATTGGGCCTGTATTCATTGGAGTTTAGAAGAACGAGAGGAGACCTTACTGAAACATATAAGATTCTTAGTAGACGTGACAGGAAAGATGCAGAGAGGTAGTGTCCCCTTGTGGAAGAGTCTAGGACTAGCGGGCATAATCTCAGAGTGAGGGGTCACACATTTAAGACAGAGATATGAGGGATTTCTTCTCTCAGAATCTGTGGAATTCTTTATCACAGAAGGCTGTTGAGGATGTATTATTAATTATTTTCAAGGTTGAGATAGATAGATATTTAGTCAGTAAGGGGGAAGGCAAGAAAGTGGAGTTGGGGATTACTAGATCAGCCATGACACTGACTGATGGAACAGATTCAATGGGCTGAATGGACTTCAGTGCAAAAGGCTGTAGATTTTAAAAGGACAAGTAGAAGTCTAACTAATCGTTAGTGTTGCTAATTCACTAGTTTGTCCGTTATTTGTATTATTTCCGAAGGTTAACAATCATTAAAGGTAGTGGATGAGGTAACATATCCCAAAAGAGGGAGTGCATGCAACTAGGTGTCAATATGAGTCAGAATTTTCACACCCTCTCTGAACCAGCAAGCCTTGAATAGATTCTGTGTCAGTGGGGAGAGAAACAGAGGTAATATTTTGAATTTGATACACCTCTCTGAAATGAAGAGCTGCAGCGATGCTGATGGAGCCATTACAAACACTTCATTACAGAACTGAGACAGCTCTGTTGTGTTCAATGAGACTGACAGCCCATTTCCCTTGGTGAGTACAGAGAGATGAACCCATTGCCTAGTTTTAATAAGAATAACAGAGCAATAGAAATTTTTTTCCCCATTCTGCAATACCAAAAAGAGTTAGCATTTATCTTATCTTTGTTAGTGGGACTTCACTTCTGTGCATAAATGATCTGTGACAATAATTAGAGTGATAGAGTCAAGAAATCATTGAGTCTTATAGCATGGAAACAGACCTTTTGGTCCAACTTGTCCATGCTATCCCAATCTGACCTAGTCCCATTAGCCTGTATCCCTCTAAACCCTTCCTATTCATATACCCATCCAGATGCCTTTTAAATGTTGTAATTGTACCAGCCTCCACCACTTCCTCTGACAGCTCATTCCATACACGCACCACCCTCTGCGTGAGAAAGTTATCCCTCAGGTCCTTTTTGTATCTCACTTTAAACCTTTGCCTTCTAATTTTGGACTCCTCACCCGAGGAAAAAGACCCAGGCTATTCACCCTATCCATTTCTCCATGACTTTTAAACCTCTATAGGGTCACCCCTCAACCTCTGACACTCGAGGAATAAAAAGCCCCAGCCTACTTAGCCTCTCCCTATAGCTCAAACCCTCCAGTTCCAGCAATATCCTTGTAAATCTTTTCTGTACCCTCTCAAGTTTAGCAACATCTTTACTACAGAAGGGTGAGCAGAATTGTACACAGTATTCCAACAGTGGCCTCACTAATGTTCTATATAGCCTCAAAATAGACCTCCTAACTCGTCTATTCAATGTTACGACCAGTGAAGGCAAACATGCCAAACGCCTTCTTCACCACCCTGTTTATCTGCAACTCCATTTTCAAGGAGCGATACACGTCCCCCTTAGGTCTGTGTCTGGTAACACTCCCCAGGCCTTACCATTAACTGTATGTCTCCAGCCCTGGTTTGCCTGACCAAAATACAGCACCTCACATCTATCTAAATTAAACTCCATCTGCTACTCCACGGTCCACTGGCTCACCTGAATCGAGGGCCCATTCTTCTCTGTGATAAATTTCTTCACTGTCCACCACACAATCGATTTTGGTGTCATCTGAAAGCTCACTAACCATACCTCCTACACTCACATCCAAATCATTTATATAAATGACGAAAGGCAGTAGACCCAGCACTGATCCTTGTGGCACATCGCAGGTCGCAGCCTCCAGTCTGAAAAACCACCCTCCACTAACATTCTCCATCTCCTACCTTCAAGCCGATTTTGTATCCAATTAGTTCATTTCCCCAGATCCCATATGATCTAACTTTACTAACCAGTCTATTATGCAGAATCTTGTTATCTGCTTTGCTGAAGTCCATATAGGCAACATTTACCACTCTGCTTTCATCATCGTCTTGGTCAACCCTTTGAAAAACTCAATCAAGTTAGTGAGACACGAGTTCCCATGCACAAAACCATGGTGACTATCCCTAATCAGTTTTTGCCTTTCCAAATGCATGCAAATCCTGCCCCTCAAAATCCTCTCAACAACCTACCCACCACTGCCATAAGTCTCAACAGTCTATAATTCCCTGGCTTTTCCTTACAGTCTTTCATAAGTAATGGTGTCACATTAGCCAACCTCCAGTCTTCCAACACCTCACCCGAGTTTCAACTTCGGTAGTCATCCAGCATTCCCCACATCTACTAGCCTGGCCCTTCACACCAACAGGAACTGGCTTTAAACTCTCATTTTCTCATTCTTAAAGGCCTCCCATTTCCCAACCATCCCTTTAGATTTTTTTTAGATTACTTACAGTGTGGAAACAGGCCCTTCAGCCCAACAAGTCCACACCGACCCGCCGAAGCGCAACCCACCCAGACCCATTCCCCTACATTTACCCCTTCGCCTAACACTACGGGCAATTTAGCATGGCCAATTCACCTAACCTGCACATTTTTGGATTGTGGGAAACTGGAGCACCCGAAGGAAACCCACAAAGACACGGGGAGAATGTGCAAACTCCACACAGTCAGTCGCCTGAGGTGGGAATTGAACCTGGGTCTCTGGCGCTGTGAGGCAGCAGTGCTAACCACTGTGCCACCATGCCACCCACAATCAACTTCAAAATTGGCCTTACTTCAATTTAGAACTTTTTGATCAGTTCTATCCTTTTCCATAACTATTTTCATACTAATAGAATTATGATCACTGGTCCCAATGTGCTCCCCTACTGGCACCTCAGCCCCTTGCCGTGCCTTATATCTTAACGGAAGGTCAAATATTGCTCCTTCTCTAGTAGCTACATCCACATATTGAATAAGAAAATGTTCTTGTACACACTGAATAAGCTCTTTCCCCATCCAATCCCTTAACACTATGAGAGAATCAATCTATGTTTAGAAAGTTAAAATCCCCTACCATTACCATTGATTGGTTGTGCAGCTCCTCCGAGAATTAGATTAGATTCCCTACAGTATGGAAACAGGCCCTTTGGCCCAACAAGTCCACACTGAGCCTCTGAAGAGTAACCTACCCAGACCAATCCCTCTACCCTATATTTACCCCTGACTAATGTGCCTAACACAATGGGAAATTTTGCATGGTCAATTCACCTAACCAGCACATCTTTGGATTGTGGGAGGAAACTGGAGCACCCAGAGGGAACCCACGCAGACACGGGGAGAATGTGCAAATCCATACAGACAGTTGCCCAAAGTGGGAATTGAACCCAAGTCCCTGGTGCTGTGAGATAGCAGTGCTAACCATTGAGCCACCGTGCCACCCCACAGAATATAATAAAGTGTTGAACAAATTTTAGTTCAATTTTTAATAAATCAAGATTTTCTTGTATGCTTTTCTACACTTTGAAATATGTGAAATGCTAATAGTTCAATATTTCAAAGAAGTAATGCTAGGGAGAGCAATGGTTAGAGTATTGCTCTTGCCCCATATAGCAGCACTCAGTTACACTGTTCAGAAAGCACCTCCTGCCTCAGATGAGTGCAGAATATCGCAAATCCCCCTCCCAGTTACACACCATCCTGAACTGGAACTATGCCATTGTTCCTAGTGTTGCTTTGTCAAAGTCTTTTGCGGGAGCAGCACTGTGGCTCAGTGGTTGGCACTGCTGCCGCAAGACACCAGGGACCTGGGTTTGATTCCAGCCAGGGGCAACTGTCTGTGTGCAGGTTGCACAGTCTTCGGGTTTTGGTGTTGGATTCCTCTGGGTGCTCCGGTTTCCTCCCATAGCCCAAAGATGTGTAGGTTAAGTGGATTGGCCAAGGGAAACATGGGGTTACATGGATAGGGTGAGGGGCTGGGTTTAGGTGGGATGCCCGTCAGAGGGTTGGTGCAGACTCAATGGGCTGAATGGCCTCTTTCTGCATTGCAAGGGTTCTATGAATTCCATTCCATGAGAGATGGATGAAGGCAGTTAAAAGAACCCCAAATCATAAACCTAGAGATCTAATTTTTTTTTTGTCTGATTTTCCTGGCATTAGTGCCAATGCCAAAATGGCCAATCCTATTTTGGTCCACTAGCGAACAGGCCTTCCAGTACCACGTTTGCCCACAGCCCTTCCACTTTTACTTTCTATCCTGTTCCTCTACAGTATTTGGAAAGTGTGGCACTGGAACAGCACAGCAGATCAGGCAACGTCAGAGGAGTAGGAGAGCGAATGTTTCAGACATAAGCTCTTCATCACATTCCTGATGAAGGGTTTATGCCCAAAGCATCAACTCTCCTGCTCCTCGGATGCTGCCTGACCTGCTGTGCTTCTCCAGCACCTCAGTGCTTGATTCTGATCTCCAGCATCTGCAGTCCTCACTTTCTCTCGTCTGTGGTATTTGTTGAGCCCATCACTGAGGCAACACTCTTCTCCTTCCTTAAACTCACAAACACAACGACTAAATCTTCACTCTTGGATAAGACACTGTCCAGCTATAGAACACTGATTATTTCCAGAAATTAAAAACAGGAGTGATGCTTCCGTGGTCACCCAGCTATTTGACTGGACCTTAGTGTGGCCATCACATGGAAGCTGCTATCTATCACACTCTTTGCCTCCTGGTTCTCTTCAGTGCTTCCAACTGCAGCTCCAACTAATCGAACACTTCCTGCAGGCACTTAACCGCTCCCTGATCTCCCACATCCGAGAGGAGGAGAATCTCACTCCACCAACTGCCATCGCTACCCCTTTAATAATGAGCAGACTTAGGGAGAAAAAAGGTCTTACCTTACTCATAGCTTGTTACTGTTCACCCTCACCAACGAAGCCCGGTGTTCACCTAACCTAGGCCGATATTTAAACAAGAGAGATGCTTCCAGCCCTCACTGAACCTTTGTTTATTCATTGATGGGATTCTGGCTTGGCCAGTTTCTGTTGCCCATCCCTAATGCCCTTGCAAAGGTGATGGTGAGCTGCCTTCTTGAACTAGTTCTGGTCACCCCGTTAGGAGGAAGGAAATTATTAAACTGGAGATGAATAAGCAAAGATTTAGCATGACTTTGCCAGGAATGGATAATCTGGGATATAAAAATAGGCTGGGAGTTTGAGGAGTGACCTTATTGAGGTTTATATAATCTTAAGGGGCTTAGAAAAGGTGAATGACAGGCTCTTTGCCCTAAGGTGGGAGATTTCAAAACTAACGGGCATATTTTTAAGGTGAGAGGAGAAAGATTTAAAAAGGGCATGAGGGCCAACTTTTTTACACAGAGAATAATTCGTGTATGGAATGAACTTCCAGAGGAAGTGATGGATGCGGGTACCATTACAACATTTAAAAGACATTTTGATAAGTTCATAAATAGGAGAGGTTTGGAGGGATGTGGGCCAAGCGCAGGCAGGAGGGATTAGTTTAGTTTGGGATTATGTTCAGCATGGACTGGTCAGACTGTAGGGTCAATTTCTGTGCTGTATGACTCAATGACTCTGGTCCTTGGGGGAGAGTGCAAATTCACTGTAAGTGCAATTTTGGAGGGAGATGCAGGACGTTTCTTTTAGTTTCCACTCTGCTGTCTTTTTCGAACTCTCAAAGTCGAAGTTGCTTCAAAATTTCTGAACCTAATTTTCAGGGGAGATAAAGTTCTGAGCAGTTTTGCACACATTTGAAAGATCCATTAGCACTTTTTGCTAACGGTCACACCACTTTTCATTTATCTTTTTTCTCCTTTAAAGATTGCGGAGGAGAGAGTTTTGAGGTGGAGCATATTTCTGTTTGTAGCGTAGTTTTTTGGGCAAAGAGTTGAATCCTATTGTAAAACTCTGAATAAATCCGATGTGCTAATGCCAGATTTTTTATTGTGACTGCTGATATTGGAACAGTTATTTAAGGTTTATTAAGCCATATGGATTTAAATGACCACAACCCTCACTGGAGAGCCCTTTGGATAATTGCCATCCAAAATATGTGAAGTTGGAGAGCACTTATTTAAATACAAAACAATGTGTATTGGATTGGTTTACTTCTTGGGAAGAGGAAGTAAAAGAAGGAAAGAAAGAAGGAAGAAAAGGAAAGATGAAGGGAACGGTAGAAAGTAGGAATAAAAGAAGGGAAAAGAGGAAAAATGGAATGAAATTTGGGAAGAAAACAGGAAAGAAGTAAAAAGAGGCACGATGGAAAGAAAGATGGCAAGAAGGAAGGAAAAAGAATGGAGGAAAGATAGAAAGAAAGAAGAAAAACACAGGAAAAAAGGAAAAAAAGAAAGGTAAGTTAGAAGGAAAGGCGAAAAGAAGGAAGTAAAATGAATACAAAGAGGAAGATAAGGAAAGGAGGGAGATAGAAAAGGTTCAGGAATGTCTCCCTCTCTTTACCCCCACCTCCTCCCTCTCCAGGTGCTGCCTCACCTGCTGGGAATTTTGACCACTTACTGTTTATATTTCATAAGTATACAGAGCACCTTGATTTGCAAACAATCTGCATGAATCCAGTTCATAGACACAATTGACAGTCTTTGTGATGGATTTAGTTTCCAAATAAAATCTCAGTTAGTGCTTTACCTCATGCCTTGGCAGCATTAATCCCATGACTCGTTCCCTCCAGCGGATATGATTTAATAAAACCTGAGCACTCACTGTTGCCAGCATTAGTGGGTAAACATGTAGAGATTGGGGAGCGTGAAGGGTTTGGTTGGTTGCTGTCCGGTTTCTGAGCCAGGACCAGCTGGATTCATGTCCCTGTTTACTCCAGAAGATCCCAGCCACTGGTGCAGTCTAGGAGCTTCTTTCCCAGACCAAAGCAATGAAAAGAACTGGCATCAGGAAGGGCTGTAAAACCACCTGCCAATTTGTTTTTCTTTTTCTATTCTTTCATGCGATGTTGTCATTATTGGCAAAGCCTACCTGTCCCTAATTGCTTTTGGGAGCTGTGTAAGAGTCAACCACATCTTGCTGGTCTGGAGTCACATGCAGGCAGGAACACAAAATGGAATTAGTAAACCAGATGTGCTTTTACCCTAACCAGTGATAGCCTGATACATATTGGATTCTGTATTTTAATGAAATGAATTTCAACATCACCAGCTGCTTTGGTAGGATTTGAACCCATGCTCCCCATGGACTTGGGACAGACCAGTCTAACATGACAACCCTGCCACTATAACCTCCAAAAGCAAAGCTGATTAATCAGCATCACCATGACCAGATATCACATGGGCAAACTGAAATAAAAATGGAGGAACATTTAGTGCATTCCACATCTGCTACTTTAATGCGCACCTTTATAATTTAGATGGTTAGATTTAATTGTTTGCATTTCTTACATCACTTTTCAAAGATGTGAATGCAACTCTTAAATCACTTTCTATTTATAATTCCTCCCTAGACTCAAGACAGAGAGAAAAACAGAGTTAACGTTTCTGAAAAAGGATCATAACAGACTCAAAACAATAACTCTGGTTTTCTCTCTCCAAAGATGCTCCCAGACCTGTTGTGTTTCTCCAGCAATTAGGGGCTTTTGGTCCTTTTCCTACCAGCTATTCCTCAGTGGATTTAAAGTGGCCCATTTTGTATATGCCTTAATTGACTCGCTGGATTCATTGGTTTATATATAATTTTTAGAGACTTATGACAGGGTCAGAATAAAGTTGAAGACTGAGATGAAGAGGAACTTATTTTCTCAGATGCTTGTTAGTCTTTTGAAGTCAACTCAGACCAAGGCTGAATTAAAGTAACAGATTAAAAAAAAACTCTCATGAATTCTGAGGGTTCAACTACCAATGTAGACAATGGTAAGTTTTGCCAAACATGGTGGAAATTTGCTCACTAATCTTTGGGGATCAGATGTATTTAACAGACTGATGTATGAGGAGAGATTGAGTCAGTTTGGGTTGTATTCACTGGTGTTTAAAAGATTGACAGGGCTCTCAAAAAAACCTATAAAATTCTAACAAGACTAGAAATATCAGATGCAGAAAGGATGCTCCTGATGGTGGAGGAGTCCAGATTATAGTTTAAGGATAACGAGTAAACTTTTTATGACTGAAATGGTGAAAAGTTTCTTCACCCAGAGAGTGGTGAGCCTGTGGAATTAACTACCATAACAAGTGCTGAGGTCAAAACATTGTGTGTTTTCAAGAAGGTGGTAGATATAGCTCTTGCAGCTCTGGAGATCAAGGGATATGGGAGGGAGGGTGGGATTAGGGTATTGAGTTCAATGATCCTGTTGAATGGCGTATCAGGCTTGAGGGGTCGAAATGCCTACTTCTATCTTCTATGTTTCTAAGTTAGAACTTTGCCTCGGGTGATGAAATCAGTATAAAAGACACAGGAGATGGGAGAGTAACTTTAGAGAAAGGGCACACTTAATGTGGCCAACTGGACATCCTCATTTCATCCCATTTCGTGTCAGCACCGTTCATGTGAGCAACAGCCTTGCAGATCACAATAAGAAGATGTTGACTTTTGAGTTGAGGAGACTCCCAGCACTTTGAACAACCAGCCTCATTTGAGCCTGCCAGGTGAGACACGAGGGTGTCATGGAGAGTCTCAGGATCAGTCTTGCATTGCTAAGGCAGCTTGCTGAGGAGGGATGGGGTCTAGAGATAGCAACAGCAGCAGCCCACTTTTGTTTCAGGTTTTGGGTATCTTCGTAGATTCTTTAACACTTACCTTTAGAGGGTCATATCTCTTCCTTAGCCCATGTGACTGACCATGGCTTGCACATCAGGTTTGAAGGCCTTGAGGGCTCATTGCAGGGACTGACAGGGCTGTTTTACCAAAATTCGACAGTTGCTGATTTTATTGCCGACTTCCAGCTTGATCTTTATGGGGGCAACCTCATATTTCAATGTGATCATTAATCCAAGTTTAGTTTTTGACAGGGCTTCTCATTTGTCTTTAAAAAAAACAACTTTTGCTCTACCAAGTGGTTTAAATGTAATTTATTAATAAAACCACATAGCTCACTGATTAGTCTCTGGAGCTCATTATACTACCCACCCATCCCTCTTCCTGCATGGTTCATTATTTCTATGATGTGTTACAGACCAGGCCAGACGCCCTCAAAACATTTAAAGAAGGTATCCCAGACCCTAACTTCGCTAATTACTTTAAGCAGGTGTATAGTGGATATTTGAGGAGTGATGCAGCTAGCCCAACTACTTAGTTTTAAACAAAAACAGAACTTATTTACAAGATTACTGAATGAAACACAAAAGAGAACAGAATACTTAATAATGTAAACTCTTCAAAAGCCCAACTGACAGTACCAACTTAATGATACTGTTCCAAATACTTGCTAAAATCCCTATAAACACAAAAGGTAAAATCAAACATGGGGTCTTACAGGAGAGATGTCAAGGGGAGAGGGGGTCAGCATGGAACACCATGTAGCTGTTTCTTGGATCAGCAGCCTCAAACTGCCTGACTGCTTTCAGTGAATAGCCAGACTGCTGAAACCATACCAGACCAGAGAAAAGCTGAGCTGGGAGAACTGGCCACTCCCCTTTCATTGTATAAGTGTCTTTAAAAAGCTTGAAAGCCCTTTGCCCGATGCAATATCTGTTAGTTATAATCAAACTGGCTCTAAAATCCATCCAAGTCAGACTTTCCGGAATCGCTGCTTTTACGACCTCTCTGAAAAGAAAGCCAAGGTCAGCAGAACCTTGTTAAAGGAGCATCATCATCACAGTCACTACTTGGTTCCTAACTGTTCACATTTGTTACAGTACTTTTGAAATACATGAATGCCGTTCTTGATTCACTTCCTATTTATAATTTCTCATGGGACTCGAGGTATTAACTCTGTTTCTCTCTCCACAGATGCTGCCAGACTAGCTGAGTTTTTCCAGCAATTACTGGCTTTTGTTCCTTTTCCTACTAGCCATTCCTCAGAGGATCTAAGTGGTCCAGTTTGCAAATGACTCCGTTTATTGACTGGGTCCGGTTCAGATTTGTATACAATTTTTAGAGACTTACGTCAGGCCTTAAAAAAGATGGTAATTTCAGATTGAGATGAAGAGGAATTTCATTTCTCAAAGGTTTGTAAATTGTTGGAATTGCTTGCCCCAGAGAGCTGTGGGGGCAGAGACCTTATGTATATTTAAAGCTGAGATTGGTTCTTGATCAGCAGGGAATCAAGGGTTATGGGGTCAGATCAGCCATGATCCTATTTGGTAGAGCAGGCTCGAGGGGCTGAGTGGCCCTCTTCTGTTCCTATTTCTTATAGTCTTATGGCACTCTCTAAGGAATGCTTCAGAAGTGATAAAACCTCTTAATACCTGTCTGATTTTGGCACGGTTCCAAAAAGGAATTAATCTAAACGATGGCAGAAATAACAAAGTTATTAGTATAAGAAAATGGGCCATCAGAAAATGGCAGCAATCTGCAGACCGTAAGCATGTTGAACTGGACATTGTATGATATCTTAGGGGAATGTCTGACTTTAGTGGGCGGCATGGTGGCACAGTGGTTAGCACTGCTGCCTCACAGCGCCGGGTTCAATTCCCGCCTCAGGCGACTGACTGTGTGGAGTTTGCACGTTCTCCCTGTGTCAGCGTGGGTTTCCTCCGGGTGCTCCGGTTTCCTCCCACAGTCCAAAGATGTGCAGGTCAGGTGAATTGGCCATGCTAAATTGCCCGTAGTGTTAGGTAAGGGGTAGATGTAGATGTAGGGGTATGGGTGGGTTACGCTTCGGCGGGGCGGTGTGGACTTGTTGAGCCGAAGGGCCTGTTTCCACACTGTAAGTAATCTAATCTAATCTAATCTAATCTTGTCCCACTGCATTTAGAACATAGAACATACAATATACAACTTACAACATAGAACATAGAACAGTACAGCACAACACAGGTCATTCGGCCCTCAAAGTTGTGCCAGCCTTTTATCCTAGTCTAAGATCAGACTAACCTACATACCCTTCATTGTACTATTTTCCACGTGTCTATCCAAGAGTCGCTTAAGTGTCCCTAATGCACCAGGCTCTACTACCGCTGCCGGCAGTTCATTCCACACACCCACCACTGTCTGAGTAAAGAATGACCTCTGACATCTCCCATAAACCTTCGTCCAATCACCTTAAAATTATGCACTCTCATGATAACCATTTCTGCTATGGGAAAATATTTTCTGACTATCCACTTTATCCATGCCTCTCAACATTGTATACACCTCAATCAAGTCACCTCTCATCCTTCTTCGTTCCAATGAGAAAAGCCCTAGCTCCTTCAACCTTTCTGTATTTACTACAACTCGTCTCATTATAATTGCCAAGAACCTTTAAACAGAATCGGATACAGCATTTTCCAAGCTTTTTTCCCATTTCGAGGATTAAAAATTATATTGAGAGCTGCTTAATGAGACCTGTGAGAAATAGAGGCAGGGTTTGGGAGAGAGAGTGGAGGGCCTTACTATTACAGAGGCCTGTTAGAGCAGGAGCAGAGTGTTTATAAATTGATCAGAGATACCCAACAGCCATTGTTACCTTGGTGCTTGGGATTCTAAAGTTTCGGGTCCAGAAGTCTTGACCTGTAGTTTGGGAAGCCCTCATCTAACTTAAAACCTTTGCAGCATCATTCCAGGGAAGGTCTCAAGAAAGAATTCCAGTTATTCAGTGCCTTTCCAAATCCCTTAAGTGTTTCACAGCTCGAGAAGGACTGTCTATGTGCAGTTGCTGTTGTAACATCAGTAATGCCACTGGCAAAATGTGCACAGAAAGTACCCACTAAACAGCAATATGACAACAATCAGAATGGTCTTGAATATGTGGCAGTAATGCTGGCAAACTTTAGCGGTATTCACTCTAAAACTGACGGCAACTTCTGCAGTCCTCAAATGGTCTGTTAAACATAGAAATCCAGATGCTGCTGTCGGCGATTCTTTGTCGAGGCATGTGGGAGACCACCTTTGATTTTTCTGCAGTCTGCAGTCAAGTAAAAGTCACTGAAGTGATGAGGATCTTGTCCCTTTACACTCTTGTCCTGCTGTGTAAAACCTTGAGAAAGTTACACTTTGTTGAGTGAGATGTGAAGGTTTTATTATGTACTAACCACAGCACATAACTAGGAAGAGGGTGCTGATAGCTGTGTCCCACTGTTTCACAAACTGTCACAAAATGTATAAACACATAATTTCCAATGAGATAGCCAAAATGTCGAATTTGTGTGACTGATTGCCAATCCAGATAAAAGCAATTCACATCAGATGTCATTAGTTACAGAGGAAACAAAGTTTCTCGAAACACAACTTTAACAAGAGCAGTGAAAATAAAAGATTTCAAATTCATACAACTTATGTTAACACCCCAAATCAATACACACCCTGTCCTGATTAAGACAGAAAGAAGACAACATTTGAACACATATACTACTGGTTGAAAAACAATATAGACATTCTAAACAAAATTCTGAAGATTAAACGACCAAAAGATCACAAACTATTTTCTCACAGTTGATACAGTACTGATACACTGCTGTCTGTACAGTAATGGTTGATTCTTGATTTGATCACTGATGAAGTGAACTGAGGTCTTATGTGAATTTTTCTTTTTAAGTTTTTTAGCTTTTACAAGCTTTAGCCCAGTGATGAGAGAGAGAGGGAGAGAGTGAGAGAGATGGTTGCTTTCTGTCTACAGTCTCCAGATGTTTCTTTCACTGTCGCTCTTGGGACTTGCAGCATTTTAACATTCTGCAGCTCAGCCAATCAGAAGGCTGTTGTCAGGTAGGCTTGGTCAAAAGATTGTGCTATTCAATACAAAATTCTCCCTCTCACTGCTTCGAAAAAGCAACGTTATGTTGCATAACGCAACAACTTGCAGCACTTGATTATTAAACTGCAAAACAGGTTCCTGGTTTTCAGTTATAGCACTTGGCACATAGCCTAGCAATGTATTTTCAAGTGTTCATTAAAATACTCTTTAGATCTTATGAGGGCATTCCCCCCTCCCCACGTACCAAGCTTATAGGCAGTAGATTCCAGCAAGCAATCACTTCCTGTCCAACTGAAGCTGCTTCCATCACACATCCAGAGCCTAACTACTCACTGTGTGAAGAAAGCTTTTCCTCCCCTTACATTTGCTTCTTCAAAAAACTGCTAACTTAAAAAATCTTTTCTCAACTTCTTTTTACACACTGTCATCAAGTGTCTAAAAATAATATTTGCAAATCGAAAATAATATTGTGAAACCAATCAACTATGTGAGAACTAAAATGAGATATTCAACATCTCTTATTTGATGCTTTTCTCAGTTCAACTGCTCAGTTCAACATGGCCAGTTTAAATGCAGATCATTCTCAGTTTTAACTTGCTCCATTGGGGAACAAAAAAATCTGATCATGCAAGGGATAGCATTTACACAGTAAGGAACAAAACAACTATTTTTGTCAGTACTTTAATGTGGGTTGAACTACCTGTTAGTCCATGTTAGAAGGAACAGGGAGTGAAATTCAACTCACAATTGTCCTTTTTGTGCTTTTGGACGATTGAGGGCCCCTTCTGATACCCAGAACCTGCCTAATGCAATATTCAAATGGGCTGCAATGGCATAAGAGCAGGAGACAGAGAGTGGTGGTGAAGGGTTATTTTTTGGAATGGCGGCCTGTGAGCAGTAGTGTTCCACAGGGACTGCTGCTGGATCCACTTTTGTTTGTCATTTATCTAAAAGATTTAGATGCGAATATGTAAGAGGCTTGGTCAGTAGGTTTGTGGATGACACCAAAATTGGTGGTATAGTGGATAGTGAAGAAGGTTATCTAAGATTACAAAGAGATCTTGATCAATTGCGGAGTAACAGATGGCGTTTAATTTGGATAAACGTGAGGTATTGTTTTTGGTAAAACAAGCAAGACCAGGATTTACACAATTCAAAGTAGGGCCTCAGGTAGTGTGGTAGAACAGGGACACCTAAGAGTTCAGGTACCATTGAATAATTCATTGAAGTTTGCATCACATGTAGACAGGGAGTTTAAAAAGGCATTTAGCACATTTGCCTTCATTGCTCAGACCATTGAGAATAGGAGTTGGGATATCATGTTGAGGTTATTAAGGACATTGGTGAGGCCTCTTCTGGAATACTGTGTGCAGTTCTGGTTTCATTGTTATAGGAAGGATACTATTTAGCTGGATAAGGCTCAGAAAAAAATTACCAGGAATAGAGGGCGTGAGTTACAAGAGAGGATGGATAGGCTGGGGCTAACAGTTTTATCAGTTTTTACTTGATATCTTAATGGAACAAGCTCATGCTACCATCGCTCCATCACAGCATGTAACCTGATGGTACAAAGGTCTCCGGCCACTTGCAGCTGATGGAAGATTCTATTGTTTGGACACTGATGTGCCTGTGAATGTAATAAGTGTATATATTTGTGAGGTGTTATAAATGTCTGTTTCAATAAAATGCTGCCCACATCCTTGCTTCTTATGTTTTGAGAGACACGATGGTCACAAAGCTGGTCCCTTTTTCCTAAAGGCTGTTTCTTTTCTCAAGTGTACTGTGGCCTTAATTTCTTTTCAGAGGGGTTATAAACAGGCTGGACTCTGATTAGACTAATTTAGTACAGAGATGAAAAGGATTTTGAGGGGCCTTTTGTTTATAAGTAAACAGATGAGACTTCAGCCCAAAGTGGTCATGTTTTAGAAGTGACCTGTATAATGGAAGGGGAGTGGTCAGCTCTCTAGCTCAGCAGTTCAGTTCAGCCCAGAACTAGTTGGGAGTTCAGCTGTGGAGTGTGTGAACAAGCTCTCTCTCTTTCTGCCTGTAAGCATCTGTTCCTTTTGTTTTACTGTGTTTTAACAGAGTTTGCTTATTGGGACTGTTGTGTATATTCAGAACAATATAATTAAGTCTAGTTTGGATGGACTGAGTTCTGTAGGGGTTCTTTATTCTGTTCTTTGTGTTTCATTATGTAAATTTGTGAATAAATCTTTGTTTTAAAACCTGGTAGTCAACCGAGCCACCTTGCTCTGGGTAATTTTCACTGTACACTTGCTGAACAAAAGTTATTGTTTGTTTGCTGAAACAAATTGCAAAGTTATTGTCCTGGCTGCCTACTTAAGAATGTTTTGATTGGTCTGGCCTAGTCCATAACAGGCTGGGGACTCTTTGAGGAGTTTTAAACAGTGAGTGGTAGGTGCTAGTGTCTTTATTTTGGGTGTTGATTTGGTTGGGTGGCCCCATGGGATGCGAAAACAAAAGTATTTGGGGAATTTCCCACACCATCGATGAAAAAAGCAGTACTACAATTCTTTGGATTGAGTGGATTTTACTGAAAGTTTGTGCCAAACTTTAGCAGTGTGGCTGCTCCACTCACCGAATTGTTAAAAAAGGGCAAGAAGTTTCAGTGGACAACGGACTGTCAAAAGGCATGTGACAGTCTAAAAACTGCGTTAACCATTGCCCCAGTATTAGCCACACCAGATTACATGAAGCCTTTCAAGGTGGCTATCGATGGCAGTGATGTGGGTGTCAGTGCTACTGCTGGAGGATGCCGAGGGAATAGAAAGACTCATCAGGTATTTTTCCAGGAATATTTCATCAACAGAAATATTCAACAAAGCTTGGTGTTGGCATTACAACATCTCAGTGTTTATATTACCAGCAATGCATCTGAGATAATTGTATATCCTGATCACAACCCATTGGCATTCGTGGAAACTTTTAAGGACAAAAATACCAGACTGTTTAGATGGAGCTTGTTGTCAGAGCCATTCAATTTGACAATTGTGCATGTGGCAGATCGCGAAAACGTGATTGCTGATGTGTTATTGAGACTTGAATGAGATACGGCGGTGTTCGGTTGTGGGTGTGCCACGGCTGGAATTTGCATGTGATTGTGCATGTCTGCATGTTTATTGTTAGTATAGTGTATACATATGTTTAGACTACTAACCAGCTTTTGAAGGGATTTTAAAAAATGAAGCCACCTTTTGGTCTTGTTGGTTCATTGTTTGTTAAGCGGGGAGGTGTTTTCTAAAAGCTGTTCTTTTTCTCATGGGTACTGTGGCCTTGATCTTTTTCAGAGGGGTCGTAAACGGGCCGGACTCCAATTAGACTAGTTTGGTACAGAGGTGAAAAGGATGTTGAGAGGCCTTTTGTTTATATGTAAACAGATGAGACATCAGGCCAAAGTGGTCATGTTTTAGAAGTGACCTGTATAATGAAATGGGAATGGTCACCTCTCTAGCTGAGCAGTTCAGTTCAATCCGGAACTAGTTGGGAGTTCAGCAGTGGACTGTGTGAACAGGATCTCTCTCTTTCTGCTCTTCTAGCTTCAACCCATAAGCATCTGTTCCTTTTCTTTAGATGTGTTTTAAAAGGGTTTGCTTATTGGGACTGTTGTGTATATCCTGAACAGCGTAATTAAATCTAGTTTGGATATACTGAGTTCTGTAGGGGTTCTTTATTCTGTTCTTTGTGTTTCATTGTGCGATCTTGTGAATAAACTTTTTCCTGTTTTAAAACCTGATAGTCAACCTAGCTACCTCACTCCAGGTCATTTTCACTGTACACTTACCGAAACAAATTGTATAGTTATGGTCTGGGTTGCCTGCTGAAGAATGTTTTGAGTAGTCTGGTCTAGTCCATTACACCATAAATATTTACACAGAAGACGACTTGAGAAAATGCACATGGGGATTAACAATGATAATTTTAAAAAGACTCCAAGATATTTGGTGGCAGATATTTGAAAACCTCATTGAAGATCAACAACACAAGAGCTATGGACATCAACAATCCAGACAATTAACAGCATCTGCTACTGTGAGTACAGATCTGTAGACAGAGCTAATTTATTTCTGATTAAATTCTAAGTTCTTTTACATTAGAAAACTTACCTATCGTTAGAAAAATGTCTACAGTTCTAATTTTCTTTTTTAAAAAAAGCAGTTAAATGTTCCTTACAGCAGAGATATGAAGCTCCTCACAAAGAAAATGCTACTAAAAATAATTATAAAATGATCTTCTACACTAAGAAATCCTACTTGTGTAAAAACATTGATTGATTGGCCATTATTTCTTGATGTTTCAATGTCAAGAAATTGTCCTACAGTTCATAATGGATCACCAGTTGTGTGCATTGGCAGTATACAAGTTCATCTCGATTTCCTGACATCCTCCACCTGATGGGCTCCACCAACTCAGCACACGGGGGGACCATCAGCCTCCACAGGTCTTGATGTAAACACATTTCATGAGATTAATGTGATGGAACAGACCAAGTGTGACACAACTGAATTAAGCAATGCTCACAAAGGTGTGTACACAAACCAATTCAATGATACATTTAATTGTGATGCAAACTGAGCCCCAAATAAGTGCAAAATGCATATTCAAGAGAAATTTCAAGCAGAACTGAATAAGAGGGAGAGACATGGGATAATTTGGAAAGTTGACTGCCTCATGAATTTGGAGAAAGTGAGGACTGCAGATGTTGGAGATCAGAGTCAAAAAGTGTGGTACTGAAAAAGCACAACCTGTCAGGCAGCATCCGAGGCGCAGGAGAGTTGATGTTTCAAGGATAAGCTCTTCATCAGGATGCCTCATGAATTTGTCAAAATTTTTCACACGTAGCTGAAAGAAAGATGACTCAGTAAGAACTCACAGAAATCCAAGGCATCGCAGCCTTTCACTTAAAAGACACTGACATAAAATATTGATATTGGAAGAACTAAATCCAAAATTTTCTGCAGCAAAATTCTTTTTCAAATGGATACAGATCATGATGACTCCTCTATCCATTGTAGCAGGAGAATTCTAAGACCTCACATCATCAAAGATGCCAGTTGGATTGTACTGTTTCTGATCATTCTCACTGAGCTGTCAGTCTGCCAAGACAAACTCCAACAACACATGGATAAGATTGTTGATAATGGACCCATCTGTATTTGTACAGTCGACAATATCGTGGTCATAGACAGTGTGTGACCACAAATGTCACCTGTTGACAACAATGCAATAACATGGATTGGGATTTATCATCACAAAGTGGTAGGTCACCATCTACCAGATAAACCTTTTCAGATTCATTGACATGAAGTCTCTCCCAATCCGAGTAAGATCAAGGAGGTTGTACAAATGCTGACCTCATGGGATAAAGAGCATCTGTGATGTTGCCTCAGATCTTTCAATTTCCTCTCGTCACGTATTCCCAACTCCATCGAAAATAAATCTCCACTCTGCATGCTTTTGTTTCCTCCCACAGTCCAAAGATGTGCAGGTTTGGTGGATTGCCTGCAGTGTCCAAGGATGTGTAGCCGAGGTGGCTTAGCAATGGGAAATGCAGGGATAGATTAGCAGGTGTGGGTCTAGATGGGATGCTCATCAGAGTCAGTGTGAAGTCAATGGACCAGTGGCCTGCTTCCTCACTATAGAGATTCTATATGCGGCAAGATGACCATCAGCAAAGCCTTACTTATTACAATGCTATGACCCCAGGGATGACCTGATTCCCAATGAAATGTAAAAATGCTTCGGTGTGTGTCTTTTGCGAGATGAGGAACCTATTGCCTCTGGGTTGAAAGCCCTGTCATCTGCACAAGCGGACTATTCCAGTATACAGTGAGAGACATTAGCACTAGTATTTGGCAATTTCATGCCTACTTGTTTGGCAAGAAATTAACAAGAACTTATTTAGCAAGAAATTTAAAATTGGACCAGACCATAAGCTACTAAAAATAATCTGTCATAAACAAACTTACTGCCACATTTGCAGCATTTTTTCATCAAAGTGAAAGAATATGACTTGAAGGGAGATAGAGGCCAAGTACAGGGATCGTGTAGCTCTGTACTAGTTTTGTTTTATTCACTCATGGGATGTGGGCCTTGCTGGCTGGGCCAGCATTTGTTTCCTGTCTCTGGTTGCCCTTGAGAAGGTGGGGGTGAGCTGCTTTTGTGAGCCACTGCAGTTCGTGTGCTGTACATGGTCCCACAATGCCCTGAGGGAGGGAGTTCCAGGAGTTTGACCTAGCGACAGTAAAGGAACAGCGATATATTTCCAAGCCAGGATGGTAAGTAGCTTGGAGGGCAACTTGGCAAACTTGAGCATTGATCAAACTGTTTTGGATGACTCAACATCCATCCTCATGACTGAACTTGGATTTTTGTTTCAATATGTCTGGTAAGCACAAAGAACAATTTGTACTTTCCAGTGGTAACTAGGAAAACATATAAATTTGTGGCTGTATAATTTTATTGTGCATTAAATGGGAGATGTGGATTTTTAAAACAGTTTTTGACACACTCATTGCTTCACTTGGTATATTTTTGAGCATTAACAGACAGCTGTGTGCACATTCAGGATCCACCTGCTATAAATAGCCATTCCATCTGTGGACAGCTCCAACTATAGACTCTTCTATCTCTAGACCATTCCAGATGTAGACTATTCCAACTGTGGACTGTTCCAGATGTAGACCATGCCAGCTCTGGTCTGTTCCAGTCATAGACCATTCCAACTGTGGACTGTTCCAGTCATAGACCATTCCAACTTTGGACTGTTCCTGATGTAGACCATTCCAGATGTAGATCATTCCAGATGTAGACCATTCCAGCTGTACACTATTCCAGCTGTAGAACGTTCCAACTTTGGACTGTTCCAGATGTAGACCATTCCAGCTCTGGACTGCTCCTGCAGTAGACCATTCCAGCTGTGAACCACTCCAGCTTTGGACCATTAATCTTGACACCCCTTTCACCATATTCAACACTCACCTCTTCCATCTCTGGGGCATGGTGGCAGCAATGTGTACCATTGACAAGGTGCACTGCAGCAACACACCAAAGCTCCTTTGACAGCACTTTGCAAGTCAGAGGCGAAGTGGTTCTGGATTCTATTGTATTAAAACACAAGTTCTAATGAGGAAGAGGAGGCATCTTCATAGACCTGCAGCTGAGGAATGGATGGTTGCTCATCAGATAGTGGTAGTGACCAGATATCATAAGGAGATCTTGTAAGTAGCAGGTGAAATTCCCAAGGCAGGATATGTAGAAATACAGAAAACTCAAATGTCAATAATTAAATATTTAACCTGGCATCATAGTGACATCATGCAGTTCAGGAAAACACGTCATACTTTTTTAGATTTTAGATTTAGATTTTAGATTACTTACAGTGTGGAAACAGGTCTTTCAGCCCAATAAGTTCACACCGTGCCGCCGAAGCGCAACCCACCCATACCCCTACGTTTACCCCTTAACTAACATTACGGCCAATTTAGCATGGCCAATTCACCTGACCTGCACATCTTTGGACTGTGGGAGGAAACCGGAGCACCCGGAGGAAACCCACGCTGACATGGGGAGAACGTGCAAACTCCACACAGTTAGTCGCCTGAGATGGGAATTGAGGCAGCAGTGCTAACCACTGTGCCACTGTGCCTCCTACATGTCAGGTAGGGGGAAAAGCTCAACATGCAATTAAACCAACACTTTTGAGACCCAGACCAACTTTTGAAGTAGCATCTAGTGAACTGTTAGTGGGTTCTATTGGACCATTACCAAAAATAGACGTGGGACACCAATATATCCTTACAATAATGGATGTGACAACCTAATTTCTAAAAGCTATTCCTTTAAGGACAATTGCCAGTGAGTAGTAATGGAAAAATTAGCTTAGCTTTTTACTTGTTTTCAACTACCAACTGAAATACATTCAGATCAAGGTTCTAATTTTATGTCCATATATTTTCAAGACATCTATGTGTAAAGTTATTGAAATCTAATGCTTATCATCTGAAAACACAGGGAGATTCGGAGAGATACCATTAAACTCAAAACCAGGTATATTGTCATGAATATGCATAAGATTGAAACAAAGGATTACATTTCTTACAATTTGCTACTACGGATTTCTCAAATTAATCTTTTAGGTTTAGACCATTCAAAGTGACCTACAGTCATGAGATAAACTCAGATTAAATTGCTTAAACATAAGCTTTTAGGGCAAAAGAA
The DNA here is from genome assembly GCF_047496795.1 of Chiloscyllium punctatum. NCBI lineage: Eukaryota > Metazoa > Chordata > Chondrichthyes > Orectolobiformes > Hemiscylliidae > Chiloscyllium > Chiloscyllium punctatum. The sequence continues at coordinate 103,417,689 of NC_092749.1, read as the reverse complement.
AATCCTCAAAACAAGAGTTAATATTTACCAATAAGGTCCAATGTCAGGTAAATTAAGCTAGTTTGGATCTGAGCAAAACTCAGCACAGGCATTATGGGCCCAATGGCCTCCTTTTATATTGAAAATTCTAATCGGTCAGCACATTAATAAATCTTCTTAGTGCTCTTCAGATTATCAATTTTGTGATTAAAGGATAAATAAACAATTTTTAAATATTTGCAAAATTGAAAGTGCTCTACTTCTCACTGTTTTAACTTTGTTTTAAAAATTCTAACCTGCAAAGCATATTTTAGTAGTTTTCTAAGTTATCTTAACCAAGGAACAAATTGAGCATGTGATGTGCTTATCTCCTTTATCATGAATTCTGCTGCCTGGTTTCATTAAACTAATGCTGACCATCCAGTTCAGTGAGGAGAGGATTGTCAGTTGATTTGACTAATATTGACAAGAAACGCCAAAAGATCAGCCAAGCCCATCATGTGAGTGGTGAGACATGCTGTTGATATAATGTCCATTGACAAAAAGGAAGGGCTGCTGAATGTTAGGATAACTTAAGTATCTTGCAAGTATAAGGACAACTCTTGAATAAGTGCTTTAAAGTTAAAACCAGGTTAACATTGCTCACCTAATGCAGAATAGGGGGAATTGCATCCAATTAGGGGATAATTGAAGTAGATGAATGGATGTAAATGATGGTTGGGTAAAAAAAAATTGAACTGAAAAGTGTGTAACGATCTCCATGGAATTTTGTCTTCCTGAAATGTTTAGTTCCATTCAAATGTTGAATTTGACCTGCCTCAATATCACATATTGCAACACATTCCACAATCTGGTGCTTTTCCACAGCAACGATTCTCTGTCTCTCTCTGTTTTATGCTTTAGGACTAACCCAACACATTTTCTTGGTTGCTGGTTTGCAAATTAAAATCATAGGGTCATAGAGATGTATAGCATGGAGACAGACCCTTCAGTCCAGCTGGTCTGTGCTGACCAGTTATCCTAAATTAATCTAGTCCCATTTGCCAGCATTTGACCCATTTCCCACTAAACGCTCCTCATTCATTTGCCCATCCAGGTGCCTTTTAAATATTGCAATTGTACCAGACCCTACTACTTCCTCTGGCAGCTCATTCCATATGTGCACCACCCTCTTTGTGAAAAGGTTACCCTTTAGATCCCTTTTAAATCTTTCCCCTCTCACCTTAAACCTATGCCCTCTAGTTCTGGACTTCCCTACCCTGAGAAAAAGACCTTGACTATTCATCCCATCCATGCCCCTCATGATTTTATAAACTTCTATAAGATCACCCCTCAGCCTTTGATGCTCCAGGGAAAATAGCCCCAATCTATTCAGCCTCTCCTTATAACTCAAGCCCTCCAACCCTGACAACATTCTTGCAAATCTTTTCTGTACCCTATCAAGTTTAACAACATTTTTCCTATAGCAGGGAGACCAAAATTGAACGCAGTATTCCAAATGTGGTCTGTACAATGTCCTGTACAGCCCCAATATTTCCTCCCAACACCTCTAGTGGATACGTTTTTCTCTATTTAGTATATCAAGCATTTACATTATTTCAAATGTTTCTATCATAATTACTCTTAACTCACTCTCCTTCTACGTAATCCACCGTTGAGGATTAGTATTTTTGCCTTAAAAACTTTGAACTTGAAGCAAAATTGAATTTTTCAATGATCAATGCAAAGAATCACAGGATTCTTATTAATTAAAATTAAAATTTTACATTTTAATCTTTCACTGTAGTAAACAAAATTGAATCAACATTAACTAAACATCACTTATTGGGCAACTGATGCACTAAAATACAGCAATTATTTCCAGTTCACTTCTTAACCTAATTGAAATCCTCTGCCTCATTTGTATATTACACGGCAATCTCTGCAGAAATAAAGACTTGCGTTTAATAATCCCAAACTCCTCTCAACTATAGCAGAATCCCCTCTCCCTGCCCCAACAGGTGAGTCTTCCAGTGTCCTATTAAACAAAGTCCTATCCATTCAACCTTCTCAGTGTAAACAAGTGGATTTCCAGACACATATAAGTAGTGACATTTAGATAATCTCACTGGGCTATTTTCTAAAGGCCCAGGATAAAGCTCTGGGTCCATGCACTCATGTCCCACCATGGGAATCAATGGAATTTAAATTCAATTAATAAATTCTGGAACTGGAGATGAGAATCAGTAATACCAATGTGGCAACTATCATCAACAGCTGTAAACACCTATCAAGAAATCTGCTGTCCCTACCTGGTTTGGACTTAACATAGCTTCACTCACATAGTGGTTAACTCTTAACTGCTTTCTGAAATGGTCTAGCAGGCCACCCCATTCAAAGGCAGTTACAGCTGGGTAGCATAGCACAGTGGCTCAGTGGTTCACATTACTGCCCCACAGAGCCAGGGACCCAGGTTCGATTCCTGCCTTGAGTTACTGTCTGTTTGGAGTTTGTACATTTTCCCGTGTCTGTGTGGGTTTGCTCCGGTTTCCTCCCACAGTCCAAAAATATGCAGATTAGGTGGATTTGCCATACTAAATTTGCCATAGTATCCAGTGATGTGCAGGTTAGGTGGATTAGCCAGGGGAAATGCAGGGTTACAGGGATAGGGTAGGAGGTGGGTCTATTTGGGATGCTCTTCAGAGGCTTAGTGTAGACTCGATGGGCTGAATGGCCTGCTTCCTCACTGTAGGGATTCTATGATTGAACAGATGCCAGCATTGCCAAAACAGGTGACAGGAAAACTGGGTTTATTTTAGTCTCACCTTTAACAGCATTCTGCTTGGTGAGGAACTCTCAAAAGTAATTTATTTTCCTTAGTTTAGCTTGGATCACCTGTTCTAGATTTTCATCCCTGAACCTCACTCTGAGAGTCTGTGAAACTACATCAGACTTGTCAAACAATGTGGCCCACCAAGAGTTCATATGTAGCCCTTGATGCTTTGTTGAAAGTACATGCAAGTGCAACTGGAAGATTTAGAAAGCAACCGCTCCTTAGTGTGTATGCTGTATTCTGTCATAGAGTCATAGAGTCATAGAGATGTACAGCATGGAAACAGACCCTTCGGTCCAACCTGTCCATGCCGACCAGATAAATCCCAATCCAATCTAGTCCCACCTACCAGCACCTGGCCCACATCCATCCAAACCCTTCCTATTCATATACCCATCCAAATGCCTCTTAAATGTTGCAATTGTACCAGCCTCCACCACTTCCTCTGGCAGCTCATTCCATACCCGTACCACCCTGTGTGTGAAAAAGTTGCCCCATAGGTCTCTTTTACATCTTTCCCTTCTCCCTAAACCTATGCCCTCTAGTTCTGGACTCACTGACACCAGGGAGAAAACTTTGCCTATTTACCCTATCCATGCTCCTCATAATTTTGTAAACCTCTATAAGGTCACCCCTCAGCCTCCGATACTCCAGGGAATACAGCCCCAGCCTATTCAGCCTCTCCCTATAGCTCAACTCCTCCAACCCTGGCAACATCCTTGTAACTCTTTTCTGAACCCTTTCAAGTTTCACAATATCTTTCCGATAGGAAGGAGACCAGAGTTGCATGCAATATTCCAACAGTGGCCTAACCAATGTCCTGTACAGCCGCAACATGACCTCCTAACTCTTGTTCTTCCCCACCCTGGATTTTAGACTAACAGACCTGTAATTTCCTGGTCATCCTTTCCTCCCTTTTCCTAAGTTCATAACACCTAGGAGCAGAATTAGGCCATTCGGCTCATTTTATTAAGAATGGGAAAATGTCAGCAGTCCTCTGAGACCTCACCCGTGCTCAGGGAGAATTTGAAAATTGCAGCCACAGATCCAACTCCCTTGGCCCCAGAGTTACTGAATGAAGCAGGACTCATGGTCATTGAAGAATAGGTCAAATGGTTGGTTGAAGGAAGAATAAAGTGAGGTGGGAGCAATGCAAGTACATGAAATTAGGACAGTCAAAGCAATATAGTCTTTTGAAATTGTAATTATCATACTGTACTATATAATTCACCCATTCCTCTATTGTTGGTAGTACAGTTACTCATAGAATCCTGAAAGTGTCAAAGCAGGCCATTCTGCCCATCAAATCCACATCGACCCTCTGAAGAGCATCCTACCCAGATCAACTGTGCTCATCTGCATTCCCCATGGCTAATCCACCTAGCCTGCACACTATAGAATGGCCAATCCACCCAAGCTGCACATCTTTGGACTGTGGGAGGAAACCCACATTGACACAGGGAGAATGTGCAAACTCCACACAGACAGACACCCGAGGCGGGAATCGAACCCAAGTCCTTGGTGCTGTGATGATGCAATCCTAACCACTCAGCCGCCATGCTGCCCTAAAGCATCATAATTATACCAAAAGAGAAAAGGGGAAATCTGTACAAATTAAAGCCACAAAACTTAAGGATTGTTCTAATCGCATACAAACATGAATTTGGGAGTTAATTATCTGGAAGTATGAGCAAAGAGAGATATACTAGTGTGGTCTAACAATGAATTCCATTACAATGTGGAGTCTAATGTGAGGGGAGGGATGTAGTGGCTGAATACCATGGTTATTTGGTGAATTATTCCTTAATCCAGGATTCGTGAAATAAATTCTTTGTGAGTTCCAATTTTTCATATTTCAACAGTACATTTCCTCTCCTCAGCTTAGACTCCTTTGAACCAGTGTATTACTGGACTAAAAAAGGCTCCAGAGTCACATTTAACAAAGGTAATGAATTTCACAGCCAATGCTTTCAAGTGACAAAGATGGGTTGGCTTATTAGAGCCGAATCACAGATTCAAATGAAATACAAGGATGTTGCCAAAATATTCAAAAATGCTAAGTGTACAACGGTTAACTGTTTACCACAATGCTGTAGGCATGACAAATATTGCACTGGCTGCTATAAAAATGTCTTCATACATTATGAGAAAATCCAAGTTATGTATTATTCAGATCTTCAATTCTAGACACATTTGAAACAAGAAATCTGCATCATGCTACAAATGGTGTCAGCCCGACTGAGTTAATGGTTGTAATGGCTTTTGTAAACACTGTCTCTATTCTTTCCCTTTGCCAGACAATTTTACCTCCTGTAATCTGAAAATGCATCTTCTTCAACTGAAACACTCTCTCACATTTGCTGCCAGGTTGCTGAGTACTTCCAGCACTATCTGTTTTCATCTTAAATTTCCACCATAGGCCATTCAGCCCCTCCAGCCGGTTCCGCTATTCAATGAGGTCACGTCTGATCTGTGACCTAACTCCATATACCTGCATATACCTACCATATCCCTTCAGAACCTTGCTTCACAAGAGTCTATCATCTCATATTGAAAATTAACAGCTGATCCAACATCCACGGCCACTTGTGGAAGAGAGTTCCAAACCTTTACCAATCTTTGTGTGTTGAAGAGCTTCCATCATACACAGCATATTGTTCTTCCTGAAATGCCTTACAGACAGTCCCTAGGCTGAAAAAGTGGTTCCATTTTGGCAACCAATTGCAAGACAAACGTGCGCAAGTGGGTGCATAATGCAGAACAGTATAAACAAGCAGCTTGTAAGTACATAACATGTTCGTATATTGGATCTTAAAATTACTATTGTATAGGAGTGCATTCATTAGTGTGAGCTTTTGTTACTTGGATGTTCATAATTTTGGGACCGCCTGCATCTTCTTCATGGTTCAAATGCTGGTATAGGATATTACTCTTAAAATTATTAATCAGGGCAGGACATATACTCTTAATGGTAGGGTTCTGGGGACTGTTAGTCAGCAAAGAGATCTTAGGGTGCAGGTTCCTTCAAGGTAGAGTCACAGAGCAATGGGGTAGTGAAGAAGGTGTTTGGTACATGCCTTCATTGGTCAGTGCATTGAGTATAGGAGTTGGGAGGTCATGTTACGCCTGTACAGGACTTTGGTTAGGCCACTTTTGGAATACTGTATTTAATCTGAGTTCCCTGCCATAGGAAAGATTTTGATAAATTTGAAAGGGTTCAGAAAAAACGTACAAGGATGTTTCTGGGGTTGGAGAGTTTGACGTAGAGGGAGAGGCTGAATAGGTTGGGGCTGTTCTTCTTGGAGCGTCGGAGGCTGAGGGGTGACCTTAATCAGGTTTATAAAATCATGAGGGTCATGGATAGGCTAAATAGATAAGGTTTTTTACCTGAGGTGGAGGAGTTGAAAACCAGAGGCCATAGGTTTAAGGTGACATGGGAAAAATATAAAAGGGACCTTAAAGGGCAACATTTTCGCACAGAGGGTGGTGCGTGTATGGAATGAGCTGCCAGAGGAAGTGGTGGACGCTGGTACAATACAACATTTAAAAGGCATCTGATTGGGTACATGAATAGGAAAGGTTTAGCAGGATATGGGCTGAATGCTGGTAAATGGGACGAGATTTATTTGGGATATCTGGTCGGCATGGATGAGTTGGACCAAAGGATCTGTCTCCGTGCTTACAGCGAATCTATTCAAACGGATTTTATTTGTGCCTTTGATCCTTAACTAACTCACCTGCCTCAAAGCTGTCCTCAAAAATATCTCTCTATCTTTCCTTTGTGTATTGAAAGGAAATCAAACCAGTTATTTTCACGATGCACAGATGGCATGGTAGGGGAATATCCAAGTGATGGAGAGTGTCCTTTTTAGATGATGCTAGAAACTCAGTCATGACCACTGGTCCAACATTTCAAGATCATGCACCCTCCAAACTGTGGTGCTTTAGAAAGGATCTTTGAGATCAATTTTTTACATGTATTTGAATTAATTATTTCTACGTGAGAAAGGGGGATAAGGCCTGCATTTATAATCCATCTCATAACTACTCTTAAGCAACCTTCTTAGCTTGCCAGGCCATATGGGAGAAAGCATTAAGGATGGCAGATTCCCTTTGATGATGGACAGTAGTGAACCACATAGCTCTTTGTTGCAACAATCTGGTTGTTGCGTTATCATTGTCATTGATACAAATATTTTACATAACTCAATTTAACTTCCCCAGCTGTGACCATTAAATTTGAACTCATAGCCATGAAACCTTGAGAACACACCTCCAAATTAGCAATCATTGAATCATATAGTCCAGGAAAGACCATTTGGCCCACAGAGTTTGTACTGTCAAAAACACACTGCTTCCTACACTTGTCCCACTTTCCCACACTAGGCCCACAGCCTTGAAGGCTATCACACTTCGAGTTTTAAGGGTTGTGACATTTCCCACCTCAACTACCCTCCCAGGTTGTGCATTCCAGAACCCCACATCCTCTGGTTGGAAACATTTTCTCTCAAATCCCCTCTGAACCTCCAATTAGGGAGCCAAAGTCAGGAGAATGGCAATAACTGGAATGCACTGGACAAAATTGTTTGGATTTTCTTTCAAGCAGACCAATGAATGCCAAAGAACAGGAGTGTCCTACAATATAACTAGGGCTCAAGAGGATTTTTTTCCCAAAAGCACTTATGGGGTGTGGATGTTGCTGGCTAGGTCAGCATTTAGCATCCTCCTTGATTGCTCAGGACAAGAGTCAATCACATTGCTGAGGTTCTGGAGTCAGAGAGAAGGGCCAGAGGAAGTAAGGATTGCCTGACTTCCTTCCCTGGAAGGCATTAGTGAGTCAGATGGATCCTTATGACCAATGGTTAATATTAGCCCAGCTTTTCTTTAATTGAGTTCCTGCTTTTCTTCCTCTCACTATCATCCACACCAGGATTCGAACCCATGCCTGCAGAACATTAAGCCGGGGTTCTGGATGGCCAGGTCAGTGACATTAACACCATGTCATGGTGCATTTGGTTTCATTCAAGAAGCAAGTACAATGCGCTTTCAGAAAGAAGTAACAGTGCTCACTGTGATGCAACCAGAAACACCTCACACGTCTCAATCACAGAGTAGAAAATAATGCCGAATATATCAGCAAACGTACCTGGACAAGACATGGTTTTCATATATCAATAACGAAACTCCAATTGAAAGCCGCTGTCTGCTCCCATTTGTGTTGCATTGCATTCAGATAAAAACACAGTTTGTGAAAGAAACAAGAATATTATGTAATTAAAATGCTCAAGCTATTTGCAAAACTTGGACATTACCTGGCAGAAAATTATATGTCTTATAAATTAAACTCTCTACAATGTTACAGTTAACATTCTGCCAAATTTAACTGCAAATGAGTTGTTCTGTTGCCATTAAGTGCTGACATTTGTGTGTTAAAAGAAACACAAGAACATGCTAATTATTAATCAGGCTTTGTTGCTCAGATCATCCAGGAGCATTATGTGAGGCACTGACTGGAAGGATATTTTTACTGCCCGTGTTAGCATTGTCACCACGTTTTGTGCTCTGTGGGAGTGACCTCAGTGTCTAAGCCGGGGTTCTGGATGTTGCACTGCAGAGGAAAACAGATAAACAGCTGAGGGTGTGAAGCAGGTTCTAACTCAAACAGCATTCCAATTTAGCTAAGTTTAAACTCACAACAGTTGGTGCATTTCTATGTGTGCTCCTCATTCTTTTAACGAAAACATTACAACAACAGTTTGCCATCATTGTAGTAAAATATCCTTAATTTATTTTCTGGTCAGACTGCATTTCTTATCACGTGCATTCAATATAAAGTACAGTGAAAAGTTTTTACTGTTGCCATACACAGGCTCCATTCTCATTAACTAAAAGTAAAATAAAACATAAAGAAAGATAACTTAAGAAGATAACTTTTCCTTCTTTGCTGCTACAGTCTTATTCCAGGCAACACCAGACCACGTGAGCAGCTTTGGAATTAGTATTTAATAAAAGTCTACAGAAAATGTACAAGGGGGTGAAGGACATGTCATCTAAAGAGGACTCTAAGTCTGTACTCAATGGAGTTTAGAAAAATGATGGACGATCTCATTGAAATTTACAGAATACTGAAAATCAATGGGTAGCAGAGGCAAAGTCACCACTGGCTGGAGTCATACCTGGAACATAAAACGATGGTCGTGGTTGTTGGAGGTCAGTCATCTCAACTCCAGGACATCTCTGCAGGAATTCCTCAGAGTAGTGTCCTTGGCCCAACCATCTTCAGCTGCTTCACCAATAGCCTTCCCTCCATTGTAAGGCCAGAGGTGAGGATGTTCACTGATGATTGTATCAGGGTCCAGCATCCTTTGTAACTCCTCAGCTACTGAAGCAGTTCATGTTCAAATGCAACAGGATCTGGACAATGTCCAGGATCAGGCCTCATTCCTGATGAAGGGCTTTTGCCCGAAACATCGACTCTCCTGTTCCTTAGATGCTGCTTGACCTGCTATGCTTTTCCAGCACCGCACTCTCGACTCTAATGTCCAGCATCTGCAGTCCTCATTTTTGACTATGGCTGACAAGTAGCAAGTAAATGTTGTGCCATGAAAATGCTTCATAACGACCATCTCTAATAAGAGACAAGCTAACCACCTGAACTAATATGAGCCTGGAATAGAACAGAAGAATAGAATCCTTGCATTGTGGAAACAGGCCATTCAGCCCAACAAATCGACATCAACCCTTTGCAGATCATCCCACCCAGACCCATCCCCCTACCCTATTCCTATAACCCTGTATTTCCCTTGACTAGCCTACACATCCCTGGACACTATGGGCTGTTTAGCATGGCCAATCCAACTGACTTGTACATCTTTGGACTTGGGAGGAAAAGGGAGTACCGAGCAGAAACCCACACAGACATGGGGAGAGTGTGCAAACTCCACACAAACAATCACCCAAGGATGGAGTTAAAACTAGGTCCCTGGTGCTGTGAGGCAGCAGTGCTGACTACTGAGCCACCATGTCACCCACATGGAATCTCCGGACAAAGAAGAAAAAGGCAAGTCAAGTCAATGCAAGACAGGGATGCTGTGAGTGTCCAGATAGATTCTGAATCTGAATGTGAAGGGCCCTGGTCTAGTCCATGTGCTGGATTTGGATAATGCTTTGTCATTACAATGATAGTTATCAGTGCAGCTTAAAGGGAAGCATTGAGGTGCAGGAATAAGTGGATCAGAGAAGTGTCATAGGACTACTTAGAGGTTGGTAGACATTGGATGCCTTTGATCTAAAGTGCGCATTTGGCTAGTGCCCATGGAGCATGCCCTACGATGTTGGCATCTGGTCTTTAACATGGAGGTCACTCTCAATGAGCTGATTCACCAGCTTGGATTTTCTCGACATTTTGCTTTGAGGTGAGTTTGATAAGCTAGAGGGCTGAGTATTAATGAGATGTTTTGAGACATTAAGAAGGCATTGAACAAGCAATAATCCTAAATGATTGCCAACTCACCCCCACCTTGTGAGAAACTCAGCACACCGCTTGTAAAAAGTCATGAAAGATGTTCCCAGTGGACATTGGGATGGACATAGAGGTATAAAGTTTAAGAACAGGGAGATTATGATGGAAGTGTAAAAAAGAAAACAACATCTGTTAGGCCACAGCCAGTGTCTGGAAACTACATTATAGAAGTGATGTGATTGCACTGGAGAGGATGCAGAGGAGATTAACCAGGGCGTTGTCTGGGTTGGAGAGTTTCCGGAATGAAGGAAGATTGGACAGACTGGGGTTGGTTCCCTCAGTATAGAGGAGATTGAGACAGGACACAATTGAAATATATAAAATTATGAGGGACATAGATAGGGTAAACAGGAAGAAGAGTTTCCCCTCCATAGAGGGATAATCACTGGGCTGGGGGTGGGGGGTGGGGGGGGGGGTGTACATTTAAGATAAGGGGCAGGAGGTTAAAAGGAACATGAGGAAAAACCTTTTCACTCAGATCTGGTGGGAATCTGGAACTGTCTACCTGTAAAGGTGTTGGAGGGAGAAACCCTTATAATCTTTAAGAAGTATTTAGATCTGCACTTGTGATGCCAAGGCATACAAGGCCATGGGGCCATGTGTTGGAAAATAGGATTGGAATAGTTAGGTGGCCATTTTTGACTGGTACAGACTTGATGAGCTGAAGGGCCTTTCTCTGCACTGTAGGTCTCCATATCTCTATGACTTTATGGGTCTCGCTGGACTTTTCATCTGAGTTTTCTATAAATCTCACACAGACCATGTCACTCAGACCCCTACAGGACTCCTCCCAAGATTTCAAATGGTTGTTTTTCCACTTTCTATTAGACAGATGATGTTAATATTATTGAATTTATGTTATTTGCTTTGCTGATAAAATCATCAGAATAATATTGTGCAAGATAATGTTTTGAATTCCTATTTATTAAGCTAACAATGCTGTATTTATTCCCAAGTATTTTTGCATTTGGCTTTGCTGTACAATAACATTGTTTCACTTCCCAGATGTCTCCTTTCCAAACTTTGCTTGTAAATATTACACAGTTTCTCATGGCAGTCAGAAGCTAACTCCACACAGCACACCACTGGCTTGCTGAGTGAGAAAGTATATTTGGCTTAACTTCAAAACATGCAACAGCAGAAACAACAAAAACACTTGCTTCAAAGATTAATTGAAAAGTTGTGCCTTTGGGAGTTTCAACCAGAATTTATTAAGGGAGGGATTGTCATCTCAACCATGTTTATTAAATGTTAGGGAATATATTTTATAAAATGCAATTTGCTAATTGAACTACCTTTCAACTACTTACTGTCCTTTGTACGTATTTGTCCCTGACCTGCTCATGAAGAGTTGTTATTATATACTACTGGAGCAGGCGAAACTTGAACCTAAGTCTATTGGCTTAAGCAGTAGACACACTACCACCGTACCAATGAAGGCTTAGGAATAGTCTGCATCAGTTGAATCTGTGCAGGAAGACCCCTAAGGATTGCAAATTCATCATCCATAGGTAGCACGGTTGTTCAGCAGTTAGCAGTGCTCCTCACAACACCGGGTTCAATTCCTGCCCTGGGCAACTTCTGTCTGGAGTTTGCACGTTCTCTCTGTGTCTATGTGGATTTCCTCCCATAAGATGTGCAGATCAGGTGGATTGGCCATGTTAGATTGCTCAGGGATGTGCAGGCCAGGTGGATTCGCCATGGGGAAAGTTAGGACTGGGTGAGATTCTCTTTGGAGGGATGGTGGACCTAGGTGAGGTGCTGTTTGGAGTTTCGGTGTGGACTTGATGGGTTGAAAGGACTGATTCCAAACTGTAGGGATTCTATGATTGTCCCTCTCAACCATGATAACAGGCTGCTGATGGCCTTTACAAGTTTACTGATAGAGAAGAGAACTTGAAATGTGGACTAAAATATGTAGAAATGCATTTGATCTCGAATTAAGATAAGTGAGGTGATGTATCAATGCAATAATTTGCCGTTTGCTTTTGTGAGTCACCTCGACAGAACGTCTATGTGGGCTGGAACGAGTCCAACAGAGTGAAAGGTATAGAGGGTAGTTGTGGTGCTTCTCAAAGAAACCGTTCAGAATGGTAGATGGAACTTCTAACTAATTTCTTCCCCATTTTATAAGCAAATCTTTGTTAATTGTGTTGTGCTGTCTCTTATTGAGGTGACATTTGAATGGGCAAGTTACCAGGATGCAGACTGTGTGGCAAACAGCCACACACTCTCAGTCCAGCGTGCAGGACTGTTTCCATCGTGTCCTGCAGTGATCGTTGCTGAGCTTCTGCATCAAGTCTGCCTGCTGACACTCTAGTAGCAGACCTTTGGATAAATAGAGCCACTATCCATTTTCCCAGACCCGGTGTGAGAGTGCATAAGTAAACACAACACAAGCCAATAAGGAGCCGAAAATTCATTTTAAAACGTTGGAGTGGATGGGGTTTGATTTTTGAGGATGCCTCACTTTGCTTGGATCATCCTGATAAAGAAGTAGCCTTGCATGAACTATATTGGTTTTCTTCAAAGATCAAAACTCCATCTCTAAGTACACATGGTGAAATGAGATGGAAAATATATCAGTTGGGACTAGATATTGGAGGTCGCTTTTCCACAGGAAGTTTGATGGAAATTAAGTTCCCAAGTATTTAACACGACAGATCAGGAATGTGTAAAACTTTGGAAAAGACAGTAAAATTCCTAGAAATAACAATATGGAGAGTAGGGAGAGGGAGGAGATTGACCTTTTGGTTTCACATTACTGTCAAGGGTGATTATTTTTGTCAATTGAAAACCCTGAGGAGGGAGAATCTGACATTTGTGAGGCATTTTGAGGAGACAAATATGGGTTTTATACATGGTGGGTGTAGAGGATGGGAAACGGCTACGTTCCCAGGAACACTCTGTACAGGATCGTCAGGGTTCTGCCAACTGGACTGAAGACTTGTCCTCCAGAATATGTGACATTCCTAGCCAAGCTATTGCACTGCAGCCACAACAATAGCATCTACCTGGCAATATGAAAAATTGCCTAGGTATGTCCTGTCCACAAAACACAGGACAAATCCAACTCGGGAGAACCAAACCCTGTTAGTCTACTCTCAATCATCAGCAAAGTGACAGGAGATTCATCAACAGTGCTATCATGAGAAACTTGCTGTGCTATAACCTGGTCTCTGGATTGGATTCTTCTGGGACCACTCTGCTCCTGACCTCATTACAGCCTTGGTACAAGCAGGAACAGAAGTGAAACATTCTCCATTGGTTGGAGTCATGCTGAGACAAAGAAACTTGCTTGTATTTGTTGGAAGCCAATTATCCCAGAGCCAGACATTCTTGTTGGAATTCCTTCGGGTAGTGTCTGAAGACCAACCATCCTCAACATCTTAATCTATGGTCTTTGTGACTATTCAGGTTCAGGAGAAGGCTGGGCCCATGTGCAGCAGGAACTGGGTAACATTCAGGCCTGGGCTAATAATTGGCAAGTGGCATTTATTCCACACAAGTGCCAAACAGGCATAGGTTTAGGGTGAGATGGGAAAGATATAATAGAGACCTAAGGGGCAACGTTTTCAATCAGAGGGTGGTGCGTGTATGGAATGAGCTGCCAGAGGAAGTGGTGGAGGCTGGTACAATTACAACATTTAAAAGGCATCTGGATGGGTATATGAAAAGGAAGTGTTTGGAGGGATATGGGTCGGGTGCTGGCAGGTGGGATATCTGGTCGGCATGGATGAGTTGGACCGTAAGGTTTGTTTCCATGCTGTACATCTCTATGACTCTATGACTCTATGACCTCAAACAAGAGAAAGTCTCACCATCTTCCTATGGCATTTTCATTGCTAAATCTCCGATTATTAGTGTCTTGGGGGTTATTGATCAGAAACTGAACTGAGCCAGCCGTATGAATATCATGGCTTCAAGAGTATGTCAGTGATTGGTAATTGTGCAGTGAGTTGCTCACCTCCTGACTCCCTCAAACATGACTATCATCTGCAACATGCAAGTCAGCAGTGTGATGGAATACCTTTACTTGGATAGGTCTGGCTCTAAGAGCAATCAAGAAGCTTAACAATATCCAGCACAAAGTAGTCCACTTGATCTACACCTTAACCTATGTCTTCAACATATAGTACTTTCACCACCGATGCAGAGTGGCAGCAGAGTGCACCATCTACAGGGTGCACTGTACAAGGCTCTTTTGACCACATCTTCCAAATGGATCAACATCTGCCTCCTAGAGGGACAAGGGCTGCAGGTGGATGAGAACACCACCATCTGCAAGTTCCCCTCTGAGCCATACACCATTCTAACTTGGATGGAATGCACCTGCTTGCAAAAATGGTGGAGACAGGTTCAATGAAGGCATTCAAGAGGGGATTGGATGGTCATTTGGATAGAGCTCATGTGCAGCAATATGGGGAAAAGGCAGGACATTGGCACTAGCTTATAGAACCAGTGCAGGCACAATGGACCAAATGGCCTTCTTCTGTGCAGTGACAATTTTGTGACATACGTCGCTGTTCCTTCACTGTCACTGGGTCAAATTCTGAAACATCCTGAAATGTGGGAGTAACCGCGTTATGTAGACTGCAGCTGCAGTTCAAGAAGATAGGTACGCACTGCCTTTTCAAAGGCAATGATGGGAAAGCACCCACATCCCATAATTAAATATTCAAAAAGGTTTCAGCTTGTTCCAGCTATTGACAGAAGTACAGCAATTCTGATCTGACCAGAATTCTGAGGCTGCATTCCCATCACTTCTGGCAGATTCAAGGATGGCAAAAACGTAGATTCCTAACGGGTGACTTTGTCACTGGAAGGCAAATTGAATTTGAAGCCACCACTGCATTTTCAATTCAATCAGCAATTCACTGTTGGCACTAAAGTAAGACACAAATATTCTGTGCCCCAATACATTATCCTCTTATCATCTGAATTATTTTGTTAGCCAGACAATAAATTAAAGGAGCCAACACATAGACATCGCAGACAGACTGGATAAATTGCGACGGCATATTTTTAAAAATTTAAACATCTTGAATATAATATTGAGAACATTGTGTCATTGATATTTCACTCACACTTCACTCCCTTCAAGTACATTAAGTGCGCAGTCTGCTCACTTAAAGATAAGCTTAACAAAATTTATTATAATTGTTGGGTATCCATAGAAACAGCCAGATGTAAATTAAAAATTAATGTGTGACAGTGATTGAGAGATAAATGTATTATGTTAGCAATCTTTTGCCTACAAAACATTTCAAAATATTTTTACAAGTAGTGAGAGAAACAACATCAATTTAAAACAAAATCTAGGTTTTTGAAATACCGCAGAGAAATTATTTTTCTCCTTTTTGTTCTTTCCTCTCTATGAATTTATAGATTTGTTACTTACACCCTCAGCTGAACTTCTTCAGTCAAATTTACTTCTACACTCATTTGACCAGAAAAACATGAGTCAGTCATTCATCAGCTACGAGAAGATTAACCACTTTGTCTGAATGCTGTTTCAAAGATTCATGTAAGACTTCATACTTACTGGGTTTTCCACTTGCTTCTAGAGAGGATGTCCCTTGAAATGGCCTCCAATTGTCCCATGGTTGTAGATTTGCAGTTCAACATAGGACCAGGAACATAGGACAGTACAATATCGTTGTGTCAAACATGACGCCAAATTAAACTAATCCTGCCCTTGTTCCATATCGCTTCATAGAACATAGAACATAGAACAATACAGCACAGAACAGGCCCTTCGGCCCACGATGTTGTGCCGAACTTCTATCCTAGATTAAGCACCCATCCATGTACCTATCCAAATGCCGCTTAAAGGTCGCCAATGAATCTGACTCTACCACTCCCACGGGCAGCGCATTCCATGCCCCCACCACTCTCTGGGTAAAGAACCCACCCCTGACATCTCCCCTATACCTTCCACCCTTCACCTTAAATTTATGTCCCCTTGTAACACTCTGTTGTACCCGGGGAAAAAGTTTCTGACTGTCTACTCTATCTATTCCTCTGATCATCTTATAAACCTCTATCAAGTCACCCCTCATCCTTCGCCGTTCCAACGAGAAAAGGCCGAGAACTCTCAACCTATCCTCGTATGACCTACTCTCCATTCCAGGCAACATCCTGGTAAATCTTCTCTGCACCCTCTCCAAAGCTTCCACATCTTTCCTAAAGTGAGGCGACCAGAACTGCACACAGTACTCCAAATGTGGCCTAACCAAAGTCCTGTACAGCTGCAACATCACTTCACGACTCTTGAATTCAATCCCTCTGCTAATGAACGATAATACTCCATAGGCCTTCTTACAAACTCTATCCACCTGAGTGGCAACCTTCAAAGATCTATGTACATAGACCCCAAGATCCCTCTGTTCCTCCACCTGACCAAGAACCCTACCATTAACCCTGTATTCCGCATTCTTATTTGTTCTTCCAAAATGGACAACCTCACACTTGGCAGGGTTGAACTCCATCTGCCACTCCTCAGTCCAGCTCTGCATCATATCTAAGTCCCTCTGCAGCCGACAACAGCCCTCCTCACTGTCCACAACTCCACCTATCTTTGTATCATCTGCAAATTTACTGACCCACCCTTCGACTCCCTCATCTAAGTCATTAATAAAAATTACAAACAGCAGAGGACCCAGAACTGATCCCTGCGGAACTCCACTTGTAACTGGACTCCATGCTGAATATTTACCATCTACCACCACTCTCTGACTTCGACCGGTTAGCCAGTTTTCTATCCAATTGGCCAAATTTCCCTCTATCCCATGCCTCCTGACTTCCGCTTCATTCCTTGCTTTTCTAAAAGCCCCTTAAAAACCGTTATTGTGTCTGCCTTCACCTCTGGCAACGTATTCCAGACACCTACCAGTCTCTGTGCAAAACACTTGCCCTTACTTCTCCTTTGAACTTGCCCCCCTCATCTCAAATGCATGCCCCCTAGTATTAGATATTTGAACTCTGGGAAAAAGGTTATGATTGTCAACCCTATCTGTGTTTCTCATAACTTGGAGTGTAAATAGAGTACTTAGTTAGCCACCTTGGATCAGAACTCCCCTGGTTCTCATGTATATTAATTCTGCAATCTTGCATCTATGACCACTCTCTTCTCAGCTTTGCTATCTCAGAAGTCCAACTCATGACAGCAAAGTGTTTCAGTTATCAATGGTTTCTCAACCACTTAAATGAATCATTTACCCCTTTTTAGTTTACTGTTGTTTACCTCCCCCCCCCCCACCTCCCCCCACACCCCAGTGGCTGGGTCACATGATCAAGTACTGTAAACAAGTTGACTTTTACCAAAAAATCTTCCGTAGAAAACTTGGTTCTTAAAGAGGCCATCACCCCAATAAAAACCATTGGATTCTTTTCTCTCCAAAAGCACAGAGGTCAATATACCAACCTGAGACTTTATGAGGTGATTCCACTTCTCACTACGCAAGGATTGTATTGAGAGTCACCCCTCCCCATGGACATGGTGAAAGTGACTGCACTCTCTTCCAGACACTTTAGCCAACCCTCTGTGGGCCAATAATTTACTTGCACCCACTACTATAGGGGAAGTGGTTACTTGAGTGAAGAAACCTTAGGCTTTCACAGCCAATGTATCCATATCCTCATGCTGGACAATCAGAACAGATGGAGAGAAATGAAACATGAGGGAAACTAAACCTGCATTATCATTTTATATAATTAAATAAAATACAAAGTAAGTTGCTTCTGTCTCTTTTTGTGATTATTACGAAGCAAAGCAAAATCACCTTCTTTTCCTTTCTCAAAAACACTATTTGTCAATTTCCAACCAATTTCACAAATTCCAAACTCGGTTGTGTTGTCTGCAATGGAGCAGCAATTGAGAGGGCTATAACTGCTGGAAGAAAATTAGCTGGCCCATTCCTAAAGATTTGTATGTCATAGAGTCGTAGAGTAATACAGCATGGAAAAGGCCCTTCGGCCCAAACTGGTCCATGCTGACCATGGTGCCCACTCAGCCAGTTCCAATTGCCCTCATTTGGTCCATATCCCTTTAAACCCTTCCCATCCATGTACCTATCCAATGTTTTTAAAATGTTGCTGTTGTAACTGCCTCAACCACTTTCTCTGGCAGCCCACAGGTAGTCCGTAATTTAAATAGAGTTGCTAATCTACTTAAAAAACAATTAAAGCTTTGAATAAAATTACAGGTAAAATATTATCTTGCAATCATATTAAGTTTGTATCCAGTAAGAGCACCTATTGTAAATTAACATACCTGAGATCATTAGCAGAACTAATGAATCCCATAAAAAGTGTAGTGTTAGTATTAAGTTGTTACAGAATTTCTAATATGGAAAAATTAGAAGAGATCTATCTGTATGTATTTGCCTTTGTATGTTAGAATGATTCCAGAAGGTTGTTGTCCTGAACCGAATGCTTTTTGTCCGGATGTGGTGCATCACAAATGGTAGTGATGGTCAGTGTCATGGAATGTTTCATAGGCAATTACAGCAAATTAAAGGCTGTTTTAGACTCAGCCGCTAAGTGATGGACTTATCCCTCAGGTTTGGGAAAGGAAGACCCCATTGGTCTCATCAGTTAAGTCATTTTCAATTAAGGAATGACATACTTCATAGAACGGTGCAGCACAGTACAGGCCCTGCACAATTGTGGCGAGCTTTTATCCTACTTTAAGGTTAGACTAACCTACATACCATTCATTGTACTATCTTCCATGTGCATATCCAAGAGTTGCTTAAATGTCCCTAATGAATCAGACTCTACTACCACTGCTGGCAGTGCTGGCAGTGCATCCACCACTCTCTGAGTAAAGAACCTACCTCTGACATCTCCCCAAAACCTTCTTCCAATCACCTTCAAATTATGTCCCCTCATGATAGCCAGTTCCACCCTGGGAAAATGTCTCTGGCTATCCACTCTATCCATGCCTCTTATTATCTTGTACACCTCCATCAACTCACCTTTCAACCTTCTTTGCTCCAATGAGAAAAGCCCTAGCTCCCTTAACCATTCTCCATTAGACATGCCTCCAGTCCAGGCAGCATCTTGGTAAATCTCGTCTATACCCTCTCTAAGGCTTCCACATCCTTCCTATAATGAGGCGACCAAGAATGGAACCCAATATTCCATGTGTGGTTCTCTTCCCTATATCTGAATGACGATCCCTGATATTTGTCCTCAGAGTCACTTCAATAGAGACAGCAAGATGACATAAAATGTCAAGAGACTGTGTGATTGTTGCAGAGTTAGGGAATTGAGTACAAAAGTTGGGATGTCATCTTGCAGCTTTATAAAATTTTGGTTTGACCACACTAGCATTGAGTTTAATTCTGGTTGCCACATTACAGGAAGGATGTGGAGGTTTTGGAGAGGGTGCAGAAGAGATTTATTGGATCAGAGGGTATGAGCTATACGGAGAGTCGAGGAAAATTCGGGTTGGTTTCTCTGAAGCGGTGGAGTCTGAGGGGAGATTTGAGAGAAGTCTATAAAATTATGAGATGCCTAGATAGGGATGACAGTCAGGATCATTTTCCTACAGTTGAAATGTCTAAAACGAGAGTGCATGCACTTAAGGTGAAAGGGGAAAATTCAAAGGAGATGTGAGAGGCAAGTTTTCTTACACAGAGAGTGGTAGGAGTCTGGAATGCATTGTTAAGGGTGGTGGTGGAGCCGATAAAATAGGGGTGTTTAAGGGGCTTTCAATGAGCACATAGAGTCATAAAGTCATAGAGATGTACAGCATGGAAACAGACCCTTCGGTCCAACCTGTCCACGCCGACCAGATATCCCAAACCAATCTAGTCCCACCTGCCAGCACCCGGCCCATATCCCTCCAAACCCTTCCTATTCATATACCCATCCAAATGTCTCTTAAATGCTGCAATTGTACTAGCCTCCACCACATCCTCTGGCAGCTCATTCCATACACGTACCACCCTTTGCATGAAAAAGTTGCCCCTTAGGTGTCTTTTATATCTTTCCCCTCTCACCCTAACCTATGCCCTCGAGTTCAGGACTCCCTGACTCCAGGGAAAAGACTTTGTCTATTCATCCTATCCATGCCCCTTATAATTTTGTAAACCTCTATAAGGTCACCCCTCAGCCTCCGACGCTCCACGGAAAACAGCCCCAGCCTGTTCAGCCTCTCTCTATAGCTCAAATCCTCCAACTTGGCAACATCCTTGTAAATCTTTTCTGAACCCTTTCAAGTTTCACAACATCTTTCCAATAGGAAGGAGACCAGAATTGCATGTAATATTCCAACAGTGGCCTAACCAATGTCCTGTACAGCCACAACATGACCTCCCAACACCTGTACTCAATACTCTGACCAATAAAGGAAAGCATACCAAACGCCTTCTTCACTATCCACTTTCAAGGAGCTATGAACCTACACTCCAAGGTCTCTGCTCAGCAACACTCCCTAGGACCTTACCATTAAGTGGAAGAGTCCTGCTAAGATTTGCTTTCCAAAATGCAGCACCTCGCATTTATCTGAATTAAACTCCATCTGCCACTTCTCAGCCCATTGGCCCATCTGGTACAGATCCTGTTGTAATCTGAGGTAACCCTCTTTGCTGTCCACTACACCTCCAATTTTGGTGTCATCTGCAAACTTACTAACTGTAACTCTTATGCTCGCATCCAAATCATTTATGTAAATGATAAAAGGTAGAGGGCCCAGCACCAATCCTTGTGGCACTCCACTGGTCACAGGCCTTCAGTCTGAAAAATAACCCTCCACCACCATCTGTCTTCTACCTTTGAGCCAGTTCTGTATCCAAATGGCTAGTTCTCCCTTTATTCATGAGATCTAACCTTGTTAATCAGTCTCCCAGGGGGAACTTTGTCAAACGCTTTACTGAAGTCCATATAGATCACATCTACTGCTCTGCCCTCATCAATCTTCTTTGTTACTTCATCAAAAAACTCAATCAAATTTGTGAGACATGATTTCCCACACACAAAGCCATGTTGACGATTCCTAATCAGTCCTTGTCTTTCCAAAACCATGTACATACTGTCCCTCAGGATTCCCTCCAACAACTTGCCCACCACCGAGGTCAGGCTCACTGGTCTATAGTTCCCTGGCTTGTCTTTACCGCCTTTCTTAAACAGTGGCACCATGTTTGCCAATCTCCAGTCTTCCGGCACCTCACCAATGACTATCAACGATACAAATATCTCAGCAAGAGGCCCAGCAATCACTTCTCTAGCTTCCCACAGAGTTCTCGGGTACACCTGGTCAGGTCCTGGGGATTTATCCATCTTTAACCGTTTCAAGACATCCAGCACTCCCTCCTCTGTTATGTGGACATTTTGCAAGATGTCACCATCTATTTCCCTACAGTCTATATCTTCCATATCTTTTTCCACAGTAAATACTGATGCAAAATATTCATTTAGTACCTCCCCCATTTTCTGTGGCTCCACACAAAGACTGCCTTGCTGATCTTTGAGGGGCCCTATTCTCTCCCTAGTTACCCTTTTGTCCTCAATATATTTGTAAAAACTCTTTGGATTCTCCTCAATTCTATTTGCCAATGCTATCTCATGTCCTCGTTTTGCCCTCCTGATTTCCCTCTTAAGTATGCTCCTATTTCCTTTATACTCTTCCAAGGATTCACTCGATCTATCCTGTCTATACCTGACATATGCTTCCTTCTTTTTCTGAACCAAACCCTCAATTTCTTTAGTCATCCAGCATTCCCTATATCTACCAGCCTTCCCTTTCACCCTGACAGGAATATACTTTCTCTGGATTCTTGTTATCTCATTTCTGAAGGCTACCCATTTTCCAGCCGTCCCTTTACCTGCGAACATCTGCCTCCAATCAGCTTTCGAAAGTTTTTGCCTAATAACATCAAAATTGGCCTTTCTCCAATTTAGGACTTCAACTTTTAGATCTGGTCTATCCTTTTCCATCACTATTTTAAAACAAATAGAATTATGGTCGCTGGCCCCAAAGTGTTCCCCCACTGACACCTCAGTCACCTGCCCTGCCTTATTTCCCAAGAGTAGGTCAAGTTTTGCACCTTCTCTCGTAGGTACATCCACATACTGAATCAGAAAATTGTCTTGTAAGCACTTAAGAAATTCCTCTCCTTCTAAACCTTTAACACTATGGTCGTCTCAGTCGATGTTTGGTAAGTTAAAATTCCCGACCATAACTACCCTATTATTCTTACAGATAGCTGAGATCTCCTTACAAGTTTGTTTCTCAATTTCCCTCTGACTATTGGGGGTCTATAATACAATCCCAATAAGGTGATCATCCCTTTCTTATTTCTCAGTTCCACCCAAATAACTTCCCTGGATGTATTTCCGGGAATATCCTCCCTCAGCACAGCTGTAATGCTATCCCTTATCAAAAATGCCACTCCCCCTCCTCTCTTGCCTCCCTTTCTATCTTTCCTGCAGCATTTGTATCGTGGAACATTAAGCTGCCAGTCCTGCCCATCCCTGAGCCATGTTTCTGTAATTGCTATGATATCCCAGTCCCATGTTCCGAACCATGCCCTGAGTTCACCTGCCTTCCCTGTTAGGCCCCTTGCATTGAAATAAAGGCAGTTTAATTTATTAGTCCTATCTTGTCCCTGCCTGCCCTGTCTGTTTGACTCACTTCTGTTCTCAAATGTACCAGTTTCAGATTGATCTCTTTCCTCACTATCTCCCTGGGTCCCACGCCCCCACCTTACTAGTTTAAATCCTCCAATGAAATTCTAGCAAATTTCCCTGCCAGTATATTAGTCCCCTCCCAATTTAGATGCAACCGTCCTTCTTGTACAGGTCACTTCTACCCCAAAAGAGATTCCAATGATCCAAAAATGTAAATCTTTCTCCCATACACCAGCTCCTCAGCCATGCATTCATCTGCTCTATCCTCCTATTCCTGCCCTCACTAGCTCGTAGCACTGGAAGTAATCCAGATATTACTACCCTTGAGGACCTCCTTTTTAAACTTCTGCCGAACTCTCTGTAATCTTCCTTCAGAATCTCAATGTTTTCCCTTCCTATATCGTTGGTTCCAATGTGGACAATGACCTCTTGCTGGCCCCTCTCCCCCGTGACAACATTCTGCACCCTCTCTGAGACATCCTTGATCCTGGCACCAGGGAAACAACACACCATTCTGCTTTTTCTCTGCTGGCCACCGAAACGTCTGTCTGTACCTCTGACTGCAGAATCCCCAAACACAATTGATCTCTTGGAAGCTGATGTACCCCTCGTTGCATTAGAGCCAGTCTCAATACCAGAAACTTGGCTGTTCATGCTACGTTCCCCTGAGAATCCACCACGCCCTACATTTTCCAAAACAGCATACCTCTTTGAAATGGTTATATTCACAAAAGACTCCTGCAGTAGCTGCCTACCTCTCTTACCCTTCCTGGAGTTAACCCATCGATGTGACTGTATCTGAGACTTCCCCCCTTCCTATAACTGCCACCTATCATAGCTGTTGCTATTGCAAATTCCTCATCGCTTCTATCTGTCACTCCAACCGATCCACTCGATCTGATAAGATTCGCATCCAACAGCATTTATGGCAGATATAATCCGCAGTAACCCTTAAACTCTCTTTAAACTCCCACATCTGACAAGAAGTACATATCACTGCAAAGGCCATTTTTGCTCCTTCACAATCTACAGACTCAGAAAATAACACCGTCTTATTCCTCTACAAACACTGCCCCAGGTTAAATTAAGGGCTATGGCTTATATTTTACGTTTAATCAAGAGACTTATCTCCAAAAACATATAATCAAGAAAGAACCCACTGTACTCACTACTGCAGCCTTTCTATTGGACAGACTTAAAACAACAATTAACTTGTCTGATTCTGTGTTGTGAACTTCGTCCAAACCGGTTCCTCCAAGATTAGTTGTGAAATTCACTGTTTGTTAATTTTCCCAGATGCACTCCGAAGTCCAGCGACACATGAATTCAAAAACAGCAAAGGCAGTAACTGTGCAGGTTGTCTCTCTCTCTCTCTCCTGCACTGACCTCACCATGTGCTTCCTTTGTCTGTTCTTCTCCCTTTTAAAACTGCTGTTGTTTTGACTTTTTTTTTACAAAGTTCCAAAACAATGCAACAGCATATAAAACAGTAATTGCTGCTCCTGGACTTCGAGGAAATCGCCTCCAACACCTAAAATACCTCAAAAAAAGGAGCAGCTCTTACAGCCAGCAATTTTTCCAATCTTCTATCTTGGATTACCCAGAATCCTGAATATGCAAGGATTGGAGGGATATGGACCAAGGGCAGGCCGAAGGGATTAATTTAATTTAGAGTTATGTTTGGCCCGATATCATGACCTTTCTGTGCTTTATCGTTCTATGTTGCAGGTTCGATAAGTACTTGGGTCATTGAATTGGGATTGAGGGATTGACTCAGTCAGGGAAGTTGGTGGATCAAAGGTTCAGTCAGCACAGATTCAGGAACTGGAGATAGGCATTGCAGAATCAGCTAATGAGGACGGGAGCAGGTCCTTGGATTGCAGAGC
Source organism: Chiloscyllium punctatum (assembly GCF_047496795.1). NCBI lineage: Eukaryota > Metazoa > Chordata > Chondrichthyes > Orectolobiformes > Hemiscylliidae > Chiloscyllium > Chiloscyllium punctatum. The sequence goes on along the minus strand of NC_092749.1, from coordinate 103,392,851 downwards.
CTGGGGTCAGAAAGGGACAGCGGTGGAAAGGAGAAGCTTATCCTGCTTATAGCTCTGCCTGCATTACATCCTTAACCTGCTAACATCTCGCTACTTTGCTGATCTTTGGCTGGATAATCTACAATTTGATTCTTATTGTATATTCAAAAAACTGTCAGCCTCAAGCTGACATTCTGGAAGTGGTGGATCAGTCCCACTGCAGTGTGTAACTCATTACAGAATCGTTACAACGACCCAACCTCCCTTAATTCCTTTTCTCCTTGCCCTCTTGAGCTTCTCTGATGTTCAAGACAAAAATGTGCTTTTGACTGATTATCTTTGAATATATCCTGGAGTCTAATTGCATCTGCCACTCCCTGCCTAAATTAATTGCTCCTGTTCTCCTGTTTTCTTAAGGCCATATACCCCTCACTGTTTATTTCCATGCTCTAAGTGGCATCACCATGTTCACTGGATCTTACCCTGACTGAGCATCAGGTGCTGAATTAGCCTGTACCCCCACAGATCTGACAATTCATCTTGCCTTTGCTGGTTTCTCAGCTTGTTGGATGTTGACAAAGATGGCCCTTGGTGCGTTCTGAACCAAACTAGCTTCCGCCTGAACCAATTCATAATGAAGCAATTTCGGTTGGCAATGTGTAGATTAGTGAGGCCATTTTGCAAATCATCTTTTTATTGTTTGTATTGAGCATCTTGATGGGCGGCAGAATGGCTCCATGGTTAGCACTGCTGCCTCACAGCACCAGGGACCAGGGTTCGAATCTGGCCTCAGGCAACCATCTGTGGGGAGTTTGCATAATTTCCCCGTGTCTGTGTGGGTTTCGTCCGGGTGCTCTGGTTTCCAAAGATATGCAGGTCAGGTGGATTGGCCATGCTAAATTGCCCATAGTGTTAGGTGCTCTCGTCAGGGGTAAATATATGGTAGGAGAATGGGTCTGGGTGGATTACTCTATGGAAGGTCCGTGTGGACTTGTTGGGCTGAAGGGCCTGTAGAGAATCTAATCTAATCTACCTGCCTTGAGACAGCTCCTCTTAAAAAAATATGCTTGGGCTTTCTACACTTATCCATACAAAAAGACATGACCTGCCCATCTAAGCTGAATTTTCTGAAGGGTTGTCTAATGAATCTGAAAAGCGGGTGGATTTTTATGTTAGCAATACAATTTGACTTTAGCAGTCCTTGTGAGCGAAGGATTTGCATACACTAATGAGAGTCAGTGGAGGATTGCAACCCTGAGCATGCACCATGATAAAAGCTATGAATGTAAATTGTTGTTTTTTTTCTGCATGGAGGAATTATTATCTTTTTTTTGTTAGCCTCTGATAATTGTTGTTTAATAGAATGATTAATAGCACTCAGCCCAGAAGCACATTGTGAGTTTATACATGACTGTACAAATTGATAGCTTGATCCAGCGTTAAATACCAGGTGACATTTTTATGGAAGCTGCCTTGATGTCTGGAGGAGGGGAGCACAGCACTGTTGGCAGCAGTACAATTGCGATGCAGTGAAAAGTGCTTCAGTGTGGAATCTCATCTGACCTGCTGCATCACCATTCAGTTGAGTGTTAATCAGCCCCTGAGGTTTTGTCACCCTCGCTGAGTTCTGCATTGGGGTCAGAATAATGAGAAAAGAGAAAGCTCATATATACACAGTCTAATAGAGTCAAAAGCACTCTCAGCAAGTCGGGGTACCTTGGATGGAATCATTGCATGATATTTGATATCAAAGAAAGGACGGGCTTAAGAGCCCAGGACATTTAATTATTATTAAATCTAAGTCATTTGTAGTTAATAGTCCAGACACTACAAAGATTCCTTTTATCATTTAGATTCTGTTATCTTTGGTTTTCATGTCACTTTCAATGAAATTATGTGCAAAATTCTGCTAAATGGCAACCAAATCGTAATTCTTCTCCTTATAATCAAACATAATAAAAGTAAAAATTTGTGACAACTGATTGAGAAAGCTAGAAATGGCAGAGCTGAGTGTCAGAAATTCAATGATATTACTCATGATATTTTCAGATACACCCTCCCAGTGGGCTACTTTCCTATGTTAACACATTGACCACCGTAATGTCTCATTGCATGACAAAAGACAGGAAAAAACACTTTCATTTATGTAGTACCTTTCATGCCCTCATGAGGGTCCTAAGCACTTTCCAATTAATAACATGCTTTTGAAATGGAATCCCTTTGGGCCATGGGTCTATTAGTTTGCACACCTCACTTCCCACAAAGAGCAATAACGATAATCTCTTGTCCTGATATAGATAGAAGGATAAATATTGACCTGCACTCATGGGAATACAGTATTTCTTCAAAGTAGTACCATTGGATTTTTTACAATCTCCTGAGATGGCAGAGGTGCCCTTAATTCAATAGAAACACAAACTCTGCAACAGTAGTAGACTCGCCAACGTTAAGGGCATTTTATAAAAATATATTTTTATTTAAAAAAAGGAATTTTTTTCTTTTGAATATAACAAAAGTCAAACAATTCATTCTAATATTTAAAAAAGCCTGCTACTTAAATAAATATAAACTAATAACTAATCTAAAAAAGAAAAGTCTTAACAGTAATAATAATAATAACCATAACACAGCTCAGCAAAACAAAGCAATAGTCCTTGATCATCGAGCGCATAAGTTTGCACATATTCATATGTTTGTAGTTCCTCCTCTCTGGATACTAGATTCATTACATAGAATTGCCATGGCTATATAAAAGCTCTTATTAGTATGGTGGACAAATCTGTACCCAGGTAGTCCAAAGAGGTCCACCACAAATTATAGAAGTTCTCAGTTTTATGGTGCACCATACTCGTAAGAAAGTCCAAGGGGATGTGCTCCATGACTAGCTTACGCCAGCCCGCCAGCCCCGGGAGATTGTCTGACACCCACCCTAATAGAATGTTCTTTCTGTCACAAAAAGTGAGGATACTGAAAAGCCTTCTTTTGTGTGCATCTAATGAAAGTGAATTAACAAAGCCAAGAAGAACAGGTACTGGGTTCATCTCCACTTCCATCCCCAAAGCCTATTCTATTTCACCTACCACAGTGCTCCTGTATGCCCATAGTCTGAAGCAGGACCAAAGACAGTGAGGAAGCATGCCCATGCTCACTTTACATTTAGGACACATTGGATGTTCTCACACTTTAAATTTAACAAGGCAGTCTGGGGCCAGAGGGACCCTGTGGAGAATCTTCAATTGGAAGGCATGGATCCTGTTGCAAATCGAGATCCTTCTTGTATTTTCCCAGATATCCTCCCATATTTCAGAAGAGATCTCAATGTCCAGCACCCTCTCCCATACCTTACAGAGCCATTTGGTCTCGTTTAAGGGATCCTCTCCCAATAGATGATAAGCGTTGTTAACAGATAATGTACCCTCAGTATCAATACCCTCATCTCCATGTTGGGGCTATAAGGATCAGTTAGAAGTGCGGTCTCTTTTTGTGTGAAGTTTCTAATTTGAAAGAAACGAAAGAGGTCCCTACTGGCAATTCATATTTCCGAGCCAACTGGTCAAGTGACATCAGTATGTCCCCTTCGAATAAATCACGCAGGCAAGATTTGCCCCTAGCTGTCCATAGCTTACACCCAGAGTCCGTTATCCCTGGCTGAAAGCCCAGCATACCAACTATGGGTGTCAAAGATGATGCTTTGGCAATTCTGCTCTCACCCTGATGCATTGCCCTCCACGCATAGTCAGTATTGATGACTATTGGGCTATGGCAATATTCCTTAACTGTTCCCATTTTTTCTAAGAACAACAAGCTAATAAGGGGGCAGCTTACCTGAGATACTTCGATGTCCAACCAAAGTGAGTGAGGGTCCCCCTGGGCCCAATCATTCACGTAAAATAGCAATGAGCTTAACTGATAGTTTTTGATATCAGGGAGGTCCACTCCTCCCAGTCGATAAGGTAAATACAATTTAGTCAATTTAATTAGGGGCCGCTTGCGATACCAGATAAAAGAACTAAACCAGCTATTCAGTTTTCTAAATATCTGCTTAGTAAAAAGCAGAGGAAGCATTTGCATAGGATACAACAGGCGGGGCAGAATGTTCATTTTAATGAGGGCTATCCAACCTAACCAAGATACCGGAAGCACCTCCCACCAACGAAAGTCCTGCTTGATTCTGTCGAATAAATGGGCAAAATTGGCTTTAAATAGCCAATCAAAAACGGGAGCAATAAATATACCTGAGTAGAGAAATCCCTCCTGCAATCATCTAAAGGGGAACTGAGATCCGCCCTCAGGATCAGGCACTCTCGGGACACCACCCAGGGACATGGCCTCTGACTTCGCAAATTGCTCTTATAACCCAAAAAGCCACCAGACAGATTGATGCACTGTGTCGGATGTGCCACTGAGACTGTGGGTTTGATAAGAAGACAAGAACACCATCTGCATACAGTGCGATCTTATGCGACTTTGTCCCCACTTCTGGAGCTATCCCTATATGTTGCCTCCACCAGCGGTTTGATCACCAATGTGAAAAGCACTGGTGACAAGGGACAGCCCTGTCAACTGTCCCTACAAATATTAAAATTGCTTGACTGTATACCATTGGTGAGGACCACAGCAAGAGGATCACTGTACAAAAGCTTCACCCACCTGATGAAGGTCTCTCCCAGGCCAAACCACTTCAAAGTATGAAAGAGATATGGCCACTCGACCCTGTCAAATGCCTTTTCCACATTTTAGGAGATTACCAATCCCTGTACCGATCGCTGTTGACTGACTTGGATTATGTTAAGTCAGCTCCTGACTATATCCGCCGATCTGCGACTTTTTATGAACCCCGTCTGGTCCCCCTTAATGATGGAGGGCAATACAGTTTCTAGCTTTAATGCCAGAGTCTTGGATAGAATTTTGAAGTCAACACTCAGGAGTGAAATGGGTCTATAGGAAGCACAATCCTCTGGGGCCTTCCCTTTTTTTAAGAATGAGAGAGATGTTCACCTCTCTTACAGAGGATAGGAGGAGGCCACAACTGTGAGAGTCGGTAAACATACCAAGCATCAGCCCAGACAACCTACTTATAAAATCCTTACAGAACTCAATAGGGAGCCCATCAGGACGTGGTGCCTTCCTATTCCGGAGCTGCCTCACAGCCTCCTGCTCCTCTTGCTTTGGCAATGGTGCATTGAGGAGAGACTCTTGTTCAGGGGTCGCTCTTGGAAGGTCCAAATTCTTAAAAAAAGACTCCATCCTAACCTGCCCACTCTCACAGCTTTTAGGTTGATAAAATTCAGAGTAAAATTTCCAGAATGCTGCATGAATCCTTTTAGAATCGTAGGTCAAATTTCCAGTGGCCTCTCTGATCAAGATAATGGCCTGGGGGTGGGGGTGGGGGGGGGGGGGGCACTCTTTTTCCTAGCCAGATGTGCTACGCACTTGCCTGGCTTATCCCCATGCTCAAACAGCCTTTGACTTGCAAATGTAAGCTCCCTTTTGGCTGTTCATGTGAGCATGGAGTTCAGCGTAGACTGAAGTGCCATGATCCTCTGCAGTTTAACCAGTGAGAGCCTGTCAAAATATGCCTTTTCAGCCATTTTCAGATGCACCTCGAGCAAACATTGCTTGCGTGGTTCAATTCCCACCTCAGGCGACTGACTGTGTGGAGTTTGCACGTTCTCCCTGTGTCTGCGTGGGTTTCCTCCGGGTGCTCCGGTTTCCTCCCACAGTCCAAAGATGTGCAGGTCAAGTGGATTGGCCATGCTAAATTGCCCGTAGTGTTAGGTAAGGGGTAGATGTAGGGGTATGGGTGAGTTGCGCTTCAGCGGGGCGGTGTGGACTTGTTGGGCCGAAGGGCCTGTTTCCACACTGTAAGTAATCTAATCTAATCTAATCTAACCCGTCCATCACTTCTTACTGGCTGAATAGGAAATAACCAACCCCCAGCATAGGCTTTTGTTGTTTCCTAAAGGATGGATGGGCTACTGGCCAAGTCTGAATTAATATCTAAAAAGCCCTGAACTGAGTAGAAAGCAATTCAATAAACTTGATATCCCTAAGGATGAAGGGGTCCAGTCGCTAGTGCCTCAAGCCTACCACAGTATCCTTGCTGTTCACTGTTGAATACACTGGGGTGTGATCGGAAATAGTGATATTGCCAATTGTGCATGACACCACCAAGCCCAGATGTGCTGCGGGGGTCAGAAAGAGATCAATCTTTGTATGGTATTTATGTGGGTTCGAGAAGAACATGAAGTCCCTGCCAGCAGGGCGAAGGTGCCTCCAAACATCTACCAACCCCAATTCAGCACACAGATCCCTTAATTGTTTAGATTGCAGAGCAGATATCAGCAGGCCTTTGGGCAATCTGTCTACTGTAGGGTCTACAAGACAATTGAAATCCTCTCCTACAATTATATGTTAAGATGCAAGGTTAACTAGTCGAGAATGTTTGTCTATCAAGAATTTAAGGGGATGGATCAGGGGATAGTAAACATTTAAGACCTCGTATTCTTCCCTGTGTACCAAAGCTTTAATGATTACAAATCTCCCATGTATGTCTTTAATAGACTCTAACAACTTAAATGGGAGATTCTTTCTCACTAAAATGGCCACCCTCGTATTGAAAGATGAAAAATAAACCCGGTCATACTCTTTCTGTTGCAGCTTCAAATGTTCTGCATCATCCAGGTGTGTTTCTTGTAATAAGGCAACATCCACCCTCTCCGTATAAAGGCTGGAAAGTACCTTCTTCCTCTTGACAGGTGAGTGACTCTCCTTAATATTTCAGGTGCACCACTTCAACACATCCTTAGCCATAACATTCCACAGCACCATCTAGACTCCAGAGAGGAAGAACCCGAACTACAGACCACTGAGATTTAATGCAAAAGAAACCACAAATCCCAAAAACTACACAGACTAAAATAACAACAGCCAACAAATCTACAAAACTTACAAAAACTATGCACAGCAAAAACAGGGGAACAAACAATCGCCAAAGGCACTGATTGGAGGCATTTACCCCCCCTCCCCCACTCAAAGGGAGTATCTGCACATCCTACAACCCTACTAACCATCTCAAACGCCCTCTCAACTCCTACCAGCTAGGGTCACTCAACATTCACCGACCACCTGGTAGAGAAAAAAGAAACACCCAAAAGCAAGGTTAGTACTATAGACAAGTAGACTAAAAATAAATATGTTACCCATCCCTTAACATAACTTAGAGATTAAGGACAGATACTCTATCCAACCCACATCATTTCATGCAACTTATTATCAGAAAGGAGACTCCACCAAGTCCTTTTTAAAGAAAAGCAAACCCAAACAGTTCTGCCCTCTACGTCTATTTGGCCGTTCGACTGAAGTCAACGTGTCCACAAAATTCTTCGCTTTCTCTTACGAGTCAAACAAATGAATGGATCCAAAAATGATTGATCCGAAGCACCACTGGATATCATAAAGAATACTGGATCCCAAGCTGAATCAATCTCTTCTTGATGCCATCGTAGGACTTCCTTTTCTGGATCACTGCCACCGAGAAATCTTGACAAAATATGACCCTGGAGCCACTACCTACTAATGCGCTCGAATCCCTCCCCTGGGCTCTCGAGGCTTCCATGACCCTCTTCTTGTCTTTAAAATGATGAACCCTCACCAGGGCAGGGCATGGCCACTGATCCCCACCTGGTTTTCGTGGCATGATCTGGTGGTCTTTTCAATTGTTATCCTTCCTTTCTCAACCCCAAACCAAGGAACTCCAGGAACCACTTCTTGAAGAACTCCACCAGCCGCTCACCCTCTGTCCTGTCCAGTATGTCAACAATACGCAGGTTCTTTCTTCTAGATCGGTTTTCGAGATCATCTACCTGATCCAACAGACCACGGACCTGTGCTTTAATCTGGCCCTTGGAGGAGTCAGCGTCTGCCTCTCCCCCTGCAGCCCGGTGCTTGAGCTCATCGTTCCTTTTTCCCCAAGTCTTGCAGTATAGCAGATATAGGAGCCAGCTTCTCCTCGATTTTTTCCTGGATCTGCCTCCCCAGGACCCCACAATATTTGGCCAGCTTCTCAACCAGGGCCTGGTGAGTAAGCAAACCCGCTGCTTCCGTGGGCTAGGCTGTGGCCTGTGCCCCAGGTGAGCTTTCTGCCTTCTTCGGCATTCTCCAGCTGCAAGGACAAGGGTGAGTCATTTTCTTTCTGGTTTCTACCTGCTTTACTGTGTTTTTACTCACAGTAAAGTGTTTGGGATGGGTCCTGGCTCTGTCAGGTTGGTGTTGCAGTGCGAAACCCTGCAAACATGATCCTAACAGGACGCCGCCATCTTGGATCCCCCCAAGGGCATTTAAATAGTCATTGGATAGACATATGGATGAGAATGGAATAGTGTAGATTAGTGGGCTTCAGATTAGTTTCACAGGTTGGCGCAACATTGAGGGCTGAAGGGCCTGTACTGCACTGTAATGTTCCATGTTCTATATTCTACTAAAGACATTGTGGCTGTTCTTCAGTAGTCCACAGGAATGCCAAGCTGAACAAGGTTCAGAAAGCTAGAGGATGGGACTTGAACCCCAAGCAACAGTAGCAACAGCAACATGCCTTTAATATAACAGCAAAATCTGAGGAACTTCATGAAAGTATTATCAAACAACGCTCAACACTGAGCCATGAAGAGATATTAAGGAAACTGACCAATAATGTGGTCAAAGAGTGAGGCTTTTGGGAGACCCTTAAAGGAGAAAAGGGAGAAACATTGGCTTACACTTGGGGAAGTCATGTTGAGGTTTTGTAGAACATTAGTGAAGCCTCTTCTGGAACACTGTATCCAGTTCTGGCCACTCCATTATGAGAAGGATATGATAACGCTGGAGAGGGTTCAGAAAAATATTTACCAGGATGTTGCCCAATATGGAAGGTTTACATTATAAAGAAAAGCCTGATAGGCTGAGACATTTTTTACACTGGAGTGTAAGGCGTTCAAAGGGTGATCTTATTGAAGTTTATAAAATAATGCAATGTAGTTGACAGGGTTAATGGTCTTTTCCCTAGGATAGAGAATTTTCAAGACAGTGGGCACAATCTTAAGGTGAGAGAAGAGGGAGTTTTGAAAGATGTGAGGCAAAGTTTTTACACCGAGGATGGTTTGCTTGTAGAATGAACTTCCAAATGGTGGATATTAGTTACAATGGCAACGTTTAAAAGACATTTAGATAACACATTAATAGGAAAGGTTTGGAGGGATATGGGCTCGAATCCTGTTTTTGGGTTTCAGTTGGGAGTATATCCAGCATGGATTGGTTGGACAGAAAGGCTGTTTCTGTGTGGCATGACTCTATGGTTCCAGGCAAGGAACTCCAGAATCCAGGGTGGAACAAATAAAATCACGGCCGGAGATGAACAGGCACAAGGATCTTGGACAGTTGGAAGAGATCACAGGAGGAACGAGGTTGTAAAATGATTTGGGACAAGGATGAAAATTCCATTCTCAAATATAACCTCTGAGACAATAGAGATGTATCCATTGCCATGGTGTAATTGGCAATACTGGTTGAGAATGTTGAGGTGAGTCTTTGACTTTCTTCTCTTGGCCCTGATAGGCTGCTGGAAATGAGATTGTAAGTCTTTACCACTTGATGAAGCAAGTTGTTCATCTTCCTTTTCTTTGCAACATCTGAAATTCAGAACAGCTTTGGCTCTAACGACCATGCCAATCCTCACACAGAAGCAGTTTAGGAATGAGTCATAACATTAGATATTCAATTGCGTGCTCAGCAGCCAAATTAGACAGATAAAGGTCATGATCCAACTCTACTCCGGAATATAAATTGGATCATTTATTTGTGCTAAATGAGCTCTTGTTTTAACATGAACACCTTCAGAAAGCTGAACAGGGTATGCAACAGTGATGAGGCACTCTGCTGAATCAACAGATGTACACCACAGAGCAGATTTCACGAATGATGTTGTCGATTTAAAATTAAACTAAATCTAGTTCATCTGCACCTCTATGATTATTATCTTCTGTACATATTTTAAATACTGAGCAAATTGGAGGATTGAAACCCACAAGATGGAGAGAGCAACACCACATTTATTCAGGATTTAGGTAAGAAAGTGAATGTGTTAGCACCAATTTCTTGGATGCTACATGTGCTTGTAATATTCCAGAATTGAAGCCAGAGTTGGCAGGCTTGTGTAATGGAGTGTACTTGATATCATATTGCTCAGGCTGACCTACACTTATAGTGCCCCCTCTATTGGAGGTGTGTCGGGTAGGCAGCTGACAAGGTCTATGAGACTGCAATACAGTCTCTGGCCCTTCTGGAGGCTTGAGACTATACTTTCACATAACCTCAATCATCTGAACATGCACCCAGTAGCAAGAAGGACCCCACTACCATCTCTCCCTCCCACCAACCAGCTCTATTTAAAAAGATCATTAACCGCACACAGGTAAGTTGCTGGCCGTTTTCTTCTGGATGATACCAATCTCATTTGTTGCTCTCTGTGGTTGTCTCAGGTAGCAATACGCCCAACATTTTGCTGACCTCATTTGAGAATTTTCCTTTGAGTATACAGCGACTTGCAGAAAGAGGTTACACAGAGCAGGAGGAGCTGTGGAAGAGGGAGGAGGGAGAGGCAAAGGCTCTTACCAAAGGTCACATCCACTCAAGGTGTTCAAGGACCAATTCCCTTAGTTGAACCTTGGCAATGTGCAGTGTATGAAATGATGCTGCTTAATGACGGCAACTGCAAACAATGAGCAGTGACAAGACTGTTTTGCCAGTGACTGCCATGGTCACCATGGTGATGAGCTTCTAAATGGGGCTGGCTTATACTTGACTGACCCTGGAAATATTTGCATCATCTTACAGTTTACTGTCCTCTATAACATAACCATCTGACCATGAGAAATAGGAACAGGAGTAGGCCATTCGGCCCCTCGAGCCTGCTTCACTATTCCAAAGGATCATGGCTCATCTGACACTCCTCACATCTACTTTCCTGCCCTTTATTGTCCAGATCAAGGATCTATCTATCTCAGCCTTATCTATCCATAAAGTCTCTGCCAGAGGAAGTGATGGAGGCTGGTACAATTGCAGCATTTAAAAGGCATCTGGATGGGTACATGAATAGGAAGGGTTTAGAGCAATATGGGCCAAGTGCTGGCAATTGGGACTAGATTAATTTAGGATATCTGGTCGGCATGGATGAGTTGCATAGAAGGATCTGTTTCTGTGCTGCACATCTCTGTCACTCTATGACTCTAAAATTTAGTGGCCAGAATTAGATGCAATAAGGTTGTTGAGGTCAAATCTGTGTTTTGAAAAGGCTCAGTGTAACTTTCATATATACTCTATGCATTAGAAGGTCTAGGTTCCCGTGTGCATTCATAGCCACTATTTCAACCCTCCCTGTTACGTTCAATGGCTTGTGCGCCTGCAGCCTCCTGGTCCCTTTGTGACAAAAAGGAAATGGAAGGGAGGATGCAAACTCTCTTTGACTCTTCCCTGGAAGTTTTAAGAACTCTGAAGAATCTCAGGTAGAAGACATTTGGTATGCTTATTCTTATTGGTCAGTGCACTGACTATAGGAGTTGGGAGGTCACGTTGCAACTGTATAGAACATTGGTTCGGCCACTTTTGGAATATTGCATTAATTCCTGGTCTTCCTGATGGAGAAAGGATGTTGTGAATCTTGAAAGGGTTCGGAAGATATTTATAAGGATGTTGCCAGGGTTAGAAGGTTTGAGCTGTAGGGAGAGGCTGAATAGGCTGGGGCTATTTTCTTTGGAGTGCCAGAGGATGAGGGGTGACCTTAAATTTAAAATCATGAAGGACATGGAAAGGGTGAGATCGTCAAGATCTTTTCCCCATGGTAGGAGAATCCAAAACTAGAGGGTATAGATTTAAGGTGAGAGGGGAAAAATGTAAAAGGAACCTAAGGGGCAACTTTTTCACCCAGAGGGTAGTGCATGTAATGAGCTGCCAGAGGAAGTGGTAGAGACTGGTGCAATTGCAACATTTAAAAGGCATCTGGCTGGGTATATGAATAGGAAGTATTTAGAGGGATATGGGCCAAGTGCTGGCAAATGTGACTAGATTAATTTAGGATATCAGGTCGGCATGGACGAGTTGGACTGAAGGGTCTGTTTCCGTGCTGTACAGCTCTATGACTCTCAGACTTTATAACTCCTGAGAGTGCTGCCAGGAATCTACAAATACAATTCCACAACCTCCACCAATCCTGCACCATATCCTCGGTTTGTCACTGACTGACGCAGTGACAAATGTCAATGTTACAAACCAAATGTTTAAATGAGATCATGCCATTTTGGGTAGAAAGCACAACTAGCCACCCTGGAGCATTTCCTTGGTCCCTGTACATTTGCCTATCGCGGTGCTCCATGGATGGCTCTCCAATGATGGCAATGTGACCGGTGGAAAACTGCTGACTTCCAATCGGCAAGGATGCAGCTCTGGGTCTCGAATTGCCATCCTGGCATGGATGGCAGCAATCTGGGCTGGCTGGCAGAGAAGCTGCCAATTTGGGCAAGGGCAGAATGTCAGGATATGGGAGAAAATGCTGTCTTCCAGCAAGTTGGGAATGTGGAGGTCAGTACCACATCCTAGTGATGTGTTAGAGGACAGATCGCTAACCTGCTGTACACACAATCCAGAGCCCACTGTCAGTTTAAATGTGAGACGAAGGATTAAGGTTTGACGATTATCATCGCTATTAATTGCTTCAGCCTCATTGCTGGCTTCACTAATGGGTGTCCCTAAAATGACCAGTGCCCACCCCTCTATATGAGACACGCAGGAACACCCGCTGCCCTCCGGTGAGCTCCTGTTGCCTCTGGTTGAGCCCAAGAGACAGAATTGCGTCAGTAATTGTCATGCAATCTGCACAGGTGCCATGAATCTTACGACAGAATAATTGGCCATGTGTGCAGTTGATGAGATATAGGTGTGACATCTGCAGCAATGCAAGCTTTGTAAAAGTGAGATGGAAGCTCTGAGTGTTAGGTGTAAAACCTGAATGATAGAGATTGTTGGTAGTTGTGTAAAGGATGTGTGAAGCAGTCATTAGGCCATGACACTTGAAGGGGCTTTCACCCCTCACATTACTTGTATGAGGTCATTGACCTCATTACGGTACTCCATCCAGGCAGTGGTGGGAGCTGACTTCTGACATTGACATACCTGGTTATTTGTCCCAGACTTTCTGTCTGTGCACTTAGATGGTCTCCTCTCTCCTATGGGTACAGCACACCTCTCTTGTTTTCCACCATCTCTGTCAAGACCTCCAGAGCAGTGTTATGGTTAGAGCTGCTCAGAAACAGAGGTTATTGAAGTGAAGTTGAGACACAAAGTTGGCATACTGCCTGGAATTTTTAAGTTGTTCTCTTGTAGGATGCGGGCATCTCCGGCTAGGCCAGTATTTATTTCCCCTGCCCCAATAGCCCTCAATAAAGTGGGCAGTGAAGCTGCCTTCTTGAACCACTGCAGTCGACTTGCTGTAAGTTAACTCAAAATGCCGGTATGGAGAAAATTCTAGGATTTTGACCCAGCAACTGTGAAGGAATGGCAATATATTTACAAGTCAGGATGGTAATCGGCTAGGGGTGTAAATTGCACATGGTGGTGTTATGATTTATCTGTTGCCCTTGTCCTAGATCATAGAATCCCTACAGTGTGGAAACAGGCCCTTCAGCCCAACAAGTCCACACCGACTCTCTGAAGAGTAACCCACCCAGACCCATTCCCCCTACCCTATTCTCTATATTTACCCTGACTAATGTACCTAACCTACACTTCCCTGAACACTATGGGCAATTTAGCACAGCCAATTCACCTGGCCTGCACATCTTCGGATTGTGGGAGGAAACCAGAGCAAACCCATGCGGACATGAGGAGAATGTGCAAACTCCACACAGTCAGCTGAGGCTGGAATTGCACCTGAGTCCCTGGTGCTGTGAGGCAGCAGTGCAAACCACTGAGCCACCGTGCCGCCCTGAATGGAAATCGTTTTAGGTTTGGAAGATGTGTTTTGAGGATCTTTGGTGAATTTCCACAGTGCATCTTGTAGATAGTGCACACCACTGCCAATGAGCATCAGCAGTGGATGTTTGTGGATGTGGTGCCAATTAAGCAGGCTGCTTTGTTCTGGATGGTGTCCAGCTATTTGAGTGTTGATGAGGCTGCACCCATTCAGATAAGTAGGGAATATTCCATCATCCACCTGACTTGTGCCTTGTAGATGATGGACAGGGTTTGAGTAGTCTTGAGGTGACTGCATTGAGCAAGTATGATTAAATGCATATTACGATGCTTGCAGTCATTTTGAGGAGCTGTCCAACTTAGCCTGCCTACATTTGCAAACCACCATTGAATATGATATTTGACAATCTACAGGAATGTTGAATTGACTTCAAAGCATCCTTATTATTGTGGAAAGGCAACTTACTGCAGGCAGTACAAACAAACTGAATTGGTTAAAATCTATCACTGCAGGTTTCAGTATCAGTCTGGATTATAGCATAAAGTTTTAGCATGGGCCAACTGGTAGGTAGCCCTGTGGGAAGTGAGGGATGCTGTCGTATGTTATAAAAGTAAAATAGCAGTGGAAATTCAAGTCTAAGCCAAGGTCATGAGTTGGTCGAGCAAGCAACTCTATTATCTTTTTTTAGAAGTGTACCTTTATCAAGGAACCTTTCTGTATATTTCAAAAAAAACATCTGTGTGCTCACGAGCTCTGTGTGCAATGATTAAAGCTACATATAATTCAGTCAGATTCTCATGAATTAAATTGAAAGTTTATATGTTGCTGCTTCTCTCTGAAACAAACGTACACTTTACCTAAACTTATGGACTGTGCTATGGTTCTGTCTCCCTGTGGCATCAGATGTCTTATTGCCAGGCAACAGCAGTTTATTTTTCTCCTTGACTCTTGTTTCAAATGCACTGAACTGTTCACCTCAGGTCTTTCTGCAAGGCTGTAAACCCTCATGAAAAATGCATGGATCAACAACCTTCAGGAACCCCGGCACTGCTAAGAAGAAATCAATACTGTATCCTTCATTTCTTAACACACACAGCATAGAACAACAAGTCAAACTTAAAGCATTACAGGTTTCTGTCCGGTTAGAAGGCAAATATCAAAAGAGAAAAAATATTACATGATGAACATTTGTTCCAAAGCCAGCTAGCAATATGGCGGATGTGACAATGCTGTAGCTTTATGAGGTGCTGGGTTTTTCTCAAAAGAGGTTTTAAGGCAGAGATACCAAGCAATCTACCAGAACCACTCCAGTAAATAACTTGTGAGGCTTTGGATTTTTTTTAAAATTTGGAACAATAGAAGTAGCCTGACTGAGTATCATCAATCTCCCACAGAATCAGAATTTTCAGTTTTGTTTTTTAGTTTTTCAGTGGCAGCTGTTGCTGAGGGTCTCAGCAGGGTTGGAAGCTGTAGTAGAGCTCTCCCAGCTGCTACACTCCCTCAGAATATTCTCTTGATGTTTTCTTTTTCCTCCTGTGCTTTAGGAGTTGGACGTGAGGCCAATCTGTTTTCTGAATGTGCCTTTCACTCACAGTGTGTTTCTGGGATGTTACAGTTAACTAGTGACAGTTATTCTATCTATTATTCCCAAGTTATGTTGTTCCAATTTCTTCTTTCTTTTGCAGTGTTTTAACTAGTGGATGAATAAAGTGTGTTTTGCTTTAAATCTGGTAGTTTGAATTGATTGAATTGCATCTGGAATGCAATTCCTTTAAAATCAGAACACAAGACAGCATCCCTTACTTCCCACGGAGTTGCCCCCCTACCAGTTGGTTTATGCTAACTTTTAATGCTATAATCCAGACTGAGCTTGGTTTTTTTTAAAAATTAGAACAATAGGAGAAGCTGAAACTTGCAATCATAGACATAACCAATATTTTGTGGGAGTTTGGTCTGGTCCATAACACAAGGCATTGAGAACACAATTGGGATTATTGGGTTTATCACTGCAATAGCACAATGGCAAATGGGGAACAATGAAATTTGACAGTGCACAGTCTCAGTTTGTCTGTAACTGATGTAACGTGCTCAGCTTTGGCGAAATAGGATCAAGTAACTGACCAAGGTAGACAAGAGGTGACCAAAATGAAAAAGGAAATAAATTTTCCAGTTGGGATAAGTGATTTTAAGTGAATTGAGGTGGGAAAAATTAATGGATTGAGTATCTAACCTATGCAAATAAAAAAATAGGTTAGATACTAGAATGTGTTGTCACCCATGATTATTACCCATTGAAACACTGTCTGGCAAGTGTAGGTTCACCAGAATCCTTCAGAAAACCTGGAAAGATTTCTAAGAATGTTTTTTGGATTTGAGAGTGACTTGCTTCCACTCTATCTTGATGGGTTCTTGGATGGCCTAAAGCACCATTGCCAAACTCTGCCATCTACAGGACAGGTACTGCCTAATCACCTGGGTAGGTGACGTGTCTGGAAATACAAGCATCCTTTTCAATGCTTCGGCTGTTTGGGTAAAGCAACTGCTTTGAGAATTTTATGACTGCCTTGCGAGATTGCCTCTTGTTTTCCTCATCTCCTGAGGGAGAGATGGATTCTATTCAATCAACTGGCACTGGTTGTGTTATGGGCCAGACCAAACTTCCACAAAATATTGCTTATGTCTATCACTGCAGGTTACAGTGCTCACTCTGGATTATAACATCAAGTTTTAGCATGAGCTAACTGGTAGGCAACCCCATGGGAAGTATGGGACACTTTCACCTCAACAGCGTCAATCTTCAGTGTAATGTTTGAAGGTAAGTATATCCTTTTTCTTCAGAATAACAAATCTTTAGCCAAAGTATCAGTAAGCACAACTGTTCTAACTTTATGACTCAAAAAACGACATGATTGAATTAAGGAAGTGGGAAAGGAAAAGCAATAGGAAAAAAATGCCATCACTAATGCACTTGGTAGGAATGAGTTGCAGTCCTTGTTAATTATGCACTTGTGAGAGCATTTAGTTGGTTATCAGGGAATCAAAATAGATACTGTCCAATCAACCTGTTCAGAGATGTTATTGCACACCTCTGCAACATGTGGGATCTGAACCAAGGTCTCTTGGACCAGAAGTAGGGACCACTACACCGTAAGAACCAAAATAAAATATTTTCCATGCTCAATTTAACCAACTCAGAAAGGCATTGAAAGAAGCAGTTTCATGAAGGAGTTACAAATAGTTCTGAGGGCTAAAGGTATCAAAGAGTATGAAGTGGGAACAGTGAACTGAGATGGATAATCAACCATGATCACGTTGAATGTCAGAGCAGACTCAGTCGAATTGCCGACTCCTAATCTCTGTTTGTGTGTTTTGTAAGGAGCTGGGTCTTACATGTCACACACATAGACACATGCACACACACACACACACACACACGCACACACTCTCACGCACACACTCACACACGCACACACTCTCATGCACACACACACAAACCCATGCACACACACGCACGTGCACACACACACGCACAAACACATGCACGCACATATTCACACACACATGCACACACTCTCATGCACACACACACAGACACATGCACACACACGCACGTGCACACATACACACAGACACACACGCGAGCGCACACACATTCAAACGCATACACACACACACAAGGGGACACATTCAGACACACAGACACACACACACATTTCCTCCCTCCCAGTGAATACTCCTAGTATCTATATTAACTAAAATGTATATGGAAGTGATCAGCATTTGAATAAACCTTGAGGTCTAATTCCATGCTGGTTTCAGGTCTCTCTCACACAAGTGTACCCAGAATTAATTTTCTGCCCCACAAGATGCAGGTTCTAAATAGGGAAATGATTGGTATTTGTGTTTCAATGGCAGTCAATTGATTAGTATGGACTTCGACCATTACTCAGAGTGTAGACGTGCATACTTTAGTTCTGACAGAATGATATTTTTATTCCACAGGACCAAAAATGATTTTCAATGCATTGTCAATATTTCAAAGGAACAATTGGAGTTGACTAGCTCTCCAAATGAACATGAAAATGAAATGCACTCCTAATGAAATGCTTATGCATAAATTTGAATGTGTTTAGCATGTGTTGTCTTCTTCCATTGTATGTCTCTGTTAGGTTTTTTTGTTTTATCTTTCTGAAGCCTTTAGAGACAAGCTGCTTATCAACAATGTAACTGTTTTTAGTTATCTTCCGTGTATAATTTTACACCAGCTACACAAAACCATCATTTGTATAATGCTAATACATATTCATTTTTGGCACAGGTTGCATTTTTCTCCCTCTGTTTAAAACTGATTGATCTCAAAATCGAATTCTATTCTGAAATGATATCTACTATCTGGCTTGGTGTCAAATCCTGTTTGATAATTGTCCCTGTGACGTGCCTTGGCCATTTAACAATTCTGAGGTTAATATAAAGGCAAGTTGTTGTCATTGGAGATTAAGATAGACAAAACTTAAGATATCCATTTGACATGAGTGAATTATTAAATTGCTTTCATTTTCATTCTGTAGCTAAAATCTTAGAATCTGTAAAAGTGCTGCCAGGCAACATTTATAGCATATTAATATATCAATAAGGGCATAACTGTCACCATACAAAAGATCGTTGTGTAGCTTATGGCGCAGTCTTAAATGTGGCATGGTGGCTGAGTGGTTAGCATTGCTGCTTCATATCACAGTTTCAATTTAGCCCTTGAGCGACTGTCTGTGTGGATTTACACATTCTCCCCATGTCTGCATGGGTTTCCTCCCACAGTCCAAAAATGTGCAGGATGGGTGGGTTGGCCATGCTAGATCTTTCCCCTCTCACTCTAAACCCATGCCCTCTAGTTCTGGACTCCCCCAACTCAGGGAAAAGACCTTGTGTATTTATCCTATCCATGCCCCTCATGATTTTATTAACCTCTATAAGGTCACCCCTCAACCTCCAACATTCCAGGGAAAACAGCCCCAGCCTATTCAACCTCTCCCTGTAGATCAAATCCTCCAACCCTGGCAACATTCTTGTAAATCTTTTCTGAACTCTTTCAAGTTTCATTACATCCTTCCAATAGGAAGGAGACCCATGACGAAAAGCAGTGGTCTCAGCACTGATCCTTGTAGCATACCAGTGGTCACAGGCCTCCAGTCTGGAGAACAGCCCTCAACCATCACCCTCTGTCTTCCACCTTTGAGCCAGTTCTGTACCCAAATGGCTAGTTCTACTTATATTCCATGAGATCTAACATTGCTAACCAGTCCACCATGAGGAACCTTGTCAAACACCTTACTGACATCCATATAGATCGCGTCTACCACTCTACCCTCATCAATCCTCTTTGTTACTTCTTCAAAAAACTCAAGTGCGTGAGACATAATTTCCCATGTGTAAAGCCATGTTGACTATCCATAATCAGTCTTTGCCTTTTCCCTCAGGCTTCCCTCCAACAACCTGTCCACCACTGATATCAGGTTCACCAGTCTACGGTTTCCTGGCTTGTCTTTACCATCTTCCTTAAATAGTAACATAGTTAGCCAACGTCCAGCACCTCACCTATAACTATCGATGATACAAATATCTCAGCAAGAAGCCCAGCAATCACTTCCCTAGCTTTCCACAGAGTTCTAGGGCGCACCTGATCAGGAGATTTATCTACTTTTATCCATTTCAAGATATCCAGCACCTCCTCCTCTGTAATATGGACATTTTACAAGAAGTCACAATCTATTTGCCCACATCCTGTATCTTCCATGTCCTACTCCACAGTAAACACTGATGCAAAATACTTGTTTAGTACCTCCCTGATCTCCTGCGGCTCCACACATAGGTGATCTTCTAGTGATGCGTTACTTGATGGCCATTGGCAATGCAGCCTCACTGTTAGGATTTGCAATTTGTGTTTTCCCATAGAGAGTCCAGCTATTCAGGGGAATGGGATTGGTGCTGGGCGATCAATCAATCTTGGCTGGGGGCAAGCAGAACTTTGAATATGACAACCGTATTAAGTGTGGCTGAGATCGATGGACTGTATAAATGGAAGATCTCCAACAGACACAGTCCAAGCCCATTCACTAGGAAACCCGATGGATGAGGCAGCAGAAGGTGACTTACACCCAATAGGATCACATACTTGGGAAGAGTCGGATATTCTATGAAAAAGATAAAGGAATATGGGGAGGAAAACAGTTAAACTTTCAACATTAGGATTTAGTGAAATTGAGGTTTTCTCAGGCAACTGGAAGTGGGCTTCAATGTGGGTGAATCATATTACATGCCAGAACATTCCAGAATGGGTGGCACAGTGGCACAGTGGTTAGCACTGCTGCCTCACAGCACCATAGTCCCGGGTTCAATTCCCACCTCAGGCGACTGACTGTGTGGAGTTTGCACATTCTCCCAGTGTCTGCGTGGGTTTCCTCTGGATGCTTTGGTTTCCTCCCACAGTCCAAAAATGTACAGGTTAGGTGAATTGGCCATGCTAAATTGCCCGTAGTGTTAGGTGAAGGGGTAAATGTAGGGGAATGGGTCTGGGTGGGTTGCGCTTCGACAGGACGGTGTGGACTTGTTGGGCTGAAGGGCCTGTTTCCACACTGTAAATAATCTAATCAATCAGAAACACTTGCACTGAGCCAGGGTCCTGATGTTATCCTACCCTCTTCCTGTTTTCCCAGGGGCAAATTCCAAGGTGAATGAGAATTGTCTCTTGGGTGTGGCCAGAAACCAAATTAGCCAATTAATGAGGCAATTAAGAGACTCCTTCCATCTAGTATGCTGTGTCTCGCCACATCAGAGCATCGAGCTAAGACAGGAACTCAAACCAGGCCACAGCCACAAGTGGAAACACATCTCCAGTAGGGTCACAACGGTGCCTGTGACTGGTGAGGAGATTTCCCCAAACCCCCGCAATCTCGCACCCACCTCTTACTAATGACTGTGTTATTCCCTGAGTTTTGTATGCTCACCTATCCAGCATGGGGAGAAAGCAGAGAGGTGTGAATGCCCTTAGTGACGGATGTGGAATAGAAGGTCGGTCAACATTTCCCTCCCTAAGTGCTTTGTGGGTCTACCCATAGCACATGGGCTGCAGCGGTTCAAGAAGGAAGCTCCTTCTCAAGCAGTCAACCTGGGATGGGCAATAAATGCTGATCCAGCCAGTGATACCCACATCCCATGAGTGAATAAATCAATAATTTGTGAAGGGTGATCTTTAGACATGGGTATGAGAGGAAAACCAGAATGAGGGTGAGTATGAGTGTTGTCTTCTGAGATGGAAAGACAAGAACCAAGATGGTCTGAAGGCATATTGTTCTGCATGAGGCAGAATGTAGAGTTTCTCCAGCAATTTCAATTTTGTTTCACATCTCCAGCATCCATAGTTCTTTGTTTTATTTTAGTGTTTAATTAAATGCATCTTTTCCAGGTGTGCCTACCTTGAAGATGTTCTGTTCCTCTCTCCAACAGGATTCCCATTCTAATTTTTCCGTATGTTCGCCGTCTTTACTTCCATTGTCACTCCCAGTGTATGACAAGGTATGTGCTCTGTCTGTGGGCTCTGTTTCCACTGATTTGCACACTCCTGCCCCTATCTTCAGCACATAGACCACCTCATCCTAGCGACTATCAGCTCTGAAGAAGGTTCACCAGGTCCCCGAAATGTTAACTCTGCTTTCTGTACACTGATGCTGCCAGACCTGCTGAGTTTCTCCAGCAATTTCTGTTTTAGTTTCAGATTTCCCACAGTTGCAGTTCTTTATTTTATATCAGATTGTGGAGCGTGGCTCCTAATGTCTTGGACACACTGTCTCTGGGTTGGATGGATCACAGTCTTGCTGCTGTTCTCCTTGACTGCTTCCAACCATGGTTAGGGATGTTGGCTATCTCCTCCAATCCTTCAAAGAGCCCATATATTGCAGGCCCTTGGAGTCGACAGGTGAAAATGACAGACCTGGAGGGCAGCCTTATCAGGTCTACTCTCCAGTGTCAAAGTACTCGTGAACTCTCACCATTGCCTCCTCAGTTGGAAATCCTTCCTTCGATAGAACTGGTGAGCATCTCGGTTTGTCCCCCAAAATGGATGGGAATCCCAATGCAAGGAATCTGATGCCATTTGTCTGGGAAAGAACCTCAGCAAAGCTCAAAAGATGAAATCAAATTCCTAATTGGAAAATGGCATCCCTTTCACAGCAGGGACCAAGTGCAGGAGATGCTGCTCAATGTTTTCAAAGATGAAAAGGTCAAAGGGAATTTGCACGGCTTCAAGTTTCACGTGTAGAGTGGCTGTTTAAGGAGGTGTTTATTACACTTGTCTTCATTGCTCAGCTCTTTGAGAGTACAGGAGTTGAGACGTCATGTTGAGGCAATTCAGGATGTTGATGAGGCCTCTTCTGGAGTATTGTGTGCAGTTCTGGTCGCCTTGTTATATAAAGGATATCATCAAGCTGCAGAGGGTTCAGAAGAGATTTAACAGGATGTTGCTGGGTAGGAAAGGTTTGAATTATAAGAAGAGGCTGGATAGGTTGGGATTTTTTTCATTGGAGTGTGGGAGGTTGAGGTTTATAAAGGTTTATAAAGGTTTATATAGGTTTATAAAGTCATGAGGGGTATAGATAAGATGAGTAGCAGGTGTCTTTTCCCTAGGGTGGAGGATTTCAAGATTAGGAGGCATATTTTTAAGGTGAGAGGAGGAAGGTTTGAAACAGGACACAAAGGACAATTTTATTTACACAGAGAGTGGTTTGTGTGTGGAATGAACTTCCAGAGGAAGTGATGGATGAAGATACAGTTACAGTGTTGAAAAGGCATTTGGATAAGTACAGGAATAAGAAATGTTCGGAGTAGTATGGGCGAAGCACAGGCAGGTGGGACTAGTTTAATGTGGGAACATGGTCAACATGGACTGGTTGGACCGAAGGGTCTGTTTCCATGCTGTATGGCATTTAGACTCTAATTGGCTGCTGTTGCAAACAAAGTTTCCTCTGTTTGTACCTTTCCCATGCAAATCCTCATTATATTAACAATGAGACAGATTAATGGTTTATACTGATGAATATAAAATCAAGAATTTTAGAATTGAGACCATTGCCAACAAAACATGAACCAAAATAAGTCAGTGAGTGCAGGAATGTCAGATAAATTGGACTTGGTACATGTGGAGATATAGGCAGCATAGTTTTATTCCAATTCCAGTGTGTAAAGTCAGCCAGGAAAACAAGGATGATTCAATCTCTTAACCCCATGGTGATGACCGGGTTAAATTTTTCTCATTTTATTCATACTTAGAAAGGTTGACTTTTCATTAACTCATGGTGAATAATTTTGTTTTAGTAATGGAATCTGTCTTTCCCATCATTAATATAAATGAGTATTAACTATGCAAAATAGCCTCAGGGTTGATTGTTTCATTGCCAACAAACCTAACCTTCTGAATTAAGGAACCACTTTTAGCTCTTCAAAATGCGTTTCTTTTAAACTGTGTTTGTTCACATTTGGATTTTTTATTTGATTTGATTTATTATTGCCACATGTACTTGGGTACAGTGCAAAGTTTTGTTTTGCGTGCAGTACAGGCAGATCATACCGTACAAAGATCACAGGGTGATAGAACAGAACGAGGAATACAAAGTTACGGCTGCAAGGAAAGTGCACAAACAGCAAGATCATCATTAGATTTGAAATGTGATAGGTTGTTTTAGAATGCTGACAACAGCGGGGAAGACGCTGTTCTTGAATTCTTTTGGTACGTGTTTAAGCTTTTGTATCTTCTGCTTGATGCAAGAGGTCAAAAGAGATGATAACCAGGGCGGGAGGGGTCTCTGATGATGCTGGCTGCCTTTCTGAGGCAGAGGGAAGTGCAGATGGAGACAACGGATGGAAGGTTGGCTTGCAGGATTGGTCTGGGCTGCATTCACAACTCTCTGTAGTCTCTTACAGTCCTGGGCAGAGCAGTCACCATACCAAACTGTGATGCATCCAAATAGAATGTTTCAATGGTGCATCTATAAAAGGATAAGGAAATGTGGAGAGAGGCACTTTGTAAGGAAGATATTGTGAAATCTCTTCTTCTGACAAAGCACATATGATCAGCATGTCATCCATCACATTCAACATTCACTCCTTTTATAATGGTACATTGTGGCAGCAATGGATATCATCTGCAAGATGCACCAAGGCCCCTTGACACTATCTCCCAAACCCATGACCTCTAGAGGTACAGAGATAGCAGATGCATGCAGTAGCCTATTGCTAGACTATTAATCCAGAATCCTAGGAATTGTTCTGAGTTTGAATCCCACTGCTGCAAATGATAGTTTGAATTAAATAGAAATCTGGAAAGAACAGGCTCGTGATGTCTGTCAAGCCATTGTTGATTGTTGGTTAAAAACCCATCTGGTTCACTAATGTCCTTTTGTGGAAATCTGCTGTTCTCACCTGATCTGGCCTATCTGTGACTCCAGGCCCACTGCAATGAGGTTGACTCTTAACTACCCTCTGGGCAATTAGGGCAATAAATGCTGGCTCCAATATAATGCCCACTTCACATGAGTAAATTAAAGAAAAGTCTGTCTTCTCATATCCCACGTTGCAACTTCTTAATCCGTAGCAGCACATAACTAATTATTGTGATGGTGAGGGAGATGGGGTTAGGCTTACACTTGGCAATGATTCAGTATTGATCATTTGGCTGATTTGACCCCCATGTAAACTATATTTGATTTTGCTTCATGATTGGGATTTCCAACAACTCCTGACTGCAGGAGACCCGGAGAGTGTACTCGGCACATCATCGGTTGCAGTGGTGGTGATGGTGGCCCAGAGCCAGGCCTTCTGGCTACAGTAGGCTTGGAGAGTGGACTCAGGGCTTCAGTAGGTCTTTGGCTGTGGCAGTGCCTGGAGCGATGAGCCATGGTTGTGGTAGTCCTGAAACGTGGACTCAGCAGGTCCTCAGCTCTGATGGTAGTGGTGCCCAGAACAGGGACTCTAGGCAGCAGTGGCATGTTGCTATGGCAGAGGTGGTGCCTGGAGCAGGGTCTCCTGTTTGAAGGAGGCCTGAAGCATAGGAACTCCCTGAGGCCCAGGACCCCTTGTAGAAGCCCTGGAACAGTGTTTAAAGAGTCATCGTGCAGAAGATGAAGTCTATTTATATAATTTCTTATTTGCGTAACTCAAAATGCCACTGGATTGTGTCAGCAGAACATTTTTCATTGTATCTTTCTAGATATATGTGACAATAAATAACGCATAAATAACTTATAGCCATCCTTTTCCAGCCTGTGGGTGAGGGGTGCTGGAGACGTGGCTGTTGTGATAAAGTGGCTGGTACAATTGGAACATTTAAAAGGCATCTGGATGGGTATATGAATAGGAAGGGTTTACAGGGATACGGGCCGGGTGCTGGCAGGTGGGACTAGATTGGGTTGGGATATCTGGTCAGCATGGATGAGTTGGACCGAAGGGTCTATTTCCGTGCTGTACATTCCTTTGACTATGACTCTATAATTCATCATCCATTGAACATCATTACCATGTTTCTGTGTTAGATTTTTGTTAAGTATTCTTTAGAATATCACATAATGAGCTCAACTTCTGAGCTCAACTGCTCCTTAGATGCTGCCTGACTGGCTGTGCTTTTCCATCACCACACTTTTTTACTCTGACCTCTAGCATCTGCAGTCCTCCTTCCAGATGTTTCTGTTTAGCATAGCTCCTGACACACTATTCATTCTTATGATAGTGGTAACAATGGGCAATGAATTACTTAGACTCCCATCATATGATTTTAACACATGGAAACTTCCATCAGCTGAAATGGCTTGATAAAAAGAAGAAGCACTTAAGATGGTCACAATGATCACCTGAGGAGACTGAGCCAAGCTTGTGAAACCATTCCTAAATAAAAATCGATCTGAGCCCCAAGGTTAGTGCTATTATATTAAGGCTTTGCAGCTCAGATTTCTGTCTCCTACCTTTCCAAAAGTTTCACATATCAAGATGAAAGTTGCCTGCACATTATTCAACCTGAAAAAAGTGAAACCAGTCATGAGAATACACAAATAATCTACATTTCAGGCAATAGCTTTTGGTGAAAACTATTGGAACTAAAAAGTTTGCTAGTATTTTCTCTTAGCCTTTCAGATGGCAGCACTCAGTGAAAAGCAAATTGGAGAAATATCCATTCACTGAGAACTCCAAGGTATCTACATATTTCACTACAACTGAGGATGAAAGTCACCAAATAAACAACCCTGGTCTCAGGTTAAAACCTAACCCTCAAGGATTTTAAGGATTCTTTTTCAACTGTACATATTTGATCTTCCTCTTGGCACTGGGCTCTTTCCCTTTTAAACTTTGTGCCTATGTTTTTGTGAGTGTTTGATATTTCAGTGTTCAGTAACTAATAAAATTCCTCTTTCTTTCATTCAAGAAAACCTTGTAATTGGTTCCTTAAGTTCAACTAGTATTACGTTCTAGTTGAAGTGGGCAAAGTCAGAAGTCACATGACACCAGGTTATAGTCCAACTGGTTTATTTAAAATCGCAAACCTTCACCTGATGAAGAGGCAGCGTTTCGAAAGGTTGTGGTTTTAATGAACCTGTAGGACTATAACCTGTGCCATGTGACTTCTGGTTTTGCCCACCCCAGCCCAACACTGGCACCTTCACATCTTAGTTATATAGCTCTGTGTAAAAGAGTATTAAAAATTCTTTGTTACAGCCAATTGAGGTGTGCGTGTGTGTGTGTGTGTGTGTGTGTGTGGAGGGGGGGGGGGGGAGGTGGAATTCAAAGATTCATCCCCTCCTCAAGCAACCATGAACTACAATCTTCTACAAATTCAAGTACTTGTTGGCAAAATTGGTAATTGACGGAGCTTTGCATAAATCAGACATCAAAGCAAAGGCGTAAATAATTGCCTGTGTTCAAATTATGCTCAAAATCGTGTTTCTTCTCTTGAATAAATGAAATTTTTCCATGATATTTCTGTTCTTGGCCCTCTCAAGCCTGGAAGAAGGTGGGGGAAGGTGCATGAGGTGAGGTGCTGTCAGAATAAGCTTAGTGAGCTGCCACAGTGAACCTTATAATGCACAGACACTATACTCCTGCAGTGCACCTCTGATGAAGGGAGTGTGCTGACTCATTCTTCAAAGCAATAGAAAAATTGATTTAACATCGCAGCACAGTATGATGCATTAAGTATCTAGTCTACCATACGTAAAAACCTGTTTTTAATAATTTTATGTATGTCCTTAAAGCAAGAAAATTCAGACCATTTGTTAGACATTTTAACGTATGGCAGTCAGCATTTTTAGACAATTCAAAAATGTTAAGGTCTTTTACAATGTGCCTTTTGGTAACTTTGCACTGAAATAAATTATAAGAAGAACGTTGTGAAACTTAAAAGGGTTCAGAAAAGATTTACAAGGATGTTGCCAGGGTTGGAGGGTTTGAGCCATTGGGAGTGGCTGAATAGGCTGGAGCTGTTTTCCCTGGAGTGTCAAAGGCTGAGGGGTGACCTTATAGAGGTTTGTAAAATCATGAGGGGCATGGATAGGATAAATAGACAAAGTCTTTTCCCTGTGGTGGCAGAGTCCAGAACTAGAAGGCATAGGTTTAGGGTGAGAGGGGAAAGATATAAAAGGGACCTAAGGGGCATCCTGTTCGCGCAGAAGGTGGTGCGTATGTGGAATGAGCTGCCAGAGGAAGTGGTGGAGGCTGGTACAATTACAGCATTTAAAAGGCATCAGGATAGACATATGAATAGGAAGGGTTTAGAGGGATATGGGCCAAGTGCTGACAAATGGGACTAGACTAATTTAGGATATCTGGTCGGCATGGACGAGTTGGACCGAAGGGTCTGTTTCGGTGCTGTGCATCTCTGTAACTCTATGAGTCTGGGTCCAGTTAGAAGAAGCCCACAATGGTGATTAATTTGATCCAAAAGATGCAGCTGATTTGTCAAGCAGGTGAGCTATGGGAGCAGTGTTTTTTTTTAAAACAGCTTGTTCAGTATAAAGCTATCCATGTGTTGACTCATCCTTGAATGAGGCAGCAAAAGATTCTCAGAGATTTCCAAGGGTCTGGATGTAGGTTTGCTCACTGAGCTGGAAGCTTCATTTTCAGACGTTTTGTCACCATACTAGGTAACATCTTCAGTGAGCCATCCAATAAGGATTTCATTGTAAATCTAAAGTTTTTATTTCCCTTCCGGAATCTTTCCCTGTCCAAAGACTAGAGGGAAGCACTCAGCTCTTTTATCAATATAGAATCATAGAGGTGTACAGCATGGAAATAGACCCTTCAGTCCGATTTATGGGGCATGACTTACCCCTTTCTTGTTACCGCTGCCCCACGGTGTGTGTGTGTGTGTGTGTGCGCGTGTGTGTATCTGTCTGTGCATGTATGTGTGTCCCGGTGCCCTGACTATGAACATCACCGGAACAGATTCAACAGATTCTCCAATCGTTATCATGTTATTCTTTGTGGCAGCTTATTGCATAAAAATGGGCTATCGTCTTTCCCACAGTAAATAAAAAAAATGACTGCAGAGCACTTCAGGACATCTGGTGGTGGTGAAAAGGGCGATATAAATGCAGTTGGTTTTTCATAAATCCCTCTTTGTTGAATCATTCTTGGTTGGTGTGTCGTCTTAAACTCACTGCCTTGTATCTGGACTCCTCTTGGCATCAATGACTGGTGCTCGGCTATGTGTGGTCCTTGAAAGCCATTTGTGCGCAGAAGAATAATTGTG
Organism: Chiloscyllium punctatum; assembly: GCF_047496795.1. Lineage (NCBI taxonomy): Eukaryota > Metazoa > Chordata > Chondrichthyes > Orectolobiformes > Hemiscylliidae > Chiloscyllium > Chiloscyllium punctatum. The sequence continues at coordinate 103,364,094 of NC_092749.1, read as the reverse complement.
AGGAATTAAAAAGAGGATGTTTCTTTTTCTTTTCAGTTCGTCTCCCACTGGATTGGAAATGAGGAGCGTGTGTGCACTCAATCCATATTGTAGTGGCTTGATAATCATTTCCCTTCACTCAGGAAACACCACTCCGAGCATGGTATTTTGTGAAAACAGCCAGAAATTATGGGCTTTCCCTTCATGTTTGCAGCTAATTTAGCAAGCCACATAACAACACATAGTTCTGTCCAGGAAACACCCACTCCTGGCAGATTTACAATCGCAGAACAATGCAGCTGTAGAAATATGAAAACAAAACAGTTACGATGCAGAAAGTGACTGATTAGTACTATCTAACTGGCCCATTAATTGTGTTCATCTGCTTTTATGCATCCTTGAAGCTCTGCTGTGAACTGATTAAATCCTTGATTTGCCCACCTCCCTCCTCACCCCCACCCCCCTCCCACCCCAAACTCCCCCCCCCTCCCCCGTGGCAGTATGTCTGTATTGATTTGCTGTAACATTTGCTTTAAAGTAGAGGAATGTCCTTTTTCTTTCTCTGCTGCCTAACACATTATTTTGATGTTTATCCACTCAGCTTATTTGAAGTACATTCAATGTAGATTCTCCAGAAATCCTATTACTATCCAGCAGCACTCCAGGTCATTCTCATTGTCCCTTTCACTTTGCCAAGTGTATTCATCAGCAAAGGTGAACAGTTGTACTTGAAGGATCATTTGAATTTTAGCAGAGGCTTCAATTCTCTTCATTACATATGACAATCAGTCCCACAGGTCAGTAAGGATAAATAGCCAGATTACCACAACAGAACAAGCTATCTGAACCCATCCTATCAGTAATTGTTACCATGTGCTGTTCAAACACATATAAAAACTGGCTTCTGAACATGTAACTTATTATAGGGTCCAATCATTCTGTGCAATGAGAAGCTACAGTGGTTGAGTCAGCCGATCGGGCAACTCCTTGGAAGCTGTCAGGAGTCCAACAAATTGCACTGCTGTGCAAAAAGTATTGGAAGAATTGTAGCCATATGGTCATTACAGGTAGAATCATGCATGCATTGGCCAATTAAAATACTTTGAGCTGCAAGGTCCTGAGTTCAAATTCCACTATAAAGCTAATACACCAGCTTCTCTAGTGTAGTACTGGTGGGGTGCTGCACTGTCCGAGATGGCATCTTTTTGGATGAGATGATTGAAGCAGGGCTCCATTTGCATGTTTGGGTGGATAGAAAAGGTTCCATTGCCAATATTTATCACACAATCTGCATCACATTTTCACATTTATGTTTCAGGAGGTTTTGCTGTGTGCGAACAGGCAACTGCACTTCCTACATTGTAACAGTGAGTATGCTTAGAATGATAGAGGTGGTACAGCATAGAAACAGACCCTTTGGTCCAACTCGTCCATGCCGACCAGATATCCTAAATTAATCTAGTCCTATTTGCCAGCGTTTGGCCCATATCCTTCCAAACCCTTCCTATTCGTGTACCCGTCCAAATACCTTTTTAATGGCGTAACTGTACCTGCTTCCATCACTTCCTCTGGCAGCTCATTCCAAACATGGACCACACATTGCATGAAAATGTTGCCCTAGTATGTCGCTTTTAAATCTTTCCCCCTTCTCTTAAACCTCTGGTTTTGGACTCCCCTAACCTGGACAAAAAAGGCTTCATTGGAGGTGAAGCATTTTTAGGTGGTCGTGCAGGGCACAATAGTTTTTCTTTGCTTCTTCACAAAAGTGTTGCTGCAAGGGACCCATCCAATTTCTTGAAATCGCTTGCCTTGCCCTTCTTGTGGAGTATCACTGACATTGAAGAGTTTAACTCTGGAAAGAAACCTGAGTCAACTGATTTGGAGGTGCCAGTGTTGGACTGGGGTGTACAAAGTTAAAAATCACACAACACCAGGTTATAGTCCAACAGGTTTAATTGGAAGCACACTAGCTTTCAGAGCGTCGCTCCTTCATCAGGTGGTGTTGTGTGATTTTTAACTGAGTCAACTGAAGCTTCAATAAATATGAAAAGCAGGTTATAAACATGTCAAGGTGTGCAATACAATATTAGCACATTCTCTGAATTGTTTCTTATGCAAATACACTGTTCAGCTTTACACATTCAGAAAGCCCATCTCTCTGTCCCCTGAGATATCTCGGTTATGGAGTCATAGAGTCACAGAACCACACAGCATGTATTTGGACTGGGGTGTACAAAGTTAAAAATCACACAACACCAGGTTATAGTCCAACAGGTTTATTTGGAAGCACTAGCTTTCGGAGTGCTGCTCCTTCATCAGGTGGTTGACAATTACCTGATGAAGGAGCAGTGCTCCGAAAGCTAGTGCTTCCAAATAAACCTGTTGGACCATAACCTGGCGTTGTGTGATTTTTAAACTTTATACAGCACGGAAACAGACTATTACAAAGCTGGTCCTTTTTTTTTTCTAAATGCTGTTCTTTTTCTCAAGGTTACTGTGCCCTTGGTTTCTTTCAGAGGGATGATAAAACCCTCCTGGCTCCGAGGTGACTAGTTTAGTTCAGAGATGAAAAAGGATGTTGAGAGGCCTTTTGTTGAAATGTAAACTGATGAGACTTCAGGCCAAAGTGGTCATGTTTTAGAAGTGACCTGTATAATGAAAGGGGAGTGGTCAGCTCTCTAGCTGAGCAGTTCAGTTCAGAATTAGTTAGGAGTTCAACAATGAGCTGCTTGGAAATGGGTTGCTACACTTTCTCCCCTTCTGCACTTCTAAACCCATAAGTATTTTTTCCATTTTTACTGTTTTTTTCCAGGAGATTTGCTTCTCGAGACTGTTGGGTATATTCAGAACAGCACAATTAAGTTTACTTTAAATAAACTGACTTCTGTAGGGGTTCTTTATTCTGCTCTTTGTGTTCAATTGTGTAATTTTGTGAATAAATGTTTTTTTGTTTTAAAACCTGGTAGTCAACCTAGCTAACTTACTCTGGGTAATTCTCACTGTACACTTACCAAAACAGATTGCAAAGTTATGGTCTGGGTTGCCTGCGGAAGAATGTTTTGAGTGGTCTGGTCTAACCCATAAAAGATATGGGCCTCTTTGCAGGATTTTAAATAGTCAGTGGTAGGTGTTAGTGCCTTTATTTCGAGTGTTGGTTAGGATGGGTAGACAAAGCTTGGGATAGGGTAATGGCTCTTTTTTTAAAGTTTTCTGGATGTGGGTGCGGTAACTTTGAAAATTTTCCAAAAGCTGAATAAGATCAAGCTGCAGGATTTAGCAGAGCAGCTGGGATTGGACCTGCCTGTGAAGGAAGGAGAGATAATTACAACAAGACCTCAGCAATTAAACTTGCTGAAGAAACCATCAGAATCTATAGAGATGGCAAGAATTCAATTGCAAATGAAGCAGCTTGAGTTAGAGGTGAGAGATAAGGAAAGGGCAGCGGAAATGAAACAGTTTGAGTTACGATTAAAAGCAAAAGAGAGGGAGAAAAAGAGCAGCAGAAGAGAAAGAAAAAGAGAGAAGCAGCAGAGAAAGAAAAAGAGCACAGAACAGAGAGAAAAAGAGACAGCATTTGAACTTCAGCAACTGACACTTAAAAAGGAAAGTCAGCTTAAAAGGCTGGAGATAAAGGCTGAAGATAACCTTAGTGAGGAAGTAGTGCAAACTCTTGTGGAAGAGCAGAGAGTTAAAACAGTAAGGTTAGCAGCAGAAGTGGCTGATGATTATGAGCTGGTCCATAAAACTTGGTTTGGCTTCCAGAATCAATTTCAGTCCATGAGGGATAGAAATTGGGGCAAAGAGAAATCCTCACGTGGAAATGAAAGGGTAGATCTCAGTGAAGATCATAAGGATAACTTACCACAGGGTAAAAAAGAAACCCTTGAGGGGGAAAAAGATGTAAAAAAGCTCCAGTGTTTTCATTGTAATATAGTGGGCCATGCAAAATCACAGAGTTGGTGGGCTAGGGGAAAGCCAGATGTTGGAAAACCAGACGAACCTGGGAGTTCTATTGGACGAGTAACAAAAAACACAAGGGAAGTTAGACAACTGCCTCAGAGTGTACAAGATGATCAGAGGTTGATTAAGAAGGAAGCACCAGATCTGTTTAAAAAATATGTACGCAAGGGTAAATTTTATTCACATAGACCAAGATTAGCAGGTAAAGAGATTACAATATTAAGGGACACAGGATCCTCTCAGTCTGTAATGCTGAGGGATGAGGAGATATGTACTCCTGAGGGACTATTGCCAGAAAAGGTACTGGTAACAGGAATTCCTGGTGAGACAAAGGTGCTCAATTATGTAAAGTGAGGCTAGAGAGTCCAGAGAAGAGTGGAGAATTTGTGGTAACTCTCAGCTCCAGGAATACAATTTGTCCTTGCAAATGATATAGCTGATTCACCGGTAGACATGCTGCCTACTCTAGTTGAAAAGCCAGTGGAGATGCAGGCAACTGAAGAAATGAAGGATGTTTATTCAGGAATTTTCCCAGACTGTGTGATCACAAGATCACAGAGGCACAGGTTGATGCAGGAGAGATCAAAAGGTATCAGGAACTTTTTTTGATCAGATAAGTGGGACAGAGCAGGAGCAACTAGATAAACATGCACATATCTTTAGCTCTGCTATGTTTATTGATTTATAGCAGCAAGATGAGAAGTTAAAACAGTTATATCGAAAGGCATATACATGGAAGGAGAGTGAATGCATCCCTGTGTGTTACTATTAACAAATGATGTCTTAATGAAGAAACGGAGACCATCACACATTCAAGTAGATGAGAAATGTGCAGGGATTCATCAAATTGTTTTGCCAGTAGGGTATAGAAAGGAGGTGCTGCAAGTGGTGCATGAGCTACCACTTGGAGGTTATTTAGGGGTGAGGAAAACACAGGCTAAAATACAGAGACATTTTTACTGGCCTGGACTACACAAGGATGTAGTGAAAGTTTGCCAGGTGCATCATACATGTCAGCTAATCGGAAAATCACAGGCAGTAATAAAACCTGCACCTTTAATACCTATTCCAACATTTAAGGAACCTTTCACAAGAGTCTTGACTGATTGCATAGGTCCCCTACCTCAAACAAGAAGTGGGAATAAGTTTTTATTAACAATAATGGGTGTGATGACTAGATTTTCAAAGGTAATCCCATTACGCATCATCACAGCAAAAAGGGTTGAAGAAGAATTACTTAAGTCTTTCACTAGATACGGACTACCAATAGAGATCCTGTCAGATTAAGGATCAAACTTTACATCCAAACTATTCAAGGAGGTTATGGATAACTTGGGATTAAAGCAATACAAATCCACTGCGTACCATCCGGAATCTCAGGGAGTGCCAGAGAGATGGCATCAAACATTAAAGACCATATTGAGGGTTTATGGTCAGGATAATCCAGATGATTGGGATAAAGGAGTTCCATTTGTACTTTTTGCGATCAGAGATGCACCAAATGAATCGACCAAATTCAGTCCATTTGAATTAGTTTTTGTGCATGAAGTAAGAGGACCATTAAAATTGATTAAGGAGGAATTAATAAGGCAGAATTCAGAGACCACCCATTTGGACAATGTGACAAATTTTAGAGGTGATTAACTAGAGCTGGAGAGTTAGCTAGACAGCATTTAAAAATATCACTGCATACAATGAAACAGGAAGTGGGCATGAAATCTCGAACTTGCAATTTTGCAATCGGGGATAAGGTATTGGTGCTACTCCCAGTAACAGGTGGGCCTTTAAAAGACAGGTTTAATTGACCGCATCAAATCGAGAGGAAATTGACTGAGGCAAACTACCTGATAAGGACTCCAAACAGGAAGAAATCTCGCAGAGTGTGTTATGTGAATATGCTCAAAAGGTATTTTGATAGGGAAGGAAAGCAAGAGAAGAAGGTATTAATGATTGCAGTAAAGAAGGAAGAACCAGGTTCAGAGGATTCTGAATTAGACATTCCTCAAATCAAATTGGATAATGAGGAATTTGTCAAAAATTGGGATAAATTATTGAGCTACCTTCCACGAGAAAATCTAAATGACCTTCTAGGCATAACCTTCTAAAGTTGGCACAGGTTCAGAAGGAGATGCAGCGCATGCTCTAAGATGGCATAATCAAAGTGAGTTACAGTGACAGGAGCTCACCCATAGTCATGGTGCCAAAGCCAGATGGTACCCAATGGTTATGTGTGGACTATCGCAAAGTCAATGCCGTTACAGAGACTGATGCATATCCAATTCCACAGTTGGAGGACTGTGTCGAAAAAGTGGGACAAGCAACTTACATTTCTCAGTTGGATTTGCTCAGAGGCTGCAGGCAAGTACCTCTGTCAGAGGGATCAAAGGCTTTCATAATGCCAAATGGAAGATATCAGTTCAAAGTGATGCCACAAAGTGATGCTCCAGCCACATTTCAGAGACCGACTAATAAGGTCATTGCTGGATTACCCAATTGTGTTGTTTACATTGATGACCTGGTGATTTTTAGTCACTCATGTATGGAACACGTACACCATTTATTGGCTGTGTGATCGACTTTGGAAGGCAGCCTTGATGGTACACTAGCAAAAGTGACTTTCCCAAAGTCCAAGTCACCTTCCTGGGCCATGTTATTGGACATGGACAAACGGCCCCACGGGATGTGAAAACAAAAGTAATTGGGGAATTTCCCACACCTCCAATGAAAAAAGCAGTACTACAGTTCCTGGGATTGAGTGGATTTTGCCGAATGTTTGCGCCGAACTTTACCAGTGTGGCTGCTCCACTCACCGAATTGTTAAAAAAGGGCAAGAAGTTTCAGTGGGCAGTGGACTGTCAAAAGGCATTTGACAGCCTAAAAATTGTGTTAACCACGAGCTTTGAGAAGATTTGTAGCTCAGGTTGAGGTTTTGGATGTAGGTTTGCTCACTGAGCTGGAATGTTCATTCCCAGGTGTTTCGTTACCTTACTAGGTAACATCTTCAGTGGACCTCAGGCGAAGCAATGCTGGAAATTCCTGCTTTCTCTTTATATGATTGGGGTTCTTTAAGTTGGTGATGTCATTTCCTGTGGTGATGTTATTTCCTGTGGTGAAATCACTTCCTGTTCCTTTTCTCAGTGTTAACCACTGCCTGAGTATTAGCCACACCGGATAACATGAAGACTTTCAAGGTGGCTATCGATGCCAGAGACGTGGGTATCGGTGCAGTGCTCCTTCAGGAGGATGACGAGGGAATCGAAAGACCCATCGGGTATTTTTCCGGGAAGTTGAACATCCGTCAACGGAAATCTTCAACGGTGGAGAAAGAGACTTTAAGCTTGGTGTCGGCATTACAACATCTCAGTGTTTATATTACCAGTAATGCATCTGAGATGCTAATCATAACCCACTGACATTTGTGGAAAAATTTAAGGACAAAAATGCCAAACTGTTTAGATGGAGCTTGTTGTTACAGCCATTCAATTTGACGATTGTGCATGTGGCAGGTCGCAAAAAACGTGATTGAGACTTGAATGAAATACGGAGGCTTTCGGTGGCAGGTGTGGCAAGGCCTGAATTCACATGTGGTTATTCATGTTTGCATGTTTATGGTTAGTATCGTGGATATGTGTGCTTAGACTACTCACCAGTTTGTTTTGGAGGGTTTTAAAAATGAAGCCATCTTTTGATACTGACGGTTTTTTTAAGGGGGGAGGTGTCACAAAGCTGGTCCCTCTTTTCTAAAAGCTGTTCCTTTTCTCAAGGATACCGTGTCCTTGGTTTCTTTCAGAGGGGTTGTAAACAGGCCTAGGCCCCGATTAGACTAGTTTGGTACAGAGATGAAAAAGGATGTTGAGAGGCCTTTTGTTTATCTATAAACTGATGAGACTTCAGGCCAAGTGGTCATGTTTCAAGAGTGACCTGTATAATGAAAGAGGAGTGGTCAGCTCTCTTGCTGAGCAGTTCTGTCCAAAACTAGTTAGGAGTTCAACAGTGAGCTGCTTGGAAACGGGTCGCTACACTTTCTCCCCTTCTGCCCTTCTAACCTCAATCCGTAAGCATTTTTTCTACTTTTACTGTTTTTTTCCAGGGGGTTTGCTTAGTGGGACTGTTTTGTATATTCGGAACAGCAAATTTGAGTCAAGGTTGGATAGACTGACTTCTGTAGGGGTTCTTTATTCAGCACTTTGTGTTCAATTGTGTATTTTGTGAAAACGTTTTTGTCTGTTTTAAAACCTGGTCGTCAATCTAGCTAACTTACTAAGGGTAATTTTCTCTCTACACTTACTGAAACAGATTGCAAAGTTATGGTTTGGGTTGCCTCCTTAAGAATGTTTTGAGTGGTCTGGCCTAGTCCATACCACAGATCCTTTGGTCCAACGAGTCCATGTTTTCCCAAACTAAAGTGGCCCTACTTCCTTGCATTTGGCGCATAACCCTCTAAACCTTTCCTATTCATGTACTTATCCAAATGTCTTTTAAATGTTGTAACTGTACCTGCACCTACCACTTCCTCTGGCAGTTCGTCCCTTACACACACAACCCTCAGGTCCCTTTTAAATCTTTCCCATCTCACCTTAAACCTATACCCTCTAGTTTTGCACTATGGAAAGAACATGTATATTATATTGCAGGCAGGACAGTATTATTTGCCTCAATATTCTGGGCCTATTGGTAAGTGTTGGAAGGGGTGTAATCTAATATTACAAAACGCTCATTCGGTATCTCTCTGGATGCTGTCCACTTGCCAGGATGAATGCAGCTCCAGGGATGCTCAATAGGTTTGACAATGTCCTGGACAATGCGGAATACTTGTTTGGCAACGGCATCCACCACCATCAACATTCACTCCCTTCACCATAGACATTGAAGTGGGTACTATCTGCAAATTGCATTGAGGTTACTCACTAAGGCTCCTCCAACAGCATCTTCCAGGCACACAAACTCCACCAGACAAAGACTGCAGAAGCATGGCATCACCACTCCCTGCAGGTTTCCCTCCAAGTCACACACTGTCCTGACTTGAGCACTGGAGAGGGTACAAAAATGGTTTACCAGAATGTTGCCTGGGGTGGGGGGTTTTTGCTCGGAAGGAAGATTTTGCTCGGACTGGGTTTGATTTCTCTGGAAGTTGAGGAGCAACCTGATAGTTGTTTATAAGATTGTGAATGGTATGGATAGAGTGGAAAGCATGATGCTTTTTCCCAGAGTGGAGGGGTCAATTATTAGGGGGACACAGGTTCAAGGTGCAGGATGGGGGATGTTTAAAAGAGATGTGCGAAGCACGTTTTTCACACAAAAAGGGTGGTGAATGCCTGGAACGCGCTGCCAGAGAAGGTGGTGAAAGCAGACCCAACAGCAGCATTCAAGATACACCTGCACGCATCCATGTACAGGAAGGGAATAGAGGGATACAGATGCTGGGAGTGAAGACAGTTTTAGTACGGAAAGGCAAAATGTGTCAGCACAGGCTTGGAGGGCCGAAGGGCCTGTTCCTGTGCTATGTTTTTTTAATACATACTAAAGGGTACATCTTGCTGCTGCTCTGTGGACCATGTGTTTGGTGTCAGGTTTAAGGTTTCATCAACAAACATCCTATTCTACTGAAAGATGCACTGGCCACTGGAGGCGATGTTGAATTTCATCAACATCACCGACCCTCAAAGAATGGATACTTCCAAACTATGAGAATTGATCCATGTTCTCAAGTGACTCACTGCAGATTTTGATAGCCAGGGGACAGTGTTGCACATTGGAAGTAGGCTGGAAGGGCATCTGTGTCTTCTAGTTGCTTCGCCTAATGCCACTCCCTTAACTGCCTTGGAGAATGAGGCAACGATGCTTTGGCTGTCACTACTTGAGTGCGTGTACCCACAAGCATAATGCAACCCAGGTAAGAGAGCTGAGCTGGTCTTGGATTGGAACTGGAGGTGACACCATTTGAACAGTTTCCCGTTCATCCTCTCGAGAAGCTCCACTCCAACAGGCATCTTCCTGGATATGGGGTGATGTGGTGAGGAAGATTGGGAAGATATGAGAAAACTCAGCCTTGCCTGACCCTAGTTTGTTATGGGTCTGTTGATGATGATCACAGTTGCATTTCAGGTGAAAGACAGTGAGGATTTTCTCTGAGTAACGGAATTTGAGGAGGACACTCCCAGTTGATGGAGTCAAACATATTTCTGAAGTCAAAAAAGGTGATGTTATTGAGTTGGTTCTGTTTTCTCCAATTTTGTTGAATTTGTCTTGAGATGAAGGTTATGTCTGCTGTGCACTTCAATGGGCAGGATCTGTTTGAGTTCGCACTAAGACTTGACTTGGACAGGGCAATAGACACAATAGTGACTCTTCACATTTGGCAAGAAAAAAAACCCGAGGAAAACCAGACATCAATGACACTGAAATTAGCCTTCACGCTCTATAATGGAGGATCCATGAATAAATGTCATCCATGACAATCCAGATCCTCACAGGTGTTCTCCCTTCCATCCTGATCCATGCTGGGTCTACTGACCAGAGCATTGAGCAAAATAGCCAGGTGTACCTTAGCACCACCTCACTTGACTTGAACTTTCCCACTGCCTCTGGTTTGTCAGGACTTTTTTGAACTTCTTGAGCAAGAAATAGTCAGCCGGACAACGTTGGAAAATGAGAACTAAAAACAAAAATTGCTGGAGACCACAATGGGTCAGGCAGCATCCACGAATAGAGAGCAAGCTAATGTTTTGAGTCTAGATGATTTCATCAGAATTAAAGTGAAGTGTGGAGGGGGCAGCACTTATGCTACATCGTAGTGGGGGGGGGGGGGGGGGTTGCTGTTGGAGTGCTGGGAGGAGAAAGGATATTGATAGTTCAGATTGAGTGATCAGAATGTGAGAATGGCAGAACAATGGTGTGTCTCACTGCCAGATTGGAAAGAACGGACAGTCCCACTGGGGTGAGGGGAGGGCAAAGAGGTTGACAGAGAACGTAACAAACAAAGCTAAAAGAAAGGGAAGGATTGGGTTCACTAATCTGAAGGTGTCGAACTCAATATTGAGCCCAGAAGGTTGTAAAGTGTCCTGAATGAAGACGAGATGTTAATCCTCTGGTTTGCACTGTGATTTTCTGGAGCATTACAGCATTCTGAGGACAGACACGTGGAGCATGCCAGCAGGATGCTATGTTAAAATGACTGGCTACGGGAAGGTTGGGGGTCATGCTTGCACACAGACCGGAGGTGTTCTGCAAAGCAATCACCCAGTCAGCGCTTGGTTCCTCCAATGTAGAGTAGGCCACACTGGGTGCAGCGAATACAATACACAAGATTGGAGGAGGTACAGGTGAAATGCTGCTTCAGCTGGAAAGATCGTTTAGGCCCTTGGATGGTGAGCAGGGCGGGGGGGGGGGGGGGGGGGGGTGGGGGGGGGTGGTGTTGGGGGGGGCGTTGGGAGGGCCAGCTGTCACACCTATGTAGGAATGAGAACTGTTAAGAAAGGACCCTTTATTATTTACAATCCTCTTTCGAGCAGCCTCACTCTGCTGTTAAATATACACGGGGCACACCCAGCTGAGTAAAATTCACAATGCAATTTTCAATACACCATAACATCTGGAACTAGAAAACCCCTCCAACTAAATATAGGAAAGATCGAAGTCATTGTCTTCATCCCTCGCCACTGGCTCCATTCCTTAACCATTGTCTCCATTACACTCCTTGGCCCCTAATTTCAAATTTGCTGATGGCACCAAACTGGGTGGGAATGTAGGTTGTGAAAAGGGCACAAGGAGATTCCAAAAGAACTTGGGCAGACTGAGTAAATGGACTAGAACAGGGCAATTTGGATATAATGTGATTCCGTTTGAAGCCATTTGTATGTCTTCATGAAAAAAAAACAAAAGACAGAGGATTTCTGAGAGGCTGGGAAGTGTATATGTCTGATGGTGCCATTTCTAAAGCTAGCAGGCATGATCGGAAACTATGAGGAAGACAAATAGTATGTCGGTGTGCATTTTAAGGGGACTTGATTCCCAATAAAAGATGTTTTGCTGCAGTTATGTAGAGTCTTGGTGAGGTCACACCTGGAGTGTAGTGCACAGTTTCAGTCTCTTTATCTAAGGAAGGATACACTTGACATAGAGAGAGTACAACTGAGGCTCATCAGATCCATCCCTGGGATTGTCTAATGAGGAGAAAATGGAAAATGGAAAATGAGCCTGTACTCTCTTGAGGTTTGGAGATTTGAATGCATTGAAATTTGCAAAGTTCTCACCGGGTGTGACAGGCGAAATGTAAAGAGGACATTTTCCCTATGGTGACTCTGGAACAGGGTAGGCCATTTAAAACTGAGATGGTGAGAGATTGCTTTACAAAGTGTTCAGCGATTCTTTAGAATTCTCTACCCGAGAGGGCTGTGAATGCTTGATCACTGAGAAAATTCAAGACAGAGATTGGCAGGTTTTGAGAAACTATTGACTAAGGGATATAGAGGCAGTGCAGGAGAATGGTGTTGAGCTCAATGACCAGCCATTACATGGCCGAACAGGATCCACAGGCTGAATGGCTAATTCTGTTCCGATGTAAAACTCTTCCAGACAATTGGTAACTTTGACATTTATTTGACTCAAAGATGACCATTTGACCCCATGTCCATTTCATCAACAATTGTCACTTTTTTGGGGGCCACTTCACAGGGGTAGCTGGCATAAGAAGACAAAAGGTGGAGATCATAGGATGGGAATGCACAAGCTTTGGCACAGACAGAGAATGGTCTAGACTTGGCATAGTCAGATAGAATGGACTAGACTTGGCACAGACAGAGAATGGACTAGACTTGGCATAGTCAGATAGAATGGACTAGACTTGGCACAGAAACATAGAATAGACTAGACTTGGCACAGACAGAGAATGGTCTAGACTTGGCACAGTCAGATAGAATGGACTAGACTTGGCACAGACAGAGAATGGACTAGACTTGGCACAGACTGAGAATGGTCCAGACTTGGCATAATCAGATAGAATGGATTAGACTTGGCACAGACACATAGAATGGACGAGACTTCGCATAGTCAGACAGTAGACTAGACCTGCACAGACAGAGAATTGTCTAGACTTGGCACTGGAAAAGCACAGCAGGTCAGGCAGCATCTGAGGAGCAGGAGAATCTACACTTGGGGCATAAGATCTTCATCAACCTTGATGAAGGGCTTCTGCCCAAAACGTCGATTCTCCTGCTCCTTGGATGCTGCCTGACCTGCTGCGCTTTTCCAGCACCACACTCTCGACTCTGATCTCCAGCATCTGCAGTCCTCGCTTTCTCTTACACTTGGCACTGACACAGAATGGTCTAGACTTGGCACAGTCAGACAATAAACTAGACTTGCTACAGGTCTAGATGTGGCGCAGGCGGAGAATGAGCATAGCAGAGCCCAGGGATGTGGCCTGCTAGACGTGAGTCAGTGACTGACGTCAGTGAACAAGGAAGCACCACACCTGACACACACGGAGAAGAATTCTTGTGAAATTGGTCGCTCAGTGCCCCACTCCTAATGAACTGCCACTCTTTTGGTGAGATGAGGTTGCGTGCCAGTCATGTAGAAGATGAAGATTGGCCAATAGGATTCGAGCTCCACAGCAACGGAGTCTCTCGAGGTCTGCATGGAAGCTGGGGGGGAAAATGGGGATGAAATGGTTTGAACCGTGGTCAAGAGGTAGGCCATGGTTTGCATGAGGAGCCAGCAGAATGTGGGCTGGGAGTTAATGGGTTTAGGCAAAAGTGAGGACTGCAGATGCTGGAAATTGGAGTCTAGATTGGAACGGTGCTGGAAAAGCACAGCAGGTCAGGCAGCATCCGAGGAGCAGGAAAATCGATGTTTCGGGCAGGAGCCCTTCATCAGGAACAGGTTCGTTGAAAAATGGCCACAGTGGCAGATGCCAAATTGTGAAGCTGGTACAAAGGAAAACACGAAACTACAATTCATAACTTTGCGATGCAAAATCATTAAGATAACAGGAATGAGCAGAATAAAAAAGAGGATATTGAACATTTGAGTCAACAGATTCTTGCAATATGTTGCAAAATGCACTTATAGAAGTGAAATATCTGCTGCAGCTAAGCCAAGGTGCTTGAGTCAGTTAGGTAAAAACAATAACTGCAGATGCTGGAAACCAAATACTGGATTAGTGGTGCTGGAAGAGCACAGCAGTTCAGGCAGCATCCGGCTTTTGCCCGAAACGTCGATTTCGCTGCTTGTTGGATGCTGCCTGAACTGCTGTGCTCTTCCAGCACCACTAATCCAGTGCTTGAGTCAGTTGGCTGGACAGAGTGGGATTCCCGGGAAGTGGGGTGACCACCTGGGTGTCTCTGGGAGTTGCAGGAGACAATGGGCTTTCCTGTTTGTGCTGGTGAGTTGTGGGTGGAGGCCGGGTCAGGCATCCTGTGTTTCATGTAACTTCCCACCCCAAGAAAGTCAGCAGTTGGAAGCGTCTATGTGGGAATGGTGCCTATACCATGTGTTCCTACTCCAGTCAGTGGAGAACAGGCTGTGTGGACAGGCAGTGCATTCCTCATGGGTGGGCCTGGGCACCCTGACAAGTCATCGCCTTCTCGCAAACCCTCAGCAATGTTACTTGTGCAACTCTAACCTCCAGGAATAACAAACCCCATACAACATCTTTGCAATAAACGACAGGCTGAACACAAGCCAGCTAACTCCAACACCCTGTGGCAGGCTTTTCATATTTTTTTTATGAAGGGAGATATGCATTTTTGCAACAGAACATCGTTATCTGTGCAGTCAAATGTTCAATGCTGTGAATCCCTTCATTATACTTCATTTTATAGGAGGAAGGCTGCACCTCTATCAGGAATGGAATGTGTGAAGGTGGCATGATGGCGCCCTCGAGTGGTCATTTGTGGAACTCTCAGGAGCCTCAGTTGGTGCCAGGTCAGGAAGATGGAACACGCCCAGGACTCAATTCCTCTGCTGGCGGGAAGGCAGTGGGGTAACCCACCCCTCTACCTCCATTGCCAACCCATCCAAATATCTGCCCCTCTAATACCATCCCGACTGCGTCTCAGAAAGGAAAGATTCCACGCAGAGGGAGCGAAGCAGACAGACCAGTGACCAAGACTAAGGGCCGCGGACACTTGGCGACAGGGGCTGACCTGGTGCCACTTAGGGATGGCACCCGTCTTCTGATGTGTACAACCTCCTCGGTGCAAGAAGAAACGCTTGCATTTATGTAGAGCCTGGAATCATCAGGCAAGAGACGCAACTAGCAATGCCACAGTTGCACTAGTGAGACCATGTGCAGAGAAAGCAAACCAGCGCTTCAAGTCTAGATGAGTCTTTATCAGTGCTGATGAAGAGTCACCTCGACTCGAAACATTAGCTTGCTCCCTCTGCATGAATGCTGCCTGCTTTCTCCCTAGCAGTTTATGTTTTCAGTCCAGATTCCAGCATCTGCAGTAACTTGCGCCTACAGGCCTCCTGTGCCTGTATTACATGAATTGTATCTGCATTCTGCAGGGCTGGGACAGAAATACCTGGCATCTGCATTAACGTGATTTGAATCCCTTGTATTTCCCCCATACTCTAATGACCCACCTCCTTAAATTTTCAGGCAAGTACTTTGCCAAAATGCACCAAATAAAGTTTGAAAAGCCTAAATTGTTCAGTCGCTCCCAGAAAATGAATCTTGCACATGAGTAACAATGCACTGACTTGTAAACCACCATAGCTACACCACTGGCAGTTCCTGTTCATTTATATTTATGCTTCGTGGACAGAGGTTGAGTTCACTCAAACTTGAACCAATGCCGCCACCAAGTGGTTAACTATTGTAATACGTAAGAAACCTCCTCAACCTCTCCACAGTTAAGTCAGGGATGTTGATTAAAACAAGCACAACTGTCCGATGCAGATGACGAAGGGTGGAGATGGTGTACATGGATCACTGATGAACGGGGAGATCAGCCAAAATGGATAAGTGAAAATCCAAATTCTTAAAATTCCTTAAAGATGTTCATCAGCACTTGAAGCTAACATAGAAACCAGGAGCAGAACTGAACCATTTCGCTCTCATGCTTGCTCTGACATTCCTTAGAATCATAGCTCAAACTCACAGCCCAGTCCATCACCCTAGTCAACCTTCCATCCACTGACTCCATCAGCCAACATCAACAAAGACCCCTCCCACCCCGGTTACAATCTCTTCGAACCTCTTCTGTTGGGACAAAGATATGAAAGCTTAAACACACGTACCAACAGATTCACAGACAGCATTTTCTCCACTGTTCTGAGTGGACCTCTCAAATTTTAAATTTAATGTTGATCTTGCTCCTTGTGCACCTACTTTGCAGACTGTACATTATATTCCTCCGTCTGTTCTATTACCCTAATTCACGTTGTAGGGTATCATCTACCTGTACTTAAGGCAAGACAAGATGTTTTACTGGACCTCAGTACATGTGACAATAATAAATCAAATCAAATCGGTGACACAGTGGCTCAGTGGTTAGCACTGCTGCCTCACAGCTCCAGGGACCCGGATTTGATTCCAGCCTTGGGTGACTGTCTTTGTGCAGTTTGCACATTCTCCCCATGTCTGCTTGGGTTTCCTCTGGGTGCTCCGGTTTCCTCCCACAGTCCAAAGATGTGTAGGTTAGGTGAAATGGCCATGCTAAAATAGCCCATAGTGCTCAGGGGTGTGTAGGTTATGTGCATTAGTCAGGGGTAAATGTACAGTAAAAGGGCTGGGAAATGGGATACTCTTTGGAGGGTCAGTGTGGACTTGTTGGGCTGAATGGCTTGTTTCCACATTGAGAGGACTCTATGAAATATTCCTGCTTTTTCCCCACATCCTTTGATGCCTTTCAAATCTAAACATTATCTCTTTCTTTCTTGAATATAGTCAGCAACTTGGCCTCAACAGCTCCCTGCAGAGAATTCCACAGGCCAACTTCTCTTCTAGTGAAGAAATTATTCCCCATCTTCATCCTAAATGGTCCAGCCTGTATCCTGAAACTACGTTCCCTGGTTCTTGACTCGTCAGCCAGGGGAAACAGCCTCCCTGCCCCTAAAATAAACACCAAGTACTGTGATGCTGCAAATCTGATTAAAGAATGCTGGAGAAATTCAGCAAGCCTGGCAGGATCTGTAGAAAGAAAAAGAGAGTTAATGTTGTGTCAGCCTGCGACCCTGTGTCAGAACCACAGGAACCCTTTTGGTTGCTGTGTTTGCAGCAGTGGATTGCGGCATTGAGAAATTTAGACGAGTGCACTTTATCGAATACCTTTTGTTGTTGTAAATCGCTCAAAGTTCTTAAGAAAGTTAAGGACAAAAGGGTAACTAAGGAGAGAATAGGGCCCCTCAAAGATCAGCAAGGCGGCCTTTGTGTGGAGCCACAGAAAATGGGGGAGATACTAAATGAGTATTTTGCATCAGTATTTACTGTGGAAAAATATATAGAAGATATAGACTGTAGGGAAATAGAAGGTGACATCTTGCAAAATGTCCAGATTACAGAGGAGGAAGTGCTGGATGTCTTGGAATGGGTAAAGGTGGTTAAATCCCTAGGACCTGATCAGCTGTACCCGAGAACTCTGTGGGAAGCTAGAGAAGTGATTGCTGGGCCTTTTGCTGAGATAATGGTGTAATCAATAATCACAGGTGAGGTGCTGGAAGACTGGAGGTTGGCAAACGTGGTGCCACTGTTTAAGAAAGGTGGTAAGGAAAAGCCAGGGAACTATAGACCAGTGAACCTGACCTCGGTGGTGGGCAAGTTGTTGGAGGGAATCCTGAGAATGTACATACATTTGGAAAGGCAAGGAATGATTAGGAATAGTCAATATGGCTTTGTGCGTGGGAAATCATGTCTCACAAACTGCATTAAGTTTTTTGAAAAAGTAACAAAGAGGATTGATGAGGGTAGAGCGGTAGATGTGACCTATATGGACTTCAGTAAGGCATTCGACAAGGTTCCCCATGGGAGACTGATTAGCAAGGTTAGATCTCATGGAATACAGGGAGAACTAACCATTTGGATACAGAACTGGCTCAAAGGTAGAAGACAGAAGATGGTGGTGGACGATTGTTTTTCAGACTGGAGGCCTGTGATCAGTGGAGTACCACAAGGATTGGTGCTGGGTCCTCTACTTTTTGTCATTTACATAAATGATTTGGATCGAGCGTAAGAGGGAGAGTTAGTAAGTTTGCAGATGACACCAAAATTGGAGGTGTAGTGGACTGCAAAAAGGGTTATCTCAGATTACAACAGGATCTTGACCAGATGAGCAAATGGGCTGAGAAGTGGCAGATGGAGTTTAGAACATAGAACATAGAACATAGAACATTACAGCGCAGTACAGGCCCTTCGGCCCTCGATGTTGCGCCGATCAAAGCCCACCTAACCTACACTAACCCACTATCCTCCATATACCTATCCAATGCCCGCTTAAATACCCATAAAGAGGGAGAGTCCACTCCTGCTACTGGCAGGGCATTCCATGAACTTACGACTCGCTGAGTGAAGAACCTACCCCTAACATCAGTCCTATATCTACCCCCCCTTAATTTAAAGCTATGCCCCCTTGTAATAGCTGACTCCATACGTGGAAAAAGGTTCTCACTGTCAACCCTATCTAACCCCCTAATCATCTTGTACACCTCTATCAAGTCACCCCTAAACCTTCTTTTCTCCAATGAAAACAACCCCAAGTGCCTCAGCCTTTCCTCATAGGATCTTCCTACCATACCAGGCAACATCCTGGTAAACTTCCTCTGCACCCGTTCCAGTGCCTCCACATCCTTCCGATAGTATGGCGACCAAAACTGCACACAATATTCCAGATGCGGCCGCACCAGAGTCTTATACAACTGCAGCATGACCTCAGGACTCCGGAACTCAATTCCTCTACCAATAAAAGCCAGTACGCCATATGCCTTCTTCACTGCACTATTTACCTGGGTGGCAACTTTCAGAGATCTGTGTACATGGACACCAAGATCCCTCTGCTCTTCCACACTACCAAGTATCCGACCATTAGCCCAGTACCCCATCTTTTTATTACTCTTACCAAAGTGAATCACCTCACACTTAGCTACATTGAACTCCATTTGCCACCTTTCTGCCCAGCTCTGCAGCTTCTCTATATCCCGCTGTAACCTGCCACATCCTTCCTCACTGTCTACAACTCCTCCGACTTTCGTATCATCCACAAACTTGCTCACCCAACCTTCTAACCCTTCCTCCAGGTCATTTATAAAAATGACAAACAGCAATGGTCCCAAAACAGATCCTTGTGGAACACCGCTAGTGACAGCACTCCAAGATGAACTTTTGCCATCAACTACTACCCTCTGTCTTCTTCCAGCCAGCCAATTCCTAATCCAAACCTCCAACTCACCCTCAATGCCATATCTCTGTATTTTCTGCAGTAGCCTACCATGGGGGACCTTATCAAACGCCTTACTAAAGTCCATATATACCACATCTACCGCTTTCCCCTCATCTACCTCCTTAGTCACCTTCTCAATGAATTCAATAAGGTTTGTGAGGCACGACCTGCCCTTCACAAAACCATGCTGACTATCCTTGATCACATTATTCTTATCCAGATGTGCATAAATCCTATCCCTTACAATTCTCTCTAAGACTTTGCCCACAACAGAAGTGAGACTCACTGGCCTATAGTTACTAGGATTATCCCTACTCCCCTTCTTGAACAAGGGAACCACGTTTGCTAGCCTCCAGTCCTCTGGCACTGCTCCTCTAGACAAAGAGGACACAAAAATCAAGGCCAATGGCTCTGCAATCTCCTCCCTTGCTTCCCAGAGAATCCTAGGATAAATGTCATCAGGCCCAGGGGACTTATCTATTTTCACCCTTGCCAGAATTTCCAACACCTCTTCTCTACATATCTCAAAGCCATCCATTCTACTTATTCGTGCCTCAGTATTCATATCGACAACAATGTCCTGTTCCTGAGTGAATACTGACGAAAAGTATTCATTCAGTGCCTCCCCAATCTCTTCAGCCTCCACACGCAACTTCCCATTACTATCCTTGATTGGACCTATTCCTACCCTAGTCATTCTTTTATTCCTAACATACCTATAGAAAGCCTTAGGGTTTTCCCTAATCCTACCAACTAAGGACCTTTCATGTCCCCTCCTTGCTGCTCTTAGCTCTCTCTTCAGGTCCTTCCGGGCTACCTTATAACTCTCAATCGCCCCTATTGAACCTTCACGCCTCATCTTTACAAAGGCCGCCCTCTTCCATTTAACAAGGGATTCCAATTCCTTATTAAACCACAGCTCCCTCACACGACCCTTTCCTCCCTGCCTGATAGGTACGTACTTATCAAGGACACTCAATAGTTGCTCCTTGAACAAGTTCCACATATCAATTACGCTCTTGCCTTGGAATCTACTTTTCCAATTCACACATCCTAAGTCATGCCTCAACGCATCATACTTTCCCTGCCCCCAGCTATAACTCTTGCCCTGTAGTACACACTTATCCCTCTCCATCACGAGAGTAAAAATCACCGAATTGTGGTCACTGTCCCCAAAGTGCTCACCAACCTCTAGTTCTAATACCTGGCCTGGTTCGTTACCCAAACCAAATCCAGTATGGCCTCACCTCTTGTTGGCTTATCTACATATTGTGTCAGGAAACTCTCCTGCACACATTGCACAAACACTGACCCATCTAACGAACTTGAGCTATAGCTTTCCCAATCAATATCAGGAAAGTTAAAGTCTCCCATAACAATCACCCTATTACTGTCACTCTTCTCCTGAATCATCTTCACAATCCTTTCTTCAACGATTCTAGGACTATTAGGAGGCCTGTAAAAGACTCCTAACAGGGTGACCTCACCTCTCCTATTCCTAACCTCAACCCAAACTACCTCAGATGGCAAATCTTCGTCCATCTTCCTTTCCACCGCTGTAATACTATCTTTGACAAGCAAAGCCACACACCCCCTCTTTTACCCCCACCTCTGACCCTACTAAAACATTTAAACATTTAATTCAGATAAATGCAAGGTGCTGTATTTTTTGGAAAGCAAATCTTAGCAGGACTTATACACTTAATGGTAAGGTCCTAGGGAGTGTTGCTGAACAAAGAGACCTTGGAGTGCAGGTTCATAGCTCCTTGAAAGTGGAGTCGCAGGTAGATAGGGTAGTGAAGAAGGCGTTTGGTATGCTTTCCTTTATTGGTCAGAGTATTGAGTACAGGAGTTGGGAGGTCACGTTGCGGCTGTACAGGACATTAGTTAGGCCACTTTTGGAATATTGCATGCAATTCTGGTCTCCTTCCTATCAGAAAGATATTGTGAAACTGGAAAGGGTTCAGAAAAGATTTACAAGGATGTTTCCAGGGTTGGAGGATTTGAGCTATAGGGAGAGGCTGAACAGGCTGGGGCTGTTTTCCCTGGAACATTGGAGGCTGAGGGGTGACCTTATAGAGGTTTACAAAATTATGAGGGTACATAGGCAAAGTCTTTTCCCTGGGGTTGGGGAGTCCAGAACTAGAGGGCATAGAGTTAGGGTGAGAGGAGAAAGATATAAAAGAGACCTAAGGGGAAACATTTCACACAGAGGATGGTACGGGTATGGAATGAGCTGCCAAAGGATGTGGTGGAGGCTGGTACAATTGCAACATTTAAGAGACATTTGGATGGGTATATGAATAGGAAGGGTTTGGAGGGATATGGGCCGGGTGCTGGCAGGTTGGACTAGATTGGGTTGGGATATCTAGTCGGAATGGACGGGTTGGACCGAAGGGTCTGTTTCCATGCTATAGATCTCTATGAGTCTATGACTGTAAAGTTTGCACATTCCCATATGCCTATTTTGTGCCTTAAATACAAATGGAAGAGAAATCTAGTCAACTGAGTGACAAGAACTTGTACATGTTCACCAATTTACAACATGATACCTATCAGCGTTTTTTTCATTCTTTCATACTTGATGCAACAAACCAATTTATCAATTTATCATAGATAAACTTTTGGAAGGTGCCAGATGCATACATAGCACACTTGATAAAACAACACAATTGGATTTATGGGTCATTTACATGTTTACTCTGTGGGACCAAATTGGCTGCTCACTGTGGAGTCCTTCTGCATTTCCTCTCATTGAAAACATTCCTTATTTGTCTCTGTTATCAATGAAATGGACGATAGGATTGACGTACAATTATTAGCTACTGGGGTAATTGAGGTATAAAGTGTGTTTCTGCAGTGCGACTTGGCTATACCGTCACTGAAGAATTAGGGAACGGTATTTTTGAGAATGCTTACCTCTGTTCACAATAATGTAATTCCAGCAGCGATCATTTCACACGCTTCATTCTGCGCATGCATGTGAGTGGCACAGTACTATACACTGAGCAGCTTCATCTCACTAATTAAACCAATGAATATTCTTGAGGGGGAGGTGGAAGCTGGAGATGAAAAAGGATGAGGGGTCAAGAGTGTGGTGCTGGAAAAGCTTCATCCTGATGAAAGGCTTTTGTCCGAAACATCAATTCTCCTGTTCCTCGGATGCTGCCTGACCTGTTGAGCTTTTCCAGCACCACACTCTTGACTCTAATCTCCAGCATCTGCGGTGCTCACTTTCGCCCTATGAAAACGATGAAGTCCAGGATGCAGCACCACGAGTTTTCCCCATTTCTTTGGTCTGTCCTGAGGGAAATTGAGAGGCAGTTGCAGCTCTGAGAGGACAATGACTACAATGCAGAACGCAGCAGGGTAGTAGTGTGCTATATAAGATATCACCTGGCATCCTATGAACAGCTTCTTCAAGGCAGAAGAAAAAAGGCAAAGTAGCAAAATGGATGTCTTTTTAAAACCAATCCCTAAGAAAGAGTCAGTAAACAATCAACCACAGCCATCCACTTCTGTAACCACCACTGCACCTAAAGGTAGTAGCGATGTTGACCCTCTGAAAAAATATTATTAATGCAGGGACAATGTAATTTGCTTACTTTTGTTTAGTTAATAAATATGATTTAAACCTTCATTCAGTCTGTATTATATTTTGGGTTAGGCTTTTGTGTGATTTTTGAGCGATCGTGAGTGATTATTTGTTACTGGTCTGCCCCCAACCCCACTTTTCCCATCGTCCCCATTATTTCTATTAATCAAGGTTTCATTGGAACTCAACTACAGCGTTATAGGAAAATCACCTGTACTTAGGTAAGTAATGTGATACTTCCAATCCTTGAAGGTGGGTGTAGAAGGTAACGTTTGTTCTATGACTGTTACAGGAAGCATATAATCCATTATAAGATCAAGAAGCCCTCTCAAGATCTTGAAATGTTCAAGATGCATCAAACCGTATGAAGCTGAAGTGTTCTTGTAATGCTCATGACATACTATTCTACATTACATGCACACAAATTGCATGTATAAGGCAAGATGTAGCTAAATGATACATATCAATGTCTCATAGGAGTGACTGAACAATGTTGACTATTCATTGCTTGTTCAATGTTGTGGTGCAACTTAAATATGTTACAATAGCATTTATTCTCGAGTTTGGATTTTGAATTAGTGGCATGTGAGTTTAGGTCTATTTGTGTGACATGATTAAATATTTAACTCATCCTGGAACAATTCTTTTAACTAGTATGAGAGAAGGATGTCCTGGTTTTATAATAGGAATTCACTTGCTTTGGGAAGTTTATGAGCAGACAGAATAAACATTGCGGAGCATTCGCTTACTTTCAATTTAGAAAGTTCAGGAGTTTTCTTTTGCGGAGTGGAAAAATCCACAGCTTGAGAAGCTTTTGTTTTTCATTTTGCACAAGTCCTGGTGGAAGTTAGGTGTGCAAAAGATTCAGCTACAGAAAGGAGTTAATTTACCACAGTTTGGAAAACAATTGCTTCAGTGTAGGGGCTTTAGCTTGAAACTTCCAGACCAGAAATGCTTGATTAGAACCCTGAAAAGATTATTTGAAGCTGAGTAAGTCTAAGTTCACTTGTGTGACTGGTTAGGAAGAAATCTGAAGTCACACAACACCAGATCATCAGGTGAAGGAGCAACACTCTGAAAGTTTGTGGTTTCAAACACACCTGTTGGGCTATAACCTGATGTCATGTGACTTCTGATTTTGTCCACCCCAGTCCAACAGTGGCTTTTCGACCTCATAATCAAGGAAGAGATTACAAATCTCTCAAGACCTGGAATTGAAAGAATCAATTAAATTAAACATAGAGCTAGTATAGAGAAGGGAACTCTCTCAGGTGTTGGAGTACTATAATATCATGGTGTTGGGATAGACGGGACTGTATTTCTACACTGTGTTTCTAATCTTTCAAGTTGTGCTATATGTGTATAGTTTGCTTTACTCAATTTTATCTTCATTTCTTTTGCGTGATACCTTTTTGTTTTATTGTTAAAACCAAAACTGCAATATTTTATGCTTGGTGTTTCAGAGTGGGACAACCTCCTCAGTTAAAAAAAAAAGTCTGCCAAGCCATCTTTCAGTCTGAATTTGGACTTGTACAGTAATAGTATCAGGCAGAATCATAAAAATACTCAAAACTACATTGGTTTTGCCTTGCGTTGATTTCCTGTTTACTGCCACCTTTTTTGTCGACTCTTTTCTGCATGACTCATACCATGCCACAGGGTGGCAGCATACGCTTGACTTTTTCATGAGAGACGGTGATATCAGGTGAATACAAACTTCCTCGAAGTTGCTGATTGGAAGGAATGTCTTAAAAAGAATGTAAAGGAGCTGCGGAAGCAGAAAAGCTTCAGGTAAGGAATTCCCAACCATTTAGCCCAGAAATCTCTTTCTAATTTTTATAAATGCACCATAGAAAGCATCCTGTCTGGATACATCACAGCTTGACAGGGCAACTGCTCTGCCCAGGATCACAAGAAATTACAGAGCGATGTGAACGTAGCCCCCAGTCCATTCTGAAACCAGCCTTCCCTCCATTGACTTCATCTCCACTTCCTGCTGCCTCAGGAAAGTAGCCAACATAATCAAAGACTTCAGTTATACTCTCTTCCACCTTATTCCATCAGGGAGAAGGTGCAGAATTTTGAAAACATGCACCAGCAGATTCAAGAACAGCTTCTTCCCCGCTGTTATCAGATTTATAAAGGATTGTTCACATGTTAGAGTTGATCTTTTTTCTGTACCTTCTCTGTAGCTGTAACATTCTGCATTCTGTTCTATGACCCTGATGTACTTATGTATGGTATAATTGGTCTGGTTAGCACGCAAAGCAATACTTTTCACTGTAGTTGACCTTACCTCCACCACACTTGAAGGCAGTGCATTTACAATGTGTCAGGGGTTTTTTTTCACCTCACATTTGTTTCCTTTCCCAAGCACTTTAAAACAATGCCTGTTGGTTCTTGATCCTTTTTACTGTCTGCAGTTGTATGTCTCCGACGAAAGGGTACCATCTCAAAATGAAGAAGGGGCTAATTTAACACTGAGATGAGGAGGAACTTCTTCCCTCAGGGGTTTGGAACTCCTTGCTAGGGAGAGCGGCGGGGACAGAGTCCTTGTATATATTTAAGGTTGAGGTAGATAGATTCTTGACTGGGAGGGAATCAAGGGTGACAGGGAAAAATTAGTAAAGTGGATGTGAGGAATGTCAGATCAGCCATGATCCTATTTAATGGCAAAGCAGGCTTGAGGGGTTGAATGGCCTACTCCTGTTCTTATTTCTAATGGCCTTACCAAGATTGATGGAAGTCACAGACCAAGTTTCTTACTGAATGGTTATTTACTGCCAGTAATTAAACTCTAGCTACAGGTAAACAATTGTGAACCCTTTCGCTATAACTCTACTAATTAAAGCCCTGATCCCCTCAAAAGCCTGCCTTACACATGCACATATAGACAGGGGAAAAAACATTGATGTCATGGACAGAGAGAAAGACTGGCAAGGCGGTTCAGTTGATCCTGATCATAAGGATTGTTGAGACAATTCTTATGATTCTTGCCCTGGTCAGACTCCTACTTCTCAGTCATCCTTCTCTGGAGTCTTCCACCAATTTGCAAGAGGTACAGGATGGCTTGTTCACTTTGAAAATGTCTCTGATTTATCAGTTAAATGACACAGCTGATCACAACTACTGAAGGAAATACCTTTAGGCTTAAAGGGGCTTTTACTGCAGAGAACAGAAAGACCTTCTGAGCTGGTAGATATAGAGGCATAGAGTCATCAGCATGGAAACAGACCCTTCAGTTCAACCCATCCACACTGACCAGATAACATAAACAAAATTAGTCCCATTTGCCAGCATTTGGCCCAGATCTGTCTAAACCCTTCCCATTCATGTATCCATCGAGATAGCTTTTAAGTGTTGTAATTGTACCAGCCTCCACCACTTCCTCCAGCAGCTCATTCCATACACGCACCACCATCTGTGTGAAAATGTTGCCCCTTAGGGCCCTTTTAAATTTTTCCCCTCTCACCCTAAGCCTTCGCCCTCTCGTTCTGGACTCCCCCACCGTAGGGAAAGTACCTTGATTATTCACCCTATTCATGACCCTCATGATTTTATAAACCTCTATAAGGTCGCCCCCTCAGCCTCCGACGCTCCAGGGAAAATAGACCAAGCTTATTCAGCCTCTCCCTATAGCTCAAACCTTCCAACCCTGGCAACATCTGTGCAAATCTTTTCTGAACTCTTTCCAGTTTCACAACATCCTTGCTAAAGGAGGGAGACCAGACTGCACACAATATTCCAAAAAGTGGCCTAACCAATATCCTGCACAGCCACAACAAGACCTCCCAACTCCTAAAGGCCAATAAAGGATTGTGCTATCTTTTTGATGTGTTGTTCACAGCCTCATGCTGTTCATCTACCCCAGAGTGAGTCTCACTGTTGTTGGCCAGCAGAAGGCCTTTGTCATCAATAACTGGTCACGAATCCACCAATCAATCAGCTCCCTAAACCAACCAAAGCTCCGTCTATACTCAACTCCTCAGCTCCAGTTCATCTGCAACCACACTTGAACCACTACTCAAACAGGCAGCTGTGTAAACTCTGCTGACAATGAGTGTCAGGTTACTTTCAAAATCTAAGAGCATTCCTTAGATGCTCTTTTCTCAGTTCACAATTAAAATCACAGTAAAATAAAAAGACAGAATTACCAGAGGTGGAACTTCACAAATGATGATAAAATTGGATACACATCATACAAACCAAAAACAAACAAAAAAGCCAACAGCTCTATTTTTAGGAGATGAAACAGTTTTGTGACCACAATATCCAATAATCATGGCACTATGGTTCATCCAGTTGGTCCCACAGAAATAGGGTACACTGGTACATCCAAATCTATCCATTCCCAATTTTGCCAAAATTCACCAAAGATCCCTCAGACAGCACCTTCCACACCATGACCACTTCCATCTGGAAGGCCAAGGGCAGCAGATACACCACCACCTTCAAGTTGCCCTCCAAGCCACTCACCATCCCATCTTGAAAATATATCGCCGTTCCTTCACTGTCGCTGGGTCAAAACCCTGGAATTCCATCCCTAAGTGCATTGTGGATCAACCCACAGCAGGTGGACTGCAGTGGTTCAAGAAGGTAGCTCACCCCCACCTTCTCAGGGGCAACTTGGGACAGGCAATAAATACTGGCCGAGCTAGAGACACCTATGTCCCACAAATGAATTTTTTAAAAACTTCACTCAAGTGATCTTTGAGGGGTGATAAGAAAACAGAAACAGAAAACACACAAATGGATTTCCTTAGAGAAAGTTGAAAGGAGACTTGGTGAAGATATTCAAAATTATAAGCAGAATGGAGACATAAAAAGTGTTCCTGATGGTGGATGGAACAACAATGGGAGCAGGGCACAGATTTAAGGTATTTAGCAAAAGATGCAACAATGGCAGGAGACAAAACAATTTCACTCAGCGAGTGGTCAAAATCTGAAAATGACTGCCTGAAAGCATGCTGGGAACATTCAGAAAAAATTGGTTTATCATCCAAAAAAGGAACAATGTGTAGGCTTACCAGGAGATAGATTACTGGGGAGAAAAACGTGGGGATATCATTACAATACAATCATAGCAGAGATTAGGGCATAATTAATTGCACTATAGACTGAGTGAACAGAGGACAAATGTAAAGGTGCTGCTGTTGGTCAGGACTGTTTTTAAAATATTAAATCCAAATCTCAAATCCTTCGTTCTTCTCCTCTGTTCAAAGTTAAGAAGCACACAACATCAGGTTATAGTCCAACAGGTTTATTTGGAAGTACAAGCTTGTTGGACTATAACCTGATGTTGTGTGATTTTTAACTTTGAACAGAGGAGGAGAACGAAGGATTTGCGATTTGGATTAAATATTTTGAAAACACTCACAATTATGGAATATTTCAGGTACGCAGACGAGATTAAAGTAGAAAAACGTGGAATAATTAAATAGAATGCTGCAGTGGATCATTTTGGAATCCCTTGTAATAATATCTCAAACCAGCTGAGGAATACCCGTAGTTGGAATGTATATCAGTTCTCCAGTTATTAATGGTATTAATTTTCTCTGGCTGTTCACTCATCAGTCCATGTACGCAATCATTTTTTTTTGCTAATTGTTTTGGCAAAATCGCTCACCTGTAAATGGAGATGTGTGGACACCTAAATGAACTATATGGGGATATATTAATGTGGAAGTTAGATTTGGGAGGCAGAGCTGAATTATGCCATTTCTCACTTTAATTGTGAATGAATGAAGAGGAGATGAGCAGAGAAGAGAGAGAGAGAGAGAGAGGAGGTGGGGAACAAAGTAAGGTTTAAGTTTTGACGGTTTTTGTAATGTCACATCTCGGCTACTAGCCCCATTCTTACTGGCGATGAGTGACAGAGTTTTAAGGCTCTCCTTCGAATGCCCTCTGAGGTAGCAGAGCAGATGCTGAAAGCAAAAGCACGCTCATTAGCATGAGAAAGTGTTTCTCCTACTTCGGAGGATAAGTCAGAAATTCCAAATGCACAAAAACAGCCAGATGGAAGTCTCAGGGAGGAACACCCTGTTTGCTCTCTGAATGTTCCAGGTTAAATAACTCTGGGGGGAATCCTTTAATATCAAAGGAATTTCTCCCAGGGAACTCTTATTGCATGCGATGGTGTATTTGTACATATCAATGTGATCGAAAGCAATGGAGCTGTCCTTACAGATCCCACACTTGAGAGACATTTTATTGCAACTGTTCCCAGTCCTGGTGTCTTTCAGATTCATCTGTGGTCAAACAAACTTCAACAAGCAACAAGCCTTCATTCTTAACTTCAGTTGTCACAGCTGTGACAAGTGATATTACTCTGAAGCTCCTGCGCTTTCTGCCCATGTTTGCTCTCACTGCAGGCTGCAGGGAGTAATCAAGGTAAAAACAATGACTGCAGATGCTGAAAACCAAATACTGGATTAGTGGTGCTGGAAGAGCACAGCAGTTCAGGCAGCATCCAACGAGCAGCGAAATCGACGTTTCGGGCAAAAGCCCTTCATCAGGAATAAAGGCATTGAGCCTGAAGCATGGAGAGATAAGCTAGAGGAGGGTGGGGGTGGGGAGAGAGTAGCATAGAGTACAATGGGTGAAATGACCTGGGAGTCCCCCACCCTCCTCTAGCTTATCTCTCCACGCTTCAGGCTCACTGCCTTTATTCCTGATGAAGGGCTTTTGCCCGAAACGTCGATTTCGCTGCTCGTTGGATGCTGCCTGAACTGCTGTGCTCTTCCGGCACCACTAATCCAGTGCAGGGAGTAATTACAAGCCAACGCTGACATTGAATGTAGGACCTCAACCCTTGTTGCGGCAAGTGTAATTCTGAGAGTTCGATTCAGGCAAATAGCAATGGACAAAGGGGTGCAGAATTGATATACTTACACATTGTGACACAGCACAATTTCACAGTTCCAACATATAATGCAAAACATTTCCAAGCAGTAAAAAGATTTCTCTGTATTTCCCTTGTGTACCTCAACATCTGGTATTTCAGCATCTGTAAGGTTTAAATTCCACTCTGATGCTAAATCAGGATTTCACTGAAGTGGGGGAGGTTATTTATCAAAGTACGGTTTTTGAGATGTGGCAGGTACCACAAGTGCCCCCTATCTTTGACTATCTTCAATTACAGTTAATAATAGAGGATCATAAGACACTTCGTGATCCAACGCGATCTCACAGTTCCAACATACAGAATATAATGCAAAACATTGCCTGGGTGGAAAAAGTCCTTATCTTTGTTTTCAAATCTATCCAAGCTCTTGACTCTTCCACTCTCTGCAATTCACCTCCAACCCTCTGACATCGCTTTTCTCTATTAATTCTCATCCCCTACACACCTCTGCTTTTAATTATACCACCTACTGACAAGCACTGTCTCCCCCTCCCTAAATTGCCCTTTCTATCTCTCAAATCGGATGCTACTTCAAGCCTTCCACTTTAACTAAACCTTCAGCTGGCTATCTCTCTACCTCCTTACGTGGTACTGCGGCAAACTTTGACAATGCACCTCTGAAGTGCTTTGGGGTGTTCGCTGCATTAAAGGTGCTACACAAATACAGATTGTTGTTGAACGCAAAACTTGGAATTCTGATGGAAGGGACCACAGTGAGAAGGTGGTTCATTTTATTGACAGGGTCACTCCGCTGATTGTGGATGATGTGAGGGTACAGGTAAATCATTGAATCTTACAATAGAATCTCTACAGTGTGGAAACAGGCCCTTCAGCCCAACAAGTCCACACTGACCCTCTGAAGAATATCCCACCCAGATCCATTCCCCTACCCTATATTTACCACTGACTAATGCACTGAACTTACACATCCCTGAACACTATGGGCAATTTAGCCTGGTCAATCCACCTAACCTGCACATCTTTGGACTGTGGGAGGAAACCGGAGCATCCAGAGGAAACCCACGCAGACACGGAGAGAGTGTGCAAACTCCACACAGATAGTCGCCCGAGGCTGGAATCGAACCCGGGTCCCCGCCTCTGTGAGGCAGCAGTGCTAGCCACTGAGCCATCATACCACCCCATTATGCTGTCTACGGGTCAGAAGACCAATTCGCCAATGTACAGAATCAAGCCGGAGAGAGGAATATGAACAACATGGGTGGTCTCCACAAACTTGTTGTACTGAGAACAATGTGTTGATGAAGATGCTAAAGTAACAGCAAGGTGTGAAGGCAAGCAATCAACTTCACTGCGGACTGTGGACGGAATGTAATCCCAGTCACTGTTCCTTCCAGCCTCTCTATGCAAACTCATCTACAGCATACAGAGGATTGGCAAGTTATAAGTCGTTTCGATATATTTGAAGACTAGAGCTTTTATTTATTTAACAAAAGCAAAGTGATCAGTCAGTCATTTGTCGTTTCGTCCTCCACTTAATCTGGAGAGGGGCACTCCTCAACAATGTGCAGTATTCTTTGCTTCTTTAGCAAATCCAGAAGGTGTTTATAACTTTTGCTAAATACCTTTGGGAGAAGCTAGGCAGTGGATGTTGGTGGTGCAGGGGATCGTTCTTGTTTCTGTATCTGTTTATAAAGAACCACTTTCACTATGGCCTTCCAATTGACAGATGGGTTTCTGTCATAAGGCATTTGTTAATGACGCTAACACATACAGACACAGTATTCTTCACTGTTCACTATACCACCAAGCTTAGTATCATCTGCAAACGAACTAATTATACTTCCTAAATTCTTATCCAAATCATGTGATAAATAACAGTGGACCCTTAGCCAAGGTACTGCATGGTGCTTTGAGTAAGGTTAAATCTCACGGAATCCAAGGAGAGCTAGCCAACTGGATACAAAATTGGCTTGAAGGTAGAAGAAACGGGGTAATAGAAGACAGAAATCAGAAAAACAATCCTCTACCACCACCCTCTGTCTTCTACCTTCAAACCAATTTTGTACACAGTTGGCTAGCTCTCCTTGGATTCTGTCAGATTTAACCTTATTCAACGCACCATGCAGGACCTTGGCAAAGGCTTTGCAAAAGTCCATTTAGACAACGTCTACCACACTACCCTCAAGTGATTCCAAAGAGTGGATCACTGGACTTGACCCTCCAGTGGGACAACTGGTAGGAAGCCTGTATCACTTTACCAAGGAGACAACACTATTTAATTGCAACAAGAACAGAAGTTGTTGATTTCTCTTCACAGATGTTGCCAGATGTGCTGAGCTTTTCCAGCAACATCTGTTTTTGTTTCTGACTAACCGCAGTTCTTTTGGTTTTTATTTATTATTTAACTGCCATCAGGTACCAAGGTGGACAGCATGAAGACATCCACAGAAGTCCCTGGTCAGGTGGAAAGACCTCTCCCCTCCTTAGTCATGCCAACCAGGCTAACAGCTGGTGGAGGCCTTCAGTGAGATGTCTTCAGCAGAGATTATCACCTTGAGAGGACAGAGTGTTGACAGGTTGGAGGTCAAAAGGAGGGGATCGCCAGTGAGGGTAGGGTGGAGCAGAAGGGTCAGCTGAAAGGGCAAGGAAGGCAACTGTCAGCCACCTCCCACCTTCCTGATGCCAGGGTCTCTTGTGTAGACATTCAGCTCCTTTGAAAGCAAGGACAATCCTGGAACTTTGCTGAAAAACCAGTCAGGGATTGCCTGATGGCCTTCGTAATCCACTGTAGACCTCCACAGGTCCTTGAGTTATTACTGAATCCTGGTGGGCTCCTGGGTAATGGCCGAAAATAGCTCACGAATCAGCCTCGTAATGCAGCAGGCGGGTTACATACATTGGTCCATTGCCACCGTTGTTTAAGTTGGAGATTTTATTAACCCACCAGTGGGAATGGGCCTTGCAGTTTCCCCTGTGATTCTGCACCCTGCTCAATATGCTTGTCATCATTAGCCCTCCTGCTTACTCTGTTAAATCCAGGCCTATGTCACACTATTTTACCAGAACGTGTCTTGAGAGTATGCGACATTAATAAATATTCTCAAGACTATTACATTGCTTCATTTAGATCATGACATCAATGATCTTACATTAAGGCTGCATGAAACAGCCATACTTGTATGATAGTTTCAAATAATGGTCCTGTTACTCTCTATTTCTCATGCTATGCTGCTGGGAGTAAAGCATTGGAAGAGTTGCAATGACAGTGACCTAATTATTTACAGCTTTGCGATAGTGGCTGTCCCACAGAAATACTTCACCGTGGGGAAACTCTTTGGTACATTCTGAGGAGGTGAAAGACACTATATGAAATCCTAAGGGGTTCACATCAACCAAAGCTGAACTGGACTCACTATATATGGTGGCTACAAGCCTAAGTTAGAGGCTGTGAATCCATCAGTGTGTGACTCATCTCCTGACTCCCCAAGGTCTGTCCATCATCTACAAGGCACTAGTTGGGAGTGTGATGGAATACTCCCCACTTGCCTGAATGTGTGTAGCTCCAACAACACTCAGGAGGCTTAGCACCATCCAAACAAAGTAGCCCACCTGATTGGCACCACATTCACAAATATCCACTCTTTCCATCATTGATGCTCAGTAGCAGTAGTGTGAGCTATCTAAAAGATGCGCTGCAGAAATAAACCAAAGATCCTTGGATAGCATGTTCTAAATCCATAACCTGGAAGGACGAGAGCAGCAGATACATGGGAACACCACACCCTACAAGTTCCCGTCCAAGCCCATCACCATCCTGACTTGGAAAGATATTATCATTCCTTCATTGTCACTGGACCCTAATACTGGGACTGTCTCCCTGATAACATTGTGAGTCTACCTACATTAAATGAACTGCAACTCACCACCTTCTCGAGGGCATGTAAGAATAGCCAATAAATGCTGGTCCAGCCAGCAATGCCTTCATCCTATGGTTGCATTTGTAAAAAGCAGGTGATCGAGGTTAATTGCTTAACAAATTGATTGGATCGAAATATATATAGGGGAGAAAGATGGCACTGTTATTTGGAAGGAGCTGGGAAACTGAATAGTTAATAAATTCTGCCACTAAAGAAAGGTGATTGGCTTGGATTCAAATCTGCACTTAACTCCACCTTCCTGCCTATTCCCCATAACTTATGATTCCTTTGTTAAACATCTGCCTGACCCAGTCTTGATTATGTTCAATGACTCTTAGAAGAGTCAGCTAGACTCAAAATGTTAGTTTGTTCTATCTCCATGGTTGCTGCCTGATCTGCTGTGATCTCCAGCACTTTTTGTTTTCAGTACGGATTCCAGCATCTGCTGTCATTTGCTCCTGCCTTGGTTTGGTTCAGTGTTTGATTAACTGAATCATCTAAAATAATGATTATAAAGTAGATGGGAAATGATTTACCTCATTATTGTTTGAGTGAACTTGCTTTGATTGTGTGTAAATTGGCAATCCATATTCTCTTACATTACAATAGCACGACGTATAAGTGAGTTCAGAAATAGGAGGATAAGACAGATGTGTGAGTGGCTGGAAATGTAGGAGGAAGTTCTTTTGGATTCCTAGGAATCTAGGATTGGATCTGAGGGGGCACCTGTACAAACTGATAGAGTTATGTCCAAATGAACCCAGAACTGTGTTCCTTCACTAGTGCTGTTTGGGGGAGTTCAAGCTAATTTGGCTGGATTGTGGACAGTCGGAAAGAATATCAGATTGGGTCCACAAAATTCTGGAGAGGCAGATAGCACTCAAATAGAGAATAGTAATGAGTCTGACTGAAGTAGAAAGTAACAATGCTGACATGTGGGAGATGGCACAGTGGCTTAGCGGTTAGCACTACTGCCTCACAACCCCAGGGACCTGAGTTCAATCCCGGCTTCTAGGTGACTGTCTGTGTGGAGTTTACACTTTCTCCCCATGTCTGTGGGGTTTCCTCTGGGTGCTCTAGTCTCCTCCCACAGTCCAACGATATGCAGGTTAGGTGCACTGGCAGTGTTAACTTGCCCATGGCATGCAGGGAGGCAGATGAGCTGTGGGAAGTGCAGGGTTACAGCAATGGGGTTAGAGGTGGTGTGAGTGTGAGTGTGGGTGGGAAGATCTTTAGAGGTTTGGTGCAGACCTGATGGTCTGAATGCACTCTTTCTGCACTGTAGGGGTTCTATAAATAAAAAGAGAAGGTTAAAGGGGAACAAACTGAGACTAGTAATATTATGAGATGGATAGAAAGACCCTCTGATTGGAAGAGTGACTAAAGAGGGGGCACATTTGTAAAGGCTGGAGGTTAAGAAAGGAGTTGAGGAAACATTCTTATTCCCACCCAGAGGATGGCAGAGATCCGGAATACCTGTCTGGGAGGATAGTTGAGATAGGTAACATCACAATGTTATGTTAACAGTGACTTAGCTTAAGGAGGTGCAGGTCTGGGTGCAAAATATTCCTGACTGCAAAGTAATCAGAAAAGATAATAACGTTAAAACAAAGGAGTGGGGGTGCTTCTTTTGAGTTGAGGAGAGTATTGTAGGTCTGTCGAAATTAAAGGACCAAATTGATTTGGCTAGTGCTAAGTAATGGGTGCAATTACATTGCTCAGTGTAACCAACAGAATACCAACCAGTGGGAAAGATACAACAGGAACAAATCTGCAAGGAAATTAGACAGATGAAGATATCATCGAGTTTATATAACAGGTGGGGGGAGCTTTAATTAACCGTATGTGAACTGGGAAGGGAGATGAGGGATAAATGTTCCGAGTTTGTGTTCAGGAAAATCTCTTGTAGCCCAACAAGACCGAAACATAAGAAATAGAAACAAAGTTTGATTAGATTCCCCACAGTATGGAAACAGGCCCTTCAGCCCAACAAGTCCACACTGACCCTCTGAAAAGTAATGCACCCAGACCCATTCCCCTACATTTACCCCCTGACTAATGCACCTAACCTATGCATCCCTGGACAATTCACCTAACCAGCACATTTTTGGGCTGTGTGAAGAAACCCATGCAGACACAGGGAGAATGTGTAAACTCCACACAGACAGTTGCACTGAGTCTGGATTGGAACCCAGGTCTCTGGTGCTGTGAGGCAACAGTGCTAACCAATGAGCCACCATGCCACCCTCAGAAGGTCCTGAGTCTTTGGCACTCTCTTCCAAAAAAGATGGTGTCAGCAGAGTCCTTGAATATTTTGAAGGTAACGGCAGAGACACTGTTGTTAAGCAAAAGGGTAAGGCAGGAATGTGGATATGAAGGGACAACCAGATCAGCCTTGCTCTTATTGAATGGTGGAGCAGACTCAAGGGGCTGAATGGCCTCCTGCCGCTCCTGTCTTATATGTCAGCAAGGGCATAATAGTTATGGTTATACAGTTCAAGAAATTCAGCAAATCTCAAATGGATCTTCCAGTTTGAGAATGAAGGAATTTCACACTGCCTTTTGTTTTCTTTTATTCGTTCACCGAGTGTGGGTGCTGTTGAGTAGACCAACCTTGCCCATCTTTAATGACACAGAGTGCAGTTAAGAATCAACCACATTGCTGTGGGCTATGTAGGCCAGACCAAGCAGATTTCCTTCCCTAAAGGACACCAGGGAACCAGATGTTTCTTTTAACAACAATCGACAATGGTTACATGGTCACCATGAAGTTGGGATTACAATAGTCTTACAATGGTCGAAAGTAACTCCACTCCGTTGACGGTTGCTGTGATAAACTAACAGCAAAAGCTAAGCATTTAACATAAGCCGTTTCTTCCCTCTATCAGTCAGTTTCCTTCCACCATCCACTGTGACTTTATACAGTCTGGTTTCACTACATGTTTAGAACTGAATTGAGAAAGAAGTTTGTCACCCAGAGGGTTGTGAATCTGTGGAATTCCCTGCCCAGTGAAGTAGTTGACACTACTTCAATAGACATTTTTAAATCTAATGTAGATTTTGTTTTGAATAATAAAGGAATTAAGCGTTATGGTGAGAGGGTGGATAGGTGGAGCTGAGTCCATGAAAAGATCAGCCGTGATCTTATTGAATGTCAGAGCAGGCTCAATGGGCCAGATGGCCTACTCACGCTCCTCGTTCTTATGTTCTTACGTACGTTTCAAACTACAATGGTTCTAGCATTCCTGAAAACCCAATTCTATAACTGCAGCAGGGTTGTTCAGATTTAATTGCTGAATTTTGGTGAAGTGGATTAAAGTTATGATTTGCCTTCGTAATCAGAAAATAACTCAGATACGTGCTGGATCCAGAGCTATAGCACACAGCCAATGCACAATATAACAACTGGAAACAAATCTTGTTTGTGCAGCAGCTTTATTGTGGTGAAGGGTGCTTCACATGTGCACTGAAAAGCAACATTAGACATTGGCATTTGAGAAGACGGCCAAAAGATTGGTCAAAGGGGTGGATTTTAAAGGACCCATCACCTTAAGGTTGAAAGGGAAATAGGGAGGCAAAGGGACCTAGGATGGCAGAAAGCACAGCCCCTGGTGATGGAGGAAGTAAAATCAGAGATCATGAGGTCAGAAGTATAAGAGCACATACTCACAATGTTAACTTTTCTGCTCCTCTGATGCTGCCTGACCTTTGCACGTCCACTTTTCATTGACTCTGTCTTCCAGCACCTGCAGTCCTCACTATCTCCAATATAAGAGCACAGATCTCTCAGATTTGAGGGACCGGAGGAGATTGAAGAGATCTGAAGTGGAGAGGCCATGGAGGTATTGGAAAAACAAGAATGAAAACCTTACATTTTCTGCCTCCTGTTCACCTTTAGAGTGAGAAAGAGCAAGTGTACCCCAGTTATTGCTCACATAAGAGACCACCAAGGGAAGCGAGTTGGTGCAAGTCAAGAACATAGCCGGCAGAGTTTTGGATGGCCTCAAATACACAGAATACTGAATGGCCTGGACAGAGTGGATGTTGGGAAGATGTTTCCATTGGTAAGAGAGATGAGAACCCTAGGGTATAGCCTTAGAGTAAAGGGAAGACCTTTTAGAATGGAGATAATGAGAAACTTCATTAGCCAGAGAGTGGGGAATCTGTGGAATACATTGCTACAGAAGGCTGTGCAGGCCAGGTCATTAAGTGTATTTAAAACAGAGATGGATAAGTTCTTGATTGCCAAGGGGATCAAAGGTTATGGGGAGAAAGTGGGAAAATGAGGTTGAAGAACCTATCAGCCATGACTGAATGGTGGAGCAGACTCGATGGGCTGAATGGCCTAATTTCTGTTCCTATGTCTCATGGTCGTATGTGGGAAACTTGTCAGGTTTACCCTTATGTAGTCATGGCTGTAGACGATAATGGCATGGATGAGGGTATCAGCAGCATAATTTGGCATTGTTTTGGAGATAAAACAAAGGGGTTTTAATCATGGAGTGGATATTTGCTTGGAAGTTCATGTCAGGGTCATGTATGACAGCAAGATTGTGATCAGACCACTTGTGGCAGACAGTTGACAGGGAGAGAACTGGAAACAGTTGCAAGGGAACAAGATGCAGAGTGGGGAGAGAAGTCAATGGTTTCAGACTTCCCAATGTTTAATTGAGGGTGGTTTCACTCATCCACTACAACATGGGAGATAAGGAGGTGAATAATTTAGCAACAGCGCTGGAGGCAAGAGAGATGGAGATGAGGTAGCATCTGTTTAATCAGTGTACATGTGAAAATCAATATAAATGTGAAAAATCACACAACACCAGGTTATAGTCCAACAGGTTTAATTGGAAGCACACTAGCTTTTGGAGCGTCACTCCTTCATCAGGTGGTAGTGGAGGGCTCAATCCTAACACACTGAATTTATAGCAAAAATTTACAGTGTGATGTAACTGAAATTATACATTGAAAAATTGATTGTCTGTTGAGTCTTTCATCTGTTTGAATACCGTGATAATTTCACTTTTTTCGATTTTTCAATGTATAGTTTCAGTTACATCACACTGTAAATTTTTGCTATAAATTCTGTGGGTTAGGATTGAGCTCTCCACTTTCACCTGATGAAGGAGCGATGCTCCGAAAGCTAGTGTGTTTCCAATTAAACCTGTTGGACTATAACCTGGTGTTGTGTGATTTTTAACTTTGTACACCCCAGTCCAACACCGGCATCTCCAAAAAATATAAATGTGCCGACTGAAGTCATCAGGATGTTGCAGTTGTTGTTTCATCAGTCTCATTAAATGTTAGTTATGTTTCGGATGTCACTGAAATGCAATTGCAATGTAAAGACCATGGAAACCAATCTGACAGAGTCTATAAACCCTTAATTCTTCCACTAGAACCTATTTGTTTAACCTCAACATTGTCAAATGTTTTTAAAAAACAAATGATCATTTACAACAATTGTCAATCTGTAAAGCAATCATGCGATCCAATAAAGTTGAATAAAAACATGAATATGTGGCACAGCTCGACAATTTTCTCCTGAACATATTCATGAAACATCGCACATGTTCTGAGGTGAATCAG
Source organism: Chiloscyllium punctatum (assembly GCF_047496795.1). NCBI lineage: Eukaryota > Metazoa > Chordata > Chondrichthyes > Orectolobiformes > Hemiscylliidae > Chiloscyllium > Chiloscyllium punctatum. The sequence goes on along the minus strand of NC_092749.1, from coordinate 103,324,809 downwards.
TTTCTGAATGAGCTATTTAGTTTTGATATCCACTTGGGTTCATTGGTTTCTGAAGTAATGTGAGGTGAATTGTTTGGTAAGCGTACCATGCATTCCAAAGTAGTACCCTTCTCACTTTATTCGAACATGTTTTCACTCGGACCGGAAGATTGCTTTAATTGTCCTAGCTACACCATAACCCAGGAATCCCACGTAAAATGGGAGCTGTTAACTCTGCAATTCCTTAGACAATAGCCTCCCAACATCCTGCTGGCATATGTTTGCTCTTTCTCAGTCTGCAGTTGAATGGTCCAAAAGGCTGCTAAATACATGGCCACAGAGGAACGTAATTCCTTTACCTTTCCCTGAATCGCACTTACCTTATTAACCAAGAGCAGGCAGGCAATTCATAATTAATTGGCTCTTCTGCTCAGACATTTTTTCTTAACTCTCCCAGTTGTCGGACAAAATATCATCAGCCTGAAACAAAAGATTAATACGAATTTTCTCACTCATAAGTTTCATGGTAATCTAGTACAAAATACTTATGTGTGCTGAAAACAGCACTGGTTCCAAATGATAACATTTTATTGCAACCTAACTGCAATTCATACTAATTTTAACCAATTGCTGCCTGGTCAGCTGTGATCTCCAGCATTTAATGTTTTCAGTACACATTCCAGGGTCTGCAATAATGTGCTCCGAATTGTAACTGTTGTGATCATTATATTTAGAGGGATAGGGGGTACTCGCTGTCTACGCATAAGTTCAAACGTTTTGTTTTCGATTATCATTCTCACCAGTTAATCTGCTTGTTTCAGTCTGCAGGGATGACAGTTTATTAGTGGACTGAACTGGTTCGAACTCCAACTCATTCTGAAACCACTACTTTCGCAGGACTTCTGGGACTTTCTGTGTGTGGAAATTTGATTCAGAATTTCAGAGGTTGCCGAACTATTTGCTCAAGTGATCACACTCGCACTCCGGTTTTCCATCAATTGTTTCTTCACAAGGAAAGAGCAGATGAAAAAGAAACCACGCTTCAAGTTTGCAATGTGATTTTTGTTTTACACATCAATGCAGAAGTTGACAGAACGATGCAGCCAGGGGTCAGCAACTGCAGATTGGAGAGGCAGCACGAAAATGGCAGTACATCACGGGATGATGTCACTGATGAGAAAGAAAAGTGGGAAATTGACTTGAGAGGAGGATAACGCCGCTTGGGAACGGCCCAGAAAAGCAGGAATTTTGCACTTAGAGATTTTAAGCCAGGTGCTGTCTGCTCATTGGTCGACAAAGCCCTTTGATGTTTGTTGAGGTCAAATTCCAAGACGTCTTGCCCATGAACAGATTCACATCTTGATAGTGCACGCCATCATTGCGTAGAAATTACAGGACTGAAACAGGCCATTGAATTCAATCAGGCTACACGTGACATAAAACTCCATCCATCCGACTTCATTTCATTCTATCAACAGATCCTCCTCTTGCTTTCTCCATCTTGGGGTCAAGGTTCCTTTTAGCCATATCAAGAGAGTATATAAATTCCTGCACAAATGTACATAGATCTACAAATATACATTAGGACATACAGGCACACAGAGACACATGCCCATCAATCCATAGATAGGTTTCAACACCATTACACATGGATCTCTTCTAAGATGGCAATGGTGGAGTAGGCAGTGTCTGGGTTCCTGAGACTGGGGCTTGTCTGCTCTTTCTGCTTTTCTCCTTCTTTTCTCAATCTATCTTTTCCCTTGTTTAGCTTTTGCTTCTAGTTACCTTCTGAGGCTAGCTCAGTCCAGAGGAAGTGGGCTTTGGTGGGTCCAGAGTGATGGTGGCTTCAGAGGCAGCTGGAGCAAAGACAGCATTGTGAGCCTGAGGCCTACCGGCAAAGTGACGACAGAGTTGGCCCGCTGGTGAACCAGGATGTGGCACTATGGCTACAGCTTGGCATGGTGAACCCCAAACCAGCTCTCTGGCGATGATATGGATGAGGTGCCAATTGATGATAGTGGAAAGTTAGTCTGTCTTTAAGTTATCTTGTTTTTTTTTAATTTTTCATGATCTTTTTTACTTTTTAAGCTACTGAAAATGCTTCCGATGCATGTTGACACTTTAAATTTTTCACTGCATTTTACATTAAATACGTGTGACTATAAACTATTTGAATTCAAATTTAAATACCTATTAATGCAGATGTGTGCAAACACTCACAATGTGAACGTGGAACTGGTCTGTGAGGATCTGTCCCAGTATGAAGTCAGCTTCATTTAAACCATGTTGACATTGAAAGGCACTGGTGAGGCATATTCCACAGTGGGGTATCATCCAACTAAAAGTTAAATCTTCCATGAAACATTTCCTGCCATTGTAGCAGCAACCAGCACAGGTCATATGACAAATTAAATCAGGGAGAAATTACTGGGTCCTCTGCTGTTTGTAATTTTTATTAATGACTTTGAAGAGGAGTTGAAGGGCGGGTCAGTAAATTTGTAGACGATACGAAGATTGGTGGAGTTTGGATAGTGAGGAGGGCTGTCGTCGGCTGCAAAAATATGATGCAGAGCTGGGCTGAGGAGTGGCATATGGAGTTCAACCCTGTCAAGTGTGAGGTTGTCCATTTTGGAAGGACAAATAAGAATGCGGAATACAGGGTTAACGGTAGGGTTCTTAGTAAGGTGGAGGAGCAGAGGGATCTTGGGGTCTATGTTCATAGCTCTTTGAAAGTTGCCACTCAGGTGGATAGAGCTTGTAAGAAGGCCTATGGTGTATTAGCGTTCATTAGCAGAGGGATTGAATTCAAGAGTCGTGAAGTGATGTTGCAGCTGTACAGGACCTTGGTTAGGCCACATTTGGAGTACTGTGTGCAGTTCTGGTTGCCTCACTTTAGGAAAGATGTGGAAGCTTTGGAGAGGGTGCAGAGAAGATTTACCAGGATGTTGCCTGGAATGGAGAATAGGTCGTACGAGGATAGGTTGAGAGTGCTAGGCCTTTTCTCATTGGAATGGTGAAGGATGAGGAGTGATTTGATAGAGGTTTATATGATGATCAGAGGAATAGATAGAGTAGACAGTCAGAAACTTTTTCCCCGGGTACAACAGAGTGTTACAAGGGGACATAAATTTAAGGTGAAGGGTGGAAGGTATAGGGGGGATGTCAGGGGTAGGTTCTTTACACAGAGAGTGGTGGGGGCGTGGAATGCGCTGCCTGTGGGAGTGGCAGAGTCAGAATCATTGGCAACCTTTAAGCGGCAATTGGATAGGTACACGGATGGGTGCTTAAGCTAGGACAAATGTTCGGCACAACATCGTGGGCCGAAGGGCCTGTTCTGTGCTGTATTGTTCTATGTTCTATGTTCTACTACAGACAACACTACGAGAGCTTTGTACGGTTACTTTCAGTCCTGCCCTCTTTCTGGTTCTGAGTAAAGATTCAGTGATTGCTAATTCAGCAACAACAATAAATTGCATATTATCACCTAAGCCCTTTAATCTCCTTCAACTCTACCAACCTCCCTGGGCTGCCTGAATGCCATTAGTTCTTGCCAAATGAGCAATTTTGAATTTCGGAATTGGTTTCAGTAACTTTGGCTACTAAGCCGTATGCTCTGGAATTCTCTCCCTGCATCTATCCACTCTACTACCTCACTTTCCTTCTCTAAGTGCTTCTTAAAAACTATTTTTGGCTTTCTGACTTTGTAATTCCTTATGCAACTTTCTGTCCAGCTTTGGTCCATTTGTCTTTGGGATGTTTTATTATGGTCAAAATGCAATACAGTATAAATGCAAGCTGTTGTTGATAATGTAGTAATCTATCCCAAGAAATTGCACAATGACATCAACGGAGTAAATCATCTGTTCAAAGTTTGAACTTTGGATAATAGAGATAATAGATATTTTTAATTACACAATAATGATTTTCAATCACATTGGACAGCTTAAATGAGCACATTGCTTTTAGAGTACTTTTGGCTTTTGTATACAAGACAATAACTTATTTTAGTAACACATAAGTTGTGCCAACATATGCATCCAACTAAGGAAGGAATATATATCTAGACATATCTAAATGTTATATTTAAAAATCCAATTCAGAAGTATTGAGGGGCAGTATCAGTTAAGTTCTGTTCCAAATCACAGGATGACACAACCTACACCCAAAATGTCGACTTCTCCACCTCTTGGTGCTGCCTGGCTTGCTATGTTCATCCAGCCTCCTGCCCGTTTACTTTGGATTCCATGTATACAATTTTTTTTTGTCTCTAACAATGCAGAAGAAGGCATTCTGTTCCATTGTGAATTTGCAGACCCTCTGAAAGCCATTTGAGTCCCACACCCTTGGCCATTACCAATAGACAGTTAATTTTTCTCACCTCAAGCACATTTCACTTCTTTGTAGAAACTTTGAAATCTACTTCCTTCATCAGTTCAGGCACCCCGATTACAACAAATACCCTTCCATTCCCCTGAGATATTTTGCCAATGATCTTACATCTTTAATCTATCAGTATATTCCTTTGTTCTGGTGAAAACAGTTTCTCCCTGTCTACTCTGACAGTGCATCAAATATTTTTTTGTGGTTTATTTACCTTACTGATCCAAATGTGAAAGATATAATTTCTGAACATCAATTAGTTTTTTTTTAAAACCCGGTGCTTGTTGCTGCCTTTTTTTATTTACTTGTATACAAATTATCCCAGTGCCACCTGACCCAAAATGCATCCTTTTTGGCTTTAATCTGGCAATCTCCATGATAAAGCATTGCCCATGCATGACCATCGTAAACATGCAACTGTAATGCCACCCACATAGCAGCGGTGGCACAGGTGACTGGGTTGGTCTAGGTTTTGAAAACATCATGAAATTCAACTGAATTCTGAAACATGCGTGGGGAGAGTTAATAACTTTGTTTTTAGCACAGATACTGAAGTTGGGCTTAAAGAGGCATCACTGGCCATCAAGACCAATAGCCAATGGGGACTATGTTCCAACTATTCCAGACGAGAAGAAACCCCTATATGTGTGTGTTTGTGTGTGTGTGTGTGTGTATGTTGAACTGGTGAAAAACAAATGCAAAAGGTGATAAGTTAAAATGTAAAATATCAAGTTATAAAAGTTAAAAATAAGTTAACTAGAAGTGCTAACATTCATCTTGTCAAACTCAGTGAGGCCAGTTTTGAGAATAAAATGAGAGTTCTGTTTGGTTTGAAATGTAAAACCTTTGCTTACAACTGTTGTAAACAGCTTATTTGCACCCGACCACATTTATAAATATTCATTGACCTTTGAAAGTATTCGATTCGGAGCTTGCCCTTTTAGCAAAGCCATCCCATTCTCATCTAGACAAACAGCTGAGGCCCACTTCTTAACCATTAAAGTGGCTTGAAATCTTTATTCCTGTTTTAAGTTGACCCAGGTGCACTCCAGGCTCATGTGATCGAGATAGTGCGAGTTGGCTGAGGGACAGGACACTTTGAAGCTTTCAGATGTGGGGGCAATGGTTGTTAAATAAAGGCTCCTTATCTTAGTCCAACTGGTTGAACATTCCTGAAAGTGGATAACTGACTTTAAATATATAAGGAAATTATTTAAAGACAGAGCATATGATGTCTATTCATCCTTTACCAAATAGGTTTGAAATCAGCAATGCAGCAACTTTTGTTCAACTATTTTTTAACAACTTAAATAGCATTAAGCTTAATGTTTCTAATGTGCAGCATGAGGGTGATGAATTAGCAATTTTTTTACTACATTGCATATTGCTAGGAACCTTTTAATAATCAACAGATTCTTCTGTCCGCTGTTACTTCTGGATTTGCTGATGTATATTTCCACTTGTGAGAATCACAGCTGAGACTGCCACAGTCTAACATTCAGAAGTTTCCTCCCTGTTACCAGTAATTTTCCTTCTCTCTTTAGAAAGTCGAATTCAGTCTGATGGGTGTTTCGACGGTTTTCAGGAACATTCCAGCATCTCACTCTGTCCAGCTGTTCACCATGTGCAAATCACTGCAGCTATTTGACTGCTGAGCTCACTCCCCTTAACATCTCCAAGCTGCAGTATTTCCAGGACAATTCTCCGGGCTGTGATCAAAAGCAGAAATAGATGTACAAACTTAAAAATCACACAACAACAGGTCATAGTCCAACAGGTTTAATTGGAAGCACTACATTTCGGAGCGCCGCTCCTTCATCAGGTGGTTCCAAATCAGAAATAGATGTAGATTTCCTAGCTTAGGACATGCTGAGACCAACCACTGTAAGGCAACATCCAAGTGCCTGAGGTGAACAAGCTCAGTAATCAAATGAGGACCGAACATCGGATTATTCACAACAACCATTCCAATCCTCTCCTTTGGCAGCCCCTTAGAATTGAGGATGACTTGCTTCCACTTGGGCCTGAGCATATTAATATGTTCAATGACATAACAATGAAGACCTGACTCAATACTGAGGGATGATTAATGTATGAACTCTTCACACATTTGCAGGAAATTCCTCTGTTGGCGATCTTAATGGTGAGATGTAGCACAATTATTTTAAGTGGATTAACACCTCCGTTAACATTTTTGTATCAACAGCACTTTAAGCAATTGTATGCTAAATCACAAAACAAAATTTCTGGAAATATTTCTTTTAACACAATGTTTAATTGGAGCAGGTTAAATATGGAATTGAAGATCCAAATCCCCAGTGTTCATCAATTAGTTGAATCTCTGGGAACTTGGTTAAACTTTTACTATCCTCGCAGTTTAAGTCATCCCATGTTTACCAAGCAGGGAAGAAACAATAAATGCCTTAAACTCTTGCCCCAATTCTCAGCAGCAGCCTAGCATCCTGTCAACACTGACAAGAGGGCAAAATATTTGTCACCTACTGCTCAAAAGGATTTTGCTTCTGTGCTGCACTTCGACAGTCACAGAAAGCAATCTTTTAAAAAAGTTTGCACAGTACTGGTGCGTTTCACCTATGGCTTGTGCTGTTAGAAAAAGCAGACTTTATTCAATGAAATGCTACAGATAGTTATTTGGCCTGAGACCATAAATGACCCCTGTTCTAGATTGTTTTACACAATGAAACTCTTTTACTGATAAATAACAATTCCATTTTTATTTAAGCTATCACAGGAAATGAACCTGACAATGCGTGCCTCGCAATGAATGCACATTGCAGTGACTGTTAAGCATGGGATTCATCTGCTTCAGGTGACATTTCCCAAAGAGAAGGTCACAAGCCAACCTCTGCAACCAAACATCACTCACACTCATTTGCTCAGCTGAATGATTTTGCTTTCTCCCTGTCAGCTTTTAGTTGACATTGTGGAGAGAGGAACAAACTAAAACCTTTCACCTTCTGGATGGTAGGGTAAGAGAGGACTGGAGTGGTGCATTCCACAGAGCAAACGCTGCCTTGATTTATCCACAGGGACATGAACACCTGAGTGAGATGCTGGAAGCTTTTTGACCCCTGTCACGATGAGTTACCCTCTTCAGGGGACAGGAGAAGAAACATATCGGGAGGGAAACTGATGGAATTGCAAGTGATGCTTGGAAACTGACACAGTCTTTGTGAGATATCAATTGTGCCAACAGAAATGCAGGAAAGCCTCCATTTGTATAGCACCTTTCACCACCTCAGGAAATTCCAGCCAAAGGAGAACATTTGAAGAGTGATTGCTTTCTTTTTTTTAATTTGTTCATGGAACGTGGGTGCTACTAGCAAAGACCAGCATGTATGGCCCATCCCTAATGACCCAGAAGATTGTTAAGAGTCAACCACATCGCTGTGGGTCTGGAGTCACATGCCGGCCAGACCTGGTAAGGATGGCGAGTTCCTTCCCTAAAGTACATTAGTGAACCAGATGGTTATTTCCCAACAATCGGCAATGGTTTCATGGTCATCGTTAGTGCCTTAATCCTGGGAAATGCAGTAGCTTGCAAACATGAAGTTGGTGGGGTGGGGTGTGGTGGTGGTAATGGTGGGGTATTTGGGGATTTGGAGTTTAGAGGGCCTGAGGGAGTGCTGCAGTGGTTCAAAGAGGCAACTTACCACCACCTTCGCCTGGGCAATTGGGTGTTGGTCAATAATGCTGACCCAGGCAGGAATGTCGGCATCCCATGAATGACTTTTTTTTTAAAAACTCTGCTGCTTGGGCCGTACCAGTAGCAGCAGGTAGACAGCCAATTCTTTTGCCAGTTTATTTCCAATTGTCTTTTGCATTTGCTTAAATCAGCCTTGGTGCTTGCCAGGTTGCCCAGAGTAAACCATAGCTCATTGACTTCACAGCCCTGTCTCCAAATGTCAAATAGCAGTAATGAAACACTGAAAGAGATTTTCTCTTAAACCATATATTACTAACCAGCAGCATTAAAGTTAAGGCTCAAAACCAAGGCTGCCATGATGGTTGACATTACAGCCCTGATTCCCATGCCCCAGTGAGCTTTGAAGACTTGGAAAAACTACAGCACATACCTCAAAGCTCGACAAATGCTTCCATTGCAAATCCAGTGGCAAGAAAGCACAGCAGAATCCTCTCTCAAGCCAACAGGCCTGGCATTGAGGGACTAACTACACAAAACTGGCCAGACCAGGTGGGACACGTCAAGTGACACCAGACTCCCCGAAGCAACTGCTCTACCTGGAACTTGTTCACAGCAGGAGACTCCAAAGAGGGTAGAGGAAATGGTCCTGGGATGTCATCAAAGCAACCCTAAAGAGGTCTGTATGAGCTAAAACTGAGAAAAAGAAAATGCACCAAACACATCAAGGACGCCCCAAGGCGACGTCAAAGCTCCAGAGCAAGCATACAAACTTTCAAACAATTCATCAACCTCTCAATGGCCCAACATGAGGCCTAGACGGCAGATCACACCTTCATGTTACCAGTCATGGCAGAACCAGAGTGGAAGCAAAACCACCCTCAATCCCAGGGGCTTGCCCGTGGAGAGCGAGCACTGACAGTGGTGAGAGTGTGATGTCTGGTCGCTTTCTTTTTCCCCAGGGTGGGGGAGTCCAAAACTAGAGGGCGTAGGTTTAAGGTGAGAGAAGAAAGATTTAAAAAGGGAGCTAAGGGGCAGCTTTTTCATGCAGAGGGTGGTGCGTTTATGGAATGAGCTGAAAGAGGAACTGGTGGAGGCTGCTACAATTGCAACATTTAAAAGGCATCTGGATGGGCAAATGAATAGGAAGGATTTAGAGAGATATGGGCCAAGTGCTGGAAAACGGGACTAGGTCAGATTGGGATGTCTGCTTGGTGGGAGTTGGACCAAAGGGTCTGTTTCTGTGCTGTATGGCTCTATATTGCTCAATGATTGTGGCTTTGTCCCAAAATTGTGTCAACAAGAAAGCCAGGCAATCTTACATTCCTGTACTCTTTTTGAGTAACTCGCATTATGTTTTCACCAATTGTTGTTTTACAACATAACTCAACATTTGAAAGGCTTAATCACCTGCTCATCAATTGAAAAACACAGTGCCTGGCCTGGCTAAGGACGGCAGGATGACATTGTTACAGGCCTTCATCCATCAGTCCATGAGGCCTAGGTAGGAAGCCATCGCAGGGGAGAGGGTGATGCTGTGTAAAGGTGGTGAAAGTTCTGTATATGACCCAGTCAAGGATTGCACAGAAGATGAGAAGAAAAGAACATGTACTTTGGTCACATTCAGAGGCTGTGATTTGTGATGTTAGTTAGGATCATTTCCATGCTGAATAGGAACCTTTCCTTAATCTTGATCTTGGGAGATTGGTGCGCCGTCTAACCAATATATATATTTTCAACCTTTAATTGCCCTTGAGAAGGCAGCATGATGGCTCAGTGGTTAGCACTGCTACCTCACGGTGCCAGGGACCTGGGTTTGATATTAACCTCAGATGACTCTGTGTGGAATTTGTTGGTTCTCCCTGTGTCTGTGTGGGTTTCCTCCAGATACTCGGGTTTCCTCCCACAGTACAAAGATGTGCAGATTTGGTGGATTGGCCATGGGAAGTTACCCATAGTGTTCAGGGACGTGTCGGTTAGCCATAGGAAATGCAGGGTTATGGAGTAGGGGGATGGATCTGGATGGGACGCTGTTCGGAGGATTGGTATGGATTTGTTGGGCCGACTGGCCTGTTTTCACACTGGAGAGAATCTGCTGAAGGTGAGGTGAGCAGCTGCAGTGTGACGTGGGGATACCTACAGTGTGATTAGAAAGGTGTTTCCAGGATATTGATATAGCAATGGTGAAGGAACAGGGATTAGAGTATCAAGTCAAAGTGATCTGTCGCTTCAAGTGGACCTGAAGGCAACGGTATTGCCATGTATTGGGAGTCATAGAGTTATACAGATATACACAGAAGTAGAACCTCTGATCCAAATCGTCCATGCCAGCCAGATATCCTGTGTAAACCTAGTCCCATTTGCCAGCATTTGCCACATTTACTCAAAACCCTTCCTATTCATACACCCATCCAGATGCCTTTTAAATGTTGCAATTGTACCAGCCTCCATTCCATCCTCCAGCAATTCATTCCATACACACACCACCCTCCTTGTGAAAAGGTTGTCCCTTATGTCCCTGTTAAATCTTTCCCCCCGCACCCTATTCCTATGCCCTCTAGTATTGGACACCCCTTCCCTGGGCAAAAGACCTTGTCCATTTACCCTATCCATGCCCTTTGTGATTTTATAAGCCTCTATAAAGTCACCCCTCAGCCTCCAATGCTCCAGGCAAAATAACCCCAGCCTATTCAGCATCTCACGAACTCTGATGTCCAGAGGATTTGAAATCAAACAGCAGAGGCAGTAGATGTGAGGGTTCACTGCTGGGTCACACAGCAGTGTAGATTTCTTTCTCCACTGATTTACTTCCCATTGCTCACTCCTTTTGTTTCCCTTCCTCCTTTTCTAAAGTGGTGTTGTTTTGAAATTTTTTTACCCCAAGTTACAAAACACTTTTTACCCCAAGCTTACAAACAGGAATTACCGCTCGTGGAGTTTGAGGAAATCAGCTCCAGTGCTTCAAAAAAAAAGAACAGCTCTTACAGCCACAATTTTTTTTCCATTGTCTATCTTGCTCGAAAAGATTCAAGCTTAGAATGGAATAAAAAGACAGACAGAATCGGAAGGCAACAACACCTTCAAGTACTTTGAGGATGAGGGAAAGAATGGAGATAGGCCTGTTTTTGCCGAGCACTGGGTCATGGGCAAGCTCTCGGGTATGTGGCAGGACAGTAGTCGAGGAGGTTGAATAGGGCCAGCTGGCAAGGATGATTGGGAAATTAGATAGATCATAGAGTCATAGAGTCATAGAGATGTACAGCATGGAAACAAACCCTTTGGTCCAGCCCGTCCATGCCGACCAGATATCCCAACCCAATCTAGTCCCACCTGCCAGCATCCAGTCCATGTCCCTCCAAACCCTTCCTATTCATATACCCATCCAAATGCCTCTTAAATGCTGCAGTTGTACCAGCCTCCACCACTTCCTCTGGCAGCTCATTCCATACACGTGCCACCCTCTGTGTGAAAAGGTTGCCCCATAGGTCTATTTTATATCTTTCCCCTCTCACCCTAAACCTATGCCCTCAAGTTCTGGACTCCCCAACCCCAGGGAAAAGACTTTGCCTATTTACCCTATCCATGCCCCTCATAATTTTGTAAACCTCTATAAGGTCACCCCTCAGCCTCCGACGCTGCAGGGAAAACAGCCCCAGTCATACGGGCAGCACAGTGGCACAGTGGTTAGCACTGCTGCCTCACAGCGCCAGAGACCCGGGTTCAATTCCCGCCTCAGGCGACTCTCTGTGTGGAGTTTGCACATTCTCCCTGTGTCTGCGTTGGTTTCCTCCGGTTTCGTCCCACACTCCAAAGATGTGCAGGTCAGGTGAATTGGCCATGCTAAATTGCCCGTAGTGTTAGGTAAGGGGTAGATGTAGGGGTATGGTTGGGTTGCGCTTCGGCGGGACGGTGTGGACTTGTTGGGCCGAAGGGCCTGTTTCCACACTGTAAGTAATCTAATCTAGTCTGTTCAGCCTCTCCCTATAGCTCAAATCCTCTAACGCTGGCAACATCCTTGTAAATCTTTTCTGAACCCTTTCAAGTTTCACAACATCTTTCCAATAGGAAGGAGACCAGAATTGTACACAATATTCCAACATGGCCCAACCAATGTCCTGTACAGCTACAACATGATCTCCCAACTCCTGTACTCAATATACTGACCAATAAAAGAAAGCATACGAAACGCTTTCTTCACTATCCTATCTACCTGCAACTCCACTTTCAAGGAGCTATGAACCTGCACTCCAAGGTCTCTTTGTTCAGCAACACTCCCTAGGACCTTACCATTAAGTGTATAAGTCCTGCTAAGATTTGCTTTCCCAAAATGCAGCACCTCGCATTTATCTAAATTAAACTCCATCTGCCATGTCTCAGCCCATTGGCCCATCTGGTTCAGATCCTGTTGTAATCTGAGGTAACCCTTTTTGCAGTCCACTAAACCTCCAATTTTGGTGTCATCTACTAACTGTACCCCTTATGCTCACATCCAAATCATTTAATTCCAATGGGAATGAGGTCAGTGGAATAGATGGAATTAGCAAGATGACATTGTGAAAGCGATGAGATGAGTTAGGCATGAGGTTAGAGGAAGACTCTCAAGTTTAAGTCCAGAATGGAGGTTGTAGGCAGCTATGGAATTTGACTTGGGCGAGGAGAAAGGGAAATGGCACAGACAAAAGAGATCTCCATTGACAAAGGTCCCTGAGCTCTTATTGCATGTTGGAGGAAGTGGTGCCACCTTGGTGATGTCACTGAGGAATCAGTGCAGAGCTCCATGTCCCTGGGGAGGGGGCATGGATTCGAAACCCACCATGGTGGCTCGCGGAATTTGAATTCAGTGTATCCAGAAGTCTGGATGTGAAAGGCCAGTCGCTTAATGACCATGAAATTTGTTGCAAAAACTCAGCTGGTTCACTGATGAACCTTACCGCATCTAGTCTACACGTGATGTCTGAATGACAGCAATGTGGTTGACTCTTAACGTTCTTCTGAAATGACCTAGCAAGCCACCAGCTACAAATGCCTGTCATGTCAGTCACATCACATGTAATCTGAAATAAATACACAAAAGGGAATACATAGAAGGGCAGGGACAGGGGACTTTGGTGACAGGGCTGGAATTCTGCCCACAACTCATTGACAACAGCAATCTTGCAAAAATCTTAGGTCCAGGTGAATTAACTTCCTCTAAATAGAAAGTGACATATTGCAGCACTAAACAGAGAAAAGGAACAGACCATATAGATTTGCAAATTATTATTGGTGACACAAGCAGCCAAACACTGAATTTTGTCTTATGCAATTTCTCCATCAGCTACTGTGCTGATTGATGAACTTAATCCATTTATTTATTTTCCTTGCCAAAGTCACAGGCTCACTGGCAATAAATGTCTGAACGTTGTTACAAGCAACAGTGACTCCCAGGCTAAATTACTTTCTCAAACGACATTTGGTTTTTGAATTAAAGTTCAGATCTGTCAGCTGTCTTCAGATCACCCACTGGGGACAGTGTGAAATCACAAAATTGCCCAAAGGTCCTGGTTAGACCTGTGTGAACAAATTAGTCCAACCAGAAAGATCTAACAGATGCTAATCTAACCCCCTCCTTGGCATTACTTTACACCAATTAAACCTTTTCCTGAATAATCTGGCTCAGATTGGTTTAAAGGGATTTAAAATGGTGCTGTCATGAGTAATTTCCTTAAGAAGCTATTTCCTTCCTGATGGAGTTCTGGCCTGTGTCGATGTGGAGATTATCCATTTGCAAGGTTTTGTAGTTAACAATGCGGGGGTTGAATTAAACTAATGTGCCCATCATTGACAACATACAATATAAAATGGCCCAAATAGGGTGGTCCTGCCTGCCCAGAACGTTTAAGTATGCATTACCTGTTGTTATAGCCCAAGCCCTCTTAGATCACCCTCAGTGCAGGATGTGGATTGTACCTTTGTTAAGTGCTGACTGCTTGCTGAGTTACTGTACTGAGATAGAATGACACTGACATTAGACACATTTACACCTCATTGACTCCATGCAGCCCCAACCAAACTTGACTTTCTTCACTTAGGAAGTGACGTTCGACTTGTGATACAGACAGACTGGAGGGGGCAAGGGACACTTCCTGGTGTTAAAATAGCACAGCTGCTCGGCTTTCTCTTTAGCACACATAATTTTTGTTAACAGAGTGGAACTTACAAATTCCTCATCCGCACTGTGTGCTGTCATGCATCTATTACCAATAGGAAGGGGTGGTGGGTGATGATCGCCCCTCTCATCAGGACGTTCCCATAGACTTTAGGGCCACTGAGCTGGAAGGTAAGCTCACAATGGAGGTTGCAGCTATAGTCAAATAGTACAACTTTGAAACAATTATTTTCCATCTTAAAAAAAATGTTGCAGAGAATGCGTTGGGCTCGTACACCGCTTAGGCAGTTCACAATAAACTGTGAGTTTCAGAATACAAATTGCAACTCTAAACACAGATTATCAAACGGGTTTCATCTCTGATGAACTGACTTTCACATGGCTGCTTTTTCAAAGATGCATGAAATAAAACTGGAACGCTTCCATGAAACATTAAATACAGCAGTGAAACTTGTGATTTTTGTCATTTACATAAATTATTTGGATGCAAGCATAAGAGGTAAAGTTAGTAAGTTTGTAGATGACACCAAAATTGGAGGTGTAGTGGACAGCAAAGAGGGTTGCCTCAGATTACAACAGGATCTTGACCAGATGGGCCAATGGGCTGAGAAGTGGCAGATGGAGTTTAATTCAGATAAATGCAAGGTGCTGCATTTGGGGAAAGCAAATCTTAACAGGACTTATACACTTAATGGTAAGGTCCTAGGAAGTGCTGCTGAACAAAGAGACCTTGGAGTGCAGGTTCATAGCTCCTTGAAAGTGGAGTCACAGCTAGATAGAATAGTGAAGAAAGCGTTTGGTATGCTTTCCTTTATTGGTCAGAGTATTGAGTACAGGAGTTAGGAGGTCATGTTGCGGCTGTACAGGACATTGGTTAGGCCACTGTTGGAATATTGCATGCAATTCTGGTCTCCTTCCTATCAGAAAGATGTTGTGAAACTTGAAAGGGTTCAGAAAAGATTTACAAGGATGTTGCCAGCGTTAGAGGATTTGAGCTATAGGGAGTGGCTGAACAGGCTGGGGCTGTTTTCCCTGCAGCGTCGGAGGCTGAGGGGTGACCTTATAGAGGTTTACAAAATTATGAGGGGCATGGATAGGGTGGATAGGCAAAGTCTTTTCCCTGGGGTTGGGGAGTCCAGAACTAGAGGGCATTGGTTTAGGGTGAGAGGGAAAAGATATAAAAGAGACCTACGGGGCAACTTTTTCACACAGAGAGTGGTTTGTGCATGGAATGAGCTGCCAGAGGATGTGGTGGAGGCTGGTACAATTGCAATATTTAAGAGGCATTTGGATGGGTATATAAATAGGAAGGGTTTGGAGGGATATGGGCCGGGTGCTGGCAGGTGGGACTAGATTGGGTTGGAATATCTGGTCGGCATGGACGGGTTGGACCAAAGGGTCTGTTTCCATGCTGTACATCTCTATGACTCAATGATCTATAACTCTATGTGCAGGGAGTCTACTAAGGGTCTTTTTATCAGGCTGTTTTAACAATAACAGAACAACTGCCCACTACAGAAGCCATGATGTGGAGGAGCTGGTGTTGGACTGGGGTTGACAAGGTTAAAAGTCACACAACACTAGGTTATAGTCCAACAGGTTTATTTGGAAGTACTAGCTTTTGGGGTGCTGTTCCTTCATCAGATGGCTGTGAGCAGGATCATAAGACACCAGTTAATTGGAGGCAGCCTAGAAACAATTGAGGGCCTGTTGACAGGGAAAAACAACTCAGGTTGCACCAATATAACAATATCAATGTAAAATATCCCATGTCACCATTTAATGTTGAAGTATTTGATATTTTTTATAGTTTCTTTGGACTAACTTGCTGTAGGGTGCCAGGTATACATTTCTGGTGACACATTCCATGTGGTAGCTGTCATCATTTCCTCATATTGCCATGGAATATGCCTAAACCTACTGTACCCAGTGCCAATAATTTAAGGTCCTGACCATCCTGAATGATCAAATCTGTCACTCTGCCTTTCTCCTAGGAATCAGAAAGTAGAATTTTATTATGGTCAACAAGCTGTAAATGTAACGGAATTTGCATTTACTTTACAATCTAACTCCTTTTTCTTCATTTGAAAAGCAAACTCATTACAATCAAGAAAAGTTTGAGGAGACAGTGAGGCCTGCAGGTGCTGGAGATCAGAGTTGAGAGTGTGTGGCTGGAAAAGCACAGCAGGTCAGGCAGCATCTGAGGAGCAGGAAAATCAATGTTTCGACTCCTGACTTGGCCAAGTCTCAGAGAGATTGAGAAGGAGAGTCCTTCACGGTAACCTCAGCCAATGCAGGAATTGTATCCACTTGTTGGCGTTGTACTTGCATAACAGACCGACAGCCCACCCGACTGAGCTAACCAACCCTTTAGCCATGAATTGTGCATTCAAAGACAATTCCTGATGAAGGGCTCCAACCTGAAACATCGATTTTCCTGCTCCTTGAATGCTGCCTAACCTGCTGTGCTTTTCCAAGAAAAGTTTGAGTCCAGTATAACTCTTCTTCAGAAGGAAGTGTTCTGAAGAAGGGTCACATTAGACTCGAAATTGTTAACTCTGTTTCTCTCTCCACAGATGCAGCCAGACCTTCTGAGTTTCTTCAGCGTTTTCTGTGATGATTTCAGATTTCCAGCACCCACAGTATTTCACTTTTGCAAAATACGTTACTTCACATTTTTCTACATTGAGCATCATCCCCGATTTCACAATGCTCATCACAATTTGACATCCATCCATCCCAGTTTGGTATAATCAGTAAAATATTGATATTATTGCCTTCAAAATCCAAATCCAGATCATTTCTGCGCATTTAGCAATGAACAGTCTTTCAACACAAATCCAGACCTGTCAAACAACAAGCCCTCTGTGAGAGATTTTTCAATAGTTGATTGATTGATGTATTATTGTCACATGTACTGAGATACATTGAAAAATGTTGTTCTGCATATTACACAGGCAGATCGTACCATACAAAGTGCATCAGGGGAGCAGAACAGAGTGCAGAATACAGTGTTACAGCTATAGAGAAGGTGTAGAGAGAGACATCAGAATTAACATTTGAGAGGCCCATTCAAATGCTTGATAACAGTGGGGAAGAAGTTGTTCTTGAATTTATTTATATGTGTATTAAAAGTTTTATATCTCCTGCCCAAAGGAAGAAGGTGGAAGAGAATATAACTGGGTGGGAGGGGTCTTTGAAGATGTTGGTTGCTTTCCTGAGGCAGTGGGAAGTGTAGACAGAGTCAATGGATGGAAGGCTGGTTTGGGTGATGGGCTGGGCTGTGTTCAACACTCTCTGTAGTTTCTTGTGGCCTTGGGAAGAGGTGGCTGCCCGTCAAGTATTGCAACAAAAACAATTGAAATCAGGCCAGGATGTGCATCCCTGGATTAAATTGCTGCATTATAAAAACAAAGGCATAGTTTAAAAATTATCCAAAAAAACAAAAGGACATTGGAAATCTGAAACAAGAACAGAAATTGCTGGAGAAACTCAACAGCTCTGACAGCATCAATGGGAGAAAGCAGAGTCAATGTTTCAGGTCCAGTGACCTTTCCTCAGCACTGATTCTACTTAGAAAAGAAATATATGAAAAGACCATCTCTTCCTAGTCACAATCAGTTCTAAAGAAAAGTCACTGGATCTGAATCATTGACTCTGTTCTCCCTCCACAGATGCTGCCTGGCTTAAAAGATTATAGTTCCACAAAAAAAGAAAAAGAAGCAGCTAACTTTTACTTTACTGGCAACACATGCTGGGTGTGGGTGAGAGGATGTCGTAATTTCACTTCTACACCTAGTATCTGAATTTATTCCATCTGTAAAATGTCTATTTTATCAGATTCGCCAATTGTCATGACCCAATATTTGTTGGCAGTGAAGAACATGAATAATATGTTACCTAGATGGCACCTAGGCAGCACTGTGGCTCAGTGGTTAGCACTGCTACCACTGTTAGCACAAGGGACTTGAATTCGATTCCAGCCTTGGGCGACTGTCTGTGTGGAGTTTGCACATTCTCCCCGTGTCTGTGCGGGTTTCCTCCCACAGTTTAAAGATGTGCAAGTTGGGTGGATTGGCCATGCTACATTTGGGTGTAACGGTGGCACAGTGGTTAGCACTGCTGCCTCACAGTGCCAGAGACGCAGGTTCAATTCCCGTCTCAGGCAACTGTCTGTGTGGTGTTTGCACATTCTCCTCGTGTCTGTGTGGGTTTCCTCCCACAGTCCAAAGATGTGCAGGTTAGGTGAATTGGCCATGCAAAGTTGCCCGTAGTGTTAGGTGAATGGGTAAACATAGGGGGTTGCGCGTTGGAGGGCCGATGTAGACTTGTTGGGCCGAAGGATCTGTTTCCACACTGTACGTAATGTAACCTAACCTAAATTACCCTGTAATGTGCATGGTCAGTGGATTAAGCCATGTAAAATGCAGGGTGATAGGGTTGGGGTGGGATGATTTGCAGAGGGTCAGTGTGGGCTGAATGGCCTGCTTTCATACTGATAGGGTAGGGATTCTATGATTCTTGTCCTATTGGACCATAGGGTTGCTCTTTAATAAGAGAAAGATGGCTGATGGTAGTTCAACTTGGCCAAGTCTCAGAGAGATTGAGAAGGAGAGTCCTTCACAGTAACCTCAGCCAATGCAGGAATTGAATCCACTTGTTGGTGTTGTACTTGTATAACAGACCAACAGCTAACCAACCCCTTAGCCATGAATTGTGCATTCAAAGACAATTTAATGTGCTTACCAGAGTATAACAGTGAGTGTGAAATTGGATTGTACCAGTCTTCCTCATTGTGTGGAATCAGAGCAAGCACCAACCCTAACGCCCCCTCATCTCTCCCCGAAACAACACCCTTTCACCCTCTCACCCACACCCAGCATGTGTTGCCAGTAAGGTAAAAGTTAGTTGCTTCTTTTTCTTTATTTGTGGAACTATAATCTTTTAAGCCAGGCAGCATCTGTGGAGGTAGAACAGAGTCAATGATTCAGGTCCTGGCAGCCTGAGTCTTTTTATTGTGCTGTGTTCTCTCCTCACTATGTTTGGGGTGTGGTAATGTCCCAAGTTTACTTTATTTTCTTCAAACGGGGCAAACAGCAGTTTGCCATTGTGAACATGCGAGAACTTCATATCCACGTACGTCAGAATCACCAGAAGTATTACGGCACAGAATGAAGCCATTGGGCCCATCGTGCTTTCCCCTGAAGGAATCAAGATGCCCCCTTCTGCAGACATTATGAATGCTGGCCACAGCCACCAACTCGGAACGGTCAGAACTTAGAGAGTCACATGTGCATCATTGGAAAGTCAGTCCTTTCCAAGCAGAGCTAAAACTGGAGAGTTTTATTTGCTGGTGCAGTGCGTTTTCAAAAACAAAAACACAATAAAATGACAATGGCAAAATTGCAAAGCGATAAAACAAAAGCAAAATGTTTTGGTTAAAACTGAATGGTGGAATTAAATGGCACGATATTCATGTTTTGATGGAAATAACTGTCTTTCTGTGCTTTGAAAACACCACTAGATGGGGCTCAGAGCACCAGCAACTAAAACCTCAGACTGCTACAGATTTCAACAAGTATTGTTCAAGGAATGTTCAGGCATTGCAATCACCAAAATCAATAATGGATCATTACATTGCAATAACGGGGTCTAACAACAGGGGCAGTACAGTGGTTAGCATTGCTGCTTCACAGCGCCAGGGACCTGGGTTTGATTCCAGCTTCAGGCAACCGTCTGTGAGGAGTTTGCACATTCTCCCTATGTCTGTATGGATGTGCTCTGGCTTCCTCCCACAGTCCAAAGATGTGCAGGTTAGGTGAATTGACCATGCTTAAAATTGCCCATAGTGCTTAGGGATATGCAGGTTAGGTGCATTAGACAGGGGTAAATGTAGAGTAATAGGATTTGGGGGGGGCGGGGTTGCGGGGAATGGGTCTGGAGGGTCAGTGTGGACTAGTTGGGCTGAAGTGCCTGTTTCTACACTGGAGGGGATTCTGACATTTATGCAGTACATATCTGCCTAACATATGGCAAATAATATGTAACACCAAATGTAGTTGATTGCAGATTGCCTGCAGCATGTTCCATTTATAATGCCCTCTTCATTGCTTCAGAATGTCCCAACTGTCTTTACAATCAGTTAACCACTTCTGAAGTGCAGTCAACAGAGAGCAAATATATTATAGCTGCAAGTATAAAATATTAGGGTGATGATTAATCAAGACTGTGTATTTCCAGTGGAATCATTTGCAAACCACATAGTTAATGTAAATTTGTTGGGTTTAACAATTTCAAATCCTAATCATTTTTCCTTTTCTCTCCCTCTGGAGTTAAGAAGAATTCACTAATAGACTCGAGACCTTAACTCTGTCTCTCTTTCCACAGCTCACTAATGCCCTTTTAGGAAAGGTAATGTTTCTAGTCTTTGTGAGACTATATGTAATTGAGTTTGAAATGGCCCTGCCACATCATTTAGTTCAAGGAAAAGTTAGGGATGGACAACAAATGCTTTCTTTGCCAGTAATGTCCATGGAGGAATGGCGGGGGCGAGGGGATAATTTAAGGCCATTTTAATAGTGATTATTTTTTAGTTACATTGCATTTTTTTAGGGTTATGACCTGGCCTCTGGTATTTCAGAACAGGGGAATGGCCAAGAGTCAGAAAACTCTTAATATGAATGTGATTAGAAACATGAAGAACACTGACATAAAAGTCAACCAGGATTAAAACTGGCAAGTGCACTCTCAGCCCAGCAGTGCTGACATTGTGTTCATTACAGCATTCAGATCACTGCCAACTCAGAGATCCTCACTAAAATAGACACCTTTGAATCCATTGTAGAAGCAGACATTATAGATAGAAGCCATTGGCCCCACTGTCCCTATGTAGGCTCCTTAAAGACTTTTTCCAATTTTTCCCATTACATTATCTTCTACCCCATAGCCCAGTATGTTCCCCTTTTAGGTACTTATTCAATTTCCCTTTAAAAGTTATATTAAAACTGCTTATGTCTCCCTTTGCATGAGTTAGAAATGCAATCAGTTTCTTGGAATAAATTTTGAAGTATGGGTGATTACATTGCTTTGCTGTAAGCCAAGTAGACACTGCTGAAACAAAGTGAGTTTTGGCAAGTCTGATGCGGTTGGTTTGCAGGGAACAGAAATGAATTCTTGGTGATTTGTTCACTAGTTTCACTCCTGTTTAAAGCTGAGGTTGTTGTGGTTCAAGACATCTTTTCTATTATTCTGCTTTTAACGTTTAATGTTTTATCATGGTACTGTGGTACAGGATTGGAAAATCATTTGTGCCCAACTGAGTCATAGAGGTCTACAGCACATTGAATCTACATCAGTCAAAAACAGCCATATACTTTCATCCCATTTTCCACCAACTGCCCATAGCTTTGTGGACATCTCACTACTTCCTAAATATGATGAGCATTTCTGCCTCCTTCTCCCTTAGAAGCTGGGAGTTCCACATTCCTACCATCCTTGAGGTGAAAATGTTTTCATATACCCTCTGAATCTCCTGTCCCTTGCCTTACATCCATGTCCCCCATTGTTGATGGCTCCATCAAGGGGAAAAGCTTCTTCCCATCTACCCTGTCTAGGCCTCACATTATTTTATCTCAATCATGCACAATCTCAGTTTCCTCTGCGCCAAGGAAAACAATCCAATCTCTCTTTACAAACTCTCCATCCAAGGCAACACCCTGGTAAATCTCATCTGTGCCACCTACAAAGCAATCACGTCCTTTCTGTATTACGGATTCCAGATTTGCTGTGGTCTAACCAACATTCTGTATAATTCCAGCATCACCTCACTGCTTATAAATTCTATGTCTCAGCTAATCAAGTATTCCACATCTCATGTTAACTACTATATCTCCCTGTCCCACTACCTTAAGGGACCAGTGGGCATGCACATCCAAGTCCCTCTGATCCTCAGTGCTTCAGAGGGTCCTACCATTCATTAACTGCTTTCGGTGATTTAATGGAACCTTCAGAGGTTACAATTTGTCCTAAGAGGTTACATTGAGAGACGGCAAAATGAAAGATCTTCCTCAACATGAGAATTCTGAGTTCTGTCAGTGCCTCCCATTTAAAACAGCAAAACATGTTTCGAAATCTACAGCCTTTCACTGTTCAAGAAAGGAAAAGCAAAGTTCATATTTCGGAGTGTCGACTGTTGGTGAAATCTGTCCCCTCCCGAGTTTTTGATTGGGAAATGTTGGTGAAGGGTCAAGTTCCGTTAGAACAGGAAAGGCCAAGGCTGAAAGAGGAGATGGAGAAAACTGAAAAAAAAACTCAATCTGACTAACCAAATTCTGTGAAACAGATCCAGCAAAGGACTCAAACATAAGAAATGTTAGAAAATTCCTTTTGGGTCTGTTGAATGACTGAAGGAGAAAAATAGTTATCATTCTAATGCAAGGGAAATTATTTTTAAAATGAAGTTGCATTTTGTTGCGGGTGAGGTAAACAAACAAAGTCAGCATATGTACAAACATACACTCAGTGGGGTGGCACAGTTAGAACTGTTGCCTCATTGCTAGGGACCTGGGTTTGATTCCAGCCCACCTTGGGTGACTGACTGTGAGGACTATGCACGTTCACCCGTGTGTTTGTGTGGGTTTCCTCTGGGTGCTCCGGTTTCCTCCCACAGTCCCACAGATGGATTGGCTAGGCTAAATTGCCCTATAGTCCCTAAGGTGCATTAGCCGTGGCAAATGTGGAGTTATGGGGATAGGGTAGAGGGGTTGGAATACTCTTTGGAGGCTTGATGCAGACTTGATGGGCTGGATGGCCTCTGTCACTGTGGAGATGATTCAACAAATATTGAGAAAGACTGATTTCCCTCAATGGTCCAATATTAACCCTGCTGTGTTTTCTTTTTGCACTGCATGTGGGAATGAATATTCTCTGCTAGGTGGATTCCACAATGTAAGGGAAACACAAGAGTACAAATGGGTGGGACAGACGTCTTATCTTTCCTTCACCAATAGCACCAGCCTTTCTCGGCATCTGTTCATGTAATGCATCAGCTCCCCAGTTAGTAGTTCATTATCTGGAGGAGCCCATCCATCAAAGGGAAAGACACACCTAGTGATAGTGTCACACCTAGTGCACAGTGATAGTGTCCCTATCCCTCGACCAGGATGCCCATCTGCTCCAAAGGTGTGTAATAACATCTCTGAACAGGTTGATTAGATAATCCGAATAAATATTTTTAAAAATCATCTATCTTCAGTACCTTGTGATGAAGTTCCTTGAAATTAGGCAACTCAACACAGCCCATTCCAGGAGTGTAGGAGTTTGAGGAGTGACCGTATAGAGGTTTATAAAATCATGAGGGGCACAGACAGGGTGTACAGCAATGGTCTTTTCCCTAGGATAGGGGAGTTCAAAACTAGAAGACATAGGCTTAAGGTGAGAGGGGAAAGATTTAAAAGGGATATGAGGGGCAACTTTTTCAAACAGAGGGTGGTGCCTGAGTGGAACAAGCTGCCAGAAGAAGTGGTAAATCCAGGTGCAGTTACAACATTTAAAAAATATTTTTACAGGAACATGAGCAGGAAAGGTTTAGAGGGACATGGATTATGGGAAACCTGGCATGGACGAGTTGGACCACAGGCTCTGTATTCCATGCTGCATGACTCTCTGATTCTTTAATACACTTTTAGCAGTTGCAATTGTAAACTATTCTTTGTGGATATTTCTATTCTGGAGGAGGAGGCCCTAACATGCCTACCACTGCCACCCTGAAACCTGGCTGTTCAGCACAGCATCATCTTCATGGAATCATGGAGGATGCAAGGACAAGTTAATGGGATTGTTAAAACAAAACACATGAAGTCCTTGGTTTAATTAATTGAAATTCAGAGCACAGCAGTAAGATAAACCCTTGGAACTGAACTAAACCATTCTCAAGCATTGTATCCATCTCTGTGCACCACACTTCAGAAAGGATATCAAGGACTTGAAGAGGTTACAAGTAACATTTGAAATCTGTGCATAGTGTTGACTAGCAGGTGCTGGTCTAAATTGGTGTAAGGACATCTTAAATTTTAGATTTAATGCTGATCTCACTCTTTGCACACCTTCTCTGCAGCTGTAACACTTTATTCCTCGCTCTATTCTACTACCCAATGCACTTTGTATGGTGCGAACTGTCTCTACTGCACACTAAACAAAATTTTCCACATGTGACAATAATAAATCAAATCAAAGAAGTAAGGCCAATTATAGCAGTCATTGTTCAATTCTGGTTTACCTGTAACTGTCTCTGAATTTCAAGAACTTGCACTGAGCAAAGAACATATCACAGATTCAAAAAAAAATTAGAATAACACCAGAATAAAGAAACTTCAATCTTCTGAAGGAGCTCAGTCATTCCACTTAAAATAAGGAACCTTTAGGTGAAATGCAATGATGTTCAAACTACTGGAAGAGTAAACTCTTTCCAAATACTAAAAGCCACAAATGCAAGATCAGAGATAGCTGGAAAAGTTCAGCAGGTCTGGCAGCATCTGTGCAGAGAAATCAGAATTAACGTTTCGAGTCCACCCAATTCTGAGGTAGTGTCACCTGAAAGGTTGACTCTGATTTCTCATCACAAAGTTGCAGCCAGACCTGCTGAGCTGGTCCAGCAACTCCCGATTTCGTTTCTGCAGCCGCAGTTCTTTTGGTTTTGTATTCACAAATATAAGAGTATTCAGCAAGTTGCCTTGATGGGGGTACGCTGTGCATGAAACTGTTTGAATTGTAACATCCAAAAAAAAATGTACACTGTAAACGGCTTCACCTGCCGAGCTGCGTGCAAAGAGTAAAAAAAAGGGATTGAAACTGATTGACGGCTGAAATATAGTTTCCACGTCCAGACGAAAGAAAAAAAACTGACCCGCTACGCTTTGTGGAGGTGGGATACGTGGATGTTCATAATGTTGCAAAACCGGAAGGCGGATTCTCATCGAATAGGCGGTGTTTGGAACAATGGACGAGCCAAGGTGGCCCGGACTTCTTGTGGTGGGATCACCATTAGGAGTGTGCCAACAGGGGGAGCCCTTGTCCAGCTTTATTCCTGTTCATCATAGAATCATTAAAGTCCTGATAGCCCAAATTATTCAATGACCTCTGCATTGAGAGTCATAGAGTCATACAGACGTACAGCATGGAAACAGACCCTTCGGTCCAACCTGTTCATGCCGACCAGATATCCCAACCCAATCCAGTCCCACCTGCCAGCACCTGGCCCATATCCCTCCAAACCCTTCCTATTCATATACCCATCCGAGAGAGTAGCCCTCTGGCCCCTAAGGACGATGTTGACTGTTTCTTAGAACATTGTAACATCAGAGATTTTTATTTGGTTGTTACTGCGCTGCACCAGAGAAAATGCTCTAATATTAATTAAAACCAGCACTGTGCCAAAAGTGCCTTATCTAAGCTGCGTGGCATAATCAGGATTCGGAGATGCCGGTGTTGGACTGGGGTGTACAAAGTTAAAAATCACACCACACCAGGTTATAGTCCAACAGGTTTAATTGGAAGCACTAGCTTTCGGAGCGACGCTCCTTCATCAGG
The DNA here is from genome assembly GCF_047496795.1 of Chiloscyllium punctatum. Classification (NCBI taxonomy): domain Eukaryota; kingdom Metazoa; phylum Chordata; class Chondrichthyes; order Orectolobiformes; family Hemiscylliidae; genus Chiloscyllium; species Chiloscyllium punctatum. The sequence goes on along the minus strand of NC_092749.1, from coordinate 103,299,052 downwards.
TGATTGTGGAGGGCTCGATTGTAATACAGAATTTATAGCAAAAATTTACAGTGTGATGTAACTGAAATTATATATTGAAGAATTGATTGTTTGTTAATCAATTCTTCAATGTATAATTTCAGTTACATCACACTGCAAAGTTTTGCTATAAATTCTGTTACGATCGAGCCCTCCACAATTACCTGATGAAGGAGCGTCGCTCCGAAAGCTAGTGCTTCCAATTAAACCTGTTGGACTATAACCAGGTGTGGTGTGATTTTTAACTTGGCATAATCAGGTGTTGCTTTTTTTTTTCATTTTGTTGTTGCTGCTAACAATGTTTTTAAAAGTTTGAGTAACACTGCCCTTCAGACAGCAAATACAAACAAGGACAACTTTTACAGCTGTGAGGATTGTGAGCCAGACGAGGTGTTTTTCAGTAAACATTTACTCCGGGGAGGTAAATGCTGCTGAAGAAACAAGAACAGCCCACAAATTCATCGGAGGGGGGGGGGGGGTGGAAGGGGGGGTGTGGTGTTGGGGGGGAGGTGAAGGAAAATAAAACGTTTATAAACTTTACGAGTCAACAGCAAAAAGTCCTATAACATTGGTGTTGTTTGCATTAGCCGGGTACACCCGTTACGAGTGATGAGGGGGGTTCAAATCTGTCCTTGCTCCACCCACCCCCTTCAAATCGGGGGCCACGTTAAAGAAACTGCAGAGCGTTCGAATTATGCCTCCTTTTGAGCAATCACTAAATTATTTATTATGGTTTTGTCTTTCAGTAGCAGTTTAATAATGCGTTTGTTCTTATTTTCCTCAGGCTGCGTGGATGTTTTGGACTTGCTGCTACTGTCCCAGACACCCCTTGTGGTTTTGATACAGATGCACTGAACAGGACCTTCTATTCACTGAACTGGCTTGCCACAACCTCCTGTCACGGCAGTGGGGTCAGTTCCTTCTGGAGTCTGGAATCTGCTGCCTGTCTAAAATATACCTCAGACATCCTGAAACCTCCATTCTGTAGTCTCCTAACAGGACACAGAAAACGCTGTGACACCTCCACTGTCTCTGTCGACGGGTGAAGTAAGGATGAAGTCTGCAGTATGACTCTGGTGTCGTCCGCATTGTGCCTCGCGTTAGGAACTCTTGTCACTGTCAGCTGTTAACATACTGCAGGGTTTGCTGAAACTGCACCACATCTCCTCCCTCACGTTCACTCACCACCCCCCCTCCCCCCACAACAAAACACAATTAAACGAATATATTTTCAGTGAGGGGGTCCCATTTTCTCACCACTGTTAAATCTCCACCAGTGATGCAGCAATCTCAAAGTGTTGCCCGTTTAAACTGCACTTAAACTCGACTCCAAAAAAAGCAAAATAAGATATTTGAGTTCTCAAGAAGAATTTCGAGGTGCATCAAGCGGCTGTTGGTAAACACACGCACGTGAGATTGTCTTAAATATGCAACCACTAACTGATGTGTGGAAACTGAGTTGTGTTTTGACGAATTGAACAGAATACGATTTAGCTGTGAGTGTGCGCGCAGGTAGGCGTTTGACACGGCGTTTTACTAGGATTCTTAACATGCTCCATTTCTTTAGCAACGAGTAATTTCAAATCACGGATTTTTCTGACTTTCTGCAAAGAGATATACAGTACACCTTCCCCTGGCAGTGTGTCCACTGGCGACGCCAGTGCAAAGGTGGACAGTGTAACAGTGTTTCCGCCGTCCAAACAATTAAACTGAGCCAATGGTGGTGCGTTCACTGCATGCAGGCGGGTTAATATTATATCGATTGGCATTATATAACCCCTGAAAAAAAATGTGCTTGTTTTTCTTGCAATAGTAGGAGCCCTTTGAGACTCCCCACCACAGAATGGACTTGCACCCCATAATCACAATCCCTCAAATGGTCCGATGGAACAGTCAGCGAAAAACAGACGGTCATTTTGATCAACTCGATTTTTATTCAGGGGTCCAAGACTCTGTGACAGTCCACGGTGTAGCGTTAGCATTCCGAGCAAAAAGCAAACACCTCTGGGTGAGGGGAAGGGGAAGAGAAGGGGGTGGGTTGGAGCTGAGGAAGAGACACAATTAAACGTGACAGATCTCAAAACTCCCGTTCAAAACAAAAATGAGATCTGAATTTGTCCATTTCTATGAACTCAGGTTGCAGTGCGGTCCCCTATAATGGAGCATTTTCGTTTGAGAGACTTTTTTAAAGAATACATTAGATAGGAATGTTCTCTATCACCCCCGAACACTCCCCCCCCCCCAAACAAAACATACACACACACACACACAAGCACATACACGTATTAATGGAACAAATCACACGTCGGGTCTAATGAATCCGTTCAAAATGTGCCCCCCACACACCCCTTTTTTGATGCTGGTGGCAAGTGTACAATGGTGGGGAGCAAGCTACAGTGTTCTCACGCCTAGGTGTAAAATAATTATTCAAATAGGATTGCGAGGAAATTGGGGATTGGCGGTCCGACTGCTTATATCACCGTCCACTGCTAAACCACCCACGTCACTTCAAACCACTGTCATCATTGGAATCGTTCTTTCTCCGCAGCTTAGCATTAGGGCTGCAGAACCCAGCACTACCCCCACCTCCCCCACCAACACACACACACATACACACCCCTCTCCACCACCTCCCACACTCCACACACCCCTCCCCCCCAAAAAAATAAGCCATTCCGCAATCGGACACGGGGGTAATCTATCGCCCACAATCAGCAGGAACTTTCCTCTCTCTCTCTCTCTCTCTCTTTCTCTCTCTCCCTATAATGCACCCTACCTCCAGTATGCTCGGCGCAGTGAAAATGGAAGGACACGAGCACGCAGATTGGAGCTCCTATTATGCAGAGTCCGAGGTAAGCTCTCGACGTTTTTTTTTTGGTTTTTTTTTAAAGCAATCCTCTTTATGTACAAGATAATATTAGCCTTAAGATAATATTAACTTTGTGATCAAATATTGACTTGCGCGGCTCCAATTCCTCCTCGATTTGTACCTCAACAGTCTTTAAACAATGTTCTATTTGGCTAAAAGAAAGTTTCTGTTGTACGTTTAAATACTTCGAAAGCGCTCGAGACATAACTTATTTAACTCCCTGTTCGTTTGAGCTGGTGATTAAACTCAAGTCTTACTTATTGGAAAGTCAGCTGGAGAGTGTGCACTTTAACGCAGATCATTTTTGGTGCAATTTTCCCCCTGTTCCTGTCTACTCGCCTTTTTAGCTCATGACTATCTCGCTTTGAAATCGCTTCTGCTGGAAAATTTCGTTGAATTTCTAATTAATAATTCGAATTAATGAATCGGGTCTGGCAGTTAAAGCAATTAAGTGGATTTTTCGACTCTTTTTCCATTTTTTTTTAAAAAGCCGAAATATCAACACAGAAACAAAAAGTTATTCTCATGAGTGACTGGAGCAGTTGATTCATTGAAGAATCAACTCAAAAAAAGGAGTTATTCTCTTGAGTGAATGGGGCAGTTTCATTCATTGAAGAATCAAATAAAAAAAAGATTCTCATGAGTGAATGGGGCAGTTTTATTCATTGAAGAATCAACTATAAAATAAGATTCTCGTGAGTGAATGGGGCAGTTTGCTTCATTTTGAGCGACACCAATATCGGGATGAATGTTCAATTGCTGTCTGTTTTATGCTGAGCTTAAGCGCCTGGGCAGTTTCTCAAAGGTGACCCTGTGCTTTTGATTTCTTGTTTCCTGCCCTAGGGGTACCCCACGGTGAGCAATATGAACGGGGGAATTGGAATGAACGGCATGAATACGTACATGACCATGTCCGCCATGGGCACCAGCGCCAATATGACAGCGGGTTCCATGAACATGTCCTACGTTGGCACGGGCATGAGCCCGGCTATGACGGGCATGTCCCCGGGCGCGGGGGCGATGAATGGCATGGGGAGCGGTATGTCGGGGATGGGCAGCGCCTTGAGCCCCAGCATGAGTCCGATGAGCGCTCAGGCGACGTCCATGAACGCCCTGACCTCCTACACCAACATGAGCATGAGCCCGCTCTACGGCCAGTCCAACCTGAACCGATCCAGAGACCCCAAGACCTACCGCCGCAGTTACACCCACGCCAAGCCTCCTTACTCCTACATCTCCCTCATCACCATGGCCATCCAGCAGTCCTCCAGCAAGATGCTGACCCTGAGTGAGATCTACCAATGGATCATGGACTTGTTCCCTTTCTACCGTCAGAACCAGCAACGTTGGCAGAACTCTATCCGCCACTCGCTCTCCTTCAATGACTGCTTCCTGAAAGTGCCCAGGTCCCCGGACAAACCGGGGAAGGGCTCCTTTTGGACACTGCACCCGGACTCGGGCAACATGTTCGAGAACGGCTGCTACCTGAGGCGCCAGAAGCGCTTCAAGTGCGAGAAGAAGCAGGCGCTCAAGAATTCGCAGCAGGACGCCGGTCGCAAGTCTGCCGAGGGCTGCTCGGCCGGGAACGGTACCGACTCCAGCCCGGGGAATGAGTCCCCCCAGTCCGGCAGCTCTCCCGGAGGAGGTGGAGCTGGTGGCGGCGGTGGCGGGGGAGGAGGAGGCGAGTCGAAGCGAGCCCTGGCCGACCTCAAGTCCCGCAGCTCCACTCTGAGTCCGGAGCACGGGAACGGATCGGTCAGCCAGGCGCCCCCACCTCACCTGATGCACCAGCACCACTCGGTGCTGTCCCACCTCCCATCACCAGGCCAGGATCATCTGAAACCCGAGCACCACTACTCGTTCAACCACCCGTTCTCAATCAACAACTTGATGTCTTCCGAGCAGCAACATCACAAAATGGACTTGAAGGCCTACGAACAAGTGATGCATTACTCTAACTATAGCTCCCCCATGTCCGCCAATCTCCCCATGAGCTCTAAAGGCGTCTTAGATCCATCGTCCATCGCCAACGACACGTCTTATTACCAAGGTGTGTATGCCAGACCAATCATGAACTCATCTTAAAAACATTTATTCCCCCCCCACCCCACCCCTTCTCACAATCGGACTGGGCCAACTCTGTACATTTTTGTAAGAAGTGCTAATTAAGGGAGGGAGGGAGGGTGTGCGTGGGCAAAAATTGTGCGCAGGTAATTGGAAAATATTATTTTTGTTTGTTGATGTTTTCAGACTGTTAGCTGTTCAGCGATTCCTCTGCTCGGTTGTTTTTGTTTACGGACTGTAAATTGCGCGCCGTTTTAAATGTCTTCTGTTTGTTTTGACTGCTTCAGGATACAGCGAGGCGTTTAATATAACGACGTTTCTGTACTGTGCACAGTTCTTTGGTCGATTTCTCTCTCACTGAGGACCAAACTTCCCAAACAAACAAAAAGCGAACCTCCTTTCCCATCACATTTAAAATTTCGCTGCATTTAACAGCGAATCAACCCCCCCTCCCCCCCGCTTCGACAAGTAAATTATAGTTTCTGTCCGTTTTATTTATAATTGGGCTGGGGGGGGGGGGGGGGGGAGAGGGCGCCCTATATTTCTACCGGCTTTCTCTGACTCTCCCTCAGAATCTTACATTAACCCGAAGTGTTCAATGTATGCACCGATTTTTGTCAGTGGCAATGATTCCCTCCCCTCCCCAGTACCACGTAAAAGGAAGCCGACCCATCCTCGTCAGTGGAAAAGGTTCATTACTGTTAAAACTGTTGCACTTTTTTTTTGATTTCTGAAGTCCTCAGGCACCATCACCTCCCCCCTACCACCCACCCCCACCACCCCCCTCCCCGGTCCCGAGCGCATTAGGCCGGGAGTTTGTAAATGCTCACTTGATACACCGACTTTTTAAAAGAAAACTGATTTTAATTTATTGTTGAGCTGTAGATTTTAGAGCGGGAGTCTTATTTGTGTGTGTGTGTGCGTGTGTGTGTGTGCGTGCGTGCCGTTTGATGCTGTTGTCCCCCAATGTAAGAAACTCGAGAAAGCTTTTTTTTTCTTTTTTTTCGTTGAGAATGTTAACATTTTATAAAAGAGAAAATGTAATTAAACAAACAGACATACAACGACGAAAAATAAATAAACGAACATATTTTGATCCGATTAAACGACCCTTTCTTCTTGTCTAGCAGAGTTCAACATTTAATTAGATATTTGGAGTGTTTGGGGAAACAGGTTTGAACAACACGGTGACTTCTGCTTGTTCCCTTTCAATTTATATGCTGTTGCATTTGGTGCTTTCCTCGCTGTTCAAATGCACACTCCCACGTTTCGCATTTCTTTCCAATCGCCTCAAAAGATGTGCCCAGGCCCATTTGAATGACCAGTTTCTCTCTCTCGAGTCGCGTTCTCCTCCCGCCGTCAATAGTTTGAGCACATCTGGTCTTGTACCTCGGCGCAGGTAAGCAGATTAGTGCGCTGTTTCTTTTGGTCTGTTGTTCTTCTGAGAACGAGCCTCCGTTGTGCATTCTCCCTGTCACGGTGATTACTGTTCACCCTGTGGAGTGGCGCCAGGTAAAAGACCGCACTTGTCTCTCCCCTCTGCTTCAATTTCAAGCAGTAGAAGGTATAGGTTTCTGTCCCATTCAGAAGCTCCTCCAACCAAGTGGCATTTTGAAAGGAATGCATCAATAAGGCCAGAGTCGGTGTTGACTGATAACTTTATTCTTAACCGCAGTTGGGCTCCCCATTAGTCTACGGATGAATTTTTAACAAGCAATTTCTCGTCTGGGTAGGAATGACACGAATAATTCGCGGATATTTAACTGGGAGGCGATGCCACGCACAGTTTTTTTTTAAACAGAATTCCGAGGTGTTTATTCTATTTTTCGTTATGTGCTGATAACACTTCAGCGGTGGCATTTGTCGGAGGTCTCCCGTAGTTAACGGCGCAAATTTCCTGAATACTCGGTCGTTAAAAACAGTTAGGACCATTCGATAAAAAAAAACCCGCAGTTCACACCTTCAGTGAAGAGTATAATCTACCCCCAATCCCATTGTAGTTTCAGCATTATACCCCCTGACTCGCTTCCTTCTTTGAAATTTAATTACGAAATATGTCAGATTAATTTGGCAAGTTTCCTGTTCAACCAACTGTCACAGACAACCACGATCCTAAGAGCTGTGGCTTTTTTTTTCACCTGCATCGCGCGGGATAGCCTTCATTTGAAATGTTAACATTGACAATTTCGTGTCCAGTTTTGTTGAATATCACTTTTTAAGGATTGCATCAAGCCAGGTTCTCTGAGTTTTAATCGGCCCGTGCCCCCTTGATCAGGAGAATCCATGGTTAGGGATAAAATTCCCTTGCTGGGGGATGGTCAACTTTATTTGTTTGGTTCAATCTCTTGGACCGCATCATTGTTGAGGGAGAAAATGGATCGCATTAGCTCTGAGCGCGTTCCCTGATTATCTGGGACTGGCGTGTTAAAAGCCCCAGAAATTTTTAAAAACGAGTCAAAAATCCACACTTAGTTCATTTCAAAATGAGGATTTAAATGCGATCTTGCAAATCTCGCAAGCAGAAATGCCATCGAAAGGGGTTTTTTAAAAAAAACATTTAAATTAGCTTCCAGCTTTTTCTAAAAAAAAGACAAATTACGCAATTTTTAGAAGTGTTTTTTTTTCAGACTTTGAGCAATCTCGAATTGAGTTTTAGAACGGGGAAGTGTTCTGACCTATTGGAAGTTTAAAAACACTGTTTTAAGGAGATGTTTTAAGCAGTTTTGACTATAGAGTCTTGGAATTGCAAGTTCTAAATATATGCAAATACAGGCGCACTCCATATCGGCAGCTTTCGCACAGCGAACTGTACAATGCAATATTTGAGGGTTGATTCAGCTCATCCAGCGATAAAATTTATACACACCAGAAGACGAGACCTCAGGGACAGTTCCACAAGCTGGAGCTGCACAAGAGTCCATATTTTAGCCCTAGCCGTTCTTTATCGGGATTCGGTTACTGACAAACGGACCGGAGACTGAGGTCTAATATTTTCAATCGCTGAATTTAAAAAAAAAGATTCGCTCACATCCTTTTCTCTTCCACCGTTAGATCACCTGAAATTTAAATATGCATTTTGCATCTTATCCCTATCCAAGCAGAAACGCTCTAACACACATGGGACAACGAAATCTGACGCATACCAATTTTGGAAATGAAAGGCAGATTTTTAACGGTAATTAACCTGGAAGATGTCGCCATATGTTTTTTTTTAAAAAAAGGAGGGTGCAAATCTTGTATTCAAATTTTTCACTCCCGGGTTACAGTCTTCCACTTGTCAGTGATGAGCAAGTTCTGTGCTATTGAAGTGGCGGTGTTAAATCCCTTTTCTAATTTCACATTGTCTCAGCTCACCGTGAACATCGCATCGCCCTGGAGCCCAACTGTAGTCTCTCACTGCCGAGGACACACACGTCGCGAATCAGCCATGAAATCTGTTTCATTAGGATCACATAAAAGCCTCCCGCGGCGAGGCAGAATACGTTGAGAAATGAGCCAGTCCTGGCAACAAAGGACGCGTGAATGCGCTATTCTAACCTACATGTTCCATATCACAGCACCCGTTGTCAGCGGGTCGTTTTAAAACGAGTTAAAAGTGTCTCACCGCGCTGATCCGGGAAGATGTCACGCACTCTAATAGAACATAGAACATAGAACAATACAGCACAGAACAGGCCCTTCGGCCCACGATGTTGTGCCGAACTTCTATCCTAGATTAAGCACCCATCCATGTACCTATCCAAATGCCGCTTAAAGGTCGCCAATGAATCTGACTCTACCACTCCCACGGGCAGCGCATTCCATGCCCCCACCACTCTCTGGGTGAAGAACCCACCCCTGACATCTCCCCTATACCTTCCACCCTTCACCTTAAATTTATGTCCCCTTGTAACACTCTGTTGTACCCGGGGAAAAAGTTTCTGACTGTCTACTCTATCTATTCCTCTGATCATCTCATGGGGTGGGGGGAGGTCAATTTAATAAATATCAAAATAAACACATGCAAAACAAAACCACTCGATTTTAGACTCCCCAATTTACACCATAATTTCTGATATTGACGGTGTGTCGCTTATTTCACCCACTCCCAACTCCAATCCTATTCCAATTTCTGTTCAAATCTCACACGCGATTGACCAACAGGGCAGGCCGAAGGTAAACGAGAATAATTTCTGAAGAGGCAAAGCTTTCGATGACGCTTTATGAGTTTGCACAGATATCTGCCCTTCTCCTCAGTCACCATCCCCACAGCACACCACCCACTCCCCCCCGCCCCCCCAGTTCTCCCCCCTCTCCAATGTGTTTGAAGGAATTTTATGAGATCGATCAATATCTTGGTAAAATAATCATGTTGGACGCTGCCGAGCCAGGAAAATCTTTGCTTTGTCAACGCTTAAGCAGCGCTGAGCTCGAATAATCCGCGGGTGCATCGGTTCCTGCACAAGCAGCAACGTCAAAAGTTGGTCTTTCGGAGCGGCCGGACTTTAAGAGGCACAGGTAGGTTTATCCGTCAGGGCTGTGTAACGCATTTCAGATTCAGAAAGCGATGCCAGGACTGTGCTAGCGGATGTCTTGACTCGCCCCAATACAGTTAGATCTCTCGCCGTGACAGTGCATTAGAAAGTTAGACAATGTTATTTAATTCAGGTTGAAACTGAAAAAAAAAACCCACATTATCTTCAAATTGTGTTAACTTTAATGGAAATTGCGACTCTTAGCTGGGGAATCAATAAAACAGGAAGAGAGGGAGATCAATATCAATGCCCAACTTCTGTCTCCGAAATCAAGGATACTCTCAAACTCATTGGAGTCGGATTTTAGTTTCTTTTACATTTTTTAAACCCAAATAACTCATTTATATCTGAAAATAGCCCCTACCAACACCCATCTCCTCTCCACCCACTACTGCTGGTTTCCTTTTAACTAATTCAGCTGTCAAAAGTGAGAAAAAGATTGAATTGTCAACTGCGTGAAGATACAGTATGAGGATGTGCCTCCTAACTGAATTGAGGAATAGATTCCAACGCTGAGCAAAAATCAAGCCATTATAGATCTCACAGACCTATAAAGGAAATACGAATGAAGATACATAGCGCTGGATAAACAAGACGATCGAGATATATATGGGAGATGCAAGAGAATTAGAATAGATGCTTAGATAATTGGAGATAACAGATTTTTCAAGCTTTTCAGCTTTGATGAATCGGTAGACGATGGCAGACAGCATTGTTTTAAACAAGTGGCATTGGGAGGATTCGCAGTCCCAGTTATGTTGCTGACAGAGATCGTTTGCCGGAGATCGTTAGCAAACAGACAATTTGATCGCGATGCTACTGAAATGTAATGGGCAAAGATTGCGGTGGGGAGAGGATGGGGGTGTGGTGGGGATGTGGGGAGGGAGGAGAGAAAGCTTTGGAGGAGGGGGCGGTATTGGTGGTTTGGCAAGGGTCAGATATCCAAGCAAAACTACACCGACATTCAAACCACCTCAGAGATGGAGAGGTGACCATTTTCTTCACTCAGATCAAGATGTGTTTTGGCGATGAGTAACTTCCGGGTCGCATCTTTGAAATTGCAAAACAGGCAGGGTCACCAGTCCCAAAGAAGCTTATTTTAACAAAAAGAAAGTCCCTAACGTTTTCAATAACCCTTTTCTTTTTTAAAAAAAATGTCAAATTCCTGTGACGATTATTTAAACCAAAAAACAGGACGAAAGGATTAAATATTAATTTGGTTCAACTCCATACTTGATTTCAGTTGTTCATTGGAATAAGTTCTTTTGTCAACAGTTCGTGCTGAATCCTAACACCGTTTTCAAGCATCACCATTAGACCACAAATACTTTAGCACACTGCAATTATCTTCTGTCTCGACTCTGTGCAATCTTCCATTCGATATGGTCCTCGGGTTCGCCCACGTTATTCCAATTTTACCCGTAAACCGTCCCAGCAATTATTTCGACTTGATTTTGTTAATTATTTATTATTTAAACCAAGCTGTGTACTGTCTGAACGAATAATGTCGACATCCAGCAGAGACAACGGGTGAGGGCTCCCCCAATGTCACAATTGGATTGGGAGTTTGCAATTTGTTAACAAACCAAATGAAGAAATATCAGTTCCGACCCACCGACTGTAGAAAGAGAAAGAACACCATCTCAGACAAACTCGGAACAGGAATGTGACCATTCTCAATCGATATACTCTTAAAAGTGAAAACGTTCTGCATCTTTACAGAACAGCAAATAAATTCTACAAAAAAAAACAAGCAGGATTTATCTTAGAAAAAACATGTTAAAATATTGACCCGATTTTCTTCAGTAATTCTTCAACGCAATGTTTACCAAACTCTGAGGCGACAAACTATTTTAATGTGGTCCCGCCGAATGTATTTGCGGAAAGGGAGCGTTTAGAAAATATTAGTTAACGGAACATGGCTGCACGTCGTTTATAGATCCAACATCTCGATCATCCGATCGATTGACCCATGGGTCGGGTTTGGGAGGAGAGGGGTGGGGGAGACTGGAGGATGGGTGGGTGCCGGACTAGGGAGCCAATGTGAAAATCAGAATCGCTCCTTCATGGGATGGTTTTCTGCGGGCATAGAGTGAGGAGAGTGTGGACCTATCTCGTTCATACACACACAGACACACGCACACAGAGACACACGCACACATACAGACACACACATACACACAGACACACGCACACATACAGACACACACATACACACAGACACACACAGACATACAGACACACACACACACACACCCACACATACACACAGATAGACACACAGATACACACAGACACAGATACACACGCACAGATACACACGTAGACACACAGACACACGCAGACACATACACATAGAGACACAGATACACAGGCACACACACAGGCAAACTCACAAGCAAGAGATGCCAATTAATTAACTATGTAGATCTGAGAAGGCTTACGCTCTGCTTAAATTAATAGGGACATGTATAATGGTCTCATTGAACGGCGGGATAGGATAGACTAACTGAATGGCTCAGCCTTGTTATTGCGCTTGATCTATCTATCTATCTATCTATCTTCTATCTATCTATCTATCTACCTATCTATCTATCTGTCCTTGCGATTGCTTAAAGTTCAGATCGATTGTTGATGGGGGAGTGGGAACAAGAGTTAAGTGAAAAGTGCAGGAAAGTGGATGTGTGCCGGATCAGTTATGACCTTATTGAATGGCGGAGGAGGCTTGACGGGCCGAACGGCCCACTGTTCCTTTTTCTTATGGTCTAGTGGAATTATCTATCTATCGATCTATCTATCTCTCTCTCTCTCTCTCTATCTATCTATCCAATTACAGATATTTATGCAATACCTATTACTTGAATCATGGATGTTCAGTGAGGTCTGCTTTTACATCACATAATTTATGATTTATTTGGAAATTGCTAATCGTTGTTCACTTGAGGAACAAAATATCGATTCCCTTTCCTTCCCCTCTCCTCTGTCTGTTGCAGAAAAGTGTGCTTTTAACTTGTCATATTTTCAATACATGACCAGTTCTGTATAGGACACGCTGAAAGGGTAATCGCTGTTAAATAATTAATACAGTCCTATTCCTCTAGTAATGCGCGTCTTCGGGATTTGTCAATTACTTGTCATTAAATGAGTGTATATCCACGTACTCCATTTCACATCCTTTGATGGGAATAACCTTTGTCAAGCGCACTCCAGCTTTGAATTAAATGCAACTGGCCTTTTGATATCGAGGTTCAACATAGGCCGGTCCTGGCGTCTGTCTGAGCAGAGAAACTCTCGCGAACGTCACTGAATTCAGAGCAATATTCAGCGCTGCTCGCGCGCTTTAATTTTAATTCTACCTCGGATAATGCAGAAAAGGTCACAGGGCTTATCGAAATAAATTTGCGACAGAATTAAACACCGACCTTCCGAAGGGAAAATAATATTGCAAAGGTTTAATACTAAGGAAGGACTGTAGCAATGAACTTGGGTTTATCTGCTGACATTAAGTAATGAGCTTGGTGAGGATTTTTTTCCCTCTCTCTCTGTGTTGAAATTCACATTATAACAGCCAGCTCTTCCTCGGCACCATACCAAAGGACTCTTAATACCTTTTGATGGGGATTGCATTAATTACACCCAAAGAGAGGACAGAAGGCCGTCGAAAAGAACAAAGTAATACCTTCAAAAGCATTTTTTTTAACCCCCTGAATGCACCAAAAAGAAGATTTCTGTCCGGACATAACTTGAAACCATGGTGCTAAGTGAATCACAAAATGACATGAGCGACGTTTGCAGTGAGGGGAACGGGTTTAATTAGGTTATAATGTGGCGGCTTCCACTTTTTTTTCCCTCACTCTGGGTTATGGAAGGCCAATGAAGAGACAGTATTGTGGAACCTACTCTCCCCGCTGCACCAGATCCACACGGAGAAAGATGGCTGCAAAATGCCTTCGCTTGAGAGCTGGTTCATTGCAGGACAGTTTACTGTTGTCCTGACAACAGACGCCAGTTCCCTCCGACAATGAAGGGGCTGCTTGATCCTTTCACTTATTACGGGACAATTTAATTACATTTTGGTACAAGTTACTTTATCTCTGTGTAATGAGTAAATGTCACCCACAATGTCGTTTTTCTCTCTCTCTCTTTCTCTCTGTCTCGCCTGAGTGAGGTACATAAGAATCCCAGGCTCGTTCAGGGAATAAATATATTTATATATAAAGAGAGAACAGAAACGAGAGATAATTTACTGTTCCTGCCGTAGACCCACCTACCCCCACCAAAAAAAATCTCTTCAACAAAAATCGCTTATCAGTTTCAGTTTTAAAACTCGTCAAGTTGTTTTGCAATTTTTTTTGGTAAAATATCAGTCAGGAGGTGTGGGTGTCCGACAATGGGATTGTCACAGTGGCACTATGAGCCCCCGAATGGGAATTTATATGTCAACATTACTGTGTATTTTTGTTTCTCTCTCTCTCTATCGTTGGGTGATCAGCTTGCACTGATAAATTTCAAGACCTTAGAAAGGATTAGAAAGTTTGGCTACATCTCCCCCCCGACACACACACACACACACAGAGGGTGAACATTCAAACAACAGAAAATAATGTGTGTACGCAGTCACAGCGTGGACGGTGATCAGCAGCTGATGAATATTGCCGTCTGCAAGTGCGAGGATGCTCCCGGAGTTCTGCTGATTCACCGGGACGTGGAACACCCAAGTTGTCTAGTCTCCCGGGAGACTGATGGGAGACATTGGGAACAAGCTGTAATTCGCCTTTAGCCTATTGCAAAGGGTGGGACAGTTTCGCACTATACCGCATTAACTCGCCTTTTCTCTTGCAATTCGGTTAATCCTCTATTAGTGGGGCGCGGGGGAGGTGGGGGGGGGGGGGTGGGGGAGGCGGTGGTGGTCAGTTCATTAAAACCCCGGGAGGGGCCTGGGTCCGCTCGGGAGGTCTTCAGCATTGCCCCATTCGGGTACACTTTCCACATCGTGTGATCTCCGAAACAACATCCCAGTGTGACCTGAGATCCACAAATCTTGCTCTTCTCCATTTCCATTGGAAGAGTGAGGGACAGAGAGGACCAGGAGGATTCACACTCGTTAATAATGAATTCTCCACAGGGAGGGCTCCTCCAAAAGTTCTCATTGTGAAATATCACTATCCCAAGTTACTAATGTTTCAAAACATCGAATTTTGTTTTACCTTTGCCCGTTTAAACACTCGTTTCAAGATTGCTTTGTCAATACATATAACTAACCAGCTTCCAAATGTGCTTTGACCGGAACCTGTTCACCATTTATACTTGACCTTCTGGTAATAAGGCAATTAAAGAGCGATTTTTGTGTACAACGATAAAGGGAGCCATTAAAATCCCGATAGGTTTAAGGAGAATCACATAACAAAGGCGAGCAGGACGAGAGTGCAGGAGACAGGGAATAAAACAGGGAATAATAATTCGATCCAAACCGCAGAAATCTTTTTTTTTGTCCATCACCACGACCCTGGTTGGTGTAAATTCGGGGGTGGAGGGAACGGGAGAACTGGGCGGATAACGGTTGCAGTCTAAATAACACGTAGAGCTGGTCAGAAAAATCACCAAAATAGGGAAGTGATGCTGAATTGCCTTCGATTTCGCTGCGCCCCAACATCAGGAAATGTTTGCGCCTCAATGTGAGAGAGATCAGTTTAACCTCAGCTCAGATGCTTGTTCTAACCCCCAGGAAACAGTTTTGTGAGGCAGGACGACCAAATACAGGAGTAGGCTTAGAGATTTAGCAGGGGACGTGTACTGGTTTCGTCCTTTTTAAATCATTTCGAAATAATTTTAAATATATAATTTTAAATATATAGTCGTTTAAAGGGGGAAATATCCGTTCAAACATTTTAGTAGGTCCTATTTAATTGTTTATTATAATATTGCAATTTGAGTTAATTTTGCCAGTTTTCGAATAAGATGTCAACCTCATAGATCCCGATTGCTATCAGATGTAAAAGACCTCGTTATAAGTAATTGCAGTTTTATTGCAAAGAAACAGCTCTCAAGTAATCTATATTGTAATCCTATAGAAATCTGCGAGCTATTATGTTCTATATAATTCAAAATTAGCTTAGACGATGACGGATCACATCACTTAACGATGTGATCCTTATCTGTTATTTTTCTTGCTCCCTAATTTATGGCTTTTAATTGATAAGACTAAATGAAAGACAGCAGTGAACACTGAATCATATTTAATATTACCGCTGCTCTGGAAAGAGCAATTCACGCATTCTATCTTGCAATCGATTTAACTGCATCCTCTAACGAAACATGCACGATATTTTGTAAATTAAGGTAAATCCGCAATACATTTAGAGATTGTCCGACCCCAGGCTTTTTTTGTTTGTGTACGAATGATTTAGCGGCTGGATAGGAATGTTGCGCGCGTTTTAAGACAAACGCATTCTGCTAAATCCAATGTGCTCCACTGCAGCGGCACACGGTTGCAAGGAACCAAGACAAAATCCCGTGAGAGGGCATCGAAAACTTCCAACTTCCTGACAATAAAGGCCATGTCCTGTGGCAATTGTTAGGGTTTCTTTCCCAATCCCAGCAATTTTGATTTTTGTTTCTTTAAAAAGTCTTGGTTTTTGATCTGTTTTCATTCAGTCTGGATACCGAACAGGCTTCTCAAAGCACCAATAAGGAAAACACACTCATCAAGATCCTACTGTGTCACTTCATTCTCATCCTGGTGAGAAATTTGAAAGAAACACGCTTCTATAAGGTGTAAGAAACAAAAATTATATGTTAAGAAAACCCACAAATTTATATAACTGCATATAATTATATTTGTGATATCGATTGTTTTATATATGTATCATATGTGTAACTATATTTAGAAATTTATATATAATCTTCAATTTATAAATAAATGTGTGTGTCTGGAAATCGATTCTCATTATTTTCAGCACAGTTGTTGTGGAACATTAGGAAGAATTAATCAGGAATATCCATGCTTCTTTCACAGGAGATCTCTTCTATACCATATTTAAATATCCTGTGAATCCCCGACAGCTCAACGGCATCTCCCCTTCGCATTTAGATTGTAACTTTTGCTCCATTCTCACTTTGCAATTAGATGCGATTCTCTTCCCTCCCCTTTTTACTCGATTTTAATTTTTGCCCCATTTCTCTTTGCATGTAGATTTTAATTTCTACCCCTATTTCCAATTTGCATTCGGATTTTTTTTTTCCCACTCCCTTGCACTTGGGATCTTAATTTTTGCCTTCCTCTTCTTATTTAGATTTTAATTTTTGCTCACTTTGCATTAACACTTTTAATTTTGCCCTCGTTTTACATTTAGGTTTTAATTTTTGCCCTTCCATCCCCACTTTACATTGAGATATTATTTTTTGCGCTCCCTTTTATATTAAGGTTTTCATTTTTACACTCTCCTTTTGTATTTACATTTTTTTGCCCACCTCTTTACAGTTAGGTTTAAATTTTAGCCTTCCCCACTTTGCATTTCGGTTTTAATTTTTTTACCCATTCCCTTTTCACCGCCCTTTTATTTGCCTTTTTTATAACCGCGAAGACGAGTGTTCGTTAAGGTGTGAAGCCAGGATAGTAAGAGGGTGTTATAATTGTCCCTGACAGGCAGATTGTGCGACGTTAACTCCTTCGTAATAATTGCATTGACGGGACATTAACAGATGCACTGTTCTGTCAGATGGGGACCGATTAAGATAGAGTACATTTAGCGATCTTTATAAGTGCAAGACTTTCTTCAAGAAGTTCCTTCAATGAACTAATTTTCCACATCAAATCTGCAACACGCAGATGGAGATGTTATTTGTCTATAATGAATGGATTCATGTCCCAGACCACCATATAATTGCATGAGCACCAGTGTGTGCGTGCTTGCAGGTGTCTGTAAGAGTAAGTGTGCTCAGTTACCTGAACATGGATGGTATGCCTGTAAGCGAGGAGTTGTGCGCCTGTAAATATTGTCCCGTGTAAATGAACCACCGTTTGGGTGGCATGTGTGTTTGTTTGTATCTGGTATGCGTCCTCAGAGCGCTGATGTGCGTTTCTATGGGTGCAGATATTGTTGCAAATATGATTCGGCCTGCAGGCAGTGTTTGCACCGGTATGTGCACACTGTGAGACTATGTGAATGTTTATATATGTAGATACTGTAAAATGGTGTGTCAACATGTGTGTGTGCGTGTGTGTGTGTACTTTGACGGTATTTCGCTTATGCCTGTCCGCGTTGTGAATCATGTAAATCCCTTTATGGGTTTGAATATGATTTGTGGAAGTGTTCCCTATGTGTGTTTGAAGGATGATGTATGGTTCTTGTGTGTGTGTCAGTGTGAGATGCATGTGCTTCTTGTGGCTGAATATTTGGATGTAAAAGTATGAATGCTTTCAGTGAATTAAAAAAAATGTCTTGCCTACATGGAGGATAGGAGTGAAGGACTTCAAATCTGCAGAAATTGTTTGACTGTGTTCAGAATGTTTGAAAGTAAACATGCGTTTGAGTGTATAAACCCATGTTACATATTCTGTCCGTGTCAGTGATTGCTGCATGTCTCAGTGCGATCCTGTGTGCATTTTAACCCTTCCAGGTATGTTCTGAGGGCGTTTCAGTGGAAACTGGGTGATGTAACGACAATGTATCTTTTTTCATCACAATATGTGTAAAATGTGGTACAGTAAAACCGCGCGCGAACCACACACAAAACGACAAAAAAAACAGTATTCGCGAGTTTAAAAGAAAATCCTCTCGTTTCCCCCTGACCGCTGTATATCTTCGTTGCAGAAGCCAAGCGGAACAGGCCAGCTTTTGACCTTAGGACAACCTCACTTGCTATCCCAGAATCTTCGCCCTTGTTTTTTTTTGCCTCAAGTTGTAATCTCGTTTGTCATTTCATTTTATGAAATGTCAAGCACAATTTTGACAAAGAACAGAACGGGCGAACTACCCAAGAATGTCTGGCATTGACCTTAAAATGTAATAACGCAGTAAGCGCTCGCCTATACACTGGTGGCCCTGATTTGATGGCTGAAACTTCAGAGTGGGGCGAAACACAACCTCACCGACGGCAGTTTATTATTTACTTTTTGAAAAAAAAACAAACATAGAATGTTTGTTCTTTTGTGGCTGATATTGTGAAGGGCTCTTTTGACGTAGTGGTAATCATAGAATCTCTACAGTGTGGAAGCAAGCCATTCGGCCCATCGAGTCCACACTGACCCTTTGAGGAGCATCCCACCCATACCTATTCCATCACCGTAAACCTTTATTTCCCATGGTCAATCCACCTTGACCTGCACATCCCTGGATTCTATGAACAATCTCCCATGGCCAATCCACCTAAACCTGTACATCCCTGGATTCTATGAACAATCTCCCATGGCCAATCCACCTAAACCTGTACATCCCTGTACTCTATGCACATTCTCCTATGGTCAATCCACCTCAAACCTGTACATCCCTGCACTCTGTGGACAATCTCCCATGGTCAATCCACCTAAACCTGCACATCCCTGGTCTCTATGAACAATCTCCCATGGTCAATCCACCTAAACCTGCACATCCCTGGTCTCTATGAACAATCTCCCATGGTCAATCCACCTAAACCTGCACATCCCTGGTCTCTATGAACAATCTCCCATGGTCAATCCACCTAAACCTGCACATTCCTGGACTCTATGGGCAATTTAGTGTGGCCAATCCATCTAACCCTGCACTTCCTGATTAGTATGGGCAACTTAGTGTGGCCAATCCACCTAAACCTGAATAGTATGGGCAATTTTAGCATTGCCAATCAACCTCACCCCAACATCTTTGGACTGTGGGCGGAAACCGGGGCAGGCAGAGGAAACTCACTCAGACACGGGGAGAATGTGCGAACTCCGCACAGACAGTCGCCCGAGGCTGCAATCGAACCCCAGTCACTGGCGCTCTGAGGCAGGAGTGCTACCTATTGAACCTCTCTGCCGCCCTGATAATATCCCTACCTCTCAGCCAGGATCACCTGGTTCAACTCCCACCGGCTCCAGCGGTATGTAGTAACATCTCTGAACAGGTAGGTTCGATTAACATCTGTAATCCATTCAGTCGGCATGAGCATAGAATTCGATTCTGAACATAGCTTTCTGATTTATTCCGATAGAAAAAAATCGGCTTCCATCAGATGCTCTGTAAACACCTGCATTATTGTCAAGTCACTGGCCCTTCCCTAATTGCTGAGACTTTCTTAATCAAACTGAAAGATTTTGAGGTGTACACTTCCAGCTAGTTTATCCACCCTGGCTATGTGTCTGTGTCTGTGTGTCAGACTCCTGTCCTCTGGTGTAAGTGATATAGATTAAGGGCGGAATTCACAAACGTCCTTGTGGGGGAAAAAAATATTTCCAAGAAATAAGTGAGAACAGTTATTGTAGATTGTAATGGATTCTCCAGGCGCACACAGTGAATTGAAAAATGCTAGTCGCTCTGGGTCGACAGTCGTCTGAAACAAAGGCATCAGTGGAGAGAGAAGCAGAGTTAATATTTCGAGTCCAGTAACCCTTCATCCATTTCTTTGTCTCTCTCTCTCCCTCTTCCACAGATGATGCCAGACCTGTTGAGTTTCTCCAGCATAGAGTCATAGAGATGTACAGTATGGAAACAGAACCTTCTGTCCAACCCGTCCATGCCGACTAGATATCTCAACCCAGTCTACTACCACCTGCCAGCACCCAGCCCATATCCCTCCAAACCCTTCCTATTCGTATACCCATCCAAATGCCTCTTTAAATGTTGCAATTGTAGCAGCCTCCACCACTTCCTCTATTCCATACCTGTACCACCCTCTGTGTGAAAAAGTTGTCCCTTAGGTCTCTTTTATATCTTTCCCCTCTCACCCTAAACCTATGCCCTCTAGTTCTGGACTCTCCAACCCCAGGAAAAAGACTTTGTCTATTTATCCTATCCATGCCCCTCATAATTTTGTAAACCTCTATATAAGGTCACCCCTCAGCCTCCGACACTCCAGGGAAAACAGCCCCAGCCTCTTTAGCCTCTCCCTGTAGCTCAAATCCTCCAACCCTGGCAATATCCCTTCCTGTTCATGTTTCAGATTTCCAGTGTTCACGAACTTTGTTTTATAATAGTGTCGTACTTCTTCGGGCTGTCACACCTGGATTCCGTGTAATCCTCTGAAATGCACCAAAGAGACCAGTGAGGAGATATTGAGCCTGGAATACCCTCTCTCATCTCCAACCACCCCACACTGGAGCACTCAAAGTTGGACAATCATGTTAAATCAAAGGGACATCCTCTGCTTGTACGTGTTTCTGAATCCAGAGGAGACTGAGGGGGTGGAGGACATGATGGCTCTGAGGGGATATAGACAGAGTGGATAGGAAGAAATCGTTCCCCTTTGAAGGAGGGATCAATGACCGGGGGCATAGATTTAAGGTAAGGGGCAAGAGGTTTCGAGGGAGTGTGAGGGAAAACCTTTTCATCCATAGAGTGGTAGGAATCTTGAACTAACTGCCTGTCAGAGTGTGAGAGGCACAAATCCTTATTTTAAGAAGCACTCAAATGGACACTCAAGACGCCAAGGCGACTGCTGGGACATCTGATCAGAATAGCTAGGTGGTTGTTTTTAACCAGCACAGACTCGATGGGCCGAACATCTTTCACATAGGCTGTAGACCTTGTGACAATACCTTTTTAAATCGGGGGTCGTGGGTGGGGGGGTTGGGGGGGAAAAGGTGGATAAACTAATTCAGCAGCAGTGCCGGTAAGTAAATGACACCAACTGAAAACAATTGGCAAAAGGACGAGGGCAAAATGGGAGCACACTGAGAAAACAGAGGCATATCTTAGCTATTGCAATTTGGAATGCATTCCTTGGACTGATAATGAAGGCCCCTTCAATAACAATCACACAACACCAGGTTATAGTCCAACACGTTTAATTAGAAGCACTAGCTTTGGGAGTGCTGCTCCTTCAACAAATGGTTTCCATCGTGCAGCGGGGTTTATCATCCGGTTCTGACGGGAGGGGAGTGGAGTGAATTCAGCAACGCGTTCAATGAACCAGGAGAGACACAATAGACCAAACGGTCTCATCCTATGCTGCATCTCTGTATCTCTGTATTTAGTTAAAATCACACCACACAACGTTATAGTCCAACAGGTTTATTTGGAAGCACTAGCTTTCGGAGCGCCGCTCCTTCATCAGGTGGTTGTGGAGTACAAGATCGGAGGACACATAATTTATAACAAAAATTGATGTAAGTGAATGAGGGGGATGTTATGAGATTACAGGGTGACCTGGACAGGTTAGGTGAGTGGACAGATGCATGGCAGATGCAGTTTATTGTGGATAAATGTATGGTTATTCATTTTGGTGGCAAGAACAGGAAGGCAGATTACTACGTAAATGGAATCAAGTTAGGTAAAGGGGCAGTACAAAGAGATCTGGGCGTTCTTGTGCACCAGTCAATGAAGGCAAGCATGCAGGTACAGCAGGTAGTGAAGAAAGCTAATAGCATGCTGGCCTTCATAACAAGAGGGATTGAGTATAGAAGCAAAGAGGTTCTTCTGCAGCTGTACAGGGTGCTGGTGAGACCGCACCTGGAATATTGTATGCAGTTCTGGTCTCCAAATTTGAGGAAAGACATTTTGGTTATTGAAGGAGTGCAGCGTAGGTTCACAAGGTCAATTCCTGGAATGGCGGGATTATCGAATGTTGAAAGATTGGAGCGACTGGGCTTGTATACCCTTGAGGTTAGAAGACTGAGAGGGGATCTGATTGAGACATATAAGATTATTAAAAGATTGGACACTCTGGAAGCAGGAAACATGTTTCCGCTGATGGGTGAGTCCCGAACCGGAGGACACAGCTTAAAAATACGGGGTAGACCATTTCGGACAGAGATGAGGAGAAACTTCTTCACCCAGAGAGTGGTGGCTGTGTGGAATGCTGTGCCCCAGAAGGCAGTGGAGGCCCAGTCTCTGGATTCATTTAAGAAAGAGTTGGATAGAGCTCTCAAGGATTGTGGAATCAAGGGTTATGGAGATAAGGCAGGAACAGGATACTGAGTGAGGATGATCAGCCATGATCATATTGAATGGTGGTGCAGGCTCGAAGGGCAGAATGGCCTACTCCTGCACCTATTGTCTTTTGTCTGTTGAAATTATATATTGAGAAATACCTGGATTGTTTGTTAAGTCTCTCATCTTTTCGAATGGACATGTTGGTTTCAGTTCTTTCATACATAAATTGCAGAACTTTTTAAAAGTTACATTTTCAACTGAACTTTAACATAGGTGCCTTATTGGCCCAGGTAATGCATTGAAGGTGTGAGGTGCCCTGTGTGAGGCTGTCTGCATCCCAGTGCTCAGACTGATTCTAATCTAAAAAAGGGATTTACAGAATCTTACACAGATGCATGCAGTTTTTGAGCAAAACAAAGTGTAATTCTGCAAGTACAAATTCATCCCACAAGCTTACATGTGTGTGTTTGCATGTTGGTGTGTGTGTGTGAGGGGTGGTATGAGTGTCTGTGAGAAAATGTGTTTATGTATACGTGTGTAAGTCTGAGTGTAAAGGGGTACAGGTCTGTGTGAGGGTGTGTGTGAGAGAGTGTGGGAGTGTATGTGCGAGCGTACGAGAAAGAGCCTGTGTGAGACAGAGGGTCTGCGTGAGGGCAAGGGTCTGTAGGAGAGTGTGTGTGTCTGTAGGACTGTCTCACACACATTTGTGGAATGATTTTGTACTTGCAGAATTACATTTTATTTTGCCCAAAATTGCATAAATCCATGTAGGATTCTCCAAATCCCCTTTTTTAGATTAGATTCAGACTGAACATTGGGGGCACAGACAGCCTCACATAAGGAACCTTCAGGGCATTATCTGGCCCGCCATGGCACCTATTGATAAAATTCACTTGAGAATGCAACTTTAAGAAAGTTCCGGGATTTACATATGAAAGAATTGAAACCATCATGGCCATTCCGAAAGATGAGAGACTTAACAAACAATCCAAGTCTTTTTCAATATATAATTTGCTACATCACACTGTAAACTTTTGTTGTAAATTTTGTGTCCTACAATCTTATAGTCCACAACCACCTGATGAAGGAGTAGTGCTCTGAAAGCTAGTGCCTCCAAATAAACCTGTTGGACTATAACCTGATGTTGTGTGATGTTCAACTTTGTAGACCCTAGTCCAATACCAGCTGCTCCAAATCATGGTTTCTATGTATGATGATATTATTCGGTAGTTGCCTTTTTATTTGCTTGGTGGTGGAGGAGGGGCAGGTGGTTGGAACCCAGCTTCCACTCTCGCCGTCCCTACTCTGCATTCAGTCAACTGCAACTTGCTGCATTCAAAAAAGTGCAGACTGGAGTTATACTGCTGACTGTATGGAATGTTGTCAGAGCCAGCATAGCGATTGGTCCCAGTCTCCTCAGAACAGGCTCTGAAGCTTTTGGCTAACTCGCCATTCCTCGTAAAGAAGTTGCAATCCACATTCAGAGGTCTCTCTCATCAACACAGCATGATCTTTCTGAAGGCAGCCAGTTATTTATCCTTTTGCTGAAAATGAAAGAGTCTGACGAGAGATGTAAACAACAGAATAAACTCAACAAAAAGGGGTAAAGCTACAGTGCAATATCACTGACACGCAGAGGGTAGTGCGTGTATGGAATGAGCTGCCAGAGGAAGTGGTGGAGGCTGGTACAATTGCAACATCTAGAGTCATACAGATGTCCAGCATCCTTTTGCCCAACTTGTCTATGCTGACCAGACATCCTAAACTAATCTAGTCCCATTTGCCAGCACTTGGCCCATATCAGTCTCAACCCATCCTATAATATACCCATCTAGATGCCTTTTAAATGTTGCAATTGTACCAGCCTCCACCACTTCCTCTGGCAGCTCATTCCATACATGTACCACCCTCTGTGAGAACAAGTTGCTCCTTAGATCCCTTTTAAATCTTTCCCCTCTCACCCTAAATCTATGCCCTCTAGTTCTGGACTCCCCTGACCTAGGGAAAAAGACATTATCTATTTACCCTGTCCATGCCCCTTATGATTTTATAAACCTCTATAAAGTCACCCCTCAGCCCCCGATGCTCCAGGGAAAATAGCCCCAGCTTATTCGCCTCTCCCTCTAGCTCAAACCCTTCAACCCTGGCAACTTCCTTATAAATCTTTTCTGAACTCTTTCAAGTTTCACAACATCCTTCCTGTAGGAGAGAAACAATAATTGCACATAGTATTCCAAAAGTGGCCTAAACAAAGTCCTGTACAGCCACAACATGACCTCCCAACTCCTATACTGAGTACACTGACCAATAAAGAAAGCATACCAAACACTTTCGTCAGTGGCCTGTCTACGTGTGACTTGATTTTCAAGGAACAAAAGGCAACTGGATGGGTATATGAATAGAAAGGGTTTAGAGGGTTATGAGCCAAGTGCTGGCAAATGGCAATAGATTTATTTTGGATATCTGGTCAGCGTGGACTAGCTGAACTGAAGAGTCTGTTTCTGTGCTGTACAATTCTATGACTCCAATTGAGCTTATTTATCACAGGGAGCCATTGGAGTCATCAATTTCATTTGATCTCATATTTAAAACAAAACACCAGAGATTTTGAAAGTGTTTTTTTTTCAATGCAAGGGGCAAATGCCTCAATCTATAAGTATTGACAATATTAAAGACATGCATAGCACTTAAAAGATACAGTTTTCCTCGTTAAATCAAAATGAGCAGAATCATAATGTATTTCAACATTTCAGCCATAATCCATTCACCTATAGGATCTGCCTGCAACGTTTTTGTTCTACTGCAACATTATTTTTCAATCATTTCAGCTTATTTTTGCTACACTTATTGATTATGAATATCATCAGGATCAATGGCATGTGGCACATGATTTATCAGTGACAGACCTGAGGAGCATCAGCCCTGTCCTAACATAAAGTCAAACCAAATCCATACATTGACAATCAACTGATCAATCAATTGCTCCATCTATCCTGTTGGTGTAAGTTTTAGACAGGGACTATTTTGAGTACTTTTTCTGTTCATCACCAATTCTGTTTTTTTTAGATTAGATTACTTACAGTGTGGAAACAAGCCCTTCGGCCCAACCATTCCACACCGACTCTCCGAAAACTAACCCATTTCCCTCTGACTAATGTCACCTAACACTACGGGTAATTTAGCATGGCCAATTCACCTGACATGCACATCTTTGGACTGTGGGAGGAAACCGGAGCACCCGGAGGAAACCCACGCAGACATGGGGAGTATGTGCAAACTCCACACAGACAGTTGCCCGAAACTAGAATTGAATCTGGGATGCTGGTGCTGTGAGGCAGCAGTGCTAACCACTGAGCCACCGTGCCACCCTTATTCTGCTTAGTTATTTGCCCCTTGCATTATCTTGCCCAAATTATTTGTGGGAAAAATGTTTCCCTCTCAAACAGTAAGAAAAAAAAACCTCACCAATCCTTTTGAAGATGAGAAGGTGAAGAAGCAACGAAAACACAGAATATAAATCCTACCTATTAACATTGCAGCAAACATCAACATTACATTTGACAGGGCAATTTCTCAACTGCCAAACACTATCCCTTCCTAGAGAAAATATATTATAACATTGCAGAATTTCAGAAAAACCACCAGGTAACCTATTGCCTTTATTAATTACAATCTCAGTCTCGAAATCTGCGGGATCTCAGGCAAGGCTCATCAACCTTGGATACACTCTTAGTTCTGAGGAGGTGTCATCCTGAAGTTGAAAGGTTAACTCTGCTTTTCTCTCTCTACAGCTGCTGCCAGACCTGCTCAGTTTCTCCACATTGGCTAGCTGCTTTTATTTCTGATTTACAACATTTGCAGCATTTTGCCTTTGTTCGGCTGCACATTTTGTTATTTCTTAGCCCAGTCTAGTCTTGGGTTGAGAAACATGTCAGCCATGATTGAATGACAGGGGCATACTTGATTTGCCAAATGAGATTCTGCTCCTGTACCTTATGCTCTTAAGGACTTTTCTAATGAACGATCTATTTCCATATACAATGCTTTCCACTACACATTTCTCCTACTTGGATAGTAGCAAACATCTCTTCCCTGGGGTAGGTGAGTGCATAACTAGGGTGCATAATTTTAAGGTGAAAGGGGAAATATTTAAAAGGCATCTGTAGAGCACACAACCTCAGCTATCAGTTATCAATGTGGCAGGAAACAACACAGGTGAAAGATAATGCTAGCAAAAAGGCCAAAGGTCACTTTTGGCATGAAGGTTCACTTTTGCAACAAACCTTATCATCTTCACCCCAAAAAGTGGCAAGATTCATAAAAGAGAAGTCAATGATTTGGAGAAGCTTTTTCATGGCAAGTTCGTGGGACCAAGTGGAAGCTACTGGAGTGCTGATATCCTAGTAGAGGGAAGTAAATTGTACATTAAGTTATAGTGGTTTGGTTCTGTCTGCTGCTTAAGTATGGTGAGAGGAATGTTCTCTTCAATCCATCATGCAAAAAACTGCATGGGCCAGGAGGTAGAGAACTTAAGGTGATACGTAACTGAATGCTGTTCTTCAATATATAGAGAGAAAAATAACTGAAATCTGAAATGTGATCCAAATCCAGAATTGTTGACAGTTATGGAGGAAAGGCTCTAGCAACTTAATTTGCATTTGCAGAGCAGGGGAGATCAATAGCTGAGAAAATCAGCTTAAAAACCTGTGAGCTGAATTTTCACATCTGTTCACAAAGCTAGGAAATCTGAAAATAATATACGATATCAGTGTGCTTGTTTACACCTTGAAAAGTTCCTTATTTACTCTTACTAAAGGCAAATTAATTATATGTTGAAGCTCAGCGTTTACCTCTCCTCTGACAGAACTCTCATGTGGTGCTCAGGGACAGTCCCACTACCAGAATCTAATGGGTCCATCAGAATTCAAGTAGATCTGACACAGCTACATGTAATAACATTCTTCCCATATTACCTATGGATGAGTACTTAGCAAAACTGGAAAATAGTTTAATACAGATGGTTTTTGACAACTATCTCCCAGCGAAGAATCTAAGTTGCTGACAATACTCATTACACCATTTAGGAGACTTTGTTCCAACAATTGATTTGTACAAATCTATAAGGCATTTGGACAAATACATGGATAGGAAAGGTTTAGAAGTATATGGGCAAGTGCAGGGAAATGGTGTTAGTGTAGGTGGACATTTTGGTAGGACCTGTCTACATGCTATAGGACTTTATGATTCTCTACCCTTTGGCATCACATTAACGCCAGAAATCTTCATGAACATGATTCCTAGGAGGACTGGATGGAGTCACATGTCTTGTGGATGATGTCCTGAACTATGGATCTATTCAGACAGAACATGACATGAGGGTGCAAGCTGAATTGCAGTGCTTACAGGAAGCAAAACTCATCCTCAGCAAGAAATGCCAGTTCTCCCACCTGGCTATCCAGTGTTTTAGCCATATTTTGGATGCAGCTGTTGTCAGAATTATACAATCATAGAATCGCTACAGTGTGGAAACAGGCCATTTGGCCCAACAAGTCCACACCGACCCTCTGAAGAGCAACCCATACAGACCCATTCCCCTATCCTATTACTCTAGATTTCCCCTGACTAATACACCATGAATAGGAAGGGTTTGGCGGGATATAGGCCAAGTGCTGGCAAATGGTACTAGGTTAATTTAGGATATCTGGTCGGCATGGAAGAGTTGGACCAAAGGGTCAGTTTCTGTGCTGTGTGACTATGACACTGTATGGTGAAAAGTGCAGTGTCAGTGCCTCGGAGAGACTCGGAGCTTTTCCAGCCACCCTGTTGCTGTGTCCAGTGAGTACCACATTGCCCGTTTCCTGGGGATGGAGAGAGGGTTTGGCCAGTCTACAGAGTGCACCTTTGTCACTTGCATTGTCCTTAATGTGGGCCAGGCCCTTGACAGGTTGGAGTGGTTGCACACGCAGTGGTTAGTGTATGAGGGATGGTAAACACTTTAAGACCAACCACTGAGGTCCACAGAAGATCAAAATAACTGTGGAAATTCCAGTTCCGTGGGACATGACGGAACTCCAGAGGTTCATGGTTAAGGTAAACAAAATTGCAAAGTTATTGCCCAAATTTACTTCCATCAGTGAGCCACTCCATCAACTGCTACGACAAGGTAATACTAGTGCTGGGAGGAAGAACAGCAAAGAGGTGAAAATCAAAGAGGTGCTATTATTTCTTGATAATAGCATCATGACCCAGTCATACCCACTATAATTGCTGCTGATATACTTTCTGTGGGACCAGGAACTGTACTATTTCAGACAGATGATGTAGATCAATAACTATGCATCCCATTCATTGACAAAGATGGAATAACACAACACCATCCAAATCTAAGGTGTCTACCAGCTGGAAGGACAAGGGCAACTGAAGCATGGGAACACCACAATATGCAAGTTCCCCTCCAAATTACTCACCATCTTGACTTGGAAATCCTTCCAAACCAGGCACATCCTGACTATGATAGCAGTGACAGCAGGGTAGGAAGTGTTTGGGCTTGTGCCTATACGCTCCCACTCACCTGGCCGGCTGCATTCTTCATTGTTTGGTTTCTCCATTCCTCTTTTGTATCAAAGTTCACCTTTTCTTCTTTTCTGCGGCTGTGGTGGAGGAAGGTGGTTAGTGAGGGCCCGCTGTGATGGCCATGTGGTGGTCCCTGAAGGCCATTCCCCGTGGTCATAACGGCTACGGCTTTACCAAGATTTCATCAAGGTCTGCTCCCTTCCTCCTGCCGGCAGTTTCAGCGGTGGCTATTGCGGTGGTGATATGGTGGTTCTGGTTCATTCCTCGTGGCTATGGCGACAATGTGACACCTTCGGGCTGTGACTGAAATGGTGACGGTTTTACCATCAGTGAGTTGGTGGCTCCGGTCTGTCCCTCCTGGCTATGGCAGCAATACAGTGGCTTCAATGTTGGCAATGGCAGAGTGCTGGGCCCGGTCAGGAAATCTTTGCTTTGGCGGCTTCAGGGGCATCCTGTAGCTACTTCAGAAGCCCAGGAGCCATGGAGAGAACTAAAGATGAACTTTGTCCTAAATCTGTCTCACTTATTTCTTTTTATAGTTCCTGTAATAAATATGGTGCTGAATTATGGCAAATTACAGACATCTCATTGTATTTTCATAAATATGTTTAAAACTAAATTGCTATTCTATTCTAAATTGCTGTTCCTTCACTTTAGTTGTTTCAAAACACTGGAACCCCCTTCCAAGTAGCACTGTTGGAGCACCAACAAGGACTACTGTATTTCAAGAAGGTGCCTCACTCTCATTTTCTTGAGGGCATTTAGGGGTGGACCATAAATACTGGCCTAGCCAGCAATGCCCTCATTCAACGAAAGAAAGGTTTAAAAAAAAGATTAGCTCCTCCATAAGCTTGTGAACAGTTTGCAGTTTATGTTCTTGGTCTTCATGTCAAGATAGAGACAATGCAGATATCTCCACATGTACAGCCTTTTAAAGTGAATAGGATAGGGTTTGATGCAAAGGCAGAGAATGCACCAGGAAAGCAAAAGACTTTAGAAAATGTGGTGCTGGAAAAGCACAGCAGCTCAAGCAGCATCCGCCTGAGGAAGGGCTTTTGCCCGAAACATTGATTTTCCTGCTCCTTGGATGCTGCCTGACCTGCTGTGCTTTTCCAGCACCATGCTCTGACTCTAATCACCAGCATCTGCAGTACTCACTTTCGCCTAGACTTTAGAAAATGCTTTGTCCTGTATTCTTCTGGCTAGGCCTGAACAAGGTGACTGAGTTTTCATTGAAGAGTTGGAAACTTTCACCTCAATTACAATTGCAATTCAGTGACTCTATTAAATCAGAGAGACACAGGTATTTAATGAAAAATATTAAGACAAAGAGTAGCGGTTGAAGGGATGGCTGGTATATATGCTGCATAATCCTTCTGTTTGTCAGTGCTATAAACAAAGAGAACACCTCTATGTAATGAATGATTTACTTATATATAATGAGAGATTGGTCATTCCGAGAGTTCTGAGGGTCAAATACTGCAACAGTTGCACCAAGGACATTTGCGTTTCACAAATTATTGAACCAGAGGCAGATATCCAGTTTGGTGATCAACTTTCTCAAAATTATAAGAAGAGATGATAACAAGCTGCATTACTTAAGATCTCCAACATCAGGAGACAAGACAGTCATGACATCATCTTCCTTTCCACTGAAAACATAGAGAAAGCATCTTGGGATGAACCACTTTGGTTACAGAGGTCACAGAGATAAAATGTTCATGATAATAGTTGGCTACTACACCAGTGGATAGAAGTCAAGCAACAGCAGGATCACATATCTAAAGTCTGACTGAGTGATATGCTAATGGAACACAGTATACAGCAATGAAAGAAACTACAAAATGTCACATTATCTTGTTGTTACATCCTCAAGGCAAGATGAAGCCATAGTTAGATGTTTCTTAAATGAAGTTAATACCTTCTTTATCTTAGTGGACTTAATAAATATACTTTGGCAGCACAATAGAAATAAAATCATTACATATAAAGCGGATGCTTTCGCTCAAATTAATTACTGTCAAAGCATTGGTAGTTCATCATGGAGTTCAACATCACCTATTTTGATGTTTTCATATTCAGAAATGCTTTCTAAAGATACATAGAATGAGCATCCTGAGGAAGTGATGCATATGAGTACAAATACAACACTGACAACACATTTGGATAAGTATATGAATAGGAAAGAATTGGAGGGACATGGGCCAGGAGCAGATAGGTGGAATTGGTTCAGTTTGGGATTATGTTCGACATGGACTGGCTGGAACAAAGGGCTTGTTTCCATGATGTTTGACTCTATGTCTCTATAACCTTTCAACAATTATGAAATATCTTTACATTTAACAATATGTCAGTGTAATGGCAATTCTTATATAAAACAATTAGATGATCTAATTTTATGCCTTTCTATTTGTATAATCATATATTTTACACCTAATATAAATTCATAAACTTATGCACTGAACTATTTTGATATAATTAGGTTATTTCATAATTTATTAGATATAATTCTATGTATATATAATTTCTTAATAACTAAAATATGTTCAATATTTCGATGTGGATTTGTTCGGTTTCTAATTATTTGAGTGGAGGCAGGTAAACGTACAAGATTCATTCATTTCCTGAAGGTTTCCTGTTTGACCTACAGATATTACCATCAGGCACGACCATGCATTATTTCCATAGGATGTTACACAAAAATAACTCATACATTGAGTGATTAGCCAATAATTCACTAAACTCCTAGTGGTCCAACCTAACATTTCCTCTTTGTAATGCGAACTAACCTATTGACCATTTACAGAATTTTTGATTTTTATTTCAAAGTCTTAGCACTCACCATTTCTCTTTCACTACATACTTACTCCAAGGTTTTCATGGTGGCTCTAAACTGCTCCAAGTTTGTAATTTTAGCCCATCCATTTAGTTTACTGGCTTGTTATCGTCCCCTGGTATCTGAAACACATTTCTATATTATCCAGAGCAATATTCTGCTATTGTTTGTTCTGTTTAAACGTTTCTCATTGTAGCTGTGTGTTCTGCTCATTGAATGGAATAAGAATGAAGCTGCCAAACTGAATCTTAAACACTTTTCCAAGAACTGTGTGTTAAATAGATGATTCAAAGATCAGACAGCATCATTAAATAGCTACAGTCCATTTAGTGATTGTTTCCAAGTGGATATTTTCAGGCATTCATTGCTGAATCAACAAAGATGCGGAACAAAACTCTAAATCATTAGGCAAAAGATTTCTATTGCATTTAATGTCAACAAAACACTTCTTTTGATGTTAACTTTAGATAGCATTTGTCAATTTCATTTTATTGGTCTTAAATATAATTTAGAAGTACACAGCTTATAACAAATGCCAAGTATTGTTTCTAAAACTTAAGACTTGAGACATGATACAATCAAATGTAAATTGCATTCTGTGGGGAAAAGTGAAATTTGCAATTTAAGGTGATGCATTATTGTAAATTCATTGGAAAAAAGTCTTATGTTAACAAATTTCCTTTCTATATTGAAATGAGTTGTCACATTGCGAAAAAGAAACTAAGTCGCTGACTCCATAGATAGGATTAATGTTTGAACTATAGGCAGAATGTGTAGGCTTCTTTAGTTCCACACTGATTTTATTAATCCAATCAAGAAAGATTACCATAGCAACAAACAACAAAAATGCTGCAGCCACTGACTGCTTTCTGAAAAGGACTTCAAAAGGAAGATGCTCCAAAGAACGTTGCAGGAATAATATGTCATTTTACTTTCAATACATTTTGCAACAGTGCCTGAGCATAGCAACATAAAAGACTTTGAATCATTCAAAAAAAAGACAGCTGGTTAAAAGAAGCACCAAGAATGCCTTTAAAGAACTTTGCTGAATAAACATTTTGTTTCTTTAAGGTTTTTAAGTTGCTGGTTTTTGCACTGATTTTAATGCTTGTTCTGGAAGATACCAATTTTAAAAGACACCTTGTTAGATCCTCCAGTAATCATATCTCTGCAATAGTTCCATAGTTTAATGTGAAGTTATATTTGATGTGAGGATGGCGCTGTGCCCAGGATGGTTTGTGCCCACACTTCTGAGGTGCTGAGTTCATTATCTTAAATCAGCTATCATAAAAAGTGCTGTATGCAGGCCATGTATCTCCTTCATATGGGGAAGAAAAATAAATCAAACGTTTGTCACTCCCTAACTATGATTTTTCCATTAATATAAGTTACAGCTAGTCACCTGTCCCATATTTTTCACAGGAAAACAGTATGCTTGAGACATGCTAAGCAGAAATAATAAAGAATCATAGGCTAAACAGCAATTAAAAGTGCAAGAATATTTGATAGTCTGTTCTTAAAATGAAACACAAAATGAAGATTAATATATTACCATTCCCACACTTTGCTCATTTTCCACTTTTTGAAGAAGATATTGGACTTAAAGAGGGTTAAATGTACTTGATTTTAAAATTCTCATCCTTGGTTTCAAATCTGTTCATGGCCTCCACCCTCTCTATCCCTGGAGCTGTACAACACTGAGATATGTACACTCTTCTAATTCTGGTCCTTCAAACGACTGCAATTTTAATCACCCATCACCAAAGGCTGCTTTAACTTCACTAAGCTCTGATATGTCCTCTCTAAATCTCATTGAGAATGGTGCCAATGCATGGAGACAGTATAAACTTTTTGCAGTATTTTATAATGAATACACATGACAATAAATGATTCAATTCAGTTCAATACATTTCTTTTCTATCCTCCTTTAAGACACTCCTTAAAACTCATCCCTTTGTGTAAGCTTTTGACCATTTGCACTTATATCCCTTGTGGATTCGTGAAAGTTGCTGTTCAGTAGCATTCCTGTGCCCATCCTGTTGCATATTTTAGTTAAAACTGTTGTATAAATGGGAATTTTGTTGTTGTTCTGAAGTAATGCAGAATAAGGGAGCAGAAACCATCTTTCCTGAAAGAGTCGATGCTAGTTAAATTGAAAATTTCAAGGTATCAATAGCTTTTGTGTGTTGGCAAAGGGAATTAAGTAATCCAAGGCAAAGGTTGTGAATGGAGTTGAGGTACAAATCAGCTATGTTTTAAGTGAATGACACTTCAGTTTTGTGTGTCACTCGTCTGCTCTCGTTCCTATGGTATACCAGACACAGGCATCAAAGATTTATGCACAAAATATCAGTGCAAGGGACAAAGAGTCAATTCTTGGGTTAAATGTGAACATTTCAACTAAAAAAATCCTCATTTCAATCCCTTATGTTTCAGTGTTTCTTTAAGTGATCAATATTCTTACAATGTACATTGAATACTTGCTACCAAAAAATAATCTGTCAACTCAGACTGGCACCATATTGATTGTAAAACTAGCCACACTCAAACAATACAGCACATACTGTGCATGTGTTATGCATGGGGCACAGCTAAGTGGATCGCCATCTCCCTGGCAAATACTTTTGTTTGTGTTGTGCATGCCATTTTTTCAATCACCCTTGTAAGCCTTTGTCCTGAATCAGTGCAGGGTTTGCAATGAGCTACAAACCATTTTTCAAAGGTAATCTAAAATGTAGCTTCGTTCCCTTGCTGCTAAATCTGTCTGGTTCATAATATGGTGCGAAAAGCAATCAATATAATGGTTTAAAACAATTTAAGATGAGAATTGGAAGCCTATGAATTATGAAAGGTCAAAGAATTCCATTTTTGTCTATAAGTTACTTTATATAAAAGTAACAATTCTGCTTAAATTGTAAAACGTGTTTCCCCATCCACTGTCTATTGGGAGAAAGAGGATTTAACTCTAATGAGAAAAAGCTAATAATGTTGATGCCAAAGGTTACAATAACCTACTGCATAAAGGACTGCAATTAAAAACCTCACTTTAAACACTTATCTGTACCCTGCAAAAGTCAGTGTCTTTGGCAGAGAGAACAGGGGAGGACATTGGAATTTAAAGTAACCTTATTGTGAAGGTCTGAATGAACTTACACACTCTTTAACCACAAGTCGGACAGTGGGGGATGGGAAGATACAATCGGACACGTTCAGCAAATAGAGGCTCAGGATTACTGTTTACTGACTGCCAGGTTTATTGAAAAAAGTTTAGCTTCGTAACCTGATCCAATCTGATCCGCTCCTGATAGTTTAAAATGACCAGGTGATTGTAACCGGCCCTTGCCGATTGATAATGACAGATGGATTAGCTCATTCTTTCTTTATCTTTGTCGACCTGCATTTTCTCTCCAGTAGAATCAGGCTGCCGCCTGGTTTGACCGCACAGTCTATTTGGGATCCGAATGGCCACAGGTCGGGCTGCACACCACACATCCAGACTCTGGGAGACAGCAGAATTAAAGCGGATCAAATGTAAAATGTAATTAAAGTGTCCTGATGAGTAATCGGTCAGTCACTTGTGGAATTGTGGATTCAGCTCAGTTCCTGTCTCCTGTGTGGCTGTCTTGCAGAGTGGTGTAAAATTCTCGGCTTTGCCTTCCCTGCCAGCTGTTTCCCCAGCCTGCCTGCCTTAGTAGCCATGTGGACGAGTTGATGAGGGTGGCGGTGAGGGGGTGTGGAGGTCTTTCCAGTTGACTCTTTGAACAGCTTTGCGTTGTTTTGTTAAAAGAAAAGAAAAGGAGGCTACAGTTTTGGCACCTCATACTTCACGTTCCTCCGTCTTATTCTGAGCAATCGCACCTCTGTGTGAGAGTTGACCTGGTAATTACCTTTCACCCCAATGCTGCAAGATCTAACAGGTCCTATAATGGATGGCACTGATGGTGTGTGCTTATGACTTAGCCACATCTGGCTAACACCAAAAATGGGCACGATTGATCATTCAACCATCCTCAGAACAACTCGAACAGTACAGTTTCAGTACAAGTTGCTCAGAAATCTATAAACTGGTAAATCTAGCTGTTTGTCATTTATATAAATGATTTGGATGTGAACACAGGCGGTATAGTTAGTAAGTTTGCAGATGACACCAAAATTGGAGGTGTAGTGGACAGCAAAGAAGGTTACCTCAGATTACAAAGGGATCTTGATCAGATGGGCCAATGGGCTGAGGAGTGGCAGATGGAGTTTAATTAAGACACGGATGATCCCTGGAATGACAGGTCTAGCATATGAGGAACGGCTGAGGATACTGGGATTGTATTCGTTGGAGTTTTGAAGATTAAGGGGAGATCTAATAGAGACGTACAAAATAATACATGGCTTTGAAAAGGTGGATGCTAGGAAATTGTTTCTGTTAGGCGAGGAGACTAGGACCCGTGGACACAGCCTTAGAATTAGAGGGGGTCATTTCAGAACAGAAATGCGGAGACATTTCTTCAGCCAGAGAGTGGTGGGCCTGTGGAATTCATTGCCACGGAGTGCAGTGGAAGCCGGGACGCTAAATGTCTTCAAGGCCGAGATTGATAGGTTCTTGCTGTCTAGAGGAATTAAGGGCTACGGGGAGAACGCTGGTAAGTGGAGCTGAAATGCGCATCAGCCATGATTGAATGGCGGAGTGGACTCGATGGGCCGAATGGCCTTACTTCCACTCCTATGTCTTATGGTTTTATGGTCTTAAATGCGAGGTGCTGCATTTTGGGAAAGCAAATCTTAGCAGGACTTATACACTTAATGGCAGGGTCCTAGGGAGTGTTGCTGAACAAAAAGACCTTGGAGTGCAGATTCATAGCTCCTTGAAAGTAGAGTCACAGTTAAATAGGATAGTGAATGTATGCTTTTCTTTATTGGTCAGAGTATTGAGTATAGGAGTTGGGAGGTCATGTTGCGGATGTACAGGGTGTTGGTTTGTCCACTTTTGGAATATTGCCTGCAATTCCGGTCGGCTTCCTGTCGGAAAGATGTGAAACTTGAAAGAGTTTCAGAAAAGATTTACAAGGATGTTGCCAGGATTGGAGGATTTGAACTATAGGGAGAGGCTGAATAGATTGGGGCTGTTTTCCCTGGAGCATCGGAGGCTGAGGGTCACCTCATAGAGGTTTATAAAATCATGAGGGGCATGGATTGGATAAACGGACAAAGTCTTTTCTCTGGGTTGGGGGGGTCCAGAAATAGAGGGCTTAGGTTTAGAGTGAGGGGGAGAGACATTAAAGAGACCAAAGGGGCAACATTTTCACACAGAGGATGGTGCATGAATGGAATGAGCTGCCAGAGGAAATGGTGGAGGCTGGTACAATTACAACATTTAAAAATCATCTGGATGGGTATTTGAATAGGGAGGGATTAGAGGAATATGGGCCAAGTGCTGGCAAAATGGGACTAGATTACGTTGGGATATCTGGTCGGAATAGACGAATTGGACTGAAGGGTCTGTTTCCATGCTATACAGCTCTGTGACTCTATGACTCAGTAAGCATGTAACCAAATATTAATTTGAAACAAGAAGCCTGGAATTTCATCCCTGAGAACAAATTGGGAGATGCATCTAAAAGCACAATCAAAGTTATCAAGGTATCTACAATTATCGTCTTAGTCTTATTGGAATATGTGCAAAACTTAGCGTGAGAGTATATGTGCATGAATAAGTCTACACAAGAAAATGACCAACCCACTACTAAAGTCTCTTCCCACTTTGAATCTTCAAATTTACCGTTCCTGCTTTTTTGTTAAGCATTATCCTTTCATATTAGGCACAGTGGCAAATCAGGGGAGCTCTTCAGCTTTTAACTTTTCTACAAAACTAACTTGAAAGTCGAGCAGGTCTGAGGGAGGGTGAATATTTTTTCTCAAAAAAGAAGGGCTCAAAAATTGCAGTCAGTGCAAAAGATTTTCTTGTCTCACACAAAAGGCAGGAATTGTTGGAAAAATCCAGCAGGTTTGGCAGCATCTGTGGAAGGAAAGAAGAGTTCATGTTTCAGGGCCAGTGCCCCCTCTTCAGAGCAGGTTATCTGGTCAGACTTGGCTGTCTTTTCCTCCATAAATTCAATAATATTTTTTAAAACCATGTGTGTGTGTGTGTGTGTGTGTGTGACTTGCGCACAACATGAAGGGCAGCACGGTGGCTCAATGGTTACCACTGCCCTGTCAGCGCCAGGGATCCTATTTCAATTCCAGCCTCGGGCTACTGTCTGTGTGGAGTTTGCACATTCTCCCCATGTCTGCATAGGTTTCCTCCAGGTGCTGGATTAATGGTCTGGAAGAGCACAGCAGTTCAGGCAGCATCCAAAGAGCAGCGAAATCAACGTTTCGGGCAAAAGCCCTTTCATCCCACAGTCCAAAGATGTGCAGATTAGATGCATTGGCCATGGGAAATTGCTCAGAGTGTTTAGGGATATGTAGGTTTGGTGCATTATTGGGGAAAATGTAGTGTAGTAGGGGAATGGGTCTGGGTGGGTTACTCTTTGGAGGGTCTGTGCGGACTTGTTAGGCCAAATGGCCTGTTTCCACACTTCTATGAATCTCCAGGACAAATTCTCTAATATGTGAAAGGCCATTCGTAGGTGATACAGCACAGTGGAATTGTGTTGAATGATACCAATGCTGCTTGTTATTGAAATGCTAAGTTGCACACAACGTTGGTAGAGCAAAACAAAGGCACTCTCGGACCAATGAGTAAGTGTCATGGAAAGCTCTGCCCCATTACCAATTGCTTTTCATTGGGAGGAGGTTGAATGGTAATCCAAGTGGAAGGGAGATTTACTGAATTGGATTAGACAATTGGCGTCCATTTTGGGTTGCAGGGTAGTAAAGGCTTTTTGCTTATTGATAATGTACACAAATACAAACCAACAGATATTTTCATTGAACTAATGCCCAGATTAGCTCTGCACCAGTCACTCATTGGAAATTAATTTCATGCTCAATACTATCATTTGGTACTGCAAATAACTCCATAATTCTGCATCAAGCATTTTTTAAAGTTGTCTTATTCTTACTCAGACCATTGAGAATAGGAGTTGGGATGTCATGTTAAGGTTATACAGGACGTAGGTGAGGTCACACTTGGAGAACTATATACAGTTCTGGTCACCCTGCTATAGGAAGAATATCATTAAATTGGAGAGAGTTCAGAAAAGATTTACCAGGATGTTGTAAGGATTGGAGGGTTTGAGTTATAAAGATAGGCTGGGACATTTTTCCCTGGAGTGTGGGAGGTTGAGGGGTCACTTTATCGCAATTTATAAAATCATGAGGGGCATAGATAAGGTGACTAGCAAAGGGGTTTTTTTTTTCCTTAGGACGGGGTAGTTCAAAACAAGGGGGCATTTTTTAAGGCGAGAGGAGAAAAATTTAAAAAGAACTTGAGGGGCAACTTTTTCACACAGTGGATGGTCCGTACGTGGAATGAGCTGCCAGAGGAAGTGGGAGATGCACATTTTGCCCTTCCATACTAAAACTGTCTTCACTTACAGGATCTGTATCCCTTTATTCCCTTCTTATTCATGTGTTCATCCAGGTGCTTCTTGAATGCTGTTATGATGTTTGCTTCCACCACCTCCTCAGGCAGCGCGTTATAGGTATTCACCACCCTTTGTGTGAAAAACTGGCCTCACGCAACTCTTTTCAACTTCCCCTCCTGCACCTTGAACCTGTGTCCCCTAGTAATTGACCTGTCCACTCTGGGAAAAAGCCCCATACTTTCCAATCTATCCATGCCATTCACAATCTTATAAACTTCTCTCATGTTGCCCCTCAACCTCCTGCGTTCCAATGAAAATAAACCCAGTCTAACTAACCTTTCTTCATTGCTAAACTCCCCTGTACCAGGCAACATCCTGGTAAACCATTTCTGTACTCTCTCCAAGTCTGCTAGCTTTGATACCCATTGACCCTCACCAAGTATTTTCCATCATGCCTTCACGAAATTTCCTAATTCTGTTTGAGCTTGCTGATACAGGCGTTATGCTGAAAGAAATCTCAAAATATCCTAGTGTACCATAACATTATAAACAGAGAATTGCTTTCACAGTCTGGTGGTGCACATTGGAAGAATGTGCCACTTGGTGATGCAGTGTAGCCTCAAGTCCAGGAGGATTCTCACTTTGTTCCACAGTCTGTGCTGAGATAGCTAACCTCAGATGAAGGCAGGCAAGCCCACTGCAGTGTAACTGAGCCAGGCAAGGGAGAAAAGCCAGTGTAAATCCTCATCCAGAACCCAGTTAAAAAAATCGCACAACACCAGGTTATAGTTGTGTGATTTTTAACTTTATCAATCCCAGTCCAACACCGGCACCTCTACATCCTGAACACAGCAATGCAGGAAAATGTATGGCTATGGTTGTCAGATGAGGGTGGGATGCCATAGGCTGTGATACCCCCTTGCTAAATCAGTGTGCAATCTTGTTTGATTCACACATGATACAGGGTGGATGTAGTTAGAATCTTACAGAAGCTTCAGCTACAGCCTTCAAGGGGGTGGGGTAGGGGTGGGGGCAGAAGTAATTTTCAATGTTACTTGTATTGCTGAATTCCTGCGCTCATTGAGGTGAGATATTAGTTCCAGGCATAGACTTGTTTGTTCCAATTTACTGCATCAAATCAATGTCAATCACTCTCAAGTTCTCCAGTGACAAACTTGCTGGGCAATGCGCATGAATGGGTGTCCCAGCCAAGAATAGAGTTGGTTTCAACTTCAATGTCTTCGGTGTTGAAATCTGCACTGTAAGTTTAATATCAGTGCAAAGCAATTTCAACTTCAAACTGACACAAACTTTGTGGCATGGGGGAGGGAGGGGTTCATTTTGACACCAACAATAACTGAAGCCAGGAAAGGTAGTTAAACAGGAGGCAGACAGTACATCACACAATTTCACACAATTGCCCTGTGTCAAATTTGCTCTCCATGGGGTGTAAATTGGATGACAAGTTTGGAATGCAAACTGAAGCAAAGTGGATTTCCACCTTCTCCTTCAGCAAGTCTGTTACCTCAACATTCTGGCTTTTTGTTGGATTTGTTGCCTGTATTTCCAACATAATCAGCAGAATAGGTGAAACTTGACATTGGTAGTTAAGTTGTAATCGGATTGTATTCATTGATACAGTTGAGTAAAATTGATGCAGAGTAACGTTGGTGCAGAGTAATATCGATGTTGGGGCCAAACAATAAGACTTCGCCTCTTATCTCAAAGAAGCCAGGGCTCAATTTCATGAGAAATAAAAGCAGAGAGGGTGCTGGAGAAGCTCGCAGTATCTGTGGAGAGAGAAACAAAGTTAACGTTATGAGTCCAATATGATCCTTCTTAAGAACTCTGCTAACTCTGTTTCTCTCTCTGCAGATGCTGCCAGGCTTCTGAGTTTCTCCAACACTTTCTGTCTTTATTTCAGATTTCCAACACCCGCAATATTTTTGCTTTCTTTTGTTTTTATGTTATTTTTGCTTTCACCTCGGTGGCGGAACTCATTTGACAATTTATTCTTCTGCTTTGCCCCTAAGATTCTGCACCTGGGTGCCTTTGTACTTAAGATGGGACCATAAGTGGCAACTTGTAAACTTTTCATGGTCCTCATGTGAGTATATGTGATGATAAATCACATTTGTTTAATTGAGAGGTGGGCTGAGAGGAAATGCCTTGTGAAGGGATCAAGCTCATGATCACTAATGATTTCCTGCTGAAGTGCAATACATCATTTGAGACCCATCCCACCAGGCTTCACAAACAATTCAACAATCCTGCCTTTAACAAGCTGTTATCAAAGCTCAAACTAAGGCAAATACATAATTCTACCAACCAGCAACTTGATGGGAGCACACTGCTGATGAAAGATTGTTATGACATTTTCACAACTTGTACTTGAACATGCATCCATTAAGGAGTCCATACCGGAGCAGGGTAAGAGAAAGTTGGGATCATGAACGGCACATTTATGCTAATATTTAGTTCCCAGTTGAGTTCGATTTGGATGTTACTGAGATCCAAGGAAATGAAAAGAACATGGCCCATTTACTCTGTGTAAACTGCGAGTTTATTCTTAATAGTTTTAAAACCTTTGGAAAATCCAAGCCACTTGGTGATTTGAGGGTTTTGCCAACATCACAATATTAATGGTTCATCTCTGAGCAACATTAATCCAGTAGTGATACAGGACTGAGACTGAAATTCAGAGATTAAATCATTCTTCTAACACAAAATCCAAATTCTGCTCCTGTGTTTTAAGGTCTTTCAGAAGACGGTGGTGAACTGATTTCTTGAACTGCTGCAGCCTAGAGAGTGTGGGTGTATACACTGGACTGTTTAGAGGAGAGCTTTTGTTTTTGACAGAACAGCGATATACTTCACATGTGGCTCACGGGAGAATACAAATGTTGTGGTGCTCCATGCATCTGCTTTCCTTGTTCTTCCGGGTAGTAGAGGTTGTGGGTTTGGAATTTGCTGTCAAAGTAAGCAGATTTAGGGGCTCATTGGTCATGAGAGCCTGGCTCAGTGGTAGCACACATGCCTCTGGAATGGAAGTTTGGTTCTCACTGTAGGATTTTAGCGCACAGTGGTTGAACTGAAGATTTCAGTGGTAAAGTTTTGTCAAAGGAGCAGAAAAATAGTACGGAAGGCATGAGTGCCATTTTCCTGGATGTCCCATCTTG
This sequence comes from Chiloscyllium punctatum, assembly GCF_047496795.1. Taxonomy (NCBI): domain Eukaryota; kingdom Metazoa; phylum Chordata; class Chondrichthyes; order Orectolobiformes; family Hemiscylliidae; genus Chiloscyllium; species Chiloscyllium punctatum. The sequence goes on along the minus strand of NC_092749.1, from coordinate 103,256,433 downwards.
TGCACTTTAATGTCCTATGTTCATGGAAGGCCTTCTGTGTGTACAAGTCTTCTTTCGCAGAGTTGGAAATATGTTATAAAGACAGCATGGAAATCAATTGTTCAACCCAATCACACCATGTTGGGGCTTACCTTCCCCACAAGGGAGGTGATGACCTAGTGGTATGATTGCTGGATTGTTAATCCAGAGACCCAGTCATGTCCCAAAGACCTGGGTTCAAATCCCACCGTGGCCGATGGTGGAATTTGAATTCAATGCATTAAAAAAAAGTCTGGAATGATAACAATGAATCCATTGTCAGAAAATATCCACCTGATTCATGAATGTCCCTTAGGGAAGGAAACTGCCATCCTTACCTGGTCTGGCCTACATGTGATGCCAGATTGGCAGCAATGTGGTTGACTCTTAACTATCCTCTGGCCAGTTAGGAATGAGCACCCAAGTCCCGTGAATGAATTTTAAAAAGTTGTAGACCTTTGACTGCCATGTTCTAATGCATTTTTACTGTCTTCTTTTAGCCAGCCATCGAACCAATTCTGAAATTTTGCATAATCTTTTCTTCAGTCGGCATCTCTGGTACCTGGTAAAGAAAACTCCACACCTCTGTCCTAAATCTCGTACAATTAATATACAGTCCCTTGTTCTAGATTACTTAATCTTAAGGAAACACTATTCTGATCTATCCTTGCCTCACTTCAAACACGTCCATCAAATTACCTGGAGGCAAGGTCATTGAGTATATTTAAAAACAGAGATGGATAAGCTCTTGATTGCCAAGGGGATCAAAGGTTATGGGGAGAAAGCAGGAAAATGGGGTTGAAAAACCTATCAGCCATGATTGAATGGTGGAGCTGACTCAATGGGTTGAATAGCCTAATTTCTGGTTCTGTGTCTTATATCTTACCCTGTAATCTCCTCTATGCACATTTTAAAATTTTTTTTTGTATTTATATTTTCTGATGCCATAAAGTATCCTTGTGAATCTGTACTGTATTATCCCATTCGCTCCAGTATGCTTCCTATATTGTGGAGCCAAGGATGCACATAATACTCCCCACTATGTTCTCAGTGAGTTTAATTTTATATAAGTAGCCCTTCACCCACCTTTCTAATAAGTGATGTGGAGATGCTGGAAGCAATTAGACATTCTTTTTGAAAAAAGAGAATCAACAGTGAAAAAAAAACAGAATTTACTACAATGTAAACCTCTCTGGTGATAATGACAAGACTGTGTAGCTTGTCCTTGGCCTGAACAATTCTACCAATCTTTCTAAGCCTGTGTAACCTTCACAGCCCTAGCGGGTCTGTGTTAGCAAACAACATGTGGCCTCTGAAGCCGAACTGCTCGCAAAGGAGACAAGCTGCCTCTTTCTTATTCTCTTCAGTAATCATGGAAACCTGCTCCTCTCACATACTGGTGCCAACTTTTTCCCTGGTCCAAGAACTTCCTTCTTGGAAACAGATGACTCCTTTTTTGTCGACACCAATATATTGGAGTGCATAACAAAACAAAGAATATGTTTGTCTCCATTCTTCTGAAAGCAGACTGTTATATGTGCAATCAGTGCACTAGGAGACACTCCCTCATGAGCTGCAGCAAATTGAAACTGCCAAGATGCTGATTCACACACAGCGAGGGCTATTACAATGTTAATAATGTAAAAGTTTTATGGTCTTCGATCCATTGAGGATTCTTCTGCCTTGGCCTCAGTGAAAGAACTGATTGTAGAGACTTTGAAAGTTGCAACAGGAATTAAAAATGGAAACAGCTGCAGCGTTGAATTTACTTTCTCTTTGACTCCAATTTTTGTGCCCTGGAGCTGCTAACCTATAGTTTTGCTTGATGTCTGTTTGACTTAGGAGCCCCATAAGCAAAAGATTTTGGCAGGCAAATAGCCCAGAATTATTATATAAGCCGACACAAATGTATAACTAATTTCTTGATCCTGAAAAGTTGTGTGCAAACTTTCAGGCACACTGGAAGGCATCCAGTGCCATATCTAAATTGTTACATATCAAGCGCAGAGTTACATAATGGGTTATACATAATTAGTTACCATGTCTCAGATAATTCTTAAGAAGCAAAATCCAAGACAATATATTTCAGCTGACAAGCTTCAGAATTCCACTTCAACACTACTTTGATTTATTCTGTTGGCATAATTGGAGTTTGTGGTGGGGGCCCCCCTGTCATCTGTGGTGTGATTGCTTTATAAGCTGAGTATACTGAAGAGCCAAGGACCACGGTGACACCACATGATCAGAAGCCACCGCATGCTAGACTAAAGATGGACACACATGTCACTCTGCAACTGAGTTATCAGTTCATTTAAGAAAACATGTTTGGGATTTTCATATAAATTTCATCAATATTAATTACCAATGCAGCATGAGTGTGATAACTTTGTGACATAAAATGTAAGCACAGGAGTAGGCAATTCAGCCTCTCGAACCTCTTCATGGCTGATCTCATAAGAATGCAACATCACCAACCTTTGAACTTGCTGAGAAACCTTCACATCTATTCTCTATTTTATTATTTATTTTATTCCAAGTTAAGCTTCACCTTGGTTTTAAAACACTGTCCTTATTTTCAAATTTCTCCCGTTACCTTTCCTCCCTATATCTGTGTGCTTCAGTCCAATGACACTCAGATACCTAAGCGGTTTGCACATCCCTAGTTTTAGTCACTCCAGACTGGGGATAGTGCCTTCTGCGGCTCTAAGTCTTGGGAATTTCTCCCTAGCCCCTTCTGACTGCCTCTTTCTATTTCTCCCTCTTTCCTCCTTTAAGATGTTGCTTAAAACCCACCTCATTGACAGAACATTTGCTCAACTACAGCTTATATGACTCGATACAATGACAGTATTTCAAAGTCACCTGGATGGGTATATGAATAAGAAGGATTTAGAGGGATATGAGCCAAATGCTGGTAAATGAGACTAGATTACTTTGGGATGTCTGGTCAGTATGGATGGGTTGGACCGAAGGGTCTGTTTCTGTAATGTGCATCTCTATGACGGTATGTCATACCTATTCTGACAATGCTCTTGTGAAATATCCTGGTATGATTCAATTCCTGAAGGGCTACAAAAATGTAGGTTTGTATTTTGAGTTGTTTGTCTTTATGACCTTCTGTGAGTGGAGCTAACATTGGAGTCTCAAGAGAAGGAGGAATAATTGATTTGTTTTCCTTGGAATAAGGCTTCGAGAATATCCAAATAACATTTCTGTGACTATTAAGGGCATTGAAACAATTGGTCTTGTCATCTTGTCTATGATAGCAAAAAGTTCAAACATTAGTCATTCTAGTTAAATATTAGGAGGTTAGCAACAAGAAAATAAAAGTGAATAGGTTTTATTTCAAAATAGCAAAATGGCCCCTGAATTGGGGAGGGCAAGTGGACTCGACTGGGAAGCAAAGGGATGAAAACGAAAGGTCAGGTGTCAGGCTTTAAGATCAATGATCTTTATCAGTTCCTGCATTGCATTAAGCTGGACACTTAATGTAGGGGACAGAATGTACTAACTTCAAGGTGAGTGAATATACTGTCGCAACCAGGTGAGGAGGAATAGAATGGCTTACCTCTTTGCCAAAGTCCTCATTTGAATGTAAAAAACTATATCTAAAAGGAATATACTTTAAAAAGATGGGTGGCATTGTGACTCAGAGGTTGGCACGGTGGCTCAGTGGTCAGCACTGCTGCCTCATAGCACTAGAAACCCAGGTTTGATTCCAGTCTCAGGCAACTGTCTGTGTGGAGTTTGCACATTCTCCCCGTGACTGTGGGGGTTTCCTCCAGGCGCTCCGGTTTCCTCCCACAGTCCAATGATGTGCAAGTTTGGTAGATTGACCATGCTAAATTGCCCATAAAGTCAAAGGACCACTGCTGTGGGAAATGCAGGTTTACAGGGATAGGGTCAAGGGGTGGATCTGGGCGGGATACTCTTTGGAGGGTCAGTGATGACTCAATGGGCTGAATGTAGGGACTCTAAGCTTGTCAACTATACGAGCACTGAACTGTTTCTGTGCTGTGACTGTAAGGGACACAATCATACATGGCTCCCTGTGTTTTACAACAAGAAAAAGAGGGTTGCATTTATTGAACTTAACCTGGTCCCAAAAAAAAATGCTACATACACACTTGGGTTTGCCTGTACAAAAATAGAGGATAAAGTCACTTATAAGATAAATCTGAAGTCCAATGGAAGTTAAACTGATATAGTTTGTTTCGGCTGATGACTTGGTTGAATCCAGAATGTTCTTTTGGTTTCACCATCAAGGTGGTTTAAAAATGTCGGTGTATGTTTAATCTGTTCTTTGAGAGAGAGCGGCTGCTGGAGTGAGTTCTTCAACAATCTCTCTGTCTGGAGCATGCCAATAGTCAGGAACTGCGGACAGGGAATGGATGCACAAAGGGAGAGAGTGGGAGACTGTGACAATACCGTGTCTCTAAGAGATATGTTCTGTCCTGTAACTCTTCCAGAGCGGGGTTGTCACAGTGATGCTGACATGTCTCCTTCAGACAGGCAGTTGGTAAACCTCCTGGAGTTCTCCCTGGGTGTTTTTTTTTAAAACAGACAACAGGATCAAGAGTGAGTATGGTCAGGCTCACACAGACACAGAGGACGTTAACTTTGCCTTTCAGTTAGTGAGTGGGTTTGGCTGGCTGCTGCAGCAAAAAGCTGGAGTTCTCTGCTGCTATAGTGAAGCCTTAGACAAAGAGGCTTCCACTTAAAAATTAAAAAGGGCAGATTTCTTTGGCATTCCTTTCTATCGGATGGGATGGTGGCTGCACTTGAGAATAATAGCTGTGTTGCTGAATTGCCTTTGCCAAGAGTGTGTTTATGGGATGCTGATTATATTCTAACAGTTGATGATTAGTGGTTAAATAGTCCATTATCTTGTTAGGTATTTCAATAGAGTAAGGTCATTCCAATTTGTCTTTTTGTTGTATTTTAACTGTGTTATAGAAACTAAAGTAACGGACCAATATCTGGAACATTGTGCTTTATATTTGCCTTTTTTAAAAAAAAACATATAAAAGTTAGGGTCTGTATTATCTCCACAATATACTTTGAGAGTCATAGAAACATACAGCATGGAAACAGACCCTTCAGTGCAACCTGTCCGTGCCGACCAGATATCCCAACCCAATCTAGTCCCACCTGCCAGCACCTGGCCCATATCCCTCCAAACCCTTCCTATTCATATACCCATCCAAATGCCCCTTAAATGTTGCAATTGTACCAACCTCCACCACATCCTCTGGCAGCTCATTTCAAACATGTACCACCCTCTGTGTGAAAAAGTTGTTCCTTAGATCTCTTTTATATCTTGCCCCTCTCACCCTAAACCTATGCCCTCTAGTTCTGGACTCCCTGACCCCAGGGAAAAGACTTTGCCAATTTACCATATCCATGCCCCTCATAATTTTGTAAACCTCTATAAGGTCACCCCTCAGCCTCCGACACTCCAGGGAAAACAGCCCCAGCCTGTTCAGCCTCTCCCTATAGCTCAAATCCTCCAACCCTGGCAACACCCTTGTAAATCTTTTCTGAACCCTTTCAAGTTTCACAACATCTTTCCAATAGGAAGGAAACCAGAATTGCACGCAATATTCCAACAGTGGCCTAACCAATGTCTTGTACAGCTGCAACATGACCTCCCAATTCCTGTACTCAATACTCTGACCAATAAAGGAAAGCATACCAAATGCCTTCTTCGCTATCCTATCTACCTGTGACTTCACTTTCAAGGAGCTATGAACCTGCACTTCAAGGTCTCTTTTTTCAGCAACTCTCCCTCGGACTTTACCATTAAGTGTATAAGTCCTCCTAAGATTTGCTTTCACAAAATGCAGCACTTCGCATTTATCTGAATTAAACTCCATCTGCCACTTCTCAGCCCATTGGCCCATCTGGTACAGATCCTGTTGTAATCTGAGGTAACCCTCTTTGCTGCCCACTACACCTCCAATTTTGGTGTCATCTGCAAACTTACTAACTGTACCTCTTATGCTCGCATCGGAGAAAATGAGGACTGCAGATGCTGGAGATTGGAATTGAGACTGGGGTGCTGGAAAAGCACAGCAGGTCAGGCACCTTCCGAGGAGCAGGAGAATCAATGTTTCAGGCAAAAGCCCCTCATCAGGATGTTCTGGTCTGGTCTGGTCCATAACAAGACTCAGACAGAAATTTTGTTTCAGAAGCACCTCATTGGCTTTTACAGAAAGACGGTTTTCTAAACATTAAAGAGCTGACTTGTCACTTGGCTCTTTCTGTCCAATGGACAATTATACTAAGTATGGTTGTGGTAAGGTGGACTCCTAAATGCATGCTCGCTTACATCATTGCGTAATGTCTGGACAAGTACCATTCACAGCCAGAGTCCTGTTCTCCATGTGATCACTTCTCATGACTTGTCTCCACTTAGTTGAGTAACCAGAGTTAAATATTGCACAACACCTGGTTATAGACCAACAGTTTTATTTGGAAGTACTAACCTTAAGTTATCTCGAGAATATGGCTTAAGAGAAGTTCTGGGATTTACATATTAATGAACTGAAACCTGAAAAGATTAAAGACTTATCAGCAATCTAGGTTTGTTTAATATGTCGTTTCAGTTGCCTGATATTATAACTTTTTGCTGTAAATTCTATGTCTTAATATCCTGCTCCACAGTTACCCGATGAAGGAGCAGCGCTCCCAAATAAAGCTGTTGGACTGTAACTGGGTGTCATGTGATTTTTAACTTGTCCACCCCAGTCCAACACCAGCAGCTCCACGTTTTGAATAACCAAGTGATTGTCTGGATACTTTGGACATACTGGGCAAGTGAATTACCCGCATTCATATTCCTTCAGTGTTTTTGTTCCTGGTGGGGCATTACAGATAGATTGTCTCTTCTTGAAAGACACCAACATCTAAAATGCATAATGATGCAAATATTCAGCCATCTTTGAGATTTCAAGTCATTGAAATGAGACACCCCTCTCTCCCCATTCCTGAGTAGTTTTCAACCAGTAAATTCATGAAATATGTTGTTTCTATAAATGATGCCTTTTTAATAGTATGTTTGATGTCAATTCAGGTCCATTGCACAACTGAAATCAGAAGAAGAATCATATTGGACTTGAAACATTAACTCTGTTTCTCTCGTCACAGATGTTGCCAGACCTGCTGAGATTCTCCAGCATGTTTTAGATTAGATTTAGGTTACTTACAGTGCGGAAACAGGCCCTTCGGCCAAACAAATCCACACTGATCCGCCGAAGCGCAACCCACCCAGACCCATTCCCCTACATTTACCCCTTCACCTAATACTACGGGCAATTTAGCATGGCCAATTCACCTAATCTGTTTTTTACTTCCGCTGCACCACACTCTTGGGCTTAGTTATTGCTTTACCATATCTTCTCTTGATGATAAATTAGAATGGACAGAACTTCAGACATGCCAACATTAATTCCATAAATTATTTGCTATTGTTTGATGTTGAAAGCCATCTTAATCTTCATTTCTTAAAGTTTCTCAGTGGTTTTATTTTCAATCAAGTTGCAACAGTAACTTCTTTTATTAATCTGAGTTCATTGAACACATAATCCTTTGCTGTCTCTATTTAAGTAACTGGATAAAAAGTGCAGCTGTCAATTTTTTTGATATTTGACTACGTGTGTGTGGCATGTGCTCTCTGTTCTTTGTGCCATTAATTGTGATTACAGAGAAGGAGAAACTAAATTGAAGTAATAGCTTATAAGCACAAGAGTAGACATTTTAAAGGTATTGTCAGTAAAACTACTGCTTATACATAGAACCTGCTGATATCTCCACACATATCTGAGGTAGAATGGACTGTAGTGGTTCAAGAAGGCAGTTGACCATCACCTTCTCAAGGATGACTAGGGATGGGCAATAAACACTAGATTAGACAGTGATGCCTTCATCCTGTCAATAAATTTTAAAAATCACAAGAACTGGGGATTAAGATGAACAATTATTTAAATTTGCCAGTTCCAGCACCTTTTCTTTCTTCACAGGAAGCTCTATCTAAGCCATGGGGATTGATGGATTTTGGGATACTTGCACACTGCGGGATGGATAGTCCTGATGCAGGCGATACTCATAAATTATTTCAGAGCCGAAGAGCAGTAAGCATTCAAACAGTTCACAGAAGAATTATCATTGCTTCACATGTTGTTGGGACAAAGGAAAATGTGATGACTGATCGGCATACATTCCATCATTGATGGCCAAGGAAACCGTGGGCCCATAAAACAGCACATGGCAACAGCTCCAGCAGTTGGCTTTCATGTATAAACATGGCACTGCAACCAATGAATGAATTTCTGACTGAGTCATTGAATTTTGTGAGTGAGAGAACAGCTTCTCATTGAAAATGGTGACCAGCTCTTCATATAGCTTCTACACACCTTATATTCTCATGCTGTCAGTGTAAAAGACAGCATTTAGATTAGATTCCCTACAGTATGGAAACAGGCCATTTATCCAACAAGTCCACACTGACCCCCTGAAGAGTAACCTATCCAGACCCATTCCCCTACCCTATATTTACCCCTGACATTTCATTAGCCTTTTTGATTACTCTTTCTACCTGTTCAGGAGAGTTTACTGTCCCACGTACATGAAACCCAAATTTCTTTGGACCTCTGCTGTTGTTAACCTTTCACCCTTTAGAAAGTTCCATTCTTTTTAGAGCCAAGTGAATGACCTAAGATTAAAATCTAATTGCTCATTGACTTAATGTGTTAAAATATCTCTTTGCTATTTATATGATCATCAACAAAGCTTAAAATGCCTCACAGGAATAAGAGTGGACTCAGCACCCAATCTTGTCTCTTTGATATGCATTTTCCTATTCTCAAGAGAGAGAAACTGGATAGTGACAATTCCTGACATGCAAGTCAGAGAGGCGACCTTGTGTATCTAATTCACGGAGGTTGACATCAGCATATACCAACCTCACTGCTTCCTCATGATACATCTCCAACTCACAATGCAGTTCTGTACACCCAGAGAAAGTGAAGACTTCAGATGCTGGAGAGTCAGAGTCAAAGAGATGTACAGCATGGAAACAGACCCGTCGGTGCAACCTGTCCATGCTGACCAGATATCCTAACCCAATCTAGTCCCACTTGCCAGCACCCGGCCCATATCCCTCCAATTCCTTCTTATTCATATACCCATCCAAATGCCTCTTAAATGTTGCAATCGTACCAGCCTCCACCACATCCTCTGGCAGCTCATTCCATACACATACCACCCTCTGCGTGAAGAGGTTGTCCCTTTAGTCTCTTTTATATCTTTCCCCTCTCACCCTAAACCTATGCCCTCTAGTTCTGGACTCCCCGACACCAGGGAAAAAACTTTGTCTATTTATCCTATCCATGCCCCTCATAATTTTGTAAACCTTGATAAGATCACCCCTCAGCCTCCGACTCTCCAGGGGAAACATCCCCAGCCTGTTCAGCCTCTCCCTGTAGTTCAGATCCTCCAACCCTGGCAACATCCTTGGAAATCTTTTTTGAACCCTTTCAAGTTTCACAACATCTTTCCGATGGGAAGGAAACCAGAATTGCACGCAATATTCCAACAGTAGCCTAACCAATGTCCTGTACAGCCGCAACATGACCTCCCAACTCCTGTACTCAATACTCTGACCAATAAAAGAAAGCATACCAAACGCCTTCTTCACTATCCTATCTACCTGCGACTCTACTTTTAAGGAGCTATGAACCTGCACTCCAAGGTCTCTTTGTTCAGCAACACTCCCTAGGACCTTACCATTAAGTGTATAAGTCCTCCTAAGATTTGCTTTCCCAAAATGCAGCACCTCGCATTTATCTGAATTAAACTCCATCTGCCACTTCTCAGCCCACTGGCCCATCTGGTCAAGATCCTGTTGTAACCTGAGGTAATCCTCTTCACTGTCCACGAAACCTCCAATTTTGGTGTCATCTGCAAACTTACTAACTGTACCTCTTATGCTCGCATCCAAATCCACCACCACCCTCTGACTTCTACCTTTGAGCCAGTTCTGTATCCAAATGGCTAGTTCTCCCTGTATTCCATGAGATCTAACCTTGCTAATCAGTCTCCCATGGGGAACCTTGTTGAACACCTTACTGAAGTCCATATAGATCACATTTACTGCTCTGCCCTCATCAATCGTCTTTGTTACTTCATCGAAAAGTTCAATCAAGTTTGTGATACATGATTTCCCACACACAAAGCCATGTTGACTATCCCGAATCAGTCCTTGCCTTTCCAAATACATGTACATCCTGTCCCTCAGGATTCCCTCCAACAACTTGCCTATCACGGAGGTCAGGCTCACTGGTCTATAGTTCCCTGTCTTGTCCTTACCACCCTTCTTAAACAGTGGCACCATGTTTGCCAACCTTCAGTCTTCCAGCACTTCACCTGTGACTATCGATGATACAAATATCTCAGCAAGAGGCCCAGCAATCACTTCTCTGGCTTCCACAGAGTTCTCGGGTACACCTGATCAGGTCCTGGGGATTTATCCACCTTTAACCGTTTCAAGACATCCAGCACTTTCTCCTCTGTAATCTGTACATTTTGCAAGATGTCACCATCTATTTCCCTACAGTCTATATCTTCCATATCCTTTTCCACAGTAAATACTGATGTAAAATATTCATTTAGTATCTCCCCCATTTTCTGTGGCTCCACACAAAGACCACCTTTCTGATCTTTGGGGGGCCCTATTCTCTCCCTAGTTACCCTTTTGTCCTCAATATATTTGTAAAAACCCTTTGGATTCTCCTTAATTCTATTTGCCAAAGCTATCTCATGTCCCCGTTTTGCCCTCCTGATTTCCCTCTTAAGTATACTCCTATTTTCTTTATACTCTTCAAAGGATTCACTCGATCTATCCTGTCTGTATCTGACATATGCTTCCTTCTTTTTCTTAACCAATCTCTTGGAAGCCGACGTACCCCTCGTTGCATTAGAGCCAGTCTCAATACCAGAAACTTGGCTGTTTGTGCTATGTTCCCCTGAGAATCCATCACCCCCTGCATTTTCCAAAACAGCATATCTGTTTGAAATGGTTATATTCACAAAAGACTCCTGCTCTAGCTGCCTACCTCTCTTACCCTTCCTGGAGTTAACCTATCTATGTGACTGTATCTGAGACTTTCCCCCTTTCTATAACTGCCATCCATCACATACTGTTGCTGTTGCAAATTCCTCATCGCTTCTATTTGTCTTTCCAACCAATCCACTTGATCTGATAAGATTCGCATCCAACAGCATTTATGGCAGATATAATCCGCAGTAACCCTTAAACTCTGTTTAAACTCCCACATCTGACAAGAAGTACATATCACTGCAAAGGCCATTTTTGCTCCTTCACAATCCACAGACCCAGAAAATAACACTGTCTTATTCCTCTACAAACACTACCACAGGTTAAATTAATAGCTATGGCTTATATTTTAAGTTTAATCAAGAGACTTATCTCCAAAAACATATAATCAAGAAAGAACCCACTGTACCCACTACTGCAGCCTTTCTCTAGGACAGACTTAAAACCACAATTAACTTATCTGATTCTGTGCTGTGAACTTCGCCCAACAGTTCCTCCAAGATTAGTTGTGAAATTCACTGTTTGTTAATTTTCCTAGACGCACTCCGATGTCCAGCGATACACGAATTCAAACAGCAAAGGCAGTAACTGTGCAGGTTTTTGTTTCTCTCTCTCTCTCTCTCTTTCTCTCCTCACCATGTGCTTCCTTTGTCTGCTCTTCTCTCTTTTAAAACTGCTGTTGTTTTGACTTTTTTTTCCAAAGTTCCAAAACAATGGAACAGCATATAAAACAGTAATTGCTGCTCCTGGAATTCAAGGAAATCACCTCGAACACCTAAAATACCTCAAAAAAAGGAGCAGCTCTTACAGCCATAAATATTTCCCGTCCTCCATCTTGGATTACCCAGAATCCCTTTTCTTTTAAAAAGCCTACTGCATCTGGTATTCCCAGGCGGTCTCCCATCCAAGTACTAACCAGGCCTGAGTCTGCTTAGCTTCCGAGATCACGCATTTTCAGACTAGTATGGAGGCGAAAAGTGGGGTGCTGGAAAATCACAGCAGGTCAGGCAGCATCCAAGGGGCAGGAGAGTCGATGTGTTACAGTTTGGAGTACACCATGAACTTTCATTGTAATACTGCTGCTAGGAAACAGGGACAAACACCATCTCATGGATTCGACCAGGGTGAAACTCTGGGCTCTTGTCTTTCTCTCTTAGTGCTCACTTACTTTGCACCTCATTCAATGCTCACATCATATCTGCTTGTGGATGATCAGGGTTAGGGTGCATTGATGATGGAGTGAATTAATTCTTAAAGTGGTGGATATGGTACCAGATAAGGAGGCTACTGTCTCTTGGATGGAGTCAGGATTCTTGAGGGTTATTGAAGCTGCACTCTTCCAGGCAGATGAGGAGTATGCCATCACACTCCTACTTGGTAGACAGGCAATGGGACTCAGGAGCTATGTTAATCACCACAGAATTCCTAGCCTCTGACCTGCTCTTGTCGCTCCTGTATTTATATGTTTGGTTCAGTTTGGTTTCTGGTCAATGGTAGGCCCCAGGATGCTGAAAGAGATTTAGTTAGACCGGCATAATCTCTGATTTTATTTAAGAGGATTACAGAATCAAGTTGTATTACACCCACCCACTCCGCCCCGAGAGTTGCTTAGGATGTTTCACTAATCAGCTGCTCAACAATTGTGAAATAAATTCATTTACAGGAACACATTCAACTGTATCTTAAAGTGTAAATTAACCTGCCTTTCAGAATTACATGTGCCAACATGCAGAGGGTTACAGTATAACACTGCTGTCTCTATCACTTCATCACCTTATTTTAGCACTTTGAGTAAGCTAATATTTACATGACAGAACACGAATATTACTGGAAAGAGGGATATGTTGTTGAAGTTTTTCACCATCCACTTATCAGGAAAAATGCAAAAATGACAAATTTCAAAGGAAGTAGCAACTTCAGCTTGAGGAGAAAAGGGTGCTAATTGGTTGGCAAGTCAACTTTGGTTGTTCGAGGCTTTGCTATGGAGACTGCAGCAGCCAGCATTGTCGCTGAAAGTTTTCGTTTCATCCACAGAAATTGTAAGGCATGGACATGTTCATATTCGCTACAGAAAATAGACTATGCAAACATTTCAAAATTTATCAGTTGGTCTAGCTATGCAGCTTTGTTATGCTTATGGGTGCAACATAAACGCAACATAGAAACCAGTCCTTTGCAGGCAAAAGAAATACTTGTGCCTTTTTAAAATTCAACAAAGATATGTCAGGTATATTCTCCTTGGCGTCACCTTGACCAACCAGAGGCGACTTACAAATCACTGAGCATCCTTTGCTCAGTCCCATTGGAAGTTGGCATTCTTAAGTTTGAGCAGCATTCCTGTTAATTTTGCTTATCTCTGTGTGGGCCTCTGTGTTCTATGTGCAACAGTGACTTCTGGAACGGAAGCTGAAAATCAAAGTCTGGAATTAAGAGTCTAATGATGACCATGAATCCAATGTCAATTGTTGGGAAAATCCCATCTGTTTGACTCTTGTCGCTTAGTAAAGGAAACTGCCACTCTTACCTGGTCTGACCTACATGTGACTCCAGACCATAGCAATATGGTTGACTCTTAACTACTTTCTGGGCAATTAGGGATAGGCAATAAATGCTGGCCCAGCCAGCGATGCCCTCATCCCATGAATGAATAAGCGGAAAAGGAAGTCAATGCCAAGAATGAAGTTGGCACATTAATCATCATGCAAGAATCATCAAAACAGCCATGCAGTGTTGAAGGAACGTTAGTCCTTCAAGAGTGTTGGATCAAAGGCTTCAATAGCATGTTTCATTTTTCATCAGTACTTCAACTGATTTTGTTGCACCCCAATAGTTCAAGAATGACAGTCCTCTGAAGTGACACAGCCGACCAAATTGCTTCAATGTGGAATACTGTGAATAGTCTTGGCCCCTTCCCTAAGCAAAGATATACCAGCACTGGAGGCAGTGCAGAGAAACTTTACTCTTACCAGGCTCAGGTAAGGGAACTCTCTTATGTGGAAAGGTTGAACCTGAACTCTTTGGCATATAGAAGAATGAGAGGCTTTATTGAAACATACAAAATACTGAGGCTTTGAGAGTGTGGTGCTGGAAAAGCACAGCAGGTCAGGTAGCATCCGAGGAGCAGGAGAGTCTTGACAGGATAGATATCAAAAAGATATTTCCCCTTGTGGGACAGTCTAAGGCCAGAGGGATGATCCAGCAATAAAGGGTCGCATAAAGGGCTTTTGCCTGAAACCTCGACTCTCCTCCTCCTCGGATGCTGCCTGACCTGCTGTGCTTTTCCAGCACCACACTCTCGACTCTGATCTCCAGCATCACACTTTTGCCTAGTTGATTTTTGCCTCACCTGAGCGCCTACCCGGATTAATTCAGACAGTGCGTATCAGACAGTTGGACAGTTTTAAGCGCATCGCAGCTCAGCCTGTTCCTGCCACAATCAATTTGATCCCCAGAGGATTGCCCAAAAGGGCATTGTTGGATCACAATCAGAAATGGAATCCCTGGCCAATGTTTCTCCTGCTAAGCCAGAGAATGATTATATCAAGCAGCAATCCTTACTGTCACCCATTCTGAGGTCTGATGATCTGGCCCAAGGCAGAAGACAAACTAGGCATATTCCAGATCGACCTTCCTTCCATGACCATGCATTTACTTAAACTGACATGTTAGAGAACCAAGGCTTTGCTTGTAATTGTTGTAGAAAGGATGGCATTTATAATCATCCAATACTGCACACAGCAGATAAAAAGGAACAGCTGTTTGTTGTTTAACTGTGCTATCTTTATTTGCTGTGAATCACTCTGATCCAACACAGGTATTAAAATGTCTCTTAATTGAAATCACAAAAACAAAATAAAATGTGCAAATAGTTCAGTAATATGACAGAGAGAAAAAAACCTTGCTAGGAGCCATGAAAAATAAGAAAAGTTAAACATATTGTTGAAAAAAAATAACATAACAATTAGCTTCTCATTGGTCAAAACATGACTATGTGTCAAATCCTTTAATCCACATTTCTGTGGCTATTAGAGATTGTACTCACTAGTAAAGAATCTGATTAAATCGCAGTTAACTGTTTGCTTAATTATCAATAAATAGTTTTGATGTGTAACTTTTTAAGTCAGCATTGCACTTGAAGCGTATTCAAATATCTTCCCAAGCACTATGGCAAATGTGTGTTTACTCATAGATTTGGAAAATCTCAAAATAGATTCCCTTTGTAAATGCTTGAATGTACAGAGTGGTACTTTGTCGGAAATTAGCAGTTGATGGTGAGCAGTGCACATATACTGTAGTCCAGCTGTCAATTCAAGATCCTCTGTTAGATAGGTCCAATATCACATCCTTTTTGCATGTAGCCACAGAAGTGCCTGACGATATGTGTGTGTGTTTTTTTTTAACAATACACACCTTGTAAAACATGGATGAAAGCTCAAAGACACATGTCGTGCTGAAGCTACCCTAAGTCCCTCCAGGCTTTGGCACTCCACTTCAGTCAGAATGGCAAAAAAGAAAGGACACAATTAATGAAGCAACCAAAGTGAAAAAGGAAGGATACATACTGGAGAAGGATGATGTGCACCACAACATTGGTGGCGAGACTCATTTTCTTGTGTTCTTTCTCCAACTAGCAAAATATGGTCTCTTGAGTTCCAGGCTCAGTTCTTAGGCACGAAAGAATACACATATCTGTTGATGTGAAAGATGCATGCTTGGTTTGAAAAAGAAAGCAGAATTTTGGATGCAGTTTTAAACATGGAGGATAAATGGGACCTTTTCCTTAGGCTGAAGGGCAATCCAATGAAATAGCAAACTTCAATGATGATGAAGATGCCATCAAGGAGATGGTCAGGCTTGGGCAGCTGCTGTCAAAGTGCAGTGGGGAAAGACCACTGTCTAAGATCTTTCTGCTAAAATATAATGGGGGTCCGTTCAGCTGTCATATCCTCTTGGTGTCTCAAATGTATGTGTAAACATTGTCCTGTCTAGGTCATAAATGCCTTGGGTTTTTTTGCAACTGCAGGGAATGCCAAAATCCAATGTTTTCTCTTTCTGTGCAAAGACTGTACAGAACTGTTTTAGTAACTGTGTATGTATGTCAAGATTTTTTATGAATAAAGCATACTTTTGCAATAAATGCAGTGAAGAATCAGTGAACAATTGTAAGCCTGAAGACTTAGGAAAGGAAATAGGTTTAAAGTGACAAGGAGTAACAAAGAAGATTGATGAGTGCAGAGTGGGGGGCGTAATCTATATGGATTTCAGTAAGATGCTCGGCAAGGTTCCTCATGGTAGACTGGTTAGCAAGGTTAAATCGCATGGAATACAGGGAGAAATAGACATTTGGATACAGAACTGGCTTGAACATAGAAGACAGAGGGTGATGGTGGAGGGTTGCTTTTCACATTGGAGGCCTGTGACTAATGGTGTGCCACAATTACAAAATTTAAAAGGCATCTGGATTGGCATGTGAATAGAAAAGGTTTAGAGGGATAAGGGCCAAGTGCTGGCAAATGGGACTACATTAGGTTAGGATATCTGGTCGATATGGACGGGTTGGAGTGAAGGGTCTGCTTCCGTGTTGAACATCTCTTTGACTCTATGATAATTGAAATGATGGTTTAGAGGGACATTGGTGCTGGGTAACAAACCATTAACAGTGTTAACAGAAAAAGGGAAAGTGTGGAAAAGGGAACTGGGACCCATGATTATACAGTGGCATGAAACACAAAAACAAGGAAATCATGTTCAAATCGGACAGGAAGTGAGTTAGGCCAGAGTGTGAATATTGTTTCGGACACCAGCTACGAGAAAGAGAGACAAGCAACAGACAATGTCCAATGTTGATTTGTGAAAACTGTCTTCAGAGACGAGGGGTTACAGTTTTGAAGAGACATGTGAAAGACGTCTGCTCACTAAATCGTGATACAGTGAAGATGTGACCTGACTGAAGCACACAATGTTATGAAAAGTTATGATTGATTGTTCGACAACAAACAGTAGTAAGAGAGGACTCATTTAAGATAACTGGAAAAGAAATTTGTGAAAAGTCTCTTTACACAGAAGGGAAAGCAGGTTAGAACATGGAATTCTCTGTCAGAAACCTTGCACTTTGATGTCGAAAGAGTTGTTATCAATTTACTTAAAGGAGGATTTCTTGCTTAAACAAGAGGAAGTATTCAAGTAGATAAAGAATAAGTGTGGGGTTCTATGGAGAGAAACAGTATATTTCATGAGACAATTGAAATGTTTATTGCCTCAGCAATGGAGCCTGACAAAGATTAACATGCATTGACTCAGTCATCACATTCTGTGAGAAATGAAGGACCTCAGGCTGGTGCACTTGGGAAATCGTCAGTGTTGGGTGTGTCTTTGAGCTTTTATCCATGCCGAGCAACATGTGTGGTTTTCCCAGAGCTGGAATTTCACAACCTGCCACTGCCACATTCATTTTAGTATGGTTTGGACCATCATTTAAACCCACCTCCTTAGCCATTTCTTTAATTGCCTCCTTCTTTGGCTTTCCCCTGGTTTACACCTTCCTGAAAACCTTTGGTAGAAAGGCAAGTTGCTGTTGCTGTCTCTATGTTGAGTGAATGAACGCACATATCTATAAGGCTATACCCTCTGTATGACCCGCGAAGGTCACGTAGAGGTGTAGCCTTATAAATATACAGGTGCGGCTCAGTTAGTAGCACTCTCATCTCAGAATCTTAAGGTTCTGGGCTAGAAGTGTGAAAGTCCAGGTTATGGGATTAAATGAGTGCTGCACCATCTGATTGTTTACTACTCAATTGAGATATTAAACCCAGATCTACTTTGTATATTAGAAAGATCACATTTTAAGAAAGTGCAGGGGAATGATCCCTTGTATCCCAGCTGATATGAAATCCATTGACATCACAAAAAAGCAGATAATCTGATCTCTGCTCCGGTGGGAGTTTGTTAAATGCTGCATTTCCAGCGATTACACTTCGAGATGTACACTGGCTGTGAAGCATTTTGAGAAGTCTACTGGTGTGACTATATTAATGCTTTGATTTGATTTGATTTATTATTGCCACTTGTACTGAAGTACAGTGATAAGTTTTGATTTATATGCAGTACAGGCAGATCATGTCATGCAAAGATCAGAGCGGGTGATTGAACAGAGGAATAGAAAGTTACAGCTGCAAAGAAGGCACACAAAAAGAAAGATCAACACTAGATTTTAACGATCCATTTAGATATCTAATAAAAGCAGGGAAGAAGCTGTTCTTGAACCTATTGGTGCTTTTGTGATTCCTGATGAAGGGCTTATGAAATGTCAATTCTCCTGCTCCTCGGATGCTGCCCAACCTGCTGTGCTTTTCCAGCATCACACTCTCGACTCTGAGCTCCAGTATCTGCAGTCCTCACCTTCTCCTTTTGTATCTTCTGCCTGACGGAAGAGGTTGGAAGAGATTGTAACCGGGGTGTGAGGGGTCTTTGATGATGTTGACTGCCTTCCCTAGGCAGAGAGAAGTGTAGACGGAGTCAATAGATGGAAGGCTGACTTGCATGTTGGGCTGGGCTGCGTTCATAATGCTCTGTAGTTTCTTAAGAGTCCTGGGCAGAACAGTTGCTGTACCAAACTGTGATGCATCTGGATTGAATGCTTTCAATGTTGTATCTAGAAGTCATGATTTGGAGATGCTGGTGTTGGACTGGGGTGTACAAAGTTAAAAATCACACAACACCAGGTTATAGTCCAACAGGTTTATTTGGAAGTGTGCTTCCAAATAAACCTGTTGGACTATAACCTGGTGTTGTGTGATTTTTAACTTTATATCTACAAAGGAGAGTTGCACAATTATTGGGGAAATCAAAACTGCTAACTCCACCAGAGACGGTTCACAACATTTGGCAGCAACAGCAACCAGGACTTGTGCAGGACCCTTAACTGAGTGTTATAACACTTTTTAATATGGCTCACAGGAGTACGTTCAAACCAAATTCAGCACTGAACCACAAAAGGAAATATTCAGACAACGGATCAAAAAATGGTCAGATGAGGACGTTTTGATGAGCATTTTAACAATGGAGAGTGAGAAATAAATTTTAATCCATACTTTTCACCATTGTGGGTAGGGCAACCCGCCTCATGGAATTGTTTAGGGGCCTTTTCAGTTCTGTAGAATTTGGACGACAATGTGAAGTGTGTATTTTGGAATTGTAGCTTCTTCAAGCAGTTCTGCTACACAGATGTATCTTCGTGAATCATTGGTGTACATTGTGAAAGATGGCGTTAAAAAGATCAGAAAGCAAAGGCCCACACATCACTGAGAAAACATGATAAATTGACATGAGCAGTGTTTTCTACATCACAAATCAAAGGAGTACTTATCTCTATCTCCCCACATCAGGGGGCAGGAACCCTGCGTGGTGGCTAACGAGTATGTATGTTGTGACATTGTGTAATGCAGTGACAACTCCACATGGGGTGTGTTGAACAGTGTTTCAACGTGGCAAACCTACGCGTTTGCATGTGACACAGAGACATTAAAAGAGGACCTCCAATTCTAGAAGTGAATGGACCGACCTTTGTTTTATATACAAACATTTGCCCTTTATACTCCCCTGGTAGCCGCAATTTTCCTGAGTGCATTAGCAGGGTGAAAAATAAATGACTTCCCAGTTTAATTTAATTTAATTTAATTTCCCTGTGACACTAGAGAGGACCCCGCATTGTCAGGGTGGCAGAGAGTCAGGGAGAAGACTGATTTCTTTGCAATTTGCACCATAAAGAGCCCCAAAAGGGAAACTGCATCGTGGAATTGAGGGCTGCATAATTCCAGCACTTAATGATGTTGCCTGTGTAATAAGCAACGTCTCCCGGTGCATGGGAACATCTGGTTTAACTTGTTTGGCCCTTTAATTGTTTGATGAAAAGTGAGAGGAACTCAGCAAACAAGGGGAAGGACTTTGAAGAAATTGATTATGTCATGCAGGATAAATAGAGAATGATATTCCCTCTGAACATAATACATTTTCCCCGAATTGTTAGCCTACCATTGATAACAAGAAAATAAGCCTTGATGGGGACAGCATATCTCTGAACTCAGCCCATCACTGTCACTTTCTGCCGACATTTGCTATGCACTCGCTTCTGTTTGAGCAGACACCCCTCACAGGCTGAGCAAGAAGGTGGAAACTATCTTTTGCAACAGCTTCATAGAAATATCGCTCCTCTGTTTGCAGTTTGAATCAACTTCAGGGTATCTAGGAAGTGGAATGTTGACATTTCTTCAAGCCACTGCCGCCGCCTGCGTTCAGCAGCTTTTTAATTAGTTTGAAATGGAAGCTTATCAGCTCCAGAGGTAATCAGACTTCAACCAGAGGCCCCCGCACATCCCGGCAATCAGCACGCAGGAGAAATGGCCCCATCTTCGAATCCGGGGCAAAGTTCTCCTTTGGGTTTATTTTTTTCCAATCCTGTTCCCCGACGGCTAAAAGGCACAGCGGTTCCTGGTTAAAGTTCTGCCAGAATATGTGGCCAGTAAGATCAGGAACTGATAGCTTTCCCCGTTGAATTTAAACCCGCCTTCTACTGGAGCAACATCTCCCAATTCACGTGCAGCCTTAAGACCCCATAGTGTGAACTTCCACCTCATCCAATCATGTGTTTTATATTATTTGGGACATTTGAAGAAATTTTATGATCCTTTCTTAGGTGTTGGACCAGAGGGATAGAGTCATATAGCACAGAAATGCACCCTTCAGGCCAACTCAGTCGCACTGACCAGACATCCTAGTCCCATTTACCAGCTTTTGGCCCATGTCCCTCTAAACCCTTCCTATTCATATATCTATCCAGATGTCTTTTAAATGTTATAATTGTACCAGTATCCACCACTTCCTCTGGCAGCTTGTTCCATACATATACCTTCCTCTGCGTGAAAAAAATTACCCCTCAGGTCCTTTTAAAATTTTTCCCTTCTCACTGCCTATTCCCTCTAGTTTTGGACTTCGCCACCCTAGGAAAAAGACCTTGGCTGTTCACCCTATCCGTGACTCTCATGATTTTATAAACCTCTATAAGGTCACCCCTCAGCCTCCCGATGTTCCAGGGAAAACAGCCCTGGCCTATTCAACCTTTCTCAATAGCTCAAACACTGGCAAAATCCCTGTGCAACCTTTCTGCACCTTCTCATGTTTAACAATATCTTTCATATAGAAGGGCGACCAGAACTGAATGCAGTATTCTACATGTGGCCTCATCAATTGTCCTGCACAGCCACAACATGATATCCCAACTCCCATAATCAATGTTCTGACTAATGAAGGCAAATGTGTCAAACACCTTCTTCACCACCCTGTCTACCTGTGACTCCACTTTCAAGGAACTACGCACCTGCACCCCTCGGTCTCTTTGTTCAGCAACACTCCCCAGGGTCCTACCCATTTACTGTATAAGTCCTGGCCTGATTTGCTTTACCAAAACACAAAGGCCCACAATTATCTAAATTAAACTCCATTTGCCGCTCCTCAGCCCATCTGTTCAAGGTCCCGTTGTACTCTGAGATAACCTTCTTCACTGTGCACCATACCACCTATTTTGGTGTCATCTGCAAACTTACAAACAATACCTCCTATGCTCAATCCATTTCATCATTTACATAAATGATGAAAAGCAGTGGACCCAGCACTAATTCCCACAGCACATTGTTGCTCACCAGCCTCCAGTCTGAAAAGCAACCCTCTCCCACCACCTTCTATCTGCTACCATGAAGCCAATTTGTATTCGATTGCCTTGCTCCCCCCCTGAATCCCATGTTATCTAACCCTATTATCCAGTCTACCATTCCGAACCTTGTCAAACCTTTTGCTGAAGTCCATATAGACAACATCTACCACTCTGCCTTCATCAATCTTCTTTGTCACCAATTTGTCTTCATTGTTTTCATATAAAGCTATTTCTTCTGGACCTAAATTCAGTTTAATGTTCATCAATTTAAAATTTGGGTTCTCCTACCTTACCTGCTTGACTTAAGATAACTGGCCTGACCTTAAAATCATAAGATATGGGAGCAGAAGTAGACCGTTCAATCCATTGAGTCTGCTGTGCCATTCAGTTGCTGAACTGATCATTCTTAATTCCACTTTCATGTCTTTGCCCTATAAACGTTTGCTTTCTTTCCTGAATAACATCTGTCTAGCTCAGCCTTACATATACTCAATGGCCTAATCTCAGTAGCCGCCTCTGGTAGAGAATTCCACAGACTGATTACTCTCTGAGAGAAGAAATTCCTCCATGCCTATGTCTTAAATACGCAGCCCATTATTCTGAGATTATGCCCCCTGGTGCTCGACCCTCCCACAAGGGGAAACAACCTTTCAGCATCTACCCTGTCAAAGTCCTGTAAGAATCTTGTATGCTTCAATAAGGTCATCTCTCATTCTTCTAAATTTCAAGGGTACAGCCCAATCTACCGAACGTCCCTCCTAAGATAGTTCCTCTATACTTGGGAACTATCTCCAATACCAGTATATCTTTCTTTAAAGCTGTTCACAGTATTCCACATTGAAGTAATATTCTGGATTCATTTAATACTTAATAATGTCATGATTATTCCATTAACAACTCCCTCACTACACTCACTACTAAGCCAATGATGCCTGCACTAGCTTGGTCATATTCAGCAGATGAATGATGACCATACACTAAGGATCTTCTGCACAGTGAACTGGCCACTGCATCATGACCTCCTGGGCATCCATACTCCTGCTGTTACAGGGACACCAGCAAATGAGGTACAGACACTGTGGTCATTGACACTGACAACAATGATATATAACTGGGAGATTGAGAGCGATGACCTCTGGTAGCTGACTGGAAGGTCATTGGAAGAGGTGAGAAGGAACAAACATTAACCTGACTAAGAAGAGTGCTCAGAGAGAACAAAGGCTGGCGAAGTGTGTAGCTTCTTAGTCCATTGTCTTCTTGACTTAAAATGACTGGTCTGTCTATAAGATTATAAGATATGGGAGACTGCCCTGCCAGAGAGGGGCTCCAGAGACAGACCAAGGGATGCTTTGTATAGAGTTAACTACCATGTCACAAACCATTGTTTTTAATAGACTGAAGCCTACTGTTAACAAAGAGGTAAGTGCTACCTTAATCTTGTACTCTTCAGACTATAGAACTTATACTTTTCTAACCTTTTCTTAACTTCTCTTGCAGGTTTTTCTTGCAGGTTCCTCTCTGTACTGTTTTTGATATAAGTACAGTCACCTTGATATGTACTCATCACATTTGTATCTGATGGGATGCCAAGGTGTTGAGTGAATGTAGTGTGGTGTGAACAAAGCTCCTGCAAAAATGCTTAATTTTTCCAGCTACAGATTCCAGCATTCTACTGCTTTGATTGCTTCTCCACATTGCCTCAGTATTGAAAACAAGAAACTTATCTTCCCTTAAGATTACTTTCCAAGTGTCTCTGAAATAATTCAGTTCAGTCACTATATACGTATGCTCTATGCTTTTTAAACTTTGACTTCAGTTTGTGTCTCCCTGATACCCCTCCAACACAGGCTAGCCATAACTCTGATCTGAAAGCACTGAAGTAAATAAATACTGACGATATTGCCATTTGGGTAAAAACTCTGTCTTGGAAAGATATAAAACGCATTGAATTCTTTGAAACTTTGGAAGTCCAATAAGATAAAGAGAAACCGTCATCAGTCCAGGGCATGGGTGCAGTCAGTTGGACGTAGGGTGTCTCTGTCTTGCCTTGTTCCACAGAGACTGAAAGCCAGCCAACCTGCCTTTCATATTTGGTCAGTAGCCATCAGTTAAGGGAGTGGACAGTTTAGTAGTCTACACTGTCCTGTGTCAATGTCACATTGGTATCATGTGCAAGTAGACTACTTGGCAAACACACTGCAACGCGTCAACCAAATGGCTATTTCTTCAAGTCAAATGAGGGTTTTGTCCTCAGTCAAGTCAAATTGGGCTGCTGTCAATGAATGGGTTTCATTACTGTCAGTCAAAGTCTTTGATATCAGTCCATTGGCACAGTCAGTCGATGCTCAGGACTGTAAGAGTCAGGATCCTGTCTTGAGAAGGGATGAGGAACTGAATGTAGGGTACCCCCACTGCCCAAATTGGCTCTTTCACCCTAATTGTGGTCTGTTTTCTCCTGGATTGAGACAAGAGGAGGGAGTAGGTGGGATAAAAATAACTGGCACAGCTGGTGGTGTTGGTGGAGGTTGGGGAAAGATGGTGAGTGAGTGAGGAGGAGACCCAGAAGGTGATGAAGAGTTCAGAGCTGGTGGATTGGGTGGGTGAGACCGAGTGAGAGATATTGCTGCTTGCAATTGTAAGAGTGATGGAGCACGGGCCTTGGGAACAGGTGGGTACAGCAGCAGAGACAGCATGAGTGTCAGGTAGCAGAAAGCAAAAGTTGGCATTTACATTGGCAGAGCAGAGGTGGCTGAGATTGAACTGGCCCAGGTGGCAAGCTCAGATCAGACTGGCACCATCTGATATCATGGCCTCTCCTGGTGGTCCTGTAGGAAGTGGGCAGCCCTCCTCTTTGTCACCCCTTCCACCATCGGCTAAACAAAGTGCCAATTTCCCCTTAGCTGCTGCCGATGGGCAACAATCACAAACTGTGCAGGTCACTGCTGGACTGCCAAAGCCTGACTGGTGCTCAACAGTATTCAAAAGATAGCCCCAGTTCCAGGAATCCTGGGATATCCTGGCAGTGGCAAGTACTTTCGGCTGTGGTGACTTGGAGAATTAGGCTAACATTCAAGAGAGAGGCACCATAGAGGTGCAGTAGATAGTCAATGAGGTGTGTTTGGGGTAAATGTGAGTAAATTTGTTAGGTTGTGTGCAGAGATACCCTCCATGAAGCTTTACGATAATGGCACTAAGCTAAAATATAAGAAGATTCAGCCCATTAGTTCCTTCAGTGACTCGATTTATTTTAAGTACCTTGGGATGTTTGTTTACATTAAGGGTGCGACACAAACATAAGTCATGTTGTTGTGTCAAACAATTGAAATAATCTCTTACATTTCCACTTGCATTAGAGGCACCATTCGTTTGCTCAATAAAGCACTTCTGGTGATCTCCATATTAAGAGACACCATCATTCTTTATTTCGAGGCTGGGTGTGTCTGGCTGTTGAAAATGAGCACTCAAAGAAAATGCAACTGAGATTTTAATGATTGCAGTTGGAAAATTGGAATTCACACACTCATCTGGGCCTGAAAGTGACAATCCAGTGAAATAAAGTGCATTCCAACATGAATCTGAAGCGAAAATTAACACCAAAGGCTGGATAACAGTTGTCCAATCTGCTGAGGCCTGGTTACCACGGCACCCATGGTGAGGCCAGAGATGCATATGGACCATTTGTTCATTTTGTGAGCCAAGTAGAAAGATCATAAATATTAAAGTCACATGGTTCATCAAAATCGAGGCAGTGAATGATCAAATCCAGTATTTATTGTTTTTTGCCATGTAGGAATATACTGTACTGCATCGCACTCAGAATCTGAACATCATAACTCTTAGATAATAACCGTGGGATGGCTTTAACACCTTATTGGTTCAATAAATTCAAAATCACCCAATTACTGTAGTGTGTACTCAGGCAGATTTAAAAGTGGGCCTACCGGGAAGCAGAACTGTGGAATGTTTAAATCGGCATTTTAAATAAAATATCCAGGAGAATGTAAGGCGATTGTGGAAATTAGAACAGAAATAATACACTGTTCACAGAATCATAGAATCCCTACAGTGTGGAAGCAGGCCATTCCACCCATCAAGTCCACACCAACTCTCTGAAGAGCAGCCTACCCAGACCAACACCCTCTACCCTATCCCTATAACTCTGCATTTCATCATTTAATGCCGATTTATAATAGGATAAAAAATACATCAGATTCTGGATGAAGAGGCAAGGAGCTTCAATGCAAAGAAGATTTTTTGCTCAAGATAAGAATTGGTTTTGTGGTAGTCCTTCCCATTTCCCCTTTTTGTAACTGTATAATAATAATTTATATATTTTGCTTAAAAAAAGGTCAATCTGTCTTCAAAATGAACAAATAATTTTACAAAATGGCTTCTAAAGGTCTCACGCCTGCTTTTGTAAATTTCATCCAGTACTCGGTCAAGACTGTCCTTATCTCTGAAAAAATTGAAAGAAACCTTTTGAAATTTAGCGAATGTTTCCAAGAATTGACAGAAACTCTTTGACTAAGCCAGTTCCGAAGAAGGGTTATATCAGACTCAAAATGTGTTTTTCTAATTCATTCCTTGGATGTGGGCATCACTGGCTGGGTCAGCATTTATTGCTTGTTCCTAGTTGCCCTTGAGAAGATGGTGGAGAGCTGCTTTCTTGAACCGCTGCAGGTCATGTGTTTTAGGTTAATCCACAAGGCCATCAGGGATGGAATTCCAGGGTTTTGACCCAACAACATGAAGGAATGCTGATATATTTCCAAGCCTCTGTTTCTCTCTCCATAGATGCTGCCAGATGCGATAAATTTCTCCAGCATTTTCTGATTTGTTTGATTTCCATAATCCGTAGTTCAATTTTTCCATAGCAGTCAGGATGTTATGCTTAGGTTATACAGGGCATTGGCGAGACCACAGGTCAAGTACTATGTGCAGTTTTGACCCCCTTATTTAAATAAGTATGGTTCTGAGGAGACTTATTAGATTGATACCTGGAATTAGTGGGTTGGCTAATCTAATAAAAGATTAAATAGGAGTCTAGAAAAGTGAGGGATGATTTGTTTGAAGTTTATAAAATTCTGAAATTTCTTGAAGTGGTGGATGTCAAAATAGATGTTTACTCTTGTGGTCGAATCGAGAACTGGGGGAGTTTTAAATTTTAAAATTAATTTAATGTAATTTTAAAATGAGGAATCATCTTTTAAAGTCAGAGATGAGTAGAACTTTTTCTCAAAGGATGGTAAAACCTGGGAACTCTCCTTCACAGAAAATATTGGAGGTGGGGTCATTGAATTGTTTTAAGATGAAGGTAGATAGGATCTTGTTGTGCAAGGGAAATCGGGAATAATCGGCTTGGAAACATATCAGCAATCCTTCATATTTTTGGCCAAAATCTTGGAATTCCCTCCCTGATGACATTGTGGGTCTATTTAAAACAAATGAATGGCAGAAGTTCAAGATGACAGCTCACCACCAACTTCTCAAGTACAATTGGAATGGGCAATAAATGTGGCTCAGTGGTTTAGCCCTGCTGCCTCACAGCACCAGGGTCGCAGGTTCAATTCCAGCCTCCGGTGACTCTCTGTTTGGAGTTTGCACCTTCTCCCTGTGTCTACGTGGGTTAGTTCTGGTTTCCTCCCACAGTCCAAAGAGGTGAATTGGCCATGCTAAATTGTCCATAGTGTTAGGTGCACCAGTCAGAGGGAAATGGTTGTGGGTGGGTTACTCTTCGGAGGGTCGGTATGGACTTGTTGGGCTGAAGGGCCTGTTCCCACACTGCAGGGAATCTAATCTATCCAACAATGCCCACATTTCAGGAATGCATTAGAAAAAAATCATTTTGCATCTGATATAACCCTTCTTGCGGAACTGGCTTGGGCAGCAAGTTTGCATTTATTCGTGAATTTGGAACAGCAACAGATACTTCATGATAATATTGAACGTTTGAGGATTGTCAGATAAGCCATGATCTCGTTGAATGACAAAACAGACTTGATGGGCTGAATGGCTTACTTCTATTCCTACACGTTATGGTCTTATGGTCAGCGTAACCTGGAAGGGCTAAATGGCCAACTTCTGCCCCTATTTTGTATCTTTGTAAATAGTTTAAATAGGAAGCGATGAGATCGTTTGTGATAGTCAGTTTGTGGCTGGTACATCCCGGAGATGATGTTGTGATCACTCCAAACAGTTAAATGGAAGAGGAGCAAATATATCCGTAGCAACAGGCACCTTGATGGGCATAGACTATTTATTGCCTTTGGTCTCTAATTGTAGCAAGCTTTATATAATTCTCGGAGCAATTTCCACTTCCCGAATGGTCCGTCCCTTTGCCAACTCTGATGAAGAGTGCCAAATTAGTGCCAAATGTGCCAACTCTGAGAGAAATTTTCAGCTGCATAACCTGTCCACGGGGAATATGTATGACACTGTCCAAATTCATTTTGCTTAGAACCCTTAATAGCCCTCAAAAGCCCCATTTTCACTACAGCTGGACATTAACATTTCCTGTGAATTTATACTGTAGCCAATTTACTGAAAACTCCCGAGTGTAAACAGGGGGATTTATTTACCCCAGTCCAAACAAGAATAACAATTCTGAGGTGTTACGCAGGTGATTCACATAAGGCCAGCATAAATTCGGAAATCCTGTGATAAATCATTTGCTATATTTTTCACCAGCTAAATTCAGAAGACCCAGCAGATGCCCAGTCAGAAGCTGGCAAGTAGACATGTGACCTGAATGAGGGAGCATTTGGGGGAAGAGATGTGGACATTGAGAAATAAATTATTGTGAATGTGTGAATGCATATATCCAGTGGATATCTGCAGTTAAGAGTGAAAACAACAAATGCTGGAGATCACAGCGGGTCAGGCAGCATCCATGGAGAAAGAGCAGGCTAATGTTTTGAGTCTAGATGGTTCTTCATCTGAACTGAAGTGAAGATTGGAGGGGCCAGCCTTTATGCTATAGTTGGAGGGCTGCAGGGTGTGGTGGAGTGGGGAGTGCTGTTGGAAAAAAGATGTTGATAGTTCAAATTAAGGGATCAGAATGTGAGAATGACGGAACAATGGTGTGTCCAACTGTTAGACATATATTTTTTCTTGGTTTTGAGCTAGAGGGTCTCAACCAGTCTCTGAGGTTGAGACCCTCAGAGGGCCACTGGCAAGACCAAAGCCGACTTGTCACATTTTCAAAGACCAGTGATCCAAAAGGTGTATCCATTTTCCTGGATGCCAACCTTATAGAATCCAACCAGCTTCCTTTGGCTGCATTTGACCCACCCATGAAGAGCTAATTGCATAATACTGTACATAAACCGATAAGGAAATGTTGTGATTTCATTTGAATGTGGTTGAAGTCCGAGAGCATTGCTGACTGACTTTACTTGATTTGAACCCAGGGATGAAAGGCTGATTTTTTTTTGCATTCCCTCCGGGAATTTGGGTGTCATCCGCAAGGCTGCATATACCTAATTGCCCTTGAGATAGGTAGCAGTGCGTAGCTTTACTGGGCAATTTCAGGGGGCAGTTCAGAGTTGACCACATTTGCTGTGGGTCTTTAGTCAGATGTAGGCCAGACTTGGTACTAAAGATAGATTGTCTTCCCCTCGAGGACATTAGTGGATTAGATGGGATTTTACAACAATATAATAGTTACAGATATTTACTGATCAACCTGTTCCGAGATGCTATTCCAAATCTTTGAAGCGGGTGGGAGTTCAACCTGGGCCTCCTGGCTCAGAGGTGGGGACACTACCACTGCACCACAAGAGTCCTCAATGAATAGTGACATGGTTACCACAATTAATATTAGCACTTTACTCCAGACTAATTTAATCAATTCAGTGAATTTGAATTTCCCAACTACCAGTGGTGAAATTTGAACTTGTGTGGCCTAGTGTTACTGAAGGAGTACAGATGGAGCATTGCACTGTCAGAGGTGCCAATTTTTCAAATGAGACATAAAATTAAGGCCTCATTTCCCTGTACAAGTGGATGTAAACACTGCTGTGTGTTATGCCGACAGATCAGAACCCCAAAGTACTATAGATACTGTTAGGTTTTAACTCCAAAATGTGTTTTTAAAGGAAGCCTGTTTTGGCCAAAACAGTGCAGATGTAAACCCAGTCATGGTTCCTGTTTGGCACCCTTTCCAATGCAGGAAGTGTTGCAACTGCAGAGTGTTGGGGAAGCTTCATACAATATTAGGGTAAAAGCTTCTGGAATTCCCTCCCTCATGGCATAGTGGTCAACCTACAGAGCATGGACTGCAGCAGTTCAAGAAGGCAGCTCACCACCACCTTCTCAAGGGCAGCTAGGGACAGGCAATAAACACTGGGCCAGCCAGCAGTGTCCATATCCCACAAATGAGCAAAAGAAAATCTTCAAGGTGTATTTCCACAGGTGCCTGAGAAATTTCAAAATCGGAGACTTCTTAAGGTTAAATGAGGAGCTGTATTTTCATTTAGATAATGGTATTAAATTGGAATATCTTCTGTGTGCAAGCAAGACTGGTCTGGAGTTGTCCTCACCCATCAGGCTCCTGACATTCAGATCTTGCGTATCTGACCACTTTGAACAAACTATTGACTACCTCTTCAGATTTTTGCTTCAACTCACTCAGTGGCTATTTTGCCTCTGCTAAGTGCGCTGGGGTATTGTTCTACATCAAAGGCTTCACGCAAATGCAAGTTGTTGTTGTTGCTGCAAAAAAGGACAGCAGTCCCTGAAGTTGCTGCTTGACTCAACTCCCTATTGAAAATGCAAAGACAAAGCCTGCTTTAATCTTAACTTGGGTGAATTTGTTTGATATCTTTCAATAGTTACTGATTAACTGCGGTTCATTTGACAGAATAAATATTTCCAGTGAGGAATAATGACCACTCTGGTTGCTTGTGTCTGCCTGTTAACCTCATTTTTTTTCCTCTCCACAAGGTAACTCATTTTGAAAATGTCACAAAAACACAAAAGCAAGACTGTTTTATCTAGAAGGTTTTTAAAGCGCTTTAAAGTTCTGCATTTATCTCCTGCTATTGTATGACAATCCGAATAGTATCGAAGACTTGGCTTTGTTAGGGGGACAATGAAAAGTCAAGTGGAAACTTTACACAATGGCATTTAAGAATTTAGACTTATGGGTGGCTTTTTTATATGTAGTCACTAATTGGCCTATCTAATCTCTCCGAATTGATCAAGTCTACGTAGTGATATCATTCAATAAGTGTTTAAGTCATCTTGAAGAGATTAATGCTGTCCTGAGCTAATTTTTTTGCAACTTTGATCTTAGATGTTGGAGTGGTTTGAGCCCATATTCCACCTGAAGTCGTAGCAATTTTATCTGTTAAAAAAATCTAGCTCTGAAATGAGCGATGAACGTGGCACCACAAGACTGTTGTTACTCTCTGTAGTGCTGCTTTGTTTTTCTCTTCAGGCATTCGAGAGGGCATGGTTAGTTGGATGAGATTTGGAGGTGCCGGTATTGGACTGAGGTGGACAAAGTTAAAAATCACACAACACCAGGTTATAGTCTGACAGTCTGTTGGATTATAACCTGGCGTTGCGTGATTTTTAACTTAGTTGGATCAGAATGGTGCACAGGAACGTGAGGAAAAGACAGGGGATTAGCAGGAGGTGATAGGCCCGGTGCAGGTATGAAGGGATGAATAGCCTTCTTCTATGCAGTAACAATTCTGTGAATTCTTTCATAAAGCACAGCACTGACACCATTGCATTAGCGTGGCCAAATTTTCCAAAGTCAAGACATAGTGGCGGCTCCCTGGTATTATTGCATGCCATGTTAGGAGGATATGAGGCTCTCTGTGATTGTGCTCCATTCAGGTTTCATGTCGAGCTGTTCCTGGCCCTTCATTTTACTTGGATCACCCCCATCTGCTGCACATCATCCACAAGCTCATGTTGCGAGACAACACTTATCGATGTAAAAACAAGTAAAGACGCTGCTGTCTTACCATATCATAGGGCTGCTTTCTCATTAGAGAGAGAGAGAAAGAGAGAGAGAGAGATGACTGGTGATAGTTTAGCCTGAGGGTCACCATGACTCTGGTAAGAGGAAAGGTTGAGAAGGAGAATCCTTCATGGTAACCAAAGCCGGTACAGGTATTGAACCCACGCAGCTGGCATTACTCTGCATCGCAAACCAAACATGGATTTGTCAGTACCACCCTACAGGACAGTGAGCCAGACAGATATAACAAGGGCCTCTGGGGTAGGAGCCCATGGGGGTGCCTCCCTGGAACTAGCTGTCAATTGTCCCAGGGATATTGCCACTCCCCACTTTTGCTGTACCTTCTCAGAAACCTAGAAACCATCGAAAAATAGGATGTGGAATCAGCCATTCAGCCTTTCAAGCCTGCTCCACCATTTTATGATCATATCTGATTATCACAACGACTACCCTGCACCCACTTTCGCTCCACACTGTTCAATCCCCGTAGACCGTTATCTAACAGCTTCTTGAAAACATTCCAAACATTCTGATTGTGTTTGCATTTTCCTGCCTCCTTGTTTTTCTTTAATTCACTCATGGGATGTTGGCACATTTGCTAACCCTGCATGTATCGCCCATCGTCTCTGTGGTGCAATTGGTTAGCACGTTCAGCTGTTAACCAAAAGGTTGGTAGTTCAAAACCACCCAGGGATGGAGTACTTGGTGTTCTCATTCCTGCCATGGGTGGCACAGTGCTTAGGACTGCTGCCTCACAGTGCCAGAGACCCGTGTTCATTTCCCACCTCGGGCAACTGTCTGTATGGAGTTTGCACATTCTCCCCGTGTCTGCGTGGGTTTGCTCCGGTTTCCTCCCACAGTCCAAAAATATGCAGGTTAGGTGAATTGGTCCATGCTAAATTGCCCATGGTGTTAGGTGAAGAGGGGAATGGGTCTGGGTGGGTTGCTCTTCAGAAGGTCGGTGTGGACTTGTTGCGCTGAAGGGCCTGTTTCCAGACTGTAAGTAATCGAATCGAAAGGTGGTGGTGAGCTGCCTTCTTGGATCTCTGCAGTCCATGTACTATGTAGACCCATATTGCCCTTAGGGAAGGAGTTTCACAGTTCTAACGCAGCGACAGTGAAACAATGGCGATACATTTCCAAGTCAGGTTGGTGAGCGGCTTGGAGGGGAAGTTGCAGGTGGTGGTGCTCCTATGTATTTGCTGCTCTCATCCTTTCCTGCCATTTTGTTCCCATTGCCTTAGGTTTAAAAGCTGTCCAAAAAGGGAAATGCAGTAACCTGGGACCATTGATTGATTTTGAGGAAATTACTGAGAGACCGAGTTGCTCAGTGTCAAACCAGGATACCCCCAGCAAAATGAACCTCTCTGGTTATCCTGGAAAACGTGCAACAAAGGTTTTAACCCAGCATTTACCTTTATCGAAAGACTGGCCAGTTTCATCAATTGGACAATGAAAGACTAAGGAGAAACCTGTTCAACGATTAACTGCAGACTGGCATATGGTAGGACATTGGCCCTCCGAACTCTTTGAGTGAGTGCTAACTCTTGAACGTAAAACATGAGAAATAAAATGTGGCACTTGAATGGAAACAAAAAATTTGTTCAATGAAAGTGAGGAACAATGTCATCCTTTCACTTAAAGACCACGATAAGAAATGTGGTTCCCATCCATGGCCTAAACAGCAGGTCTCCAGGGTTGCTAAGTTACAAATCACACAACACCAGGTTGTAGTCCAATAGGTCTATTTGGAAGCCCTAGCTTTGGAAGCCCTAGCGGCGCTCTAAAAGCTAGGGCTTCCAAATAAACCTGTTGGGTTATAGCCTGGTGTTGTGTGATTTGTAACTTTGTACACCCCAGTCCAACACTGGCACCTCCAAATCCAGGGTTACTGGGAGTTTCAGGTCTGCTGTTGCCCGTGTGACAGAAGCTGAAGGCAGGGCTGTGGCCATGAGGAATAATGGTGGCATTAGTGTGAATGCCACTGCACTACTGCTCACAGTTAACTCCCTGTTTACAGGGTGACACAGACACCCTCTTAGATGATATGGGTTTATGTCTGTCGTGGGTTATGCGAGGCAGCAGTGGATGGGCTATGGTGGGAAGCAGGAGGCAACCAGAAGGCTTTTGAGGCAGGCTGTTTGCTCTGCTCCCTTCGAATGACTCTGATTCACAGCTGGTTTAAAGCTGGCAGTGGGAGGTTGGCATCTTTGCCCTGTAATAACAGGGCGGCAAACAAATCTGCACCATTTGGATGCTGCATTTTAATGTGGGACAGCTACACGCTGAGGATAAAACCAAATGAGCAGCTGCTGAGTCAAAGTGGGTGTTGGGTTCTTTTTTTTTGGTGGCTGGGGGGGTGGGGTGGGGTCGGAGATGTTTTAGTTGAAAACCAGTCCTGGTTTCAAATAATGAAAGTGTCTTTTATGCAACTCCACAGACAAGGAGTGGTATCGTGCATTGGCTCCAATCAGTCAGCATATGATCATTATAAAACTGAGCATAAGACGATTTGAATCGTGTAGCTCAGCTACAAAAGAAATGATCATTAAACACTTTCAAAGTAACCTAGCCAGAGGTTGGTAACGTGTGGTGGCACATTGCCTGTATTTGCTGATTGACCGCTTAAACTAATTTTATGTCTAGATTGACATGTTCAATGCATTTATTTCTATTCACAGAATTTACAGAAAACAAAATGCTGCAAGATTCAAAGAAGAGAATTATTTTACAAAATGCAATATTTCACATGGGGTTATGTCATTGATGTTTTTCATTGCTGGACTGTTCACTTTCCACAGTGGTTCCTTTTCTTATTGATGTTCTTGTTTCAGAGGCCTGTCCTCAATGTTTGTCTTCATCGTGAACTTCTTCAAACAGTTTATCCGCCCTCCAACCCCTCCACACCACGACCCCCGGACTCCCAACCTCCTCCCTTGCACTTGCCCCGCTGTACGCCCGTACCCTGGAATCCCACCTTCCTCATGGACAGCAACCCCCCAACTCCCAACCTACCCCCCACAAGAACCTCTGTACCGTTCTCCCTACCCTAGCTTCCAATGCCAAACCCCATCCTGACCCAAAACATTCCCCCCTTCCCACCTTAGCAACCCCCCCCACCCCAAGACTCTCACTCCCCAGACTATTGCCACTTCCTTTCATTCATCCTAGACAGGAAACACAAGATAGTAGACAAAAGGGAAAGAGAGACAGACAGACAGACAGAAAAAATCATCTATTGCAAGTCACAAATGAATGAACAGAGCCCTATTCTCGTCGATAGCAGGCGGTTAGATAAAAGATAGAGTGTCGCTGAAAAAGAAATCAGTGGAAAAATGCTGGAAAACCGCTTTGTTGGACATTTGGTGACAAATGCGGTCTGTCCCTACTTAAGGCAATTAATTCAGGATGCTGATATAAACTCTTCAGCTCTCTGACAGCTTGAAGCTGAAATAAAAATGCTAGTTCTCCAGGGAACAGGGGGGAAGATAGTTGGCTCTTTTTTGGACTGTTTGCTCACAGACCCAGGGAGCAATCTTCCTCGCGGAATGAAATGCAAGGACACAAACAATGTACCGGGGAGAGAATAGAAGATAGGAATGAACAGTTTGAACTATTTGCTCAGCAGAAGGGCAGCTACAATGCTCGACCAATGGCTTTCCCATGCATCAACAGGGCTTTTTAGACCCTTTTGTTGTCAAGCATCTTCCTCTGGCCCGATAAGAGCACAGCTGCCAAGCTGCAGTGAGCAAGGCCTAGTACTTTCCCCTTTAGTTCTCTTAATACGTTTACTGTAAGACATTTCACTCAGCACTCCTAACTGTTTTCATTGCTGGGGTGGTATTTTCAACCATTTATCAATTGAAAGCATTGCCACGCATAATTCAGTTTGTCAGACAGTGCTCAATTGAATTTGTCTAAATGGGAAGATTACTGTTTTAGTTGTGTTTTTTTAATGTAAAGATCCAAATGAAATAAAAAAAAAGCTGTCCCAGAGGAGCACTTTATCCAACAAGGTAGATAACTAAGGTATAGTTAGCAGGCTATGGTATGCAAGACAAAAGCTAGTGCTGATGAGGCTATCTTTACTTTTGTTTGCACTACAGCCCTATCTGAGATTGCAATCACTTTGGATCACAATGATCTGAACTGCATGTGCTCTTGCAGCATCTACCTTCACCTCTGGCCTGCTTTAGCTCACTGCCGAGGAGGATTTAACTCTTTGCGGTTCGGAATTGCACTCTTCAACCTAAAAGCAAAACCGCCACAAGATTCAGGCCGATAGCATCTTCTGCACTGAAAGACACCCAGTTTGCTTGAAATCTGATGAAGTGATGACCTGTAAGGTGTCAAAACACATGGTGGCATTATTGGATTGTGTGAGTCAGGCTAAACCGACAGGAATCTGGTTCTGATCCCAATTTTGTCCGAAATTGAAAATACTCTCTCCCCATTTAGGCACAGCCTTTTTATTAAAACCTACTGGAAGAACACTAAAATGCATAGCTCAAATAAAATTAACTTAATTAAGACACATGCTTGAATTGTACTTTGTAATAGTGGTGGACTCGCCAACTTTAAGGGCATTTAAATGGTTATTGGACAAGCATATGACTGCTGAGGCATTCTGGGTGTTTCTGGTTAAAAATCACACAACACCAGGTTATAGTCCAACAGGTTTAATTGGAAGCACACTAGCTTTCGGAGCGACGCTCCTTCATCAGGTGACTGTGATCACCTGATGAAGGAGCGTCGCTCCGAAAGCTAGTGTGCTTCCAATTAAACCTGTTGGACTATAACCTGGTGTTGTGTGATTTTTAACTTTGTACACCCCAGTCCAACACCGGCATCTCTGAATCATGGGTGTTTCTGGTTTGGTTTGGCCAAGCTTGCTTTCTTATGTTTTGTGTGGGCCTACTGTAGGTAGGTAGGGTGGCTATCTTTTCCCACAGATGGGCTTCACCTTGATTCCACAGGTCAGCGCAACATCGAGGGCTGAAGGGCCTGTACTGTGCTGTAATGTTCTATGTTCTATGAATCAAATGTCTTTTTTCAAATAGAAAGGGAGAGGGCAGTTACAGCGGGGTTGCCCAGTCTGAGACTTAGTGGTTCAATTATTGTTGCTCCCCCCGCCTCGGAAATAATGTAACATTCATGTCAGAACTGTTCTTTTAACCATTGTGAAACAGAGTCGGGAGTCTTGCCTCTGAGGCCAAACAAGTCTCCACTATTCACATTTGTGAATGAGCAACCAAATGGCAAACAAAAACCTGAGAAAATGTAGTGAAAATGAGAGGGATGGGGGAAATGGAATGACCTTTGAAACTTGACTTTGCTCCAAATCCATCTACTTGTTCCTCTTTGCAATTTCTGTCAAGGTGACTTCATGAGTGACAGGGGCAGCAGATAAAGCCAGCCAGAAAGAATCGGGCTGTCAATACATAGCTCCTTGCAATTTGTTCTTTAGCCTTAGGGCGAAAGGAATCAAAGGATATGGAACAAAGACACCCAGTGAGTTGGTTGATCAGCCATATTGAATGGTGGAGGAGGCTTGAAGGGCCAATTAGCGGATTTCTGCTTCTATTTTCTACATTATTACCTACAGGAGAAAGAAAACAGATTAATATTTGGGAGTTTGACATTGGGTTGGGATTGGCGGAATGGGATGGGAGTTGGGGGAGAAATTTCCATCCAACAACCTTAGTTTATCTTTCCCTTTCAGCAGCTGACTTTGTGTGTTTCCAATGCTGCTCTGTTTCTTTCTCACAATTGCATTGCACCTTTACATTAAGATGTAATGCCTTGCTGCCTGCCTCTGCTATTCTTTGGAACAAGCTCCTGCCATGACTTGCTCTGTAATCTTTCATTACTTGCTTAAGAATCACAGCACGGTGGAGGTATTTTCTTTTTTGAGACTTTGGAAAGGGGTGGGGTGGGAGGGTGGTGGTGTTGGTGGAGGAGGTGGGTGGTGGGGGTGGAAGCAAGGGAGGTTGGGAATAGCTTACTCTTAGAGGAAAGAGAGAAAAAAAAGCCAACAGAGGGGAAGCTGCGTCATGAGCTAAACATATAATTACTCCGAGAGTACGACCTGTGGAGAAATCAATAAAAATCCAAAGAAAAGCCATTAAATTCTTCAATCCTTTTCTCCCTCCTGTCTTTAAAACAGCTTCATCTTGTCAGGCCCAGTGGGAGGAATTTGATGATTTCTCTCTGCACGCACTGGCATGCTGAACAGTGGAAGGTGAAAAGTTAGTCATGCTTAGTTATAATGCAATCCAATTAACTCTTGTTCAGATAAAATAATAAAAAGGGAGATACACCTGAAAGCAGACAGGAAGAACAGGCCAACTCTTGTCAGCTGCCTGGGCCTTTTTTTTTGGCTTTAAAAAAAAACCTTCAGTATCTATATCCTGCTGGGTGGTCAAAAGCCAGGCTTGAAAAGCCAAAGGATTCACATTGTCTAAAGTGTAGCCTTAAGAAGTGACCTCGCGTGTCTCCAGAGAAGACAAGCACCTGTCTGTTTGTCTGCGGTGACTCGTTGCTCATCTTTGCTCGTCACCATCCCACAGTTATCACACAAAAAAACACACAGACACACACAACGCAGTCTCACTAACAAAACAGGAACAACAAAAAAGTCCCCCATAAAGCCTATGGTAATCAAATATATTCAACATTCAAAGTAAACCTTTTCTGTCGGGAGCCTCTTTTGGTAACAACGGACTGTCATTGGGCTGAATGGAAAAGTATACAGGGAATTCCAGATAATTATGTGATACATTATTGTCCAGCTTCAAGATATACTGCGGAAATGCTATTTGTCTTTGTGCTAAATGGTGTGAAGCTAACAGTAATCTTTGTTCACTGTAGCTAGGTGCTTTTTGTTGACAGCAACATGTGTGAAAATAACACTTATTGTTGTTAGTAATGATTCAAATGAATGGTTTTCTCTCTCTGAAGTAAGCTTGTTAGTGTGTATAAGGCAGCACTGGGGATATCAGAGGTGGCGAGAGCTCCAAAGGTTGTGAAAGGCACTGTGTAAATCTTTCTTTTTGATTGCCTTACAGGCCTGGAAGCCTTGCCTTGAAACAATTGAAATGTTTAACTAATGTAAATGTTTATCTCTTCTTCCCTGCAATTGTTACCCCACACTGAGCCAGGTTTCATAGGTGCTGGCATTTCTCTAACCCTGAAGAGTGACCAGCAGCAGACCAGTATGGCTCAAAGATTGGAGGCTTTGTATCCAAATTACATTCTGTCCTCACACTGCCTTCACACTCCAACCAGCAGTGATAACTGGTGACATCCAGGAGCCTGGTTGAATGATCTCTTGCTTCGTCGTGGAAGTTCAGGGATGGATACACTTGCTGTTGTCCATCCAGCGCCAGATCAGAGAAAGGCAAAGACCAACTTGTCAAGCTGGGCTTTGTCCTGGTGCCTATCGATCTGCTCTACAGCACACGCTGCACGTCCTGAGCTCACAAGAAAAGCAGATTGAGAGAACATCAGGGGCTGAATGGAATCATCACATCAGGGAAACAGGGGCAGACAGCTCTTGGCAAATCCATTGATTTTTTTGATTTGATTTAAGCTTTATCGTCATGTGTACTCAAGTACAGGAGTACAGTGAAATGTATACAATGTCAGCACACATCTTAGGTATGAAGGAACCTGGGTACAAAGCTTAGGTACAAGTACTAAGATACAGAAACATATTTAAAGGTAAAGCATTACTGTTGTTCTTAGTATAAGTAGAAAAATAAAAGAAATAAAGTAAAAAGTTAGCTGTAGTGATTGTAACCAGGTGGATCTTATTGACTTTGAGATCTTTGATTGGGGTTGTTAACCTGAGGGCCCTGGCTGACAGATATAGACAGGGGACTCCGATTCTCCTCACTTCGGGGACTGACTCTGAGCTGGCTGGCCAAAGCCAATGTACTGTGCACATGTAAGTAAAGGGTGACTTGGTGATGGGATGCCAGACTGTGTGCAGTAATTTCATTATTATTACAGTCCTTCCTAGTATTAAGTGGAAAAATAAGGGAATTAAGGTAAACCATCAACAGTCTTTATTAGAAATTGGAGAAATTTGGGCGGCATGGTGGCACAGTGGTTAGCACTGCTGCCTCACAGCGCCAGAGACCCGGGTTCAATTCCTGCCTCAGGCAACTGTCTGTGTGGAGTTTTCACGTTCTCCCCGTGTCTGCGTGAGTTTCCTCCCACAGTCCAAAAATGTGCATGTAAGGTGAATTGGCCATGCTAAATTGCTCGTAGTGTTTGGTGAAGGGGTAAATGTAGGGCAATGGGTCTGGGTGGGTTGCTCTTCGGAGGGTCGGTGTGGACTTGTTGGGCCGAAGGGCCTGTTTCCACGCTGTAAGTAATCTAATCTAATCTAAGAGCACTCCCTGCAAAGGAGTGGAACCACATCTGGACTGAAACATGTAAGGACAAACATCTGCAGCAATAGATTGGGGGAACATGTCAGCTGCATGTGAATTTTTTTGCCCCAATCAAACTGAAGACTACTGGAGCAGTGTACATACATGTTTAACAAACCATTCAGTACATCCTTTCCAGAATACCCATTGTGGTGGTTGCTTTGTAAGTGATGCAATTGATCTTGATATTGTAAATGAGGCAAACAAAAGCAAAATACTGCAGATGCTGGGGAACTGAAATAGATTACCTTGACCTGAATCACTAAATCGGTTTCCCTCTGCAGAAGCTGCCTGACCGGCTGAGAATTTCCAGACATGTTTGTTTTTATTTCAAATCAAATGATGTTCCCACCCCATACAGAGGATCATCTCGGAGCCCTTTCATGTGTGGATATCAGGGGAGATTGAGATCAAACCATTCTGTCACTTTTAGCATCTTCCATGCTGACCATTCATGTGCCTATGTCATTGGAAACAGGTTGTCCACTGATCCCTGAGTTTGTTCCCTTTGTTCCTTTCATGGTGAAGAAACTACATACCTCCTCCAAGCCCTGCGCCTGATCTTCTTATTTTAAACCTCGGTGGTTTCCTACACTACAGGCCTTCCTCATTCACGTAAGTCCTGCTGGAAAAGCAGAATCAGAATTGCAGAATTGAAGTGAAAAACTCTTTAAAATGGGTTGTTACCATTCAGATCTTCAATGATTTCTCATGGATACTGTGAATGAATTCTGAAGCAAAGTCCTGGTTGTTTGTGGCCTACTATCCAGGAACAAATCCACAGAGGAATTTTCAAACTAGACGGCGTTCACTCAAAATTCATTTGTTAAGCTGATATTATACAAAAGAATAAAACACTCTTGATTCAAAATCATATATAATTAAATGATCCTAGCACTTGAGTATCAATGCATTAGCAAATTTGCTCACAGAAATGCATATTTTTCCTTATTTATTTACAATTAGTCCAAACATCCAGTTGAAGTAACTGAACTGAGTTCAAACTGCAAACTGCCATCGACAGTATCATTGTTTATGCTTCCATGTCAATTTGTTGATTTAATTTAGATTTCAATATTTGAGACAGAGGGTGGTTTGTGTATGGAATGAACTTCCTGAGGAAGTGGTGTATGTGGGTACAATTACAGCGTTTAAAATGATTTGGAGATGCCGGTGTTGGACAAGGGTGTACAAAGTTAAAAATCTCACAACCATCAAATGAAGGAGCAGTGCTCCGAAAGCTAGTGCTTCCAATTAAACCTGTTAGACTTTAACCTGCTGTTGTGTGATTTTAATGTTTAAAAGACATTTGGATAAGTACATGGATAGGAAAGGTTTGGAGGTCTATTGGCCAGGAGCAGGCAGGTTTTTGGGTTTTGGGTTTTTGGTCAGCTACAACTGGTTGGACCTAAGGGTCTGTTTCTGTGCTGATGACCCTATGACTCCATGGTTGTGAGAAGACTTTAAGCCTTAAGGTTCCACAAAAAGTGTTAAACCTCACACATGTGTTGCCTTCTGGGATCCTCAGAACTGAAAGTAGTCCTGGTGCAAGCCCATCATCAGCTCCTTGAAGCACACATGTGCTTGAGACCCCTGGAAAATTTAACACTGGAAGAAGAGTTCCAGAAACTAGGAATACTAGTTTGTGGTCGATTCAATCCCGGGATATAGACTTGTTCAACCACCTCCATTCCTCAAGGTTATGATGCATTGCAATTTCCTGACTTGGGGACTGGATAAACGTGAACAGAATCCGCCTGATATTTTCTGAGCTGCACGTTAATATAATTTATTCACATGGCACTTTATTTTACCCATTACCCTATACAGAAATGCAGAGATAAGTTTGCAATATTACCAGCTTGTGGTTAGGCATCAAAATAACATGCTCAATTTGTACGGTGATACTGCCAAAAGAATCATTTGGATCACACTGGTTTCGGTTCGTCAGCGGTAACAAATATTGATCCAAATATGAGATGTCATGCTGTGGAGATTTTGCCACTACAGTGTCCTTTCACTTGTCATCCAATTCAGCCTCCTCCTTGTCCATTCACTTGGGTTAAATCAGGTTGTTCAACTCTTAGCTGAGCTCTAAATCCCAAATGTAATTCCTCATGTAGGATTGCTTGCTTTTATCTCTGCGACATTGTCCATCTACTTCCCCACTTTAGCACAATCCTGGAGCAAGGGTTGATGAGCAGAATTTCTCCAGTTTGCCCCTCACTTGTCTCCTATTCTCCATCTTACATTAACTGTAACTGATCCAAAACACAATTACCCACAAACTCTCCCCCAAGAAGTCTGGACACCAGTTATTTCCATTTCTCCATTTATTAAAGAAACATAGAAAATAGGAATAGGCCCTTTGAGCCTGTTCTGCCATTCAATATGATCCGTCACACCCTGTTTTGATCCCTTTAGCCTTGAGAACTGTATCTAATTTCTTGAAAATATTTAAAGTTTTGGCCTCAATGCTTCCTGCGGCAGAAACTTCCACAAGCTCACCGCTCTTTGGGTGAAGGCATTTCTCTTCATCTCTTCATCTTTGGGGCAGCACAGTGGCTCAGTGGTCAGCACTGCTACCTCACAGTGCTAGGGACCTGGGTTCAATTCCTGCCTTGGGCGACTGTCTATGCGGGGTTTGCACATTCTCCTCGTGTCTGTGTGGATTTTCTCTGAGTGCTCTGGTTTCCTCCCACAATCCAAAGATGTGTAGGCCAGGTGAATTGGCCATGCTAAATTGCCCAAAGTATTAGGTGCATTCGGCAGGGGTAAATATAGGGTAGGAGAATGGGTCTGGGTGGGTTACTCTTCGGAGGGTCGATGTGGACTTGTTGGGCTGAAGGCCCTGTTTCCAAACTGTAGGGAATCTAATCTAATCAGACATGAAAAACCTACTTTATATCCTTAGATTGTCACCCTAAGTTCTGGAGCCCCCTAGTCATGGAGAATACCTTTCTTGCGTTTTCCCTGTCTAGCCCTGTTAGAAGTCTATGAGGTTCTCACACATAGAGTTATAGAGTCATACAGCATGGAAACAGGCCCTTCAGTCCAAGTTGTGCATGCTGACCAAGTTTCCCAACTCAACTAGTCCCTTTACTTGGATTTGCCCCATATCCCTATAGACCTTTTCTATTCGTCCCTGTCCAAATAACTTTTAAATGTTGTAACTGTACCTGCCTCTACCACATCCTCTAGCAGTCAGACAGCATCCATGAAGAAAGAGCAAGCTAACATTTTGAGTCTAGATGACTCTGATGAAAAATCATCCAGACTTGAAATGTTAGCTTGCTCTC
Organism: Chiloscyllium punctatum; assembly: GCF_047496795.1. Taxonomy (NCBI): domain Eukaryota; kingdom Metazoa; phylum Chordata; class Chondrichthyes; order Orectolobiformes; family Hemiscylliidae; genus Chiloscyllium; species Chiloscyllium punctatum. Next base: position 103,212,884 of record NC_092749.1, on the reverse strand, counting down.
CCTGCACGAACGCTGCCTGATCTTCTGGGATCTCCAGCAATCGTTTTCAGCCTTCTTTATAACCCTGTCTACCTCTGACATAACCTTCAAAAAGCTATATACCTGAACTCCTAGATCTCTCTGTTTAACAACATCCTCTAGCAGTTCATTCCACACACACACCACTCTCTGAGTGAAAATGTTGCCCCCCCAGGTCCTCTTCATATCTTTCTCCTCTCACCTTAAAAATATGCCCTCTAGTTTCGAAAGGCTTTACCCTAGGGAAAAGGCCTTTGCTATTCAAATTATATTAGTTCCTCATGATTTTATAGACCTCTATAAGGTCATCCCTCAATCTCCTATGCTCTGACAAAAAACATCCCAATCTATCCAGCCTGTCCAAATAACTCAAACTCTCCAGTCCCAGAAACATCCTCATAAACCTTTCCTGCACCCTCTCCAATTTAATAATATCCTTCCCATAGCTGGGTGACCAGGCTACAAAAGTGGCATCACAGACATCTTGTAAAACTACAAAATGACGTGTCCAACTCCTATACTGACCAATGTAGGCAGGTGTGCCAAACCCCTTCTTTACTATATAGGAGCAAATTACTACAGATGCTGGAATCTATTCTGAAAACAACAAGTGCTGGAGATCACAGCAGTCAGACAGCATCCATGAAGAAAGAGCAAGCTAACATTTTGAGTCTAGATGACTCTGATGAAAAATCATCCAGACTTGAAATGTTAGCTTGCTCTCCCTGCACAAATGCTGCCTGATCTTCTGGGATCTCCAGCACGTGTTTTCAGCCTTCTTTATAACCCTGTCTACCTCTGACATAACCTTCAAAAAGCTATATACCTGAACTCCTAGATCTCTCTGTTTAACAACACTCCCCAGGGTCCAACTATTAATTATGTAAGTCTTGCCCACATTTGTCTTGCCAAAATGCACCACTTCATTCTTCTAACCTCCAGTGACTATATTCCTAACCGATCCAGTCTCCTTTGCACATCAGTCCTGCCATTCGTGGAATCCTGCCCTCATCCTCAAATCTCTGCATAGCCTCTTCACATCCGATCTCTCTGCTATTTTCCACATTAACTGTGCCCAAGCTTTAGCTGCCTCACTTTGGTCTTTATGCCCAATCTAAAAGTGGCAGAGCCTTCACAGCATAGGCTGCTAACTAACTAGAATCAGAGCAATAGGTAGGCAGACAGACAGATAAAGATAAGCAGGTAGATACATTTATACACATATACATGCATGCATACGTATATACATTGGTAAAGTGATATGTCTTGAAACAGAGAGACTTTTAATCTGGTTATGGTAATTCCTGTATCTAACCATTTACATAAAATATGGAACATTTCTGATACTAAAGGAGACCATTCAGTTTATTATTCCAAACCCACTTTGTAACTCTTGGTTCATAGTCCTTTTTAAAGATAATATTGCATGCAATTCTGGTCACCTTCCTATCAGAAAGATGTTGTGAAACTTGAAAGGGTTCAGCAAAGATTTACAAGGATGTTGCCAGGGTTGGAGGATTTGAGCTATAGGGAGAGGCTGAACAGGCTGGGGCTGTTTTCCTTGGAGCGTTGGAGGCTGAGGGGTGACCTTATAGAGGTTTGCAAAATTATGAGGGGCATGCATAGGGTAAAGAGGCAAAGTCTTTTCCCTGGGGTTGGGGAGTCCAGAACTAGAGGGCATAGGTTTAGGGTGAGAGGGGAAAGATATAAAAGAGACCGACGGAGCAACTTTTTCACACAGAGGGTGGTACAGGTATGGGTGTGGAATGAGCTGCCAGAGGATGTGGTGGAGGCTGGTACAACTGCAACATTTAAGAGGCATTTGGATGGGTATATGAATAGGAAGGGTTTGGAGGGATATAGGCCGGGTGCTGGCAGGTGGGAATAGATTGGGTTGGGATATCTGGTTGGCATGGACGGGTTGGACCGAAGGGCCTGTTTCCATGTTGTACGACACTATGACTCTATATCAGAATAGTAGCTTTTGTCATAAAGTACTAAAATAATAGTAAAGTTACTTGAGGGGAATATTTTGTGTTTATATAGGGCTTTATCATATCCTCAGGACTTTCAAATTAATAGATTATTTTTCTAGCTGTCATTATTGCTTGTCTAGAGCCAAATACTGTCATCAATCTGTACATGATCAGGCTTCACTTTCAAGGCAGCAGAAGAATAAGTAACAGGATATATGTTTTTGATAGTGTTACCAGAAGGAGGAGATTTTTTTGATGCAACTCATTGCCCATCATCAAAAAGTGGGATGAGATCTTCTCAATGCTTTTGTGCTGACAAACAGGATCCTTTGCCCATCCAAAAGATGACCCCTTCAAAATGCTTCACTCAAGGAGCCTGAGAAAGGTACCTATCCAAGTCCAACATAGGTCTTAGTTTCACAACATCCAACACAGAAATTGGGTGGGGCTACAGACTAAGAACATAGAACATAGAACATAGAAGAATACAGCGCAGTACAGGCCCTTCGGCCCTCGATGTTGCGCCGATCAAAGCCCACCTAACCTACACTAACCCACTATCCTCCATATACCTATCCAATGCCCGCTTAAATACCCATAAAGAGGGAGAGTCCACTACTGCTACTGGCAGGGCATTCCATGAACATACGACTCGCTCAGTGAAGAACCTACCCCTAACATCAGTCCTATATCTACCCCCCCTTAATTTAAAGCTATGCCCCAGACAAACTGAAATTTAATGAAAATCTGATTATTGACATATTGTAAAGTGTGCAATCCCACATCAAATAAACTCCAAACACTGATTTGTGATTCAACTCAATGACGTAATTTTCCTAATTCAGAAACCTGACCAGAGGTTTGACACTATAACAATAGAATCCATTGGACCTGCATTTGCATATTTCTGACTCCAACATCACTTGAATAAAATGAGTGGTTTCTTTGTGTAGAAAACAATTGTTAGGGACAGGAGCACAGTGTTCAACTGGTTTTACATGGGGGTTTGCATGTTGCTGTGAGCTTTACAGACCTGCACCAGCTTAACAGATCAAGTGTGCTATTTTGACCAATCAGCTGCTGTGCCCCCCCTCAATGGACAGTTCCATTCTGGATGGGTTAGGAGGCGGCATTCTTGGGGTTTGACAACCTCAGCAATTTCTGCTGAAGTGCTCTTGAACTGCTTTGGAACAGGAGATCCTAGCTCACACCCATCTCTTCCCGCTGAACTGTCAGGGAGGTTTCTGAGAACCATAACGCCTGTCTCTTTACTCAGAAGATCCATCTCAAACTGACGTCTAAATGAAACAGGTCATAAGGCAATGCAATCTCATTTCAGGAGACACAGTTTAACCACTGTGGAGAAGTGGCCAAGATATGGCACCTTTTCAAACTTTGGAAATCTGATTTAAATACTCCACTGAAGACTCTAACACTCCAGTTTTTCAGCTTTCTGCACTAAATGCAATACTCACTTACGCAACTGGTTTAGAGCTGTCTTTCACAATTCCTACTTGCATCCAACCTGAGGAGATGACTTTCAACTTCCAAGTTTTCCCAAGCTGGCTTTGAACTTAACCCACTCCAAATGTAGACTATATCCCTTGGTTCTACAGCTGTCTGGATAAGGTAAAACAGTATAACCATGTTCGATCTACATTATTGAGTCAATTTCCCTCGACAACAGTCTCAATTATCATAGTCATGCCTCATTGTCCAATCCCTTCATTCTCTTAATAATTCTGATTGTTTTCATTCTGAGCTCATTTAAGTAGCAGTTATTGCAATGACCAAGAACTGAACAGTTGTACAAATAAAGTGACAAAATTGTCTCACAATTTCAGCTTAATATCGATCTTTAATATCTCCCAATACCCAATTCGCACCATTCCTCACAAATGAGCATTGCTACAGTCACATAAACTTATTGACAATCAGAATCCCCAGTTCTCTTTTGTTCTTTATCTATATTACTTCTTTTCCACTTAATTGTTGATTCTTGGATTTTCTGTTCCTGGGTAATGTTTCTTCTAAATTGAATTTCATCTGCCACCTGACTTTCCTGTCCCCAACACTATTCTAATCCCTCCTTCCAGCTTATCTTGTTTGGATTTACTTTTGTTATTTCTTTGCATGTCCGCAAATTTAGTCTTTGGGTTTGAGGCTCTTAGTTCTTAGATCATTGATGTGAAACAAAGAGAAGCCAAAGCTGAAATTTGGCCCCACATAATAACATCTGGTTTCGCTGAGCCAGAGATTCATGCCCGTCTCTGACACCAAGCCTGAAGAATAGGCCTCATTGTCACTGGCGACGCTGAGCACAAGCCAAATGCTTCCTCCAGGGGCATGCTGAATGGCAAAGCCAAACTGGTCAGGATGGGCCACTTTCTGGGATCAGGGTGGTGACAAGAAACTGAAAAAAAGTCAGAAATTTGAAACAGTAACATTTTTACAAAACATACCTTATTCCTTTTGGGTGGCATGGTGGCACAGTGGTGAGGACTGAGTTGAGGAAGAATGTCTTCACACCAAACGGTTGTGAATCTGTGGAATTTCCTGCCCAGGGAAGCACCTGAGACGACTTCACTGCATGCTTTTAAGGCAAAGGTAGATAGATTTTTGAACAGTAAAGGAATTAAAGGTGAGCGGGCGGATAAGTAGAGTTGAGTCCATGAAAAGATCAGCCACAATCTTATTGAATGGCAGAGCAGGCTCAAGGAGCCAGATGGCCTTCTCCTCCTCCTATGTCTTATTTTCTTATGTTCTCATGGTGCAAGGGTTCTGGATTTGATTCCAGCCTGTGTGAAATTTGTATGTTCTCCCTGTGTCTACATGTGTTTCCTCCCACTATCCAAAGATGTGCACATTAGGTGAACTGGCATGCTAAACTATCCCATTCTGTCCGGGGATGTGCAGGCTAGGTGGGTTAAAGGATGAGTCTATAGGCCGTGCTGTTCAGAGTGTCAGTACAGATCCGATGGACCAAACGTCCTCTATCTGCACTATAGGGATTCTATGAATTACTATATTTACTAGTTAAAATATTATTTTGAAAATCTCAGTATTATAAATCCCATTAACTGTACAAATAGAGCACAATAAATGTGATCTTGCAGTGCAATAAAATGTCCAAGATCCAGAGAAATATAAATGAGTTTGATGTTAGTGGGCGAGTTATAAATGTTAGTTTCAACCATGAGGTTAGGCTTGCTGCATGTCACCTCAAGTAATTATGCATTTTTGTTGCCAAAAATAATGTGTATCATTCAACAACATGTAAGCATTGGCTTGATAGCTTAATGTGTGCACTGTAAGTGATCTGGGAAATTATCTGACAAAATAGATCTTTACTGTGTGTAAAACGCTGCGACTCGCTGGTAAGCTGTTGCTGTATTTCGACAGACACTGCTGATGGTCAGGCCAGGCAAGATCAGCCAGAGTATTTTGAAATACTCTGTTGATTTTTGGATTACCTATGAACATTGTAACTATACTGCGGAACATTAATCGAGCCAGAATTGGTGCCACTACCCATTTTGCTGCAATTGCACCCCTGTACATTTTTCATGGGTAGGTTTTTATTTTGTATTGGTTAACAGTTGCTGGGAGACATTATGACCTGTGTTGTCTGAGCAATGTCATGTTCTGTAGGGTGACTGCACCTCATTTATTGTGAAAGGGGGTGAGTCAACAATACGGCATTTATCATTTTTATATGTCAGTACTTCAATGTTCACTTTTTCAAATGCAACAGTCCATAGATTGATGACAAAACAAAATGGTTATGATTCACTGGGTAGCATCTTGGAAACCAAACCCCATTATTCTTGGAATAGTCACAAAAGTTAAAGGTTTTATTAAGGTATATAAAACTCCCCAATGATCCTGTCTTTGAGACCCAGGTTGACAGAAAGCACAAATCAGGTTTCTGCATATTACTATTTATTATAAATAAATGGATTTTAACTACAGGTAAACAATTATGAATCATCAACATATAACTTTACTGCTTACAACTGTAACACCCCACTCTCAAAAAACCCCACATACATACAGACAGTCACAAAAAATATCTTCTGCCTGGAGAGAGAGATTGGCAAGGCAATTCAATGGTCTTTATCCATGGAGTTTGCAGAGATGATCCTTTTGGCTTTTTAGATGTTGCTTCTCTTTGGTCTTCCTTTTCCAGGTATGATCATCAGCTTGCAGGAGTCACAGAGTGACTGGTTCACACTTACGAAGTCTCTGGCTTATTGGTTAAAAGCCACAGCTCACAGTAACTAATAAAGAGAAATAAACTGGATTTCTTCAGACTTGAGGTTTCCTTTTTTTTAACTGAAGGGAGTCCTTTCTCGATGTTCAATGGCTTCTGATCAAAAAAATTAACACCCATGATTAGCTAGCTAGTATGATCTCACATTCACCATAGCCTTGCCTTCATAGACCTACATTGGACCAATCAAGCAGAATTTCCAGTACAAAATTGTCCTTGCCCACATTTATGAGTCATTGACTTCCTGACGGATTGATAAAGATTCTGAGCAAGATTATCAGATGGTTTATACAATGGCTGCAGAAGGTTTGGAGGAATTATCAATTCAATTTGCATTCTTGTAGTGCTAACATAGGTATCAAAGAAAATAGGCGGAAGTGTAGGTATTCTGCCCTTCAAGCCTGCTTTGCTATTCAACTATGTCCTGACTGATCTTCCACCTCAATGTAGTTTTTTTCCTGCAATAGCCTCCATTCCTCTAATGTCTGGAAAGCTATCCAGCAAGTGGAACTGTGACAATAGTTGTTAGACGGGCGGATACAATATGCTCTTACATTCATCAAGAGTCACAGCTACTTTGTTAGCTCTTGGTAAGGAACATTGTGGAAAGATGGGAAAATATTATGGCAAAGGAGGGGAAAATGCTGGAACAGTTAAAATTGTGGATGGTCACGGAACTAGAACTAGCTAAATGTGGCTGAGGCTGGAAAAAAAGACAGAGATTGAGAGAGTTGAGGACATAGAAGGATTTGAAAACAAGGAAGAGAACTTTCAAATCCAGGTGATGTAGAGACTGGGAACCAACATGGGTCAACCAGAAAGGGGTAATGGTGAATGGGACTTAAGAGGCAGACAACAGAGTTTTGAATGGCATTAAGGTTTCGAAAGGGTAGAATATGGCAGACCATTCTGGTGTGTGTTGGAAGAAGCATTTAAAGGCACAGCCTTGAGAACATGATATTCACTGTAATGTCATTGGTATTAGTACTGGTAGAAGAATGTTGATTCTCTTCAATAAGGTAAGGGGGCTCTGAGGCAGGAAGGAAGCTAATGTACTGACAGAATGAATTAATAGGGAAATGAGGAAGCAGGTAGATCCAATTAGAAGGAAGTGAGGGGAGAATATGAACAAACTGTGTGCAGATGGGCAAAACTAATGTAGATCAACATGTGGAAACCATAAAGGTGAAATATCAAATCAACCAGTTACAAGCAATGAAAACAGACTTGATGGCAAATTTTACAAGGGTGGAACATGGACATTAGTTTAGAATATGTCTAGGCATGACACACCAGGGAAAAAATGAGAAGAAATGGTGAAGGAAGGAATACCTCAAAAACAATGTGCTATTGGAAACAGAAAGGTAAAATGTAGAACGGCTGCAAATATTCACGGAAGTGGAGGCGAAGTTTTGTTTCAGATGTCCAGCATTTGCAGTTCTTCATTTTCTCTAGAACTCCAACTGCAATTTAGCGCACAGTTGGCATGAGACATTGTTTGATAAAGGAATGCATTGGGAATAGCAAATTGGATGATTGTTAAGGGACTTGTTGACATTTACATTACTTGCCATTGATCTTAAATGAAACTGCTCACCATGTTTTTGGTTAACTCCACTTATATTTTTCTCATCAACCTGCTCAGAGATGTTATGATATACCTCTGCAGCAGGTGGGACTTGAACCTTGGCCTCCTGTTTCAGAGATAGGGACACTACCACTGCACCACAACAACACCCCGCCCAATGCCATTTAGCGACATCTTCAAATAGAACCAAGCTGAATAGTAAACAGGTTCATTACTGAAGATTTAAACTGAAAGCTCAGGTTTTAGATATTCTTTCAGATGTTTTTCTATTCAACCTATTCAGAAATATTGTGACACACTTTTGGAGTAGGTGGGGTTTGAACTTGGGTTGAATAGAAACTGACTGAACTACGGATGCTGTATATCGGAAATGTAAACAGAAATTGCTGAGCAAGTTCAGCAGGTCTGGCAGCACTTGTGAAGAGAAATCAGAGTTAACATTTCAGGTTGAGTGACCGTTCCTCAGAACTCTGAACTTGGGTTGCCTGGCATAGAGGCTGGGATACTAGCATTGCATTACAACAGCCCTAATGCGCAGCTTTCAATGAAATTTGCTGTTGACATCATGTATTGATGTGGGCTTATAAGACACATTGGAAGAATTTTTCTGGGATGTTTATCCAGATTTTGGTTCACTACCTGGGTATTACATGCCAGGATTTGTGTGTGTAAATTGGTCAGATGACCATCCTGCCACCTTCAAACCCAATCCAGAGCTCACCCCTTCAATCCCACAGTTCGGATGGCACGATGGCTCAGTGGTTAGCCCTGTTACCTCACAGTGCTAGGGACCCAGGTTTGATTCCAGCCTCTGGCAGCTGTCTGTGTGGAGTTTGCATGTTCTCCTCGTGTCTGTATGAGTTTCCTCTCACAGTCCAAAGATAGAACATAGAACATAGAACATAGAACATTACAGCGCAGTACAGGCCCTTCGGCCCTCGATGTTGCGCTGATCAAAGCCCACCTAACCTACACTAACCCACTATCCTCCATATACCTATCCAATGCCCGCTTAAATACCCATAAAGAGGGAGAGTCCACTACTGCTACTGGCAGGGCATTCCATGAACTTACGACTCGCTGAGTGAAGAACCTACCCCTAACATCAGTCCTATATCTACCCCCCCTTAATTTAAAGCTATGCCCCCTTGTAATAGCTGACTCCATACGTGGAAAAAGGTTCTCACTGTCAACCCTATCTAACCCCCTAATCATCTTGTACACCTCTATCAAGTCACCCCTAAACCTTCTTTTCTCCAATGAAAACAACCCCAAGTGCCTCAGCCTTTCCTCATAGGATCTTCCTACCATACCAGGCAACATCCTGGTAAACTTTCTCTGCACCCGTTCCAGTGCCTCCACATCCTTCCTATAGTATGGCGACCAAAACTGCACACAATATTCCAGATGCGGCCGCACCAGAGTCTTATACAACTGCAGCATGACCTCAGGACTCCGGAACTCAATTCCTCTACCAATAAAAGCCAGTACGCCATATGCCATCTTCACTGCACTATTTACCTGGGTGGCAACTTTCAGAGATCTGTGTACATGGACACCAAGATCCCTCTGCTCTTCCACACTACCAAGTATCCGACCATTAGCCCAGTACCCCATCTTTTTATTACTCTTACCAAAGTGAATCACCTCACACTTAGCTACATTGAACTCCATTTGCCACCTTTCTGCCCAGCTCTGCAGCTTCTCTATATCCCGCTGTAACCTGCCACATCCTTCCTCACTGTCTACAACTCCTCCGACTTTCGTATCATCCGCAAACTTGCTCACCCAACCTTCTAACACTTCCTCCAGGTCACTTATAAAAATGACAAACAGCAATGGTCCCAAAACAGATCCTTGCGGAACACCACTAGTGACGGCACTCCAAGATGAACCTTTGCCATCAACTACTACCCTCTGTCTCCTTCCAGCCAGCCAATTCCTAATCCAAACCTCCAACTCACCCTCAATGCCATATCTCTGTATTTTCTGCAGTAGCCTACCATGGGGGACCTTATCAAACGCCTTACTAAAATCCATATATACCACATCTACCGCTTTCCCCTCATCTACCTCCTTAGTCACCTTCTCAAAGAATTCAATAAGGTTTGTGAGGCACGACCTGCCCTTCACAAAACCATGCTGACTATCCTTGATCACATTCTTCTTATCCAGATGTGCATAAATCCTATCCCTTACAATTCTCTCTAAGACTTTGCCCACAACAGAAGTGAGACTCACTGGCCTATAGTTACTAGGATTATCCCTACTCCCCTTCTTGAACAAGGGAACCACGTTTGCTAGCCTCCAGTCCTCTGGCACTACTCCTGTAGACAAAGAGGACACAAAAATCAAGGCCAATGGCTCTGCAATCTCCTCCCTTGCTTCCCAGAGAATCCTAGGATAAATGCCATCAGGCCCAGGGGACTTATCTATTTTCACCCTTGCCAGAATTTCCAACACCTCTTCTCTACATATCTCAAAGCCATCCATTCGACTTATTCGTGCCTCAGTATTCATATCGACAACAATGTCCAGGTTAGGTGGATTGGCCATGCTAAAATTGTCCATAGTGTCCAGGGATGTACAGGCTAGTTGGATTAGCCATGGGAAATGCAGGGTGAGAGGGATAGGTAGGTCTGGGTGTGATGCTCTTTGGAGGACTGAGGTAGAGTCCATGGGTCAAATGGCCTCCTTCACAGACTGCAGGGATTCTATCATTCTGTGTTTCTCCCTACTCAACTAAGAGCTGACCCCCCCACATTCTGTGCAATGGTTGACCAGCCACTGTAGGTAAATAAATAATGCCTGGGCAAGCCTCTCAATTCAAGGGCAATTGAGAATGGGTAACAAGCACTAGTCTTGCCAGTGACATCTTAGTACAGTGGGGGAAATGTTTACAAATCCATGTCTGTGATATTGTTTGAGAGATGGACATTGGTTGGGACACAGGCTGGTCTTCTTCAAATTGATGCCTTGGGATCTTCTACTTCCAGCTGAGATGTCTGGCAGGGCAGTGTTCCATTGGTGAGCTGTGATTTTCATTCCCAGGTCTGGGAATAGACTTTAGGGAGTACCAAGGCCTTGGACCTGACGGGATACAGGGAAAAAGCTTCAGAGAAATGGAGAGGTAAGGTGAAGCATCTTAATGATTCACATCAAATCCTTATCCCAAAATTATTGAACGAATGCCTATCAACGTGACGTCTGAGGTTGACGTTAATGAGTATTATACAGTTTAGCAGAGTGAATAATTATGTGCATCACTTTCAACATGTGATTGGAAAACAGGTGAAAAAGTGCATTGAACTTTGAGTAGCAAATTTGTATTTGCTCTTCATAACTTCAGTAGGATCAAGAGGTCCAAGTGTCTTACTTTTATGGCAATGGATTCACAACGGCCTATCTCAACTTGTACAATTGTGTATCCTCTTGTAACTTGAGCCAAATAATTATATTGCTCATTTGTGTTTCCTCAAAAGCAGACTGAGTAAATGCTTGTCAGGATAAGGACCTGGTGTGAATCATTAAGCTATTTTATTTCAGTGTAAATGAACATGCAGAGGAACAATTCACTTAGCTCAACTGGTACAACTTGTCCCCTCACAATGATACTAAAGTCATGAGCTTGCTCAACATTCTCACAGCACTAAATTGTTTGGCTCGACTTGTATAAACTAATTTCTATCTACTTCTTTTTTTGTTATAGCTCCAAACAGCCTTTTTCTCTTTCAAGAAATCTGCTGGCTTACACAGTATATACAGCACATCAATAGCTTCACTGACCAGCTGAGTCTCTGCATTAGATGCCATGCTATTCACAGTCATAATACAGAATGAAGGTTTGCCACTACTATATGTACAAAGTATTTTGTTCGTCAAGAGAGTTTCATCAATTCGTTGTTAATGAGGAAACGGGAAAGAAATCTCAATGCTGACAAATTAATATGCCAAATTTCCTTAAAAGAAATTAATAAACCATGCCTTAAATCTTTTTGTAAATCTTTTCCAACAAATCTCTCGCGAAAGGTCACACACTCTCCAAGGTCAAGTGTACCTGGACCGCCATCGCCCTGATATTTATTTGCACAAGTTCATTGCAGACAAAGTGCCCTTAAACAAAAAGGTTAGTGTGCTCATTGTTCCCGCTGAAATGTCAAGGTGACGAGCAACATTTGAACGTCCGAATGAGTGATGAAAGTGGAATCTATGTTCTTTATATACATGCGGCTCAGATGCTTTTCAATATGTCAGTTCAAAATGCAGGTCTTGCGTCGACATGTCATGTTGTTTCAGGCAGCAGTTTTAGACAATGATAAATACCTCGGAATCCAATCAACATAGCTGTAGGTGAACGTTCCACTGCTGTTGCTGCTGCACAGAAATACAGTCACAACGATACCTTTCCACAGCCAGTCCATGAACCTATTATGTAAGGAGAGCTGTTTTTTTCTTTCTATAAAAAGACTCAGAACGTACGATTGGAAGTGTGTCACGCTTACCGTTGTGTTCACCATGCCACCTCTGCATTGTGTCCACTGTCACTCAGTAAGTAACAGTCTTGCTGCTGAGTCAGAGTGCTAGTGGGTTCAGGCCTCATTCCAGAGATTCAAACAGAAAGATCTAGGCTGATGTTCCAGGGCAATATTGAAGGAGTGCGACACTGTCAGTAATGTTGCTTTTTGGACAGAAGGTTGAATGTAGGTCCTGTCTGTTCTCTAAAGTGCACATAATTGATTTTGTTGTATAATTCTGAAGAAAGGCAAGGGAGTCATCCCTGGTGCCCTGGCTAATATTCATTGCTCGATGATCAAATAGATTGACTGATCAGTCAGACATTAAGGCTTGTAAGACCATGCTCTCCAGAAATTAGCTGCTGCATTACGACAGTGACTGCATGTCCGAAGGATTTCATTATTATAAAGCTGCTGTTTGTAAAGGTGCTATAGAAATGCAATTTTTCCTTTTTCCTGAATATGAGAACCACTTTGAAATGTAGTCCATTGTTTCTTTATCCCTGTTCCATCATTCATTAGGATCACAGCTAAATGAATTGTCACTTTATCTCCAAACTCTATGACCCATATCACCTTTGACCCATATCACTTTTGATTCCCTTGTCAATTAAATATCTGCTGAGCTCAGCCTTGAATACATTCAATGACCCAACCTCCAGGTGCTCTTTGGTAAAGAGAATCGCAAATGCCAATGACCCTCTGGGAGAAAAGATTCTTCCTCATCTAGCTGCCCTTGCTGGTGAGCTCCACTTTGCTCTGGTATCAATTCATCATGGTAAAAACAATGACTGCAGATGCTGAAAATCAAATACTGGATTAGTGGTGCTGGAAGAGCACAGCAGTTCAGGCAGCATCCAACGAGCAGCGAAATCGACGTTTCGGGCAAAAGCCCTTCATCAGGAATAAAGGCTCTCCATGCTTCAGGCTCACTGCCTTTATTCCTGATGAAGGGCTTTTGCCCGAAACGTCGATTTCGCTGCTCGTTGGATGCTGCCTGAACTGCTGTGCTCTTCCAGCACCACTAATCCAGTATCAATTCATCATGCCTGGGATGCTATAAAATCATAGGACATAAGAGCAGAAGTAGCCATTTAGCCCATTAGGTCTGCTCCGTCATTCAGTGAGATAATCACTGATCTGATAATTGTCAATTCTACTTTTCTGCTTTTTCCCCAGAACCCTTTGACTTCTTTCTGATTAAAAGTCTGTCTATCTCAACCTTGAATATACTTAGTTTGATTTGATTTATTGCTGTCACATGTACCTAAGTGCAGTAAAAAGTTTTGTTTTGCAAGCAGTACAGACTGTTAATAACATACAAGGACACACAGATCAAAGGGTGCTTAGACAGAGTGAGGAATACATGGTTACAGCTGTACAGGAGATGCACAAAAGCAAAGCCAATAAGAAGTTAAAATTAGAGAGGTCCATTCAGCAGTCTAATCACAGCAGAGAAGAAGCTGTTCTTGAAAATGTTGGTCCGTGTATTCAAGCTCCCGTATCTTCTGCCTGATGGGAGAGGTTGGATGAGAGTATTACTGGAGTGGGAGGACTCTTTGATGATGTTGGTAGCCTTTCTGCAGCAACGTGAAATGTAGATGGAGGCTGTGGCTTCTGTGATGGTCTGGGCTGTGTTCATAACTTTCTGTAATGATGATTCGGAGATGCCGGTGTTGGACTGGGGTGTACAAAGTTAAAAATCACACAACACCTGGTTATAGTCCAACAGGTTTAATTGGAAGCACTAGCTTTCGGAGCGCCGCTCCTTCATCAGGTGGTTGTGGAGGACACAGTTGTAAGGCACAGAATTTATAGCAAAAGTTTACAGTGTGATGTAACTGAAATTATACATTGAAAAATACCTTGATTGTCTGTTGAGTCTTTCATCTGTTCGAATACCATGATAGTTTCACTTCTTTCATATGTAAATCACAAAACTTTTTTAAAAAAAGTTGCATTCTCAGGTTAACTGTAACAATTGGTGATAGCTAGACAATATGTTGAAGGTGTTAGCCCCCTGTGTTCTCTGACTGTACCATGACGTTTAGATTGATTCTAATCTAAAAAGTGAGATAACAGTTTTACATGAATCCATGTAGCTTTTGAGCAAAGTACAATGTAACTCAGCAAGTACAAATTCACCCCACAAACGTATATGTATATGTGTGCATGTGGGTCTTTGTGTGTGTGTGTGTGTGTGGGTTGGGAAGTTGTGAGTGTGAGAAAGAGTGTATATGTGTGTGTAGTGAGTGTAGAGTGTCTTAAGTGTGTGGGGGGTGCATGTGTGTGTGTGTTTGGGGTGGGGGGTTGTGAGTGTCTGTGAGAGAGAGTGTATATGATTGTGCGTGAGTGTAGAGTGGTCTAACCCATGAACCCCATGAACAGGGACCTTGGGTTCATGTCACACTACAGGGGACCACCATTACACTACACACACACAAACACTCCTACATACACACACACACACACACACAAAGACCCACATTCACACATATACATATATGTTTGTGGGGTGAATTTGTACTTGCAGAGTTACATCGTACTTTGCTCAAAAACTGCATGAATTCACGTAAAACTCACTTCTTAGATTAGAATCAATCTAAACATCATGGCACAAACAGAGAACACAAAGGGCTAACACCTTCAACATATTGTCTAACTAACACCCATTGTTACAGCTAACCCGAGAATGCAACTTTTTAAAAAAAGGTTTTGTGATTTACACATGAAAGAAGTGAAACTATCATGGTATTTGAACAGATGAAAGACTCAACAGACAACCAAGGTACTTTTCAATGTATAATTTCAGTTACATCACACTGTAAACTTTTGCTATAAATTCTGTGCCTTACAATTGTGTCCTCCACAACCACCTGATGAAGGAGCAGTGCTCCGAAAGCTAGTGCTTCCAATTAAACCTGTTGGACTATAACCAGGTGTTGTGTGATTTTTTTTTACTTTCTGTAATGAACCAGCCTCAGCAGCCCTCTGTGGTAAGGATCTCCCCTCTGACAGAAGAAATTCTTCCTCATCTCTGTCTTAAATGTCTGACCCCTCTTTCTGAGATTATTCCCTGTGGTTCTAGATTCTCCCACAAGGGGAAACAACATCCCTGCGTTGACCCTGTCAAGCCCACTTAATATCTTGTATCCTTCAGTCAGGTCACCTCTCAATTTTCTGTACTCCAATGAGTACAGGTCCAATTTACTCAACTTCTCTTCTTAAGACAGTCCCTCCATACCTGGTATCAACATAGTGAACCTTCTGTGAACTGCCTCCAGTACCAATATATTTTTACCTTAAGTCAGGGACACTAAATTGTTCACAGTCATCGAGCTGTGGTCTGACTAGTGCCTTCTGTAGTTTTAACAAAACCTCCTATTCTTATACTCTATTCCCTTTGAAATAAAAGTCAACATTCCATTTGCCTTCCTAATTACCTGCTGAAATTAGATGTTAGCTAATGCATCTAAACAAACCAGTTGAGCATTAAAGCATATTGAAATCCAAATCCATTCAAAACCTATATTCACACAGATGTACTCTTCACCTGACACAATTGTGTCGTGATCGGGCACATGACACCTTTCTTTCCTTCACTTGGGCAAATTTTATTGCCTGTGATACAAACCTCAATACCAAAGTTAGTTAAATCACGACAAATGGGGAACCAAATGCAAACCTTTTTCTTCCTAGTGGCCCAGTTCTGTCCAGGTCAGACTCAATGTCTCACAGTGCCAGGGACCCAGGTTCAATTCCAACCTTTGGCGACTGTCTGTGTGGAGTTTGCACGCTCTCCCTGTGGCCATGCTCTACTTTCCTCCCATAGTCCAAGGTGTGCGGCTCAGGTGGTTTGGCCGTGCTACCTGCCCATAGTGTCCGAGGATGTGCGCGCTAGAATGCAAGGATGGGGTGGGTTGTGTGGACTTAATGGGCCAAATGGCCCGTTTCTGCACTGTAGTGATCCTATGAAGGATATTTCAAAGATATCAAACAGTCTTTTTTTAACTAAATAGTCAACATTTGAACACATTTGTAAATTATACAGAAATCAAAGGAAATACCAGTAAGACATGGAAATTAGATTAGATTTTTTTTTTAGATTAGATTAGATTACTTACAGTGTGGAAACAGGCCCTCCGGCCCAACAAGTCCGCACCGCCCAGCCGAAGCGTAACCCACCCATACCCCTACATCTACATCTACCCCTTACCTAACACTACGGGCAATTTAGCATGGCCAATTCACCTGACCTGCACATCTTTGGAGTGTGGGAGGAAACCGGAGCACCCGGAGAAAACCCACGCAGACACGGGGAGAACGTGCAAACTCCACACAGTCAGTCGCCTGAGGCGGGAATTGAACCCGGGTCTCCGGCGCTGCGAGGCAGCAGTGCTAACCACTGTGCCACCGTGCCGCCCACTGGTAAATGACTGGTATTGTTTGGAAACGTTCTTGTTTTTTTTTGTAAACATATTTATTAGCAAATTTTTTAACTTTACAAACATATAAAATTATTGAAAAGTACAATCAATAACAAATATCAGAATAGTAAAAAGAAAAAAACACACAAATTACAATACAACTACTGTCTACTAACTACTAACCTACCCTATAATACAAACAAATCCTAACACTGTGCAAAGCAACACCAAAAAAAAAGAAAAGCAAAAAAAAAACACAAGTTCTTGTACATCTTAAAATGGAACTGCATTTGGCACCAGCACCACTCTTCCAGCAGGATGTGCCCAGGAGTCTTCACAGAATAAGAATGACTGACCAGTCAGTGTTGAAAATGGTAGGTAAAAACAATGACTGCAGATGCTGAA
The DNA here is from genome assembly GCF_047496795.1 of Chiloscyllium punctatum. Taxonomy (NCBI): domain Eukaryota; kingdom Metazoa; phylum Chordata; class Chondrichthyes; order Orectolobiformes; family Hemiscylliidae; genus Chiloscyllium; species Chiloscyllium punctatum. The sequence continues at coordinate 103,195,683 of NC_092749.1, read as the reverse complement.
AACCAAATACTGGATTAGTGGTGCTGGAAGAGCACAGCAGTTCAGGCAGCATCCAACGAGCAGCGAAATCGACGTTCCTGATGAAGGGCATTTGCCCGAAATGTCGATTTCGCTGCTCGTTGGATGCTGCCTGAACTGCTGTGCTCTTCCAGCACCACTAATCCAGTAGTTGAAAATGGTAAACCAAGTCTCGGACTGATCATGATTCTTGTGCACTTCACGTGCATGAGGCAGAATACAGGAAAGAGATAGAGTGTTTGGTGGCGTGTTATAAAGACTCTCTCCCTTAACATGAGCAAAATGAAAGAATTGGCTAATGACTTCAGGAAGCAAGGTGCAGTGCACACTGCTGTCTACAGCAATGATGCTAAGGTGGAGATGATTGAGAGTGAGGAGTTCCCGGGAGTGATGATCACCAACAATCTCTCCTGGTCTACCTATATTGATGTGATGGTCATGAAAGCACATCAATGCCTCTACTTCCTCAGGAGGCTAAGGAAATTTGGCATATCTGTAAAGACTCCTATCAGTTTTAATAAATGTACTATAGAAAGCATTCTATGCAAATACATCCGGGTTCAGTATAGAAACTGCTCTGCCCAGGACAGGAAGAGCTTACAGAGTGTTGTGAACACAGCCCCGTCCATGACGCAAGCCAACCTTCCATCCATTGACTCCATCTATAGTTCTTACTGCCTTGGGAAGGCAGCCAACATCATCAAAGACCCCTCCCAATGTGATTATAATTTCTTCCACCCTCTTTCATTGGGCTGAAGACACAACTAAACATACATACCAACAGGCTCAAAAACATCTTCTTCCTCGCTGTTATTAGACTTCTGAATTGACCTCTCAAATTATAATGTGTTGTTGATCTCACTGTCTGTGCATCTTCTCTGCAGCCCTAACATTATATTCCTCACTCTGTTCTATTACTCTAATGCACTTTGAATGTTACTATCTGCTTGCACTGCACGCAAAATGAAAGTTTTCACTGTACCTAGGTACATGTGACAATAGTAAAACAAATCAAATCAAATGCAAAACAAGCCATTAAAAAGGAAGGTAGAGAACAGGCTCAACAGAAAGAGAGAGAAAACGTCCGTTCAGGAAAAAAAACAAAACAGTCACAGCAAAGAAAACAAGAAACTCCCAGAGAGAAACAGAGTTAAAGTGGGGTAGATCCTACTCTCTCATGATCATGTAAAAGATGAAGTTGTTGAAAATATAAACAGGAGAGTTGTAAACCAGGATGCTGTTTCAATATAGTATGCTCATGCTGTCACAGCACATTATCCCAGAGGGAGAGCAGCAGGCAGTCACAGCAGGGCCAAATTTATACTTGTCTAATCCATCAGTTTAGCACAATTTAGTACTTTTGTGTCTGAGCCAGAAGGCCTTAGGTTCAAGCCATTAATATTTTACAACACAGCTTAAGCTGATCCTTTCTTAGTGAGACAGTTGGTGATGCTGTCCTTCAGATGAGGTAGTAAACTGAGGTCTGATTCAGGTCAACATTTAAAGACCTCCTGAAGCTCCTTAAAGAAGAGTGAAGAGCTCCTTCTGTCAAAGTTTCGTCTGCATTGTCCCGATGTTAAAGTCAATTAACTCGTTGCTTGTATCATTGGCGTTTGAAGGTGCCTATTTCCAAAATGGTGGGCTGTATTTGTGATAATAATAAAGACAACACATTTATTTGATGGAGGTTTTCTTCGGATTGTCGGAGCCTTTTGATGATGCCTCCAGGTAGTACACGAGTCAAATTTGTTTTAGCTTCATGGCTAAAAGCATTACATAAACACAAATAGCAATTTGCAAAGCTACATTATCCCATGTAAGGGTGTCAGTGCAGGGGAGTTCAACAACCTTATCTGTTATCCAAGGTAAATCGGTTTTCAAGGGTTAGGTCCTAAATAGCTATCTTAACCAAAGCAAACATTAAACTGCATTGTTTGGGCCCTGATAGAATGTGAGATATTTAAAGTGCATTGAATGGAATGCAAAGCACTATCATGTGAAGAAGCATTAACATATTGAAGTCTGTAAGTGATGTGGTCTTGTGATCCATCCACAAAGGACATGTGAGCAGAAGAAACGAACTCCAGAGGGCAGAATGGATTCAAAGTGGCTCTCTTCACCAACAACACTCAGCCTCCCCAGTGTTCCTCATCCACCTCAAGTTAACTCCATATTAGCTTCAATTTGCTCATAATTCCACTGGCCCTGTTCTACCCCATACTGAGCATATTCTAACAGATGAAAGGCTTAACAGGCAATCAATATGTCAATGCATAATTTCAGTTACATCACACTGTAAATTTTTGCTATAAATTCTGTGTGTTAGGATTGAGCCCACCACTACCACCTGATGACGAAGCGATGCTCTGAAAGCTAGTGTGCTTCCAATTAAACCTGCTGGACTTTAACCTGGTGTTGTGTGATTTTTAATTTCATACTGAGCCCAGTATGCTTCTAATCAGTTCTGAGGAAGGGTCACTCAACCCCGAAAAATTAACTCTGATTACTCTCCACAGGTGCTGCCAGACTTGCTGAGATTTTTCAGCAATTTCTGTTTTTGTTTATAACTTGTTTTGGTCAGTGCTCACTGACCCTCAGCCATCCAGTGCATCAATTTTAGCATTAACACCCTCGGTTATAAATCCTTTCTCAGAAGAATCTCATCCATTTGATGTCTGCAATCTCCTTTAACCATTAAACAACCAGGAACCTCCATTCATCCTACTCCTGTCCGGTTGTGTATCCTTCCATTCCATCAATAGTGGCTAAGCAATCTTCCCCCTTGTTTTCTTCCTACATTTCCCACTTCCAATGTATCATATTGATAAATTAGATTTCCTACAGTATGGAAACAGGCCTTTCGTAGAGTAACCCAGCCAGACCCATTCCCCTACATTTACCTCTGACTAATGTACTTAACACTATGAGCAATTTACCATGGCCAATTCACATGACATGCACATCTTTAGATTGTGGAAGGAAACCAGAGCACCTGTAGGACACCCATGCAGACAAAGGGAGAATGTGCAAACTCCACACAGACAGTTGCCCAAGGCTGGAATTGAACCCGGGTTTCTGGTGCTGTGAGGCAGCAATGCTAACCACTGAGCCACCATGTCCACCATATCCTCAAAGATTAACTCTTCAACCACAATTTTGCTCACTTAATGTTTTGCTAATGTCATCCCGCTCAGTATTTTGGAATGCGCTTCTATCCTCTGTGACAAAATAGTCCTTAAACGCAGTGGCTATTCTAAAGAACACGATGTATAAGTTGAGTGTGAATCTTCCAGAATGATCAGAATCTAGAGTGGGAATCAGATGCACTGAATTGAAGGTTTCTAAGGGTTATTCATGACCCAGCCAAAATAACCAATGCACTGGGTCATCTGGTCTGAACATAAGTGAGGCAAAGACCAACGTTTCACCGCAAGATGATAATATAAAAGTCAAGACTGGAAGCATCAAGAAAAAGTCAATGGATAAGTTCAACTACCTTAAGTAGATGATAAACACCAAAATTATATCCAAGAGTTAAATCTAAATCTTACAACATTTAAAAAGCATCTGGATGGCTACATGAAAAGGAAGAGTTTAGAGGGATAGGGACCCTATCCCTCTAAACTGCTGGTAAATGGAACTAGATTAATGTAGAATATCTGATCAGCATGGATGAGTTGGACCAAAAGATTTGTTCCTGCGCTTACAACTCTGTGACTATAATACAGCCACTAGTGTGGAGTGTTTCACTACACAGAGGTGAGCAATTGATTCTGAAGAAAGAGGATGAAGCCTTTGAAAACATGTAGTGGGTGAGACTTAAAAGAAGGTGAATGGACAGAAAGATTAATGTGTGACTCCAATTAAGACTAATTGTTCAGGAATTGAATAGACTGGTAAGTAGGCCCGGGTGTCCTTGGAGAAGGAGCACGCGGTATCCACCAACACCCTGGAGTCGTTCAGGGAGAGGTGGGCGCCGCAGGGAGTGGAGTGCATTATTTCCCCCTCCAACTCTATTTTGATTTAGTCCCTACCCTCCCCATCACTGTTTTGCTCACACAGCATTGCCCTTTGGTTTGAAGGGCAGTGCTTGTCACTGGCCACTCGGGTGTTATTCATATCTTCCTGGTGGTGGAATTTGAATAAAGATTCGTGCACTAAAAAAAAATAGACTGGTAAGTACGGTGAAAGAGATAGAGATAGATTAGAACATAGAACAATACAGTGCAGAACAGGCCCTTCGGCCCTCGATGTTGTGCCGACCTGTAGACTATTCTCAGCTTGTCCCCCTACACTATCCCATCATCCTCCATGTGTTTATCCAAGGGTTGTTTAAATCTCCCTAATGTGGCTGAGTTGACTACATTAGCAGGTAGGGCATTCCACGCCCTTACCACTCTCTGAGTAAAGAACCTGCCTCTGACATCTGTCTTAAATCTATCACCCCTCAATTTGTAGTTATGCCCCCTCGTACAAGCTGACGTCACCATCCTAGGAAAAGGACTTTCACTGTCTATCCTATCTAATCCTCTGATTATCTTGTATGTCTTTATCAAATCTCCTCTTAGCCTTCTTCTTTCCAATGAGAACAGACCCAAGTCTCTCAGCCTTTCCTCATAAGACCTTCCCTCCAGACCAGGCAACATCCTGCTAAGTCTCCTCTGCACCTTTTACAATGCTTTCACATCCTGACCAGAACTGTACACAATATTCGAAGTGCGCCTGCACTAGCATTTTGTATAGTTGCAGCATGATATTGTGGCTCCAGAACTCAATCCCTCTACCAATGAAACCTAACACACAGTATGCCTTCTTAACAGCACTATCCAGCTGGGTGGCAACTTTCAGGGATCTATGTACATGGACTCCAAGATCCCTCTGCACATCCACACTACCAAGAATCTTTCCATTGACCCAGTACTCTGCCTTCCTGTTATTCTTCCCTCTTAGTCCAATTCTGTAGTTTATCCAAGTCCCTCTGCAACCTGTAACATTCTTTCAAGCTGTCCATTTCTCCACCGACTTTAGTGTCATCTGCAAATTTACTAATCCATCCACCTATGCCTGCATCTAAGTCATTTAAAAAAATACCAAACAGCATTGGTCCCAAAACAGATCCTTGTGGCACACCACTAGTAACCGGACTCCAGGCTGAATATTTTCCATCAACCACCACTCACTGCCTTCTTTCAGAAAGCCAGTTTCTAATACAAACTGCTAAATCACCCTGAATCCCATGGAGGAAGAACGCCTCATCTTCCCCCTCGGAACACATCAACCCCAGGGCATCAATGTGGACTTCAACAGTTTCCTCATTTCCCCTTCCCCCACCTCACCCTAGTTCTAAACTTCCAGCTCAGTAACTGTCCCCATAACTTGTCCGGACTTGTCCTACCTGCCTATCTTCTTTTCCACCTATCCACTCCACCCTCTCCTCCTTGACCTATCACCTTCATCCCCTCCCCCACTCACCCATTGTACTCTACGCTACTTTCTCCCCAGCCCCACCCTCCTCTAGCTTATCTCTCCACGCTTCAGGCTCACTGCCTTTATTCCTGATGAAGGGTTTTTGCCCGAAATGTTGATTTCAAAGCTACTTGGATGCTGCCTGAACTGCTGTGCTCTTCCAGCACCACTAATCCAGAATTTGGTTTCCAGCATCTGCAGTCATTGTTTTTACCTGATTTTCTCCAACAGCCTACCATGTGAAATCTGAAGTCCATGTATACCACATCAGCTGCCCTACAGCTTGGTCACCTTCTCAAAAAAACTCAGTGAGGTTTGTGAGACATGACTTGCCCTTGACGAAACCATGTTGACTATCTGAAATCAAATTGTTGCTTGCTAGATGATTATAAATCTTATCTCTTATAATCCTTTCCAAAACCTTTCCTACAACAGAAGTAGATTAGATTCCCTACAGTGTGGAAACTGGCCATTTGGTCCAACAAGTCCACACCGACACTCCAAAGAGTAACTCACCCAGACCCATTTCCCCCTGACTAATGCACCTAAAGCTATGGGCAATTTAGGATGGCCAATTCACCTGAGCTGTACATCACTGGACTATGGAGGAAAGCAGAGCACCCGGAGGAAACCCACGCAGACAGAGGGCGAACGTGCAAACTCCATGCAGACAGTCACCCGAGGCAGGAATTGAACCCGGGTCCCTGGCGCTATGTGGCAGCAGTGCTGAATTGAATTGAATTGAATTGAATTTATTGTCACGAGGCACAGTAAAAGCTTTATCTGGTGAGCAATACAGGCAGATCACAGAGTTAAGTAGCATAGGTAAGTAAATAATGGGTAAATAGCAGCAACAACAAAAACACAGGTGCAGGCGGATGTTAAGGGCTTGTGAGTCCATTCAGTATTCTAACAACAGTAGAGTAGAAACTGTTACGAAACTAGCTGGTGCATGTGTTCAGGCTTCTGTAGCTTCTCCCCAGTGGTAGAGGTTGTAGAAAACTTTGTCATGTGGGATGGATCTTTGAGAATGCTGGTGGCCTTTCCTTGACAATGGGCATCCTTCCTTGAGATGGATTCCATAGATGGGAAGTTGGCCTTTGTGATTGTCCAGGCCGATTTCACCACTCTCGCTAACTGTCTCCAACCTTGAATGGTACAGTTGCCATACCAGGTAGTGATACATCCAGACAGAATATTCTCGATGGCGCACCTATAAAAGTTGGTAAGTGTATTCACCGTGCTGCCAAATTTCCTTAGCTGCCTGAGGAAGAAGACATCTTGTTGGGCCTTTGTAAACAGTGCATCCCCATGAAGAGTCCAAGAAAGCTTGTTGTGGATGACCACTCCCAGGAGTTTGACATTCTCCACTCGTTCCACCTCTGTGCTGTAATGTGTAGTGGGCTTGAGTATAATTCCGCCAAAAGTCAATAATGTGTTCCTTGGTTTTGCTGACATTGAGAGCTACGTTGTTCTCAGTGCACCATTTTTCCAGGTCTTCCACCTCTCGTCTGTAGTCTGTTTTGTCGCCATCTGAGATTCGACCGATTATGGTGGTGTCATCAGAGAACTTGTAAGTGGCATTAGTCTGGTATTTGGTGACGGAGTCATGGGTATACGGTGAGAACAGTAAGGTTGAGTGTTAATGAGGATGAAATATTGTCTCCAATCTTCACTGATTGTGGCCTGTGGGTCAGGAACCTGAGGATCCAGTTGCAGAGTGTGGGGATTAGTCTGAGATCACTAAGTTAAGTAATCAGTCTCGAGGGGATAATAGTGCTAACCACAGAGCCACAGTACCACCCCAGGTACAGACATTGGAACGAAAGACCCAGCACCCTGACACTGGCAACAACTGAAGGAGAACTTGGAGATACAAACAGGGAAGGAAGAAGAAAAATTAGGTAGTGTATTACATTGAGATATGGAATGAGGGAAGTTTAGAGGAAGGTACAGTAGGGCTATACTGCCAATGAATGCCTATAGCTTATCCCCACCCAGACATGATCATCGTTGTAAATGGGAGAGAGCAGGGTGAGGCATTAATCTTCAGCTTGCTGTTCCAAATATCATTTGAAGTCTTTCTTTAAGCAAAGCAGATCAGAACTTCACAGCCCTGAAAATCAAAATGCCATTTATCTCAATTCCAGAAACCAAGTCCAAAAAATAATATTATACCAGAAATTTGCAACACACAGAACATTTTCTCTTTGGACTTGGAAGACTGGTAGGTCTTTGGCTTGAGGACTATTGACCTTTGAATCTGATTTCCTGTAAATCATTTGCCCACTGGAGGATTTTTTTTATCTCTTGAATGTCCTTCATGGAGGATGTGATTCCTGCCAATCCTAGTAGTTTATCCATTACCTGATCTATAGGACCTGTTAATTATCTGAATTCCATTCACTGGGTAAGGCTTCACCTCTCATATAGGAGTTGCCCATGTCATCATCTTACAAATATCCATCGTGAAAATGGCTGCAATGTTGAAACAAGTGCTTTCTTTCTTATAGTTTCATGAATATTCAGGGCAGGCTATTTTTCTTGACCATCTTCTGAATCTATGACTTTGGTCTGTTTCCACAAAGTTATATGCAGTTCATCTCCATACTTTTTATGCACATCTTTACTCCCTATCTACTGAAACATCTGTGTTGATGCAGGCAAGCTCTTTATTTGAACTTACTAAGTAGGTTGGACATCCTTATTCACCTTCTGTGGACGTCTTCCTCATGAACTAGACATTTTCCCATCCTCTATCATGATGCTTTCTCAATGTGATTGATCTTTGAAAGATCAAAGATAGAAAGATTGCTCTGGGAGTTGAGTTGTTTTATCATCCAGCAACAAGATGAAAGCTCCTGTCCCAATTTGTTCAGCTTTGCTATCTGAACAACTTCAGCTAAAGATCTGTCAATGAGTTCAAGTGGGTTGGACTGCTCATTCTTGTTCTCAGTACAGCCTCTTCTGTTAAACTTTGCTGACTTTTGTTTTATGAATTCTCTTTGGTGATGACTGGGATCAGAACATTTTCCACCAGTCTGATAAAGTCACACTCTTCCTTCCTTCTGTATGTCAAATCTCTTATACCAATATAAGTAATCTCAAAAGATTCCTTCTTCTTGGGTTCTGCCAGGAGTTATAGAGTCATAGAGTCATAGAGAAGGGAACACAGTGAAATCTTCGACCAGTTGCCAGGATTGTTCCCTTAATGCTGCAAGGATATGCATGTGTATAGCTGCTCTGATTACTGTGATAAGTACCAAATGCAGCTTTAAATTCCAAGTCATTGCCACACATGGACCTCAGAGACTTGCTCAGCCAGGAAGAAAATTACAGCATACACTGGCTGCTAGTTGGCTGACAATAATTTCTTTATTTATTCATCGGATGTGGACATTGCTGGCTGGGCCAGCATTTATTGCCCATCCCCAGTTGCCCTTGAGAAGGTGGTGGTGGGCTGCCTCCTTGAATTGCAGCAGTCTACATGCTGTAGGTTGACCTACAATGCTATCAAAGAGAGCATTCCAGGACTTGACCCAGCGGCAGTGAAGGAACGGTGATATATTTCCAAGTCAGGATGGTGAGTGGCTTGGAGGGGAACTTGAAGATGGTGATGTTCCCATATATCTGTTGCCCTTGTTCGTCTAGGTGGAAGTGGTTCTGGGTTTGGAAAGTACTGTCTAGGATCGTTGGTGAATTTCTGCAGTGCATTTTGCAATTTGTCATGGGTGAGGGGAGTTGATGTTTATGGCTGTGGTGTCAATCCAGTGGGCTGCTTTGTTCTGAATGGTGTTAAGCTTCTTGAGTGTTGTTAAGGCTGCACCCATCCAGGCAAGTGCCTTGTAGATGGTGGACGGGCTTGGGGCATCAGGAATACTCGCTGCAGTATTCCTAGCCTCTGGCCTGCTCTTATAGTCACTGTGTTTATGTGATGAATCCAATTGAGTTTTTAGTCAATGATAACCCCCAAGGGTGTTGACAGTGGGAGATTCAGTGATGGTAACACCATTGAATGTCAAGGAGTGGTGGTTCAATTGCCTTGTATTAGAGATGGTCATTATCTGGCATTTGTGTGGCATGAATGTTACTTGCCACTTATTAGCCAAGTCTGGATATTGTCCAGATCTTGTTGAACACAGATTGCCTCAGTATCTGAGGAGTCACAAATGGTGCTGAACATTGTGCAATCATCAGCAAACATCCCTTCTTATGACCTTAGGATATAGTATAGCCCTACTGTACCTTCCTCTAAACTTCCTCTAAACTGAAGCAGTTGAAGATGTTTGGGTGGAGGACACTACGCTGAGGAACTCTTGCAGAGATTGCAATATTTAAGAGGCATTTGGATGGGTATATGAATAGGAAGGGTTTAGAGGGATATGGGCCGGGTGCTGGCAGGTGGGACTAGATTGGGTTGGGATATCTGGTCGGCATCGACGGGTTGGACCGAAGGGTCTGTTTCCGTGCTGTACATCTCTATGACTCTATGTCCTGGAACTGAGATGACTGAACTCTAACAACCACAACCCTCTTCCTATGTGCCAGGCATACCTCCAAATGGCAGAGAGTTTTCCGCCAATATGCATTGTTACCATTTTTGCAAGGGTTCCTTGACGTTGCAGCCTGTTAAATGTGGCTGTATGTAAAGGGCTGCCACTCCCACCTCCCCTGTGGAATTCAGCTCTTTTGTCCATGTTTGAACCAAGGCTATAATGAGGTCAGGAGCTGAGTGACCCCGGTGGAACCCAAACGAAGCCTCATTGAGCAGGTTATTACTGTGTATATGCTGCTTGTAGTTTCTGAATTAATTGCTTCCTCGGAACGGTTGAACTTCGTTTGCTGTGACGAGGATGTTGAATTAAGGCTTGCGTGATCACTAAAAGGTGAGAAGTGTTGATTGTGAATTAAGCACACAGTTTCAGTTCCTTTACACACCTTGTATTGTAATGTTACATATTGCATATCTTTAATCTTGGGAGTTTCACCTCTACGGTCTATAACTCCTGTTTGTTCAGCACTGGTATTTGATCTGATAGAACAGTGGCAATCTTACTTTGAGTCATAGAGTCATAGAGATGTATAGCACGGAAACAGACCCTTCCGTCCAACTCGTCCATGCCAACCAGATTTCCAAACCCAATCTAGTCCCACCTGCCAGCACTTGGCCCATATCCCTCCAAACCCTTCCTATTCATATACCCATCCAGGTGTCTTTTAACTGTTGCAATTGTACCAGCCTCCACCACTTCCTCTGGCAGCTCATTCCATACACATACCACCTTCTGTGTGGAAAAGTTGCCCGCTAAGTCTCTTTTATATCTTTCACCTCTCACCTTAAATCTATGTCCTCTAGTTCTGGATTCCCCCACTGCAGGGAAATGACCTTGTCTATTTATCCTATCTATGCCCTTCATGATTTTATACAACCTCTATAAGGTCACCCCTCAGCCTCTGACGCTCCAGGGAAAACAGCTGTAGCTTATTTAACCTCTCCCTGTTGCTCAAATCCTCCAACCCTGGCAACATCCTTGTAAATCTTTTCTGAACCTTTCCAAGTTTCACAACATCTTTCTGAGAGGAAGGAGACCAGAATTGCACGCAATATTCCAAAGTGGCCTAACCAATGTCTTGTACAGCCGCAACATGACCTCCCAATCCTGACCAATAAAGGAAAGCATACCAAACACCTTCTTTGCTATCCTATCTACTGCAAATCCAATTTCAAGGAGCTATGAACCTGCACTCCAAGACCTCTTTGTTCAGCAACATTCCTGCTAGGATCTTACCATTAAGTATATAAATCCTGCTAAGATTGGCTTTCCCAAAATGCAGCACCTCACATTTATCTAAATTAAACTCCATCTGCCACTTCTCCACCCATTAGGCCCATCTGATCAAGATCCCGTTGTAATCTGAGGTAACCTTCTTTGCGCTTAAACTTAATGACATGTCATTGACATAAAAAAAGTTCTTTCAAATTTGAATCGACTAAGGAAATGCCTCCAGTATCTTTTCCAATGGAGGGGGGTTGTGTTGGATGAACCTTTTCTCATGAACAGCTTTTTGCCACTCCGAAATTATGTTCTACTGTTGCACGTATTCTAGAATTGACCTAAACTTTGGCAGAGGTACCCTTCTTTCACCATGACTGGACACCATTTGTGCTTAAGATTTTTTTTGTTCCATAGCACAGAGGCTGACTTTGCTCTTTGGCCTTCAAACCATGTTGGCATGTCAAGTATATCTGAAGCCTGTTTGATGGCTAGGATATGTTCCCTTGCTTGTGTTGTAACAGTTGTCATCACCTCTCAGGATTTATCTGTGAGTTTTTTTCTGGTTCTGCTTCCAGCACAATTTGAATAGCTTTTTGCAAAGTCAAATCTTCTTTGGACTGTAATAAATCTGACAAAGACTCATCAGTGATGCTGGCAATTTTCATATGAATTCTCATTTCATGGTTTCATGGTTATGGGTTTCCATTAAACTCTCAGATAAGTAATGAAATTATTGAGGGATTCCTCTGGATACAGAACTATTCTGTTAAATCTTGTCCTTTTACATAGCCTGTCTTATATTAATGCAGCTATTAAAAGCTGTTCCATCATCTTCATTCATATGCTTTCTTTCACATTTATTGATTGATCACATCATTAGCTATTAGCTCCAGAGAAAAAAGTAATGTATTTACTTGCTCAGCTTAAATTAAGTATTTAAGTTTTGAGTTATTCTATATCTTAAGAACTGTTTTCTTCCAAATGTGCAACCCTATGGTCTGTATGAGCTATATGTATCATTGAATCTTTGATATGGTTTTATGTTTTCTTCTCATTTCTTCTTAATTTGGTTATTTATACTGAACACTTAGGAAACACCTTCCAAACCCACAACATCTACCTTCCAGAAGGACAAGGGCACCAGGTACATAGGAACACCTCAACAGGCAAATTTCTCTCCAAGCCACTAATCATCCTAACTTGGAAATATTTAGAGTCTTAGAGACTGACCAGATAGTCAGTGACAGTCCCATTTACCAGCACTTGCCCATATCCCCCAAACCCTTCCTATTCATTCACCCTTCCAGATGTTTGTTTAATGTTGTAATTGCACCAGACTCCACACTTCCTCTGGTAAAACATTCCATATACGCACCACCCTCTGCATGAGAAAGTTGCCCCTTAGGTCCCTTTTAAGTCTTTCCCCTCTCACCCTAAACCTATGCCATCTAGTTCTGGTCTCCCCCAACCCAGGGAAGAAACCTTGTCTATTTACCCTATCCATGCCCCTCATGATTTTATAAACCTCTATAATCTCTGTTCCTCCAGTGTCACTGAGTCAAGATTCATGGCATTGTGGGTCTACCTGAAGCACATGGACTGTAGAGGTTCCAAAGGCAGGTCACCAGCACCTTCTCGAGGGCACCTCCTGTGGGGAGGTTATGGCCAAGTGATGCTCTGAGGGCCCATGTTCAAATCTCAGCATGGCAGATGGTGGAGTTTGAATTCAATAAAAATCTGGGATTGACGATAAAGCCACTGCCGATTGTTGGGGAAAACCCCCATCTGTCCTAATGTCCTTTCAGGAAGGAAATCCTTCATCCTTACCTGGTCTGACTGACATGTGGCTCCAGAGCCACACAATGTGGGTTAGCCCTATCTGCCGACTGGGCAGTCAGGGAAGGAGTAATAAATGGTCTGGCCAGTGATGTCCATGTCCCATGAATAAACAAAATAAAACGAGGGATGGGTAATAAATGCTGGCCCAGCCGATGACACCCAGAAGATTAGAAAAAAGCAAAAAGTTGTCTTAAATCTCTTGTTTTTAAGATCTTGAACCTTTTAAACATTATTTCATGAAAATGATGCACTTTATTTCCAATTAAGCTTCAGTTCTGTTAAATGGTAATACTGTATCCCTATACTGCTTTCAGATCCTGTGGAACTGGAGTGAAGAAGAGTCAATGGAGTAGAAATTCTACTTTCTCTCCAGGATGTTGCCAGACCTGCTGAGTTTCTCCAGCAATTTCTGTCTGTGTTCCTTCTCTTTTAGTCTGGAAATGTGGTATTAGCGGGATAAATACAGTTGATACCTGCTGATTTGTTTGAGAAAACCTCATCTAATGCACTAATGTCCTTCAGGAAAGAAAACCTGTCATCCTCACCTGTTCTGGCCCAGCTTTGGAGCTGGATCAAGATGCACTGAAAGGTCAGGGGGAGGAATGATGAAAGGAAAGACATGAAGCTGAGATAATTTAACAGGTAAATCGATGTAAGACAAAGGAAAATGACGTTGACTTTCATGCATTGGAGAACATTGATTCAGGGTAGATTAGTGTACTCAGGAATGATGGCAAATAAGACCTGGTGTGCGATACATTACTTGCAAAGGAGCCTTGGACAGTGTAGAATTCGCTTTAGTGTAAGCAGAAGGAAGCAGCTTAGTCGATATGTTCCTCTACTTATACCGACCTGACGTTAATTTGGCTTCCATGCTGTAAATGTCCTTCAATGTCAGTTGTAAGCATAAGACTTATCCATTAACAGTGAAGTTGTGGAGTATATGTATATTCTACTTAATGAAGATTTTATCCCCTATTTCAAATATTTTCAGGATATATCTAATCACATAGTAAAGTGTTGGAGTGCAACTGAACCATGTAAACCGTCAAAAGGTCAGGCTCACTGCTTGCTTTTGGTGAAGTCATTGCAATCCACCAGAATATTCACGAGGATGTTGCAATTGGCAGGAATATTACAAAGTCAGAGGAGTGAAAAATATTGTCAGGTTTCTGTGATTGTTATTTTGTGGGCCACCATCTTGAATGTGAGCGTCTGTCGAGAAGTGCAATTCTAGCTTTCAGTAGGAGAGAAGAGAATGGATTCAACCAACAGCTTGACTATTGCTTGAACTCAGCTGTACTTAGTCTTAAGTGGAGAATTAATCTGAAGGAGATAAATCCAACTGTCACAGAATGCAGTGGAATGGCTAAATGGGAGAAAGCGGGAAGGAAGATGCCTATAAATGTCACAGTGCTCAAAATTGCATCAGACAGTCTAGTTTTAACAAGTATATTCCAGATATAACCAAACAACAGATAAGTGTTCCAATCTCAAATTAGTGACAGAAAACAAACCTTTTATCCACACAGTAAAAGATGCCTTACATCAATAAGCTTCAAGTTATATGTTTATTTACAACATAATTGAAAGCTTTAAAGTGGTTCTGGACTCAGAGGCTACCTTGAACAAAGTAATCTCACTACAATAAAGTAGACTAGGATGTAGACTGTGCAATATGAGACTTCCCTCAATTTATAGTGAAAGAATATAAAGGTAATGACAAGCTGGATTATTCAAAAAGATGTAGTTTACAATAGCTCTCACCTTGTATTTGTTGTTGGTGGAGGAAATTTTGTGTTAGCGCAGTTGACGTTTGTTGAAGTATGTGGCAATTATCAATGCCATGCAATTTTTTAGTGCCTACAGTTCCAAGCCATTGGCACACATCGGACCCATTTATTTCAAGTGGTTAATGTTTTCTTTTCTTGACTAAATCTAGTCTATAAATATAAAGATCAATCACTAGGCCATTTACAGCAAACACTCTGTCAACTAGTTACATGCTGTCAAAAAAACTTATTGACAAACCTCACAATACACACAGTCTCATCGCATAAAAAGCAAGCCAATTTAAATGTTATCTTTCACAAACAATATCTGACAATTAATGCAAGATTTGCCTAGAGGTCTCGTCATCTCTCTCAGGAACATCTGAAAAGGAATAAAAGGGATTACTTTGCAATGCAATGGCTTTTATCACTTGGGCAATTTGGCACTCATTTCATGCATTTAAAGATCCCAAAAACTTCAATCATTCAGAACAAAAACATTTGCCCTCGTTCAAAATCATCAGCCACTTGTGTGAGAGTACTTGTTGAATAAATGCCATAAACTATCGATTGAAAACATTGAGTGCCAATCAAAGAAAGCTTGCTGATAAATGAGTCAATGCTGTATTTTGCACCACACCTGTTTGTTACTGCTGGCATCACCTGATGAAGCAGCATCATATCATAGGACCTTTACTGTTCATCTGAACCAGTGAAACAGCAAGACATGACTTTGGGTTAATGTTTCATACTGACACCAACACAGAACATCTTCACTACTATCAATATGATCAAATCCAATGACTGGTCTCACAGCCTCCTGATTTAGAGTATCAACAATTATGCCATTAACGAAGGCTGAACATAGAACATTGCGCACAGGAACAGGCCCTACAGCCCACAATGGTTAGCCAAACATGATTACCAAATTAAACTAATCGCTTCTGTCTGCCTGTGCTCTGTACCCCTCCATTCCTTGCATATTCATGTGCAGAACTAAAAGTCTCTTAAACATCCCTATCATTGTCTTCCTCCAGCGGCACACCTTGCAGTACATGCCAGACTCCAACCATTCTCTGTGTAAAAAACTTGCCCCTCACATCTCCTTTGAACGTTCACCCCTCTCACCTTAAATGCATGCCCTCTCGTCTTGGACATTTCAATCCTGGGAAAAAGAATCTGACTGCCAACCCTATTGATGCATCTCATTGTTTTATAATCTTCTATCAAGTCTCCCCTCAGCCTCTGCTGCTCCGGAGAAAACAACTCCTGAGTTTTTCCTACACTCTCCTTATAGCTCATCCCCTCTAATCCAGGCAGAGTCCTGGTAAACCTCTTCTGCACTTTCTCCAAAGCTTGTCCATTCTTCCCACAGGCGAATGTTCCGAGGAGATTTATTATCTGTTGCTGGGCTGGAGAGTTTTCATTACTAAGAGAGTTTGGACAGACTGGGGGTGTTTTCCTTGAAGCAGAGGTAATTTAAAGGGTCATGACTGAGATGTATAAAAATATGAGGAGCATGGACAGGGTAGACAGGGAAAAGCTTGCCCCATTAATGGAGGGATCCATGACCTCCAGGAGGCCATGGCTTTAGGTAAGGAGCAGGAGGTTGAAAGAGGATATGAGATTTTCTTTTCATCCAGACGGGCACTGAGAATCTGGCAATCGCTGCCTCTATGGGAGGTCGAGGCAGAAACTCTCATACACTTGTGATGCCAAGATATAGAAGACCATGGGCCATGGGCTGGAAAATTGGATTAGCATAGTCAGGTGGTTGTTTTAACTGATGCAGATTCGATGGGCCAAAGGGCTTTTCGTGGTGCTGTCGACCTCCATGACTTTATAAATGGTTGATGAAATTATCGTTGTTGCTTATTGCTCTTTTAAGTATCAACCTTGAACTTATTTTTATAAACCTTTTTAGAGTGTTTGAAACTAAATTTATTTGCTTCTGCAACCCCTGTATAGCAGCTCAGACAGGGATAAAGTTTTGAATCATCGTGCCATAGAGATGTACAGCATGGAAACAGACCCTTTGGTCCAACTTGTTTACGCCAACCAGATATCCCAACCCAATCTAGTCCCACCTGCCAGCACATGGTCCATATCCCTCCAAACCCTTCCTATTCATATACCTAACCAGATGCCTTTTAAATGTTGCAATTTTCCTAGCCTCCACCACATCCTCTGGCAGCTCATTCCAAACATGCACCACCCTCTGTGTGAAAAAGTTGCCCCCTAGGTCTCTTTTGTATCTTTTCCCTCTCACCCTAAACCTATGGCCTCCAGTTCTAGACTTTCCCACTCTAGGGAAAAGACTGTTTATTTACCCTATCCATGCCCCTTATGATTTTATAAACCTCCATAAGGTCACGCCTCAGCCTCTGACGCTCCAGGGAAAACAGCCCCAGCCTATTCAACCTCTCCCTATATCTCAAATCCTCCAACCCTGGCAACATCCTCGCAATCTTTTCTGAACCCTGAGATCAGAATTAAATGCAATTCATTAATCCAGCTTGCCAATTTGCTTCTGTATTCATTGGGTCAGTGTATCCATGGCAAGGCCAGGATTTATCACCCATTCTCTATTGCCAGAGACCAGTTAAAAATCAAGAACATTGCTGTGGATTTGGAGCCAGATGACTCCTTCCTGCAAGGATATTGAAAAATGACAAACAACCACTAGGCAATACACACTTCCATTAGACCAGCACTTTATCCCAGATATTACCTTCCATGACATGATTTGAACCCATGCACCCTAGAATATAGATCAGGGAGCTCCAGATTACAAGTGCAGTAATATTATGACAATACCACTACATCTTCTGCTTTCTGTGTTACTTCTTTTCCTAAGGATGTTCTCTTGAGCATTCCTAATTATAATAGACACACACTCTCCAACAGACTTATACTCCTTTACAGTCACACTCACACACAGACACACACTCTCTCACAGACACTCACCCTCCCACACACACACACATGCACGCACCCACATATAAGTTTGTGGGGTGAATTTGTACTTGCAGGATTACATTTTATTTTGCTCATAAACTGCATAAATCCAGGTAAGATTCTGGAACTCCCTTTGTTAGATTAGAATCGGCCTGAACATTGGGGCACAGACAGTTTCACACAGTGCACCTCACACCTTCAATGCATTATCTAGAGCAACATGGCACCTATTGTTAAAGTTCACCTGAGAATGTAACTTTAAAAAACATTCTGAGACGAAAGAACTGAAACCAACATGGTTCTTAAAGATAAGAGACTTAACACACAATCCAGGTCTTTTTCAATATATAATTTTTGTTCCATCACACTGTAAACTTTTGTCATAAATTCTGTGTCTTACGACCTTATGCTCCACAACCACCTGATGAAGGAGCAGCACTCTGAAAACTAGTGCTTTCAAATAAACCTGTTGGACTATAACCTGGTGTTGTGTGATTTTTTAACTCATTATATCAGCTCTACCATCTTTTCTCCGAAAATATACTTTTCTCATAAAATCTGTAAAAGTAGATGACAAAATATGTTGAGTTGCAAATTGTAGAAGTTGCAACAAAATTAAAACCTGTCCTCATAAAATACATTCTCCTCTGAAATTCCTTAATACAGTTGATATTCAACATACACATTCCATTTTCAGTTTATAACCCAAGGGCAAAACATCCCAATTGAAAAATTGCAGAAAGTGCAACAAAATTCAACATTTCTCCATGCAGTGTGATTCACTCTGAGGATTTGCCTTCAGTTGGCTAGATCTGATGCTTTGAAAATACCTTGCCTTTGCCTCAATGCCTATCTACCTCACGTTTCTTGTTTAGGACACTCCTAAAAATCTACCCTCTCGGCAACACGTTTGGCCACCTGGCTTATCATTTCCTCATGTGGCTCTGTGCTAGATTTTGAATTGTCATGTTCCTAGGAAGCATTTGGGAAGTTTAATTACATTAAAAGCTGCTATATAAATATTACTTGTTGCTGGGATAATGACTCATGAGGGGATATTGTTCCAGGTACCAGTAACCTCCTCCAAATGATCATATTTCATCTTTGGGCTCAAGTAGTATCCATTTGAAAAATTAAGATTAGGACCACTTGGCATTGCTCTGATCCATTTGTCTGAATTCACAAACAAACTTTCCATGAGTTGTTTCAGAATGCTGACCATGAACAGGAACACATCGTAGGATATTTCTTTTGCCTTGTCAATGGATTTGAGACAAATGCAGTGTTTCTGTAACCACACAGACTGAAATTAGCCTGTCTAACACAGATGACCAATTCAACACTGTGACTGTAGGGTCTCTTTAAAGCAAACATTGTACTGAGCCATTGGCCCTCTCTGCAGCATTTATTCACAAATTCTAGCAACTATTTTAAAAGATGACTGGCAGGAAGCCTGTGTGTGGGGGAGACTTCATTCAGTAAGAGCATGCTGGGTGAAGTAACCATAGAATCCGTAGGTGTGGAAACAGGCCATTTGACCCAACAAGTCCATACTGACCCTCCAAAGAGTAACACACCCAGACCCTGTTACTCTACATTTACTCATGACTAATGCACCTACCTATACATCTGTGAACACCATGGGTAATTTAGCACATCTTTGGATTGTGGGAGGAAACAGGAGCACCCAGAGGAAACCCACGCAGACACAGGGAAAATGTGCAAACTCTCTACAGATAGTCCCCTGAGGCGAGAAGCAAACCCAGGTCCCTGGTGCTGTGAGGCAACAGTGTTAACCACTGAGCCACCGTGCCACCTAGTTGACAGATGAAATCTGACTGTTCTGGATCAAGACAGGCAATGTAGTCTTGCTCCAGTCATTCCAGACCAATATGACATTCACAAACTTGAATGTGTTGTATGTGAACATCTGGTGACTGAATAGTGAGTAAACCACCTTCTGCTTTTTACTATATAATGGGGTCAGTTATCTGATGTTTGGTTTACAATGTAGAGTACAACCAACAGTGTGGATTCAATTCCCCCACTAGTTCAGGTTACCATGAAGGACTCTCTTTCTCAAATTCTACACCTCGCTTGAGATGTGGTGGTTAGGTTAAACCTCGCTTAGGTTAAACCACCACCAGTTCTCTGTCTCTCTGTCTCTCTGTCTCTCTCTCTCTAATGTCCTCTGGTGACTTTATCTTGACTGCTATAACAAGAAAACTACCTGATGAAACAGTCACTGCTCAAATTTTCATTGGACACACTCAGCAGGCAGGAAATGCATTGTAAAATGTGCAGTTCTTTAGAATTGAGAATTTTTTTTTCCCCTGGTTTTATTTATCTTTATTATTCAAGGCCAGATGGGTGAAAAGATTCTCTGGGTCTATTACATATCCAATGATCAGGTAATGTGCGTGGGGGAGGAAGGAAATTAAATGTTATTGAAGGGAGCTGACAGAAGGCCTTTCATGTTGATGATTAAACTGTAAATGAATGATACAGAAAGACAGGGACTGATCTCTGCAAAAAACAACAGGAAGATACCACAATGTACAAAAACCTTTCTTGAGTGGATGGTCATGAGCTGGGAGAAATTAAACCAGGTACACCTGGCACGACTGAAAGTCAACCAAACTCAAGAAATATTTCACATTTTATTGGTGGTGCACAGCTTGCTTGTTTTTAATGATGCTACTCACTAATTCTCACTTGTAAGTTATAAAATTTGTCCAGGTTAGTCTACGTGTTTTGCAGCAGAAACAAATACATTTTGCTCACTCTATAAAAAAAGTTCAACATTGATACTTAAATAAGTGACAAGAATAATCTCAGAAAATATATAAAGTATAATAAATACATGAAATCCTGAAAAGGTTAATGGGGACAATTTTTAGATATAGCTTGCTCCTAATTGGCTTGAATGGAATTTTAACCTATGCACATGTGGGACTGTGTTTGCAATATTTCCTGTTCGAGATTCCCTTTAATAAACTAAAAGCTATGACAAATTTAATAACAGCTGTGATCTATGATGCATTATTGCACTTTGAATGCAGACATTATGTTTTTATTCTGTTTACGAATCCAGCAGGTGGTTTGTATAAGCAGCAGCACCTGCTCCAAAGTGGACCAATATACAAAGAGCATTATTAATTTGCATTGGGAGTTCTGCTCATCATCCTGTGATATTACTATGGCTTTAAGAGTTGTATTTTGTCCTGTTTTGTTTTAATGATGAACGTTTGAGACAGAGGTGTGGATCAGTCCACTCCAAAGCCAATAAAGTAAACACCTTGTGAGACCCTTGGGTTATTTTTTAAAGTTGGAATAATAGAAGCAGCCTGAATGGGTGGGGTCATGCTCCCACAGAATCAGAATTATTTTTAGTTTTAGCCTTAGGTAGCAATTGCTGGTGTCTTGAGCTGGATGTGGAAGCTCTTATTTCTCTCTCTGTTACAACGAAAAGCTGGAGTTCTTTTCCTGCTGCTAGAATTGTATGCGAGAGAATCAATTTTACTGAATTTGCCTTTGCCAAGGGTGTGCTTATGGAATGGTAATATATTGGAAAAGTTAATTAGTAGTAGTTAATATTTTTATTTTGTTAAACATTTCAATAGAGTTACAGTTTAGGCAATTCCTCCATTTTTATTTTGTCTGTATTTTAATTATAGTGCATGAATAAATTATGTTTTGTTCCAATTAGAGTGGTGCTGGAAAAGCACAGCAGGTCAGGCAGCATCCAAGCCCTTCATCTGGAACATTGATTTTACTGGTCCTTGGATGCTACCTGACCTGCTGTCCTTTTCCAGCACCACTCTAATCTAAACTCTGGTTTCCAGCATCTGCAGTCCTCACTTTAATCTTCATTTTGTTCCAAGTCTGGTTGTTTGACCAATTGAAATGCATCTGTAGCACAATGCCTTAAACTTACCTTTAAATGAGAAAATGGTAGGGTTGAGACTATCTTCTTAATATATTTTGAGGGGATTTGATCTGGTCCATAACAATCTATCATGAGTTTTTATGGAATAGAAATAGGTTGTCCATATCCTTAACAAGAGTTTCAGCCAATATTGGAAGCAATACCTCATCACTACTCCCTCTCACCATCTCACATCCAATGCCCATTTCCCGAAGGAAATTCCACATGTTTGGAATTAGAAAAGTGCAACTTAGCACAAGGGCAGACAATTGATATTCAGAGGCTGGCTTTCCGAATGTGTTTTGCTTCATGTTTCAGGATCAATGTCTGAGCATATGTCAGGAATCTCAAAGCCTGAAAACAAAGTCCAGGTGGATGGAGTTGAAGTTGTTTGTTCGTGTAACCAAGGAACAACCTCTAGAACATCCACAACCAGTTTTACACTACTATAAGATGGTCAGTTTGATGTTCACTTTGCAGTTTTGCCAAGGATGCATTTCAATTCCAGGATGAGATGAGGGACTAGGATAGTGCTACAGCTTGATACACCTCTGTAGTGGAGGCAGACAGAAACAATAGCATTTCCTTATCTTTAGTCAATTGTAAAGTTCTCCAGTACCCAAAATGAAGATTGAAGAGGACTCTAGAGATTGGAAATGAAAAGGCCATTTGGCAGTATTGTGAATCTCAGCTAAAGAGGACACTACTGGTGCAGAAAAATGTAATATTGATCCAATAGAGAGTGCTACGCTGGGGTTAGGGCTGAGCAGAAGGAAGTTTTATGTTGCAATTAACCTATTTTCATCAGACTTAAAATGATGGATCCACATGTTAAATGGAAATAAAATTATACGCTCCAACATTTTAATACATTACCTGTCTCCCCACCCCCACCCTCCTCTAGCTTATCTCTCCACACTTCAGGCTCACTGCCTTTATTCCTGATGAAGGGCTTTTGCCCAAAACGTCGATTTCGCTGCTCGTTGGATGCTGCCTGAACTGCTGTGCTCTTCCAGCACCACTAATCCAGTATTTGGTTTTCAGCATCTGCAGTCATTGTTTTTACCTGGAGGAATGCTGCTTGGCTTGAGATCAATTAGCTAACTGAGATTGCCAGTTAACAAATCATCCTGATTCTTCAGGCTAGCCATGATTCAAGCTATCAACACCTTCTTCTCATGCTGTTTAAATTGGCGTTCCCTTTCAAAGTTTGATTTCTTGCATCCTACTCCTGATGGCTGCGAGATGAAAAACTTCGACTCTGTGTCTCTTTTTAGCAATGTTTGTGTTGTGTACTACCAATACATTATTTTACCGTTAGAACTTCTGGTTACCCAGGTTACCGGGATAACAGCCACACTATTTGTACAAGATCTTTTCCCAACGGGTATTCATGAATTGAATAGAGCTGCCCAACATCCTGAACAAAAGGCATGGGATGGATGGAACCGCCCCAATCAGAAGGCTAACCATTTCCCTTCGCATGAACTAACTCAACAGCAGAGAAATGCATGACCACAAAACTGCCAACTTCTTATCTAGATTGCTAGGTATTGAAGTTCTAGCCAGTGTTTTACATTAGTTGGTTACACCAATAAACAACTTCAACTCCATCCATCTCGACTTTGTTTTCAGGCTTTGAGATTCCTCTTTGCTCAGACTTTGAGCCTGGAACATGAAGCAAAACACATTTGGAAAGCAAACCTGTGACTATCAATATGAATGTCTTATCTAGACTGCTAACTATTCAAGATCTAGTTAGAAAACAGGTGCTCCACAGCAAGATCACAATATAGCCGGACTAATTTTCGTTGAAATGTAAATGTACAAGAGTTGCTTCTTCATCATTTGCCAATGTATGGAGTGAGTCTATAGCAGGCGACAGAGCATAAAAAGAAATAGAGTTGCATTTACATGTAAAAATTCCATATCCTCAAGACATTCCAAAGCACCTTACAGCCAATGGCATACTATTGAGGAGTAATCATTCTTTTAATGTAAGCAATACATGAGCTAATTTGAACACAACAAGCTTTCTCAAACAACAAAGAAATAAATGGCCAGATAATTAGTAAAATTTATTGGATGGCTAAGACAACAGGGAGAATTCCTCTGATCTTCTTTTAATTCACCTGAGAAGGAGATAGAGTCTTGTTTGTAAGTTTTTTGTGCAAACCAGTAACCTTGGCAGTACAACACTCCCTTGGTGCTGTGTTCAAGTTCCTAGATTGGGTCCTGAATGTATAATCTTCTGAATAAGAGGCGAGATTGTGATGTAAAGATTGACAATTAAATGAGGATATCAGCTGCAAAGATACTTTCTCTCTCAGTATTTGTAGGTCACCATGATGCTCTTTTGTAAAAAAAAGCCAACCAAGAATGTGTGTATGCCTGAGCCCTACCATAATGCGGTCTGCTATGGCCCAGACTTCAGTATGTGTCTTGAATTACAGAATCTTCACTCTGCAAATACAGCCAACAATCACAGCCACCCATAGCTCTTCAATTTGTTACTCTGGTGAAGAGTCACTGGACTTGAAATGTTAACTCTCTTCTCACAGATCTTGCCAGATCTGTTGTATTTCTCCAGCAATTTCTGTTTTAGTTTCAGATCTCCGCCATCTGAAGATCTTTGTTTTAGTTTGCCTTCAAATATTTAGTTTTGGTTTTACACAATGCCTGTTTTATTCATTTATTTTGAAGACTTAAAGGACAGGAAATAATGGGGATAGGTACGCAATATTGCCGCTTGCACTTGCAGGACCATTATTGGGCACCAACTATGAATAATACAGTCTAGCTTAAAACAAAGTCTCAATATATGGATCGTGTTGGAGTGGGGTTCCAATGCATTCGGCTGAATGTGTCTAAGTGACCACTCAAGTCCAGACCAAATAGGTCATTTAAAATTTGGAATTTTTGGCCTGTCCCTTTTCATGTTACATTTACAATAAAGACAAACATGTGAAGATAAAGCATATGTCAGCCAAGTGTTCTGAAAGCCTTCACAATCCAACAGAGGTGAATGATTAACTTGTTTCCACCCCAAGTTGCCACCGGGAAGCTTACTAATGTTAGAATGGAAATTCTTGTCTTTTACAGTGTTCGCCTGGTTAAACGTCCATGATAATATAACTTTATAACCAGTAAAATGCAGTGAAACAATCAATCAATAAAAGCTCATAAATACATATGGGCAAGTTGTCCATTTATTTTCACACTGATCAGAGCTGGAGGTACTCAGCGGAGACAAGGAGCATTAAAAGTATGCAATCGCGCTGAGGTAAAGAAGGTGAAGAGATAAGATAGAGAAACAAAGTTGGACTGAATTAACAAATGGGTGTAGAACGCAAGTTCCTTGTTTCCACTTGCTGTGACCGTTGAATGGCACCAAGCAAGTATGTTGGCAATGTTTAACAAGCCATTCATCTCTCGCCTGTTCCCAATAAACAGAAACCCTTGTTTGAACCATGGGCGCATTAGACTTATTTGCAGTCTGTTATCAAGGAGATTAATCTCCTTATCACCACCATATTAAATTCATTATAAAGTCTATTTTATATTTACATTTAAAGCAAAAACACGAATCCAGAGGTAGATCTTTTGATTCGGAACTAATTTATTGTGAATTATTTTCATTTTAAACAATTTAATTCAATTTTCAGTTATGTATTTGTTCACAGACCAATGTTAATTTGGATCATGATGTAAATTTGGTGCACACGAACACTATACAGTTGAAATCACCTGCACTGTGCTTTCAGCATATAATGTGATGTAATTAAAAGAAAATGAGAACAAAGCATCAGAGCCATGTGACTGATACGCATTATCCATTGACCTTTAATATACACAAGGTGCTTTTACATAGGTTTCATCAGAGATAGAGTCAAAGAATGACTTAATGGGCCAAATGTCCTGGTTCTGTGCTGAAATCCTCTTTAACTCTCGAACAGGTGGACCAATTTTGGCTTAGAAAGAAACTTTATAATGATATTGTGAATTTATTTATATGTTAACTTTAATCTAGCAAGACATCCTAACTGATGGAATGGGAACACTATCCAAGAACAGTTGATACAGAGCCACATGGAGTCATAGAGTCAACACAGAAACAGACCCTTCAGTCTAACACATCCATGCCAACCTGATGTCCTAAATTAATCTAGTCCCATTCGCCAGCACTTGGCCTATATCCTTCTGAACGCTTCCTATCCACCTTACCCATCCAGATGCTTTAAATGTTGCAATTGTACCAGCCTCCACCACTTCCTCTGGCAGCTCATTCCATACACACACCACCCTCTGCGTGAAAAAGTTGCCCCTTAGATCCCTTTTAAATTTTTCCCCTCTCACCCTAAACCTATGCCCTCTTGTTCTGGACTCCTCCAACCCAAGGAAAAGACTTTGTCTAGTTACACTAGCCATGCCCCTCATGATTTCATAAACATTTATAAAGTGTGTCTGATTTAATGAAAGGAGTGTCTGGAATAAGAGTGACGAACTTAGAGTATGGATCAGTACTTGTGGCTACAATGTTGTGGCCATAACGGAGACGTGGGTTTCACAGGGGTAGGAATGGTTGCTTGATGTTCCACGGGCTGGATTAGTGGTGCTGGAAGAGCACAGCAGTTCAAGCAGCATCCAAGGAGCAGTAAAACTGACGTTTCGAGCAAAAGCCCTTCATCCCGAAACGTCGATTTTACTGCTCCTCGGATGCTGCCTGAACTGCTGTGCTCTTCCAGCACCACTAATCCAGAATCTGGTTTCCAGCATTTGCAGTCATTGTTTTTACCTACCTGATGTTCCAGGGGTTTAGGACGTTTAAAAAGACCAGGGAGGGTGGAAAAAGAGGAGGGGGTGTAGCATTGCTGATCAGAGAGTGCATCACAGCTACAGAAACTAAGGTTGTTGAGGGAGGTTTGTCTACTGAGTCAGGATGAGTGGAAGTTAGGAACAGCAAGGGAACAGCCACCTCATTGGGGGTTTTCTACAGACCACCTCATAGCAGAAGAGAGATTGAAGATCTCATAGGCGGGCAGATTCTGGAAAAATGCAAAAGTGGCAGGGTTTTTGTTATGGGGTGATTTCAACTTTCCCAATATCGACTGGAACCTCCTCAGTGCAGATGGGTTGGATGGAGCCGTTTTTGTCAGGTGTGTTCAGGAGGGTTTCCTTACTCTGTAGACAGACCGACGAGGGGAGAGGCCATTTTGGATTTGGTGCTCGGCAACGAGCCAGGACAGGTGTCAGATCTCGCGGTGGGAGAGCACTTTGGTGAAAGTGATCACAAATGCCTCCATAGCCTTGGAGAGTGAAAGGAGCAGTTACCGAGGGAAGATATTTAATTGGGGAAAAGGAAATTATGATGCTATCAGACAGGAGTAGGGAAGTACAGACCGGGAGCAATTGTTCCACAGAAAGGACACAGCAGACATGTGGAGACTGTTTAAGGAGCAGTTGTTGCGAGTGATGCACAAATTTGTTCCTCTGAGACAGGCACGAAGGGGTAAGATTAAGGAACCTTGGATGACGAGAACAGAGGAACTTCCTGTCAAAAGGAAGAAGGCAGCTTATGTAAGGTGGAAGAAGCAAGGATCTAGCACAGCTTTAGAGGATTACAAGCTTGCTAGAAAGGAGCTCAGAAATGGACTGAGGAGAGCCAGGACAGGGCACGAAAAAGGGTTGGCAAGACTTATTAGGAAGTACCCAAAGGCGTTTTACTTATACATAAGGAATAAGAGAATGCTCAGGGATAAGGTAGGGCTGATCAGGGATAGCGGAGGGAACTTGTGCGTGGAGTCTGAGCAGATAGGGGAATCCCTAAATGAGGTTTTTGCTTCAGTTTTCACCAAGGCAAGGGAACGTGTTGTAAATGAAAACTTAGAGGAGCTGGGATACAGTCTTGACCAGATCAATATTGATGAAGTTGATGTGCTGGAGATTTTGGAAAACATTAAGATTGATTAACATTAAGATCAGGTCCAGACCAGATTTATCCTAGGGTTGATCCAAGAAGCAAAAAAGGAGGTTGCTAAGCTGCTGGCGAGGATATTTGCCTCCTCACTCTCCACGGGAGTCATACCAGAGGATTGGAAGGAGGTGAATGCTGTTCCACTTTTCAAGAAGGGTAATAGGGAAATCCCTGGCAATTACAGACCAGTCAGTATTACGTCTGTGGTCAGCAAAGTTGTGGAAAGGATTCTGAGGGATAGGATTTATGACTATTTGTCAAAGCATAGTATGATTAAAGGCAGTCAGCAGGTCATGCCTCACAAATCTTATTGAGTTCTTTGAGGAGGTGTCAAGACAGGTTGACAACAGTCGAGCAGTGGATGTGGTGTATATGGATTTCAGCAAGGCATTTGATAGGGTTCCCCATGGTAGGCTCATTCATAAAGTCAGGAAGTATGGGATACAGGGAGATTTGGCTATCTGGATTCAGAATTGGTTGGCTGACAGAAGGCAGAGAGTGGTTGTAGATGGAAAATATTCTGCATGAAGAACAGTGTTGAGTGGGGTCCTGCAGGCTCTGTTCTTGGGCCTCTGCTCTTTGTAGTTTTTATAAATGACTTGGATGAGGAGGTTGAGGGGTGGGTCAGTAAATTTGCAGATGACACAAAGATTGGAGGTGTCGTCGATAGTATAGAGGGCTACTGCAGGCTGAAGCGTGACATAGACAGGATGCAGAGCTGGACTGTGAAATGGCAGATGGAGTTCAACCTGGATAAATGCGAAGTGATGCATTTTGGAAGGTCGAACTCGAATGCTGAACATAGGATTAAAGACAGGATTCTTGGCAGAGTGGAGGAACAGAGGGATCTGGGTGTGCAAGTACATAGATCTCTCAAAGTTGCTACCCAAGTGGATAGAGTTGTTAAGAAAGCACATGGTGTTTTGGCTTTCATTAACAGGGGTATCGAGTTTAAGAGTTGCGAGGTTTTGCTGCAGCTCTACAAATCCCTGGTGCAACCACACTTGGAATATTGTGTCCAGTTCTTGTCGCCCTACTATAAGAAAGATACAGAGGCTTTGGAGAGGGTGCAAAGAAGGTTTACCAGGATGCTGCCTGGACTGGAAGGCTTGCTGTATGAAGAAATGTTGAATAAGCTCGGACATTTCTCTCTGGAGAGAAGGAGGAAGAAAGGAGACCTGATTGAGGTGTACGAAATAATGAGAGGAATAGATAGAGTCAATAGCCAGAGACCTTTCCCCAGGACAGGATTAACTGTATGAGAAGTCATAGTTTGAAGATATTCAGAGGAAGGTATAAAAGAGACATCAGATGTAGATTCTTTACGCAGAGAGTTGTGAATGCATCGAATGTGTTGCCAGTTGAGGTGGTGGAAGCGAAGTCATTGGGGACATTTAAGCGACTGCTGGACATGCACATGGATAGCAGTGAGTTGAGGGGTGTGTAGGTTAAGTTACTATACTTTACATTAGGATTAAGTCTCAGCACAACATCGTGGGCCTAAGGGCCTGTCCTGTGCTGTACTTTGCTATGTTCTATGTCTATGTTCTATTAAAAATCTGGTTCCCTGATGCCCTTCAGGGAATGGAGATCTGCCATCCTTACCTGTTCTGGCCTATGTGTAACTCCAGGCCCATAGCAATGTGCCTAACTGTCCTGCAAAATGGTTCTCTTAATAGTTTCCTCAACTCAAGGGCAGTCAGAGATGGGTAAGCCTTTCCATTGACACCAATATCCTGTGAAAGGATAAAGAAAAGGAGAGACTATAAGACACAGGCGCAAACGTCAGCCATTCAGCCCATCGAGTCCACTCCACAATTCAATGAGATCATGGCTGACCTGATAATCTGCAACTCCACTTTCCTGTGTTTTCCCAATAACCTTTGATTCCCTTACTTATTGAAAAACCTGTCAATCTCAGCCTTGAATATACTTAAAGACACAGCCTCGACAGCCTCTCAGAATTTCACAGATTCACTGCGCTCTGAGAAAAGAAGCTCATCCTGACCTAACTGGGTCCCTTACTCTGAGATTGAGCACTTTGGTCCTAAACTCTCCCACAAGGGGAAGCAACGTCTCAGCACTTACCCTGCCAAATTCTCTAATTATAGGAACATAGCAACAGGAATAGGTCATTCAGCTCATTAAACCTGCTCTGTCATTTAATGTGATCCCAGTGGATCGAACATTTCAGCTCTGTTTCACACAACCCCCATTATGCTATTGGGAATCAAAATAATTATTACGCCATTACATATTCAATTTAAGTATGCTCAAAGGCTGACCTTCCACAGTCCTCTGGTGTGGAGAGTTCCAAAGATTCAGCATCTCAGATGTTTCAACTGATTCTTTATTGTCCAATGTTACGGACCAAACAGTCATACTGCCCTCATTGGAAATTCACTCCAAACCTGGGATCAACCTTGTGAACGTTCTCAGGATTGCCTTCAATGCCAGGGACCAAAACTGTTTATAGTGCTGTAGGTGGGGCCTGACTAGTGCCTTGTGTAGTTTCAGCAAGACTTGCTTATTTTTGTCCAAGATCTCAATTTGTCTGGTCATCCAGTGTTCCCTACACCTACCAGCCATGCTCTGCATCCTAACAGGAACACACTCTGGACTCCCATGAGTTATAGGATGCCACACTGAAAACATCCTACTTTTCCCAGCTTTCTGTCTTCTATTAGTTAGTAGTTTTCAATCCTGTGACACTTTGCCACTGTTGAAGGATTCTTGGAAGATTATTATCTCTGTAGTTGCTGCCTTTAATATTCCAGCATGAAACTAACCAACTTCAGGAATCTATCGGCCTATAGCCTTATTAGTTTCCTTAGTACATTTTCTCTCGATTTAGTTATTGTGTTTATTTCCTCTGTCTCCTATGCCCATTGATTATTTAATATTTTTACCCTCAGAATTTATTTTCTCACTCCTTTTGTTTTTGGTCATCTTTTGTTGCTTGACAAAATTTTTGTAATTTCTGGCTTACCGCTAATCCTTGCCATATTGTGTGTTTTGTATCAATTTAATGTTATTCTCAACTTCCTTGGTTAAGAGCATAAGAAGATAAGAACTAGGAGCAGGAGTCGACAATTCAGTCCCTTGAGCCTGTTCTGCCATTTAACATGATCATGGCTGTTCTCATCACGGCCTCAATTCCACTTTCCTGCCCTCTCTCCATAACTTTTGAACCCATTACTCATTAAAAATCTATCTACCTTCCCCATTTACTCAATGTCCTGGCACGCACCACACTCTGGAGTACTGAATTCCACAGATCTAACCTGTAAACAATGGTAGCTTTGTGTCACCATAACTGAGATTCAATTTCTGTTTCAGATTCATTAATTGGAAGTAATCAAACCGATTTTCTCAGGCGATCCTCTGGATTTTTGATGTAAACACTATGCCATCAGTAAGATAAGGTCATCTTTCCATGAGGTGATTTTCGCTGTATCACAGACTTTCCTTTTACCCTTGTTTCATCCAGACCTTACTCAAAACCTCCAGCTTTCTCAGTCCTGATGAGAAATTACAGACTCAAACATTACCTCTATGTCTGTCCATGGATATTGCAGTAACCTGTTGAATGATTAGATTCCCTACAGCATAGAAACAGGCCCTTTGGCCCAACAAGTCCACACTGACCCTCCAAAGAGTAACCAACCCAGACCTTATACTAATGCACCCAACACTAGAAGGAATTTAGCATGGCCAATTCACCTGATCTGCATATATTTGGACTTGTGGGAGGAAACCAGAGCAAACTCCACACAGGCAGTCACCCGAGGCAGGAATTGAACCCAGGCCCCTGGTGGCAATAATGCTAACTACTGAGCCACCCTGTGCCACTTCCAGCATTGCCTGTTTCTGCTTTTGTTTTGGATTTTCAACATCTGCAGTATTATGATTTTTTGAGGCAATTTCTGCAGTTGTTTGAAAGGTAGGAACATGATTCCAGTCTGAGCTCTGAAGTGAGATGTCTATATGATTACAAAAAATACTCGATCATCTGCTAGTACCAACACACAGGTACAGATCTCGGTCTGTGCCACCTGAGTTTCTTCCAGGTACAGAATTTGTGTACACTTTGGCAAACCTTTAAGTTTGATAATTATAAAAGTAGAATAATTTTAAGACATTGAGGGTAGTAGGTTTTACAATAATTGGCAAATCTTGTTGGAAAATTCATTATTTGTTGATGACTTACATTGGAATATTAATGAGCAAATTGGGCAATAAATTCAGGGGACTAAGAGATATGCCCTGAATGTGAAAATCCAGAACTTGCTTATTGATTTCTATCTCTCTCCAATTTGCTTTGTATGAACCACATCTTGCGCTGGGTCTTCCTGTTATTTTTGAGAATGCATGCAGAATGTTAGGGCTGGACCTTAACAATGCAAGTACCTTTCCAATGGCATAATAGTTGTTAGTACAATACAATTTAACGTCTCTGGCCCGGAAACATGAGCAATTTAAATCAGAGAATCCCTATGGTGTGGAAGTAGGGCATTCCGCCCACCATGTCCACACTGACCCTCTGAAGAACATCCCACTCAGACCCACCCCTACCCCTGTAACTCTGCATTACCCATGGTTAATCCACCTACCCTGTCTATCTTTGGATTGTGGGAGAACCCGGAGGAAATATACCCAGACATGGGAGAACATTCAAACTCCACACAGACAGTCACTCAATGATGGAATCAAACCCGGGTTCCTGATGCTGTGAGGCAGCAGTGCTAATCACTGAATCACCATCCACCCAAATTGATGGAGTCTGTGTGCTAAAATCTGGCAGGTGAAGCACTGTGTGGGAAATTATGAACTTGTTCACTTTGGTAGGAAAAATGATCATTACTTAACTGGAGACTGACTCGAATTCTGAGGTGCGGAAAGAGTTTGATGTTTAGTCATGTGTGACAAAATGTTAGTACATGAATACAACACGAAATTACAAGGTTAATGGGATGTTATTACAAAATGAATTGATTATAAAAGTAAGCAAATCAGGCTTCAGTTCTATAGGGCATTTTTAAGACCACGTCTCGAATGTGCAGTTTTAGTCTTCTAGTTTAAGGGAGGATGTAAATATACCTGTGGCAGTTTAAGCGAGGTTTACTCAATTGATACCTGGAATGAATTGGTTGTCTTGTGAGGATAGGTTGGAGATGCTAGATTTATTTCTATTGGAGTTTACAAGTGAGGGGTGACTTGATTGAAGTATATAAGAAACGGAATGATCTTGACAAGGTAAACATGTAAAGGATGTTTCCTCTTATTCTTTCTTTCGTATTCCTGTGTGTCGTTCATTATTGTTAGAGATTTTTATAATTTCAAATGTTAAAGTTTACAACTATTTATTTTTGGTGTCTTTTGTGTTTTACTCCTCTTTTCAAAATAAAACCATCTTTCTTTTCCTCTTGTTTGGAAGATGATTTGAGCTTAATTCACCCTCCTCCCCTCTTGTTCCCCTACTTCCTCTTGTCAGAGGAGTACAAAATGAGAGGGCACGGTTTTAAAATCAGGCTTTGGCCTTTTTGGACTGAGTGAGCAGAATTTCCTTTCTGTCTGAGGGCTGCGCAACTTTGAAACCAGAGAAAGGCCAATTTTGACGGTATTAGGCAAGAACTTTCGAAAGCTGATTGGAGGCAGATGTTCGCAGGTAAAGGGACGGCTGGAAAATGAGAAGCCTCAGAAATGAGATAACAAGAATCCAGAGAAAGTATATTCCTCTCAGGGTGAAAGGAAAGGCTGGTAGATATAGGGAATGCTGGCTGACTAAAGAAATTGAGTGTTTGGTTAAGAAAAAGAAGGAAGCATATATCAGGTATAGACAGGATAGATCGAGTGAATCCTTAGAAGAGTATAAAGGAAGTAGGAGTATACTTAAGAGGGAAATCAGGAGGGCAAAAAGGGGACAAGAGATAGCCTTGGCAAACAGAATTAAGGAGAATCCAAAGGGTTTTTACAAATATATTGAGGACAAAAGGGTAACTAGGGAGAGAATAGGGCCCCTCAAAGATCAGCAAGGTGGCCTTTGTGTGGAGCCACAGAAAATGGGGGAGATACTAAATGAATATTTTGTATCA
Organism: Chiloscyllium punctatum; assembly: GCF_047496795.1. Classification (NCBI taxonomy): domain Eukaryota; kingdom Metazoa; phylum Chordata; class Chondrichthyes; order Orectolobiformes; family Hemiscylliidae; genus Chiloscyllium; species Chiloscyllium punctatum. Next base: position 103,161,856 of record NC_092749.1, on the reverse strand, counting down.
ATATTTACTGTGGAAAAGGATATGGAAGATATAAACTGGAGGGAAATAGATGGTGACATCTTACAAAATGTCCAGATTACAGAGGAGGAAGTACTGGACGTCTTGAAAAGGGTAAAGGTGGATAAATCCCCAGGACCTGATCAGGTGTACCCGAGAACTCTGTGGGAAGCCAGAGAAGTGATTGCTGGGCCTCTTGCTGAGATATTTGTATCATTGCTAGTCACGGGTGAGGTGCCGGAAGACTGGAGGTTGGCAAAAGTGGTGCCACTGTTTAAGAAGGGTGGTAAAGAAGGGTGGTAACTATAGACCGGTGAGCCTGACCTCGGTGGTGGGCAAGTTGTTGGAGGGAATCCTGAGGGAGAGGATGTACATATATTTGGAAAGGCAAGGACTGATTCGGGATAGTTAACATGGCTTTGTGCATGGGAAATCATGTCTCACAAACTTGATTGAGTTTTTTGATGAAGTAACAAAGAGGATTGATGAGGGCAGAGTAGTAGATGTGATCTATATGGACTTCAGTAAGGCTTTCGACAAGGTTCCCCATGATAGACTGATTAGCAAGGTTAGCTCTCATGGAATACACTAAGAACTAGCCATTTGGATACAGAACTAGCTCAAAGGTAGAAGACAGAGGGTGGTGGTGGAGGGTTGTTTTTCAGACTGTAGGCCTGTGACCAGTGGAGTGCCACAAGGATCGGTGCTGGGCCCTCTACTTTTTGTCATTTACATAAATGATTTGGATGCGAGCATAAGAGGTATAGTTAGTAAGTTTGCAGATGACACCAAAATTGGAGGTGTAGTGGACAGCAAAGAGGGTTACCTCAGATTACAACAGGATCTTGACCAGATGGGCCAATGGACTGAGAAGTGGCAGATAGAGTTTAATTCAGATAAATGTGAGGTGCTGCATTTTGGGAAAGCAACTCTTAGCAGGACTTATATACTTAATGGTAAGGTCCTAGGGAGTGTTGCTGAACAAAGAGACCTTAAGTGCAGGTTCATAGCTCCTTGAAAGTGGAGTCGCAGGTGGATAGGATGGTGAAGAAGGCGTTTGGTATGCTTTCCTTTATTGGTCAGAGTATTGAGTAGAGAAATTGGGAGGTCACGTTGCGGCTTTACAGGACATTGGTTAGGCCACTTTTGGAATATTGCATGCAATTCTGATCTCCTTCCTATCGGAAAGATGTTGTGAAACTTGAAAGGGTTCAGAAAAGATTTACAAGGATGTTGCCAGTATTGGAGGGTTTGAGCTAAAGGGAGCTACAGGCTGGGGCTGTTTTCCCTGGAGCGTCGGAGGCTGAGGGGTGACCTTATAGATGTTTACAAAATTATGAGGGGCATGGATAGGATAAATAGGCAAAGTCTTTTCCCTGGGGTCAGGGAATCCAGAACTAGAGGGCATAGGTTTAGGGTGAGAGGGGAAAGATTTAAAAGAGACCTAAGGGACAATTTTTTCATGCAGACTGTGGTACGTGTATGGAATGAGCTGCCAAAGGAAGTGGTGAAGGCTGGTACAATTGCAACATTTAAGACGCATTTGGAAGGGGATATTAAGAGGAAGGATTTGGAGGGATATGGGCTGGGTGCTGGCAGGTGGGACTGGATTGGATTGGGATATCTGGTCGGCATGGACGGGTTGGACCAAAGGGTCTGTTTCCATGCTGTACATCTCTATGACTGTGTGACTCAGAAGATGATGGAGGTGAGGTAATTAAATATGCTTTAGGGCAGAAATAGAAAGATTTGTGTTCGGAAAAAGTATCAAGGGTTATCCAGGAGAGTTGGGAAGGTGAAATTTGAAACACAAGTCGATCAGCCGTGAACCACAGCAAAAACAGAATTTGCTGGAAAAGCTCAGCAGGTCTGGCAGCATCTGTGAAGAGAAATCAGAGTTAATGTTTCGGATCTGGTGACCCTCCTTCAGAACTGAGAAAAATATCACTGGGCCCGAAGTGTTAACTCTTACAGACCTGCTGAGCTTTTCCAGCAATTTCTGGTTTTGTTTCTGATTTGCAGTATCTGCAGTTCTTTCAGTTTTTATTTGGATCAGCCATGATCTCATTGATTGGTGAAGCAAACTTGAAAGGCTGAATTATCTGCTTTTCCTCCTGCTTTATGTGTTCATTTCATACTTCTGCATTGTTGTTAGAGATTTTCATAACCTCAAATGTTAAATTTCACACTTTTCCTTCCCTTTCCTTTTGGTTCCCCTGGCTTTTTCTCTTTTTCTTAACCCAGACCTTCTTCTCTTGTTACTTCTTGTTCTGTCCCTGCTTTGACTCTAATCCACCTTGCTGCTCTTCAGTTACCCTGTTTATTTCACAATTCTTAAATATTTGGTTAAGCAGATACACTGATGCATTTCTCAAATTCAAAGGGAAATTTCCCATGTAAACGTGTCACACTGCAATCATATCTTCCTAACTTTGGATGTGCAGCAAGTGATTCAACAAATGGGAAGGTATACGCTCAGCAAGTTTTGATTCAACATTTCAGTTATAAACATGGAAATTTACAATGGAAATTTGCTGCTGGGAAGAGCACACAGAGTTAAGATTTCAAAAGTACTTTAGTCATATTTAAATGATGTTTTAACATTTTAAAGAGTATTTTAATAAGTTGAAGTATTCAAGAGAGTACAGGATGATTATTTGGAGGAAAATGATGTGCAAGGATATGGGAAAAAGTTGGAGACTGATGCTAGGTAATGATGCTTATTTAACCTGAAAGGCCTCCATTTACACTATTACAATTCAGCAAGGGATCGGTTTAGCTCAGTTGGCTGAACCAGTGGTTTGAAAAGTAGTGTGATACCACCAGTGCAGGTTCAATTCCATCATGAGCTGAGGTTACCATGAAGGGCTCTCCTTCTCAACATCTCCCTTTACCTGAGGCATAGTAACCACCAGTTGTCTTTCTCTAATGAGAGAACAGCGCTATGATCTGGAGCCAAAACAACAATCACACTTCTGAGATCCTGTGAATATTAATGAATCAAGTACCATGCAAAAAATGTCAGAATTAACATCAGAAGAAAATCTGAGTACCTTGATGTAATTGCTCTTTTCATATGAGCACAATACCAGAGTGTGACCTTTCCTATGCACACAATGGCTGGCCAGCAGATGGTCAGTAAGCATGTATATAAGTCAGATATGTGTGCACAAACAGATCAATTGCTTGAGCTGGGAAACCCTATTCTCAGTTCTTAGAAGTTTTAGTACGGAAGGGCAAAATATGGCAGCACGGGCTGGGAGGGGAAGGAACTATTCCTGTGCTGTATTGTTCTTTGTCTTTTGATTTTTGCTCAATGAGAATCTAGATTCGGCTCAATCCTTGGGGGTTTATAAAGTTGTATCTCGACTGGAGGAATTGGTCAAAACTGGCAGCTGTCTCAGCGTATTTCATGTAGGATTAAACAATTTGTGATATCGTTAAGTGGAGTCATTACTAGCTAGGCTTTCCCTCCAAACAAACGAAATAGGTAGCTTGAGTGTGTGTGCACTGGGAAGGAGTAAAATATCAACATTTCATAGTGTCATAGAGGTCTGCAGCACTGAAACATACCCTTCAGTCCAACTTGTCCATGCTGACCAGATATTCTAAATTAACCTAGTCCAATTAGCCAGCACTTGGCCCATATCCCTTCAACCCCTTCCTAATATGGATCCTGTTTCCACCAACAGCTGGCTTCTGGCATTCTGTTCTTCTCTACCATTATTCTGCTTTTCTGCCCTGCTAACAGAATAACACAGTGGCAGTGGAACCTCCAGAATCAATGGAAGCTATTACCACTGTAAAATATAATTGTTTGCCTTGCAAGTGGGGACTTTGTTCATTTTATATAGATTCTCAATTCACTTATTAGCATTGTGCAATTTATTCACTGATATATTTCACTATTTTTCTATTAGCAATGTTAAAACAACAGTAAATATTCCAGTAGGTTTGATCTTTCGCAACTTATTACAACAAAGATGTGAGCTAAATGTATTATCAGCCTGAGCTCTCTTCTTCCAACATAACCTCTTTTGGAGTTTTCATATCATTTGAGGAACGTGGGATTAGGAGCAGACCATGTAACCCCTTGAGTTTATTCTGCCATTCAATGAGATCAAAGCTCATCTGTGACCCAATTCCATATTCCCGTCTTCACCCTAAGTCCCTTAATACCTTTCATTAACAAAAATCTATCAGTCCCACATTTAAAATTAGCAATTGATCTAAGCAACTGTGGAAGACAGTTCCAAACCTCTGGTAAATTGTTCAATAGAAATCTACTGTCTGTGTGAAATCTGCTTGCTGAACTTTCATTGACCTTTCATTAGAGAATTGTGTGTAAATTTCGTTGTAATGATATTGCAGGAAAGGTATTTGGCTCATTGCAAATTACATTGCAAGAATGTGTGAGTGCTGACATAACAATTTTCAGTGCTCCAGGAGCATAATTTCATTTTATATTTCCTGATTATTTAAAAGATCAGATCTTTATGTTTCCTCTTTGAATTGAAACACTTGTTGCTTGTTACTATTGTTCATCAATAACGAGAGGTCATGCTTTCAAGATGAGAGGTGGAAAGTTTAAGGGGGATACATGCAGTAAGTACTTAACACAGAGGGTGGTAGGTGTTTGGAACACGTTGCCAGCAGAGGTGGTAGAGGCAGGCACGGTAGATTCATTTAAAATGTGTCTGGACAGATGCATGAGTAAGTGGGGAAGCAGAGGGGTACAAATGCTTAGGAATTGACTGACAGGTTTAGACAGTACATTTGGATCGGCTCAGGCTTGAAGGGCCAAAGGGCCTGTTCCTGGGATTTAAATTTTTTTTGTATCCCTGGTGACCCTGAGGATATGAAGAATCAAAGGGACAGTGTGGGACTGCAGTGATATAGAGGCAAAGATAGTTGGGGATAATATATTCCTAATTAACATTGATTTGAAAAATCCACCCAGTTCTCCAAGCTTAGTTATCATGCCATCTTTTTTTGCTGTTAGCTACAAATGAACAGATGATTGAATCCAATTTCAATATGGTGGTATAATAAATGAATTCATAATCTGTAAGCCATGTCTGGAGACATAGCCACTGATTTGCCATATCCATGATCAATTAATATTTTTTGATTCAATCATATTTGTGGAACTGTTTTGTCCATGTTGACTGTTCATGAATGCATCATTTTCTCTGTGACGATCAAATCATCAGTTTTCACATTAATTTGCTTGAAACTGTTTAATTTGCTTGAAAGTGTACAGTGGTGTGGAGGTGCTGGTGTTGGATTGGGATTGACAAAGTCAGAAGTCACATGACATCAGTTTATCGTCCAAAAGGTTTATTTTAAATAACACGTTTTCAGAACGCTACTCCATCAGGCGAAGTGACGTCAACTGACAAAGGAGCAGTGCTCCAAATGCTTGTGATTTCAAAGAAACCTGTTGAACTATAATCTGGTGTCTTGTGACTTCTGACTTCGTATACAGTGTCATGACATGAGCCAAATCTAACATTCCAGTTGAAGTTATTCCACAATAAGTTTCTGCTATATTTTACCTACATTTATGGGTACTTTGAAGTTTCTCCAGTGCTTCTGCTGGTAGCTATACAGACTGGGAGCCGGCTTATAACTGTACAAATGGTAGGGTTCCAGTTAAAATTTGGCCCAAAGATTTCAGTCAGGATGGAAGCAGCAGAACTAACACTGAACTGAATGTTAATTTTAGCTTCAATATTGCTTTCCTGACCAAGTGAGGTCAAGGGAAGTGGAGAGGGATCCAGAACTCCCAACAGTCAGTGAAAACTCTGAAAGGAAGTGTAAGAGTCTGATGTAATGTCAGGACAGGGTTGATCTGGTAGACATATCCCCTCTGGAGAAACAATCTGCGTTGATTATCATTATGATCCAAAACAAAATTGATCAGTACAAATAAAACATTTAAAAAAGTAGTGAATTAGTGCATTCAGGAGGTAGGTTTGGACAGAAGGGAGAGAAGGCGGAGTGGGGGAGAGTTCTGGGTTTGGGAATAAGGAGAGGCTAGAGGACAGATTGGAGAGGTGTGCAGAGGGAAAGGGAGATGGGAGCAAATGAAGGAAAATGGGGCTCCAAATCCGGGTAGCATTTAAAAAAAACGTTTGACGTGTTGCAAATTATTGTTACATCGTATGAATAGACTGACACAGCCCTGTCTCATCTGAGAGAAGCAGTAGTCTTAAACAAAATGAACAACTGTTGAAGGCAACAGAAAATGAAGCTGGGTAAAATAAAAATAGGGACACTTTCATTGTCTTTCGTTATTAATTTTTTATTGTTAATTCTCCAGGTGAATGCAACTTCTTTTTAAAAAGATTAACTTTACAATATTGCCACATCCGGCACATACATGGTTCTCTGGCAATATGTGAGGTCGTTCCACGTCTGGGTAGGAGGTGAGCTGTACAAATGAGTACCTGCGTGTCTCCTCTGTAACTGACCTGCTGGCAAATATGAAATATCAAAGCTTGTCAGCACCCCGAATGGGAACAAAAGGAAAAGCTGCGTTAATGATTAACTGTGCTAAAAGCCCTAGCTTTTGTATTCCCATGGTGCGTGGACTATTTCGTCGCCATGTGACATGCTGAGGCTACTTTCCAGAAGATTGAGAAAAGCTAGTGAGCAAACACAGGTGCTGTAGAGTCAGCACCGCTGTCAGGGACAACCACAAACAGCACTAGCTATGCCTGGCTAAATTAGCTGCACTGTTTGCCTCCCTTTTCTGCTTCCTGGCGATCACGCATTTCAAGTCCGACGCCTCTCACCATTACACTCGCCACCCCCATTCTCTAGTCCCAACTTCATTCACACACACACAGAGTCAGAGAGAGAAAATATTACTTAGTTTTCCCCTTCTTGAAAGAAGTGAGGCACCCCAAACCTTTGGTGTGCTCCAAACTGCATACAGGACCCAGGTTAACTGAAGTCTTAAAAATCCGTCAAGCGTGTATAAAGACTGGCAGGCAAAAGCAAATTTAATGACATTGCATGTACCCCAACAGATTGTGTCATCAGCCATGCTCAACCTTTATTTGAGAAAATGCTGTTTGCCTCTGATATTTCTTAAAGGAGAAGTGAAGGGATTGTGGTGAAATTAAATAATGTGCTTAACATGGGAACAGTTTTGACTAAAGCACTGACAGTCTCTGCACAAGTTGGCGACCAGGTCAACAATTGGTGCTCCACAGTCCACCTAGTGGTGCCAGGAATCTTTACTCCTTACTCTGGGCTGCAACTCGACTCCAGACTGTCATACGCTGTTCAAATATTTATATTTATATATTACTGCAATGTGTTCAAATCCAAAGCCTCTGCAATTAAATTGGCCAATAAAATACAGTCTATCAGTGAAAGACGATAAAAGAGTTCTAAGTCAATACTAAGAACCAACAGGAAAAGAAATAAAGATATTAAAAAAAGTTGCAGAAGGACTGAAAACAATCAGCATATCATGGACTGGGTACACAAACAATAAGGACAACAGGAGCTTAATTATATCTAAATAACACCATTTAAATCAGCTGGGAGCTAAGTCACTTAAAATATAAACACGCCACTAAATTTTTGAATAAGTAAATAAAACAATAATGCTTCGACTGTACTGGGAGAAGGCCCAGCTATTGAATGAAGCTCTGCATAAACTGCTTGCAAAGAACGCAGTTGTATGATAGGGTTTTCTTTCAAACTGGTTGTTCAATTATCAGACCCTCATAGCACCTCAAATGCTTGTAAACATAGTCTTGTATGTACAAGAGATGTCCTGTTTGTTTGGATAGAGTCAAACTCAAATGTTTCTTTGTTTCCTTGATACATTACTATACAAAACCAAACTGCATTTGTAGCTATGTATCTACCCAAAGAGTTTATTTTATGAATAAAGTATATGTTTTTGAAGTAAAAAAAATCTGGCAGTTTAAATGTTCCATGATTGCAAAAATAAAACTGAAGCAGCTTTCCAAGTTTTATTTTTAAAGGTGGAATGAATAACAATTCTTTTAGCTGCTCAGTTTGAAGAGTTCACCCATCTTTTTTTATATTCTGCAGTTGGATTTGAAGAAAATTGTGCTGGCACTATTAATGATTAATCAAATTCTGGAGCTGTGCAGTCCAAAAATAGCAGGCTAAACTTCTGACTTTGAAGAGTGATAAGCTTTTTGGGAACAGAAAAATGTGACTGTATGTTTAGCAGAGCCTGACTTTTGGTAGGAGTTGAGAATAATTGTAATAGTGGAAATATAGTCCATTATTGTATGAATAGGTAAGCTAATAAAGTAGAGCAAGTCTCTGTGGCTTTTTCTTTAATCCAAAAAATGAACTGGGCTCTCCTGGAACACTACAGAACTTAGGCCAAAAATGTTTGCACAGGCAAATTTAGCTGAAGTCAATCTTGCTTGCTACCCAGGGCAAGACCTTTCCAAATCTCTCGCTCTCCTTCCGTAAGAGTATCCTTGAAATCTGTCATTCATCTGTCCTTACTTTTGACTCCACGTCAACTTAGTTTTGTCTGATTAAACTCCCCAGAAACATCTTGAGACTTTTCCAGAGCACGATATAAATGTGAGCACGTGTATTATTTGTCAAGCCATGATCATAAATTCATGACGCGATCTGCTTACATGATGCACTTAGTCAGTGATTTCCCTCAGCCGCAACATTTAAAAAGGATAGTGAGACAGTAATCTTGAAATCCCTCAGAGTTGCACATAGTAATGTTGCATACCTGTTGTTTCTGTTTGCTGAGATTGGGTTCCACTTGGCTTCTGACCTCATCACAGCCTTAATTCAAATATGGAAAAATGCGCTGAATTCCAGAGGTGAGGTGAGAGTGACAGTCCTTGACATCAAGGCCATATCAGATTGAATATGACAGCAAGGGGCCCCAGCAAAACTGGAACCAATGGGTATCAGGATAAACTCTCCACTGGAGTCATACCTGGCACATAGGAAGGTGGTTGTGGTTGTTGGAGGTCAGTTGTCTCAGTTCCAGGACATCTCTGCAGAAGTTCCTCAGCATGGATATTTTCTAATCTACCTGTTCAGAGATGTTATTATATACCTCTAGAGCAGATGGGATTTGAACCTTGGCCTCCTAGCTCAGTGATATGGACAATACAACCACACTACGAAGTATCTGATCTCCTCAAGGTGGTGCACTAGGCACAACCATTGGCAGCTTTGTTGTCAATGACTTTCCCCCCATCATAAGGTCAGAAGTGAGATGATTGTCAATGATTGCACAATGTTCAGCACCATTTCACAACCCCTCAGATTCTCCTCATTTGAATGCGGCTCTGATGACAAGGGTTGTACCACTCAAGTTCTGCTCTTTTGTCCATCTTTGACCCAAGCCTGTAAGGAGTTCAGGAGCTGAGTGGCCTTGGCGGAACCCAAACTGAATGTCACTGAACAAGCTGACAGGTGTTGTTGGACAGCTGAGTCTTTTTTAGTCTTTAGCTCTGCTTCTTAACCAAACAGGCAAAAAAAAAGTTGGTTTTGTTATTAACCTTGGCTGCTTGGCAGCCTTTAATGGACATAGAAACCTGGAGCAGGAATAGCTCTGCCAATCAGAATGATCATTACTCATCCTCTATCCCATTGCCATATTCCCATTTTCTCCCTTAGATCTCTTAATATCTTTGAAATCTAACAACATTGTCATTTTCTTGAATATAATCAGTGACTTCAGCCTTCAGAGGTAGAGGGTTCTGTAGGCTCACTATCACTGAGGGCATGCTTCCTCAGCTCAGTCCTAAATGATCTACCTTGTATTTTAAATCTGTGTTCCTTGGTTGTAGACTCCCCAAGTATGGAAAACATTCTTGCTGTATCTAACCTGTTCAGTCCTGTTAGAATTTTATACAGTCAATGTTCAGCAGATGCCCTCTCAATCCTCTAACCCCGAGAGAATACATGGTGAGTTGAACAGTCTTGCCATCCCTAGCATCAGCCGAGTGAATCTCCACTGCAATCCCGCTATGGTGAATATATCTCTTCTTAGAATGTGTTTGTATGTGCAGTTATTGCTTGGCATAAAATTTCAAATGAGATTCTTGCTGAAAGATACAAAATCACTGTTTCCCAGGAGCATCACATAATGATGTGAGTTTTTGCCAGGGTGCTTGAGTGTCCAGGTAACTTTGCAAGGACATGATTTTGAATATATTGTAGCGAGTCTATCCTTTCTTAGGCAAAGAGACCAAATGCACACCATACTGCAGGTGTGGTCTCACCAAGGCCATGTTTAACTGCGATGTGAAGATGGCACCCTTTTTTGATAAGGCACCCTTAAGTTATCTCGGGAATGTGACTTGAAAGAAGTTCTGGGATTTATATATTAATGAATTGAAATCTGCAACCGCATTCTGAGCGATTAAAGACTGAACAGCAATCTCTGTTTGTTCAACATACATCGCATCAGTTATATGACACTTTGATCTTTTACCATAAATTCTATGTCCTGAGGAAGAAGCACCGCTCCAAAAGCTTATACTTCCAAAGAAACGTGTTGGACTATAACCTAGTGTTGCATGATTTTAACTTTGTCCACCCCAGTTCAATACCAGCACCTCCACATCATAATTACAGTAAGAAATCTTTACATCTGAACTCAAAACTTCTTACAATTAAGACATGTTTACCATTTGCCTTCTTCATTGCTTGTACATCTGCCTGCTTACTTTCATTGACTGGTGGACAAGGGCATCCAGATGGAGAAAGTGAGGACTGCTGATGCTGGAGATCAGAGTCAAAAGGTCACTTACTCCTCATTGATTATAACCTTACTGCAAAGCCTTTACCAAGGATGCCATCCTTGAAGAAGTTCTCCTTCTCCCTCTACAAAATATTCCTGATGAAGAGCTTATACTTGAAACATCGACTCTCCTGCTCCTCAGATGCTGCCTGTCCAGCTGTGCTGTTCTATCACTACATTTTTTGACAAGGACATCCAGCTCCTTTTGAATCTCCACACTTCCCATTTCAATAATATTCCTCCTTTCACACCAAAGTGTCCAACTTCACATTTAGCCATATTGTATTGCATTTGCCCTCTCACTCACCTTGTCTAAATTACTTTGAAGCCTCCTTGCCTCCTCCTCACAACTCACAATTATGCCCAGTTTTGTGTGATCAGTGAGCTTGGAAATGTTGCATTTGGTTCCCTCACTCCAGGAAATTTATCAATATTGTGAATATCTATTTCACAGCTTACTGAATGCCACTTGCAAAATAAAAATCTTTATTCCCACTTTCTGTTTCCTGTGAGTCAACCAATTCTCAATCAATGCCCATATATTACTCTTTGTACCATGTGCTTTAGCTTTGCTCACTTGTTCCTCATGTGGGACCATCTGAGAATCCACATGCACCACATCCAATGGTTTGCCCTTATCTATTCCACAACTTGCATCTCAAAGGACACCAGTAAATATGTTCAACACGATTTGCCTTTCCTGAACCCATGCTGACTCATTAAAGCTCTCCAACCTTTCTATAGCGATGTCTTTTATGATAGACACAAGCATTTTGTCCACTATTGAAGTGAGGCTAACTCATCTGAAATTCCCTCTGTTTTCTCTCCCTCCCTTTTTTTAAATAGTGGATTTACAAGCAGAGTTAAAATTATAACACAGGAAGACCTGGATGTTCTTGTGCATGAAATCAAAACGTTAACATGCAGATGCAGCAAGTAATTATGAGGCAAATGGAACTTAGGCCCTTATTGTGAAGAATTGGAGTTCAAAAAGAGGCAGTCTTGTTTACAATTGTACAGAATGTTGGTGAGACCGCACCTTGAGTACCGTGCACAGTTTTAATCCCACTATTTAAGAAAGCATATTGGAGGAATCAAAAGAGATTCGCTCAGCTTATTCTTGGGATGAAGAGGTTAACAAACTGGTTAGGCCTTTAGTCATTACAGTTTTGAAGAATGAGTGGTGATCTTACTGAAGCATGTAAAATTCCAAGGAGGGTAGATGTTAATATGTTTTTTTCATTAGTGGGGGAGTCTCAAACAAGGAGATATACACCACTATCAATATTCACTTCTTCCATCTTCAACACTCAATGACAATCATGTGTACCATTTACACAATGCACTGCACCATGTGTTGATGGCTTTTTTGACAGTACCTTCCAAACCTGAATACCTCTACAACCCAGGAGGATCAGGGCAGCAGGTACATGGGGACACCACAATGTGCAAGTTCCTCTCCAAGGCCCACAGCGTCCTAACTTAGAAGTATATTGCTGTTCCTTACTGTTGCTGCATAAGAATCCCTGGAACTCACTTCCTAATAGAACTGCAGGTGTCATTACCTCTTATGGACTATTGTAGTTTAAGAAGATGGGTCAGCACTGTCTAATCAAGTTTTAATTGAGATGGACAATAAATAGTGGTCTAACAATAGTTGTATCAGGATGTAATGGTCTGAAAAGGTTAATGTTGAGTACGTTATGCACCACTCAATAACAGACTCAATGGATTGAAGGGTCTCTTCTGTGCAGTGTGCTTCAATGATTCAATGTCACATGAATTGGGTGATGGGGTGGGACAGGTTGAATCCTGAAAGAGTAAGACCGAACATCCAACTCTCCTTCATAGTCTCAGTTGGTGTCTATCATAACAGTGTTGGACCCAATGGCTTTCATACAATGAACCACATCTTGGTTAAGACAAGAGACTCTTCTCCTTTGACTGCCAAGCAGATTTCCAACACAATTAAGCACTGTAGAGACCTATCAGGAATAAGGATGTGGCAGAAAATCTACCGGATGGATCTTGCAGCATGATAAACCTTGATGGCAATTCATCGGACAAGAACACCCACTTCTTGTGAACGAATATAAAAAATAAACCTCAAAACTGACGTGTTATTCTGTGCTCTTCCAGAGTGCCCCTTCTTGAGCTCAATGAACATCAGCGTTAGAATAGAACAAGGGACCATTGTCAAGACTTTGAATTAAATGCTCAGTTATAATGGTATTTTCTTTTGTCCTTTATAGGGGCAGGTAGCCTCTCAAAGCAGTTCACAAATATTTAATAAACATAGAGGGATGATTGGAACTTGCAAAACAGCAAGTTGGCTAGTTTTAACTCGCCTCAAATTTAACAAACTTTTTAAATTGCTTTATACTACAAAATTTTTATGATGCTAAATGATTGATCAGACGTTTAAAATGTTAATGTGTAAGTTTTCTTTCAGCAAGATTTGTCAGATCTTATTTTAAATGTTTAAAGGTATATAATTTTTAACAAGCTTTATCTGGCATTTTAAGTGTTTAAATATATATGATATTTTAACACGATCTTTCCAACATTTGACTGGTTTAAATGTATGATTTTCAAATTGATTCCGACCAAAATTGATTGAAACATAAAAATTGTGCATACATACATACATTTTAAAGTGATTGTGATATACCCGACTTAATGACACCCTATGAAAAAGGAACAGGAGTACGCCATTCAGCCCTTCAAACCTATTCTGCCATTCAATAGGATGTTGGCTGATCTGACTTTCCTTATACTGGATTAGTGGTGCTGGAAGAGCACAGCAGTTCAGGCAGCAACCAACGAGCAGCGAAATCGACGTTCGGGCAAAAGCCCTTTTACCTCGCTGACTTTCCTTATGTCCACTCTCATGACGCTTCTTGTAACCCTGGATTCCCCTCATGTTCAAAAAGCTATAACAGACTTAACTATGCACAAGAACTCTGTCTCCATAGCTCTCTGTGGAAAGAAGTTCCAAAGACTCACAACCATTTGAGAGAAGAAATTACTCCTCATCGCAATCTTAAATTGGTGCCCCTTAAATCTGGAGAAATAAATAGGACCAACTTCCAAAAAATGAAACCAAATGGATCCAACACACCACGCTTCTACAGATTACCCAAAATTCACAAACAAGGAGCCCCCCTCAGATCCATAGTCTCGCTCCCTGGAACACCAACTTACAGTTTGGCCAAGGAATTACACCAAAGACTAAAACACTTAATAGAAGACTCATGCCACTCCATCCACTCCACCCAAGAATTCCTGAAGACCATCAAAGACACGAAGACAGAAAAGGATGAAATAATGCTCTCCTTTGATGTTCCCTGTTCACATCAATCAACATCAACCTGGCCAAGGAAACACTGACTACACTATTAGAAGACCCAAAAACACATACACCAAACACCACTAACTTCATCAGCAAGGACAGTATCATCAATCTAGTGGACCTATGCCTTACCACGCACTTCACCTTCAACAACAAAACCTACAGACAAACCAACGGAACACCCACGGGATCTTCGATATCAGGGTTCATAGCAGAGACAATAATGCAGAGACTGGAACAAACAGCTCTGCCAACCATCCAAACCAAACTTTAGGTCCACCACATAGATGATACCTTTGTCATCACTAAACGAAACAAATTAGAGGAAACCTTTAAGACCATCAATAATACGCTTACAGGCATAAAATTCACTAAAGAAGAGGAAATCAACAACAAACTGCCATTCCTCGATGTTACATTAGAGCGAACAGCCAGTTGGGAACTTCAAACCAGGAAAACAACACATACGGACCAAACATTGAACTATAGAAGCAATCACCGAATATCCACAAACGAAGCTGCATCAGAACATTATTCCAATGAGCCACCACACACTGCAGCACAGAGGAACTATGCAGAGCAGAGGAAAATCACCTATACTGTGTATTCAAAAAGAACAGGTACCCAATGAACACAGTCTGCAGATTTCTCAGCAACAAACCCAAACAAGCATACAAAACACATCCAGAAACCCTAGCCACTCTCCCCTACATCGAAGACATCTCGGAAATGACTGTCAGATTACTCAGACCCCTTGGCATCATGGAACCCTACAAACTGACCAACACACTAAAACAGCAGCTAATGAACTTGGAAGACCCTAAACAGACAACAAGCAAAACTGATGTAATTTACAAAACACAATGCAGTAACTTTAACAAACACTGCATTGGACAAACAGGCAGAAAACTAGTCACCAGTATACATGAACATCAACTAACCACAAAACGACAAGACCCCCTCTCACTAGTATCCTTACATATAGATGACGAAGGGCACCACTTTGACTGGGACAACACATCCATCCGAGGACAAGCCAAACAGAGACATACACCAGAATTACTAGAAGAATGGCATTCCAACTGGAACTCTATCAACAAACACATTGACTTGGATCTGATTTACCACCCCCAGAGAAAAAGAACAGGAAATGACTTCACCACAGGAAAGGACATCACCACAGGAAATGACATCACCACAGGAAATGACATCACTAACCCAAAGAACCCCAAACATATAAATAGAAAGCAGGAATTATTAGCAATGGCTCGTCTGGAGGCTCACTGAACGTGTTTCCTAGTAGGGTGACGAAACAACTGAAAAATGAACCTTCCAGCTCAGCGAGCAAACCTACATCCAGAACCTCAACCTGAGCTGCAAATCTTCTCAAAACTCACTAGCCTCTGCACACACTACTGCATAAATCATATTACGTTCTGCTTCATATTACAATCCCTATCGAAACAAAATTGCACATGGATAAAACATTTGTTCCAAATACAGATATTAAAATTATTGCAATCTTCTTAAATGTGTGATCTCAGCGATCCAATAAAAACAATCTATACGTTTGTGTTAACATCAACATGTAATCAAATTGAGACATCTGAGAATTCTAAATTTGGAATTGTCTGTGGAAGACTAACAATTTCCTTCATTGTAATATTACCATTACCATTTGGTGGGGATCTCATCACTGGTAGTTTTGTCAGTGGTGAATACCTTGTCATTGTGATGCAAGTTTTCAAGCACAGAAGTGTTCAGGAGGTCAGAGTGCAATTATGATTGAGGAAAGGTATAAGTCCCATTCTAGTACAGTTTATCAATGGAGGATAACACTAAAGCCCGTTCATCGCAGAAATTAATTGGTTCTGAAATGATTTCCTTGCCATTACTCTATGTGGGAGTCCTTTCCATATGTTTATCACCCGTAATATGAAGAGCTTCATGATGTTGCATTTCCTTTATACTAATTTGAAACCAAGGCCCCATTTCTGAAATGCATTGATTGAATCCAGTTGATTGAATTAAAACGGAAACTTGAGATTCCCAACATCACCTCACTCAGGATTTTTCACTTCACTCTGCTCCCTGTGATACATACCCATTCTTTTCTACCAGTCACTAATTTCAGATCCATCATTGTGTGTGCTCTGCCTGAAATCTCACAGTTCATGCCTTATCTCTCTATCTGTCTCAGTCTTCACACTTTCCGTTTTTGTTCAGATTTCAAGCCATCTAGCATTGACATTATCTTCCTCCTTTTCCTCCTTTGCCTTGTAATTTCCTCCAACCATCATGTTTCTTACTCATCCATTTCCTTTTTAAGATGTGCCCTGCCCTGATTTTTCCTTTCTCAAATTGCATTCAGCAAGTGTCATTGTTCATTCACTCTCATCAGCATTGGATCAAATGATATTCTCCAAACTCCTCCAGATCTATATGTCAAAGCTAGCTAGTTGATCTTCTCCTTCCACAAGTCTCATAGCCATATAAAGCAACACATCCATAACCAGGATGTAACATAACTCCCCATTGCTTTGTATTTAGCTATCTTTGACACACTTCTCAAACCCACACTCTCAACCTCCTGGGAGGATGGGTGCAACTAAGGCATAGGAACGCAGTTAACTGCAAGTTCCCCTCCAAGTCAAGGACCATTCACAAAATCCTGTAACACCTTACCCATGACTGATTCTATAATTTTAAGCAGAATTGAAGGAAATTGCTTGTGGCTTGCTCTGTTTTGCGGAACAATGTTGGCCAGTGGTCAAAGAGGCCAGGATTTGCTTCCTCTGTCTTTTTTTATTCATTCACAGACTGCGGCATTAGAGTCATATAGTCATAGAGCTGTACAGACTCTTTGGTCCAACTCATCCATGAAGACCACAGAGTCATAGAGATGTATAGCATGGAACAGAGCCTTCAGTCCAACTCATCAATGAAGACCAGATATTCTAAATTAATCTAGTCCCTTTTGCCAGCATTTGGTCCATATCCCTCTAAATCCTTCCTAGTCATATACTCATCCAGATGCCTATTATATGTTGTAATTGTACCATCTTCCACCACTTCCTCTGGCAGCTCAACCATGCATGCACTGCCCTCTGCGTGAAAAAGTTGCCCATTAGGGTCCCTTTTATATCTTTCTCCTCTCACCCTAAACTTAAATCTAATTCTGGACACCCCCACCGCAGAGCAAAGGCCTTGTCACTTTACCCTATCCATGACCCTCATGATTTTGTAAACGTCTATGAGGTCACCCCTCAGCCTCTGACACTCCAGGGAAAACAGCTCCAGCCTGTTCAGCTGCCAAGACTTGTGAGTTTCACTCATCCCTAATTCCAGAGGTAATTAAAAGTAAGATTAAACGTTATGACTCACAGGTCACATTTATGCTGGACTACGTGACTTTGGCAAATTTCCTTCCCTTAAGTATTTCAGTGAGCCAGATGGATTTTTAATAACAATTTGATGGTTACATGTTTGCCATGCATGAATGAGACTAGATTTTGATTCCTGGTTTTTTTGGTTGTTTTAATTTTAAATTCTGCAATTACTATGGTGAGATTTGTATTAATGTCTCTGGGCCTTTCATCCAGACCTGCTGGATGACTAGTCCAGTGACACAAGAATGTTCTTGTGTAAAATAATTCAAAAATTAAGTTCTTGGGGAAGTAACTTTGACTTTTATTGACCATGTAAAGAAGATGACTATCAGAGAGGCTTCCTGTTATAGTCTCCACTATTTTTGTCCTTCCACTGAAATCAGTGGAGAGGTAATTTGAGCAGGATGTAAACAGAAGCAACTAACCCAATTCTGTCCACTTTGCACTCGCGTCATAATTTAAAATCATCTCACTTGTTTCTTTCCCTAGCTGATCACCCAATTATAACAATTTCCAAAAATTGGTATCTGGATGGAAGTAGATGGTTACATGATGGGAAGGGTCATAAGACTCATAAGTTCAGATGGCTTGGTTAATGCTCTGGGTGTAGTCCAAAGATGTGCAGGTTAGATGGATTGGCCATACTGAATTAGATTTCAATTTAGATTTTATTGTCATGTGTACACAAATACAGGAGTACGATGAAAAGTGTATAATGTCGCCACACATTGGTTAAAAAGGTACCTGGTTACAAAAAGCTGAGTAGTAAAAGAAACAAAGTTTAAAAGGTTAAGCATCATCTTCATGGACCTGACCTATGCTTGGGAAATAAGGCAGGGCAGGTGACTGAGGCAAAAGTGGGGGAGCACTTTGGGGCCAGCAACCATAATTCTGTTAGTTTTAAAATAGTGATGGAAAAGGATAGACCAGATCTAAAAGTTGAAGTTCTAAATGGAGAAAGGCCAATTTTGACAGTATTAGGCAAGAATCTTCAAAAGCTGATTGGGGAGTAGAAGTTCGCTGGTGAAGGGACAGCTAGAAAATGGGAAGCCTTCAGAAATGAGATAATGAGAATCCAGAGAAAGTATATTCCTGCTTGGGTGAACGGAAAGGCTGGTGGGTATAAGGAATGCTGGATGACTAAACAAGTTGAGGGTTTGGTTAAGAAAAAGAAGGAAGCATATGTCAGGTAAAGACAGGATGGATCGAGTGAATCCTTAGAAGAGTATAAAGAAAGTAGGAGTATACTTAAGAGGGAAATCAGGAGGGCAAAAAGGGACATGAGATAGCTTTGGCAAATAGAGTTAATGAGAGTCCAAAGGGTATTTATAAATACATTCAAGACAAAAGGGTAACTAGGGAGAGAATAGGGCCCCTCAAAGATCAGCAAGACAGCCTTTGTGCAGAGCCTCAGAAAAATGTGGGAGATATTAAACGAGCATTTTGCATCAGTATTTAATGTGGAAAAGGACATAGAAGATATAGAATGTAGGGAAATAGGTGGTGACATCTTGAAAAATGTCCATATCACAGAGGAGGAAGAGCTGGATGTCTTGAAATGCAGAAAGGTGGATAAATCTTCAGGACCTGATCAGGTGTACCTGAGAACTCTGTGGAAGGCTAGGGAAGTGATTGCTGGGCCTTTTGCTGAGATATTTGTTTCAATAGTCACAGGTGAGGTGCCGGACGATGGAGGTTAGCTAACGTGGTGCCACTATTTAGGAAAGGTGATAAGGACAAGCCAGGGAACTATAGACCAGTGAGCTTGACGTTGGTGGTGGGCAAGTTGTTGGAGAGAATCCTGAGGGACAGGATGTACATGTATTTGGAAAGGCAAGGACAGATTAGGGATAGTCAACATGGCTTTGTGTGAGGGAAATCATGTCTCATAAACTTGATTGAGTTTTTTGAAGAAGTAACAAAGAGGATTGATGAGGGCAGAGCAGTGGATGTGATCTATGTGGACTTCAGTGAGGCAGTCGACAAGGTTCTCCATGGGAAACTGGTTAGCAAGGTTAGAGCTTATGGAATACAGGGAGAACTAGCCATTTGGATACAGAACTGGCCCAAAGGTAGAAGACAGAGGGTGGTGGTGGAGGGTTGTTTCTCAGACTGCAGGCCTGTGACCAGTGGAGTGTCACAAGGATTGGTGCTAGGTCCACTACTTTTTGTCATTTATATAAATGATTTGGATTTGAGCATAAGAGGTACAGTTAGTAAGTTTGCAGATGACACCAAAATTGGTGTTGTAGTGAAAAGCGAAGAAGGTTACCTCAGATTACAACGGGATCTTTATCAGATGGGCCAATGGCTGAGAAGTGGCAGATGGAGTTTAATTCAGATAAATGTGAGGTGCTGCATTTTGGGAAAGCAAATCTTAGCAGAGCTTATACACTTAATGATAAGGTCTGAGGGGGTGTTGCTGAACAAAGAGACCTCGGAGTGCAGGTTCATAGCTCCTTAAAGTGGAGTCGCAGGTCAATAGGACAGTGACAAAGGCATTTGGTATGCATTCTGTTACACTGTATTGGTCAGCGTATCGAATACAGGAGTTGGGAGGTCACGTTGCGGCTGTACAGGACATTGGTTAGGCCACTGTTGGAATATTGTGTGCAATTTTGTTCTCCTTCCTATGGGAAAGATGTTGGGAAACTTGAAAGAGTTCAAAAAAGATTTACAAGGATGCTGCCAGGGTTGAAGGATTTGAGCTATAGGGAGAGGCTGAACAGACTGGGCTGTTTTCCCTGGAGCATCTGAGGCTGAGGGGTGACCTTATAGAGGCTTACAAAATTATGAGGGGCATGGATAGGATAAATAGACAAAGTCTTTTCCCTGGGGTCGGGGAGTCCAGAACTAGAGGGCATAGGTTTAGGGTGAGATGGAAAAGATATAAAAGAGACCTAAGGGGCAACATTTTTACACAGAGGGTGGTATGTGCATGGAATGAGCTTTCAGAAGAAGTGTTGGAGGCTAGTGCAATTGCAACATTTAAGAGGCATTTGGATGGGTATTTGAATAGGAAGGGTTTCGAGGGATAAGGGCGGGGTGCTGGCAGGTGGGACTAGATTGTGTTGTGATATCTGGTAGGCATGGATGGGCTGTCCCGAAGGGTCTGTTTCCATGCTGTACATCTCTATGACTCTAATATGTAGAAAAATAAAGAAGTGAGGTCCATTGTGTCCATGGATGTGCAGGCTAGGTGGCTTAGCTTTGGAAAATATAGGGATATAGGAATAGGGTACGGAGATGGATCTGGGTGGGATGCTCTTCAGCGGAGAGCTGAAGTGTGGACTCGATGGGTCAAATGGCCTGCTTCCACATTGTAGGGATTCTATAATTCTATGGGTTCAGATCCATCCACTGCAGTTGGTGGTATTTAAATTCCCTGAACATTAGATGAAACATTAGATGAAACGGTGACCGTGACAACTGTTATTGATTGTTGTAATGACCCAACTGCTTCACTAATGTCCTTGAGGGGAGGAGGTCTGGTGGCAGATTTCCTTCTCTTAACTGCCCTCTGAAGTGGCCAATTAAGCCACTCGGTTCAGGGACAATGAGGGATGTAAAGTAAGGTGAGTTCTTTCACTAGAGAGAGAGAGAGACGACTGGTGGTGGTTTAACCTGAGGGGTCGTCAACATACATGGGTTTTGTCAGAAATGCTTACATCCCCTGAAAGAACTTTTTTAAAAAAAAGGTGAGCTAAGATGGGACCACCAGGATGATAGATCCAATTGATCATGAAGGGTGGGCAATGGAAGTGGGGGCGATGTATCATCCTCCATCTTTGGTAACATCTTAATGGTACTGGATGCCTACAACAAATAGAAAGACTTGGATACTTTCAGCATAGGGAGATATAATATCTAGCGAAGGTGACATGCCCAAATCATGTGGTCACTTTCTGGGTATTACCGAATACTAGGTTTGTTCAGCTGGACAAAATACAAAACTGAGTTAAAGATAAAGTTATTCAAGTCCTGGAAAACCATTTTCTTGTGAGGGAAAGATAAGTTGAACCATAGTATCATGATTAAGATTGGGAAGAGAAAAATGACAGCTATTGTCACACTAGTTCACAAATCAGGGAAGCCAGCCATTTGAGCTAACCAGCCACAACTGGATCAGCTGTGCTTAAAAAGTGGAGTAACCAATCTAAGAAGATTGTTCTTAATTTACAATAGGTGTTTCTCTTCACCAACTTGATAATGATCAGGTGAGGTCTAACACACACCCATTATAAAACACTCCTGATGTTTATTCCATTGTGTTGCGAGTATACACAATAGTCATCGCAAGGGGTGGTGATGGTGGTGCCTCCAATTCTGGGTTACATGGTACACGTCCAAATCCCACCTGCTTTGGCAGTGTGTCATAGCATTCCAAACTGGTTAATTAAAACATATTGATTTACAAGATTCTTATCTCTTTAATTTTATTCATTTGTGGGGTGTGGATGTCGCTGGCTTGGTCAGCATTTATTACCCAGACCTAGTTGCCCTTCACAAAGTGGTGGTGAACAAAATAAATGAAATAAGATGGGCTGAACAATTTCCTCAAATTGTAAGATATTGAGAGACTTATTCATAGAATCATATCATAGAACCTCCTATAGTGTGGAAGGAGGCCATTTGGTCCTTCGAATCCTCACTGACCCTCCGAAAAGCGTCCTACTCAGATTCAGCCCCTGAGCCTCTCCCGCAACCTTGCATTTACCACCTAACCTGCACATCTTTTGGATTGTGAGAGGAAACTGGAGTACCTGAAGAAAACCCACACAGACACAGGGAGAACATGCAAACTCCTCACATGTTGAATGGTATTTTGAGCAAAGTAATGATGATAATGTTCCAGATTATGAAATGTGGGCATCGCTGGCTGGGTCAGCATTTATTACTCGTCTCTAGTTGCCCTCGAGAAGGTGGTGTTGAGCTGCCTTCTTGAAATGCTGCAGTCCACCAGCTGTGAGTTGACCCACAATGCCATTAGGGAGGGAATTCCAGGATTTCGACCCAGCAACAGTTAAGGAATTGTGATACATTTCCAAGTCAGGATGGTGAATGGTTTGGAGGGGAACATGAAGGTGGTGGTGTTCCCATGTACTGTATCTGCTGCCCTTGTCCTTCGAGATGGAAGTGGTCATGGCTTTGGAAGGAACATACTGTGGTGAGGCCTTCCAGTGTGTTTCTGACTGGATGAGCTGAATGGCCAACGGGCCTTCCTTGTCTGTGTCTACCTCATCTACTGTGTCCGTTGTCCTTGATGTGGTCTCCACTACATTGGGAAGCCAACTTGCGGAACATTTCAGGGAACATCTCTGAGACATGTGCACCAAACAACTCCACCGCCCTGTGGCCCCACCACTTCAACTCCTCCTCCCACTCCCCCAAGAAGGTGCAAGTGCTGAAACTTCTCCACCATCAAATCCTAGCCACCTGACACCTGGAAGAAGAATGCCTCATCTTCCATCTTGGGACCCTCCAACCACACGGCATCAATGCTGATTTCACCAGTTTCCTCATCTTCTCTCGCTCCCCCCCCCCCCCCCCCCCCACCTCATACCAGATTGAACACTCATACTTGGCCCTGCCCTCTTGAACTGTCCCACATGTCCATCTTCCTTCCCACCTATCCACTCCACCCTCCACTCGGACCTATCACCATCATCCCCCATCTGCGCCTACCTAGCTACCTTCCCCCAGCCCCACTCCGCCTCATTTATCTCTCACCTCACCCCACATTCCTGATGAAAGGATGAAGCAAAATGTCGATTCTCCTGCTCCTGGGATGCTGCCTGGCTGGCTGTGCTTTTCTTGTGCCACACTCTTCGACTCTGATCTCCAGCATCTGCAGTCCTCATTTTCTCCTATGTCTACCTGTAGTCAGATGTTGTTAATGCAGGATCAGGCAACAGTATTTATTAATTCATCAGCATCTTTCAGTAATGCAATGGAGATTACATTATCAGAAACGTATTGAATTTTTTCTGAAAGTGTTGTTGTCTCTGCGCTCTCCACCGACAATAATGACATTGTGAATGGAAAAGAGTTCACACAGGATAAGTACTTGGATCTCAAACAGCACAGGAAGCAAATCCAACAAGTGTAGCCCAGATATACAACCATAGAGTTATAGGGTCATTGAGTCATACAGCACAGAGGAGGCCCTTCGGCCTATCGAGTCTGCACTGATCTATCTACACCAATTCCACTTTCCAGCACTTGACCCATAGTCTTGAAAGTCATTACATTTCAAATGCTCATCTACAATATTTGTAGAAATAGATATTTATGGCAGCAAATACAAGTTAGTTCCATTATAGTGTGTGGGTTTTGTATAATACATCCAAGTTATACAAATATTAATTGACATATGCCTGTCTAATTTGTGCATAAGAGAGAAATATTAAAGAAGTTACTTTTAAAAAGTTGCCTTGGACAAATTATATCAGAGAAAGTGAAGACTACAGAAACTGGAGATCAGAGTTGAGAGAGTGGGGCTGGAAAAGCACAGCTGGTCAGGCAGCATCCAAGGAGCAGGAGAATTGACATTTCAGGCAAGAGTCCTTCATCAGGAATGGTTCCTGAAGAAGGGCTCTTGCCCAAAACATCAATTCTCTTGCTCCTCGGATGCTGCCTGACCAGCTGTGCTTTTCCAGCCCCACACTCTTGACTTGGAGAAATAATATGTTGAATCTAACCCAGACTCCAGGCTAGGGCCGAGTGCATACGTCGACAGTTGAGAGCTCTAAACGCCTTCATGGAGATAAGTCAATGTCAATTAATATTTGTATGACTTGGATATATTATACAATACTTTAAGATCTGGGCATTTTTCTTATCTTTTGGCTTTCTTTTATTTCTGCCATGTTTTCTTAATTCTGGTTTTGTGACCTAAATGGTGCCAGGGAATGGCAACTTTGTACACTTTTCACTGTAAACATGTATTCCCATACAGTCACTTCTTCTATAACATGATGTTTGCATTCTTGTGCAACCCCGTGTTATAGAAAAATCACGCTTCCGAAACAGCACTTAAAGTGTTGGCAATGTAATCATGTTACAGCCAACGCATGTTTTAGAAGTTTGCGCTGTAGAAACAGCCTCCCCAATTCATCAATCACATTAGAGCGAATTTGTATTGATGAAACACGTGTTATAGCAGAACAACCTGTACTTAAGTCCATGTGACAATAAAATCTGCTTTTATTCTGTTCTATGAATTCTATCAGATTCATATTAAGGAGTGTGACTGTGACAGGACTTTGTGAATTGTTTCCTTTATGAGATGTATCTACTGTCTCAGTGTCGCTCTTAGTTTTTGTTCATAAACCCTTATAAAAAGGGATTTTTTTTCACAGCATTTTGCTTATTTCTCCAGACCCTACAAAGCCATCACCTGCCTGAGCTGTCTGCTATAGTTCTGTATCTACCGTTGCCAAGGCAAACATAGTCTCTTCTGAAACATCCAGATGAACGTCACGTTGTTTGGCCAGACCATGAAGGAGACAGCATACAATGAATGTCTTGCAGATCCTCTGGAGGGGCACGCTGCTGGGGAAACATCAAATCTGTCCAGGCAACAGAATCAAAATTTGCACAGACCCAAAGTCCTTTTGATCACTGACTTCGTGCCTGCGTGAACTTCATTGTAATAATGTTCTGCAGAACTGTGCGCTGGTGTCATCAGCCATTGCGTGGCACCATATCCATGGTTACCCAGAATCCAGGCTTCAAGATGATCATCGCCCTCAAATGATGTCGGATAAGCTGACTGGATTGGAATGACAAATCGCAGGTTCAATGTGAATACTTGTCTTATCAGGTATGGTGTCAGTCCCAGGCATTTACACAGCTGGTAGAGATCCAAACATGTGGGCTGTCATCTACACCCATTGTCTTGAAGAATTGTGATAAGATACAGAGGCCTTATGGGAAGTGACTGAATCTAAAGCAATCCCTAGCAGTTCACCTTCGCTGCCCTGGTTGCTGAGACATTGCAGACTGAGGTTGATCGCGTAGAATCAGTGTCTTAGAAATAAATGCTTTCTTTGGGGGCAGACTGTGAGAGGAAGCTTAAGTGGCAAAGACTGTGGGCTAGTCTCAGTGCCAAAGCATCGATCTCCTGTTGATAGACAGATTGAAAGAAAGAAGTCATCTGTGTTACCATTTTCACAATTTCAGCACCTCTTAAAGTGCTTTAGAGCCAAGAAAGCACCTTTGAAGTCTAGGCATTGCAGGAATGGAACAGCAGGCAAATTTGGACATAGTTTTTTCCATATAGCAAACGGCACTGTGGGAATTAATCGATAACCAGTTTTCTTACCGGTAATTGAAGGGTCAATATCGGCCACACCACATGGGAAGAATTTCCATGCCAAAGTAGAACTAAGATCTGTTACATTCAACTGAGAAAGCAAACAATGTTTCAACTGAATGCCAAGACATCAGCCTTGCTGTAAAATGAGAAGTCACACAACACCAGGTTACAGTCCAATAGGTTTATTTGAAATCACAAGATAACCTGATGAAGGAGCAGTGCTCCGAAGGCTTGTGATGTCAAATAAACCTGTTGGGACTACATCCTGGATTTGTGTGACTTCTGACCTTGTCCACTCCAGTCCAACACCGGCACCTCCACATCGTCGCTGTAAGATTGAAATGGGAATTGAATCCACAGCGTTCCTGACTCAGGGCCAAGGACAGCTCTCCATTGGGCCACAATTACTACTTGAAAGCATTTAACTCTGAAATGCAGAGACATTTGAGTGTCCTTATGCATGAATTGCAAAAGGCTAAGATGCAGGCACAGCACGTAATTCGGAAAGTTAATGAAATGTTATTGTTTACGACAAGGGCAATTGAAATAGTGAGGTAATGAAATAAAACCAGAAAGTGCTGAACAACCTCAGCAGGTCTGACAGCATCTGTGAAGGGAAGAAAGGAAGTTACTCTTTCACGTCAGCTGTCACCGTTCTTCAGAACTGTATGTAAAATTATGTGTTTTTCTGCTGTCGATAGGCATGGGGAGGTTTGAGGTGGAGGAGCAAGTGGAACAGACTGTCAGCGGGCTCATATAAAAGGACAAAGGTAGTAATAATGATGGCAAAAGAGAGATGTAAAGTAAGTATAAATGTTAGCCGTGAAAAGGAGAAAAAGGGTCTGCTTTGATAAGACCAAAGTCCAACAAGAGACATGGCTGGGGACTATAGGGTCTGTGGTGAAAGAGAAATAGAGTACACAGGCCATATTTTGAAGGTGTGGAACTCAGTATTGAGTTCTACTGACTATAAAGTGCCTAAACAGAAAATGCTGTTCCTCAGTGTGATCTGCCTTACATTAATGCCATCAAAAGCACACTGGCTAGCTGCTTTGTGGAATACCTCCACTCTATCCATCAGAACAACCAACTTTTTCATTGTTTCTTCAGTGAACTATCTTGTTCCCACACTAACATTTCTATCCTTGGCCTTTTACAGTGTCCCAGTGAAGGTGAACTCAAACTAAAGGAATAATGTCTCATTTACAGCTTCTAGGACACTGTATTGACCATTGTTTCTGTTTCACTAGCTCCCTTCCTCACCACTTTTCCCAACAGCCGAGTAGTTATCACATCCCTACCTCTCTTTACCACTGATGCAGGGTCATACTGAACTCAAAAGATTAAACCTTTTTCTCTCTCCCTGGGTGCTGACAGACCTCCTGAGTTTCTCCATCATTTCCTCTTTTTATTGCAGGTCTCCAGCATCTGCGGTATTTTATTTTTGCCATTCAAAACAGATGTTTTAGAAACCTATGTCTTTGCTTTTTGGACAGCCTTCTTGTGCTAAAGTTGCCAATACTTGGAAGGCATTTAATTGGCTGTAATGTAACCTCCACCCACCAGCACTCTTTGCTTTTATGATGGCCTCCTACACATGTCTGAGAGAGTTGTCCAAGGTGTCTCAATTAACCTTGCACTCTTATTAGGTTCAGCTCACTGGATAGCCAGTTTGTCAATACAGAGTGATGTCAATGGTGTGGGTTCAATTTCCACAACAGTTGAGTTTACCTAGTAGAGTATAGCTCAGTGTTAGACCATTAATTGCAGATCAAGAAGTTCCCCAGTACAAATATGGGTGCCCCCTTTATACAGGCACTTTGAGTCAAGCTGTGTTTAAATCTCATTGGGTATACAGAGGTAGGGAGAGAAGAGGGGCATTTTGACTTGTTGAATTTTGAAAGGGTTCAGAAAGGATTTACAAGGATGTTGCCAGGGTTGGAGTGAGAGGGAGAGGTTGAATAGGCTGGGGCTTGTTTTTCTCCTGGAGTGTCAGAAGATGAGGGGTGTCCTTATAGAAGTTTATAAAATCATGAGGAGCATGGATAGGGTGAATAGTCAAGATCTTTTCCCCAGGCTAGGAGAGCCCAAAACTACAGGGCGTAGGTTTAGGGTGAGATAGGAAAGACTTAAAAGAGACCTAAAGGGCAACATTTTCATGCAAAGGGTGGTGTGTGCATGGAATGAGCTGCCAGAGGAAGTGGTGGAAGCTGGTACAAATGCAACATTTAACATTTAAATCTGGATGGGTATATAAATCGGAAGAATTTAGAGGGACATGTTGACAAATGGCACTAGATTAATTTAGGATATCTGGTGGGCATGGATAAGTTGGATTGAAGGGTCGGTTTCCATGCTGTATAACTCTCTGACTATCTGGGTTCCTTCATCTCAACCTCACCCCTTGCCTGAGGTGTGGTGACCTTTGGGTTAAGCCACCTCTCTTATTTCTAAATGAGAGAGCAAGCCTTTGGTCTGGTAGGACTATGGCAACTTTACCCCCTGTACCTTTGCTGCTATGGACCCTAGCAGGTCCCTTTTCACTCAAAGTGAAACCTGCCAAATGTTGGCCTGAAATTACACTCTCCCTCTGGTTAGCAACGTACCTGGGTGTAGTCAATCATGTCGTCAAATCAGGTTGCATTCAAACACCTCTGAGCATGACCGAGAAGAGCAAACATTGAAAAAGTTCATATCAAACTTGATAAAAAAAATAGGTGTTTGTACCTCAGTATCAAAATGTGACATGCCTTGCTTGGACAGAATCTTGGAACAAACTTCACGAGAGCAGTGCAGCAAAACAATACAAGATTCAATGAAAACACTTGGTAATAAATAGGCCATGGGACTACTTTCGTCCTAAGTGATTCTTTGTTTTTATATAACCATTGTTTAGTATTTACTAAGTGTATTTGATCTCATTTTAGTCATGCATCAGAATTATTTGTAGAATCCAAATTCATCCCAAACAACAAACACAATTTTCTGTCTATAAAGTTAAAAACCTGGTTAAGGATGACAGCGAGCAAGTTTCTCTGAGCTGCTCCCACTCTGTCTGCATCAAGCAGTGAAATCCCCTTCTGTGCCAAAGTACAGGTTTCCCCGTCATTGCGGTGAAGTTGTTCTGGTGAGACAGAAACATGTCCGATTGGAAATCAATGCTTCAAGCTTCCAATGTCAGAAATTTTCACAACCTCAGGGTGTCCCAGAGCGCATTAACAACAAATTTTGAAATATAGTCCTTTGCTATAAAGCATTCTTTATTTCTTGGCATTTTATTCTACTGGCTCCCTTCCTAGAAGATCAGACACAAGGAATAGGCTAGGGCTGTTTTCCATGGAGCATTAGAGGCTGAGGGGTGACCTTATAGACATTTATGAAATCATGAGGGGCATGGATAAGATAAATAGACAAAGTCTTTTCCCTGGGGTGGGGGAATCCAGAACTACAGGGCATAGGCTTAGGGTGAGAGGGGAAAGATATAAAAGAGAACTAAGGGGCAACCTTTTCATGCAGAAGATGGTACGTGTGTGGAGTGAGCTGCCAGAGGATGTGGTGGAGGCTGGTGCAATTGCAACATTTAAAAGGCATCTGGATGGGTATATGAATAGGAGGGATTTAGAGAGATATGGGCCAAGTGCTGGCAGGTGGGACTAGATTGGGTTGGGATATCTGGTCGGCATGGACGGGTTGGACCGAAGGGTCTGTTTCCGTGCTGTACACCTCCATGTCTTGGGACTAATTTGATCACTCTCTGAAGAACTTGCACAAGTATGATGGCCCTAATGGCCTACTCCTGGGCTGTTTCATACTATAACATAAAGATAGATTTTGGGGTAAGGTTCTCAATGTATCAATAGCTATCCATTATATCTCACTGTTCTTAATATGTATTTCTAATCAGTGAAAATGATCAGAAATTTGACTTCAGCAACTAAAATAGTTGGACTTGTTTTTCAAATCACCTAACTTCCAATCAGCACTTTTTTTGCTGAGATCTAAATTGTTGTGATCCTTTGAAATTTGGTACTCTTGCATTTGTCCTGATGAGTACGAAACTAGTAAAACTAACATGTCGCTCAGCAATATTCAGGAAGCAAAAACATGAACCTTAAATGAATAATCTGCAACTTGACTCTTTCCAATTCAAAGTATACATCTATTTAAACATGACCCAGTGCGTCGTACAAAATGATGGTTTCAATGAAGTGACTGACAAATGAAGTGACTCTCAGTTCTTGAAGGAGATGGGAATGATGGGTGGCATGTTGGTTCAGTGGTTAGCACTGCTGCCTCACAGCACCAGGGTCCCAGGTTCAATTCCAGCCTCAGGCAATGTCCGTGTGGGTTTCCTCTGGATGCTCTGGGTTCCTCCCACAGTCCAAAGATGTGCATGTCAGGTGAATTGGCCATGGGAAATTGCCTGTACTGTTCGGTGCATTAGTCAGAAGGAAATGGGACTGGGTGGGTTTATTCTTCAGATGGTCAGTGTGAGCTTGTTGAGTCAAAGGGCCTGTTTCCACACTAATCTACATCCACTGTACTTCCATTTCTATGTTACATGGCACATAAGATTACAAGAAACTCAATTTGACTTGTTTCTTCTTAGTATTGCCTTGAAGTAATCGACTGAAATAGCAACACATCAGTGTTAACAAATGAAACCATTTTCACTGGGTTGATAAACCATCTGATCTAGTAGCAGTGTCTCACAAATCAGAACAGCCCCTGCTTTAATTAAAGGTCTGTTTGGAAAATGGCGGTGAGGTGGAGAAATTCAGTCAAGGTTTCTACCCTAATATGAAACAAATGGTTGTGGACGCTGGTGATCTGGAACTAAAACAGAACTTGCTACAGAAACTCGGCAACATCTGTGGAGAGAAAACAGAGTTAATGTTTCAGGTCTGTTTACTCAGCATCCAAATATTATAGTGTGTCTTTTTAAATTCTTTCATAGGATATGTGTGGCACAGTGGCTCAGTGGTGAGCACTGCTGCCTCACAGCACCAGGGACCCAGGTTTGATTCCATTCTTGGGAGACTGTCAGTGTGGCGTTTGCACATTCTCCCCGTGTATGCGTGGGTTTCCTCTGGATGCTCTAGTTTCCTCCCACAGTCCAAAGATATGCAGGTTCGGTGAATTGGCCATGCTAACTTGTCCATAGCTTTCAGGGATGGGTAGGGGAATGGGTCTGGGTAGGACACCCTTCAGAGGGTCGGTGTGGACTTAGCCTGTTTCCACACTGTAGGGATTCTATGATCTTAAGATCTGCATTAATTGCCCATCCCTACTCGTCCTCATGGAGGTGGTGGTAAACCAACAGACGATGTTCCTTAGTGTTGGTAGAGAGAGTTCTAGCATTTTATTCCAGCGATGGTGAAGAAATGGTGATATAATCCCAAACCAGGATGGCTTGTAACTTGCAGGAGAACCTGGAGATACTGGTGTTCTCATGGATCTGCTGGCCTGATCCTTACAGATGGTAAAGTGAAAGAGGTTGTCATTTGAGGCTTGGTAAGTTGCTGCAATGTGTTTTCTAGATAATACACCCTGCTGCCATTGTGCATCAACTAAGGTACTGTATTAGGAACCTGCTGGAACCTTACAAAGCATATCTGAGCATGAGTCAGTACTTTTGAGAGGAGTGGATTATTTTTTAATAATGTAGATAACTTGAAATTAGTAATAAATGGGCACGATTGTACCATTCAAGGGGTCAACATGTTGACCTGAAATTCCTCACGCTGCTATCTCAGAAACTAAAGGCTTTTATGAATACAGCACCTTACGCAACCTCAGAACATTGTAAATCAATTTTCATGAGTAAGTGATTTTGAGGTGTAGTCATGTTTATAATGCAGGAAATGGGGCAGCCAATTTGAAGAGGCCAGGTTCCCAAATGAGCAATGTGATAAAGGCCGGATAATATGTCTTTTTTTGTAAAGTGGTATTGGTTTTGGTGCAAACTTTGATCAGCACAGTGGGAAGAAAACATCTTTCACCTCCTTCTTTAATGACTGACCCCTAGGGAGGACAAAACCTCGGATTAATACCCAATGTAAAAGACAGCCCCTCTGTTGCTGCAGCACACCCTCAGCACTTCCTTTCAATGTTGCTCTGGACTGTTGTGCACTAGTTTCTGGTGTTAGGTCTGGACTCGTAACATTTGGATTCAAGACAACTCATTTCAAAGGAATGGTTTAATGGATGTCACCATCAAAGAAATGGTGATAGATTTAGGACAGATATCAAGGGTAGTTTCTTTACTTAGAGAGTAGTAGGGGCGTGGAACGGTCCACCTGCAACTGTGGTAGACTCGCCGACATTAAGGACATTTAAATAAGGATTGGACATACATATGGATAATAATGGAACAGTGCAGGTTAGATGGGCAACAGATCACTTTCACAGTTCGGTGCAACATCGAGGGCTGAAGGGCCTGTACTGCGCTGTAACGTTCTATGTTCGATGTACTTGCACTAAGGACACAATAGAGGTACTTTCGGACTTGAATTGTCCACTCAGTAGTGTAAGTCCAAGGTCAGAAATGTATGTATATGTTTGCTTGAATTACACCTTTGTTTCAATGTCATTGCTTTGAAAAAAAAACTGTATTTGCGCAGCAAAGGTCTTCCGCCCATAGTATAATCTGCCATGCAAATAACTTTATCTGCAAATAACAGGTGGCAGACTCTTTGTTAGGGTCATACTAACCTTCATATTTACACTGGAGAGAAGTGGGTAATTTAAAAATATAAGTAAGCCAAGTTACAATATGGAATGTTCAAAGGCACACTGTGTAAAGCAGAGTTAAATCTTAGTGCATGTGAAACAGGATATCCACATCCTGCTCCTAGGCCTGCTGTCACTGGGCTAGTTCTGAATATAAGACATGTTTCAATGGGAGAAGTTTACTCATTCAGAAGAGCTTTCAGAAATGATTAATTTCAGGGTTAGGTCAGATTGTGTGTTAATATGTTGTACTTTCATCTCTGGGACCTGGTTTATCCACTTAGTCAAGTGAGAGATGCGACAACTGTGTGACTGGATGACCATAAAATGACTCAGGGAAATCTTCATACTATTCCCGACAGCACAAAACCCTCCTTTATCCCACATACATTGGCACTAAATTGGAATTCTTACCTCACTGCATCCCGATTGTGTTCTTGGAACAGATTAATCAGATTCACTGCTCAGAGATCTGTTTGATGAGACAAGTTTATTTTTTATTCAGTTGGGGATGTGGGCATTGCTGACTGGGCCAACATTTATTGCCCATCCCTAGTTACCGTTGAGATGGTGGTGCTGAGCTGCCTTCTTGAACTGTTGCAGTCCATTTGAGTATAGGTAGACTCAAAGAGCTGTTCTGAAGGAAATTCCAGGATATTGAGTCAGAGACACAAAAGAAATGGCAATTTATTTCCAAGTCAGGATGGTGAGTGACTTGGAGAGAAATTTGCAGTTGGTGGTGGCTCCCATGTATTGACTGCCCTTATCCTTCTAGACGGACGTGGTCATGGGTTTGGAAGGTGCTGTCTAACAAGCCTTGGTGAATCTCTGCAGTGCACTATGTAGATGATACACACTGCTGTTCCTACACATTCATGGTGGAGTAAGTGAATGTTTGAAGATGTGGTGCCAATCAAATGGGCTACTTTGTGCTGAATGGTGCCAAACCTCTTGAATATTGTTGGAGCTGCACAGATCCAGAGAAGTGGAGAGTATTCCATCACACACCTGACCTGTGCCTTGTAGATGGTGACAGGCTTTGGAGCGTTAGGAGGTGAATAATGTACTTCAGGATACCTAGACTCTTACTTGATCTTGTAGCCAGTATTTATATGGCTTGTCCAGTTTATTTTCTGGTCAATGGTTAGCCCAAGATGTTAACTGTGGGAATTCAGCTATGGTTAAATCATCTGATGTCAAGGAGTGATGCTTAGGTTCCCTCTTGTCGGAGATGGTCATTGCCTGGCACTTGTGTGGTGTGCAAGTTACTTGCCATTTGTCAGTCCAAGCCTGGGTATTGTTGTGAAAACAGTGCCAAAACAGACTTAGCACAGACTCAACAATCACCTGTGCAGGAAATGGAAAACTCAAGGTTCGTTCAGTAAAGGGATGCTGCGTTGGGCCTTAGGTTGTAGTTGGGACAGAGCAGAATGAGTAGTAGCATTCCATTCAGTCTGAATTAGGTGGACTCATTGTGGGCAACAGCTGAAGAAATAGAAGAAAGCATCTATTTCCTTTCTAGCATCGAACTCCCATAACTTCACCCACACATGCACAACAAATAAAACAAATGCAGAATTCTAGATCTCCAAAGCTGTTTTTCATTGTTAAACTCTGAGCACCAACTGAAATAAATTACAAGTTATGAAAAACATCGATGAAAAAGTGAAGGATGATAAAATAAAGTGATGGATTTGTCAGGTTTCTCTTCCATCATTGTTGACCATCGATAGTTACTGACTCAGTTCAGGACTTAAGATGCCTCAAATAACTTTCTTATGAGCTGAGAGAGTGAATTTTACCTCTTAAGAGTCAAACAACCTTAAATATTGAAAAAATAACATGACTAAATCACCAAATACTGAATCATGTGATGGTTGGCTATCCAATGCTTTAACAAAAGGAACCAATTATTGCAAAGCAAAATCATGGAAACATCTTTATTAGAGTAGCTGTTAGCTTTTTAGGACTGCCCACACATTTTTTTAAATAGAATCCCCACAGTGTGGAAACAGACCATTCAGCCCAACAAATCCATACCAACCCTCTGAAGAGCATCCCACCCAGACACATCCCCCTATTGTATCCCTGTAACCCCATCGTTAATGCTCCTTACCAACACATCTCTGAACACTACGGGCATGTTGTGTGAGGTGATTTTACCCTACACTTTTCCTAGCTCCTTTATTGTTCTCTTAATTATAGAGGATAGAAACAACAAGTGCAATATTACTAAACCATGTAGACACAAGGTTCCCAGTTGAATATCTACCTTGTACTGACGTAACATTGGAATTCTACATTAATTATGGGCTACTGGTTTGGGGAAGAGAGAAAGTTAATGAAGGTTTTAGTTCTTGGCTGCCATCTGGTTGTTTTTATTGAGATGCCTGTGTATGGGGCCATTGGGTTCAAGTAAAGCCAGACCCAGATATGATGTATTTCATGATTGATTTACTGCTGAGGCTCCAGACTTTGACAATACACACTTCCCAAGACCAAATCATAGAAACATTACAGCACAGGAAAGGCCATTCAGCCCATCATGTCTGCTCCATCTGGCCAAACTAACCGCCCATTCTTATTCAATGTACCAACAGTTGGGCCTTGCAGCTGCAGGTCTCCATACAGGCTCCTTCTAAATGAACTCAGGATTAGCACCTTAAAGACCAAATCAAGCTGCCATCATCCCCTGGGTGAAAATATGGCAGACCCCTCCTGGGTCTCTGGATTAGCAGTCCAGTGGTAATACCACTTGGCCATTGCCTCCCCATCCTTCACTCTGAGAAACCCTCCATTTAGAGTTTTCCACCTCTCAGCACACCTCCTCAAAGCCACCTCCAAACACATCTCTTGAGCCACACTTTCAGTCTTTAAATTTTTGAACTCTTTAACAGGCTCAGCACCTGTCCTTAAGCTCTTCTGCAAAGCGCCTGAGGTGCATCTCTGCTCAACATTGCCATAGAAATGCAAAGTTAAAAATCACGCAACACCAGGTTATAGTCCAACAGGGTTATTTGGAAGCACTAGCTTTCGGAGCGCTGCTCCTTCATCAGGTGGTTGTGGAATATGACCATATGACTCAGAATTTATAGCAAAAGGGTTACAGTGTCATGCAGCTGTAATGATATATTGAATAAATTTGGCTTATTTTTAATATATCACTTGTTTAATTGTATCATTACAGCCCTATGACACTGAAACCCTTTGCTATAAATTCTGTGTTTTATAGTCCTGTTCCACAAAGACCTGATGAAGAGGCAGTACCTCGAAGGCTAGTGCTTCCAAGTAAACCCGTTGGACTCTAACCTGGTGTTGTGTGATTTTTAAATTTGTCCACCCCAGTCAAACAACGGCATCTCCAAATCATTGAAACACAAGGTTGTTGTTGTCCTTTTGAAAAGATAAGGAGAAACAGAATGCAGGAGGGAGCAAGATTATTTTTCTTTGTGGAGTGTCAGGTCTAACAGAAGAGAGTATAGAGGCACAGTAACCCGATTAATACTCATATCATGGGGCGGAGTGGGTCAGGTTGCCAAGGAGAGAAAGGGACGGGTTAGAATGAGATTTTCAATCAGGTGTAGTTCTTATATCCTGGTCAGGACTGATGGTGAGGGAGGGAAATCACAGGAAGTAATGCCAAGGGTAGGCTGGTACAGTCTAGAATGGTAATTTTTATTGATGGGAGAATAAGCACCTGGCATAAACCACAGCTGGCAATAATATTGATGGCTGAGAATATTAGAAAGGGCGGGGAACGGAGTAAACAAAGAATCAATTAGATCATAAGGAGAGTGACTGGAAAATGTGCCCAACACAATTGGTTAAGGGAACAGCATTATGCAGCTGGAACCATACTAAATGGCAAAATGCAATAAAGCTCCAAGGACAAATGATTGCCAGCCAAGTTCAAAAGGCTGATTGATTTAAATGAGTGCAATGAAAACTGTATTATTGTAATGCAATTATTCTAATGGTGGCATTGCTATGGCTGGTCCCCTGGGTAACTTCAAAGCGACAACAACCTGCAGTTGCAGTGCACTGAGGTGTTGACAGAAACTATTTACCATCGCACCAAAAATCCATTGTTTTCCCTGGAACATTTGCATCATAGCTCCAGTGAGATTATGACAGAACAGCCACACCTTGGGTTTGCTGCCCTGATTTCCTGGATCCCAGATTTGTCTGGGTATTTCCTGATGGTCTCATTGGGAAATGGATGCTTGGGACAAATGACGCTCTGAGTTCTTCTGGCCCTGGCCTCTCTGTAAATGGGCAGGTCGTGAGGAGTTTACTAGGCCCATTACCGTATTGTGATATTGGCTCATTGGAGGGTGCCCACTCGGGGCCTGGGCTCTAAGGATGAGCTGAGTTTTCTTTCCTTCCAAGGCATTCTGGCTGCCTTACTAACCAGGCCAAGGAACCACATCCCTCCCCTTGTTACCCACCGATCCCTAAGGCCTGCCAAACAAAGCCACATCTGAGAGCCAATCCCTGAATAGATGGGCATCCCAGTGTTGTTTCTCATGGCATGTGTGGTCTCCTGCTCTGGCAAGTCTTTCAGGAGTAATACAAAGTATTTGCTTTGGGTATAGCCAAGCATTAATACTGGATTGTTTCACACCTTCACAATGTTGCACATGCCCTACTAGACCTAAGACCAGAAGTCATAGGAGTGGAATTAGGCCATTTGGCCCATCAAGTTGGCTCCACCATTTGATCATGGCTTATATGTTTCTCCAGCCTTCGACCCGTAACCATGGATCCTCTTACTAATTAATGATCAACCTATTTCTGTCTTAAATACACTCAATGACTTGGTCTCCACGGCTTTCTGTGGCAATAAGTTCCACAGATTCACCAAACCTCTGACTGAAGAAGTTCCTCCTCATCTCAGTTCGAAAGTGTCATTCCTTCACTCTGAGGCTGTTCCCTCTCTTCCCTCTGTCTCCTTCTAGTGGAAAATCTTCTCTACATCCACATAAATTGGATCAGGCATTGGCCATTCAGCTTCTCGAGTCAGCTCTGCCATTTGATGCGATCTTAGCTCATTCGATGATCCTCAACAGCACTTTCCTCCTTTTCCCCATAACGTTAACTGACTAAACCTCTACCCATCTCAGCCTTAAATATGCTTAATGATCCACTTTCAACAGCCCTCTATGGTAAAGAATTCAACAGATTCACAACCCTCTGAGAGAAGAAATTCCTCCTCTGTTAATAAATGTGTGATGCCTTATTCTGAGATTATGCCCTCTGTTCGTAGACTCTCCCCCAACAGGAAAGAATCTTTTTGCATCTAACCTGTCTAGTCCTCAAAGAATTTGTATGCATCCATAAGGTTGCCTCTCATTCTTTATTATTCCAATGATTCAACTCAATCTATTCAATAAGACAGTCCCTCTACATGTCAGATCAGGCTAGTGAAGCTTCTCTGGACTGTCTCCAATGGCAGTACATCTTTCCCTTGGTATGGGCTCCAAAATTGTTTGCGGTTTTCTAGCTGTGGTCTTATTAGTGCCTTAAACAGTTTAGCAAAACCTACCTATCTTTATATTCCATGATCTTGCAAACACTTTCCCTATTATCATCTGAACTCAGATGTTAGGTTTTTGGGTTTCATGGATGATGACTCCAAAGTCTCTCTCTGTGTTGCAGCTTTCTGCAGTCTTTCTCCATTTAAATAATGTCCAGCTCCTCTAATCCTCTTGCCAAAATGCATAACTTCACATTTCCACACCTTATATTAAATCTGCCAAGTTTTTGTCCACTTACTTACTTAATCTGTACCTTTCCCTCTATAAATCATTTGTATCATCCTCACATCTTGCCTTCCCACCTATTTTTGTCATTCGCAAATGTGGCCAAAGGTAAGTAGGCATCGGTCACTTGCCTCAGTTTTTGACAACTAATGGAACTAATTGTGGCCCCAGCACTGATCATTATGACATACATTAGTCACAGGTTGCCAGTCTAAAACTGTCCTCTTATCCCAACTCTCCATCTTATATTAGTTAGCCAATCCTCCATCCATGCTGACCTCCAAAATCATGAGTTCTTATCTTCTTAAGTATCCTAATGTGTGCTACCTTATCAAACTTCTTCTGAAAATCCAAACATATTACATATGCTGTTGCCATTTTATCTATTCTCCTCTTCAAAGAATTGTAATAACCTTTTCAGGTAGAATTTTCCCTCTATGAAACCATAATGACTCTGTTTGACCATGTCACACGTTTCTGAATGTTCTCTTTTTACACCCTTTATAACAGACTCAACCATTTGTACAACAAAGAGACCTAGGGGTTCAGGTACATAGTTCTTTAAAGTTCTTTAAAGTTTGCATCATGTATAGATAAGACGGTTAAGAAGGCATTTAGCATGCTTGCATTCATTGCTCAGACCTTTGAATACAGGAGTTGGGATGTTATAGAGGACATGGGGCCTCTGCTGGAGTACTGTGCCCAATTCTGGTCAACCTGTTCTAGGAAAGATATTATTAAACTGGAGAGGGTTCAGAAGAGATTTATCAGGATGTTTCTGAGAATGGAGGGTGTGAGAAACCGGATAACTTTTTTCACTGGAGTGTAGAAAGTTGAGAGGTGACTTTGTAGAGGTTTATAAAATAGTGAAGAGTATAGATAAGGTGCCTTTTTCTTAGGGTGGAGAATTTCAAGTCTAGGGGGTATATTTTTAAGGTGAAAGGAGAAAGATTTTAAAAAGACATGAGAGGCAATTTTTTTTTACACAGAGAGTGGTTTGTGTGTGGAATGCACTGTCAGAGGAAGTGGGGGATGCAGCTACAGTTACAACATTTAAAAAAACTGGTTGGACAAAAGGGTCTGATTCCGTGCTGTATGACTCAATGACTCTATTTTCACAATAACAGACATTAAGCTTATTAATCACCTTCTCTTTCTAAATAAAGGTGTTTCGCTGGCAATCCTCTGGGACCTTTCCAGGATCAAAGAATTTCTGAATGTTTACCACCAACACATCTATCATCTCTGTAAATACTACCCGCAATATCTCACAATGCATTCTATCAGGTCCAAGAAACGTAATGATCTTTATCTCCTTTAGGTTCCCTTGCATTTTTTATGTAACGATAGC
This sequence comes from Chiloscyllium punctatum, assembly GCF_047496795.1. Lineage (NCBI taxonomy): Eukaryota > Metazoa > Chordata > Chondrichthyes > Orectolobiformes > Hemiscylliidae > Chiloscyllium > Chiloscyllium punctatum. The sequence goes on along the minus strand of NC_092749.1, from coordinate 103,122,167 downwards.
TGCTGTATTTTTTTCCGGTCCATTCACCATTTGAATATTTAGTAATTTTGGGATACTTATAGTGTATTCTGCAATGAAGACAGATACAATGTATTTATTTGACTCCTCTGCCATTTAGTGGTTCCCCATTTTGATGGCCCCAGTCTGATTCTCTAAGGAGCCCAACGGTCATTTTGGGTTCTCTCCTTTTTATATATTTAAAGAAGCTCTTGCCATCTGTTTTGATATTACTTGCAAGTTTACACTCAAAGTTTACTTTCTCCTTTTTTTTTATTTTTTGTTGGTTTTTAAACTTTACCAATCCCTAAGCTTACCACTAACCATTGCCACATTGTATCTTTTTTGTTTCAATCTGATACTAGCCTTAACATCCCTGGTTAACCGTGATTGGCTTATCCTCTTCCCAGTATCCTTCTTCCTCACTAAAATATGCGTTCATCATGGCCATGAACTATAATCTTAAATGTCTGCCATTGATCTTTGCTGCTAAATTCCTTCCCCAGTCCACTCCAGTCCATTCTGCTCTCATTCTTTTTTTTTAATTATAGGTAGAGTCCTCACAGCTAATATCTAGAAATGCTCAATGAATGTCACATTTGACAAATTGTCACATTTTTTTCTTTCTCTGGACCCATGGTGAGGAGTCACTGATAAAACTACACAGTGACATCAACAAGTTTCATCCCACCATCAAACTCACCATGGACTACTTTCAACTATCTGTCTCATTCTTGGACACGTGCGTCTCCATCAAGGACGGACACCTCAGCACCACACTCTACCGCAAACCCACAGACAACCTCACAACGCTACACTTCTCCAGCTTCCACCCAAAACATATTCAAACAGCCATTCCCTATGGACAAGCCCTACGCATACACCGGATCTGCTCAGATGGGGAGGAACGTGACGGACACTTGGAAGTACTCAAGGATGCCCTTACAAGAATGGGGTACGATGCTCAACTCATCGACCGCCAGTTCCGACGTGCAACAGCAAGGAACCGTAATGACCTCCTCAGGAGCCAGACACATGCTGCAACTGACAGGGTACCCTTCATTGTTCAGTACTTCCGAGGGGCTGAAAAATTACGCTATGTTCTTCGTGACCTGCAACACATTATCAATGAGGATGAGCACCTTACCAAGACCTTCCCCACACCTCCAGTACTTGCCTTTAAACAACCACCAAACCTCAAACAGATCATTGTTCGTAGCAAACTGCCCGGCTCTCAGGACAACTCCATACAACCCTGTCATGGTGGATGCTGCAAGACGTGTCAGATTGTGGACATAGATATTACTATTACGCGTGGGGACACCTCCCACCTTGTACATGGCAGGTACTCATGTGACTCAGCCAACGTTGTCTATCTTATACATTGCAGGCAAGGATGCCCGGAGACATGGTACATTGGGGAAACCGAGCAAAGGCTACGACAACGGATGAATGGGCACCGCACAACAATCAACAGGCAGGAGGGTTCCCTCCCAGTTGGGGAACACTTCAGCGGTCCAGGACATTCAGCCTCGGACCTTCGGGTGACCATCCTCCAAGGTGGGCTTTGGGACAGGCAGCAGAGGAAAGTGGCTGAGCAGAGGCTGATAGCTAAGTTCGGTACCCATAGGGAGGGCCTCAACCGGGACCTTGGGTTCATGTCACATTACAGGTGATCACCATTGCACTACACACACACACACACACACACACACACAGATATTCCTACACACACACACCACACACTCGCACATACACACGGACACAGGTACACACAGACGCGCACACAGACACCCACACACACCCTTATAGACACACACACTCCCACACATGCACCCCCTCACAGACTTAAGACACTCTGCACTCACTACACACACACACACACACTTTCTCACACTCACAACCCCCACCTCAGACAGACACACACACAGACAAAGACCCACATGCACACATATATTTTGTGTGGTGAATTTGTATTTGCAGAGTTACATTGCACTTTGCTCAAAAACTGCATACACTCATGTAGAACTCTGAGCTCAAAAACTGCATGAATTTATGTAAAACTCTGTTACCTCACTTTTTAGATTAGAATCAATCTAAACATCAGGTCATAGACAGAGAACACAGGGGGCTAACACCTTCAACATATTACTGGATTAGTGGTGCTGGAAGAGCACAGCTGTTCAGGCAGCATCCAACGAGCAGCGAAATCAACGTTTCGGGCAAAAGCCCTTCATCAGGAATAAAGGCAGTGAGCCTGAAGCGTGGAGAGATAAGCTAGAGGAGGGTGGGGGTGGGGAGAGAGTAGCATAGAGTACAATGGGTGAGTGGGGGAGGAGATGAAGGTGATAGGTCAAGGAGGAGAGGGTGGAGTGGATAGGTGGAAAAGAAGATAGGCAGGTCGGACAAGTCAAGGAGACAGTAACTGAGCTGGAAGTTTGAAACTAGGATGAGGTGGGGGAAGGGGAAATGAGGAAGCTGTTGAAGTCCACATTGATGCCCTGGGGTTGAAGTATTCCGAGGCGGAAGATGAGGCGTTCTTCCTCCAGGCGTCTGGTGGTGAGGGAGCGGCGGTGAAGGAGGCCCAGGACCTCCATGTCCTCGGCAGAGTGGGAGGGGGAGTTGAAATGTTGGGCCACGGGGCGGTTTGGTTGATTGGTGCGGGTGTCTCGGAGATGTTCCCTAAAGCGCTCTGCTAGGAGGCGCCCAGTCTCCCCAATGTAGAGGAGACCACATCGGGAGCAACGGATACAATAAATGATATTGGTGGATGTGCAGGTGATACTTTGATGGATGTGAAAGGCTCCTTTAGGGCCTTGGATAGAGGTGAGGGAGGAGGTGTGGGCACAGGTTTTACAGTTCCTGCGGTGGCAGGGGAAAGTGCCAGAATGGGAGGGTGAGTCATAGGGGGGTGTGGACCTGACCAGGTAATCACGGAGGGAACGGTCTTTGCGGAAGGCGGAAAGGGGTGGGGAGGGAAATATATCCCTGGTGGTGGGGTCTTTTTGGAGGTGGCGGAAATGTCGGTGGATGATTTGGTTGATGCGAAGGTTTGTAGGGTGGAAGGTGAGCACCAGGGGCGTTCTGTCCTTGTTACGGTTGGAGGGGTGGGGTCTGAGGGCGGAGGTGCGGGATGTGGACGAAATGCGTTGGAGGGCATTTTTAACCACGTGGGAAGGGAAATTGCGGTCTCTAAAGAAGGAGGCCATCTGGTGTGTCCTATGGTGGAACTGGTCCTCCTGGGAGCAGATACGGCGGAGGCGGAGAAATTGGGAATACGGGATGGCATTTTTGCAAGAGATAGGGTGGGAAGAGGTGTAATCCAGGTAGCTATGGGAGTCGGTGGGTTTGTAAAAAATGTCAATGTCAAGTCAGTCGTCACTAATGGAGATGGAGAGGTCCAGGAAGGGGAGCGAGGTGTCAGAGATAGTCCAGGTAAATTTAAGGTCAGGGTGGAATGTGTTGGTGAAGTTGATGAATTGCTCAACCTCCTCGCGAGAGCACGAGGTGGCGCCAATGCAGTCATCAATGTAGCGGAGGAAGAGGTGGGGAGTGGTGCCGGTGTAATTACGGAAGATCAACTGTTCTACATAGCCAACAAAGAGACAGGCATAGCTGGGGCCCATACGTGTGCCCATGGCTACGCCTTTGGTCTGGAGGAAGTGGGAGGATTCAAAGGAGAAATTGTTAAGGGTGAGGACCAGTTCGGCCAAACGAATGAGAGTGTCAGTGGAAGGGTACTGTTGGGGACATCTGGAGAGGAAAAAACGGAGGGCTTGGAGGCCCTGGTCATGGCGAATGGAGGTGTAGAGGGATTGGATATCCATGGTGAAGATGAGGCGTTGGGGGCCGGGGAAACGGAAGTCTTGGAGGAGGTGGAGGGCGTGGGTGGTGTCTCGAACGTATGTGGGGAGTTCCTGGACTAGGGGGGATAGGACAGTGTCAAGGTAGGTAGAGATGAGTTCAGTGGGGCAGGAGCATGCTGAGACAATGGGTCGGCCAGGGTGGTCAGGCTTGTGGATCTTGGGAAGGAGGTAGAAACGGGCAGTGCGGGGTTCCTGGACTATGAGGTTGGAAGCTGTGGGTGGGAGATCTCCTGAGGTGATGAGGTTCTGTTTGGTTTGGGAGATGATGGTTTGGTGATGGGGGGTGGGGTCATGGTCGAGGGAGCAGTAGGAAGAGGTGTCCTCGAGTTGGCGTTTGGCTTCAGCGGTGTAGAGGTCAGTGCGCCAGACTACCACTGCGCCCCCTTTATCCGCTGGCTTGATGGTGAGGTTGGGATTGGAGCAGAGGGATTGGAGGGCTGCGCGTTGTGAGGGTGAGAGGTTGGAGTGGGGGAGGGGGGACGACAGGTTGAGGCGGTTAATGTCCCGGCGGCAGTTGGAAATGAAGAGGTCGAGGGCAGCTAATAGGCCAGCGCGGGGTGTCCAGGTGTCTAGCTATCACCATTGTTAACAGCTAACCCGAGAATGCAATTTTAAAAAAAAAGGGTTTTGTGATTTACACATGAAAGAAGTGAAACTATCGCTGTATTCTAATAGATGAAAGGCTTAACAGACAATCAATTTTTCAATGTATAATTTCAGTTACATCACACTGCAAATTTTTGCTATAAATTCTGTGTTACGATCGAGCTCTCCACTATCACCTGATGAAGGAGCGTTGCTCCGAAAGCTAGTGTACTTCCAACTAAACCTGTTGGACTATAACCTGGTGTTGTGTGATTTTTAACATTTGATAAAACTCACAACATATAAGTAGTTGTGTTATTTCAGGTACGAAACCCTAATTCTGAGCTGCATCATTGTATATGATATATATTTTACCTCCCTCTCAGTTGATTTGGACTAAATGCCCAGAGTGCAGATACTTGAATTAATGTCTTGACATTTTCTAATCCTTAACCAAAATGTTTCCTCTTTTTCTTAGTTGCTTATGTGATTATTTCTGTCATCTTACAGTTCTTGTCCTTGATTGTGGTATATTGCAGCAGGAGTTTTTTATTTTATATTGTCAGATCATTAGTCATCTCATAGGGGACATAGTTACAGAGCTTCAATACTTGATCTCAAGGCAAGGCATCTTCTAAGGCATCAGTAAGACACCTTTCCTTTCTCTCATTCCAGCCATCTTATAGGCTTGTATCTGACATTGCTCACTTATTGCTGATTTATTTTGTTGTAAACCCTTGTCCACTGGGACACTGCCCAATGGCATTAGCAACTAATGAACAAGGGCCAGTTTCATTCCATGGAATAACATTCCAGGACATTCAGCCTCGGACCTTTGGGTGACCATCCTCCAAGGTGGACTTCGGGACAGGCAGCAGAGGAAAGTGGCCGAGCAGAGGCTGATAGCTAAGTTCGGTACCCATAGGGAGGGCCTCAACCGGGACCTTGGGTTCATGTCACATTACAGGTGATCACCATTGCACTACTTTTATGCAGCAACTTAGATTCTGAACTTAGGTCCCAGAGATGAAAGGCAAGGATCTAACCAATCATGTATCTCAATTAGTGAAGGAAATTCTCTTCATTCCCAGACTGGCTAAGATTACAATGAAGGAGTCTCCTTCTCAATTTTACCGCTTGGCTGAGGTGTGGTTAAACAAACACCAGTGTCTCTCTCTCTCTCTCTTTCTCATGCGAAGGCAGCCCTATGCTTTTGTGGCACAGTGGTAGTGTCCTTACCTCTAAGCCAGGAGACCTGAGTTCAAGACCCTCCTGCTTCAGATGTGTGAAATAACACCCTGGTCAGGTCAATTAGAAAATAGCTGGGGAAGTGAAATAGGTTGAATTTGATGAACTGTTTCCCACAACTTTTAGATTTGGTCATGACCCAACCAATGGCCTATTTTTCAGGGAAAAAGGAATGGTGACCATAACATAAAAGAACAGTATCACTAAGGGAAAACACAGTGAATGCTTGAAATAGAAAATACCAGAAATGCCCAGTAGGTCAGGAAGCATTGAGTGGCTCAGTGGTTAGCACTGCTGCCTCACAGTACAAGGAGCCCGGGTTCAACTCCAGCTTCAGCCAACTGTATACTGTATACAGAACCCATGTTCTGCATGGGCTTCCTCTGGGTGCTCTATTTTACTCCCACAGTCTAAAGATGAACAGCTCAAGTGGATTGGCTGTGCTAAATTGCTAATAGTGTCCAGGGATATGCAGTCTAGGTGGACTGGCCAAGGGAAATACAGGCATAGGGTAGGAGAGGTGAGATGCTCTTTGGAGAGTTGCCGTGGACCTGATGGGCTGAATGGCTTGCTTCCACACTGTAGGGATTCTATGATAATCAACAGCTGGTCATGCACTGGAGATGGAGGTGGGTTTGATTGAGCCATTCAGAAAGGTAGGAGCTGATTATTCAAATAGAAACAATATTCAGGCTTCTGTGCTATGATTCTATAGTCCTCTATGGCAACTTTTTAAACATTGTTGTTTTATCCATTTGTACATACCCACCCAGCGATTGATACATTAATCTCTTTACATTAGTGAATGCTCTTTAGATTTAGAAGCAGATTTTTCAATTATAAAATCATAGATTGCTTACAGAACAGAAAGAGGCCATTTGGCCCATCATGTCTGTGCTAGCTCTTTGCAAGAGCAATTCAACAAGTCCACTCCCCTCTCTTTCTACATAAACATGCAAATTGATTGCCATTCAGAGACTGATACAATTGAGAGCTATGACTGAATCTGCCTTCACCACTTGCTGCATAAAAGAAGCTTTTCTTTATGTTGCTATTGGTAAGAAACACTTTTGTTTTTGATGTGTAATAATGTATTGCTAATCGAAAATATGAATGCACTGTGTACCGTGGGATGTCAGAGCATGCAATTGGGCTGAGTCTCTGGCTGGTGAGCTAAGAAAAATATTTAGCTCTATTAATCACCACATGATGAGTTAGACATGGATTTTAGCCTTCAAATCTCTCAGATTGAACAGAGAATGGAGGCAATTTACATTTTTAGCAATTGTACACACCATTATCGGTAGCATGGTGGCTTAGTAGTTAGCGCTGCTGCCTCACTGCCCCAGGGACCTGGGTTCAATTCCATCCTTTGGTGACTGTGTTGAGTTTGCACATTCTCACCATGTCTGTGTAGGTTAGGTGGATTAGTCATGCTAAATTGCCCATAGAGTCCAGGGATGTGCAGGTTAGGTGGATTAGCCGTGGGAAATATGGGGTTATGGGGCGTGGGTCTGGATGAAATGCTCTTTGGAGATTTGGTGTGGACTTGATGGGCTGAATGGCCTCCTTCTACACTGTAGGAATTCTATGATAATCAAGAGCCTGGAATGCGTTTCTCGGAAATGAGATGGAGGCAGGTTTGACTGAGGGCTTTAAAAAGGTAGGAGCTGATTATTCAAATAGAAAGCATTTTCAGGATAATGGGAAAAAGGCAGGAGAATGGCACTAAATCATAATGCTCATGTTGCAGGCACAATAGGACCAATGGCCTCTTTCTGTGCTGTAACAGTTCTGTGAATCTGTTCTCAATTTTTGCCTGATCCAATGTTGTCCATTTTGCCAGATTGATCATGACCTCTGAGCCACTTAGGCACAGATGCCTCCTGCTGGCTGGTTACCTGGTATATTGATTGCAACCAAACTATGGGCTCAAATGATATGGTCAAGCAGTTCATGAAAGTGCAAACTGGATGTTGAAATCACCTCAAAACACATCCCCATGAAGCGAAAGTAAAACAAAGGGGAACTTGCAAGAGCACTGCATCCAATCGTTTGCTCAAGTAATTGTCGCATGGGATAGCATGACTGACAAAATGGAATGGAAAGAAAAGCAACAAATATTCCAAGGAGAAAAACTAACTTGTAAAGTCAGTGCATTCATTATTGTTGGAATCTGCGCATAAAACAGGCCTCCTACCATCTCCAAGCTAGTATTACAAGTGCCAATTTGCAGAGCATGGACAATTCAAGGGATTTATCATTGCATGATTGTTGCACATGGTCTAATCCGAGATCCTGTCTTCTCCCTGAGGTGGACATTCAAAATTCCATGGCATATTATGAAGGAAAACAGCTGGAGTTCCCCCAGTGTCCAAGCCAATGTTTAACATCAACCAACATGACTAATCAATTATAGACAATAGACAATAGACAATAGATGCAGGAGTAGGCCATTCAGCCCTTCGAGCCTGCACCGCCATTCAATATGATCATGGCTGATCATTCCCAATCAGTATCCTGTACCAGCCTTATCTCCATAACCCTTGACTCCACTATCTTTAAGAGCTCTATCCAATTCTTTCTTAAATTAATCCAGAGACTGGGCCTCCACTGCCCTCTGGGGCAGAGCATTCCACACAGCCACCACTCTCTGGGTGAAGTAGTTTCTCCTCATCTCTGTCCTAAATGGTCTACCCCGTATTTTTAAGTTGTGTCCTCTGGTTCGGCACTCCCCCATCAGCGGAAATATGTTTCCTCCTGCCAGAGTGTCCAATCCTTTCATAATCCTATACATTTCAATCAGATCCCCTCTCAGTCTTCTAAACTCAAGGGTATACAAGCCCAGTCGCTTCAGTTTTTCCGTGTAAGGCAATCCTGCCATTCCAGGAATTGACCTCGTGAACCTACGCTGCACTCCCTCAATAGCCAGAATGTCTTTCCTCAAATTTGGAGACCAGAACTGTACACAGTACTCCAAATGTGGTCTCACCAGGGCCCTGTACAGCTGCAGAAGCACCTCTTTGCTTCTATACTCAATTCCTCTTGTTATGAAGGCCAGCATGCTATTAGCCTTCTTCACGACCTGCTGTACCTGCATGCTTGCCTTCATTGACTGGTGGACAAGAACACCCAGATCTCTCTGAACAGCCCCTTTACCTAATTTGATACCATTGAGGTAGTAATCTGCCTTCCTGTTCTTGCCACCAAAGTGGATAACCAGACATTTATCCACATTAAACTGCATCTACCATGCATCTGCCCACTCACCTAACTTGTCCAGGTCACCCTGTAATCTCCTAACATCCTCATCACATTTCACCCTACCACCCAGCTTTGTAAAATTAGGGCGCACGGTATTGGAGGCAAAGTACTAGATTGGATAGAGAATTGACTATCCAATCTAGTACTTTGCCCCCAATACCGTGCGCCCTAATTTTACTCACTAACCTCTTATGTGGGACTTTATCAAAAGCTTTCTGAAAGTCCAGGTACACTACATCCACTGGATCTCCCTCATCCATCTTCCGAGTTACATCCTCAAAAAATTCAAGAAGATTAGTCAAGCATGATTTCCCCTTCATAAATCCATGCTGACTCTGTCCTATCCTGTTACTATTATCCAGATGTGCCGTAATTTCATCCTTTATAATAGACTCCAGCATCTTTCCCACCACTGAGGTCAGACTAACTGGTCTATAATTTCCTGCTTTCTCCCGCCCACCCTTCTTAAAAAGTGGCACAACATTAGCCGCCCTCCAATCCTCAGGAACTGACCCCGATTCTATTGAACTCTGGAAAATAATCACCAGCGCATCCACGATTTCCCGAGCCACCTCCTTCAGTACCCTGGGATGCAGGCCATCAGGTCCCGGAGACTTATCAACCTTCAGACCTAACAGTCTCTCCAACACCAAATCCTGGCAAATATAAATTCCCTTAAGTTCAGGTCCTTCAGCCACTGTTACCTCAGGGAGATTGCTTGTGTCTTCCCCAGTGAACACAGATCTGAAGTACCCATTTAATTCCTCTGCCATTTCTTTGTTCCCAGTAATATATTCCCCTGTTTCTGTCTTCAAGGGCCCAATTTTTGTCCTAACCATTTTTTTGCCTTGGACATACCTGAAAAAGCTTTTACTATCCTCCTTTATATTCTTGGCCAGTTTACCTTCGTACCTCATTTTTTCTCTGCGTATTTCCTTCTTACTAATCCTCTGTTGTTCTTTAAAAGCTTCCCAGTCCTCAGTTTTCCCACTTATCTTCGCTAAGTTATACTTTTTCTCTTTTAACTTTATATATTTCTTTACTTCCCTCGTCAGCCACGGCCGCCCATGTATCCTCCTGGGATCTTTCTTCCTTTTAGGAATGAACTGATCCTGCAACTTCTGCATTATACACAGAAATATCCGCCATTGTTCCTCCACGGTCTTCCCTGTTAAGGTATTGCACCATTGAACTTTGGCCAGTTGCTCCCTCATAGCTCCATATTTCCCTTTAGTCAACTGAAATATTGTCACTTCCGATTGTATCCACTCCCTCTCAAATTGCAGATTGAAGCTTATTGTATTATGGTCACTACTTCCCAATGGCTCCTTCACTTCGAGGTCACTGATCAATTCTGGTTCGTTACACAATACCAGATCCAGAATCGCCTTATCCCTGGTCGGCTCCAGCACCAGCTGCTCTAAAAATCCATCTCTGAGGCTCTCCACAAAGTCTCTTTCTTGAGGCCCGATACCATCCTGATTCTCCCAGTCTACCTGCATGTTAAAATCCCCCATAACAACTGTAGTAACATCTTTGCGACAAGCCAATTTCAGCTCCTGATTCAACTTACATCCGACATCCAGACTACTGTTTGGGGGCCTGTAGATGACTCCCATGAGGGTCTTTTTACCCTTTGTGTTTTGAAGCTCTATCCACACTGACTCTACATCCCCTGACTCTAGGTCCCCCCGCGCAAAGGACTGAATATCCTCCCTTACCAACAAGGCCACCCCACCCCCTCTGCCCGTCAGTCTGTCCTTACGATAGCACGTGTAGCCTTGAATATTCATTTCCCAGGCCCTGTCCACATGAAGCCACGTCTCAGTTATCCCCACAATATCGTATCTGCCAATTTCCAAAAGAGCCTCAAGCTCATCCACCTTGTGTCTAATGCTTCGTGCATTCATATATAGAATTTTTAATTTGTTACTGCTCTCACCCTTCCCCTCAACCCTTATTTCACTCAACTTTACAGCATGATGCCTTTTCCAGTTTTCTGCCTCCTTGATACAGTTGTCTTTCTTGACTTCTCTTGTTCTAACTACCCCTTCAATTTCCTTATTAAACATCCAGCTTGTCCCCTCCCCCCCGCTACTTAGTTTAAATGTAGCGGTGTTGCAGCAGAAAACCTGCCTGCCAGAATGCTGATCCCTGATCTATTAAGGTGCAAGCCGTCTCTCTTGTAGAATTTATGGTTACCATAAAATATACCCCAGTGATCCAAGAACTTGAAACCTTGCTTCCTGCACCAGTTCCCCAACCACACGTTCAAGTCCATTATCTCCCTGTTTCTGGCCACACTAGCCCGAGGAACTGGAAGCAAACTGGAGATAACCACCTTGGACGTCCTGCTTTTTAGCCTTCTTCCTAGTTCTGCGAAGTCTCGCTGTAGTATGTTCCTCCTCTTCTTCCCGACATCATTTGTGCCGACGTGTACCACCACCTCGGGCTCTTCACCCTCATCCATGAGGATGTCCTGCACTCTGTCCGCGATGTCTTTCACTCTAGCACCATTGCCAAAGTGCTATTTGTGGGAGTCAAAAAGTGTGGCGCTTGAAAACCACAGCAGGTCAGGCAGCATCCGAGGAGCAGGAGAGTCGATGTTTCAGGCACAAACTCTTCATCAAGGATGGGATCTTGCTGTTCTTGTGTAAATTGGAGACTGCAAAGAATTCAAGAAGATTTGTAGCTCGGGTTGTGGATGAGGTGGCTGACTTGCTCGCTGAGCTGGTAAGTTTCTCTGCAGATGTTTTGTCAACATGCTAGGTAACATCATCAGAACATCAACACTGGTGAAATGTTGATGTTCTGTCCCACTTGCTATTTGTGTGTCTGAGTTTGCTGGGGTTGGTGGTGTCATTTCTGGTTTTGTTGCTGGTTCTGTTTCTTAGTGGTTGGTATTTGGGACAATGTTTCCATCCTTGGACAAGCCAGACAGAGACATGCATGAGAGCTCCTGGAAGCCTGGCACTCAAGTTGGAACTCCATGAACAAACATGTAGAGCTGGACCCACATATACCAACACTGATGATGTTACCTAGAATGGTGGTGAAATGTCTGCAAGCAAGCTTACCAGCTCAGCGGGCAAGTCGACAACCTCATAGTGACTGCACGTCAAAAGATTTTGGCTGAAAAAGGTATTGCATGTCTTGAGACCACAAGAGGTAGCTTGCAACTTTAAGTCTTGTGTTTTACACATCATTGCAACTTGAGACATGTGACTGCCTCTGGCGCTCCCTTGTCCTGTTTTGCTTGTTCGCTCCACCACCTGCATTATAAATGGGAGGTGCAGTGTATTCATATTAACAAAAAGAAACTTTCATGTTGCAAAAGAATTGCACAATAAGTTTAAAAGGTCTGCAATGTATTCTGAATGAGTGTGAAGGCCTACACTGTAGGTAGATTGTGTGCTCAGTCCTGGTGTGGCACGGCCTTCTGTTCTGCATCAATACATATATTAGATATCACAGAATCATCAGTGAAGAAAGTGAGACTATCTGTGAGAGATTGATTTGGTCACTTATTGATTTTTTACAATACTGGTTGACCTGTCAAATTTCCTTCCATTTTCAGATGTTTGGCTAGTGATTGGGAGATAGAACAAAATTTGAAGCTGAGTGAAAAGAGATAAGGTTAGCTTCATGGATTTGAGCTAGACTTTAGATATTTGAACATATGCTCCAGGCATGCGGGAGGGAGTGCTTCACTTTCACAGAGTGCTATCTTGAAGGTATAACAACAAGCCAAGGTGCTATCTATTCTTCAGATGGACGCGACCCATAGCATTACTTGAAGGAGAGCAAGGAAACTTTCTGAGTGTCCTGGTCAACATCCATCCCTCAGTTAACACCCTCAAAACAGATAATCTAACTCAACACTGAGTGTGTATTGGCTGCAATGTCTCACTCTGTCGCAATAGCAACAAAAGTAAAACATTCTGGATTTCGGAAATAAAAATCAAAATGCAGGAATATCTTGCACACTGTGCAACAGAGTCATTCTGAAGAAACATCATCAATCTGAAACTTTAGTCTTGTTAGACTCTCCACAGGTATTGCCTGATTCTGTGAGTATTTCCAACATTTGCAGTTTTTGTTTCAAAAGGGGTTAATTGAAGAGCTTTGGGTCACCATTAGATTGTCAAGCGTGCTATATCAGGACATCAATGCAACTTCTTCCTTCATTACACAAATGTACAAATATGGTTTCCCTGCACTATAATGATCAAAATCATTATTTTAAAAGATGGCAATTGAGTCCTTCAATGATCATAGTTAACCTGCAATTAAAACTCATTCCAGATTGCATGTTTTCATGTCAAATGACACACTGATTGACTTTTCATTCAATTGTACTCAAAGCAATATCAAAATCTACTGGTCAAGTTACAACGGGAAACCATACATGCGGAGAATTGGAAATAAAAATATCAAAATGCTGGACATTTGCGACCAGTTCTGAGGAAGGATCACTGGACCAGAAACATTAACTCTGATTTCTCTTTACAGATGCTGCCAGACCTGATGAGCTTTTCCAGCAACATCTGTTTTCGTTGTCAGCATCAGTGTTTGCTATAGGATCCACACACTGCTAGGTTACCTGTTTATATGAATGCTCCTCACTTATCAGTGAAGGCACCGTAGTACCCACTCCCTTATAGAAACAGACAACTCATGGCGAGTTGGGTCACCATTCCTGAAGTGAAGGTCAAGGTTGGAAGATGCGACCTTCATAATAACCTCAGCTGGTGCAGGAATTGAACCCATACTGTTGGCATCACTCTGCAGTGTAAACCAACCATCCACCCAACTGGACTAATGAACATCCAGCCTGGATGAGTAGAGCTCTCAACACAATGAAGAAACTCAGCTCTGTGTTGGGAAGAGCAGCCCACTTGATTGGAACCTCATCGGCCAGCTTAAACTGCCTTCAATTCAACCACTGTCCAGCTCACATTCGTCTCAGTGTGTACCACCAGTAGGAAGCGCTGTAGCAGATTCCCAAGTGTCTTTGACAACACCTTCCAAACCTGTGACCTCTGCCACCTAGACGAGGCCATCAGGCCCAGAGAAATACCTCACATGCTGTCTGCCCTCCAGGCATCCCACCAGACTGCCTGAGAAAGATATCGTCATTCACTTGCTGTCATTGAGTTAAAAATCTCCAATTCCCTCCTTAACAGCATAAGTCCAAAGTGCTGGCCCTCTTGCTGGGATATTTGTACCATCGATAGTCACAGGTGAGGTGCCGAAAGACTGGAGGTTGGCAAACGTGGTGCCTCTCTTTAAGAAGGGTAGAAAGGACAAGCCTGGGAACTATAGACCAGTGAGCCTGACATTGGGCAAGTTGTTGGAGGGAATCCTAAGGGATAGGATGTACATGTATTTGGAAAGGCAAGGACTGATTAGGGATTGTCAACATGGCTTTGTGCATGGGAAATCACGTCTCACAAACTTAATTGAGTTTTTTGAAGAAGTAACAAAGAGGATTGATGAGGGCAGAGTAGCAGATGTGATCTATATGGACTTCAATAAGGTGTTTGACAAGGTTCCCCAGGGGAGATTGGTTAGCAAGGTGAGATCTCATGGAATACAGGGAGAACTAGCCATTTGGATATAGAGCTGGCTCAAAGTAGAAGACAGAGGGTGGTGGTGGAGGGTTGTTTTCCAGACTGGAGGCCTGTGACCAGTGGAGTGCCACAGGATTGCTGCTGGGTCCACTACTTTTTGTCAATTACATAAATGATTTGGATGTGAACATAGAAGGTGCAGTTAGTAAGTTTGCAGATGACACTAAAACTGGAGGTGTCGTGGACAGAGAAGGAGGTTACCTCAGATTACAACAGGATCTTGATCAGATGGGCCAATGGGCCGTAAAGTGCCAGATGGAGTTTAATTCAGATAAGTGCAAGGTTCTGCATTTTGGGAAAGCAAATCTTAGCAGGACTTATACACTTAACGGTAAGGTCCTAGGGAGTGTTGCTGAACAGAGACCTTGGAGTGCAAGTTCATAGCTCCTTGAGAGTGGAGTCGCAGGTAGATAGAATAGTGAAGAAGGCATTTGATATGCTTTTCTTTATTTGTCAGAGTATTGAGTACAGGAGTTGGGAGGTCATGTTGCGGCTGTACAGGACATTGGTTAGACCACTGTTGGAATATTGTATGCAATTCTGGTCTCCTTCCTATCGGAAAGATGTTGTGAAACCTGAAAGGGTTCAGAAAAGATTTACAAGAATCTTGCCAGGGTTAGAGGATTTGAGCTACAGGGAGAGGTTGAACAGGCTGGGGCTGTTTTCCCTGGAGCGTCAGAGGCTGAGGGATGACCTTATAGATGTTTACAAAATTATGAGGGGCATGGATAAGATAAATAGACAAAGTCTTCTCCCTGGGGTCGGGGAGTCCAGAACGAGTAAGAATAGTTTTATGGTGAGAGGGAAAAGATATAAAAGAGACCTAAGGGGCAACTTTTTCACACCCAGGGTGGTACGTGTATGGAATGAGCTGCCAGAGGAAGTAGTGGAGGCTGGTACAATTGGTTATATGAATAGGAAGGGTTTGGAGGGATATGGGCCGGGTGCTGGCAGGTGGGACTAGATTGGATTGGGATATCTGGTTGGCATGGACAGGTTGGACTGAAGGGTCTGTTTCTGTGCTGTACAGCTCTCTGACTCTATGTGCTAGTTCGGTGGATTGGTCATGCTAAATCACTCAGAGTGTCCAGGCTTGTGCAGGCTACGTGGATTAGCCATTGGAAATGTGGGGTTATGAGCAGAGGGTGGGGGGCTGGGTCTGGGTGGGATGCCCCTCAGAGGGTCAGTGTAGACCTGATGGGCCAAATGGCTTCTTTCTGCACTGTAAGGATTCTACAAAATCAGAGAGACTGCAGCAATGAAGAAGGTAGTTTCTTCCCAGTATTCTCAAAGGCATTTAAGGAGGGGCCAAAAATGTTGCCCTTGCTGGTGAAGCTCACACTTATGAACAAATGGTGAAAAGAAAGAAGATACTTCCAGAAATTTCTGCCTCCATAGCTGCTGTTTTTGCTTCTGTCTTCAGGCATCACTTTCTCTTAGTCTCTGTAACATTACTGTGAAGCCTCTTCCAAGGATGCCCACCTTGAACTTCTTGAAGAAGTTCTCCTTCTCCCTCCACAAGGATCTCAGTGTGTGTGTCTCTCTCACTGCATCCCCCAAGCCACCTCTGCCTCCCACCTGCATCCACCTATCACCTCCCCACCTACCCTTCCCCAGCCCCATTTTTGCCATTTACCATTTTTATTATTCCCCTATTATTCCCTATTTATCCCTTCTTTATCTCTCAGCCCCCTTCCCACCCCCTCCCCCATTACTGATGAAGGGCTTATGCCCAAAATGTCGACTCTCCTGCTCCTCGGATGCTGCCTGACTGGCTGTGCTTTTCCAGTGCCATACTTTTTGACTCTGACTCTCCAGCATCTGCAGTCCTTACTTGCTCCTGCTTCCACATAAAGCCAGGTAGCCTTCCCCTGGAGTTCATGTCTTCAAGTCCATTCAATACATATCAGTTAGTGTGTCATAAGTTCAACTGAACAATAATGGGCCATCATCACAATCCAGAGTGAAAGAGAGGTCGGCTTTTTCTGTTCACTTCTTCATTATGCCTCGATTTTTCCCAGTATGACAATGCCCAATTTAGCCTTTCAAGAAACATGTGTAAGCTTATTCAAATGAGACAAGCTGCAACTTCAAAGCTGAAAGGACAATCAACTTATATCTCTGAAACAAAACAAAAAGGATTCTTTGATATAAGTTGTTCAAAGCCACAATGCTAAAGTCTTAACAGTCAGACAAACCACAAGGGCATGAAATAAAATCTTAACAATACCTATTGATTCATTACTTGAAGCTATTCAGGTTCGCTGCTCATTTCGGGTTCCCCAATTGCTTTATCTGCCTTTTTTTTAACAGCAAGTCGCTTGTAAAGGCACATGACTTTTCGAATGTGTATATATATCTGATATTTGACATGCTTCCTTCAATCTGGTAGACAGTCAAAAGGTGCGTGTCCCTTAAAAAAGGGCAGGCAGGTATAGATCCCATCTCACATTGCCCAGGCTCGTGTTTTCTGCCTATCTGTCAGCTGCCTTAATCCTCGCTCAATTATCCTGCTCAATTCCAAAGGAAAGTTTGCCTCATAGTGAGTGAGTCAATCTATCTGGGGTTTAGGACAAATACAGCGATGGGGAGAATGCATGGTAGTTTTTTAAAGCTAAGGTAGATTTCTTTTAACAATAAAGGAGTTAAAGGACACAGTGAGAGGGTGGCTAAGTGGAGCTGAGTCCACAAAAAGATCAGTCATGATCTTATTGAATGGTGGAGCAGGCTCAAAGGTCCAAAAGGCCTACTCCTGCCCTCAGTTCTTATGCTTGTATGTTCTCTGTACGGTTAAATCAAGGACAAGGTAACTTTTTCGAAGTGACAGCATCGTCACAAATGTCATCCCCTTGAGTAGTCACTGCTGACAGCCATGAAAGGCTGTGGCAGGGTAGGAGGGTCTTCCTAATGTAATCCTGAAAGTTCTGAATGAAGTGGCTTTATGCAAAAACACAGGGCAAGACCCAGCGATGCTGTGTGTCCAAATAGGCACAAAGTCTATGAGCGCTGAGGAAGCAAGACAAAAGCTCTGAGATACCCCATGTGTAGGAGATGGCTGTCTGTCCCTATGCACAAATCAAACTGCCAACAGCATTCCAATGTAAGGTACTGGTGAGCTGCAACTTGAAGTATTGAAGTGGTCAACCATACTATCAGTGAATACAGGATGTGCCATGACGATATGGCAGGACTGGTGCCTTTGCCAATGCCAATCACTGCAGATGGAGGGTGCAGGCATTCACTGCCCATGAAGGTTCTATGGAATGCTGGGAAAGCAGGATGCCAGGAGAAACCACTGGCAAACTACATCTTCCAGATACAGACGCTGATTTCCAAGTCAGGAATCGACGCCATCTTGTTTCTTTCTGCTACCCAGGAAAATACCAACCTGTACAGAAGTAAGGGGAGAATAGACAATATGGAGGTACTATTGCAAGTAAATAGTCCCATTACTGTTCCCTAGCATATATTTCATCTTGTACTTTGACTTTAACTTTCCAACGTTGAGAATCACACCTTTTTCTTCTCACTCAATTACTTCAACCTTTCCGCCATTACCCATATCATTCAGAGGCTGGGAAAATTCTACCCTGTATATACTTTAGGTATTCTGATTTCCTTTTACTGAATTAAGAGTCTCTCCATTTATTTTTAATGCTTCTGGTAGAAGTATGCCCTAAAATTATTCCTGAATTAAAATTGTCATTCGTTGGACATTTTACATGACACTGAACTCACTGTTACTGAATCAATAATCGATAAACTTAGCTCCTGACTCATTCCCAACAAATAATTCCTGCAATCTTTTGCAAACTGATAATTTCAAAAGAATAGATTCAGGAAAAACAAGGCTACTTTAAATGCTTGCAAGTTTTAAAGAGGCTACTGAGGTATTGGGTGTTTAATATGTCAATGGATTAATTTAAAAAATCAACAGATACAGATTCAAATCTCATCATGGCATTTGCTGAAATTTGAAATCAATAAACATCTGCAATAACAAAAAAGCTAGGCTAATGATGATTATGGATGATTTGGAGATGCCGGTGTTGGACTGGGGTGTACAAAGTTAAAAATCACACAACACCAGGTTCTAGTCCAACAGGTTTAATTGGAAGCACACTAGCTTTTGGAGCGTCGCTCCTTCATCAGGTGGTAGTCGAGCCATTGTCATAAAAATGCATCTGGTCCATTAATATACTGTAGGGGTGGAAATCTGTCACAGACCACATGTGACACCAGACTCATAGCAATGCACTCGATTCTTAACAGCACTCTGGGAAATTTGGAATAGACAATAAATGCAGCAACACCCAAATCCCAAAACCCAATTCACATATCGATCTGCTTCAGGCATTAAAGGCTGCACCATTAGATTTCACACTGTGCTGGATCTCATCATCACCGGCCTGCTGTGAGATAACTCCCAAATTATTGGAAGTGCTCCATGTTTTTCAGATATTCACCCAATTCTTTATCAATGGAGCTGGGAGTGTGTGCTTGCAAATGGAAGACTGATTTGTTGAAGTTGAGGTGGTCTTAATCTTTGATTGGAGTTGACTGAAATTGAATTGCTCACTGTCCATTCAAGAAGTAAGCAGCTCTCCAGCAGGGAACTTGTTTCTAGTCTGACAGAGCAAAAGGTAGAAAAACAGAGTTGGGGCAATCACACAACCTTTATCATCTCCTGTACTAACCTCAATGCACTGTGTGATGGATCCATTGCGAAGATCCCAAATATCATTGAACCACAGAATCCATACAGTGTGGAAGCAGACTATTCAGCCTATCTAGGAGAAAGTGAGGACTGCAGATGCTGGAGATCAGAGCTGAAAATGTGTTGCTGGAAAAGCACAGCAGGTCAGGCAGTATCCAAGGAGCAGGAGAATCAACGTTTTGGGCAAGAGCCCTTCTTCAGGAAAGGCTGAAGAAGGGCTCATGCCCGAAACGTCGATTCTCCTGCTCCTTGGATGCTGCCTGACCTGTTGCGCCTTTCCAGCAACACATTTTCAGCTCTATTCAGCCTATCTAGCCCACGTTGACACTCAGAAGAGCACCCCACCCAGATCTACCCCATCCCTGTATTCCCCATGGCTAACTACCTAGCTTGCACACTCCTGGACACTATGGAGGTATTTCCCATAGCCAAGCCACCTAACCTGCACATCTTTGGACTGTAGGAAGAGCACCAGGAGGAAACATGAGGCAAGTGAAGTGATAACAGATTTTGGAGGACATCTATTAGCAGATGCTTCATGATTTATTGAGTCAAGACCGTTATAAAGTCGTAAAATATTATGTGGAAGGGTTGAAATTGTTTGCAACATGTTTTTTGCAGTTGGTGAACTATGAAAATCACGTTGTGCCTTTTGATGACCTAATCCCACATTGAGATTTAAGGACTAGCTGTTCAGAACAGGTGATGAGTCAGTTCAGAAGTGTTATTTCCTAGAAGGTAGGGCAGGGAGGTCACTCTGTAATTTTCACAGTCGGATTTGTCTCCTACCTTGACGATTGACAGAATCTTGAAGCCACTTAGGACTTTCTTGTCATTCCAGATCGGATAAAGATCACACAACACCAGGTAATAGTCCAACAGGTTTATGTGGAAGCACTAGCTTTCAGAGTGTTGCTCCTTCATCCTTCATCGGTTACCTGCTGTTGTGTGCTTTTTAACTTTGTCCACCCCAGTCCAACACCGGCTCCTCCGTGTCATTCCAGATCTCAGGATGAAGAAGAAGAACTGGGATATCAGTTCCTTTTCTGCACTCATTTAGAGGATGAGAATGTGACTGGTTATGGCATCATTTATAGCCCATGTCAAGAACTTTGTTGGAGTTATGTATAGACCAGACCAGGTGAGGATGGCACATTTCCTTCGCTGAGGGAGAGTAGTGAGCCAGTTGGGTCTTTCTGACAATTGCCATCAGTGGATTCTTAATTCCAAATAACCTTTATTGAATTCAAATTCCACCATTTGCCCATGACAGGATTCAAAACCGGGTCCCCAGAGCACTGTCTGAGTTTCTGGATAAACAGCTTGGCAATAATACCATGAGGCCATCTCCTCCCCTTTCCTCCATGCATTAAATATTTCAATGGAAGCTCTGTCACCTCCTTCTGCTTTGTATGATGGCTTCCATTAGCTCCCTAACTATTGGTGGACTTTTTATCTCAGCTCCGGGTGTTGTGGGGTGGAGTTGAAAACACTCTCATCCTCAATGGATTCTTGACCTTTAAAAAAAAATCTTCAAAAGGATCATTCCAAAAAATATTGACTCCTGCCCTTTCCTCAGTTAGATGGGCCAGAAATGAACTGCATGGCTGTGAAGAAACCACTGCTCTCTTTTGCATCAGTGAGATGTTGAATTCCCTTTGCCCATCTTCTGTTGTTGCATCATAGCTGCTCCCTTGTGCCACTGCCTTTGCTCTTGGTTAGCCACTTTTCTTGGCTCTGAGCTTGGGTCATTCCACCAGGCAGATAAAGTCCTCCACCTCCGATTAATCTACTCATTCATATCGCGATCATTTTCAGTGTCCTGAAGGATGAATTCTCAACCAGTGAATGAAGGAAGCATCAGTGCAGAAATAAACTTGTGTCAACAGCAAAGAAGCAAAAAGGAACTCAAAGGAAGAGAACAAAATCAACTTATTGCATCCAATGGGCAAGACTGGTGCTATTGAACTGATCCTTCCCGATCCTTCTTCCACCCTGAATATCCACATCTTGTCTGACTTTGTGTGTCTGTCTGTTGGTGAAGGGATTTAAGATTTAAGGACTTTAAATTTGAAAAGGGATAAAGGTTACATTACAGAGTTGTAAGCTGGCAATTCATGTTATCTAATTAAACACAGATTAAAGACAATTTGTTTGTAGGAAACAGTTATTTTCCTGTTAAGTCTTGAAACCCAGTGAGTTTTTTCTTTTAGCTGGAGGTCATCAGTCAGGTAAGTTGGGCACTTTGGATAGTTTGACTAAATTACACGACACAATATCAATTGAGATGTAAGAAGAAGAAAGGAACATCAGGCTTTCTGAATGCTGGAACATCTTCCTCATTAATATCTGGGAACCCATGCCAAATTGAGACAGCTGCACCACAAACTGGTGTAGCATCAGTCTGACAATGTCATTTGTGTAAAATTAAACTTAGAAAGTTGTATCTTTAAGTCAATGTCACCATCTCTGGGTATGTCCTGGACCATGGGCACTGCAGTGGTATTCAGCCCAGAGGGAGTTTTCCTTCGACATGCTCGACATTGTCTCTGAACCTCATGAAGTCTCAGCATCAGGTCAAACATGGACAAGGAAGCCTCCTGCTGATTATCAGCTACAGCTCGATTTCATCTGATGAATCAGTGCTCCTGTGTGTGGAAAACCACTTGACAGAAGTACTTGAAGGTAGCAAGGTCACATGCCTGCGTGCGCACATTTGGGTGAATGAGTGATGTTGGGAGCAGGGAAAATTTGTGTAGGAACTTCAAAGTTCATCATCTTATTAACACCCCTACTGACTGAGCCCTGAAGTTTTGTAGAGGTCAGCAGCAGATTGTTACTTGCCCTCACTCTCACGAACATACTCGTCATGGATGCATGACAATGTAGGTGGAAGTGATCAGCAGTGTCCTTCTGGAGCTGAAATCTAGTTTCTCTACTATTCTCCCTAACAGCACTAATGGGTGCACTTGTTCAACAAGGTGTCTCACCATCACCTTCTCAAAGAAATGTTGGTTTAATCAGTGACACCCACATCCTCGGAATGAATGAGAAAGTAATCAAGTCGGGTAGATTAGTGACATGGAATCTTTTGACTCAATTCCAATACTTTTGCAGGATCATAGCCCTGATGTGGTGCAGAAGGAATGATTCATTAAATGAGTTTAATGACCTCGTACCAATCTTCTGTTTTTTGCATATTGCTTATGTCTCGATAACCATCCAAAGGCCCTCTTGTGAATGCGACAATGAACCTGCCTCCAGGCACTGCATTTCATAATGTAATCACTTGCTGAGTGAAAATGTTTTACGTCACTTCACCCTTGCAGAATACTTCAAATCTATATCCTTTCCCTTTACGAATGGGGACAGTTGCTCTCTATCTACCTCCCTCCCATCAACCCTCCTATCATTTTGAAAAACCTCTATCCAATCTCCTCTCAGCCTTCATCTCTCCAACAAGGACAGTCCCCCCCCCCCCCCCATCTTCAACCTGTCCTCATAATTCAAGTTCCTCCTTCCTAGAACTTTTCTTGTAAACCTCTCGTGCCTTTGTCCAATGTGTTCACATGCCTCCTGTAATGTAGGTCCGAGAACAGTACACAATACTCCAGCTGAGGTGTAACAAGTCTCTTATCCAAATTGGACATCTGCTTCCTGCTCTTGTACACATACTAATAAAGCTGAGATTGGTGTTAACCTTTTTTTTTAAACATAGAAAAGTACAAAGAAGTTCTTAGATCTATAAAATTAGCCCTGTTTTTATTGGTTAGGACATCTTAATCAGGTGAGTCAGTGATGGTCAGACGTATTGAGAAATGGAGGACAGTGGTCCCCAGATTACCCTGTGAAGTTTGGTGATAGACTGAGATATCATGCCTGCAATGTGCTCTCAGCAAACTTTCAGGTGCGATGAGACAGGCAAAGTGAACTCAGATTGCAAGTGGACAGAACACACAATGATAAGCCAACAGGCAATTGGCATTTCATTGATAGCTGTTTCTTTCCTGACTGTAAAGTGGGGGTGGGGTGCGGTGTGATCCTGAAGATCTTGTATCCATGGGAACTGCTGCTGAAGGTCAGCTCTGATGTGCAATTTGTGACTCAAGTCTCTAAATATAGTAACGCACACAGTCTGCAAAACACAATGCAGGTAATGATCCTACATATTTCATCTACCAGGGTGTGTCCATTGCCCGAACTCTCCAACACAACTTGAATTTGAATGACACCTTTGATGTGCTAGCCTGCAGCACTTCATGGGACAGTAATCATAAATATTTGAACATAGGAACAAGAGTAGACAATCCTTGAGACTGCTCCACCATTTAATATGATCATGACTCAGCCTCCACCTCTCTTGTCCACTTCTTTTTCAACCTTTCAATCTATCTGGCACCATTATTTGACTGCAATTAGAAAGACAATCAGGGCAGGTGACTAGGTGGTCAGAAAGGGTATCTTGAAAAAAGTAAGAGGCAGAGGTTGGGACATGAAAGATAGAAAATTCCAGATCTCGGGCTTTGACACCTGAAAGCTGGGCAGTCAATTGGGGGGGTGAAGAAAGATGGGGAAGAGGGGTGGGATGGAAACCAGAAGCTTAGGTTGGAGAACCCAACTTCTCAGGAGAGGTATGTGGCTGGAGGAAGTTACAGAAATATGGAAGGGAGAGAGTCATGGGAGGATTTGAATGGACAGATGAATTATTAAAAATTGAGGCACAAGTGAGTTGCAAACCTATCTAGGTCAGTGCAAATGTCTTATGTTAAATCCCAGAGGATGGAACACAGCTGAGCTGAAATTTGAAATAGGAGATTAACACCTTCAGTAAAATTCAACAAACATCTTTTAAATAATGAATCAAGCCTGGATCCAAATATTGGACAATGTGACTAGATGGAATACTTCAGTGGTTTCAGTGCTATAAAATGTAGACAAATTCTCACCTTAATTTTAACAAGAGGGATTTAATTCCAAAAGTTCACTTGTGGTGTCATGCAAGATAATGATCAATAGATTGTGGAAGGTCTGCATTAATCTACAGAGAATCACGTACAGCGTGAAAGAAAATCTAAACAATAAAGGATACAACATGAAGAGGATAGATACAGGCTTAAAAGCTGGTGATTTATGTCTCCACAATACTGTGAATGCCTTGTGAGTGAATCAGCATTCAAATGAAAAAGGCAGATTATGATTGCGAGTGGAATTTTATTTTATTAAGTTAAAAATTGTACAACACCAGGTTATAGTCCAACAGGTTTATTTGGAAGCACTAGTTTTCATAGCGCTGCCCCTTCATCAGATAGCTGTGGAGCAGGACCATAAGACACAGAATTTATAGCTAACTATTTTATTAGTTCATGGGATGTGGGCGTTGCTGGTTTAACCAACATTTATTGCCTGTCCCGAGTTGCTCTTGAGAAGGTGCTGGTGAGCTGCCATCTTGAATGGTGCAGTCCATGTGATATAATGCTGCTTCGGAAAGGAACTCCAGGACTTTGATCCAACAACACTGAAAGAATTGCAATATCTTTCCAAGTCAGGATGGCAAATGGCTTGGAGGGAACTTGCAGGGGTGGTGTTCCCATGTATCAACCGCTCCTGTCCTTCTACATGGATATACTCCTGGGTTATGGAAGGTGCTATCTAAGGATCCTTGGTGAATTTTGACAGATGGTACACACTACTGCTACTGAGCGCCAGTGGTGAATGGAATGAATGTTTTTGGATGCAATGCCAATCAAGCAGTATGCTTTGTCCTGGATGCTCTCAAGTTTCTTGAGTGTTGTTCGAACTGCACTCATCTATCTATGTTTGTGACTGCCTGTCTGGGGGTTATTTTTACATTTGCTCCTCCGGGTCTCACTAACTGCCTGACTTGGCGCTCTCATCTCACTCAATGGTGACATTCACAGTGAGTTTGAGCTCTCTTCTTAGCCTTTAGAAAAAAAGTTAGATTGCTATCCCAGTGCAGTGCTGAGGGAGTGCTGCATTGTCAGAGGTGTTCTCCTTTAGACAAAGTTAAAAAATCACACAACAGGTTATAATCCAACAGGTTCATTTGGAAGCACTAGCTTTCAGAGTGCTGCTCCTTCAATCAGGCAGCACTCCAAAAGCTAGTGCTTCCAAATAAACCTGTTGGACTAGAACCTGGTGTTGTGTAATTTTTAGCTTTGTCCACCCCAGTCCAACACCGGCTCTGCCATATCATGGCTCCTTTAGACAAGGTATTAATTTGAGGCCCACCTGTAATATGTTCAGAGTGAAAGAGTCCACACACTCATTTGAAGCAGGGCAGAATTAAAATTGTGGTTAATATTGATCCTGGTCAACATTTATTCCTCAACCAGCATCTCTGGATAATTATCTGGCCATTATCAACATTGCTGTAAGGGTGCACTGTGTGGAAATTGACTGCCACCTTTCCTACATTACAGCAGTGATTACACCTCAATAAGTGCTTCAAGAAACACTTTGCAACTTCCCGAGGCTGGAAAAGACACTGCACGAAAGCACGTCCTTTCCTAATATGCCTCCCACACTGATGCTTAAAAGATTATACATTACAATTCAGTCCAAAGCTTCTGGGTAAATAATGAAACTGACTGAAGTAAAATGTGATGCAATAAAAATATAAGATAATGCCAAAGCAGTTGGATTGGCAGAGCGGACACTTTTGAAAGCAGCTGCTGGGAACACTCCAGCTATTCAGCACCTGCCAGTGACTCGGAACCATTCTCTCCTCAGCGTGCAATTAGCAGCTGCAAGTCAGGTGAACTGGCAACAAAGAGGTAAGTCACTCTAAAATAAATAAAAAAATAAGGTTTGACAAAAGCTTGGCCACATGTTTGTAATAGTTTCAAAAGAGCTTTCTTCTGGCAGACAGTAAAACAAGCAATAAAAGTGCCGTAAAATTTTATAGATGGGACCTCACACTATCAGATAATTCACAACATGCAGCACGCCATGTGCAGTGTGGTGCCCTCATGATCAGAGCGCCGGAATTACCAATGACGGGTTCAAATCCCCACAGTGAAATCTTGCTGCCGTTCTGTGTCATTCTGACCACCCCCCCCACCCTACTTAAGGTGCTCCTTAACACCTGCATCTTTGACTAAGCTTTTGAGTCACTGTTTCCCAGTATCTCCTAAAGTGTCTTGGCATCAAATGACATTTCTCATGAATGCTCACTGTGCATTTGCAAGAAGTTGCTGCTGAGTGGAGAGTTGGCACCAGATGTGAAAACACATGCCACCGAGGCTGCTACACGGTCATCAAAATCCAACTGGTTCACTCGTAACCCTTGAATACTTTCAAATAAAGGTGCAATATGTACTCACAGAGTCATAGAGATGTACACCATGGAAACAGACCCTTCAGTCCAACCTGTCCATGCTGACCAGATATCTCAAAGCAATCTAGTCTCACCTGCCAGCACCCAGCCCATATCCCTTCAAACCCTTCCTATTCATATATCCATCCAAATGCCTTTTAAATGTTGCAATTGTACTAGCCTCCAACACTTCCTCTGGCAGCTCATTCCATACACGTACCACACTCTGCGGGAAATTGTTGCCCCTTAGGTCTCTTGTATATCTTTCCCCTCTCACCCTAAACCTATGCTCTCTAGTTCTGGACTCCCCCGCCCCAGGGAAAAGACTTTGTCTATTTATCCCTATCCATGCCCCTCATGAGTTTATAAACCTCTATAAGGTCACCCCTCGGTCTCCGATGCTCCAGGGAAAACAGCCCCAGCCTATTCAACCTCTCCCTATAGCTCAAATCCTCTAACCCTGGCAACATCCTTGTAAATCTTTTCTGAACCTTTTCAAGTTTCACAACATCCTTCTGATAGGAAGCAGACCAGAATTGCACGCAATATTCCAACAGTGGCCTAACCAATGTCGTGTACAGCTGTAACATGACCTCCCAACTCCTGTACTCAATACTCTGACCAATAAAGGAAAGCATACCAAATGCCTTCTTCACTATCCTGTCTACTGGTGAGTCTACTTTCAAGGAGCTATGAACCTGCACTCCAAGGTCTCTTTGCTCAACAACACTCCCTTGGACCTTACTATTAATTGTATAAGTCCTGCTAAGATTTGTTTTCCCAAAAGGCAGCACCTCGCATTTCATTCAAACTAAGATGTGACTTCAGCCCTGTTCTGTATGGCTGATTCTTAATACCTTCAGGATCACTAATCAGAGAGATCGCTGCTCTACAGATGAACAAATGAACTGTTGACTCTACGAGCACATAGATCTTTTTCATTTTCATCCTTAGCTTTCCAATTGTTTTTCCATGCTTCTATCGTAAATTCTATCAGTTGTATATAATTTAATCTGCCAATGTTCTGGCAATTTTCACAAATAGCTCAAGCTAGTCTGTAAATTCTGGATGACCTTCTTCAATGACAATACCCTTCTGAGTTTGGTTTCATCAACAAATTAGACCCATTTGTGGTGGATTTCTGAATCAAAGTGACAGAGGTGATTTAGCCTGAGCATTAATACCACCAATGTCACCTCCTCAGGCACCTCAGTTGAAGGGCTGAATTATACAGAGTTCCCTGATCTCTGCCATGTGGCAGCTAAAGGCAAAATTACTCTACCAAATGTCATCAATTAATGGCCATCTGACTACTTGCAGACTCTAAATGGGCCTATAGGTTCAAGTTGCAGGAAAGTCAGAGGCTGGCAGCTCTTGGTAGTGCCAAGGGGAGTGCTGGCCACAGCAGGTACTGCAGTTGGACGAAGAGGTGGTGAAGTATGGTTTATTGGAACTTCGGAAGTATTTGGGCTGGGCCAGAAGTACGGAGGGGATGGGGGCAGGATTTGAGAGGCCATAGAAGTGGGGGAGGGCAATGTGCATCTATTACTCTTCAGGGGAACCCTCCTATGGACTTGGGGTGAAATAGCAGAAGGGTACTCTCACCCCGACCTACAAACAGCCCTTGTAGGGTCACCTGTTGAGTTGACCCTTCAGTGTGAGTCTTTTCTATCGTCTGTGAAATGCCAGCAGTGGTGGGAGAGGCCTCTTAAGTGAGTGTTAATTGTCCACCTAAAGAGCCTCAATTGGTGTGCTGGTAGATGCCATCGCTGAAGCTGGTACGATTGTAATGGTGGTGGGTGTGGGTGGTGGGCACCGAGATTAAATCGGTCTTTTTAGCCAATGAATGCCCTGGAATTGTCTTTCAGTGACCCCAGAACTGTACTGTTCAATAACCATTTAAAAACTTTGCAATAAGCCCTGCCCCATCAGAGCAGAATAGAAAGTTGACATCTAACTACTCTACAGCCTTGAATATTATAATTTTCAATTTTCACAGAATGCTAACTTTCAGCTCAAAGATTGCTGTGTTGAAGTTGTTCCTTTAACAAGGTTTGGTTGTTCTTGGATATTTTCAGAGAGGTTCCAAATGACACGGGTTCTGAAAAGTCTGAATTTAGATGGGTTTTAGGGCCAATATGTTGACAAATAACAGATATTGCCTCAGGCAGATGGCTTTCAAGTTTTAAAACAAACCCCTGTGGCTTGTTCTCACAGCTCAGTTTTTTCTTTGGTTTGGGTTTTACTGCAGCAGTGTGTGTGTAGAAAGGCTGTTGGACTCTTTCTCTCTCTCTGATGTCTCTCCTGTAAGAACTTGTTTAATTTTTCCTGTTGTGCCAAGGGGTGTTTATGGGGACTGTTGCAAGTATTTTGGAACAGCATCAGTAAGTTGAGATAGCCTGTTGGGAGTTTGGATAGGATACGTGATTCGGTATTCTGTTTTCGGTTCTGTGTTTTATTCAGTAATCTTGTAAATAATTCTGTTTTGTTTAAAACTAAGTGGTTTAACCAGCTGATTCTCTCCTGGAATACCCACTGTAGACCTGCTTAAATCAGATAGCTAGGGTCTGGGCTACCTTCTCGAAATGTTTTGAGAGGGTCTGGCCTGATCCATAACAGGTTGACAGTTCTTTGCTGGATTTGTTTTGTCATTCCAAATTGGAATTAGTGTTGTTGGACTCAAAGGCAGCGAATGGTAGGTCCTAGTGTCTTTCATTCTGGGTGATGAATTCGGTTGGTTTAAACAGTGCTTGGGACAGCAGTGGCTCTTTCAGTCACCAGGAGTTTTCTGGAGGTGGTAGAAGTGACAGTACGGATTTACAAAAGGTGGTTAAGACCAAACTGCAGGAATTCACAGGACAAGCTGGAGTTGGAGCTGCCTCCTTCCATGAGGAAAGAAGAGATCATTACAGCAATAGATCTGCTGGAAACACCATTAGACCCACTCTCTCTAGGTTCTATACATACAGCCAAAGAGGCTATCACTCTGGGACAGTGCACACATCCTAGGACAGGTGAAACAAAGAGGTGCATGAGGATTCCTGGAGGCCTGGCATTTCTAACCAGAACTCCATCAATAAACACACCGACTTAGACCCCATCTACCTTTCCCTTAAAAAAAAAACTGGAAGTGACGCCACCTACCTTAAGAAACCAAGACCTATAAATTGAGAGGTGGGACATATCACTAGCACCTCACTGGAGACTCTCACTGATGATGTTACCTAGTATGGTGACGAAACATCTGCAAACAAACCTTCACGCTCAGCGAGCTAACTTACATACTAAATGATATAGCTGATTCACCAGTAGGAGTGCTGTCTACTGTGGTTGAAAAGTCAATTGAAATTCAGGCAACTGAAATAAAGCAGGACACACATCCTGGAATCTTTCCTGACTGCGTGGTAATGAGGTCACAAAGTCACCACATGAAACAGGAGAGATAAAAAGTACAGATAAGAAAGTTGAAATGGAATTAGCAGAGACCCTGTTTGATCAGATGGTTGACACAAAGCAGGAGCAGATAGATGACAAATTTATCTTGAGCTCAGATAAATTAACTGAATTACAGCAGAAAGATGCGATTTTAAAGCAATTATATCAAAAGGCATATTCAGGAAAGGAATCCAAATGTATCCCTGTATGTTATTACCTTAAAAATGATGTCTTAATGAGGAAATGGAGACCATCACCACATTCAGGCAGGTGAGAAATAGGCAGAAGTTCATCAAATTGTATTGTCAGTGGGGTATAGAAAGGAGTTGTGGTGGACAGCACTTCAACTACCACTGTGGGGTGATTTAGGATTGAGGAAAACACAAGCTAAAATACAAAAATATTTTTACTGGCCTGGACTACACAAAGATGTAATTGAATTTTGCCAGACATGTCATACACGTCAGGTAATTGGAAAATCGCAGGTGGTAATAAAACCTGCATCTTTAATACCTATTCAAGCATTTGAGGAAACGTTTGCAAGAGTCTTAATTG
The DNA here is from genome assembly GCF_047496795.1 of Chiloscyllium punctatum. Lineage (NCBI taxonomy): Eukaryota > Metazoa > Chordata > Chondrichthyes > Orectolobiformes > Hemiscylliidae > Chiloscyllium > Chiloscyllium punctatum. The sequence goes on along the minus strand of NC_092749.1, from coordinate 103,091,531 downwards.
ATTGCATAAGTCCTCTACCTCAAACAAAAAGTGAGAATCAGTATTTGTTAACAATAATGGATGTATCAACTAGATTTCAGAGGCTGTCCCATTTTGCAATATTACAGCTAAAAAAAGATTTGAGAGGAATTGCTCAAATTTTTCACTAGATACAGGCTACCAATAGAGATGTATTGAGATCAAGGGGCAAAGTTGACATCAAATTTATTTAAGGAAGTTATGGACAGCTCAGGAATAAAACAATTCAAATCAACAGCGTACCATCCAGAGTCACAGGGAGTGCTAGAAAGGTGGCATCAGACATTAAAGAACATGTTGAGGGCTTATAGTCAAAAATATCCAGATGATTAGGATAAGGGAATTTCATTTTGCCTTTTGCAATCAGTGATGTACCAAATGAATCAACCAAATTCAGTCAATTTGAATTAGGTTTGGGGCGTGAGGTGAGAAGATTGATTAAGGAGAAATTGGTAAGTCAGAATTCAGAGATCACATGTTTGGACTCTGTGTCAAATTTTAGGGAACGATTAAATAGAGCTTAATCATTGGCTAGACAGTTGGCTAGACAGCACTTAAAAGTATCACAGCATAAAGTGAAACAGGAAGCAGACAAGAAATCAAAAATTTGCAATTTTGCTATTAGGATTAAGGTATTAGTGTTACTTCCAGTGATAGGTGGATCTTTAAAAGCAAGGTTTAGTAGACCTTATCAAGTTGAAAGGAAATGGAGTGAGGTGAACTACTTGATATGGACTCCGGACAGAAAATAATCTCGCAGAGCGTGTCATGTGCAAAAGGTATTTTGACAGGGAAGGAAAGCAAGAGGAGAATGCGTTATGAATTACAACACAGAAAGAAGAACCAAGTTCAGAGGATTCTGAATTAGACACTTCTCAAATTAAATTGGACAATGAGTAAGTTGTCAAAATTGGGGTTAATTATTGCGTTACCTTCCTGAGGAAAATCGAAATGACTTGAAAGAATTATTACCATCACATGGGGAGATATGTGGAAATAAGCTGGGAAGTACTAACCTAATTAGGTATGACGTAGATATAGGAGGTGCTGTTCCAATTAAGCAACATCTTTATAGGCATAACCCTCTAAAGTTTTAACAGGTTCAAAAGGAAATTGAACACATGTTCCAAGACGACATAATCAAAGTGAGTTACAGTGACAGGATCGCCCCCATAGTAATGGTGCCAAAGCCAGATGGTACCCAATGGTAATGTGTGGACTATTGCAAAGTCAATCCAGTTACAAAGACTGATGCATATCCGATTCGGTGGTTGGAAGACTTTGTTGAAAAGATGGGACGAACAACTTATATTTTTAAGTTGGACTTGCTCAGAGGAGGTTAAAGTGAGTACACAACACTTTTAATGTGTTTCTGATGAAGGGCTTTTGCCCGAAATGTCAATTTTCCTGTTCTCGGATGCTGCCTGACCTGCTGTGCTTTTCCAGCACCATTCTCTTGCTCAGAGGATGCTGGCAGATACCTTTGTCTGTAAGAGCAAAGGCAATTTCAGCTTTCTTAACGCCAAATGGACTGCATCAGTTTAAAGTCATGCCATTTGGCATGAAAAACACGCCAACCACATTTTAGAGACTAACCAATGCTGTCATTGCCAGATTACCCAACAGTGTCATATATGTCGATGACCTGGTGATTGCTAGTCACACATTGAAGGAACAGTTGTAACATTTATCAGGCTTGTTTGATCGACTTTGGAAGGCAGGCTTGGTGATAAAGCTGGTTAAAGGTGAAGTTGCCAAAGCCTGTTTCACCTTCCTGGGTCATGTTATTGGACATGGACAAATGGCCCCAACAGGATGCAAAAACAGGCAACTGGGGAGTTTCCCATACCAATTGAAAAAAGAGCAGCACTGCGATTCCTGGGATTGAGTGGATTTTATCAAAAATTTGTGTCAAATTTTGGCAGTGTGGTTGTTCTACTTATTGAATTGCTAAAGAAAGGCAAGAAATTTCAGTGGACAGTCAGAAGGCATTTGACAGCCTGAAAGCTGTGTTAGCACTGCCCCAGTATTCGCCACCCGTAACTATGCAAAGCCATTCAAGGTTGCGATCAATGCAAGTGATGTGGGTGTCAGTGCTGTGCTCTTGCAAGGAGACAACAAGATAGATAGAAAGACTTATCGGGTGTTTCTCCAGGAAGTTGAACATTCATCAGCAGAAATATTCGATGGTTGAGAAGGAGATTTTGAGCTTGGTGTTGGTGTTTATTTCAGTGTTTATGTTACCAGTAACGCATGAGAGGTAATCATATACATTGGTCATAAATTTCTCCACAGATTTCAATGGGTTAAGGATAAAAATGCCAGACTGTTTAGATGAAGCTTGTTACAGCCATTCAATTTGAAAATTGTGCATGCGGCAGGACGAGTAAACGTGATTGCCGACGCGTTATAGAACTCGAATGCGAAACAGAGGCGTTCGGTGGCAAGAGGACAACAGACCGAAACTGAAACGTAGTGGTGCATGTTTGCATGTATATATATATATATATATATATATAGAGTACTAATCAATTTTTAATGTGGTTTCAAAATGAAGCCATCTTTGGATATTGATGGTTCATTTTTTTCTAAGAGGGAGGTGCGTCGAAGCTGTTCCTTTAAGAAGGTTTGGCTGTCCTTAGTTTTTTTCCAGAGAGGTTGTAAATGATATAGCTAACAGATATTGCCTGAGGCAGAAGGCTTTCAAGTTTAAAAAAAACTCAGAGTGAAAAGGGAGTGGCCTGTTTTCGCAGCTCAGTTTTTCTTTTGTTTGGATTTTATTGCAGCCGCGTGTGTGTGTGTGTGTGTATGTGTGTGTGTGCATGCGCGCGCGTGTGTGTGTGTGTGGTGGTGGGGGGGGGGGGCATTGGAAAAAGGCTGCTGGACTCTCTCTCCCCCTCTGACTTGTTTCCTTTAAGAACTTGTTTGATTTTTCCTGTTGTGCCAAGCACAGTGGGGAAAGACCACTGTCTAAGGAAAGACCATTACCTCAGTTCGACTATTGTCTGAGGTCATTCTGCTGAAGTAAAACAGGGGTCTATTCAGTTATTGGACCCTCCTGTGCATCAATTACATGTAAATACAATATTACAGAAATAAGAGAGGCCTTTGTTTTGCTTGTTGAATAGAGTCAAACTCTAAAGTTTGTTTTTCTTCATGTATTACTGTGCAAAGCCAAACTGCATTTGTGACCATGTTTAAATATAAAGATATTCTGGCAAATAAGGTATAATTTTGAAATAAAAAATATTTTAGATGCTTCCACCTCACTTGCCCTCAACATTTGCTGTCCCTCCATCAGAGGATGACATGTACTCAGGGTCACCAGGTTCTACTGTAACCTTCATGTGATGTTTGGTCAACATGCAGGACCATATCCCATGATAGCATGGGATCTGGGAAACAGGTTTTACTCCTTTTCCTTCTCATCTCATCTCTGTCCACACTCAGAACATGAAGTTGTCTCCTTTCAGAGCAAGTGATAGCAAGCTCCTCTCAGTCACGAACGTCAATGCTGTACGGCTTCAACTCCTTGAAGATTTTTCTTTGTCCTCCAAGATCATGGGTGTTTTGAGGGTCGGCAACTTACCTCCGAAGAAGGTTCCCTGGCGCATGGGTGCAGCATCCGGTCCCCAGCTGCATGGGTGCAGCATCCAGTCCAAAGTTGGTTCTTGGGGAGTTTTGCCTGACCGTTCATGAAGCTGCTTTGAGCAGGACAAGAGCATTTGTTTGATTGGATTCAATGGGAAGCCTAAAAAAGAGGCAGAGCATCTCAAATGTCCTTCTGTGTGTGCCATGTTGGGGTGTCAGTGGAGTTCAGGAGTACAGAGACAAAGACAGAGACAATCACCTCTCGGTATACTTGGGTTTTTACTCTCAGACTGAGATCTTGGATGTGAAGGCTGAACTGAAAATGGTCCAAATATTTCCTTATGCAGCTTGTCATCAAATATTGTTTGATAACCCGACTGAGAATCTCCTCAAATTATTTTATTATGTTAAAGGACACTTTTATCTACTGCATACCTTTTGAGTTGGAATGTCTTATTTCGTAAATACAAGGTTAAAAATCACACAACACCAGGTTATTGTCCAACCGATTTAATTGGAAGCACTAGCTTTCGGAGCGCTGCTCCTTCATCAGGTGGTTGTCAGCGCTCCAAAAGCTAGCGCTTCCAAATAAACCTGTTGGACTACAACCTGGTGTTGTGTGATTTTTAAACTTTGTACACCCCAGTCCAACACCGGCATCTCCAAATCATAAATACAAACAGGCTTTTATTGTAATCTTGTAAAAATGACTCAATTTCTCTCTCCATGGGTGCTGCGTGATCTGCTGAATATTCCCAGCATTTTAGTGTTATACCTTACAGTTAGAAGGTGGTATACCTTTAAGAGACACGCACATGACATCACCCCATATCATAGACCTGTGGGTCTTAAAATCTCAGTCAACAACTGTGGCCACTTGAAGTGAGATATGCATGTTGGTGTTTAAAACCAGACAGCTTAGTCTTAGCCTGGATATTGAAATGCCTGTGACATTTTTGATTCGCTTATGGAATGGAGGAGGCACTGGCTGGGACAGCATTCATTGCCAGTCCTATGTTACAGGAGACAACATAAGGACTTGCCCCATCAAGAACAAATACTCTGCTGAAGGCAAAACTCCCGCGCCACAGTGACAGGTCAATTTCCAATTCCTTGCACCCATCAACTTCAGAATCCGAGTCACCATTTACACTGGTGTCATCGATTCGCTGATCAAATGTTTGACCTGGTTCAAATTTGTTTTAAATCTGTCTGGCAAATAAAAAAAATGGAGAGAAACAGGAAAGAGGCTCCAGATGTTATTGTGGATGCATCAAATTCCAGAACCGACTCGAGAGGGTGACGTTTAGAGTGTTTAACCCAGAGAGAGACCTGCGACAGGAGTGAGCTGCCTGAAAAGCAGAGCACATCTTTCAAAGCGGTGCTTTAGCAAGACGGGCGCCTTGAAAGGAATGCGTGTTTGCTCTGAAAGGCAGCCACACTCACTCAGGGTTCTTAACAAAGCAGCCGTGGGGCCACTAAATCGGAATGAGGCTGTGACCGAGTGACTGCTGCATTTTGCGTTGTCGGGTGGGTGGGGTGGGGAGGCGAGGTATCTGCAGTCTGCAGGGTTGACATATCTGCACGCTGTTAGAAAGCATATCAACGGGCTTGTTTTCTTGAAAAGAGAATGAGGCAAGTCTGTGTTTGTGCAAATGCCTGGTTCGCTTTCCAGTCCGAAATGAAGCAAGACCTTTGAACACCTTTAACTCATTGCCCAGCGTCGACATTAGTGTATCCAAATGGGGAACACTGACTGGTCTCTCCTGTCTGACACTGACACAAAGAAAGGGTCAAAGTCTTAGACAGTCTCATCAATTTTATCAGTCCTCTACATCTCTACAAATGGTAGATGGATTAAAATGCTCAAACTATAAAACCTTTTCTTAAAAAAAGATTTTGCGATTTACATCTGAAAGAACTGAAACCAACATGATTTTGAGATGCTGGTGTTGGACTGCGGTGTACAAAGTTAAAAAAAATCACAACACCAGGTCATAGTCCAACAGGTTTAATTGGAAGCACACTAGCTTTCAAAGCGCTGCTCCTTAATCAGGTGATAGCTAGGAAACAATTTTTAGGCACAGAATTTATAGCAAAAATTTAGTGTAACTGAAATTATACATTGAAAAATACCTTGATTATCTGTTGAGTCTTTCATCTGTTTGAATACCATGATAGTTTCACTTCTTTCATATGTAAATCACAAAAACCTTTTTTAAAAAAGGTTGCATTCTCAGGTTAGCTGTAACAATGGGTGTCAGCTAGACAATATGTTGAAGGTGTTTGCATCACAGCATAGACAGAGAACACATGGGGCTAAGGTTGATTCTAATCTAAAAACGGAGATAACAGAGCTTTACATGAACTCATGCAGTTTTTGAGCAGACTACAATGTAACTCTGCAAGTACAAATTCACCCCACAAAATATATGTGTGCATGTGGGTCTTTGTCTGTCTGTGCGTGTCTGTCTGGGTTGGGGGTTGTGAGTGGAAGAGAGTGTATATGTGTGTGGAGGGAGTGTAGAGTGTCTTAAGTTTGAGGGGATGCATGTGAGAGTGTATGAGAGTGTCTGGGGTGGGGGTTGTGAGTGTCTGTGAGAGAGTGTATGTGTGTGCAGGAGTGTAGAGTGGTCTAAGTCTCTGAGACGATGCCTGTGTGAGTGTGGGAGTGTGTGTGTCTGTAAGAGTGTGTGTCCGTGTGTGTGTGTGTATAGGAGTGTGCGTGTGCGCGCGCACGTGTAGTGCAATGGGGTAAACTGTAATGTGACATGACCCCAAGGTCCCGGTTGAGGCCCTCCCTATGGGTACCGAACTTAGCTATCAGCCTCTGCTCGGCCACTTTTCTCTGCTGCTTGTCCCAAAGTCCACCTTGGAGGATGGTCACCCGAAGGTCCGAGGCAGACTGTCCTGGACCGCTGAAGTGTTCCCCAACTGGGAGGGAACACTCCTGTCTGTTGATTGTTGTGCGGTGCCCATTCATCTGTTGTTGTAGCCTTTGCTCGGTTTTCCCAATGTACTATACCTCCGGGCATCCTTGCCTGCAACGTATAAGATAGACAATGTTGGCTGAGTCACATGAGTACCTGCCATGTACGTGGTGGTCATTCTAAAAGATGAGACTTAACAAACAATGCAGGTCTTTTTCTATATAGAATTTCAGTTACATCACGCTGTAAACCTTTGCTATGAACTCTGTCTTACAATCTTATACTTGACAACCACCTGATGAAGGAGCAGTGCTCTGAAAGCTAGTGCTTCCAATTAAAAACTTGTTGGACTATAACCTGGTGTTGTGTGATTTTTAACTTTGTACACCCCAGTCTAACACCAGCATCTCCAAATCTATAAATCCTGTTTGTCATAAGTAGGGGACTACCATTGCCCACTCAGTCCAGACTTGCCTTATTTCAGGGGACTTCTACACTGGGTGACAATATCAAAGTTAACCAGATAGGCTAGGAGTTCAACAATCTCAATTTGCATTTATGTAGCACCTTTGAAATGGTAAAACATCCCAAGGCACTTAATACTGAGCCACAGAGGGGATAGCTAACCCATAATCAGGGTAAAGATGTAGGTTTTAAAGAGTTTTGAGGAGGGAAGCCAGGAGGACGGTTTGAGGGAGGGAATTCCAGGTTTCAGTTCCTAGTTTGCCAACAGTGGAACAATGGAGGCTTATAAAATGGAGTAATGCTGAGATTTGAGTGTTGCAGGCTGGATGAGGTTACAGAGACAGGGAGGGGTGAGCCTCAGAACATTGTAAATTTCTGATCCACTTTTTTCAAACAATCGAGTCATTGCTTGGACTGGGAGTCACTCAGCGAACGCAGTAGAACATTGCGTCAAATGGGGTTTGAATTTGCAAATGGGGTTAACCACCTTAACCATCTGCTGATAAAGGGTATCAGGAGCTGCTACATTGATGCTGTTTCCCAGGGTGTGGTGTTAATTTATAAATAGGATATTAATCATTCCCATGAATCAAACAATCTAAGCTTAAATGCAAGGATGTGTGGCTCACATGGACTTAAAGCTGTCACAATATCCCATTGAATGATAACCTAGATTTAAATATTTAAAAAAAAGAGTAAGCCAAATGATTAATTCGGAGTGTCATTACTTCAAGAGCTCTCACAGGCTAGATCTTCTACTTTGGTTAAACTAGCAGACAGTGATGGCAGACATGATAGGCATCTCACTGTCAATATTTATTTTTTGTTTACTGTTCACCCTCTCTTTTTATTCCTTGGTCTCATTTGAAGTACTGAAGCCACAAAACACAATCCAAATATTTGAAGTTACTGAACATCAATATTTGACTATTTTCTTTTATAATCCCCTCAGAGATACTGGCATTGAATAGTAAATTTGCACAATAATTTACACTATGCTGTGAATTACATTGGTAACAAACAGTTCAATTGATTTGTCTTCTTGTTTATATATGTTTAGGTGGGATACCATTTTAATACAAGGGAAACCTCCAAGTACTGGTAATGTGAGCCTGCAAGTGTCAATTTAAACTTTCCGACAAGATTATATCACAGCCCTGTTGCGAATCTTAAAGGGATTTATCTGCACATAGACATCCAACCCATCTCTTTTCATTTCCTTGTTATACATTAAAAAAGTACTATCTTTAGTTAGAAACCACAACACCAGGTTATAGTCCAACAGGTTTAATTCGAAGCACTAGATTTCGGAGCAACGCTCCTTCATCAAGTGATTGTCGGCGCTCCCAAATCTAGTGTGCTTCCAATTAAACTTGTTGGACTATAACCTGGTGTTGTGTGATTTTTAAACTTTGTACACCCCAGTCCAACACCGGCATCTCCAAATCATATCTTTAGTTAGGAATTCTTCATAGGCTCCAGAGGCATTTGGTTAGCTCAGTTGCCGAGATGACTGGTCTCTAATGTAGAGTGATGACACCAACTGCATGGGTTCAACCCCCACACCAGCTGTGGTTACAATGAGGACCCTCCTTCTTAACCTTCCCCTCCCCCCCCCCCCCCCCACCCCTCCCCCCCCCCCCCACCCCTCCCCCCCCCCCCCCCCCCCCCCCCCTTGCCTAATGCATGGCAATCCTTGGGTTAAACTCACCACCAGCCATTATAGAGAGAGGACTATGGTAATTTAGGCTAAAGATTTTGAAGTGGGGAGGTGGGGGGGGGAAAAAAAGAGGGGTGAGAGAGAGAGAGTTCAGAGATGTGGGACAAAGATTATTATATAAAGAGTGGTAAGAGTCTGGAACGTGCTGCTAGGGGTGTTTAAAGAACGTTTAGATAAGCACATGAATATGAAAGGTATGGAGGGATATAGAAGGAAGAAGGGATTAGTTTCATTTGGTGTCAATGTTCAGCACAACATTGTGGGCCGAAGGGCCTGTTCCTGTTCTCTGGGCTTGAGAGATAAGACAGTGCCCCTAGAAAGTGGCTTATAATGTTTTGTAGGAATGGAAGAGCTAAGCCAGACCCCAACAAAATTACCAGCCAGAGCAATTAGTAAGAACATCAAGTACCACTTATTTATTTCCCAGGAAGCAATCACTTCACTGTTTCTAAGTATATCCCTCACAAAATTCTTTCGGCATCCCTTCACTAGCTACATGCACAGTCCCATTCTCACATTTAACCACACTGCTCATGTCTTTCCACTGAATCCTGGGAAAAACAAAGTGTGAACCCACCTTGAAGATGGAGATTTATACTGAATGATCTTTCTGCTAACTTCCACATCATTCAGACCACTTTGTAGCAAATGCTAAAAAAAAGTCACCTTTAAATTTTACAGCCAACTCTCCGAGCAACTGTTTGTCAACACAAAACAAAATGAGTAACATTTGAATACATTGGAATAGAGTAGAAACACATATGCACAGATTGGAGACTGACACACTCAGGGAACATGACCATAGCTAAAAATGATAGCTCCAAGAAAAATCATCTCATTCATTAAAGGATAGATGGAGTTATTTATGTTAGATTATGCTTTCATTGCAACCATTAATACTTCTGCTGCTACTAATAGGGAGCTGTTGGGATGGTGTCCTAAAGCTGCATTACAGATTTAAGTACCAACAGATGAATATTAACTATCCACCATTTTACTATTACTAGTGACCAAGTGCACAAGAGAGAAGGGTCACACAGAGTGACTAGTGTTAAATGCCCAGATTGTTGATCAAAAAACAGCCTGACAGAAAAGAAAGGCTGATCTTAAAAAGTACATTTAAAATGCTTGGCTCATGAGCAACAGGCCAATGGTTGTGATGCCTTTGGAGGAAAGGCTGGCAGTGTGTAGATGTGCAGGAGCACTGTTTCCCATAACAGACTATAACCAAAGTGACACCATATGGTTCCAGGCCACTGTTGTGTAAAGCTGTCTTAATATTGCTTACTGACGATATACGATGTAGAATAAAGAACAATACAGCACAGGAACAGCCCTTATGGAAGAAATAAAGCTTAACCTGTTTGGTCTAACTCAGAAAGCTGTCGGGAGGTTCTGCTTGAGCTACTCTTATTCATGAAGCCAGGCACCAGCTTTCAAATGTATAACTTCAGCTGTGTTGAAGATGCATCTTTCCTTAACATTTCTTAGCTCTGTTCAGTGTAAAAGATCTAACCATGCAATTTGACCAAGCAGACAGTTCTTCTTGGAAATTCCTCCTTCAAACAACAGGTGAGCAGTTGATTCACCTCATTATTTGCTGAATGCCTGGTTAAAACAAAGGACTGCAGATGCTGGAAACCAGATTCTGGATTAGTGGTGCTGGAAAAGCATAGCAGTTCAGGCAGCATCCGAGGAGCAGTAAAAATCGACGTTTCAGGCATTCAGGCTTTTGCCCGGTTGGCCATACAGAATGATGCCAACAGCACAGGTTCAATTCCCACAGCGACAGTAAGTGCCCCCTGTCCGAAAGTAGGGTGGTAATCTTCAGGTTAAAATTACCACCAATTGTCTCTTCTCTTTCTATAATGAGAGAGCAGCCCTTGGATTTGCAAGACATTGGTGAGACTAAAGCGTTGCGGTCCTAAGCCTACATAATGTTGCATTTCAGGGAGTTACTTAAATCACCACTGAACTCATTGTCTGGTCATCGATAAATAATATTTTGGGGTACAATCTGGTTCCTTAATGAGGCAGTAGAGTTAAAGATGCGTCTGTATTCTTTCATGCAATATACAGACAAAAGGAATTGGATTCCAAATATATGTTTCAGGTAGCTTATATCGTCAGTATTTTCCTAAGTCCTGTGTCTGTTTTGAACTTGGACAATATCCAAAACGAATTGAGACAAGCTGCCCACTAAAGAACATGCTTCAGTGCAAGAAAAAACTTCAACTGACATATGCATTGTTATAATCAATGATTTTCTGGTATTGAAATGTCATTGCAGATCTAGAGACTGGAGCAAATGCTCACTGCAATGCATCCCCTCTGCAATTTATAGTAGTCAAGGACAGTAGAACATTGGTGGAGAAGGTGAAGACATTTGGAGGTTGCTGAAAGGAGGTAAAGCTTTGATGAGTCAAGACTTCAGAAAGGTCTTCAACAGAGACCCAAATTAACGGAGGTTATGGCTGACTGGGAGCACGAGATACAGTCAGCTCTCTGATTAAGCGATGGTTCTGTTCTCATGCCATCCGAGTTCTAAGAAAATCGTGCAATGGCTGCATCATTTAAACTAATGGGGCCAGAATCGCATTATAGCCAACACAGGTAAGGAAAGTTCATCTTCCACAAACGACGGTCTAAATTCTTCAGTTGCATTAAAGCCAATTTGCATTGAAGAAACACGCATTTGTAGCAGAACAAACTGTACTGGGCCAGATTCAACAGTATTATCGCCATCTACCCCTGCACCATGTAGAATCTGTCCTTTGCCAATGACACTGACTCCCCGTGAGAGAAGAGGAGAAAGCTCACAAACATGTTTCGCCAAATAGTCTTGGTACATATTGTGGCAGCCCTGAACCAGTCTTGAAGCTGAATTCTCCATTAAGAATCCCGATAAATTGTTCATTTTCTATCTTTGCCTTTCCCTGCAGAAAGGCAGGAATCATGGGAGACGTAGATATGCTCTGCTGCCTGGCAGCCATCCTCATCCCAGCTATTAACATGATATCCTGATGTGGAGAAAGTGAGGACTGCAGACGCTGGAGGTCAGAGCTGAAAAATGTGTTGCTGGAAAAGCGCAGCAGGTCAGGCAGCATTCAAGGAGCAGGAGAATTGATGTTTCGGGCTTATGCTCCTTGAATGCTGCCTGACCTGCTGCGCTTTTCCAGCAACACATTTTTTCAGCTATGATATCCTGATGTCACATGCAGGAAGCTATACCTCTACTACAAAGGCTCAGCATGTTTCGGGAATGAAAGCCTTTGTGGTTCTCGTAAATGTAGGCCTCACATCTGGGGCCTGCATTAATAGAGGGCTGTAGGTCATAACACTCTGGAGCAAAATAATTCTGCAAGCAGTTGTTCCTGTCTGATTCATCTGTCCGAGTCATACAATCAGAGTTACACAGCTTTAAAACAGACGTTTCGGTCCAACTCGTTCATGCTGACCAGATATCCTCAACTAATCTAGGCACATTTTCCAGCACTTGGCCCCATATCCCTCTAAACCTTTCCTATTCATATACCCATTCAGGTGCCTTCTAAATGTTAGAATTGTACCAACCTACACCACTTCCTCTGGCAGCTCATTCCATACACACTACACCCTCAAGTCCCTTTTAAATCTTTTTCCTCTCACTTTAAACCTGTTCCATCTACTTTTGGATTCTCCAATCCTAAGAAAAAAGACCACCAACCCTATCCTTTTCTGTTATTAGCTTGAAGACTTTGATCAGATAACTCCCTAACCTTCTAAATCTTAGGAAAAAACTGATGTGCTTGAGTTAGGAGGTATAAGCTTGGAATCTTTCACTCTAAATAAATAGGAGACGGAATAAAGATTGGCTCCAGCATCACTCTTCACCAAGGTGGCTTTCTGTCATACAGTAGCAGATTGCTAAGTAGTAACACAATGTTTGAATACTCAATTTAATCTTCAGCAGCTTTACTATAACAATTTGATTAGATTACTTACAGTGTGGAAACAGGCCCTTTGGCCCAACAAGATCATACTGACCCTCCGAAGAGCAACCCACCCAGACCCATTCCTCTACATTTGCCCCTTCACCCAACACTACGGGCAATTTAGCATGGCCAATTCACCTAACCTGCACATTTTTGGACTGTGGGAGGAAATCAGAGCACACCCACGCAGACACGGGGAGGATGTGCAAACTCCACACAGTTGCCTGAGGCGGGAATTGAACCTGGGTCTCTGGCGCGGTGAGGCAGCAGTGCTAACCACTGTGCCACCCAAATCCCATCATGCCTTGCTAGGATAGCTTACCTGAACCCAGTGCACGGTGGCATTTAGAACAGGAAGTTGGAAACTGGGAAATAGTGTACAGTACCTTCATTATCTCCCGGCTCAATGACTTTTACATCTCTGTCACCAAGAATATGCAAAGTTAGAAGTCACACGATCCCAGGTTATAGTCCAACAGTTTACTTGGAAGTACAAGCTTTCAGAGTGCTTCTCCTTTGTCAGGTAGCCAGCTAGCAAGCTGACAAAGGAGCAGCGCTCCAAAAGCTAGTGCTTCCAAATAAACCCATTTGACAATAACCTGGTGTCATGTGATTTTTAAACTTTGCCCACCCCAGTCCAACATTGGCACCTCCACACCAAGAGTGGACATTAGTTTTGCAAAGTCCCGTCGGTTTGGCTGGAATACCTGAGCCTGTGATTTGTGACAATAAGCTGGTGATTTTATGGTCCCATGCCCATACAGTTCCAAATGAAGGAGATTTCTGAGTTCACCCGAATCAAGGACTTCGTTTGACCCATTGAATTTAGTGAATAAACTGAGATTGGGTCAGAGAGGTAACAGATCACAGGACTATACAACAACACTGTCGTGGTGGAAGGCTAACTTTCAAAGCTGGATAACCCAACTTGTGTTAACAAATCTACTTAAACCTTTTGATTGAAAATAAATCTTCCTAAGTAGAGGCAATTCTGAACTGTGATAGCTTCATGTAAATATCACGAATGACTCGTGCATTTACACATTGGAAGGAAATGCATTAAGGACTAAATAAATATAGTTTGGAAAATAATTTCCTGTTGCCTCCCACAACTCCATTAATGAGCGGATGGATAAAAATAGTCAAGACAGCACATCATTCCACAATATTAATTTACTTAATTGTGTTTGAGCTTCCACATTTCTCACAGCTGGGCCCTAATTTTCATGATTCATAGTGTATGTAGCCATTCAGGTAAGATGGATATGTTCACTTCGGAAGCAGAATATTTAATCAACTTGTTCAAAACGTTTCCACAGGAGCAAGTTTTGTAGCAACAGGCAGGACCGTCAGATACTTGAAGGGAACTAGCAAGTAATTCTTCCTGTCAATCCAGAAAATGTTGCCAAACATGGTTTAATTACAAGTTGAAAGCTGCTCTAGAGTTAAATGTGAACGTCACAGGTTCACTTACCTGGAGCATCACATCCTTGAGACAACGAAATTAACGCATGGACTTTCATAAACAGACTGAAATATAACCAGATCCTATCGGGAATTGCCCACAGGCATCGAAGCAGTAGTCAGGATCTGGGAAGAAAATAAATCAGAAGATAGAGAAGGCATCTAACAAAAGCACGATTACAATAAACGAGGGTCTTCAATATACAGATGGGGAAAAGGTTGGTCCTAATCTCAAAAGAAGGAATCCATGGAATGTCTACAAGATGGTTTTTCTGAGTGGCTCGCAATATATCTCACTGGGGAACAGGCAATTCTGGATTTGGTGATGTGTAATGAGGTAGATTCGATTAGGGAGTTTAAGGGGAAGGAACCCCAAGGGGACAGTGACCATAATATTAACCCTGCAGTTTGAGTGGGAGACGCTGGAATCAGATGTGATGGTATTACATTTGAGTAAAGGTAATGACAAAGACATGAGGGAGAAGCTGGCCAGAGTTGATTGGAAGGAGAGCCTCATAGAACAATAGAATATAGTGTGGAAGCAGGCCATTTGACCCATCAAGTCCATACTGACCCTCCCAAGGGCACACCACCTAAACCCACTGCCCCTTCCTATCCTTGTAACCCTGCATTTCCCATGGCTAATCCACCTAGCTTACACACCCCTGGATACTATTGGCAATTTAGCATGGCCAATCCACCTAGTCTGCACATCATTATGGGAGGAAACCAGAGCACCCAGAGGAAACTCAAGCAGACACTGGACAAATGTGCAAACTCCACACAGACAGTCGCCCGAGGCTGGAATCAAACCCGGGTCCCTGGCGCTGTGAGGCTGCAGTGCTACCCACTGAGCAGGTGCAGCAGAAATTCATCCTAAACAAGAAGAAACATATTCAGGGGAAGCTAAGGCAATCATGGTTGACAAGAGAAGTCAAGGACAGCATTAACACAAAAGAAAATGCATATCATGTGGTGAAGGTTAGTGGGAAGCCTTTAAAAACCAGCAGAGGATAACTAAAAAGCAATAACAAGGAAACAGATGAAATACAAGAGTAAGCTAGCTAGTAATATCAAAGAAGATTGCAAGAGGTTTTAGGAAAAAAAAATGGAGTTCAAGAGAGAGGCAAGAGTGGATGTTGCACAGCTGGAAAATGGGGCTAGAGAAGTAGTAATGGGGAACAAAGAAATGGCAGAGGAACTGAATAGGAACTTTATATCAGTCTTCACATTAGAAAACACCAGTAGCATACCAGAACTTCAAGAGAATCAGGAAGCACAGGTGAGTCTAGTGGCCATCACCAAGGTGGTGATACTGGGGAAGCTGAAGGGTCTGAAGGTGGATCAATCACCCAGTCCAGATGGATTGCACCCTCGAGTTCTGAAGTAGATTGTAGAGACATTGGTGGTGATCATTCAGGACTCATTGGAGTCAGGCAGGGTCCCAGTGGACCAGAAAACAGCTAATATAACATTCCAGTTTAAGGAGGGAGGGAGACAGAAGACAGGAAACTGTAGGCTAGTTAGCCTGACGTTGGTCATTGCTAAGATTTTAAAGTCCGTTATTAAGGATGAGATTGCAGAGTACTTGGAAGTGCATGGAAAAATAGGGCTGAGTCAGCATGACCTTGTTAAAGGGGTGTCACGACTGACAAACCTGATAGAATTCTGAGGAGGTAATGAGCAAGTTAGACAAAAGAGAACCAGTGGATGTGATCAATATAGATTCTCAGAGGACCTTTGACAAGGAGAAGAGCCCATGGTGTTGGGGAAAGGTGCTGGCATGGATAGAGGATTGGCTGACTCGTAGAAGGCAGAGTGTGGAGATAAAGGCATCTTTGTCAGAATGGCAGCTGGAGACTAGTGGAGTTCTGCACGGGTCTGTGTTGGAAACACACGATCCACATTACACAATGGTCTGGAGAAAGGAACTGAGGGCATTATTGACATTGTTGAGTGCAGATGACACACAGATAGGTGGAGACAGTATTGAAGTAGTGGGAGGCTTCAGATGACAGGCTAAGGGAGCAGGCAAAGAAATGCAGAAATTTAGCAAAGTGTGGATACGCACTTTGGTTGGAAGAATAGAGACATACTGTGGAATGTTTTCTAAATGGGGAAAGATTTCAGAAACCTGAAGCATAAAGGGACTTGGGAGTCACAGTTCAGGATTCTCTTTCAATTAATATGCAGGTCAGTTGGCAGTTAGGAAGGCAAATACTATGTTGCAATTCACTTTAAGGGGGCGAGAATACAAGAGCACATAGGTATTACTGAGGTTGTAAAAAGCTCTGGTCGGACTGCATTTGGAATATTACGTGCAGTTTTGGGCTCTTTATCTAAGGAAGGATGTGCTGGCATTGAAGGAGGTCCAAAGAACATTTACAAGAATGATCCCAGGTATGATGGGCTTGTCATAAAAGCGGTTGAAGACTCTAGGGGTCTTTAGATGATGGAATTTAGATGATTGAGGAGGGATCTGACTGAAACTTGGAATCCTGAGAGGCCTGAAGAGAATGGACCTACTGAAGATATTTCCATAAGTAGGAGAGACTAGGTCCTGAAAGCATTGCATCAGAGTGAAACAACAACCCTTCAGAACTGAGATGAGGAGGACTTTCTTTGACCAGAAAAAGGTGGTGTATCTGTGGAACTCATTGCTGCAGAAGGCTGTGGAGGCCAAGTCATTGAGTGTCATTAAATCAGAGGTAGAAAGGTTCCTCTTAGTGAGGGGATCAATGGCTACTGAGAGAAGGCAGGAGAATGGAATTGAGCAACAGACCAGTCACGATTGAATGGCGGAGCAGAGTTGATGGGTTAATTCTGCTCCTATGTCTTTTTATCTGATGTTTTCTTGAATGTCACAATTGAACCTGCTTTCACCACACTTCCAGGTAGGGCACTTCACACTAAGTACTCACTGTCTGAAAATGCCCTTTTCTCTCAAATCACATTTGCTTTTTTTGCAACACATTAAACTGGTGTCCCCTAGTTCTTGATCTTTTCTGGAGTGGGAACAGTTTCTTCTCATCTATTCCATCCAGACCTGTCATGACTTTGAAAACCTCAATCTCCTCTTAGTTTTCTGCTCTCCAATGAAAACAGTTTCTACTTTGCCAGAGTATCCTCACAACTGATATCTCTCATCCCTAGAAACAACATTTAACACCCTAATGCGTTTACATCCTTCCTAAAGGATGGTGTCCAGAACTGAAAGTAAAGGATGTTACCAATTCAGCTTAACGAACAAGAAAATGGACTTGCTACCAAGGAATTGACATCAGAAACTGTAAACAGTTTGAATCAGTCTTGATCCTGGATCTCAGTGTTGGAATATGGACACAGCTTGCAGGAGATTTACATTGTTTTAAACTTCCATACTTTGTGAAAAAGAGATTTTAGATGTTTAAGTCTAATGCTCAATGACTAAGTGGATCACTGAAATAAATTAAATAAAATTTTCACTTTTAGCTGAACTCTTAGCTGAACAGTTTTTTTCCCACAAAGTTAACTTTTCTTAAATCATTTACATACTGCCCAAACTGTGCAGAAAACCACAATTAAATAATTTGATGCTATATTGCACAAAATGATTCATAGTTTTGCACCTTCAAACAAGATAAACCCTACATAATACAATAAGCTTCAATCTGCAATTTGAGAGGGAGTGGGTACAATCGGAAGTGACAATATTTCAGTTGAATAAAGGGAAATATGGAGCTATGAGGGAGCAACTGGCCAAAGTTCAATGGTGCAATACCTTAACAGGGAAGACCGTGGAGGAACAATGGCAGATATTTCTGTGTATAATGCAGAAGTTGCAGGATCAGTTCATTCCTAAAAGGAAGAAAGATCCCAGGAGGAGACATGGGCGGCCGTGGCTGACGAGGGAAGTAAAGAAACATGTAAAGTTAAAAGAGAAAATAAGTGGGAAAACTGAGGACTGGGAAGCTTTTAAAGAACAACAGAGGATTAAGAAGGAAATACGCAGAGAAAAAAATGAGGTACGAAGGTAAACTGACCAAGAATATAAAGGAGGATAGTAAAAGCTTTTTTAGGTATGTCCAAGGCAAAAAAATGGTTAGGACAAAAATTGGGCCCTTGAAGACAGAAACAGGGGAATATATTACTGGGAACAAAGAAATGGCAGAGGAATTAAATGGGTACTTCAGATCTGTGTTCACTGGGGAAGACACAAGCAATCTCCCTGAGGTAACAGCGGCTGAAGGACCTGAACTTAAGGGAATTTATATTTGCCAGGATTTGGTGTTGGAGAGACTGTTAGGTCTGAAGGTTGATAAGTCTCCGGGACCTGATGGCCTGCATCCCAGGGTACTGAAGGAGGTGCTCGGGAAATCGTGGATGCGCTGGTGATTATTTTCCAGAGTTCAATAGAATCGGGGTCGGTTCCTGAGGATTGGAGGGCGGCTAATGTTGTGCCACTTTTTAAGAAGGGTGGGCGGGAGAAAGCAGGAAATTATAGACCAGTTAGTCTGACCTCAGTGGTGGGAAAGATGCTGGAGTCTATTATAAAGGATGAAATTACGGCACATCTGGACAATAGTAACAGGATAGGACAGAGTCAGCATGGATTTATGAAGGGGAAATCATGCTTGACTAATCTTCTTGAATTTTTTGAGGATGTAACTCGGAAGATGGACGAGGGAGATCCAGTGGATGTAGTGTACCTGGACTTTCAGAAAGCTTTTGATAAAGTCCCACACAAGAGGTTAGTGAGTAAAATTAGGGCGCACGGTATTGGGGGCAAAGTACTAGATTGGATAGAGAATTGGTTGGCTAATAGGAAACAAAGGGTAGTGATTAACGGCTCCATTTCGGAATGGCAGGCAGTGACCAGTGGGGTACCGCAGGGATCCGTGCTGGGACCGCAGCTTTTTACAATATATGTTAATGATATAGAAGATGGTATCAGCAATAACATTAGCAAATTTGCTGATGATACAAAGCTGGGATGGAAGGGTGAAATGTGATGAGGATGTTAGGAGATTACAGGGTGACCTGGACAAGTTAGGTGAGTGGGCAGATGCATGGCAGATGCAGTTTAATGTGGATAAATGTATGGTTATCCACTTTGGTGGCAAGAACAGGAAGGCAGATTACTACCTCAATGGTATCAAATTAGGTAAAGGGGCTGTTCAGAGAGATCTGGGTGTTCTTGTCCACCAGTCAATGAAGGCAAGCATGCAGGTACAGCAGGTCGTGAAGAAGGCTAATAGCATGCTGGCCTTCATAAAAAGAGGAATTGAGTATAGAAGCAAAGAGGTGCTTCTGAAGCTGTACAGGGCCCTGGTGAGACCACACCTGGAGTACTGTGTACAGTTCTGGTCTCCAAATTTGAGGAAAGACATTCTGGCTATTGAGGGAGTGCAGCGTTGGTTCACGAGGTCAATTCCTGGAATGGCAGGATTGCCTTACACGGAAAGACTGAAGCGACTGGGCTTGTATACCCTTGAGTTTAGAAGACTGAGAGGGGATCTGATTGAAACGTATAGGATTATGAAAGGACTGGACACTCTGGCAGGAGGAAACATATTTCCGCTGATGGGTGAGTGCCGAACCAGAGGACACAACTTAAAAATACGGGGTAGACCATTTAGGACAGAGATGAGGAGAAACTACTTCACCCAGAGAGTGGTGGCTGTGTGGAATGCTCTGCCCCAGAGGGCAGTGGAGGCCCAGTCTCTGGATTCATTTAAGAAAGAATTGGATAGAGCTCTTAAAGATAGTGGAGTCAAGGGTTATGGAGATAAGGCTGGAACAGGATACTGATTGGGAATGATCAGCCATGATCATATTGAATGGCGGTGCAGGCTCGAAGGGCTGAATGGCCTACTCCTGCATCAATTGTCTATTGTCTATATTCCTTGGTGGTCAGTATAATGGAGAAAGTGAGCACTGCAGATGCTGGAGGACAGAGTCGAGAGTTGGAGCTGGAAAAGCACAGGTCAGGCAGCATCAGAGGAGCGGGAGAGTTGATGTTTCGGGCATAAGCCCTTCTTCAGGGCCCTTTATCCTGATAAAGGGCTTATGCCCGAAACGTCGATTCTGCTGCTCCTTGGATGCTGCCTGACCTGTTGTGTTGCTCAGTGTAATGGCTGAGTCACCCTATCCCCATTGAGCAATCAAATTTGAATAAAAGTTAACCTTCTGCACTTGCAGCAGCATTTTATTTGGATGGAATGTATTGCTCCCACCTTTCCTAGAACAATCCCGTCATTTTAAATGAATGTCCATTACTTCTTTTTCCATTCCTGTCTTACCATATATGTCCAATCAAAAGGAGCAGCCATGAGACTTGTTTGAAGGTAATCTTTAGCATGACCACTAGGAGGTGCAAAGACAGGAATGGCATAGCACCATTCTCCCCTTATTTTTAAATCAGAAATGTTTACTTCTTTCAATTACCTCAATCAAAAACTGCATTAAAACTGAATTCAGATTGCCCCGAAAACCCTAGGCAAAATAAGTAAGCCCGTGTAGTTAATTTCCTAACCAGTAAATCTTAGAAATGAATTAACAAGAATTCCACACCACGGTACCACACATCCTTTTTAGCTTTGTCGGCCATGATTTTTCCTGGGTCTCCTATAACGGTAAAAATGGCGTGATGTTAAGCCAGTTTTTTGGGTTCAAGAAGGCAGCTCACCACCACCTTCTCAAGGGCAACTAGGGATAGGTAATAAATACTGGACCAGCCAGCGACACCCATATCCCACAGACAATTAAAGTCTGGTCCATTTTGTGACACTTCAAATGAAATAGGACATAAATAGTGGCTACTATGTATACATCTTAACTATAAAAGGACTGAAGTTATGAGCGTGTGGCGGAGTCATTGAGTCACAGTGATTTTCAGCTTTGTTCCAACCCCATCCATGCCAACCAGATATCCTAAATTAATCTAGCCCCATTTGCCAGTATTTGGCCCGTATCCCTTTAAACCCTTCCTATTCACGTACCCATCCAGATGCCTTTTAAATGCTGCAATTGTACCAATCTCCTTAATTTCCTCTAGCAGCTCATTCCATACATACACCACCATCTTCATGAAAAGGTTGCCCCTTTTAAATCTTTCCCCTCTCACCCTAAACCTATGCTTTCTAGTTCTAGACGCCCCCACCCCAAGGAAAATACATTGTCTATTTATCCTATTCATGCCTCTCATGATTTTATAAATCTCTGTATGATCACCCCTCAGCTTCTGATGCTCAAAGGAAAATAGCCCCAGCCTATTCAGCCTCTCCCTATAGAGCTAAATCCTCGTAAATCTTTTCTGAATCCTTTCAAAATTTCATAACCACTTCTGGTGAGGAGACAAGAATTAAACACAGTATCCAAAAGTTCTATTGTCAATGCACTCACCAATAAAGGCACACATACCAAACACCTTCTTCACTATCCTATCTGTCTACGATTCTGTGTTATTGTTATGGTAGACTCTGTATTCCTGATGAAGGGCTTTTGCCCGAAACGTTGATTTTACTGCTCCTCGGATGCTGCCTGAACTGCTGTGCTTTTCCAGCACCACTCTAATCTAGACTCTGGCATTCATAGGTGACCCATTGCTTCAGCAAGAGTCAACAGTAATTAGAGAATGTGGCTTGCTTGGAGAAGGAGATTGAGGGCAGATTTGATGATTGTGAACAAAATCTAAACATTTCTGGAAAGAGACACAAAGCTTTTTGGCTTGCTCGCATCAGAACTGACACACAAAAACCAAACTTGGAAAGTAAATTTAAACAGTTTGGGAAGAGGGTTGGTCCATGGCTGGTATGGAGTTCGAAAGGGATGTTATAACTATCAATCAACCCAGACCAGTAGATACTGATTGGTCAGAGTGTTTCCAAGGGAATGAAACAAGGACTGGCAGTCTCCCTAAGCCCATTCTGAATGAAACCTGTGCAATGCATGGACAAGTTCCTTTCACCAACATTGACACACATCTTCCTGTACTATGTATGTAGCCTCTGGCATGAGAAGTTCCGATAATCTAAAATTGATTTACAAATGTAATTCTTTAGATAAAATCATTCAGCAAATGTTGTCCAATGAGAATTCTTGATGAAGGGCTTGTGCCCGAAACATTGATTCTCTTGCCCCTCAGATGTTGCCTGACCTCTTATGCTTTTCCAGCATTCACTCTCGACCCTCAAATATTATATTCGTTTGTATGTTCATAACAGGCAGCTTGGGCTTGTAAAGCACAGAGCACTCACTGAATAATTCTGATTGCACTAAATAATTCAGTAACCTCAGTCAGAAATGTACAGCATGGAAACAGAATCTTCAGTCCAACTCATCCATGCTGATAAGATTTCCTAACCTAATCCTGTCCTATTTTCCAGCAAGTGGCCCACATCCTTTTAAATCCTTCCTATTCATGTATCCATCCAGATGTGTTTTAAAGTGTTCTAATTGTATCAGCCTCCACCACTTCCTCGGGCAGCTCATTCCATACATGCACTACCACCTGCATGAAAACGTTGCCCATTAAGTCTCTTTCAAATTTTTCCTCTCACCCTAAACCTATTCCCTCTAGTTCTGGACTCCCTCTCCCCAGGGAAAAGACTGTCTATTTTGTCTATTTACCCTATCCATGCCCCTGATTAATTAGTGTTACCTTTCCAAGTTTGGTTACTGGAGTAAAGACTGCAAGATGAAAAGCTTCATCATGTATGAAAAGCAATTAAGTGCGCAAAATTATGATGGATTGTTATCAGGTAGATAAACGAAAGCTGTTCCCATTAACTGATGCTAGAAGGGCAGCATGGAAACATACCCTTCACTCCAACATGTCCATGCCAACCAGATATCCTAAATTAATCGAGTCCTGTTTGCCAGCATTTTACCTGTATCCCTCAACCTTTCCTGTTCATATACCCATCCGGATGCTTTTTAAATATGTCATTGTACCAGCCTCCACCACTTCCTCTGGCAGCTCATTCCATACACGCACCACCCTCCGCAAGAAAAAGTTGTCCCTTTTAAATCTTTCCCTTCTAACTTTAAAACTATGCCCTTTAGTTTTGAACTTCCCTACCCTGAGGAAAAGACCTTAACTATTCACTGTATCCATGCCCCTCATGATTTTATAAATTTCAATCAGGTAGCCCCTCAGCCTCTTACAATCCAGCAAAGTAGCCCCAGTCTATAAGGCCTTTCTGTGTAGCTCAGACCCTCCAAACCGGGCAACATCTTTGTAAATCTGTTCTGAACCCTTTTAAGTTTCACAACATCTGTCCTAAAGCAGGTAGACCAGAATTGAACACCATATTCCAAAAGTGGCCTTACCCATGTCCTGTACAACCACAACATGGCCCCCCAGCCCCTATAATCAATGCTTCTTTAGTGACATTGTGTCTCTAAACTTATATTGAGTTCCTTTGCTAACCTGACCATGAACAACATCCAAGCTTTGGAAAGTGGAAATTAAGTAGTTGGCTCCGTTTTGTTAAGTCTGTGACAAAAGATCATTTGAATCAATTATTTTGGGCCGTCTGTTTTATTGACTGCAGCAAG
This sequence comes from Chiloscyllium punctatum, assembly GCF_047496795.1. NCBI lineage: Eukaryota > Metazoa > Chordata > Chondrichthyes > Orectolobiformes > Hemiscylliidae > Chiloscyllium > Chiloscyllium punctatum. Next base: position 103,067,829 of record NC_092749.1, on the reverse strand, counting down.
GTTGCGATGGGAGAATTTGTCATGAGGCAGGTGAATTTCTGCAGCAGTCAAATAAAAACAAAAAAAGAGAAAAACAACTACAAGTACGAACGCAACTGGCATTGGAAAATTGTTCCCAAAAAAACCAAGCTGGAATAGGTGCAGCATTGTCCTCTCTTACTAATAGAGGTTATTACCATCAGCTGAGAAAATTAATTGCAATGGTAACCAATACCTGTAGAGTTTGCTGAGTGCACGATATTTTTTTCAATACTCTGGGAGCTACTGGTGCCAATTGAGCAACTAAATTATCCTTGTTTCTCTTGGTCACGGCTCTGGGTCTCTCTGCTCAGCTGATCCCTTCTGTGGTTACAGCTCCTTAGATTCTGGGATCAGAGACCTTCCTGGACCCTTGGAGTCAGCTGTGGGATTGCAATCAAGCAGCCAATATTGCAAGCCTCCGATTGAACAGACATGCAGACTCACTATGCTGTGAGAGCTATTGCTCATAATGACTGTTGCTGTTATGTCCAGTTTAAGTGTAGGAAACAGAGACTGCTGATGGAGGAAAACCACTTCCTGGTCTAACGAGAAGAGGCTCTTCTAGCGCACAGGCAGCACAGTGGCTCAGTGGTTAGCACTGCTGCCTCCCAGCACCAGGTAGCCAGGTTGGATTCCACCCTCGGGTGGCTATGTGGAATTTGGACATTGAGTGGGTTTGCTCAGTGCTCTGGTTTCTTCCCACAGTCCAAAAATGTGTGGGTTAGGTGGTTTGACTATGCTAAATTGCCCATAATGCCCAGGGATGTGCAGGCTAGGGGAATTAGCCAGGGTTGCAGGGATTGGGTAGGAGGGTGGTTCTGAGTAGGATGCTCTTCAGAGGCATGGTATGGATGCAATGCTCCGAATGGCCTGCTTCCACTCTGTAGGGATTCTATAATCCAGTTGGAATAGAAGTGATGTGCAGGGATATGGGAAAAGATAGGAAAAGGGTGGGAGTCCCTACCTCTGGGCTAGAAAATGTGAGTTCAAGTCCCAACTGCTCCAGAGGCAGCTCATACCACTCTGAACAGGCTGATTCACATTATTTAGAATCAGTGCAGACACAATGGGCTGAATGGCCTCCTTCTGTCTCGTAATGATTCTGTGATTCAGTTGATTACATGTTGGTAACTTGGTACAGGTTACATTGATTATAAATAGACGTTGTGACAGAGACTTTGAGAATGACCAGAAGTTAGCTCTCACTCTTTCATTCATGGGGGAGTGAAGGTATGGCAAGCTGGGCCAGCATTTATTGCCCATCCCTAATTGCCCCAGAGGGCAGTTAAGAGTCATCCAATTGCTATGGGTCAGGAATCACATGTAGGCCAGACCAGGTAAAGATGGCTGTTTCTTTCTCCAAAAGGGCTTTAGTGAGCCAGATGGGCTTTTCCAACAAATCAACAATGGACATAGTGAGACTCTTAATTCCAGTTTTTTATTGAATTCAAATTCCACCATTTCCCATAGCAGGATTCAATCCCATGTCCCCAGAGCATTACCCGAATCCCTAGCTTAACAGTACAGTGATAATACCATTGTCTCCCCCTTAAAAGATCCAAAGATGTTCTCTCTAGGAGTACATATAACATAGTCATTGTGGGTGGTGTTTATGGCTGTCATCTGTATTAACCTTTTCAGACCCACATCACTTGTCTCTGTATGCTGTTGTTTTAGCTTCACAACTCAATACACCATTAAACTGCCAATGGAAAAAAACTAGTTCCAGCAAACTCACACAGATGCCCACACAAATGTTTGCATTTTATATGAGATACTTAATATCAGAAAGGCAAAATTATAATAAACTGCAAAATGCTAGATAATGTGAAGTGTTGAAATTTTCTGGAAAAATGTCTTCAAGGAAAAGTTATATCTCTTTCTAAATTTGCAAGCCCACCCACTCAATCCATATTGCCCTGGGGTTTAGTTTTGACCTCTGCAGTTCAAGTTGTGAAATATTAGACAGGCACATTCTCCCAGGGTCTGCACAAGTTTCCTCCCACAATCCAAAGATGTGCAGGCCAGGTGAATTGGCCATGCTAAATTGCCCATAGCGTTAGGTGCATTAGTCAGGGGAAAATATAGGGTAGGGGAATGAGTCTGGGTGGGCTACTCTGGAGGGTCGGTTTGGACTTCTTGGGCCGAAAGGCCTGTTTCCAAACTGTAGGGAAGCTAATCCACCACTTCCTCTGGCAGTTCATGCCATACAGGCACCACCCTCTGTATGAAAGTGTTGCCCTTTGGATGAAGGAGAAAATGGTGGGGAAAAGGAGGAAATATTCACTCCCCCTGGCTAGGTTGTAACAGTGGTCTAACTAATTCAAGTTAGCTCAGCAGCTAGTTGGACTTAGCAAATGCTCACATACAATGGTCAAATAATCTGTTTTCTATGATGCGGATTAAGGAATAGACATTAGATACAACACAGGAGATAACTTGCTGCTCTTCTTTGAAATAATAACTTGGGATCTTTAGCATCTGAGCAGATAGTTTCTCTGGTCTAATCCTAAAGCATTTTGTATGGTATGAGCTGCCTGTACTGCATGCAAAACAAAACTTTTCACTGTACTTAGGTACATGTGACAATAATAAATCAAATCAGTTGAAACGCTGGGTACCTAAATCTAAAGGATGGCACCTCTTGTTTCACAACACTGGTGCCTCAGCCCAAGTTTGTTGCCCTCAAGATAAAATCATAAAGCCCCTATACTGTGGAAGCAGACCATTTGACCCGTTGAAGAGCAGCCCACTGAATCACCCTGCGTTTCCCATGACCAATTCACCTAACCTACCCATCTTTGGGCTGGGGGAGGAAACACTGATAGAACATGCAAACTCCACACACACACACACAGTCACCCAAGAATGGAATCAAACCCAGATCGCTGGGCACTGAGAGACAGCAGTGCTAACCACTGAGCCACTGCACAGATCTAACACAGGAGTCAAACTGGGAACCTTGGATTTCAGAGGAGAGTGGGTCACTGACTGAGATGTGAAACTGACATTTAAGCTTTGAGCCAGGTTTTCTAATAATGTTGAAGGAGTTGATAGATTTCCCTTGACCCATTCAGCTCCTGTGGCAGATGCAAACCCATGTTAAAATCAAGGCAGAGAACACAAGAGGAAACCCAGATCATTCTGAGTCACAGGTCAGCTGCTTGACAACAATTAATTTGAGAATGTTAGGCCCTGAGGATCAAAAGGTTATTTTGACCTCACATTGGTCACCTGATGGCTGATATATTGGGATAAACAATACTTCTCTTCCAGGTTTATTCTGGGGAGAGCACTCATTCTGAAGTGACAGATTAACTGAATGAGCCATTTGTTGACTGACAAGAACAATGATTAGAAAGAACCTCGTCTAAAGATGGCCTTGGACTCAGAATGGCATGAGCATTTTATTGCAGCAGTATTATTTATCAGCAGTGATGGGTTTAAATCTAAAGGTTAAATGCCCAAGCATGTTTTTTTCAAGATTCTTACACAATCACATTAAAATGAGTACCAATGATGCTACAATTTGAGCTATCCTTGTGGTATGTTGGGAATCAATTATTAGCGACATGATTTTATTTCAATTGTTTTAGCTGCAAAATTTCCAGCAGCTTATTTTGACATTTTTTTTAAAAACCAGGGGAAAACAATTGCCTTGGTTGCTATGATAGGGTTCCCAACTCCTCCAGGCATGGCCTCGTGTCTCTAAGGATTGAAAACTCATGGTCCAGGACACTGCAGTGTGTAACTCTGGAGAAAAATGTGCAACATTTAAGACAATCGATTTCTTTGTCATTTTCTTTGACCAACTTAGACCAAGACAATAAAAATATTGAAAAATGGGAAAATTGCCTGTTAGGCTGACCTTTATTAATGGAGTCTTTCCTTTCTAATTTGATGCAGACAGGCAGTGCATCACAAGTTGCATGTGTTGAACAACCAATAGCTGCCCCTGAGACAAGTCGCAGATAGACAGGATCGTGAAGATACGCTTGCCTTTATTGGTCAATGCATTGAGCATAAGAATTAGGAGGTCTGGCTGGAGTTGTATAGGACATTGGTTGGGCTGCTCTTGGAATACTGTGTTCAATTCTTGTCTCCCTGCTATAGGAATGATGTTGTGAAACTGGAAAGGGTTCAGAAAAGATTTATAAGAATGCTGCCAGGGTTGGAGATTTGAGCTATAGGTAGAGACTGAATAGGCTGGGGCTGTTTTCCTTGGAGCGTTGGAGGCTGAGGGGTGACCTTATAGGTTTATAAAATCATGAGGGGCATGGATAGGATAAATAGTCAAGTCTTTTCCCTGGAGTAGAAGAGCCCAAAACCGGAGGGTATAGATTGAAGGTGAGTGGGGAAAGATTTAAAAGGGACCCAAGGGGCATGCAGAGGGTGGGGTGTGTCTGGAATGAGTAGCCAGAGATGGTTTAGATTAGATTTCCTACAGTGTGGAAACAAGCCCACACCGACCCTCTGAAGAGCAACCCACCCAGACCCATTTCCCCTCTGACTAATGCACCTAACACTACAGACAATTTAGCATGGCCAATTCACCTGACCTGCACATCTTTGGACCGTGGGAGGAAACCTACACAGACACGGGGGGGGGGGGGGGGGGTGGGAGGAGGAGGTGGCTGGTACAATTACAACGTTATAAAGGTACCTGGGTGGGTATACAAATAGGAAGGGGTTAGAGGAATATAGGCCAAATGTTGACAAACAGGATTGGACTAATTTAAAATATCTGGTAGGCATGGATGAGTCAGACCAAAGGCTCTGTTTCTGTGCTGTCCATCTCTATGGCTCTATGTCAAGTGATCAACTCTTGAAGAATACATTCAGAGTTGACAACTCTATGCTATGATCAAAAAAAGTGAGAATCTCTTTCAGAGGATAACTCCCTGTTGATATGTCTCATGCCGCTTTAGGACATGTTTGACCACTTCATTGAAAATAACGATCAAAGGAACACTTTAAGGTGAGATCATAACCATTCCAGTCCAACACACCTGATATAGTCACCCAAAGTGGAACTAGAATGACTGGTACTTCCCTTTTCATAGCAGTTTTCACAAGGCATATCAATGACTGAGTGTCTGACTTTGCAAGACTTCAAAAGGATATTAAATTACTTGCCCGTTCTATTTGTAACCAGGAGTCATGTAGGATGGTAAAGGAATGGGCTAGGACGCAAAGAAGGCAAATTCTAATCAAACCTGGGGTTTCACATACGGCCAAGTCAGAATGCAACTTCCAACGGGCCTTTCCAATTCTATCAGCCTGAAGGAATTCAGTTCCTTTTGCCTTGACCGCATTAGGGATCCAGTTTATGTCTAGCAGTGGGTATACCTTGTCAACCAAGGCATTAGTGACATCCAAGAGATCAAAATGTAGATGCTGCCAGAGAACTCTGTGATAAGATCAGTAAAGCTGCCCAGATCCTCAAAGAAGGGGGATCCTACTGGGAAGTGGGCAACAGTGAATGGAAATAGTATCTGATGAGCAAGAGTGGTGACAGGTGTGAATTGGAGCTGGGCAGGGGGGGAGGGGGGGGTGAAAAGAATAATGTAGATGGCAGTTGGGCACGAGAGTGTTTAACATCATGGGGTTGACTTAGGTGCCTGGGAATAAGCTGCTGGCCAGTCACCCCACATTCTGGGAAAGGGTCAGTGGTAGAGTTATTGCCTCCTGTGGGTCAAGTACTGGATCAGTGAGGATCAAGGTGTAATTCATGGGAAGAGGTGCAGTGCTCAGTATCTCACATAGCAGCAGAAAGAAATCTATCAAAGCAGTGCTTCTCTTCCCTGCCTATCAGTTGTATTTCACATTTAAAAAAACATTCCAATTATTCTTCTCTCAGGATGTTTAGCCACTGTCCTGTTTGGTAGCACCATTGCCTATGTTCTTTACTCTGCGATGACCAGAACCATTCTACATGCCCATAGAAACAAAACAAAACAGTATAGTACAGAAGGAGATCTCTTGGCCCATTGGTCCTGTGCCAACTCTTTTGAAGAGCTAGCCAGTTCACCCCACTGTATAGCTCTCTCCCCATACCCTGCAATTCTTTCCCTTTCAACTATTTCCCATCCAATTTCTTTTTGAATGTGACAATTAAATCTGTTTCTACTGCTCACTGTACTCCAAGTATGATTCCACATGCTGTGAAATCATGTTAAATTTGTGTCCTCTAGCTATCGAAATGCCATTTGCTTTGTCTAAATCCTTCACGATTCTAAACATGGAGAAAGGGAGGACCGCAGATGCTGGAGATCAGAGTCAGAAAGTGTGGCACTGGAAAAGCACAGCAGGTCAGGCAGCATCGAGGAGCAGGAGATCAAACATTCCTGATGAAGAGCTTATGCTTAAAACGTCAACTATCTGGCTCCTTGGGTGCTACCTGACCAGCTGTGCTTTTCCAGCACCACACTTTTTGACTATGATTCTAAACATCTCAATCAAATCTCTACTGAGCCATCTTTGCTTAAAAAGGAGCACAATTGCAGCTTCTCCAGTCAATCCATGTAAATGTACCATTGCTGGAACCATTCTAGTTAATTGCTTTGGAACCACAATCAAAGTCTTTGTGCCCTTCCTACAATGTTGCATCCAGAATAAAGCACAATATTTAAGTTAAGGCTGAATAAATTTTTTTGAAGATTGAGAATAACCTTTGTATTCAGCCTCTATTTATAAAACCAAAAAAGGTCCCTTATGGTTTCATTAATAGCTGATAGATCATAGAATCCCAACAGTGTGGAAGCAGGCCATTCAGCCCAACTGACCCTCCGAAGAGCATTCCACCTAGACCCAACCACCCCCCACTTTAACCCCGCATTTCCCATGGCAAACCTACCTAGTCTGCATATCCCAAACTATCACTTTCATCTACCTATTCCCAGCTACCTTCCCCCCCTGCCCCAGGCCCCTCCCGTTTCTCTCTCCACCCCCTTGGCCCACAAGCCTAATTCCTGATGAAGGGCTTTAGCCTGAAACATTGATTCTCCTGCTTCTCAGATGCTACCTGGCCTGCTGTGCTTTTCCAGCACCACACAATTCTGATCTCAAATATCTGCAATCCTCACTTTCTCCCAATATTGTGAATTGTGAGGATGGATGGGGAGATGGGTCCACACATTCTACAGCAGCTAGTAAAATATAATTCACTTTATAAAATCTGGAATTGGAACTTAGTGTCTGTAAAGGTGACCACAAAACTATAATTGACAGAAAACCATTTTGTTTACTCATGTAAGGAAAGAAATCTACCATCCTTATCTCGGGCTGGATTACATGTGACTCCAGACCTACGGTAAAATAGTTGTTTCTTTACTGTTCTCTGAAACGACTGAACAAACCAAACCACTCAGTTCAAAGGCGATTAGGGATGGACAGCAAATGCTAATCTTGTCAGCGACTGACACATCCTGTAAAAGAATAAAGGGGAACAAAAGACTTCAAGAGAACACAGACTAGCTGGTGAAATGGTAACAAACGTAAGCAAATGAAATTTACTGCAGTGAATACGTGAGGTGATACAGTTTGGTTGGAAGAATGAGAGGAGGTGAAACAAAATGGAGGGTTCGATTCCTCAGTGGGCATAGGAACAGAAAGGTCCGGGAGTAAGTGAACACAAATCAGTCAAAGACAAGGTCAAGCTGAGAAAGTGGTTAAAAATGCACATACAAGCCTGTGTGCTTTATAAATAAAGCCGTAACATAGAAGAGCAAGCAGTGCTCAGGTCTCAACTTTAGCATTGTGTCCGGTTCAATGGTGGGGATTGAACTCCCATCTTTTGCCAGTGGGAATTCCTGATGTGTTTTCTTTGGAGCAGGTTCCATCAGGTTTTGTTCCCAATTTGTGCTCTCCTGAGTCTTTTACAATGGTTCTCCATCCTAGACCTTGAGGGGATTAAAAGTTAATGTATTTTCTATCTTTAGAAGTAGGTATTAAACCCCACCCCTTTCTGTAGTGAAAAGCACAGATCTTGTCTGAAGGCTAAATTTGGGTTTCCTTGTATGTACCGCATTGAAATCACATCAGGCAAAAAGCTACCTGAGCAGTGAGCATCTGTACTATTGTCCAATTTCACTCCCGGCAAGCAATGAACAAGTGGCTTGATTGCCATGTTTTCTGAATCCAGCTGCTCAGCGAGAGATTTAGAAAGCCACACTAATGCCTAGCTTCACTGTTTCACAATCTTGGGTAGCGGAGATTGACTCAACTTTGAGATTGATTCTTATCAGACAGTATTAAAAGTAAGGAAATCTTTTGTCACCAGAGGGCAGACCCAGAATGTCATAATTGCTCAGCTGGACAATACTGGCATAAATAGAACTGAAGCGTGAATTGTGGGCCAATTGGGTTTAATTCTATGTAGGTGGTGGGTAATTATTAGGGATTCACCTGAGCACATGCAAAGAGACAAAAAAAAATGTGGTTCAGATAGGAAGTCTATGTTTTTATTATTTTATCCTGAAAATAAATGTAAAACTGTCTCCAATATCATCCCTCACCAAAAAATTTCTGGAATAGAATGCGAAGCGTCCAGATGGGCATTTGAAAGAGCTATGAGCATGGCCAATGAAATAATACAAACCAAAAGGCTTTAGCATGCTCTGTGATTTCAGATTTGCATATGGCAGCTTAAAGCAGCCACAAGAAGCACAGAAGCTTTATAAACATCCAAGCCATATGAATTTGGACAATTGCACCAGAATTTGAAGACTGTAATAGCCAGGAGTGATTTGGATTTTGGGGATTAAATGGATATTGTCTGAGTTAAACTCAGCAACTTTTTCTGTCCATCCAACTAATATACCTGTACATGGTTGGTCCTCATTAGCTGCTACTACATTTCATAGAATCCCTACAGTATGGGCACAGGCTGAAAAAAAAAGCTATACAGCAGCCAGTATTCAAGTCTGCCTTTATTTATATGTGTAGAGTACATGGGCTTTGAACAGCTAGCTCCCAGCCAGCCCCTAGACTAAGGGAACCTTCTGAATCTCCATTTTAAAAATTATTTTATTAAATAGTGCAAAACACAGTTGACAATAAACAGAAAACAGCAGTTGACAAAAAGAAAATCCCACTATATGCAGGGGAAAAGGGTAGCAAAGCCAAACCACAAACCCCATCGTTCAACCAGTTTTCAGGGAGAGGAGGACAAACCTCAAATCCCATTTCTGTTCATCACAAAAGATAACAGTAACAAACACAGACAAGGCAGTGCAATCAAATCAGAAACAGTGTATAGAACACAGACCTAGTGTAGCTGTATATAAAAAAAAAATTCACCTGGCACTGTCCGCACCACGTACTGGTCAGACCGTCCTTGGCTAGCCTTCCTGCAGGACAGTCTTCAGCCTTCCTGTCTCTGCTGGCCGCCCCGCGCACTGACTGACCCTCCTGAGGCCTGTTTTCCTTCAGGCTAGACATCGACCAGCCAGCCCCCAGTAGCCCGGCATACTGACTGGACTACCCCGGACCACTTGCCAACAAGCTGGTTGTTGGCCTTCTGGTCTCTGGCAGCCTGCATATTGACTGACCTTAGTGTAATGCTGGAAAAACACAGGTCAGGCAGAATCCGAGGAGCAGGAGAATTGACATTTCAGGCAAAAGCCCTTCATTCCTGCACCACACTCTTGAATCTAATCTCCAGCATCTGCAGTCTTCATGTTCGCCTATTGACTGACCCTCCCCAGCCCACTTTCCTCTGGGACGGACGTCAGCCATCAGCTCCCGGTCACCCCGTGTACTCACCAAACCACCCCCAACCTGCTTTCCTACAGTCCGGCTGTCGGCCTTCCAGCACATGGCCGTCCCACGTACTGACTCATCCTTTCTCCTGGCCAGCGTTCCTACAGACTGGCCTTTGGCTGTCCAGCTCCCAGCCTCCCTGCGTACTGGCCGGTCCTCCTCCAGTTGGCCTTCCTCTGGGCTGCCGTCAGCCACCTGGCTCAGCCTCCCTGCGTACTGACCAGCCTGCCCCATACCAGCTTTCCTGCGGGGACATTCTCGGTTGTCTGGGTCCTCCCTCTCCACATACTGACAGGCTCTTCCCAGCCCACTTTCCTCCAGGCCGGTCATCAACCTTCCAGCCCTCAGCCAGCCCATGTACTGACCGTATGCTCTCCCCCACCACCCCCGACCAGCTTTCCTACAGGCACGCTGTCAGCTGCCTAGCCCCCAGCCATCCTGCATACTAACAGACACCCCCACCCCAACCCAGCCCAGCCCACTTTCCCCCAGGCCAGTCTTTGACCCTCCAGCTCCCGGCCATCCCACATATTAACTAGCCTACTCTGGCTTGCATTCAAACACTATTAATTACAAAATCCACATATTTTAACAAAATTCACAAAATCCTCATAATAGAGTTTCAAGTACCAAGGCAGAGTCCATGCCCAAAGGCAGCAAATACACACCCCACAGCACGCACACACACACACACACGTGTTCAGCCTCCATAGAGACCTAGCCCATCCAAAGAGAACCAGGCCCACTCTCAGGAACACAGTACATTGTAAAAGGTGCAGTTAACTCACAGGGGTTTGGTCCACTCCCAAAGGTCAGGATGCAGCAAATGCTCACCTCCCAGCACACACTGGCGTTCAGTCTTTACAGAGCCCTAATTCACCAACAAAGGGCCAGGCCTACACACAGGGCCAGTTTATCTGGAAAGGTACATTTTCTCACAAGGGCTCATTCCAAACACCAAAAAAAGTGAAAACATGTAAAAAAAAAAGAAAAAGCCCTGTGACAAAATCAGCATAGTCCTTTTCTCAAAATAAAAGAGTAACACACAGGCTGTACGCAGCCAGTGAAATAATAGTCCCCTAGAGAGGGCTGAATTACACCTGAAACACATTGACTGGGTAAATCAGGCAGTTTAGAAATCAGTCCTCAATAAAAAAGGAATACCAGTTAACAAAACTGGCTTTGTAAGCCAATCAGTTCAGGAATCAGGCTTTCCCCCAAAAACATGCAGAAACCAACTGCAGCAGTAACACACTGACTGTGGCCCAGCCAGCACAGAGTCAGTCCCTGAACTGAGGAGATTCTAAATCTTCAGTTTATTTTCTTTTCAGAGTGGACAGACACCCTGACACTCCTGTTTATTTTTTTTGTGTGTGCAGGTGTGAGACACAAGGTGTACAAATCTTTATTCAATTTCCACCACCAGGAAGAAAATCTTCAGGTTATTTTTTTTTACATGTAGAGAGTCCTCGACACTGATCATGCTTTCTCAGTGCCAAGTCTCAGAGTGAAACAGAACCTCTGACACTTGTGTTTATCTTTTTTCTTTTATTTTAAGACTCTGGTTTATTATTTTTTTTAACTACCACCCACCTAACTGTGGAGTGCTTATTTATTCCCCCACACCCATGTGGTGTGTGTGCAGGTGTGAGACACAGTGAAAGACACAAGGTGTACAAATCTTTATTCAATTTCCACCATCAGGAAGACAATCTTCAGCTTATTTTTTTTTCATGTTTAGATCTCATTTATTTTAATATATACAAAGACAGAAGCCCTCACATTACATTTAAATACAATACCATCAACAGAAAAATCAATCAGAATCAGATCCAAATTAGTTGGATTCAAAGTTTATTAGAAGTTACAGGGAATTTCTGACATGACTACCTTTCAAATATCTTCTATATTTAGGCACCAGTTCAAGAAACAAGACTTCTAAGAGTCTTTCAGGTAATGAGACCAATCTTCAGTTTATAGGTGTCAGCCAGGGCTCCTTGATTGGGCAAGATTAACAGCCCCAATTACAGATCTCATAGTCAATGAGATCCACCTGGCATCAATCACTACTTAGCCCATCCAGCCCATCAATATGCATGGTGCTGGTATTGTGTGATTGCGAGTTATTTAAAACTCTTGCAAATCAACCATTTGCACACACAGAAACTAGTGACATCTGTGCATTTCTCAGAGAGCTATAGACAAACTGGTGAATGTCCCAACAGCACACGTTACAGACTATGGTTGCTGAAGCCCTCCCCCTTGGCCAGGCAGCACAGAAGCTTTTCGCTGCATTTCATCCTAATTCTCAACAGGCAGATTAAAAACCATCAATCCCTGACATAGCTACGTTTACCATATTACTCCCGTAGGAATCCCTCATTTTTCAACAATTCCTCAATAGACTTGGAGCTACAGTAGAGCCATCACGGTCTTTGGGCCCCTCTGATCATTGAGCTGCTCCAAATGGTGGCTCAGTGGTCTGCACTGTTGCCTTACAGCGCCAGGGACCTGGGTTTGATTCTACCCTCAGGTGACTGTCTATGTGGAGTTTGCACGTCCTCCCTGTATTTGCGTGGGTTTTCTCCCATGGTTCAAAGATCTGCAGGTCAGCTGGATTAGCCATGCTAAACTGACCTATCGTGTCAGGGGTGTGCTGGCTTTGTGGATTAGCTACGGAAAATGCAGAGTGGTAGAATGGGGGCAGGGGTGCTCTTTTGCTTTGGAATCATTTTTCAAAATTGATTGGATGGTGGTAGTTCGTTGGTCTAGATAAGATAGAAGTTTGATGGTTCAAAGGGTCATTCTTGTTGTCATATTCTTAACTCATACCAAACCAGTTTAGATTTGTTGTCTGATTTCTGACCAATGAGGACCAACATGCATTCTTTTCATTCTCTTCCATCTCAATATTAAAATGTACTAATCAACATGGGTAATTGATTAGAAGCAGGACAGATCAAAAAATAACCACTTCCCCACTTTCACGTGCAAATTTTCTGCAAATGTTTTTCCACTGGCTGAAATTTGCATCAATTTCTGGGTTGAAACCACAATGGGATTTAACATGCTTGAAGGAATTTACATGATCCACGCTTGTGGATCACATGGCAGTCTCTCGGTCCGTTGGTCTTTTGGTGGTCTTTCAGCCCAGCGTGGACTTCCCAGGCAATTTCAGAGCGGTCTCCTTGTCTCAAACTGATGCCCAGCATGTTCAGGAGTCAAGGCTGGATACAGACTGGAGGCTAGGTACCAGTGTGAACTGGGTTGTACAAAGGTTTATTCGGAAGCACTAGCTTTCAGCGAGTTGCTCCTTCATCAGGTTAAAAATCACACAACATCAGGTATTAGTCCAACAGGTTTAATTGGAAGCACTAGCTTTCGGAGCGCTGCTCCTTCATCAGGTGGTTGTGGGAGCAGTGCTCAGAAAGCTAGTGCTTCCAAATAAACCTGTTGGACTAATACCTGGTGTTGTGTGATTTTTTATCTTTGTACACCCCAGTCCAACATCAGTATCTCCACATCATGAGCTGGGATGGAAGGACAGTTGTTCTGAACTGTTCTGAATATTTCTCTATTTTTCTAATTTATTCCTACAACCTGTAATGCTGGATGTTTTAAAATTTAATTTTCTAATTTTTTTTCCCCCTAAGAACTTGTACAGTAGAATCTGTACCTGCATGTGACAGTGAAGCCAATCGAATTCAATTCAGCTCACTTGTAGTGGAGGATGCAATTGATTAATTCTATGAATTTCTACTAATTAGAAATGAACCTGCTCCATAGTTTGACCTTTTGTGATGGTGGTTTAAAAGCATAAACTGATCTGAAAGTGACTTGGTTCATTAAACACTCCGATCAGCTTGGATACAAGTTAGCAGCAACTATATCTGTCAGCTGAGGTTGTATATGTTAATGAGTGTACAAAGTCATTCTGTCTATTTGGAGGTCCTTGGAAGAAGTGTGGCAGTTGTTGACTCGCTGAATTTAATATTGTTTGGTTTTTCCATCGAGGCTTCTGTCCTGATTGGAGGCTTTCATTTAGTGGCCACATTCACATCTGTGTTTGTACATGCAATCACGCTGAAGTTTTGAAGGAACTGTTTGCAGTGTTCGTCTTTCATTCACAGAGATTAACAGATAAAGAAGAGTAGGCCGAGGAAACATCCCCCCTCCTGAATTTGCTGTGTCACTAGCAAGTCACTAGAAAAGTTGGCTGGGTGGGTAGTTTCAGTAATGCCAAGAGTATGGGTCCAATTTCCGACTGAAAACAAAAAAAACTTTGGAGATCACAGTGGGTCAGGCAGCATCCACGGAGAGAGAACAGGCTTATGTTTCAAGTCGAGATGACTCTTCATCAGAGCTGGGTCCAATTCCCATCCTGCCTGAGGTTAGCACGAAGGCCTCTCTTTCTCAACCTCTCCCCTCGTCTGAGACACGGTGACCCTCAGGTTAAACGACCACCAGCCATTGATCTGTAATGAGAGAGCAGACATATGGTCTGCTAAGACTATGGCAACTTTGTCTTTTCTGTTAATTCTCATCAAAGGTCTATTGTTTTACAAAGATGATGACTGGATTAAATGATGCACATGGCGTGAGGTATTCAGTGAACATGGAGCTCTCAACTTCATACACTTTAGGGATTTATAAACTGTTCTTTTAAATAAAGAACAAAGAGGACAAAGAACAAAGAAAATTCACAGCCCAGCAAAAGGCCCTTCAGCCCTTCAAGCCTGTGCCACTCCAAATCCACTGTCTAAATCTATTGCCCAAATCCTAAGCATCTGTATCCCTCTGCTCCCCATCTACTCATGCATCTGTCCAGATGCACCTTAAATGAATCTACTATACCTGCCTCTACTACCTCTGCTGGCAATACGTTCCAGGCTCCTACCGCCCTCTGTGTAAAGTTCCTTCCAAGTGTACCCCCCTTAAACCTTTCTCCTCTCACCTTGAATGCGTGACCTCTTGTTATTGAATCCCTCACCCTGGGAAAAAGCTTTTCTCTATCCACTCTGTCTATTCCCTTTCTGATTTTGTAGACCTCAGTCAGGTCTCTCCTCAATCTCCTTTTTTTCGAATGAAAACAATCCTAACCTACTCAACCTCTCTTCATAGCTAGCACCTTCCACACCAGGCAACATCTTTTTGTATACCTTCTCTGCACCCTCTCCAAAGCGTCCATATCCTTTTGGTAATGTGGCGACCAGAACTGTATGCAGTATTCCAAATGTGGCCGAACCAAAGTCTTGAATAATTTTAACATGCCCTGCCCGTTCTTATACTCAATACCCATGGCCTTTGCATGTCATAAAAGGAGAATGACCTAAGCTACTCCAACATCATTTTCTGCGTGCTCCTATTTTCATTCTAATTTTCACATTAGGTCAAAATTTGCCTAAACTATCATTAGGCTCTTTACTGTGTGTTAACATGAAGCTATTTGTGTTTGCAGCTATTTTCGAAAAGGAAGAAGCCCATTCCAAAATTGCATAGAGTTAATCATACTTACCATTTTAGACAATGTTCCTAAAGACTAGGAATTGGGAGATCATGTTGCGGTTGTTCAAGAAGTTGGTGAGGCCACTTTTGGAGTGATTGGAACCAGGTGAATCACAGAATCCCTCCAGTGTGGAAACAGGCCCTTCGGCCCAACAAGTACACACTGGCCCTCCGAAGAGTAACCCACCCAGACCCATTCTCCAACTACTCTAAATTTATTCCAGACTAATGTACCTAACCAACACATCCCTGAACACTATGGACAACTTACCTATTCTGCACATCTTGAGAGGAAACCGGAGAATCCAGAGGAAATCCACACAGACATGGAGAGAACATGCAAACTTCACACAGACAGTCACCCAAGGTGGAAATTGAACCCAGGTCCCTAGTGTTGTGAGGCAGCAGTGCTAACCACTGAGCCACCATGCTGCTTCAAGCTCATTGACTACGATATCCTTGAATGGTGGTCTTCGGGGCCAATCAGGAAAGTTCTGGCTGACTAATATAAACAGTGGATTTAGAATCTCCTCAGTTCAGAGGACGGACTCCAAGCTGGCTAATCACAGCCAATATACTGTGTACTAGTAAATGACTTTGGTTCTGGTCTCTAATGTGAAGCAGCTGGTACAGTTTCCACTGGACGCAGTAAGATGCTTGGCCCAATCCTATTGGGGTGGAATTCATTGAGAAAGATTCACGTAGAATGGCTCAATATTTTTTGATTGGAAAATGGCTACCTCAGTGAAGTCCTAGTGAAATACCTGGGAGTATTTCAGGAAGGGCTTGGGACTAGCAAAGCCACTTTACAAGCTGACAAGGAAACAATTCTGAGGTTTTGCACACCCTGTCTGGTGTCAGAAATCAGGAGACTGGAGAGCGGAGGAATCATCAAACCCAGTGCGGTTTGCAGAAAGGACAATACCGATCATACTGATTGTGATGCCTGGTGGGTCGGTTCACCTTTGTGGGGATTTTAAGTAAAGGGTAAACTGCTTTTTGCAGCTGGATAAATACCCGATCCCTTGCATAGAGGACTTATACGCAAAGTTGACAGGGGGTGCTGTCCTTTACAAAGCTGGGCATGAGCCACACCTACCTGCAATTGTAACTAGATGAGGAGTCCCAGAAGGACATTACAATTAATAACTATAAGGGTTTATATCAATATACAAGGCTGCCATTTGGGATATCATTAGCCTGCACTCTTTTTCCAGCAGACCATGGAGAACATTTTATAAGGGCTACCCCTGGTTGCCATTTATCTGGATGACATGTTAATAAAAGGGAAGAGCAATAAAGGGCACTTGAAGTGCTTAAATATTTCTCCCAGGCAGGTGTACGCCTTAGAAGGGAAAAGTGTGTGTTCCAGGTGCCCCCAAGTTACCTACTTGGTTACAGAGTTGACAAAACTGTTGGAACAGAAAGTGAGGGTGATCAAAGGGTCCCCCAGCTCCCACGTCTGTACAGGACCTCAGGTTTTTCCTTGGGTTAGTGTACTGTTATGGAAAACTCATACATAATCTGGCCTCCACCTTGGCTATTGACAAAGGGTCAGCCTTGGAAATGGTCATGTAGCCAAGAAGTAGCCTTTAGGGAAGTGAAAAAGCAATGATCATCATCTAAAGTGTTGGCCCACTGTGATCTGAAGCGAGAGGTAGTGCTGACCTGCGATGGCTCCCCAGAGAGTATTGGGGTAGTGTTGGCTCACCAGTGACCCATTGCAGAGTAACATCCAATAGCATATGCTTCCTGGACTTTGGCTGATGCTGAACGCAAATATGCCCAGATAGAGAAGGAAGGTTTGGCGGTCATCTTTGGTGTAAGGAAGTTCCACCAATACCTTTACGGATGGGAATTTGTCATAGTAATGGATATCAAACCCCTGCTAGGGTTACTGAAGGAAGACAAGGTGGTGTCATCCATAGCTTCTGATAGAATTCAGCATTGGGCCCTTCTTCCCAGTGCATGCCAGTACAAGTTGGAACACGGTCCAGGAAGCCAAGTGGCTAATGCGGATTTTCTTGAGCCACTTCCCACTGGCGATACTCCAATGGCAATGGCTCCCCTGGAAGAATCCGTTCTAGTCCTGAACACCCTTCTAGTCACTGCGGACAATACCCGACTGTGGACATAAAATGATCCAAGCCTAGCGAAACTAAAACAGCTGGTGGTAATGGGGGAAACAGAAAGGCCATTACAAACAGGATTGAAATATTTCTGGATCCAGTGCGACCAGATGACTGTGGAGGACAGCATATCACCGTGGGGAGTGAGGGTGATACTTCCTGAGTGAAGGTCACTGCCAGGTACTGACCCCCACTAGGGTCACCCAAGCATTTCCAAGATGTAGATGCTGGCAAGAAGTTATGTCTGGTGGCCAGGGTTGGATGTCGACATTACTGCATTGGTGGGGCAGTGCCCAGAGTGCCAACAAGGACAAGAATTACAAGCAGCAGCACCCCGACATTTGTGGGAATGGTTGGGCAAACATTGGACTCAGTTACATGTCGACAATGTTGGTTCTTTCATAGTCATTGAGGATGTCCATTCAAAGTGGTTAGATGTGCTTAAAGTTTGTTCAGCAAAGTCAGGGATGATGATAGAAAAGCTGTGAGCATTGTTCATAATACACGGACTCCTGGAAGCATTGGTCACGGACAATGGGACATCATTTACCAGCAGGGAGTTTGAATATTTCCTAAAGTCCAATGGCATCCAGCTTGTAACGACAGCTCCATCCTATCTGTTATCCAATGGTCTGGCTGAAAGAGTGGTCCAACATTGCAGGTAGCCTTAAAGAGGTGGCCTATAGTGTCCATTGATATGAAACTGCCCTGGTTCCTGTTCGACTGTAGGAACAGCCCACACGCAATAATAGGGATACCTCCAGCAGAGTTGATGATGGGGTGAAGACTCTGCACCAGGTTAAACCTATACTCCTAGACCTGAGGAGGGATCAATGCAATGGCAACAGGAACATCAATTCTGGCCATAAGGCTCCTCAAAGTAAGACAGACAATTTAATTCAGGGGACAAAATCTGGTAACAGAACCATGGAAATGGCCCCTGTATGGGTATCAGGTGAGGTTGGCATGAGGTCAGTCCTGTGCTTTACAAAATTCGGGTCGGTGATATAGTCCTGAATAAACACGTGCTGAAAGCTGTTACCTCACAAATGGGGCAGGAGTAAAACATGCCTGGCCCCTCAGAACAGGAGAAAGTAAGGACTACAGATTCTGGAGAGTCAGAGTCAAGAAGTGTGGTGCTAGAAAAGCATGCCAGGTCAGGCAGCAACCGAGGAGCAGGAGAGTTGATGTTTCAGGCATAAGGCCTGTGCT
Organism: Chiloscyllium punctatum; assembly: GCF_047496795.1. Lineage (NCBI taxonomy): Eukaryota > Metazoa > Chordata > Chondrichthyes > Orectolobiformes > Hemiscylliidae > Chiloscyllium > Chiloscyllium punctatum. The sequence continues at coordinate 103,049,200 of NC_092749.1, read as the reverse complement.
TTTCCAGCACCACAATTTTTGACCCCTCAGAACAGCCAGAAGGCCCGGCCGAAACTGTGGGTTCTCCCCCTCTGTTCAGTGTCGAGGAAACCTCAGCATCTGAGATGGATGCAGCCTCCTGAGATGATCTGGACACAAGAAGCGGGCCATGGTCTGGTACGCGCTGCCTGTGACAGAGTCCGAACCTGAGGAACCGGACCTGGGGCAAAACCAGTGCAGGAAACACAACGAGAGAAAGACCAGGCCTAACAGAAGCATTACATTATTAGATTGATTACCTGCATACTTGCCCAAGAGAGATTTGGTCAACTTGTGTTTTCACATAAAATGCAATTGCTCTCTATTACCATTGTGCATTGTTCTACAGTTTCCAGAAGCAATCACTGAAACAGTTGCAACATTGACTTGGACAAAACTGTGACCCTAACACACACACACACAAATGCCAGCCAGCACAAAGGTCTTTACTATTGATTTTTGGCTGCAAATGTGCGATGACCTATTCTCAAACACTGCTTTGATCCGGCACATCTGCTCACATTTTGCAGGATTGTGAAAGGTGTTACTGCTTTTCCTAAAAATCATATCAACTAAAATCCCTTATTATTTTGGAAACTGAACTGTTTGTTTTTGCTTCTGATTAATGCATCAAGAATGACATGACAGGAAACTCTGGTTTTTGAAACGTATTTTTTTATTGTGAAGGCAATCTCTTCAGCTAGCAGTTTATGATGGAAGACCTTTCAGATTGATCCTTTAATGATGCATTATGCAAGTCAAGAGCTTCCAAGCCACGACATAGGGAGATGCTACTTCTGAACTCAGTGGAACAGAATCCCTCATAAAGGGCCCTGCCCAATTTTTCTTACATTAAATTTGTTTCATTTATGGTATGTATGCCAAACTATCTGATTTCTCAATGTTCACAATAATCCAATGCATCTGGACACAGACCCAAGAAAATGACCTGTTTAATCCTGTTATGGATAGAGTAATCAGTCATGGTAAAATCTAACAGACTACCACTTGTTCAGGGACCCAGGCCTAGTTGCCATGCCTGGAGCCTCAGCTCAGCCTGTGAGTCCTGGCTGGGAGATTCAGCCTGGGACCTGCTCCTCACTCACCGGGTGACCCCGGTCTGAAGTGGAGCCGTTTTTGCCTCACGCTGGCATTGCCGACGGGTGGCTCCTCCTTCATCATTCACTCGGCCTCGCTGCAGTGGCTCTCTGGGTCCATGCCACCATCTTGGTCGGCCATGTCCCATAAGGGCCCTCACAAATTCTACAGGTGCACCATTGAGAACATAACAGCCTGGTACAGCAACTGCTGTGCCTAGCACCGAAAGAAACGACAGAAGGTGGTGTGCACAGTCCAGACCATCATGCAAGCCAACTTTCCACCCATGGACTCCAGTTACACAACTCGCTTCTGCAGAAAGCGTGTCAACCTCATGAAAGACCTATCACACCCCAGTAACGATCTCCTACAATCTCCACCATCAGGCAGAAGATACAGAAGCTTGAACACAAGCACCAGCAGGTTCAGGAACAGCTTCTTCCCAGCCATTATTAGAGTGATGACTGGACTGCCTAGCCTCAATAAACAATGTAAGTTACGTGCCTCTGTCTAAGTCTCTCTGATCTGTACATCCTTGCTTACTATGATCTGCCTGTATTGCTCATAAACAAAGCTTTTCACTGTACTTCGGTACACGTGACAATCAAGTCAATCAATTGACATTTTTCACTTTTTACCAAGTGCCCTCCACTTCCCCACTCTCTGTGATGGAGCCAGAGACAGCTGGGGGTGGCAGAGTTCACCGAGTGGCCTCTGTGGACAGAAAGCAGAGTTAACATTTCAGGTCCAGCAACCCTTCCTCAGAACGAGTACTGCAGTGGAAAGGAAAAGGTGATGTCTCCATTGAAGACAGAACATGGTGGCGTAAGGGAGTGAAATGTTAGGTGGCATCAGAGCTCAGAGGGAGAGAAAGGAAGATAGGCAAACAAAGGGATGGATAATGTTAAGCCAGGAAAGGAGAAAACTTGATAATAGGTATCATAAGTAGATGAGAATCGGCCGACTGTGCTGAAAGGCCTAGGCCTTGTGACGATAAGGCCGAGGTTGTGGGGATGGGTAAAGAATTAGAACTTGATTTTATTGATTTGGAGATGCCGGTGTTGGACTGGGGTGTACAAATCACTCAACACCAGGTTATAGTCCAACAGGTTTAATTGGAAGCACTAGCTTTCGGAGCGACGCTCCTGCATCAGGTGGTTGTGGAGGACACAATTGTAAGACACAGAATTTATAGCAAAAGTTTACAGTGTGATGTAACTGAAATGATACATTTAAAAATACCTCGATTGTTTGTTGAGTCTTTCATCTGTTCGAATACCGTGACAGTAGGTACCATGATGAAAGCCTCAACAAACAATCGAGGTATTTTTAAATGTATCATTTCAGTTACATCACACTGTAAACTTTTGCTATAAATTCTGTGCCTTACAATTGTGTCCTCCACAACCACCTGATGAAGGAGCGTCGCTCCGAAAGCTAGTGCTTCCAATTAAACCTGTTGGACTATAACCTGGTGTTGTGTGATTTTTAACTTTGATTTTATTGTCACGTGTACTCAGGTACAGTGGTACAGGAGTGCAGTGAAAGTGGACAATGTTGCCAATCCCAACATCACCTTAGGTACAAAGGAACTAAGGCACAAACTCTTGGTTGTAAAGTAGAAAAATATGGAAATATAGTTAAAAGTTCACCGTTCAAGTCCAGTTCTGAGGAAGGGTTATGGGTCAAGGGTCATGTATCTAGGTTAACGTTGATTTCTCTTCACAGATGTTGCCAGACCTGCTGCGTTATTCCAGCAACTTTTGTTTTTGGTTAACATTAATGTCCTCCTCAGTTTAAAATAAAGAAATACAGTTAAAAGTTCAACATTGCTGTCCTTCTTCAGTGCTTAACCATGCTGAGCTTGCACTCCCCACAATGGCTTAATCTCCTCCGCACTGGGGCTCAATCTCCTCAGCACTGGGACTCAATCTCCTCCGCACTGGGGCTCAATCTCCTCCGCACTGGGACTCGATCTCCTCCGCACTGGGGCTCAATCTCCTCCGCACTGGGGCTCAATCTCCTCCGCACTGGGACTCAATCTCCTCCGCACTGGGACTCAATCTCCTCCGCACTGGGGCTCAATCTCCTCCGCACTGGGACTCAATCTCCTCCGCACTGGGGCTCAATCTCCTCTGTGCTGGGTCTCAATCTCCTCCATGTCGGGGCTCATTCTCCTCCATGTTGGGCTCAATCTCCTCCGTGTTGGGGCTCATTCTCCTCCGTGTTGGGCTTAATCTCCTCCATGTTGGATTCAATCTCTTCCACGTTGGGTTCAAGCTCCTCCATGTTGGGTTCAATTTCCTCTGTGCTGGTCCCAATTTCTTCCACGCTGGGGCCCAATCTCCTCTGCATTGGGGTTCAATGTCCTCCATGTTGGGGCTCATTCTCCTCTGCACTGGGGCTCAATCTCGTCCGCATTGGGCTCAATTTCCTCCACCTTGCACTCAATCTCCTCCATGTTGGGGCTCAATTCTTCCACATTGGGATTCAATATCCTCTGCGTTGGGCTCAATCTCCTCCGCATTGGGTCAATCTCCTCCATGTTGCGCTCAACCTCCTCCGCTTTGGGGCTCAATCTCCTCTGCATTGGGCTCAATTTCCTCTGCACTGGGCCTCAACCTCCTCCATGTTGGAGTGCAATTCCCTCCATGTTGCACTCAATCTCCTCTGCATTGGGGCTCAATCTCCTCCATGTTGGGGCTCATTCTCCTCCATGTTGGGCTCAATCTCCACCATGTTTAGGTTCAGGTACCTCTGCATTGGGGGTCATTCTCCTCTGTGTTTCACTCAATCTCCTCTGCACTGGAGTTCAATCTCCTTCACATTGGCTCAATCTCCTCCGCGTTGGGCTCAATTTCCTCTGCACTGGGCCTCAACCTCCCCCACGTTGGAGTGCAATTTCCTCCATGTTGCACTCAATCTCCTCTGTGATGGGGCTTAATCTCCTCTGCATTGGAGCTCAATCTCCTCCGCACTGGGGTTCAGTCTCCTCCATGTTGGGTCTCATTCTCCTCCGCACTGGGGTTCAATCTCCTCCGCATTGGGTTCTATCTCCTCCGTGTTGGGGCTCAATCTCCTCCACATCGAGCTCAATCTTCTTCGCATTGGGACTCAATCTCCTCTGTGTTGTGGTTCAATCTCCTCCACATTGAGCTCAATATCTTCCTCACTGTGTCTCAACCTCCTCCACATTGGAGCACAATTTCCTCCATGTTGCACTCAATCTCCTCCACATTGGGCTCAATTTCCTCTGCATTGGGGCTCAATCTCCTCTGTACTGGGGCTCAATCTCCTCCGTACTGGGGCTCAATCTCCTCTGTGCTGGGCTCAATCTCCTCCGCACTAGGGCTCAATCTCCTCCGCATTGGGGCTCAATCTCCTCTGCATTGGGGCTCAATCTCCTCTGTGCTGGGCTCAATCCTCTCCGCACTGGGGCTCAATCTCCTCTGTGCTGGGTTCAATCTCCTCCGCATTGGGGCTCAATCTCCTCTGTGCTGGGCTCAATCTCCTCCGCACTGGGGCTCAATATCCTCTGTGCTGGGCTCAATCTCCTCCGCGCTGGGGCTCAATCTCCTCCGCACTAGGGCTCAATCTCCTCCGCATTGGGGCTCAATCTCCTCTGCATTGGGGCTCAATCTCCTCCACGTTGGGGCTCAATCTCCTCTGTACTGGGCTCAATCCTCTCCGCACTGAGGCTCAATCTCCTCTGTGCTGGGTTCAATCTCCTCCGCATTGGGGCTCAATCTCCTCTGTGCTGGGCTCAATCTCCTCCGCACTAGGGCTCAATCTCCTCCGCATTGGGGCTCAATCTCCTCTGCATTGGGGCTCAATCTCCTCCACGGTTGGGGATCAACCTCCTCTGTGTTGGGCCCGATCTCCCTATGCTCACCACCATCGCAGTTATCAGTGGACCTCTCAGTTAGGAATAGGGAATAATTGAACCCAATTAGGAATGGGGAATTAGTGGCCAGTAAACCCCACATTCTGTGAATGAAAATATATACCTTAAAAGATCAATTGCTGAGCGGTTACTGGACTCAGATATTTCATAGGTCCTCATACATCACTTCACTGAAGGGCTCTATAAGTGAGTGAACCTCAGAATTAAGGAAGAATGGGAGGCCATTCAATCATGTCATAGAATCCCAACAGTATGCAAGCAAGCCATTTAGTCAACGTTGACCCTCTAAACAGTATCCCTCTCAGACCTCCTCACCCCTGCCCTGTATTTCCCATAGCTAATTCAGCTAACCTGCATATCTTCAGACTGTGGGAGGAGACCAGAGCACCCAGAGCAAACCCACACAGACATGGGGAGAACATGCAAATTCCACACAGACAGTTGCTCAAGAGTGGAATCGAACCCAGCACCCTGGCGCTGTGAGGCAGTCGTGCTAACCACTGAGCCACCATGCCACCCATGGCTGAGTTGACTGTGAACTCTACACCACTTTCTCTACTTCTCCCCGCTTCAGGTCAAACAAAAATCTCTCTCACTCAGCCATGAATACATTCATTTTTGCAGCCTACAAAACTCTCTGGAGAAGAGAATTCCACAGGAATATGACCCTAGAAGAACAGAACTGAACCCTAAATCTTGATATTAAATGGGAAACCCCTAACTTTTAAACTGTGCCCCCTAGTTCTCATCTTCCCCACAAGGGGAAGCATCCTACCATAATTCGCACTGTCAAGTCCCCTTCAGATCGTACATTTTCAGTAAGCTGTTCTCTCTCATGCTGCCTCACTGCTCCCTCACAAGCCTGCTGTTTAAAATCCTCCGGCTCGACATTTAGGAACATGTGTGTTTGTGTGTGTATGTTCGTGTGTGTGTGAGTGTGAGAGAGAGAGAGAGAAAACGAGAGAGAGAGTGTGCACACGTGCGTGTGTGTGTGAGACAGTGAGAAAGTCAGGATTTGGAGATGCCGGTGTTGGACTGAGAGTACAAAGTTAAAAAATCACACAACACCAGGTTATAGTCCAACAGGTTTATTTGGAAGCACTAGCTTTTGAAGCACGGCTTCTTCATCAGCTGGTTGTGAAGTATAAGGTTGTAGGACACAGAATTTATAACAAAAATTTACAGTGTGATGTAACTGAAATTATATACTGTATTGAAAAAGACCTGGATTGTTTGTTCAGTCTCTCATCTTTTAGAATGACCGTGTTGGTTTCAGTTCTTTCATATGTAAATCCCAGAATTTTCTTAATGTTACACTCTCAAATGAACTTTAACAATAGGTGCCTTGTCAGCCAGATAATGCATTGAAGACATGAGGTGCCCTGTGTGAGGCTGTTGCGTTTCAATGTTCAGATTGATTCTAATCTTAAAAAAAAGGGCATTTACAGAATCGTACATGGATTCATGCAGTTTTTGAGCAAAATGAAATGCAATTCTGTAACTACAAATTCACCCCACAAACTTATATGTGTGTGTGTGTGTGTGCATGAACGTGCGCATCGATGTGTTTGTGAGTGTATGTGTTCATGTGAGAGAAAGTGTGTGTGTGTATGTGTGGGTGTGATTGTGAGTGTGAGTGTGTGAAAGAGAGAGATTGTGTGTGTGTGTATGTGTGTGATTGTGTGTGCGGTTGTGAGTGTTTGTGTGTGGGGGAGTGAGTGAGAGAGAGTGTGTGTGTGTGCGTGAGTGTGTGTGTGGTTGTGAGTGTGCGAGTGTGTGTGTGTGTGGGTTTGGTTGTGAGTGAATGTATGTGCATGTGAGAGAAAATGTGTGTCTGTGTATGGGTCTGATTGCAAGTGTGTGTGTGAGTGTGGTTGTGAGTGTGTGTGAGTGAGTGAGAGAGTGTGTGTGTGTGTGTGTAGAAGCTGCAATGATACACAGGAGTCCCAACATCTTTGCAACACTTTTACATCCTGTTTTAACTTTACAAGCAGACTGCTTTTGGGGTAACATTCATGGACAGAAAGCAAGAGTTAACATTGCGGGCCAAGTGACCCTTCCTCAGAACTGATGGCACCAGATGTGCTGAGTTTCTCCAGCAATTTCTGTTTTCATTTCTGATTTACAGCATTCGTAGTTCTTTGCATTTCTGTTGCCAAGTCACATCACTCCTCTTCGAAATAATTACCACCCGAGTCCTCCAAAAATCAAAGATAAAAATGTCTAGCTACAGAATATCATTGATGTGTGAGAAGATAAGGTGCCCTGGAGTATTTCATTTTGGTAAATCAGTTGGCTTCACACCCAGTAACGCAGTAAAAGCTCTTGACTTATATCTGGTCACGTTTGAGCATTCTTTGCCCTTTACAGTATCTGCCCAGGATTTAAGGAAGCTCTTCAGCTTCTGAGTCCCTTTAAGAGACTGGAATTTAGTTTCAGTGAAGAGATTTGGAATTGGCAGTCTGATTGTTATTAGTCCTGTGTCTCCTGACGATTCAGTCAATACCAAAGCGAGCGGGGGACCTCTGCATAGCTCCTGATAATTCAAAGATCCACCAAGAAGCTCATGGCATTAAGGAATCTGGGTATTTTGTATTGATTTATGTGCTGTCATGCGGCATCTATCACTCTCATATTTGTGGTTCACAAATTCTGCTGCAAAATGTCATGGCTATTTCATCTGGTGCTGAGGAGATCGATAGTGGATTTTGCTCTATAACTGTCACTCACCCAAAGGGTAAATGATCTGCAAAAGAAAACAGAGAGCAGTCCACGAGATTGCAATCCCATTTCAATGCTGGAGCAGCAAAGAAATGAGAAGCTTATTTTTCTTTATGAAAAGACAAGCAATTGCTAAATGCGGTGCAAGTTCTCCTTCTAATTTTCTTCCTTCAGTGCCCCTTATGTGCTGCTGTAAGGATTTTATGTGCATGGTTTCTATTCTTTCATCCTCTTTGTCCGAATGACCCGGGCGGGCAGTATTTTGTTCGGACAATTGAATGTTCGGATAATCGAATGTTCGGACAACACAGTTTACCCAAGTATTGGGACCTTGAGATCTTGTTCGGATAATCCGAAATTCAGATAATCGATGTTCGGATAAACAAAGTTGTATTGTATTTCAGAGGTCAACTGTCTGAAATGACCAGTTCCTGATAGAGGCAGAGAGTGGCACATTTCAAAACGTGGGGCTGAAATTTTGACTTTTGATTTATAATGTGAGTTATAAAGAAAGTCTGCATAGGCTGAGGTCTTTTTCACTGGAGGATTGAGAAGCAACCTTACAGAAGGTTCTAAAATAATGAGCTGGAGAGATAGAGTTAATGATAGTTGTCTTTTCCCGAGGATGGGGGATTTCAAGACAAGGGGCACATTTTTAAGGCAAGAGCATAAGGCTTTAAAAAAGACATGACAGGCAAATTTCTTACACAGAGGGTGGTTCGTGTGTGCAATCAACTGCCTGAGGAAGTGGTGGGTGTGGATACAGTTGCAATGTGTAAAAGATATTTGGATGGATACATAAATTGGAAAGGTTTGGAGGGAGAGTGGCCAGGAGCAAGTAGGTGGGACTAATTTAGTTTGGGATTATGTCCGGCATGGACTGGTTGGACCGAAGGGTCTGTTTCAATCCTGTATGATCCTGTGACTAGGTACAGTGAAAAGTTTTGTTTTGTGTGTGGTTCATACCATACAAATTGCATAGGACAGAGCGAAGAATGCCATGTTACAGCTGCAGAGAGGGTGCACATAGAGTGAGCTCAACATCACAATTTAAAATTTGAGAGGTCCATTCAGAAGTCGAACAACAGGGGGCCATGTCAATTTGGGGCTGTCTCCAATTTTGGGGCTGGGCCTATTTCACAGATTGAACCCAGGTGAGCCTGAGAATGGCACTGACTTACTTTGCTGACATCAGCCATTTAACACGGTCAACAAAAACTAACATAATAGTTTTAATGAGAGAGAGACTGAGTGCACAGGTTTATTTCCTCAAATACAAAGCCATATCAATGTTAATATAACTGATGACATTCTCTCTTGACATTCTGAAAGAGTCAGGTCAGCATTTATTGCCCATCCCTAATAGCTCAGAATCAACCCAATGGCTGTCTGTCTGGAGTTATATGTAGGCCAGACTGGGTAAGGATGGCAGATTCCCCTCCCTAAACAACATTAATGAACGAGATGAGTCTTTATAATGATCTGTAATGCTGATATGGTTACAATTTGACTGACATTTTATTGAATTCAAATTTCACTATCTGCCCTTCTGGGAATTCAGCCCATGTCCATTGAACTTTAACCTGGGGTTTAGGGATTACTAGTCCAAATACATTCACGGATACAGCCCGTGAACAAGTTGAAAAAAAAATCACAATTGGAGTTTCAACTTCTTTCAGATTGTCAAGAGAGAATGTCATCAGTTTTATTGACATTGATAGTGCTTTTGGAATATTGTGTGCAGTTCTGGTCTCCTTCCTATCGGAAGGATGTTGTGAAACTTGAAAGGGTTCAGAAATGATTTACAAGGGTGTTGTCAGGGTTGGAGGGTTTGAGCTATAAGGAGAGACTGAATAGGCTGGGGCTGTTTTCACTGGAGCGTCAGAGGCTGAGGGGTGACCTTATAGAGGTTTACAAAATCATGAGGGGCATGGATAGGATAAATAGACAAAGTCATTTCCCTGGGGTAGGGGAGTCCAGACGTAGAGGGCATAGGTTTAGGGTGAGAGGGGAAAGATATAAAAGAGACCTCAGGGGCAATTTTTTCACTGCAGAGGGTGGTACGTGTATGGAATGAGCTGCTAGAGGATGAGGCGGAAGCTGGTACAATTGCAGCATTTAAAAGGCATCTGGATGGGTATGTGAATAGGAAGGGTTTGGAGGGATATGGGTTGGGTGCTGGCAGGTGGGACTAGATTGGGTTGGGATATCTGGTCAGCATGGACGGGTTGGACTGAAGGGTCTGTTTCCATACTGTACATCTCTATGATTCTATGACTCGTCCAGTGACATTACCACTATCTCACCACTTCCCCTATCAATACTGATGTTCAAAGGGGGAGCAGGTTCAAGGGCTGAATGGCCCACATCTGCTCTTTTCTTTTACATATTTACATAAAAAATACCAAAAGCCTCAGGCTTATTGGCTGAGATGAAAAGATGCAGCAAGGGAAAACCACGCTCTTCTCTGATTGCGGAACAATGTTTTAATAGTTGTGATGATTTGGAGAGTCATAGAGTCATACAAATGTACAGCATGGAAACAGGCCCTTCAGTCTAACCCGTCCATGCTGACCAGATATCCCAACCCAATCCAGTCCCACCTGCCAGCACCCGGCCCATATCCCTCCAAACCCTTCCTATTCATATACCCATCCAAATGCCTCTTAAATGTTACAATTGTACCAGCCTCCACCATTTTCTCTGGCAGCTCATTCCATACCCGTACCATCCTCTGCGTGAAAAAGTTGCCCCTAAGATCTCTTTTATATCTTTCCTCTCTCACCCTAAACCTATTGCCTCTAGTTCTGGACTCCCCGACCCCAGGGAAAAGACTTTGCCTATTTATCCTATCCATGCCCCTCATAATTTTGTAAACCTCTATAAGGTCACCCCTCAGCCTCCGACGCTCCAGGGAAACAGCCCCAGCCTGTTCAGCCTCTCCCTATAGCTCAAATCCTCCAACCCTGGCAACACCCTTGAAGGACTGAACAGAATGGGGATGCTTCAAGGTGTTAAGAGTTCAGAAATAATTTAAAACTGTATATCTGGTTGTGGCTGAGGAACAAGAAATGATAGTTTATGTCAGGCAATGCAATGAGAAAGGAATTCAATTCAAATCTGCAATGGGGTCAAATGCACCTTCTCTTAACAATAACCTCAGTGATAATATTGTTCAAAGTCAATGTTCTGAGCTTGAAGCTGATGAACTTGCCTGACTGTATTCGAAATAAATATGTACAAACAGGAAAAAGAAAAATCCATACACTGGTGGAAGGTAAACAGATGCCCCAGACGCACTAAACAAAGGGCCTTTCGCACATTTCTCTGTCGGGATTGTGGAATATGTTTGCCGAGGTGATGCCTGTGTCTAAATTCCCAGCAGAGCTGCAGGCTCCATTCTGTTTATTATTGGAGACAGAAAGCAGCAATTGCTGTGGCAAAAAGGAAACGTGGGCAGAACGCGACGATTATGAGGTTTGGGGGGATGGTATCTTTAAAATCAAGGTAAAATGAGGGGGTTATATGGCCTTTTCTGAAGTCTGCCTGACAATAAGCCTGGGTAGATTGATTGCTCCTGAACAAAGGAAAGCTTGTATTGTTTTACTGAGAATATACAAGGTTTTAAGGGTGGCACGGTGGCACAGTGGTGAGCACTGCTGCCTCACAGCGCCAGAGACCCGGGTTCAATTCCCGCCTCAGGCGACTGACTGTGTGGAGTTTGCACGTTCTCCCCGTGTCTGCGTGGGTTTCCTCCGGGTGCTCCGGTTTCCTCCCACAGTCCAAAGATGTGCAGGTCAGGTGAATTGGCCATGCTAAATTGCCCGTAGTGTTAGGTAAGGGGTAAATGTAGGGGTATGGGTGGGTTACGGGTCAGTGTGGACCTGTTGGGCCGAAGGGCCTGTTTCCACACTGTAATGTAATCTGTAAAATCTGTATTCCCACTTGGGAGACAATGGTAGCTGTGTGTGTACTCAGAGTTAAAAATCATGCAACACCAGGTTAGAGTCCAACAGGTTTATTTGGAAGCACTACCGTTTGGAGTGCTGGTGCTCCATCAGGCAGCTGTGGAGCAGGATCATAAGATACAGAATTTATAGCAAAAGATTACAGTGTCATGCAACTGATAGGATATATTGAACAAACCTGGATTGCTGTTAAGTCTTTCATCTTTTAGATTGGGTTGCAGGCAAATTCCAGAACTTCTTTCAAGTCACATTCTCGGGATAACTTAAGGTTTGCTAAAAAAAATGTGACAGCTCAGCTCAGACAATGCCTCAGATGTGAGGTTACAGTCTGTCTGTATCCCAATCTTGAGTCAGACTGGTTCTATTTCCAAAGTAGGAATGTATAAAATATTACATGGATTGACTGCCCACACTGACTGTCTGCAGATTGTGTGTTTTTTGAACAAAATAGAATGTGTCTGCAATTAGAATTCTCCAAATGCAATTTCGCCCCATAGTCTTATATGTGTGTATGCGTACATGTGAAGGGAAGAGAGACAGAGAGAGAGAATGTATGGGAGAGACTGTGAGTGTCTTCACGTGAGTGTGTGAGTGTGAGTGTGTGTGAGAATGTAGGTGAGTGTGTGTTTATGTGTGTGCTTGCTTGGTAGAGTGTGTGTGTGAATGTGATGGAGTGTAAGCCTGTGAGTGGGTGTGTATGTGTGTGTGTGTCTGAGAGATGGTGTGTGTATGAGAGAGGGCTGTGTGAGTGTGTGAGTATGTAAGAGTGTGTGCATTTGTATAGTACAGTGGGATCACCTGAAGTGTGACACAAACCCAAGGTCCTGGTTGAGGCCATCGCCATGGGTACCAAACTTGGCTATCAGCCTCTGCTTGGCCACTCTAGTTGTTGCGCATTCCAAAATCCATCTTGGAGGATGGTCACCTGAAAATTCGAGGCCGAATATCCCTGACCATTGAAGTGTTCCCTGACTGGAAGGGAACATTCCTGTCTAGCAATTGTTGCACGGTGTCCACTCATCCATAGTTGCAGCATCTGCTTGGTCTTGCCTATGTACCATACCTTGGGGCATCTTTGACTGCAGCGTATGAGATAGACAATGTTGGCCGAGTCACATGAGGCGGAAGTGAGGACTGCAGATACTGGAGACTGGAGTCGAGAGTGTGGCACTGGAAAAGCACAGCAGGTCAGGCAGCATCCAAGGAGCAGGAGAGTCGACGTTTTGGACAAAAGCCCTTCATCAGAGTTTTCCTGATGAAGGGCTTTTGCCCGAAACGTTGACTCTCCTGCTCCTCAGGTGCTGCCTGACCTGCTGTGCTTTTCCAGCGCCACACTCTCGAGTCACGTGAGTACCTGCCGTGTCCGTGGTGAAAGACAAGATGAAAAACTAAACAGCAATCTAGGCTTGTTCAATATATTGTATCAGTTGCATGACACTGTGATCGTTGGCAATAAATTCTGTCCTACAATCCTGCCCCACCGGCTACCTGATGAGGGAGCAGCACTCCAAAAGCTAATGCTTCCAAATAAACCTGTTGGATTATAACCTAGTGTTGTGTGGTTTTTAACTATGTCCACCCCAGCCCTTCCATTATAAGGTCATAAAGACTTCCCAGATATCGAAGCAGTCCATGTTCAAATGCAAAAAGATCTGGACAATAAAACAAAAACAGAGGGAGTATCACTCAACCCAAAATGTTAATTCTGATTTCTCTCCACAGCTGCTGTCAGACCTGCTGAGCTTTTCCAGCAATTTCTGCTTGTGCTTCCGATTTTCAGCATCCACAGTTCTTTCAGTTTTTTTAAAGATCTGGACAATATCCAGGCTTGGACTGAGAAGTGGCAAATAACATTCACACCACACAAATGCCAGGCAATGACCATCACCCATAAGAGACAATCTAACCAACATCATTGACATTCAGTGGTGTTAACATCACTGAATCCCCCACTATCAATATCCTGGAGGGGTTATCATCGACCAGAAACTCAACTGGACTCACTACCTAAACATAATGGCCACAAGAGCAGGTCAGAGTTGGAATACTGTGGTGAGTAACACATCTCCTGACTCCCGAAAGCCTGTCAACCATCTACAAGGCAAGTCAGGAATGTGATGGAATACTCCCCACTTGCCTGGATGAGTGTACCCCAACAACACTCAGGAAGTTGGATACCATCCAGGACAAAGCAGCCCACTTGATTTGCATCCATAAGCACCCACTCCCTCCATCACTAACACAGAAGGTCCACTGACAATTGCTTGGTTTACAGTATATTCGCGGGTCCTCAGATACTGAAACAGTTTATGTCCATATACAGCAACACTGGATGGCTTCCTTCTTTAGACACACCCAGATGGCCTCCTTCTTTAGAGACCACAATTTGCCTTCCCACATGGTTAAAGATGCCCTCCAATGTATCTCATCCACATCCCGCACCTCCGCCCTCAGACACCACCCCTCCAACTGTAACAAGGACAGAATGCCCCTGGTGCTCACCTTCCACCCTACCAACCTTCGCATAACCCAAATCATCCGCTGACATTTCCACCACCTCCAAACGGACCCCACCACCAGGGATATATTTCCCTCCCCACCCCTTTCTGCCTTCTGCAAAGACAGTTCCCTCCGTGACTACCTGGTCAGGTCCACGCCCCCCTACAACCCACCCTCCCATCTTGGCACCTTCTCCTGCCACCGCAGGGATTGCAAAACCTGTGCCCACACCTCCTCCCTCACCTCCATCCAAGGCCTAAAGGAGCCTTCCACATCCATCAAAGTTTTACCTGCACATCCACCAATATCATTTATTGTATCCGTTGCTCCCAATGCGGTCTCCTCTACATTGTGGAGACTGGACGCCTCCTAGCAGAGCGCTTTAGGGAACATCTCTGGGACACCCGCACCAATCAACCATACCGCCCTGTGGCCCAACATTTCAACTCCTCCTCACACTCTGCCGAGGACATGGAGGTCCTGGACCTCCTTCACCGCCGCTCCCTCACCACCCGACACCTGGAGGAAGAACGCCTCATCTTCTGCCTCGGAACACTTCAACTCCAGGGCATCAATGTGGACTTCACCAGTTTCCTCATTTCCCCTTCCCCCACCTTACCCTAGTTCCAAACTTCCAGCTCAGCACTGTCCCCTTGGCTTGTCCTACCTGCCTATCTTCTTTTCCACCTATCCACTTCACCGTCTCCTCCCTGACCTATCACCTTCATCACCTCCCCCAATGACCTATTGTACTCTATGCTACTTTCTCCCCACCCCCACCCTCCTCTCATTTATCTCTCCACCCTTCAGGCACTCTGCCTGTATTCCTGATGAAGGGCTTTTGCCCGAAACGTCGATTTTACTGCTCCTCAGATGCTGCCTGAACTGCTGTGCTTTTCCAGCACCAATAAACCAGAATCTGGATAATATCCAGGCTGGGGCTGATAAATGGCAAGCAACAATCTTGGCACCAAAGTGCCAAACTTATCAATACTATGGCTACAAGAGTAGGTCAAGGGCTTGGAAATCTGCAGTGAGTGACTCATTTCCTGACTCCCTATTGCTTCTCATTATCTGCCTGGCAAAATCAGGATTGCAGTGGAATACACTCCAAATGTCTGAATGAATGCAGCTCTAACCATAGAATCATAGAATTTAACAATGCAGAAGGAGGCCATTTGACCCATCGTGTCTGTACAGAGCTACCCAGCTAGTTCCACTCTCCAGTCCTACCTCCATAGCCCTCTAACTTCTTCATTTTCAATCGTACTTACGATTCTCAGCACCATCAAGAACAAAGCAGCCTGCTTGATTGACATTCCATCCACTATCTTCAATGTTCGCTCCTTAACTGCTACAATGTTTCAGTAGCGAAGCACATACAATCTACAGGTTGCACTGCAGTAACATATCAAGACTGCTTTGACAGCTTGCTTTCTACCATCTGGAAGGACAAGGGCAGCAGATACATGGGAACGCTGCCAACTGCAAGTTCTCCTCCAAGCCAATCACCATCCTGACTTGAACCTGTATCACTGCTTTTTCACTGTCACAGTGGCAAAATCCTGGAAGTCCCTTCCGAACTGCACGGTGGAGGTGTCTACTCTATGTGGATTGCTGTGGTTCAAGAAACCAGTTCACCAACAGCTTCTTAAGGGCAATTCAGGATGGTCAACAAACACTGGATTAACTAGTAATACCCGCATCCTGTGGATGAATAATTCAAAAGAAAGTGGTGATTCCAACATTAGATAGTTCGCAATCCTGCCGAGATACAAGGTCCATGTGATTTAAAAACTGAAAATGTTCTGAGGAAGAGTCACTCAGCCTGAAATGTTAACTCTGATTTCTCTGCGCAGGTGTTGCCAGACCTGCAGAGCTTTTCCAGCAATGTCTATTTTTGCCCATGTAATTTACATTGCTCTAGGGAATGATGCAGGGGAGGGTATTGGAAAGGTTATAGGCTCTCCTAGGATATCAATGACACATGGGCAGCATGGTGGCTCAGTGGTTCGCACTGCTGCCTCACAGCGCCAGGGTCTCAGGTTTCATTCCTGCCTCGGGCGACTGTTTGTGTGGAGATTTCACATTCTCCCCATGTCTGCGTGCGTTTCCTCCAGATGCTCCAGTTTCCTCTCACAGTCCAAAGATGTGCAGGTTGGGTGAATTTGCCATGCTAAATTGTCCATAATGTTCAGGGATGTCAAGGTTAGGTTCATTAGTCAGAGAAAATGTAGGGGAATTGGTCTAGGTGGGTTACTCTTCAGGGGGTTAGGCCAAATGGCCTGTTTGCACACTGTAGGGATTCTATTCTATTCTATCACACATGGTGTTGTCTTGGATCTGGGACAGAGAGAGCAGCAGCTAGAAACTGAAAGATTGATATGGTTCACCAGCCAGAAATATTGATGGAAGTTCACAATAGGATTGAAAAGACAAAATCTACGGGGAACTACAGAAAGGCTGGAAGTGTTACCTTGTTTGGATTAGAGAGAGAATCTCTGGGGAAATAAAAATCTCAGCGGGAAGAATAATTGTAACATTGCAAATTACTATACTGAGAGAAAAGAACAGGGATATAGAATCATTTGAATCAATTTTAGGCAAAATTAATGATTAGTGTAAAGTAAGCAGTGTAAAGTATACCTGCAAAGTGTGTCTTTTCAACTGAGTGAAGAATAGTACAGGCACAATCCTCTCTAAAGTATGAAATTCTGATGAAGAGTCATCTAGACTCGAAATGTTAGCTTGCTCTCTTTCCATGGATGCTGTCTGACCCGCTGTGACCTCCAGCATTGATTATTTTCAGTACAGATTCCAGTATCTGCAGTAATTTTCTCCTAAGGTATGAAGTATAATTTGTCTTTAAAGATTGCATTCAGCTAATAGTGTTTTTAATCATTTGTTTAAAATCACATGACACCAGGTTATAGTCCAACAGGTTTATTTGGAAGTACTAGCTTTTGGAGCACTGCTCCTTCATCAGGCAGCTAATGGAGTAGGGATCATAGTTCAGAATTTATAGCAAAAGATCATAGTGTCATAGACTGATGCAATATATTGAACAAACCTAGATTGCTGTTAAGTCTTTCATCTTTTAGAATGGGTTGCAGGTTTTGATTCATTAATATGTAAATCCAGAACTTCTTTCAAGTCACATTCCCAAGATAACAAGGTTTTTATTGAGAAATGGTGACATCTCAGCTCAGATAATGCATTAAAGGTGAGTCTGTACATATTCCAATCTTGACTCAGGCTGGTTCTATTTCCAAAGTAGGAATTTATAAAAAGTCACATGGGTTATAAAAAATATTGACTGCCAGCAGATTGTGTGCTTTTAGAACAAAACAGAATGTATCTGCAAATAAATGTGAATTCACCCCATAGACTTATATATGTTTGTGTGTGTGTGTGTGTGTGCATGTGAGGAGGAGACAGAGATTGATGTCGTGTGATTTTTAACTTTGTCTATCCCAGTCCATTACTGGCATCTCCACATCGTGTTTTTCATTTGTAGCAGTAAATGTCTTAAAACGTAAAAACCTTGATTCCATTATTTAGCTATTTACTGGAAGTTTGAATTTTTAAAACCAAGTTATTCATCTCTAACCATAATGTACTAAATTGCATAGATTAAGAGGTACTGAGCTCGAATTCCTATGGCTGCATTTCTCATCATTTCATATTATTTCATGAAAGACATGAATGCCTAAGAGAAATTAAAGAATTTTTTAAAAGTTCTGGAATTGATAGCCATTCATGGCCTCAGTCTTCTTTCTCTTTTCCCTGCTCCAGTTGTACACACTTGCAAGTTCTCCAATTCTAGCCTCTATCACACCCTCATTTCTGTTACCCCCTCAATGGTTGCCATGTCTTCAGCTGTGTAGGACCTAAGTTCCACAAATCTCTTTTTAAATCTCCAGTATTGTTTCTCTCTCTCTCTTTCTCCTCAAGCTACTCCTGCAGACCTACATCATTGACCAAGCTTTGGTCATCTGTTGTGATATCTATTCGTGTGGCTTGGTATGAAATTTCTGCTAAATAATGTTCCTGCAATATGCTTTGGAGCTGTTGGCACAAGATGTTGGTTTCCAAAATCATTGCTCTGGGTAACTCAAAGAATCTTAGCATAAATTCCAGAAAAGTGTGGTGCACACATTAACTGTGCCTTGTATTCATCTGAAGATACATTGGCAATGTCCTGTCCAATCAGAGTTAACTTGCTTGGCTGGATTTTAATCCATTAATTGAGACAGTCAACATTTCCTGTTGCCTTTCCATGCCAACCATCGTCCAATTGATCAGCACATTCTTCTCATGTTGAATCAATTGTTCTTTCTTTTCTAAAGTTAGTTTTCTTGCATTTCAATCCTGATGAGTGCAAGACAAAAGCTGCAACTTCACATCATCTGTCAGCAATGTTTAAGAGATGTACAGCATGGAAAAAGACCCAACTCATCCATGCCAACCAGATATCCTAAATTAATCTAGTTCCATTTGCCAGCACTTGGCCCATATCCCTATAAACCCTTCCTATTCATATACCCTATCAGATGCCTTTTAAATGTTGTTATTGTGCCAGCCTCCACCACTTCCTCTGGGAGCTGATTCCATACACACTCCACCCTCTGTGTGAAAAGGTTGCCCCTTAGGTCCCTTTTAAATGTTTTCCCTCTCATTATAAACCTCTGCCCTCTAGTTTTGGACTTATCTACTCTGAGGAAAAAGCCTGGGCTACTTACACTATCCATGAGTTTATAAACCTCTATAAGGTCACCCCTCATCCTTCGATGCTCCAGGAGATACAGCCCCAGGCTATTGCTGTTGTTGGAGGGAAGGGAGGGGTGAGGGCAGAAATGCAGGGGATGGATTGAAGGACCCTGTCCACCGTAGGGGGATCCTTATTTGAGAAAAGAAGGGGACATTTTGAAAGCCCCACTGAGGAAGGTGTCATTGTCAGAACAAATACGAAGGAGATGGAGAAACTGGATGGAATTCTTACTGGAAGCGGGATGTATAGTTAAGAGCACTGTGGGAGTTAGCAAACGGAACTAGATTAATTTGGGATACCTGGTTGGCATGGATGAGTTGGGTGTGTTTCCGTGCTGTACATCTCTTAAACATTGCTGAACGATGATGTGAAGTTGCAGCTTTTGTCTTGCACTCATCGGGACTGAAATGTGAGGAAATCAACTTTAGAAAAGAAAGAATGATTGCTTCAACATGAGAAGAATGTGCTGATCAATTGGACCGTGGCTGGCATGGTGAGTTTATATCAGTGGCCAGACTATTCCCAGAAGTTATCCATTATCTTCTTGTTTACCTACCCCATCCTTATCTCCACCTGGCCACTTGCATCTCTTCTTCCCCAGTCTGTCCCATTTCAGCTTCAGCACAAATACCAGGTGTTCCTAGCTACTAACAGTGCTGACTGAACAGTAACCAGGTTCTGCTTTTTTTCCTGCTGATGCTGCCAGACCTACTGAGTTTCTCCAGCAATTTCTATTTTCAGATCTCCAGCATCCACAGTTTTTTTAAAATATTTGTTTAATAAGTAAATGGGACTTTTGGCAATAATGTAAAACAGGACATTTTGATTTCTGTGAGTGTTACGCATCTTTCCTAACATTAATTTCGATTTGAATAAATGAGAACTATTATCAGGAGTGACATACAATAGAAAGAATCCATATTAGTCATTTCAAACTTACACCCAAAATCAAAATTACAAATACATTTTTTTGGTGATGTTTACAGACTAACCAAAACTAAACAAGGTTCCTCACTTGATTTGAATTTAAAACAAGGACAAGTGAGTCATTAATTGATACCCTGAAAGAAACGTTGGCAGCCTGTGCCCTCTCTAAACAAATATCGCTTCTCCATTATTTAGCCTCCTTAATCTTGGAAGCGGGGAACATAATTGTGTATAGTACACAGAGTTAGATGAAAGTACATACAGTCACAGAAATTGATCCATTGAGAATGGTTTTACATGTGCACTTCTGACAGATGGCTTCAGCCTTCAGCAGAATGAGATGCCTTGGACATGATGCATTGGGTCCGATAGTTAGCATTTTATGCAGTTCTGGGTGGGTAGGAGAGCAAATCAACAAAACAGTTCCACAATGTATTACAATGCATGCAAATTGCAGAACATTTTTGGCCACAGTGTTTAAAATAAAACGCATAGGAATGGAAATTATAGTCAATTTTGAGTCAATTATTCAGGTGATGAGCACCATTACAGAGGGGTGATTAAAAACTGACAAAGATAGCACGCATCATTCTCACCATTTTCCCAGATCCTTCTGCAAACATAATCAGGAGGAAAAATGTCAAACATGGATGTTTTTCTTTGTTTTTATACATGAGCTTGCTTAAGAGTTTATTATATTTGACTATTGGGCTCTCAGTAAACTTTCTGATTATAATAAGGAGCGATTTTGCAAACAGTAAAGTTACACTATTGACTCCCCCGAACTCCAGCATATTTGCACTGCAAGTGGTGCACACTTGTTCAGTGAGATTAACAAACATTGTTGGAAATGCTGTGGCTGGAGCTCCCACAGTTGTTTATAAAACCTTTACAACTCATCAGAAGCCCAGGAACACACTGGCACCATTCAATTATCAGCACTTTTGAAGAGCTTTAGCAAAACATCTGACGTGCGTGTAAATAGACAAATTTCAAAACTGCTTTTGTTTGGCTTACGAAGGTAATGTTTCCTTTTGGTCAAATTTGTTCTGGGAACCTAATCATGCTCTGATAAAGCCAACTGCAAATACTGGAAAGATCCACATCCCCATGCCAACGTTTGCACAGTCTGACCGAGGGTACATATCTTGCATTAACTTTTGGGTCGAGCCATTCAAAGTCTGCTCAGGTCCTCCACATGCCTCAGCTCTCAGCCAGGTCAGGAAAATACAAACCAGTACAAGAAAGAAGGACAAGTATGGATCTAGCCTGGAAGCTATCCCAATGTAAAATTGGGCCAAATCTCAGAAGAGCTGAAAATGTGTTGCTGGAAAAGTGCAGCAGATCAGGCAGCATTCAAGGAACAGGAGAATCGACGTTTCGGGCATCAGCCCTTCTTCTTTCCTCATTCCTGAAGAAGGGCTGATGCCCGAAACGTCGATTCTCCTGCTCCTTGGATGCTGCCTGACCTGCTGCGCTTTTCCAGCAACACATTTTCAGCTCTGATCTCCAGCATCTACAGCCCTCACTTTCTCCCCAAATCTCAGAAGAGACATCTCCAAATTAACTTTGGTGGATTCATTCTTCAAACTAGACCGACGTTTTAAACATATTATGTATAAGTTGTGAGAATGCATGGAGTCATTTGCTCATCCACCCTTAATGTCTTTCTTCCCTCAAGGTCTTGTCTCCATTATTCTTCACTCAATAGGTCAAAGGGAAAGAAAATAAAATTACAGCACTGCAATGGGCTCTTTGGCCCTCCAACAGGCCTTGAGCATTAATAGTCTTTGTGGGCAACCCTTTGCAGTTGTTGAAGACACCCCAATCCATCTCAATCCTGTCAGCAACCAACATGCACATACCAATATCATCAGCACAGGTCAAAAGATTGAGAACGGAAACCCCAATTGGATTCACCCTCTGCTGTGAGTGCAGCAATATTGGTCAAAGTTTCATCGTTGGGAATTTCTAGACCCTCAATGACATAATAATACCTTTATAAGAGCAATATCCTTAATGCACTTTATCCATTACAAACAGTCATACTACACTGAATAAGGTCACATTGTACAATATGCATTCTATATTTTTAAAAATTGATTTGAAACAAAATCCCAACCAGTTTGCTGATAAGCTGCTGAAAGAATTTTATTTTTAATTGATTTGTGGGATATGGACATTTCATTGCCTGTCCCTAGTTGCCCTTGAGAATGTGGTGGTGAGCTGCCTTCTTGAACTGCTGCAGTCCGCCTACTGTGGGTTGACCAACAATGCCCTTAGAGCGGGAATTCCAGGATTTTGACCCTGCAACAGTAAAGGAACAGTGATATATTTCCAAGTCAGGATGGTGAGTGGCTTGGAGGGAAACTTGAAGATGACGGCATCCCCTTGTATCTGCTGCCCTTGTCCTTCCAGAAAGAAGTGGTCATGGGTTTGGAAAATGCGGTCGGAGGATCTTTGGTGAACTTCTGCAGTTCATCCTGTCGATAGTACACACTGCTGCTCCAGACCGTTAGTGGCGGAGGGAGTGGATGCTTGCAGATGTGGTGCCAATATGCTTGAGAATTCCTTGGATAATTGAGGTGGAATTAGGACACCTTCAAAACATTTGAAAACATGAACGAACCCAGTGCGATTGCTATTTCCACAAGGATCTCTCACTCGTGTTGCCTAACATTAGTGGGATCAAGGTAGAAACTTTGGAGGAATGGCATAACCAGCCACAATCCATGTTTTCCAAGGCTGTGCAACACCAGCTAAAACCTGCTGAGAAGCTGCAGTCTGATCTGCAGCGATAAAAGAAATGGCAACTACATGAGTATTATTTATACAGAGAGAAAAAAACACAGAAAGCTGCAACACAAAGGGACTTGAGGGCACTTGCATATGAGACACAGAAAGCTAGCACACAGATGGTGCTGGTAATCAGGAAGGCTAATGGAATGTTGGCCTTTATTTCAAGAGGGTTGGAGTGTAAGAGTAGGGAAGTCTTACTGCAATTGTACAAGGTGCTGGTGAGACCATATTTGGAGTACCATGAGCAGTTTTGGTCCCCTTACTGAAGGAGAGATATCATTCCATTGGAGAAAGATCCGAGGAGGTTCACTTGGTTGATCCTTGGTATGGAGGGATTGTCTTATAAGCAATGGCTTAACAGGTTGTGACTTTACTCACTGGAGTTTAAAAGAGGGAGAGGTGATCTCTTGAAACATTTAAGATTCTTCCGGAAGATAATTGCGAGGTGTTGCATTTTGGAAAAGCAAGTCAGAGCAGGACTTATACACTTAATGATAAGGTTCTGGGGAGTGTTGCTGAATAAAGAGACTGTGGAGTGCAGGTTCATAGCTCTTCGAAAGTAGAGTCGCAGGTAGATAGGATATTGAAGAAGGCGTTTGGCATGCTTTCCTTTATTGGTCAGAGCATTGAGTATAGGAATTGGGAGGTCATGTTGTGGCTGTACAGGAATCGGTTAGGCCACTTTTAGAATATTGCATGCAATTCTGGTCTCCTTCCTATTGGAAGGATGTTGCGAAACTCAAAAGCGTTCAGAAAAGATTTACAAGGATGTTACCAGGGTTGGAGGTTTTGAGCTATTGTGAGAGGTTGAATAGGCTGGGGCTGTTTTCCCTGGAGTGTCAGAGGCTGAGTGGTGACCTTATAGAGGCTTATATAATCATGAGGGGTATGGAGTATGGATAAGATATATAGACAAGGTATTTTACCTCGGGTGGGTGAGTCCAGAACTAGAGGGCGTAGATTTAGGGTGAGAGCAGAACAATATAAAAGGGACCGAAGGGGCAACTTTTTCACACAGAGAGTGGTGCATGTATGGAACGAGCTGCCACAGCAAGTGGTGGAGGCTGGGACAATTACAGCATTTAAAAGCATCTGGATGAGTATATGAACAGGAAGGGTTTAGAAGGATATGGGCCAAGTGCTGGCAAATGGGACGAGACTATGTTAGGATATCTGGTCGGCATGGATGAGTTGGACCAAAGGGTCTGTATCCATGGTGTACATCTCTATGACCCTATGACTTGATGGAGTAAATGCTGAGAGGATGTTTCCCCTCATGGGAGAGTCTAGGACCAGAGGGCATAGGGGTCAGAATAAAGGGGTGCCTATTTAAGACAGACGAGGTGGAATTTCTTTTCACAGAAATTTGAGAGTCTTTGGAACCCCTTGCCACAAAAAGCAGTGGGGCAGAGTCCTTGCGTATATTTACAGCTGAGATAGCTAGATTCTTGATCAGGAGGGGAATCAAGGGTAATAGGGAAATGCAGGAGTGAAGACAGAGAGAATGTTGGATTGTAATGAATGTTCCTGTTTCCTCTGGTCTGATGGTCTTACTGTCATCTTCTGCAGCGGAGATATTTCATCGCGGCAAGTTGCTGAAGGTATCCAGTTTTGACAATGATACTTGCTATATGCACTGTGGCATCTCTGCTGAATTCCTCACACTGTGAAATAAATGATCTGTCACTCATATTTGCCAGCAGATGCAAATAACAGGGAATTTCCTGACCAGGTCTGAATGAAACAAGAATTTCACTAGACTGTAACCCGGTCTAAGCAATCCTCAAGATCGAGGTATTTCACTATACTCTGCAGTCTTTTAAGCTCAATCTTCCAATCTGGCAACAATTACCAAGACTTCATAAGAGCTGGTACCAAAGGGAAAGGATTTCCTATCCTGCATGACCACTCTGACTACAGATGGAGAGTCATGACTACTGGAATTGTGCCAGAAAAGTTTCCTTTCTGCACTTTCAATATGGGATTTGTATAAGTTTCCTGTTTTAGTTTAATTTTTAGGTATCTTCCTCATCAATCCATTCAGAAATGTTATTGCACACTTTTGTTGCAGGATGGGATTTGAACCAGGGCCTTCTAGGTCAGAGGTAGGGACAGTACCACAGCACCAGTAGAGCCCTATGGTTTGCTTTTTATTATCTGATTGGCCCAGATGGATTTGTTGAAAAATGTGGTACTGGAAAAGCACAGCAGGTCAGGCAGCATCTGAGGAACAGGAGAGTCAACGTTTCGGGCATAGATTCTCCATCATGGATTTGTGTTGGATTAATCGACAGAGGTTAATGTTAATTCACATCCTGCATGATTAGAATGGTATTTAATTCACTTTGTATTCATCTCAGCTCCTCACTTCTTCCTTGGAAGTTAACCTGTTAAAAGTGATTTCGTTCTCATTCTTGGTATTTCTCAATCCAAATGTCAAACTTGATCATCGTATGGTCTCTCTTTCCCCACAGCTTCCAACTTTGTTGAGATACTTGGATCTGTTGTGGAGGACATTCGCAAATTAAGATGCAGACTGATTCCCATGGACTTCCTAACATTCTGAAATATCACAATTACTTACTTGGCCTCTGGCTATTTGGATATTTTCAACACATATTTCATTGGCGCAAGTTCTCCATTCAAATATTCTTTCTGTTTTTAAATAATCTTTACTATAACTTCATAAATCAAACTCATACTTCACCTGTTCTGTCCTGGCAGTATCAAGGGAAACTACAGCATTTGTGTGGCGACCTCAGGATGTCTTAATGTGAGCTATAACCAATGAACGACTTCTGAAGGACGATTTGTTGCCACGTTGGAAACACATCACTGATTTGTGCATGGTAAGACCGCACCAATGGCAGGACTATAATCAGTTTTTTTTTTGAAAGTTTTTGGCTGAATTTTGGGGAAACATTATTCACAGAATCAGTGAATTGAAAATTGTTATGATGCAGAAAGACTCTATTTGGCCCGTCGTATTTGCTCTGGCTCTCTGAGCATTTTGACCCTGTGCCAAACTCCTGCCTTTTACCCATAAGCGTGCATGCTATTTCTATTTGATTAATCATCCAAATGCCTCTTGAATATCACAATTGAACATGCCGTCCTGAAGAAGGGTTATACCCAAAATGTTGACTTCTTTACCTCCTGATGCTGCCTGGCTTGCTGTGATCTTCCGGCCTCCTGCTTGTCTACATTGGATTCCACCATCTTCAAATTCTTTGTCTACACTGCACTTCTGGACAATGCCCTCCAAGCTCAGACCACTCGCTGTGTGTAAAGGCTTTTTCTTACCTCACATTTGCATCGTTTGCAAAACGCTCTCAAGCTGCATTTTTAGATTCTTGATCCTTGTACGAATGGGAACAGTTTCTCACTATCTACACTATCCAGACACCTCATAACATTGAAAACTTCCATTTTATCTCCATCCGAACTTCTCCAATTTATTCTCATAATTGAAGGTTTTCATCCCTGGAACCATTCTCATAAGCATCTCCAGTCAATTCATATCCTTCCCAGACTTTGTTGCCTAGGATTGTACACAAACTCTAGCTGAGGTTTAACTGATTGATTGACTTAATGTCATGTGTACCAAAGTACAGTGAAAAGCTTTGTTTATGAGCAATACAGGCAGACCACAGTAAGCAAGGATACATAGATCACAGGGTGAAAAAATACTTGGACAGGGGCATACAGGTTACACCACACAGAGTGTGCGCTTGGCAAGATCAACATTAACAAGACTAGCATTGTTTGAAGTTAGAGAATTGAATTATTAGTCTACCAATGGCAGGGAAGAACTCTGCTAGTACGTGTGTTCAAGCTTCTGTATCTTCTGCCTGACG
Organism: Chiloscyllium punctatum; assembly: GCF_047496795.1. Classification (NCBI taxonomy): domain Eukaryota; kingdom Metazoa; phylum Chordata; class Chondrichthyes; order Orectolobiformes; family Hemiscylliidae; genus Chiloscyllium; species Chiloscyllium punctatum. Next base: position 103,022,638 of record NC_092749.1, on the reverse strand, counting down.
GAAGAGGTTGAAGGAGAGCATTACCAGGGTGTGATGGATCTTTGATGATATTAGCAGCCTTCCCATGGCAACAGGCTGTGTAAATGGAGTCCATGGATGTGAGGTTGGCTTCTGTGATGGTCTGGGCTGTGCACACCACTTTCTGTAGTTTCTTCCAGTCCTGGACAGAGCAGTTGACATACCAGGCCAATATGCATCTGGACAGTATGCTTTCAATGGTGCATCTGTAAAGGTTGGTGAGGGTCCTTCGGGACATGCCAAATTTCCTGAGCTGCCTGAGGAAGAAGAGGCATTGTTGTGCCTCTTTGACCATTGCATCTACGGGGGAAGTCCAGGACAGGTTGTCGGTTATCGTCACTCCGAGGAACTTGATGCTCTCCGCCCTCTCAGCCTCAGTTCGACTTATGTAGTTGGGGGTATGTTCTCCTCCTTTCTTTCCGAACTCAATGATCAGTTCTTTGATTTTGCTGATGTTGAGAGGTTGTTCTCATTGCACCATGTCACCAAGCCCTCTACCTACCGTCTGCATTTTGACTTGCCTTTATTAGATAGTCGTCCTACTACACTGGTTTCATCAGTAAACTTGTAAATGACGTGCATTTGGAATTTGGCAATGCAGTCATGGGTGTACAGGCGGTACAGTAGGGGTCTGAGGAGGCTCAAATGTTGAGTGTTATTGTGGAGGAGGTGCAGTTACCTATCTCCACTGATTTTGGTCTCTGGGTCGGGAAGCTGATGATCCAGTTGCACAGGATGGAGCTGAGATCAACGTCACTAAGTTTTTAGGTGAACCTGCAGGGGATAATAGTGTTGAAGGCAGAGATGTAGTCGATGAGCAGGAGTCTGACATAGGTGTCCTTGTTGTCCGGATGTTCCAGGAATGAGTGCAGGGCTAGGGATACGGCATCTGCTGTGGACCTGTTACGTCGGTCGGCAAATTGTAACTGGTGACCAACCAACATAAATTCCCTGCTATTGTACTCTGAGATCTTATTAACAAAGCCTAGAATACTGTATCCTTTAGTAACAGCTCGCTTGACATGGCTTGCCGACATTAATGCATTAATTACTGTTTTTTTGGATTTGTGCCATGGGGTGTCTTGTGTTCACCAGACAGGATGGACAGAGTTTCACATAGAGTCATACAGCACGCAAACAGACCCTTTGGTCCAACCAGTCCATACAGAATCTAAAAAGACACACTCACAACTGATCACTATGTGATTTCTCACTTCTGACGAGGCATAAATCTAAGACGAAAGCCTTCCCATTACTGTGAGAGAAATTAAAAAAGCAATTTTAAAAATTGACTTTAGAGATATAATCTTATGACCTTTCAAAAATCTAATGGCTATTGCTAGGTCATTAGACCACACGAGGCAGCTAAACATTGGAATCGACTGCGTGAGGCGTATTTGAAGGCTGGCTCAGGGCAGTGGGCTTGTTCCCAGGGTAGGAGGCCAAATAACAAGGCACACAGCATTGCACGGACAGAAGCCCTGGAAGCAGAGGTTGGTGCTTTCTGGGGCAGGGGTAGGTGTCTAAAAATGGAGGCAACCACGGAAACCTGGTCATTATTAGAGAGAAAACAGAAGGCCTACAATGTGTCCTGTCACCAGTGCAGAGGGGCAATACCTCCAGAGGGAGAGCTCTGGATGAGGCTGTAACCTTTGCACTTCAAGGGCAGGGAGTGGTGAAAGGAGATTCTAGAGGTTCTCAAGCTGCTGCCAGTCTCCTGACTCAAAGGAGGGGAGACAGTCCTCTGTCAGACTGATCTCTGTGCTTGTAGTCATTTGACCCCTTTTGTCCCTTAATTGGCTTGATGAGCTATTCCCTGTCATGCAATGGGTAACTCTACTGGTAGTTTAATAGCCCTGTTCTAACATGATCGCTTAAAGGCAAAAAACATCTTGTCTTAAAACCTATACTGAGGGACGCTGTCAGATCTTCTAACCTGCTTCATAACGACTCTGCCTTGTCTCTTCGTCCATCTGTGTAGAAGTCTGATGCTGTGTCTGGACAGTCACAGGGAAAACAAACAAATGTGAAATGACCTTGGTGTACCTTGGCCTTTACCTCTATTCCGGCTCTGTGCCTTTTGCAATCTACCTCAGGATCCACTCTCAACTAACTGACTGTGATTAGGAAACTGTTAGGAATGCATTTGTCAGCAACAAACACTGGAAAGAACATGGGGGAGATTAAAAGTCTGAAAATGAGACAGAGGAAAAGACAAGTGAGTTTAAAGACTTGACAAGAACACTACACATAGTGAAACAAACAACTCACATCCTGAAAGTGAGGTCGAAGCATTGTTACCAGGCAACATTTACCTTGCTTTGACTGATGGGGGGGGGGGCAAAAATTTAAGGGCTTTGAAAACATTTTGCATGTCAATGATGAAAAACACACAAGATACAACAAGGTGGCATTTGCTTTAGAAATTGACTCAAAATAGGCGAATGGGCACAAGTGTGATGGGGAGGGAGGGGTGTTACCATTTTGCTGTCGGCCATGGAGCTTTTATGCAAGACCTTCAGCTTTGACACTTAGTGCCCTTGAGAATGTGGTGGTGAGCTGCCTTCTTGAACCGCTGCAGTCCACCTGCTGTAGGTAGACCCACAATGCCAATAGGGAGGGAATTCCAGGATTTGACTCAGCATCACTGAAGTAATGGCAAAACATTTTCAAGTCAGGATGGTGAGTGATTTGGAGGAGAACTTGGGACTGGTAATGTTCCCAGGCATCTGCTGCTCTTGTCCTTCTGAGTGGAAATGGTCAGATGTTTGGAAGATGCTGCCAAAGCAGTCTTGGTTAATTCCTGCAGTGCATCTCTTAGGTAATACATATTGCAGCTGCTGAGCGTCAATGGCTGAGTCACTGAGTGTTTGTGGATGTGGTGCCAGACTGCTTTGTCCTGGATGGCGTCAAGTTTCTCGAGTGTTGTTGGAGTTAAACTCATTCATGCAAGTGGGGAGTATTCCATGGGGGAATCTAGAAGGAGGGCAAGATTAAAATAATAAGGAGTATCACATTAATGTTGGAAATCCTTTCTGAGGGTCATCAACTTCTGGAATTCTCTTTCCCATAGAGCAGTGGAGATCACTCAAGAGTCAGTTATTCAGAAACAGGGTGAATGGTTATGGTGTGGTGGGAGTTAAGGATTGGATCAGCCACAATCATAACGAATGATGGAGTCGGCTCGATGGGCCAAATGGCCTATTCCTGCTCCTTACGATCTTGTAGATTTTTGTCTTGTTTGTCCACCATACTGGTATTGAAAATGCAATCAGCATTGGTGTACATACCCAGCATAACCTGAGTCTTCCTCCAACTAGTCTCAGCTTAATGCTCACAATAGAAACTATAACATAAACAACAAATTGTGATAAATAAATTGAAAAAGGTATATGGATAATAAATTGAAGAACAAGCAAAATAAAGGCCAACAAATAGCTGACAGAGTTGTGGTGAGAATTAATTATATTTATCAATCCATAAAGAAAATAGATGAATGACCACCCTGAGTTTAAAGAACTGAATGATTCCCCTGTCTGTATGTCTGTGATTGCACTGCTGATGGACAAGGTCAGCACCTCTTCCATTGTAGCTCACACAGATCTATAAACTAGTTAGCCCCAAAAAGTCACATAAGATCAAGTTGAGAAATTGAAATATTTGTTGGTTACACGTTTTGCTGTGACTTGTCTTTTCCTGTAAGCAGTTACTGTTATTGGGTAATCATTGAATGAAGTGATTCACTGGCGTAGTCACAGCACAGAATTTTGAAAATACAATCTCTCTGTCTCAACTATTAAGAGTGGGGCGAATGTGACAGACAACAGTGATATTCACTCGAGGTTGGAACACGTGCCACACACTGTACTCGAAGAGCTTCTGTATGCCTCCAACATGTACACCCGCACCATATTGATGACACTGGTCTAATAATCAATTGCTCATAAGGGGTTGATTAACCTTTTTGGATAAGCCTACTTATACAGTCATAGAGATGTACAGCACAGAAACAGACCCTTCGGTCCAACTCATCCATGCCAACCAGATATCCCAACCCAATCTAGTTCCACCTGCCAGCACCCAACCCATATCCCTCCAAACCCTTCATATACCATCCAGATGCCTTTTAAATGTTGCTCTCTCTCTCTCCTTCACTGACCTCACCATGTGCTTCCTTTGTCTGTTCTTCTCCCTTTTAAAAGTGCTGTTGTTTTGACTTTCTTTTCTCCAAAGTTTCAAAACAATGCAACAGCATATGAAACAGTAATTGCTGCTCCTGGTGTTCATGGAAATCACCTCCAGCACCTAAAATACCTCAAAAAAGGAGCAGCTGTTACAGCCGGACATTTTTCCCGTCCTCCATCTTGGACTTCCCAAAACAGAGAAAAAAAATTATAAATTATGAAGCAGACATTACATCACAACAATAGAGATTTAAGGTAAGGGGCAGCAAGTGGGGGAAAACTTGTTCACCCAGAGAATGATGGGCATCTGGAACTGACAGCCAGTGATAGTAGTAAAGACAAACAAAACTGCAGATGCTGGAATCGAAGGTAGACAAGCAGGAGGCTGGGAGAACACAGCAAGCCAGGCAGCATCATGGGGTAGAGAAGTTGACATTTCAGGTGTAACCCTCCTTCAGGACTTAAAGGTGGTAGAAGCAGACATCTTCATAACATTTGAGAAGTATTCAGATGCACACTTGCGATGCCAAGGCAGACAAGGCTATGGGCCAAGTGCTGGAAAATGGGATTAGTAAAGTTCATTGAATCACCACAGTGTGGAAGCAAGCCATTCAGCACATTGAGTCTACCCTGACCCTCTGAAGAGCATCCCACCTACACCCACTCCCCTATCCCTACTGCTTTAGCTCCGCATTTCCCATGGCTAATCCACCTAGTCTGCATATCCCTGGACACTATGGACAATTTAGCATGGCCAATCCACCCTAACTTCCAGTGGCTTGTGTTCCATGTTATTCCAGTCATTTGGTTTGTCTCCAGCACCACCTTTTGTAGTTTTATTTTTTGTAATTATCTCTCTGCCTCATTTAGTTGTATTATAGGTCACTCCTTTTTCAGCTGTTGACACTTTACTCATACTGTCTCACACTCTTGGTCACCTGCAGGGACTTATTATTTGCATCTCCACTCACACCAGTTGTATGATCTTTTGATGTCACTGCCCATAAATTCTGTGTGCGACCCTCCACACCCCCCACATTGAACAGACTATGCTCCGAAAGCTTGTGATTTCAAATAAATCTTTTGGACTAGTGTTGTGTGATTTCCGACTTCATCTTTGGAGTGTGGGAGGAAATTGCAGCACCCAGAGGGGGCCCACACAGACACAAGGAGAACATGCAACTCCACACAGCCCAAGGGTGGAATTGAACCTGGGTCGCTGACACTGTGAGGCAGCAACACCAGCCATTAAGCCACCGCTTTTTGGACTAAGTCAGAAGTGATGGGCTGAAGGGCACTTCACTGTGCTGTATGATTCTCTGACTCTATGACTGCCTGATGACTGATTTCTGTGTGTGCAGCTTACTAACCCATGGAGGACTCTCCAGTGGACGGCATCCAAACATTATAAGAACGTGACACGTGGAGTCCTTAAAGGCAGGCTCTGTAGAAAGCAGGTTGCACATACAACCACCTGAACAATACTCAGTATTGAAATTAAAAATCACACAACACCAGGTTGGTAGCCACTGGATGAAGGAACAGCACCCCGAAAGCTAGTGTTTGCAAATAAATCTGTTGGACTATAACCTGGTGTTGTGTGATTTTTAACTTTGTCCACTCCAGTCCAACACCGGCACCTCCACATCAATATTGAAATAACAGTTCTGCTAATGGGATCCTCTGTAATATTGGTTTGCCTTGGCACCTGGCTATTTAATGGCTCTCAGACATCAAGGACCCTGAAAGAATGTTTGTTAAAGGGCTCATTCCCGCCTTCCCTCCAAGTTAATTATTGCTTTGTCTTCTCCAACATGTCTTTACTCTTTGGCAACTGCACAGCAGAATTCTGACTGAAGGGAACAACAATGCAACGGTGTGGAAACGCTATTGTCTACTCCAGTCATGGATGATCTGGCAGCTCTACCTGCCTGGACAAATAGAGGAAGCAGTTGGGAAGACAGGAATGAGGATTGGGAGCAGCCGAAAGAGGGCAACACGATACTGGAGACAACAGCCACAGTAGGCAAACAGGGAGTAATTCTTTATCAGAGAAATCATCGAATCCCTACTGTGTGGAAACAGGCCATTCAGCCCAACAAGACCACACTGAACCCTCCATAGAGAAACCCACACAGACCCACTCCCCTGACTAATGCACCTAACCTACAGCTCTCTGAACGCTATGAGCAATTTAGCCTGGCCGATTCACCTAACCTGCACATCTTTGGACCCTGGGAGGAAACCCACACAGACACGGGAGAATGTGGAAACTCCACACAGTCACCCGAGACTGGAATCAAACCCTGTGAGGCAGCAGTGCTGACCACTGAGCCACCATGCAGCCTCAGTAAATTCTAATCATTTACTGGCTGTATTTCTGAGCTGGGGAAGCTTGGGCAGCAAGGTGACTCAGTGGGTAGCACTACTGCTCACAACACCAGAGACTCAGGTTTGATTCCAGCCTCAGGTGACTGTGTGCAAGTTGCACATTTTCTCTGTGAATGTGTGGGTTTCCTCCCATTGTCAAAAGCTGTGCAGGTTAGGGTGGATTGGCCATGCTAAATTGCCCATAATGTCCAGGGAAATGCAGGTGGGACGGAGTGTTCCTGCATCGGATGCCCTTTAGAGGGTTGGTGCGGATTTGATCTGCTGAATGTCCTGATCCCACACTGTAGGGATGGTATGACTGATACAGCTCTCAGCACTGAGGGCATGTGAAGAAGGAATGCATGGAAAGGACTGTGCTCAGTTACTAATTCATCAGAATTGTTGTCACTGTGACGCGTGTGATAATTGAATTTCTACACCACTGTGAATGAAGTCACATGAAACGAAGGGATGGGATTGAATACACTTCTGGCACAGAATCAATGCATTTTTCTTGTGAAAATACACCAGCAGCTTGATTTGTTTGACAGTCATTACTCTAAAACACTTGTGTGAAATTTTAGCACACCAAAGGTGTTATATAAATTCATGCTTTTGTTGTTCCTTGGGTCCAGGCACATATTGGCAGCCAGCAGCATCCAATACTTTGCGTTCAAGTGCTTAACGTTTGACGATGTGTATCTGCCAATTATGCGTACATTTGATCACTTCAAAAAAGAAGCTAAACTGAGGTGAGCTACTGTGAGCAAGTGAGTGCACACGTTTTAAGACATTGAACAAAATTCCTGTCCCACACATATCAGCTTCGCATATCTCTCAACACAAAACACAACAGTTAGCAACAGAGTGAGCCACTTCTGTTTGGTGCTGGAGGCCTTTTGAAAAGGCCTAAAATATTCAACAAAATATCACCGACATCCCTCCATACGTGTACTGAAGTAAAAGTTCTTTGTGTGTTTGTCTCTGTCTCTCTCTCACTCCCACACACACTTCTATGTCTCACTTCTCTTCTCTTCGTAGACAAACAAATTCAAGGTTTGAATACTTAACTTGGTACATCGATACCTGTTGTGCAATGAAAAGACTACTGCGAATAGTCTCTTCCTGTCATGCGGCTTTTATAGTGACCCGGACAACTATTTCAACTGGTTGGCAGCCGGTTACCTCCAGAAGTCCACAACTGACAGAAAGTTCATAGGTTTGAGGACATTTTTAAAAAAAATTATCTGTGTCACTTTCCAAATGTTCAAGTGGCACGGAATTTTACACATTGCACAACTGTGGTAAGAAGCCACACTCAGAAGGGTGAAACCTTTTCCAACTGACCTTATGGAGATAATGGCACAGTGTAGTGTCCCTACCTCTGAGCCAGAATGCCCAGGTTCAAGTCCCACCTTCTCCAGAGGTATGTAATAACATCTCTGAGCAGGTTGGTGAGGAAAATATCGAAAAAAAATGACAGGTTTCTTTTACCCGAAGGTGGTGGATTTCAAGACGAGGGGCATATTTTTAAGGTGAGAGGAGAAAGATTTAAAAAGACACGAGAGGCAATTTTTTTACGGTTTGTATGTAGAATGAACATCCCGAGGAAGTGATGGATGCGGGTGCTGTTATAACATTCAAAAGACATTTAAATAGGTATGTGAATCGGAAAGTTTAAAATCACAACACCAGGTTATAGGCCAACAAGGCTTATTGGGAAGCACTATCTTTTGGAGCACCTTCATCAGGTGGTTGTGGAGAATAACCTTATTTGGAGCAGCGCTCCGAAATTTAGTGCTTCCCAATAAACCTGTTGGACTATAACCTGGTGTTGTGCAATTTTTAACCTTGTACACCCTAATCCAACACCGACACCTCCAAGCCATGAATAGAAAAGGAAATGGGTGAAGGAGCAGGCAAGTGGGACTAGGTGAAGTTTGGAATGTCTGGTCAGCAAGGACTGGTTGGACCGAAGGGTCTCTTTCCGTGCTGTATGACTCTATAACTTAGAAAGTGGAAGAGGTGCTCAGCTCTAGCTGTGAAAATTCAATTCAGTCAAAACAAATAAAAAGGCAAAACCTGCTGACGATTCATACATCATGGCCCCAGCTATCATTCAGGATCACAGCCATGAACGTCTCCCTCGCCATACCACAATTCAATTCAACACGATAAGAGACTCCTCTTATTATTCATAAATTAATAATCATTTGATTGAGTTGCAGTGCTCTGAAAGCCAGTGCTACCAAATAAACCTGTTGGACTATAACCTGGTGTAGTGTGATTTTTCACTAACCAAATTAACAAGTCCACTTAAGGTAAACACAACTGGGGTGATGCCTCTGATCCATTGCCATGCTCTCTGCCAGGACACAATGGGGACTCCTGCAGGGTCCAATTCTGATCCTTTTTGCCAGCATGCAGGCTTTCCTCTCCTTCCCCTCCCTTGAAAGATAAACCCTGCTCTCTGCATACAAAAGCACAGCAGGACTAGGCAAAGACAATGAACTGGAGCCCAATTGTCAAGCAAAGGCAAGTAATTGAGAGACAAAGGCTTCCATTTACTCATTTTGCACCTCCACAACTTTCAATGCAGGATCGAATTCAGTGTCTGAATTAATCCCTGAAGCTTGAGTAAACTTGTTTTGTATGTTAAGCAGGAGCTGTCAAGTGTCTCGCATTTAGAATTAGATTTACTCAAAAAAAGTGACCTGTTTAATTGCATCTTTGTCAAGAAAGCAAACACAGTTATTTAAGGTTGATTTTCCAAAAACTTACCTCTGGTGCAGGGTCTTACCCTCACTGAGTGCACATTTTGGGATGTCCTGAATGCTCACCGTGACACTTACTTTGCCCTCTTGTGTTGCCACTGACTTCTGATGTGGCCCGGTCCTTGCAGTCATAAATCTTAGGCCCAACACAAGCCTCTGATTAAAATTAACATGACAAATTGTTTTATGCTTTGTATCGATAACTGATCGATTTACATCTATAAAGACAAATAAACCTAAAAATAGATTTCTAACAACAAAATTTGAAACAGAAAATTTTCAATGAAATGGATTAAACAAAATGGAATTAAAGATAAATAGTTTTAACTTTGAATTATTTTATCCTTCTTCCTTGCCAGTTTACATATCTCCAATTCTTTACGTTTGACTTCCTGTTGGGGTGCAGTTCCGTAGCAACCAAGTCTCCTCAGCATCTAAGGGGATCCGGGGTTATGGGGGGAGAGTGGGAGAATGGGATTGAGAAATGTATAAGTCTTATATGTCCTGAAAACAATAACTGCTGGACATCACAGTGGGTCGGACAACATCCATGAAGAATGAGCAAGCTAAAGTTTCGAGTCTCGATGACTCTTCATCAGAGCTTCAGCTCATCCTCGTCCCTTTTTATTTACCTCATAGAGTCATAGGGTTATATAGCATGAAAGCGGATCCTTCGGTCAAACTAATCCGAGCTGACCGGACATCCACATCAGAGCTAATCCCATTTGCCAGCATTTGGCCCATATCCCTCTAATCCCTCCCTATTCATGTACAAATCCAAATGCCTTTTAAATGTTGCATTTGTACACGTCTCCACCACCTTCCCTGATCGCTGATTCCACAGACACACCACCCTCTGTGTGGGAAAGTTGCCCGTCAGGTCCCTTTTAATATTTTCTCCTCTCACCTTAAACCTATGTCCTCTAGTTTAGGACTCCCCTATCCTGAGAAAAAGAAACCTTAGCTATTGACCCCTCACGATTTTGTAAACCTCTATAAAGGTCACCCTTCAGCCTCTGATGCTCCAGGGAAAAAAAGCCCTAGCCTATTCTGCCTCTACCTGTAGCTTAAACGCTCCTTGCAAATCATCTCTGTACCCTTTCCAGTTTAACGACGTCTTTCCAATAACAGGGAGACCAGAACTGTATTCAGTATCCTAAAAGTGGCCTAACCAAAGACTAGGACAGCCGTAACATGACTTCCCAACTCTTGTACTCAATGCACTGACCAATGAAAACAAGGATGCCAAACACCTTCTTCATCACCCTGTCTCCCTGTGACTCCACTTTTAAGGAACAGTGAACCTGCACCAGGGGTCCACTCCTTCGGCCACACTCTCAACGACCTTACCATGAAGTTTATAAGTCTTGCCCCGATTTGCCTTTCCAAAATGCAGCACATCACATTTATCTAAATTAAACTCCGTCTGCCTATCCTCGGCCCACCTGATCAGATCCCTTCTGCACTCGGAGGTAACCTTCTTCGCTGTCCACTACCCCACCAATTTTGATGTCATCTGCAAAGTACTAACCACACCTCCTGTAATCAAATCCAAATCATTTCTCTCAACAATAACAAAGTAATATTTATATCACACTGGGAACACAATGAAATGCCACAAAGTAGTTCAGCTGAAGGCACAACTTGTTTATTCATTCACAGGATCTGGGCATCGCTGGCTAGGGGAGCAATTATTGCCTTTGCCTATTTGCTAAGAGCCAATCACATGGTTTTGGGTCTGGAGTCACATGTCAGCCAGACCAGGTCAGGATGGCAGGTTCCTTCCCTAAAGGGCATTAGTGAAACAGATAGGTTTTTATAGCAATTGGCAATACTTACAATTAGGCTAGCTTTTAGTTCTAGTGAACTGGATGGGTTTTCCTGACAATTGTTTCATGGTCATCATTCGACTCGTCATTCCACATTTGTATTGAATTCAACCTTGACCAGCAGGATATGAATCTGGATCCCCAGAACATTACCTGGGTCTCTGGATTAATAATACCATTTAGCCAACATTTCCCATTGAATGAAAACAGGTATTATTTGGGAGGAGATCAGATATCATCAAAGGCACTGGGGCGGCAGGGTGGTGGTGGGGGGGGGTGGTGGGGGGGGGGGTGGTAGTTTCAGAGATGGAGGGGTATGAAAACAAGGAGGAGAATTTCAAACTCAATATGTTACTTGATTGTAAGTCAATGTCTGCCAGAGAGTTTGTTGAGGCATGGGGTCACTTGCCTGGACAGCACTGGGCACTTGTATTTGGGCACATCAGTACCCTACACACAACAATGTTTCCCATCACCTTTAATGTGTAGGAAATAATAGGGGCAACCTGTTTTATGGTGGTTGGCAAAATGTCTCCCTCTTGTCATTAATTTGATGTAACTTATTCCATGTTAACCACTAATTTGAGGTTGGATTATACAATAGACAGGGTTACAGAGATTTTGAGAAGTCCCAGATCTTACCCCTCACTCCTTTGAGATCCTCGACTGTTTTGCCTACAAGTTCATATAACATCATCATTCTGGGTGGTTACTATGGCATTACTCCATGTTAACCTTTTCAGACCCATATACAATAACCCCCCCCCCCATTATTAATGTTATATTTGCATATGCAATTGCATATACCACAACCCCACTATTAGTCACTGACTTTACAAATTCAGGAGATCCGTAGGTTTCATAGTTCTCCTGCAACACGTTCTCTTCAGATTGGAAGGCTGGTAATTACTGGGTGGTTGACTTTGCTTCTCTTCCTGACAGTATGAGGTTTGCAGATTCCCTGAAACTGGAGGACATTGAATCACATGGATTTCTTTCTTGAAGAATGGCATCCCCGCTGAAATAGCTTTGTGATATCCTGAATCTCCACAACAGGCCGTTTCTTCCTTAGAGTATCTTGAACTGTTGGGTGTTGGTGGTCCTTTCTCATTGTTGGCTTCCTTGGAGCTTTTTGCATCAGTCCGTGTCCACAAACGTTTATTCTCAATCTGCCTGTAGGTGTGTTCTCAAGTAATGTTTACTTCAACATGTTCGTTGGTTTAGACTCTCCACTTCATCCTCAGTAATCACATTATTGGTGAAATCAAACTGCTCACTACCTCGGTTCTGTTCTCGCCTTAACATTAAGATTTTATCCACTTGTGGGATGTGGGTGTCGATGAGTGGCCTGCGCCTATTGCTCATTCCTTAGTTGCCCTTGAGAAGGTGAAGGGGTGAGCAGCCCTCTTGAACCACTGCAGTGCATGTATTGTATTTGGACTCACAATGCCCTTAGGGAGGGAATTCCAAAATTTTGACCAAGCAGAGTATAGATCTCCAACACAGTTTCTGGGGATTGACCCTTGGAAGATAAAGGAGTTATGTGATCTACTTGGACTTGTCCCTTTCAAGTCATGTCAGCATGGAACAGCAGACTTGAATCTCTCATGGATATTTGTTTGCCCAGCTGTGTTGCACTCCACATTACACCAATTACAGTTTTGTAAATTGGCTTTAATATTGCTTAACTTCTTCAGAACACTGAGGTTATGATGTGCTTTCTCACTCAAGAGTGAGTGTATATATAAAGTACATATAGGATTTCTATTATTTTGGTGTTTTCTATCTTTCAGAGTCAGTTGTAGCATTGGTTTAGTCCTAAATGCTATGCCTCCTGGAGCATGTAGTTGTACCGTTGACAGCTACATGGCTTAACAATGGCACACTGTCTCATTATATAGTAATACCTGCTCCAGAGTCTAACTTGAAATTTGAGAGATGACTTTGACAGAAATATCATCTTGCCAAAGTGCATGGTCTGGATGATCTATTTGGCACATTAAAAGTGTTGAGATTGCAGTGCTAGAAAAGCACAGCTGGTCAGGCAGCATCCGAGGAGCAAGAGAATCGACGATTCGGGCATAAGCCCTTCATCAGGAACACATTAAAAGTGCTGTTGACTGTTCTACACCATTATGAATGAATGAATGACTTTTATGAATGAATGATTTTTATGAATGAATGATTTTTATGAATGACTTTTTTTGTCATCTGTATTTTAGTGAGAACAACAGTAAAATACAGTGAAAGCTTTTCCATTGTTGCCACAATCCAGCTCCATTTTGAATAGTTTTAAGACTAAGAAAAAAAGTAGAAAGATGTAGCTTAATGACAGTCCATCATTAACCTCTTTGTAGCCATTTGATTTCTTCTAAAGTTATGCCTCACTTCTGCACATTTTCTGAAAGTGACCTATTGTGTGATAGACCAAAGCACTTAAAGGCTATGCACTGCCTGTGCCTGTGAACTTTCCTTGTACCACAGCACTGGCAAGATCTTTCACAATCTAAAATCTGGTTTCTCATCGCTGTCATTTTGAAAAGAGGGCACCTTTTTTGTGTATTTTGATTGGAGGCTGAAATGGGAAAAGGTCTGCTTTCAAAGCTCAAGGTGTATTGAAACACTCACTGCACTTCTAAACAGAAAGTTACTTGACACTCATTGGAAGTGATGTTTATACTTCTGTTTGTCCACCCAGTGGGGGAAGGTTATGACACAAAAGCTAGAGCAGAGAGAGATGTATATGAAGGGGGATTTATCTGGTGACAAGTAGCTGATTGGTCTGTGGCATGATGACCAGTTCTCATTGACAAAGGCCTTCTGCCTACCAACAACTCTGTGATTGGCTCTCAAGTAGATGAACAGCCTGCGACCGTACATGATTAGTCAGAAGCCATCCGACCTCTGCAATAGAATGGGCTATCCTTTCTCTACAATAGAGAAAAGTTCAAGTCTAATGAAAGCCAACTTGTATCCCTCAACAGTTATCATAATCTGCAGCTCTGAAGCAGTTGGGACTAATATCTAATATTATAATCAATAGTATCTAATATTATAATCAATAATATCTAAGCCACCTGGCTCAGAGATAGGAACACTACCATTGTGCGACATGACATTTAAGTCCCTCAGGGTTGTGTTCCAGGTCCAATCATCTTCAGCTGCTTCATTGATGAACTTCCCTCCATCATAACCTCAGAAGTTGGAATGTTCGCCGATGATTGCACAATGTTCCGCATCATTCATAACTCCTCAGATATTGAAGCAGTCCATATCCAAATGCATCAAGACTTGGGCAATATTCAGGTTTATAAAGTGACAAAAAACAGAAATGCCCAGTAATGACTGTCTCCAGTAAGAGACAATCCACCTATCGCCCTCTGGCATTCAACAGCGCTAGTGTCACTGAATCCACCACTATTAGCATCCTGGGGGTTACAATCCCAACTGACAGTTGCCTTCCAGTCACTCCCACACCCCACACACAAATTAAAAAACAACATGCTCTCATCCCTGTTCCCCTCAGTTCTTACTTCTCCCAGGCTCATCATTCTTTGTCAGATTGTACAAGATTCAATTCTTTTGGAAAAACATAGCAGATCCTCTTTCTAAAGCGGCTCCTGTCAGCACAACACCTTTGTGCAAACTGAAACTAAAATAAACACCTTCTCTCCAGAGATAAATTCTGAAAAGGCAGAAGCAGCAGCAGCTCACTGACCTCACAGAAGGGGAGACAAAGCAATCGCCATCTTTCCTTCTCAGTGCAGCACATTCCAAATAAACAGAGATCCACCTTCCTGCTCGACACGTCCACACAAGCAAAGAGTGCCAATCCAGCCAGATTCACAAACACAAAACGAACATTCTGTTTCAAAGTAAGGCAGTTCGGGTGAGCTTCTCTTATCAACCAGGTGCGAAAGAGGTGCAATGTTGGGAAAATATTTTCTCAGTTACTTGCTTACAACAACAACAATTAAATAAAAACTGAAAGAGCTGTGAATGCTGTAAATCAGAAACAAAAACAGAAATTGTTGGAAGACTCTTCTGAGGAAGGGTCCCTCAACCTGAAAGTTAACTCTGATTTCTCTGCAGATGCTGCCAGAAATGCTGAGTTTTTCCAGCAATTTCTGTTTCTGTAACAACAATTAAATGTTGCTTTTATACAGCATTTTTGACAGGGTGAAGTTTACTGAGGCATTATCAAACAAGGTTTGACACTAAATTGACATATAAGAGGTTAGACCTGTAATGCTCTTGAGACACAGTTTGCACAGGAAGTGATGCAATGTCACATGATTTTATTCTCTTGCAGCCTTGTGGCAAGATAATGCTAGAGTGAGGTGCTTTTCCAATAAAGTAAATGTCTTCTTTACCTCTGCAGCTTTTATAAATATTGTTTAGCAACACAGCAAGACCAAAAATATTAGAGTATGGAAATATTACAAGAAGCCAGATTTTGAGGAGCATAGGAGTGTTGAAGGAAGAGATGGAGTTTGGGAGCAGAGTTGGTGTACCTTCATTTTTAGATTAGATTCAATTCCCTACAGTGTGGAAACAGGCCTTTCAGCCCATCAAGTCCACACCGACCCTCCTCCAGACTTGTTTCCCTCTGACATTTGTATGATTGCTGTTCATGATCCAACCTGGTAACAATGACCCACACTTAGGGCTAAGAGGTTTTTTCTCTCTCTGTCAGTTTGAGCTTACTGAAATTAGGAAGGAAATGTCTCCGTTTGAAATTTTAAAAAACTTTCATGGAGACTGTTTGTTTGTCATAAGTACTGCGCACCAGACTGAAAGCTGTCCAAACCTGAACAACACATTATATTTGTTTAGCATTTTAAATGTCATCAAATATCCCAAAGCAGTTCACAGGAGCACTGGAGGTAGAAGCACCCAATGGTAGTGGAGGGGGTCATTTTGACAGAGAGGGTAGGGACATTGTCGGTAATTTAAATTGGGAAGCGTTCCTACAGGCAGCTGAATTTGAATCATGCCATTTCATAATTGCAAGCTTTAAACACACTAGTTGCCATCTGTCGCTTCCTCTGAAATACTGGCTAAGAATTGGGAATGTGGATCTGTGAGGTGAGCTTCTGGCTACATCAGGGGTTGGAGAGGGGGTGTGTAAAACTACAGTTGGTTCTGCTATAATGCCCATTTCTTCAATGTGAGTTGGCTATAATGCGAATAATTAATTTGGACCATTATTTGTAGAAGGAGGATGTTCCTTAACTCTATTGGTAATAATGTGATTCCAGTTTTATTGGTTTAAATGGTTGCTGCTATAATGCTATTTTCTTATAACGTGGGATTGCATTATATCAGAACAGACTGCATAACAGAATGTCTCCAAGGGTGAATTTCTGTTGAAAAGCTTTTATTTATTTAAGTTATGAGAGGTTAATGTAATCACAGTGCATAAAGCTGGTGGTTAAATGCAGAACAGGATGGCAACATAGAATCATACAGTCATACAGCACAGATACAGACCCTTAGGTCCAACCAGTCCATAATGACCACAATCCCAAACTAATCTAGTCCCACCTGGCAGCACCTGATCCATATTCCTCTAATCCTTTCTAATTCATGTACTTAACAAAATGTCTTTTAAATGTTGTACTGTACTCGCATCCACCACTTCCTCTGAAAGTTCATTCCACACATAAACCACTCTCTGTATGAAAGAACTGCTCCAACGTCTTTTTAAAATCTGTCTGCTCTCACCTTAACAATATGCCCCCTAGTCTTGAAGTCCCCATCCGAGGGAAAAGACACCTAATCTACCTCATTATTGTATAAACCTCTATAAGGTCACCTCTCAACCTCCTACGCTCTGGTGAAAAAAGTCCCAGCCTATCCAGCGTCTCCTTATAACTCAAGCCCTCAGTTCCCAGCAACATCCTGGTAAATCTCTTCTGAACCCTCTACAGTTTAACAATATTCTTCCTATAACAGGGTGACCAAAAATGACACAGTACTCCAGAAGAGGCCTCACCAACATCTTGTCCAACCTCAACATAACATCTTGGAGAATGAACCCAGGAAGGACTTTTACACAAAAAGGGAAGTGAAAATTTGCAACTCTTTCCTCAAAAGAGAACAATGGATGTTTGGTCAATTGAAATTTGAGACAAGTATCAAACAGTCTGAAGCACGAGTGAATAAGAGAGTGAAAGTAATCTTTACAGCAGCAACATTACGCAATCATTGTAGCCTTGATTTTCCCACACATGCTTGCCAGTAATGAGATTTTTTGTTGAAAGTAACATACTGTAAAGTTATAGTTTCTAGTGGGACCCCTTATCCTGTAAATCTACTGTATCCTCTGAAATCCACAAATCTGTGAATTATTAGAGGTGACTTGTCCTTTTAATTCTCCTGATTGCTTGCTACATTCAGATATAAGTAAATACAATTCATAAATACAACCGTAATTTCTAAGATTCTTATATTCTTACTTTCTTCAGAATAATTCTATCTTATTATAGAATTATACAGTACAGAAGAAGTCCTTTGACCCATCAAGTCGATACTACCAAAGCAATATTAAATCTGCAAGAGTTCCACATTCCAGCACTAGGCCTTGAATGTGATGACACATCACATGCTCTTCCAAATACTTTTTAAATGTTGTGAGGTTACCTGCTTCAAACACCTTGTCAGACTGCGCATTCCAGACCCAAACTTTTCTCAAATCCCCTCTAAATCTGTGCTTCAACTTAAAATTCTGAGCCCTTCTTATTCACCTGTTGACTAAAGGGGAGCAGCAGTTTTCTATCCTCAGTACCTGTGTCCCTCACAATATTATACACCTCAATCAGGTCTGCTCTCAGCCTCCTCTGCTCCAAAGAAAACAAATGGTCTGGTCAATTGATCTCCTTGATATTGTCCGAACGTCATTCACATTAACGTATCTCCATTTTGGTTCCACATACAGTCAGTTCTATGATGCACTGGTTGCATTCTTGTGCGACCCCACACTATAGAAAAATCGCACTTTAGAAACAGAGCTTGAAGTGTTGGCGCTGTAGTTGCATTGCAGACAACACATCTTTTAATAGTACGTGCTTTAGAAACAGCGTCCCCCAATTCGTCAATCACATTACAGCGAATTTGCATTGACAAAACAGGCGTTACAGTGGAATGACTTGTAAATCTATTTTCATGAAATGGATAAATTCATGAGGGAAATTATTTTAAGGATTTTGGAGAAAGGACAAGGGAGTGGGATTACTAAACTAGTGGTACTGAAAAGCCAGCACAACAGAATGGACTTTCCATGCTGTTTCATTCCATAATTTGACACATAAAAATAAGTCACAATCTAACTGAATGGTTCAAGGCACTCAATCCCCAAATCATTTTGACAGTTGAGTATGGGTAACACTTGGCTTTACACAAACAAATTTTTAATGCACAGGAAAGTCACTCGAGTGAGATTAACGATCGGATTTTCACAAAGCTTTTTGTCCATTGCACTTCTTGAGAGGAGAGATGATGACAACAGGCAGGATGTAAAATTCAGTGTAACTGTGGTATTGTGAATGACTTTGCCCCTGTGCTCCCATGGTATTGAGAGTGACTTTGTCCCTATGCTCCCATAGTATTGTGAATGACTTTGCCCTTGTGCTCCCATGGTATTGAGAATGACTTTGTCCCTGTGCTCCCATGGTATTGAGAGTGACTTTGCCCCTGTGCTCCCATGGTATTGAGAATGACTTTGCCCCTGTGCTCCCATGGTATTGAGAGTGACTTTGTCCCTGTGCTCCCATGGTATTGTGAATGACTTTGCCCCTGTGCTCCCATGGTATTGAGAGTGACTTTGCCCCTGTGCTCCCATGGTATTGAGAGTGACTTTGTCCCTGTGCTCCCATGGTATTGAGAGTGACTTTACCCCTGTGCTCCCATGGTATTGAGAATGACTTTGCCCCTGTGCTCCCATGGTATTGAGAGTGACTTTGTCCCTGTGCTCCCATGGTATTGAGAATGACTTTGCCCCTGTGCTCCCATGGTATTGAGAGTGACTTTGTCCCTGTGCTCCCATGGTATTGAGAGTGACTTTGTCAGCTGAGAAAGAAATCCATGCACAGATTGAAAGCCCATTCTGGAGTGAGCTCAGCACCTGATCTGTGTCAGCATTGTACTACAGGAATGCTGCACTATTGGAGGTACCAGGTCTCCTGGTTCAGAGGTAGGGACATTACCACTGCACCACAAGAGCCTTTTACATCTCCACTTCTAACCTTATGATGGAAAGAAAGTCATCGGTGAAGTAGCTAAAGATGATTGGGCCTAGGATACTGCACCGAGGAACTCCTGCAGAGATGTCCTGAAGCTGAGATGAATGACCTCCAACAGCAACAATCATCTTCTTTTTCTCTAAAGAAGATAACTCAAACCTATCTAGCCTCTCTTCATAACTAAGAAGCTTCATTCCAGGTAATATGCTTGTGAATCTCCTCTGCACCCCCTCCCCTGCAATTACATCCTTACTAAAATGCTGTGGTTGGGATGGGATGCAGATCAATTGGGTTGCTTTATCCTGGTTGGTGCCTTGAGTGTTGTTGGGGCTGTACTCATCCAAGCAAGTGGAAAGTAGTCTATCACACTCCTGACTTGTGCCTGGTAGATAGTGGACAAACATTGAGGAGACATTGAGGTCCGATTTGAGGATGTGATAGGTGGATGCAAAAAAATGCCAAGGTACCATTCAAAAAGAGCAGCAGGTTTTCCTGGTGAGTAAGCCAACATTTGTTGCTCAACAAATCTTCCTTCTTTCCTTGCCTTGTTTGAATTCTCCGTTGTTACATAGGATTATGAAATGCTGGTTGATCGTTCCTTCATATGAATTATCATTGTGGATTTGGCAGGTGGGTTTTGCAGTTCGACACCCCTATTCATTGGTAGGATCTGGTCATTGCTGTCAGACTGCCATGTATTGACCACATCTAATTGACTTTGAGAAGGTCATGGTGAACTGCCTTGTTCAATCACTACCTTGTGTGCAGAGCTGTCTGGAAGTTCCAAGATCATGGCTCATGGACATTGAAGGAAGGCTGAGATACTTCCATGTCTGAGTGGTGCATGAGAACTTGTGAGTGGTGGTGTTCCCGTGTCATTGCTGCCCTTGTCTTTTTAAATGATAGAGATCATAGATTTGTAATGCTCTATCTAAGGAGCATTGGGCTATTTTATCCTGGATGGTGTTAGGTTTGAGTGTTGTTCTGCCTTGTAGATGCAGGACAGACTTTGGGGAGTCTGGACGTGAGTTGCTCCCTGCAGTATTCTGCGACTTTGACCCTCTCTTGTAGCCACTGTATTTCTATGGCTGGACTTGCCCAGTTTCAGGTCAATTAACACCTTCAGGATGTTAATAGTGAGGGAGTCAGTAATGGTAACGCCATTGAATGTCAGAGGATGGTGGTTAGGTTGCCTCATATTGGATTCTGGATTAGTGGTGCTGGAAAAGCACAGCAGTTCAGGCAGCATCCAAGGAGAAGTAAAATCGACGCTTCAGGCAAAAGCCCTTCATCAGGAATAAAGGCAGAGAGCCTGAAGGGTGGAGAGATAAGCTAGAGGAGGGTAGGGGTGAGGAGAAAGTAGCATAGAGTACAATAGGTGAGTGGGGGAGGGAATGAAGGTAATAGGTTGAGGGCGGGGGGAGGGTGGAATGGATAGGTGGAAAAGAAGATAAGCAGGTAGGACAAGTCATGGGGACAGTGCTGAGCTGAAAGTTTGGAACTGGGGTGAGGTGGTGGAAGGGGAAATGAGGAAACTGTTGAAGTCCACATTGATGCCCTGGGGTTGAAGTGTTCCGAGGCGGAAGATGAGGCGTTCTTCCTCCAGGCGTCTGGTGGTGAGGGAACGGCGGTGAAGGAGGCCCAGGACCTCCATGTCCTCGGCAGAGTGGGAGGAGGAGTTGAAATGTTGGGCCAGAGGGCGGTGTGGTTGATTGGTGTGGGTGTCCCAGAGATGTTCCCTAAAGTGCTCTGCTAGGAGGCGTCCAGTCTCCCCTATGTAGAGGAGACCACATCGGGAGCAACAGATACAATAAATGATATTGGTGGATGTGCAGGTAAAACTTTGATGGATGTGGAAGGCTCCTTTGGATGGAGGTGAGGGAGGAGGTGTGGGCGCAGGTTTTGTAGTTCCTGTGATGGCAGGGGAAGGTGCCAGGATGGGAGGGTGGGTTGTAGGGGGACGTGGACCTGACCAGGTATTCATGGAGGGAATGGTCTTTGCGGAAGGCGGAAAGGGGTGGGGAGGGAAATATATCCCTGGTGGTGGGGTCTTTTTGGAGGTGGCGGAAATGTCGGCGGATGATTTGGTTTATGCGAAGGTTGGTAGGGTGGAAGGTGAGCACCAGGGGCGTTCTGTCCTTGTTATGGTTGGTGGGGTGAGGTCTAAATGCGGAGGTGCGGGATGTGGACGAGATGCATTGGAGGGCATCTTTAACCACTTCGGAAGGGAAATTGCGGTCTCTAAAGAAGGAGGCCATCTGGTGTGTTCTGTGGTGGAACTGGTCCTCCTGGGAGCAGATCCGGCGGAGGCGGAGGAATTGGGAATACAGGATGGCATTTTTGCAAGAGGTAGGGTGGGAAGAGGTGTAATCCAGATAGCGGTGGGAGTTGGTGGGTTTGTAAAAAATGTCAGTGTCAAGTCAGTCGTCATTGATGGAGATGGAGAGGTCCAGGAAGGGGAGGGAGGTGTCAGAGAGGGTCCAGGTAAATTTAAGGTCAGGATGGAATGTGTTGGTGAAGTTAATGAATTGCTCAACCTCCTCACGAGAGCACGAGGTGGCACCAATGCAGTCATCAATGTAGCGGAGGAAGAGGTAGGGAGTGGTGGTGGTGTAATTACGGAAGATCGACTGTTCTACGTAGCCAACATGAGACAGGTATAGCTTGGGCCCATGCGTGTGCCCATGGCTACCCCTTTTGTCTGGAGGAAGTGGGAGGATTCGAAGGAGAAATTGTTCAGGGTGAGGACCAGTTCGGCCAAACGAATGAGAGTGTCGGTGGAAGGGTACTGTTGGGGACGTCGGGAGAGGGAAAAACGGAGGGCTTGGAGGCCCTGGTCATGGCGGACGGAGGAGTAGAGGGATTGGATATCCATGGTGACGATGAGGCATTGGGGGTCGGGGAAACGGAAGTCTTGGGGAAGGTGGAAGGCGTGGGTGGTGTCTCGAACGTATGTGGGAAGTTCCTGGACTCGGGGGGATAGGACAGTGTCGAGGTAGGTAGAGATGAGTTCAGTGGGGCAGTAGCATGCTGAGACAATGGGTCGGCCAGGGTGGTCAGGCTTGTGGATCTTGGGAAGGAGGTAGAACCAGGTAGTGTGGGGTTCCCGGACTATGAGGTTGGAAGCTGTGGATGGGAGATCTCCTGAGGTGATGAGGTTCTGTATGATCTGGGAGATGGTGGTTTGGTGATGGGGGGTGGGGTCATGGTCGAGGGGGCGGTAGGAAGAGGTGTCCTTGAGTTGGCGTTTTGCTTCAGCGGTGTAGAGGTCAGTGCGCCAGACTACCACTGCACCCCCTTTATCTGCTGGCTTGATGGTGAGGTTGGGATTGGAGGGCTGCGTGTTGTGAGGGTGAGAGGTTGGAGTGGGGTAGACAGGTTGAGGTGGCTAATGTCCCAGTGGCAGTTGGAAATGAAGAGGTCGAGGGCAAGTAATCGGCCAGCGCGGGGTGTCCAGGTGGATGCAGTGTGTTGGAGGTGGGCGAAGGGGTCCTCGGAAGGTGGGCGGGAGTCCTGATTGTGAAAGTAAGCTCGGAGGCGGAGGCGGCGGAAGAAGTGTTCGACGTCACAGCGTGTATTAAATTCATTGATGATTGGGCGGAGGGGGATGAAGGTGAGTCATTGTGTGTCATAAATTATACTTGCCACTTTTTAACCATAGCCTGGACATTATCTTGACCTTCTTGAGTTTAAGCATTGACTGCTTCATCGTCTGAGGTGTCACAAATGATGTTGGAAAATTTTGCAATCATCAGCGAACTACCCACATCTAGATATTTTCTCCCTGTTCATAGACACTGTTACACACCACTGGAGCAAGTGGGACTTGAATCCAGGTTTCCTGGTTCAGAGGTAGGGACATTACCACTGCAGCACAAGAGCCTTTTACATCTCCACTTATGATGGAAAGAAAGTCATTGATAAAGTAGCTAAAGATGATTGGGCCTAGGACACTGCCCCAAGGAACTCCTGCAGAGATGTCCCGGAGCTGAGATGAATGAACTCCAACAACTAGAATCATCTTCTTTTTCTTTAAAGAAGACAACTCAAACCTATCCAGCCTCCCTCCATAACTAAAATGCTTCATACCAGGTAATATGCTGGTGAATCTCCTCTGCGTCCCCTCCCTTGCAATTACATCCTTCTTAAAATGCGGTCACCAGAACTGCGCACAGTACTCCACCTGAGGCCTAACCAATATTCTGTACTGCTCCAACATAACCTCCCTGCTCTTATAATCTATGCCACGGTTGATAAAATTAAAAATCACACAACACCGGGTTATAGTCCAAAAGGTTTATTTGGAAGCACGAGCTTTTGGAGGTTAAGATCAATGTCACAGAATTTATCCTCCACGATCACCTGATGAAGGAGTCGTGCTCTGAAAGATAGTGTTTCCAAATAAACCTGTTGGACTATAACCTGGTGTTGCGTGATTTTTAACTTTGTACACCCCAGTCCAATATCGGCACCTTCAAGTCATGGTTGATAAAGGTTGATACATGTGTCCTATATGCCTTCTTAACCATGCTATTAACCTGTCCTTGCACCTTTAGTGATCTGTGAACAAGTACCCCATGGTCCCTCTCTTCATCTGAGCTTCCTAATGTCTTTTCATTTATTCAGTGCCCCCCTTGTCTTGTTACTTCTTCCACAGTGCATCACCTCACATTTTTCAATGTTAAATTCCATCTGTACAAGTCTGCCCATTTGACCAACCTGTCTACATTCTCCTGTAGCTTAAGACATTAATGCTTACTGTCAACCACCTAACCAATCTTCATATCATCTGCAAATTTACTTATCACCTCCCCCCACCCCAACATTCTATCAGAAAGAATAACAGATCCAACACTGATCCCAATGGTATGCCATTGGACACTGGTCTCCTGTTACTCAAACAGCCTTCCACCACCACCCTCTGTTCTTATGCCAGGGTAACTTGGCAAGATGGATCCCAAAGTCAATTTTGGATCCATCTTGCCAAGTTACCCTGGATCCCATGTACTTTTACTATCTTTATCAGTTTCCCACATTTTCTCACTTGTCAAATCCATATAATCTACATCAACTGCATTTCACATGTCCACAGGCATTATCACTTGCTTGAAATATTCAATCAAGTGTTGGGCATGACCTTCCTCTGACAAAGCCATGCTGACTACCTGTAATCCTCTCATGCAGGGAAGAATTCTCTCCTTATTATGGTGTTGGAAGATTTCCCAACTGCTGGAATTTTGTTATAATTGTTTATATAACATTTTAACTTGGGGTTGCATGTTTGAATTCATTGCTTTGGGATGGGAGTGGATCCAAATTCATTAATGTTTGCTATTCTTTAATCAATTCTAAATATTAAATCTGCAAAGAATGACTTTCATGTAGGTGGTATTGAATTACGATGTAGTGAAAGTAAATTAATGATCATAAAGCATATATGCTTTATTAAGGCCCTGTTGGCAGATGGTACCTGTTTATATTTTAACTGAGGACTGCACCATCTATTGTCTATGCTTCATATTAACTGCTGGCTTTCCTTTGAAGAGAAGGTTGTTCAAACATTATTTAGATTCGCAAAATCTTGCAGATT
The DNA here is from genome assembly GCF_047496795.1 of Chiloscyllium punctatum. Classification (NCBI taxonomy): domain Eukaryota; kingdom Metazoa; phylum Chordata; class Chondrichthyes; order Orectolobiformes; family Hemiscylliidae; genus Chiloscyllium; species Chiloscyllium punctatum. The sequence continues at coordinate 102,997,630 of NC_092749.1, read as the reverse complement.
TTCTCGTTACACAACTTTTCAAATAGAGGAATGGACCTGTGCCAAACATCGGTCACGGGTTTGGCACATGCTGAATTTTCTAGCACGGTTAAGTGATTTTGACACAAATGATAAATCATTCAGGTGGCACCGAAGCCACTGCAACTGATCTTTGCGCCGAAAGCTAGGGAGGGGGAGATTAAAGACATTGTGGCCATTCTTGATTTGTTTCCAATGACGTGGGAGTGTGTGATTACTGAAAGAAAATAGGATTTGGACCTCAATTCTGAAGCCTCCTCTGATCTCTTGGCTGGCTGCTTGCGCTGTCTCAGTTGCAATGAAGAATCTCATTTGCTTCAATAACTGAGGGGTGACTGTGTCCTGGTGTGAGGGGCAGAGTGGAGTGCTAATTTCCAGACTGGCCTGGGAAAATGCTTCAGAATGGGGATAAGGAATGTGTGATAAGATACATGCATGTTGTTCCATTTCCCTGTAGCCAATGTGAGGCACAGTGACAGCAAAAAGTATGCTAACTCTGCATCTTGCATATATATGTGCATAGAAGTAAGAGATAGGCAATCTTCAAAACCACCAGATGTCATAGAAACGCACAATTGAAGGTGCTCTTTCAGCTATATTCCCTTGAGATAGGGAAGATTATTCTTCATGCTGGAAATGGAATGGAATGGCCAGAGCGAGGAATCCATCCTTCCTTGCCTTGACTCTGCCTATACTTCCCACTGCTTTGTACATCATCAAAGACCTCTATCCCCCCACCACCCCCATTCCACTTATACTCTCTTCCACCCTCTTCCATTGGGCAGATGACACAAACGTTTGAAAACACTTACCAACAGATTCAAGAACAGCTTCTTCCGCACTTTTACCAGACTAATGAACACACCTCTCATATATTTGAGTTGACTGGGCATGGTGGCTCAGTGGTTAACACTGCTGCCTCACAGCACCAGGGACCCGGGTTCGATTTCCACCTTAGGTGACGGTCTGTGTGGAGTTTGCACATTCTCCCCGTGTTTGCATGGGCTTTCTCCGGATGCCTCAGTTTCCTCCCACAATCAAAGATGTGCAGATCAGGTGAATTGGCCATGCTAAATTGCCCGTAGTGTTAGGTGCATTAGTCAGGGGTAAATATAGAGTAAGGTAGGGGAATGGGTTAGGTTGGGTGGGTTTTGGAGGGTCGGTGTGGACTTGTTGGGCCAAAGGATCTGTTTCCATACTGTAGGGAATCTAATCAAATTTTTCTCTGCACCTTCTTTCAAAACTATATTCTGCATTCTATTCTATTACCCTGATGTAATTATGTAAAAAGGCATAAGTCACATGACACCAGGTTATAGTCCAAAAGGTTTATTTGAAATCACAAGCTTTCAGAGAGCTGCTCCTTTGTCAGGTTCAGTGAAGGCTGGTAGAATTGCAACATTTAAAAGGCATCTGGATGGGTACATGAATATTCCATTAGCTATAAAAGCCAATGAAGTATCATGCACAGTTTTGGTCCCCTTATTTGAGGAAAGGTTTAGTGACATTGGAGGCAATTTACAGGAGGTTCACGAGATTGATCCCAGAGATGAGGGGTTTCTCATAGGAAGAGAGATTGAACAGTTTAGGCCTAAACTCTCTAGAATATAGAAGAATGAGGGGAGATCACATTGAGGTATTTAAGATGATAAAAGGTATGGATAAAATAGACATGGAGTGGATACTTCCTCTTGTGGGGCATTCTGGGATGATAGATCATAGTCTTAGGGTAAGGGGTAACAAATGTAAAACAGAGTGGAGGAGAAACTGCTTCTCCCAAAGGGTTGTGAATCTGTGGAGTTGGCTACCTCAAAGTGCGGAGGATGCTGGGACAGTGGGTAAATTTAAGGAGGAGTTCGACAGATTTTTTTTTGGTAATGGGTGGAAGGATAATGGGGAGAAGGCAGGAAATATCAGCCATGATCAAATGGCGGAGCAGACTCGATTGGCCGAATGGTCTAATTCTGCTCCTATATCTTATGAGCTTATTAATACAAAGGGCACAGAGGGATATGGACCAAATGCTGGCAAATGGGACCAGATTAATTTAGTATATGTGATCAGGGGCCTGTTTCCAGGCTGCACATGCTCTCTGACTCTATGACCTGACAAAGCAGCAGCGCTCCGAAAGCTTGAGATGTCAAATAAACCTGTTAGACTACAAACTGGTGTCATTTGACTCCTAACTTTGTCCACCTCAGTCCAACATCGGCACTTCCACATCGAAATTATGTAAGTTATAAATTGTGTGGATAGCATACAAAACTTTTCACTGTATCTCGGTAAATGTGACAATAATAAATCAAATATTTTCAATTCTGTAATTATTAAACCTAACTGTGTATAATTTGGATTAACAAACTTTCAGGTTTGAGGTACTAAGAAACTGGATTGAGTAGGTCCCCAGCCCCTTCTCTCACAGAAACAGCAAGAGAGAGATCTGTTTTACATTAGAATCATGTACCTACATGTCCCTAAAAATAATGAGTGTTTGCTTTACAGCTTCCCAAGGCATGTAGGCTTCTACTTTTTCTTTCTTCAAATGATCATCCTCTCATAAACACAGCACTGCTTGCCAACTGCAACCCAACACATTATTCCACACAAATGCAGCAAAAGCACAAGGGATTTCGTCTCTCCTGCAATAATTGCAGAGTTATGAATAACCTTTCTGAATTCATTTTAAGAAATCTCACTAGTGGGAGCAGTAACCTGCGATCGAACATTTTTTTTTGCAATTACTCCTGATCTGTGGCAATATATTTCAAAATCAAATAGCACATAAACTCCCAATTAATCGAAAGAAATGTATCAAATGTACTTTTTTTTACTCAATATACCCATTTTATTTCCTTCTCTAAACATCTCTGCCTCTCTTCCTGACTTCTTTTCTTAAAATCTGCCTCTTTAGTCATGACCTTATGTGGCTTGCAGTCAAATTTTGCTTTACCACACTGATTTGAAGAGTCTGGGGACAGGTTAATATGTTAAAAGTTCCTAGTTGTTCTTGCTAATGAAAAGTGACAATTTGTTTTCTAATGATCTGCTTTTGTTTCCATAAATCAATGGGTCATTGTGAGAAAAAGCTCCATATCGCTCACCAGAAACTTCAAAATTTCACCCCAGAGCTCTGTCTTCATCTTTTCCAAACAATCCTTTGCCTCGAGGAGAAAGTGGGGACTGCAGAGGTGGGAGATCAGAGTCAAGAGTGTGGTGCTGGAAAAGCACAGCAGGTCAGGCAGGATCCGAGGAGCAGGAGAATCAACGTTTCGGGCAAGAGCCCTTCATCAGGAATGAGGCTTGTGGGGCTGAGAGATAAATGGGGTGGGGGTGGGTGGGGGTGGGGGTTGGGGTTGGGGAGGTAGCTGGGAAAGCGATTGGTGGATGAAGGTGAGGGAGAAGGTGATAGGTTGGAGGGGGCAGTGATGGACGGGTTTGGAGGGTGGTGCCAAGTTGAAGGATTGGGACTGGGATAATGGGGGGGGGAGGAAGCTGTTGAAATCCACATTGATCCCGTGTGGTTGCAGGGTCCCAAGGCGTGAATATGAGGTGTTCTTCCTCCAGACTTTGGGTGGTAATGGTTTGGCAGTGGAGGAGGCCCAGGACCTGCATGTCCTTGATGGAGTGGGAGGGGGAGTTGAAGTATTCAGCCATGGGGCAAAGGGGTTGGTGGGTGTCGGTGTCCTAGAGATGTTTTCTGAAACAATCCGCAAGAGGGTGTCCTGGATTTCGACAATAAATGTGGATTTCAACTGCTTGCTCATTTTGCCTTCCCCCCACTTTATCCCAGTCCCAAGCCTCAAACTCGGCCCCGCCCTCCAGACCTGTCCATCACTGTCCCCTCTGACCTATCACCTTCTCCCTCACCTTCATCCACCTATCACTTTCCTAGCTACCTCCCCCCAACCCACCCACCCCCCCCATTTATCTCTCAGCCCCTACACCAATAAACCTCAATCCCTTGCCTCTTCCTTCCAAAAAATGACTACATAAATGAAACTTTTCTCGTTTATCATACACTGAAAAATGGGGAGCATTTATCATTGGAGTGTTTTAAAACTGTTGGTGCTTTAATTTAAAATATTCATTCAATGATTTTCACTTCCTACTGGTAATGTTTTATTTACTGCAACCCAACCATTTGGTCTATTAATATGGGGCCAAAATTTAACTCTGGAGTTGGAATTTCAAGGCTAGTGTCTAGATTATATCATAAAAACAGTGCTGGAAAAGCTCAGCGGGGGTTGGTAAGATCTGTAGAGAGTGAAGCTGAGATAATTCTGAAAAGCCAGATTGGACTCAAAACCTTATATCTACTCTTCTCTCTACAGATATATCCAAAATTGTTGTGTTACTTGCTGCTTTTCTTAAGTTCAGATCTTCACATTTTTTTGCTTTTGTGACAGTCTGCATAAAACAGCTGATAGTGAGGCTGCTGCCTAATTTATAACTCTCTCAAATTTATTTCCAGTTAAGGTATTTCTATTCAAGTCAAGATCCACCTTCAGTCCTTAGAGATATAAGATCAACGCTTGTGCACACCACATACTGCTATCTCCCTTTATAATTAAACGGATACGTTTACAACCAAAGATAGTTCTTTAATTTCACCGCTGCTCTCATTGTTTCATAGTCACAGGAGAAAGAAGTAACAGATTAGAGATCTGGAGATATAATGTGGAAAATTCAGCTGAGCAACATGAATAAATTCAGAAAGTGTTCAACATGAATTTCTAGAGAGCTTTAGATAAACCCCAGGAATTGGAATTGAAGGAGATTTGTGCTTATACTTCATATCAGAGTTTTAACAGTTTGCCTAAAATGATTATTTTCAAAAAGTATAAAAAGGATGGTGGGAAAGAGTTCATGCTCCACATACACACAATTAGATTGATTGATGAATCAAAATCCTGCAGTTGTTGCAGTACACATTTCAGAGAAGCAGGTACGGTAAGCAAAAGTAATCGAGTATGAAAACGTGATGCTTATCACTGTAATAGGATTGTTCCTTCCAGCGTTATAAGAAGTCTCTCAATTGCAAAAGCCAAATGTTACACAGAATTTTTATTTGCAACTCTGTTGCAGTTTTGCATCCTGGAAGTCTATGCATTGAATGACTGAATGCCTAGATATGAGCAAATTTGCAAAATCTGGTCGGCATGGACAAGTTGGACCGAAGGTCTGTTTCCGCACTGCACATCTCGATGATTCTATGTCTGAAAATATGTAAGGTTTAAATTCCTGTTGGTCTTTAAGTGGTCTTTTAATCGTGACCTCTGAATCAAACCCAATCTTGGTTTGGTGATATGGTGCTCAATACACATGCTGTAGGGTGGCACGGTGGCTCAGTGGTTAGCACTACTGCCTCACAGCACTGGAGACCTGGGTTCAATTCCACCCTTGGGCAGCTGTCTGTGTGGAGCTTGAATATTCTCCCCATATCTGTGTGGGTTTTCTCTAGGTGCTATGGATTCCTCCTATAGTCCAAACGTGTGCAGGTTAGGTGGATCGGACATGCTATAGTGTCCAAAAATGTGCAGGCTAGATGGGTCATGTTTGGGAAATGCAAGGTTACAGCAATAGGGTAGTGGGTTGGGTCTGGATGGGATGCTCGTTGGAGGATCGATTTGGATGGGCAGCATGGCCTGCTTTCATGCTGGAGGGGTTCTATGACACTTGCATGTGGCTAGGGCTGATGCTATTAATAATACGTACCACAGACAGAGATTTCTGATTCAAATCCCATATGGAGAGGTCAGCGATGCCAGTCGGAATGTACAGGATTGTGAATGCAACCCTATGACAAACAGCAGCACTGCTGATGTCTGATTACTTACAGTGTGGAAACAGGCCCTTCGGCCCAACAAGTCCACACCAACCCACCGAAGCGCACCCACCCATACCCATTCCCCTACATCTAACAATACGGACAATTTAGCGTGGCCAATTCACCTAACCTGCACATTTTTGGACTGTGGGAGGAAACCGGAGCACCTGGAGGAAACCCACGCAGACACGGGGAGAATGTGCAAACTCCACACAGTCAGTCGCCTGAGGCGGGAATTGAACCCGGGTCTCTGGCGCTGTGAGGCAGCAGTGCTAACCACTGTGCCACCGTGTCTGGTCTGGCAAACTTTCAGAAGGATACCCAACTCTGGCCCAAACAGAATCCGCTGATTTGCTTGTCTGTTTACAGAACGAAACCTTTGCAGCTCACGTTTGGTGGAACCTCCCAGCGACTGAGTTGCTCTATTCTGTGCAAATTACCAACAGTCCCTGATGAATGATGCAGCAAGGGTGTGTCAAATTAACAAAAGATTGGATGATCTGTTTATGCTGGAACAAGATGAATGCAGCCTTACTGTATTCATAGAAGGTGGACAGTGTTAGTACAGGAGTGTGGAACACTTGGTGCTTTGGGGCTTGGTTCAGCACCAAACACTCACAGGGTCAACACATAAACAAAGAGAGTCCCAGCTATTCCAAACTCAGCAGCATCTTTTAAAATGTGCTATTTACAAGTATTTTTTTCAATATCAGCCTTTCTCTGGGCTTTAATTGGTGATTAGTCAAAGGCAATGATTTTGGGCCTGATACCCATGTGCAATTTTGCAAGATTTCAGAAAGGGCTTTACATTCAAAAAACAGGCAATACTTAACAATTCACTTCATGGGTTGGTTTCCAGGCAACCAATGTTTGGAGGGGCATGTCGAATGCAGTGCAACACCATCCACAATCTGCGGCTAAGCACTTAGTCATACAGCTGTGAAACAGACCCTTCGGTCTAACCCATCCGTGCCAATCGGATATCCCAATCTGACCTGTTCCCATTTGCCATCCTTTGGCCCATATCCCTCTAAACCCTTCCTATTCATATAACAATCCAGGTACCTTTTAAATGTTGTAATTGTACCAACCTCCACCATTTCTACTGGCGCCTCATTCCATATACGCAACATCCGCTGCATTGAAAAGATACCCCTCAGGTCCTTCTTAAATCTTTCCCCTCTCATCTTAAGCTTAAGCTCTCAAGTTTTGGATTTCCCCACCCTGGGAAGGGGCCCTTGGCTATTGGCTTTTGCCTGAAATGTCAGTTCTCTTGCTCCTCAGATGCTGCCTGACCTGCTATGCTTTTCAAGCATCACTCTAATCTTGATTTTAATCTCCAGCATCTGCAGTACCCACTTTCATGTTGGCTATTCACCCTATCCATGCCCCTCATAATTTTATAAACCTCTCTAAGGTCACCCCTCATTCTCTGATGCTCCAGGAAAAAGTGCCCCAGCCTGATTTGATTTGATTTATTGTCACATCACAGAGTCATGGAAACAGGCGCTTCGGTCCAACCCGTCCATGCCGACCAGATATCCCAACCCAATCCAGTCCCACCTGCCAGCACCCAGCCCATATCCCTCCAAGCTCTTCCTATTCATATACCCATCCAAATGCCTCTCAAATGTTACAATTGTACCAGCCTCCACCACTTCCTCTGGCAGCTCATTCCATACACATACTACCCTCTGCGTGAAAAAGTTGCCCCTTAGGTCTCTTTTATATCTTTCCCCTCTCACCCTAAACCTATGCCCTCTAGTTCTGGACTCCCTGACCCCAGGGAAAAGACTTTGCCTATTTATCCTATCCATGCCCCTCATAATTTTGTAAACCTCTATAAGGTCACCCCTCAGCCTCCAATGCTCCAGGGAAAACAGCCCCAGCCTGTTCAGCCTCTCCCTGTAGCTCAGATTCTCCAACCCTGGCAACATCTTTGTAAATCCTTTCAGAACATTTTCAAGTTTCACAACATCTTTCCAATAGGAAGGAGACCAGAATTGCATGCAATATTCCAACAGTGGCCTAACCAATGTCCTGTACAGCCGCAACATGACCTCCAAACTCCTGTACTCAGTACTCTGACCAATAAAGGAAAGCATACTAAACGCCTTCTTCACTATCCTATCCACCTGTGACTCCACTTTCAAGGAGCTATGAACCTGCACTCCAAGGCCTCTTTGTTCAGCAACACTCCCTAGGACCTTGCCATTAAGTGTATACGTCCTGCTAAGATTTGCTTTCTCAAAATGCAGCACCTCGCATTAATCTGAATTAAACTCCATCTGCCACTTCTCAGCCCATTGGCCCATCTGGTCAAGATCCTGTTGTAATCTGAGGTAACCCTCTTTGCTGATTCAGTATGTGGATGTACCGACTGGAGAAGGTACAAAACTTGATCTACTCTTGATCACCTCCAATTTTGGTGTCATCTGCAAACTTACTGACAGTACCTCTTATGCTCGCATCCAAATCATTTATGTAAATGACAAAACATAGAGGGCCCAGCACCGATCCTTGTGGCACTCCACTGGTCACAGGCCTCCAGTCTGAAAAACAACCCTCCACCACCATCCTCTGTCTTCTACCTTTGAGCCAGTTCTGTATCCAAATGGCCAGTTCTCCCTGTATTCCATGAGATCTAACCTTGTTAATCAGTCTCCCATGGGGAACCTTGTCGAACGCCTTCCTGAAGTCCATATAGATCACATCTACTGCTCTGCCCTCATCAATCTTCTTTGTTACTTCATCAAAAAACTCAATCAAGTTTGTGAGACATGATTTCCCATGCACAAAGCCATGTTGGCTATCCCGAATCAGTCCTTGCATTTCCAAATACATGTACATCCTGTCTCTCAGGATTCCCTCCAACAACTTGCCCACCACTGAGGTCAGGCTCACTGGTCTATAGTTCCCTGGCTTGTCCTTACCACCCTTCTTAAACAGTGCTACCATGTTTCCCAACCTCCAATCTTCTGGCACCTCACCTGTGACTATCAATGATACAAATATCTCAGCAAGAGGCCCAGCAATCACTTCTCTAGCTTCCCACAGAGTTCTCGGGTACACCTGATCAGGTCCTGGGGATTTATCCACCTTTAACTGTTTCAAGACATCCAGCACTTCCTCCTCTGTAATCTGGACATTTTGCAGTTGTCACCATCTATTTCCCTACAGTCTATATCTTCCATATCCTTTTCCACAGTAAATACTGATGCAAAATACTCGTTTAGTATCTCCCCCATTTTCTGTGGCTCCACACAAAGGTCGCCTTGCTGATCTTTGAGGGGCCCTATTCTCTCCCTAGTTACCCTTTTGTCCTTAATGTATTTGTAAAAACTCTTTGGATTCTCCTTAATTCTATTTGCCAACGCTATCTCATGTTCCCTTTTTGCCCTCCTGATTTCCCTCTTAAGTATACTCCTACTGCCTTTATACTCTTCTAAGGATTCACTCGATCTATCCTGTCTATACCTGACATATGCTTCCTTCTTTTTCTGAACCAAACCCTCAATTTCTTTAGTCATCCAGCATTCCCTATAGTTACCAGCCTTCCCTTTCACCCTGACAGGAATATACTTTCTCTGGATTCTTGTTATCTCATTTCTGAAGGCTTCCCATTTTCCAGCCGTCCCTTTACCTGCGGACATCTGCCTCCAATCAGCTTTTGAAAGTTCTTGCCTAATACCGTCAAAATTGGCCTTTCTCCAATTTAGGACTTCAACTTTTAGATCTGGTCTATCCTTTTCCATCACTATTTTAAAACGAATAGAATTATGGTCACTGGCCCCAAAGTGCTCCCCCACTGACACCTCAGTCACCTGCCCTGCCTTATTTCCCAAGAGTAGATCAAGTTTTGTACCTTCTCCAGTCGGTACATCCACATACTGAATCAGAAAATTGTCTTGTACACACTTAAGAAATTCATCTCCATCTAAACCTTTAACACTATGGCAGTCCCAGTTGATGTTTGGAAACTTAAAATCCCCTACCATAACCACCCTAACATTTTTACAGATAGCTGAGATCTCCTTACATGTTTGTTTCTCAATTTCCTTCTGACTATTGGGGGGTCTATAATACAATCCCAATAAGGTGATCATCCCTTTCTTATTTCTCAGTTCCACCCAAATAACTTCCCTGGATGTATTTCTGGGAATATCCTCCCTCAGCACAGCTGTAATGCTATCCCTTATCAAAAATGCCACTCCCCCTCCACTTTTGCCTCCCTTTCTATCTTTCCTGTCGCATTTGTATCCTGGAACATTCAGCTGCCAGTCCTGCCCATCCTTGAGCCATGTTTCCGTAACTGCTATGATATCCCAGTCCCATGTTCCTAACCATGCCCTGAGTTCATCTGCCTTCCCTGTTAGGCCCCTTGCATTGAAATAAATGCAGTTTAATTTATTAGTCCTACCTTGTCCCTGCCTGCCCTGACTGTTTGACTCACGTCTGTTCTCAGCTGTACCCATCTCAGATCGATCTCTTTCCTCACTTACTCCCTGTTTACCTAAGTACAGTGAAAAGCTTTGTTTGCGAGCAGTATAGAGCGATTACAGTGATCAAGGATATACAGATCATAGGGTGAAAAAAGAACTTAGACAGAGTGAGGCATATAGGTTGCTTAACTGTACAGGACATGCGTGAGACAAGTCAACATTAACAAAATCAACATTATTTGAAGTTCAAGAGTCAATCATCAGTCTAATAATGGCAGGGAAGAAGACTGATTAATTCAACCTTCCAATAGCTCAAACCCTCCAGTCCTGGCGACATCATTGTAAATCTTTCCTGCATCCTCTCGGGTTTACCAACATCTTTCCTATAAAAGGGCGACCGGAATTCTACACGGTATTCTAAAAGTGGTCTCACTAATGTCCATTGCAGCATGATGCCCCAATTCCCATACTCAATATTCTGATCTACGAAGGCGAGCATGCCAAACGCTTTCTTCACCATCCTGTCTACCTGACTCCACTTTCAACAAACTATACACCCACCTCCCTAAGTCTCTGTGTTTGGCAACATTCCCCAGTGTCCTATCATAAACTATATAAGCCCTGGAAGAAAGTGAGGACTGCAGATGCTAGAGATCAGAGTTAAAAAGTGCAGCACTGGAAAAGCACAGCAGGTCAGGCAGCATCTGAGGAGCAGGAGAGTCAACGTTCTGGGCATAAGCCCTTCATCAGGAATGTTCATCCTTCATAAGCCCTGTCCTGGTTTGCCTTACCAAAGTGCAGCACCTCACATGTATCTAAATCAAACTCCATCTGCCACTCCTTGGCCCATCTGACTGAGGTCCCATTGTACTCTGAGATAATCTTCTTTATTGTCCACTACACCACTTAGTGTGGTGTCATCTGCAAACTTACTAGCCAAACTCCTATATTTGCATCCAAATCATTTATGTAAATGTTTAAAACCATCAGACCCAGCATGGATCCTTGTGGCACACCACTGGTGACAGACCTCCAGTCCAAAAACCAAACCTCCACCACAACCTCTGTCTCCTACCTTCAAGCCAGTTGCGTCCAATTGGCTAACTCCCTCTTGATTCCTTGGGATCTAACCTTACTAACCAGTTTATTGCTTCCAAATGGTAATCATAGGTCATTCTGATTGGTAACCAGGTGACAATATGACTGACTGATGAAGATTCTCCACTGGTTGGAAATAAAATTCCATCAGGTGGTTAAAAATGGTGAAAAGCCCACAGGCAGCTGACTGACCTGTCTGAGGAAAAAATATTTTTCCTCGAAGTGTCACAATCTTTGCAACTCTGCTGTTTGGCCAAAAGGACAACTGCGACTAAAATGCAGACAAGTTGCACTTCTTTACTGCAAAAGGAAAATATGAAGGAAACAGAAGACAAGATATTTGAAAACGAGTTGAAATAGCCTCATTTCAATACTGTGCATTCAGCTTATGAATGTTAATTTAAATATTAGCAAATTTTTGAAATCAATTAATTTGTCAGTTTCAACCCAGCTCCTCATAGAATATTTTAATCAGCTAACCAAATGTTATTAGGTTCAAAATCTCACACAATTGGATCATAATGGAAACTAGTTGAAAGACATTCTGGTGAAGTGGGGTATGGTAAATTAGCAAGGCAGAAGGGTCACAGCCTATCCAGCCTTTCTTTGTAACACAAATGTTCCATACCTGGGCAGTGATTGGAACCAGGTTGACCTTATTGTCTACAAGGTAACTGATTGGGCTTGTTAACCTGGGTCAAGCAGGAATTTTTAAGGTGAAAGAGGAGAGAGATTTAAAAAAGACATGATGAGTAAATTTTTGACACAGAGGGTGGTTTGCACGTGGAACGAACTTCCTGAGGAAGTTACAATTACAACATATAAAAGACATTTGGAAATTACATGGATAGGCAAGATTTGGAGGGATATGGGCCAGCAGCAGGCAGGTAGGACTAGTTTAGTTTGGGATTATATTTGGCATAGAACATAGAACAGCACAGGCCCTTTGGCCCATGATGTTATGCCAAACATTTATCTTAACCTAAGATCAACCTAACCTACACACCCCTCAACTTACTGCCGTCCATGTGCTTATCAACCAGTTGCTTAAATGTCCCTAATGTTCCTGACTCTACTACCACTGCTGGCAGTGCATTCCACGCACCCACCACTCTCTGCAATAAGACCCTCCCTCTGACATCTCCCCTAAACTTTCCTCCAATCACCTTAAACTAAGACACCTCATGACAGCCATTTCTGCTCTGGGGAAAAGTCTCTGGCTATCTACTCTATCTATGCCTCTCATTACCTTGTACACCTCTATCAAGTCACCTCTCTTCCTTTCTTCTCTCCAGTGTGGAAAATCTGAGCTCACTCAACCTCTCTTCATAAGACAAGCCTTCCAATCCAGGCAGCATCCTGGTAAATCTCCTCTGCACCCTTTCAAGAGCATCTATATCCTTCCTATAATGAGACCATATTTCAAGTGTGGTCTAACCAGGGTTTTCGAGAGCTGCAGCAAAACCTGACGCCTCTTAAACTCAATCCCTGTAAATGAAAGCCAAAGCACCATATGCCTTCTTAACAACCCTATCAACTTGGATGGCAACTTTGAGGGATCTACTTACATGGACCTCAAGATTCTGCTGTTCCTCCACACTGCCAAGAATCCTGTCTTTAACCCTGTATTCAGCATTTAAATCTGACCTTCCAAAACAAATCACTCCGCATTTATCCAGGTTGAACTCCATCTGCCATTTCTCAGCCCAATTCTACATCCTGTCAATGTCATGTTGTAACCTGCAACAGCCCTCGACACTATCTACAACACCACCAACCTTTGTGGCGTGGACTGGTTAGGCCGAGGAATCTATTTCTGTGCTGTTTGACTCTATGTGGACATATTCTTTCTGTTTACAAAGACAGGGTCCTATGTGAGAACACGTGTGGCGCCTTGCACACGATTGTATGTTTCTGCTTTTGGCAAAATTTATAGTATGTAAAAAAAAATCACTTTAGGTCCTCAATTTTAACTCCAGGCAAGTTCTGGAATGTGATGAGTTGGAAACAGCACATAGAGCAGGGTAACTAAAGCAAACAGGGAGATATCTTTGGAGGAATTATTCCTTCTCCCTCATGCACAGGAGAAACATTCCAAACTGAGCTCCATCAGCCTCATCTGTGCAAAAAATCAGGACATTGGGCACAGTGGTGGGGTCCTTACCTCTGAGCCTGAAGGCCCAAGTTCACATCTCACCCAGAAACAGGGTGGCACGGTGGCTCAGCAGTTAGCACTGTTGCCTCACAGCACCAGGGTCCCAGGTTCGATTACAGCCTTGGGCAACTGTCTGTGTGGAGTTTGTACATTCTCTCTGTGTTTGCGTGGGTTTCCTCCCACAATCCAAAGATGTGTAGGTCAGGTGAATTGGCCATGCTAAATTGTTCATAGTGCTTGGTGCATTAGTTAGATGGGGGTGGGTTACTCTTCGGAGGGTCAGTGTGGACTTGTTGGGCCGAAGGGCCTGTTTTCACACTGTAGGGAATCTAATCTAATGTATGTAATATTATGCCTGAACAAGGTGGGTTCAATGTATGGTTCTTTCAAATTCTATATAAAGTTAGTCAAATCTACATATCTGTGCATAAGTAATTTTACTTCATTGTATATCCATTTCAATCATAAACTTATCAACAAATTATTAAACAAGGTTATTCACCCTTGGTAAGGGCGATGACAAACTCAAGTGTCATTTTCTTCGAAATATGTATCTGAATATTAGAAATACTAGGAAAGAAAACTGAGGAGTTCAAAGGCTAAAAGGAATGGACACTGAGCCAAAGTGGAAGAGTTAGGAGAACTAGCCAAAACTTGGTGAAGACCTTTTCTTTCGAAAGGAAACAGAGAGAAGGATGGAATCAGAGAAAATGCGGTCAAATTGGTTGAAGGTTTGCCTGCTAAAGATGGCACAATTGGATGAGGTATGCACAGCAAAGAAAGCAACCTTTTGCATTTTCGTAACATCTTTCACAACTCCAGAATATTCCAAAGCTCTTTTTGCAGGTAATAATCTATTTCAAAGTCCAGCTACTGTAGAAAGGAATGAGACTGAGCAGCCAATTTGCACACAGCAGGATGCCACAAACAGCAATGAGATAACAGCCAGGTAATCCACTCCAGTGATATTAGTTGAAGGACAACTAGTTGACAGAACATCCTGCTCTGTTCCTGACCATGCCACAGGATCCTACACATTCAATGTTGCATCAGACAGTGTGTTTTTAGCAGTCAACTCTTCATCAGTACCTGGCCTGAAATGCCAGTCTGGGTTACGTACTTGCATCTGAGAGTCAAGCTGAAAGCATTGGGTTTCTATCAAGGTAAGGGTGTGACCACTGAGTGAAGGCGAACACTTTGTTTAATGGGGATGGTGTGGAGGGACGTGGGATCTGGGAAAGGTTGGATAATTCAAGAGGGGACCTATGCGCTGTGGGTGTGTGAACATTTTAAAGCCAAGGCCTGATTTCAATTTCATTAAAACTGAGCAATAGGAAGTCAATATCAAGGCGTGGATGGCGATGGGAGGGCACAAGGGAAACATTAAGTGGTGAGCAGGGATGGCAAGGTCTGACTTACTTCATACAATCCTTTCAGTGCAGAAAGAGGCCATTTGGCCATAGAGTCTGCACTGACCCTCCAAAGACTATTCCACCCAGACCCTCTGCCTGCATTTTCCATGGCTAATCCACCTTGCCACACATCCCTGTACATCACGGGACAATTTCCCATGGTCAATCCACCTAACCTGCTGACCTTAGGACTGAGAGAGGAAACCGGAGCACCCGGAGGATCCACGCAGACACTGCGAGAGGGATCTGGATCAGATGGGCCAATGGGCTGAGAAGTGGCAGGTGGAGTTTAATTTAGATAAATGTGAGGTGCTGCGTTTTGGGAAAGCAAATCTTAGCAGGAGTTATACACTTAATGGTAAGGTCCTAGGGAGTGTTGCTGAACAAAGAAACCTTGGAGTGCAGGTTCATAGCTCCTTGAAAGTGGAGTCGCAGGCAGATAGGATAGTGAAGAAGGCGTTTGGTATGCTTTCCTTTATTGGTCAGAGTATTGAGTACAGGAGTTGGGAGGTCATGTTACGGCTGTACAGGACATTGGTTAGGCCACTGTTGGAATATTGTGTGCAAATCTGGTCTCCTTCCTGTCGGAAAGATGTTGTGAAACTTGGAAGGTTTCAGAAAAGAGTTACAAGGTTGTTGCCAGGGTTGGAGGGTTTGAGCTAGCTGGGAGAGGTTGAATAGGCTGGGGCTGTTTTCCCTGGAGCGTCAGAGGCTGAGGGGTGACGTTATAGACATTTATAAAATCATGACGGGCATGGATAGGATAAGTAGTCAAAGTCTGTTCCTTGAGGTGGGGGAGTCCAGAACTAGAGGGCATAGGTTTAGGGTGAGAGGGGAAAGATATAAAAGCGTCCTGCGGAGCAACTATTTCACTCAGAGGGTGATACGTGTATGGAATGAGCTGCCACAGGAAGTGGTGGAGACTAGTACAATTGCAACATTTAAAAGGTATCAAGATGGGTATATGAATAGGAAGGGTTATGGACCATGTGCTGGCAGGTAGGACTAGATTGGGTTGGTATATTTGGTCAGAATGGATGAGTTGGACCAACAGGTCTGGTTCTGTGCTGTGCATCTCGCTGACTCTATGTGCAAACTCCACACAGACAGTTACCCAAAGCTGGAATTGAACCCAGGTCCTTGGCACTGTGAAACAGCAGCGCTAACCACTGAGCCATTATGCAGTCCACATGACCACATATAGGTGTTGTTCATTCTACCGATATTTTTCATAAACCGAACTCCTCAATGGAACAGCAATCCTGTGCCATCAAGCCTGCTTGGACATTTTCTCATCAATCTGCTCAGAGATGCTGTTACACACCTCTGCAGCAGAACTTCAGCCTCTATGCTCAGAGGTAGGAACACTACAATTGTTCAACAAGGGCCCTTATCAATCTTGTTAAATGCAATTTTGCTAAATGCAAAACTCCTGTGTAACCAACACCTAGTGTCACAGGAGAAAGTGAGGACTGCAGATACTGGATATCAGAGCTGAAAAATGTGTTGCTGGAAAAGCGCAGCAGGTCAGGCAGCATCCAAGGAGCAGGAGAATCGACGTTTTGGGCATGAGCCCTTCTTCAGGAACTTAGTGTCACACTCAACATGTCTGCGGAGGCATTACTTTGATTGGATGCTCTGTAGTGCAGGTCTTGTATTAGCCCATTGACAAACATCAGTTAACTTCATGATCAGTTCCAGAAATTCTTATGTGGAAGATAGTGTTGTCAGTGTTGCATTTCACAGGATGTCCCAGTTGTTTAAATAAACTGTTGCTGTACAAGTATTAAGGGTTCAAGAGGTAATTCACAAAGTGGGTCATTACTGCCTGCGGAGTTTGAAATATTTTCCACACAGTTTGCAAGTAGACTTCCAATTGCAACTGACCTGGATAATCCCCCCAAATCTAATTTAAATTCTTCACGATAAATCAGATCAGGATCTGATGACAGCTTGTAATGTGTTGTCAGAAAACAGCAAGCGAAAGCTGAAGAATTCCATTCTCCTGGGCAGAGGTTTTTGTTTCTAGTTTTTTGTTCAGGCAGACGAAAAAAAATTCAACAACTTGCAAGAACCATCAGCTTGCGCATCCTGACCAATGCCAGCTCTGGTAGGAGGTCGTCCGGGAGGTTTGACCACAGGGACACTGCGACCACCTAGCATCTGACCATGTGACATCTGTCGCACTTATCTGAGAGAGGTTGACTTGCCGCTCAGTGAGTTATGTACTTTTTGAAACTTTGTATTCCCATGCTAGACTGTCTTACTCTTTCAATTCTGTAACAAACACTGAAGCATCTGTATCTAGGTACCCTGTACCTCAGATGGCGATTTTACAAACTTTTCACTGCACTCATTTGAGTGCACATGACAATAAAGGCTATTCAATTCTATTCAATTTATGATTTAATTGCACTGTGTGCTTTTTTGCTTCACACAGCGACTCTCTTGAGCCTCTGAACAGAGTGTGCAGAGTGCTGCTTGTGAATGCCATGGTCTCCTGGGCACACACCTTTATTGAAATGTGCCATCAGTGATCTCTCCTGGTCTGTGGTCCACCACTTTATCCAGGAGATCACCGGGACTATCTCCATGAGCTTCCATCTCTTTCCCCAGAGATAATGCCCAAGTAGAAAATTCAAGGATATAGAGTTTCCAACTCCCATTGAGTCCCTACGGACGCCATAAACTGTGGCAGCATTACCCAGAGAGTGCAACATCACTCACCTGGTGTGAAAACATCTAATTTCATTCATGGAAGTCCCCAACTTGTGACCAACTGAAACTGCAAAAGTTATATTCTGGAAGGCATCAAACAGATTGGTAGACTTTGTTGGAAAAGTCTAGGTTTTGGAGAGAGTGCACAAACCCCTCCAAACAATTCATCTGCTTGTACCTTCACCCGCCCTGTAGGTGGCTGAGTCCACAGATTGTGCATTGGATTTATCGGCCATCTCTGAAGCCAATGGACTGGAGAATGGAAGCATCGTTCCATCCTGAGGGGCTGCCTAAGAAGAAAGTCACCACTTGGCATCTTTCTCAAGAGAATGGAGTTCCCTTCCTGGTCCTATGTTATCGGATACTGCTACTGTCTCCTCTGATACTGCCCCATCTCCTTCAAATCTTCTGTCATCAATGCTCTCCTCAAACAAAAACAAGCCTTTGACTGCACCCTCACTGCAAACGATTGCCTCCTGTCCTTCTCCAATATCTTTAAATGCGTTGTCACCGCACAAATCCATGCCCATCCTAACAGATCTGCATTTTGGGTCCCTCCAGTCAGCTTTCTATCCACCACACAGAAAACATACCAAAATAACGAACAGCATCCTTATATGACTGTGACAAAGAGTGATCAATCCTTTCTTTGCAAACACTGTAAGTCCGCGTTATTAATGTAGCAAAGTCACACCAGTTCTTTCACAGGCACATATTCAGTTAATTTCTGACATGGAATCAAATAAGGAGATATTGGGAGATGTTTGGTAAATGTTTCATCCACAGGCAGTTTAGAGGAGAAGAATGGAAAGGATAGTCTTTAATCTCCAGAAGACAATAAGAAACAGGAACAGTAGGCCATTCAGCCCCTCCAGTCTGCTCCACAATTCAATAAGATCATGGCTGATCTGCCATCTTCCCATCCACTTTACCAGATGTGAGACACCCTTTCCCAACACTCATGACTTCCTCCAGTGTCAGCAACTGTTCCATTGGCTGCAGGCACCTGAGATGACAATGTTGATTTGCTGGGTGCGGTGCGAGTGGGCAGATGACCAAACAGACTTAAAAACTCAGGACATCCCCAAGAGCTTCACTGAAAATTCGGTTCTTTCCGAAGTTCGGCCTCTGTTTTCATACTGGAGACACAGCAGCCATTTTGTGCAAAGCAAGGTCCCACAAACAGCAAAATAATCCACTCTTTCTGAATGTCCAATAAAAGAGAATAGTGACAGGGCACCCAGAATACTTCTTTCATTTTCACTAGTGTGCTGCCATGGTAGTGTCTCTACCTCTGAAGAAGGAGATTGAGGATGAAATACCACCCATCGTGGAAGTGTGCAACAACATCTTTGAACAGATGGTGGTATGCTTGCTGTCACTGGTCACAAGGTCGGAGTATTGAGTACAGGGGTTGAGAGGTCATGTTGAGGCTGTACAGGACATTGGTTAGGCCATTGTTGGAATATTGCGTGCAATTCTGGTCTCCTTCCTATCAGAAAGATGTTGTGAAACTTGAAAGGGTTCAGAAAAGATTTACAAGGATGTTGCCAGGGTTGGAGGATCTGAGCTACAGGGAGAGGCTGAACAGGCTGGGGCTATTTTCCCTGGAGTGTTGGAGGCTGAGGGGTGACCTTATAGAGGTTTACAAGGTTATGAGGGGCATGGATAGGATAAATAGGCAAAGTCTTTTCCCTGGGGTCAGGGAGTCCAGAACTAGAGGGCATAGGTTTAGGGTGAGAGGGGAAAGATATAAAAGAGACCTAAGGGGAAACTTTTTCATGCAGAGGGTGTATGGAATGAGCTGCCAGAGGAAGTGGTGGAGGCTGGTACAATTACAACATTTAAGAGGCATTTGGATGGGTATATGAATAGGAAGAGTTTGGAGGGATATGGGCCGGGTGCTGACAGATAATAGACAATAGACAATAGACAATAGATGCAGGAGTAGGCCATTCTGCCCTTCAAGCCTGCACCGCCATTCAATATGATCATGGCTGATCATTCCTAATCAGTATCCTGTTCCAGCCTTATCTCCATACCCCTTGACTCCACTATCTTTAAGAGCTCTATCCAATTCTTTCTTAAATTAATCCAGAGACTGGGCCTCCACTGCCCTCTGGGGCAGAGCATTCCACACAGCCACCACTCTCTGGGTGAAGTAGTTTCTCCTCATCTCTGTCCTAAATGGTCTACCCCGTATTTTTAAGTTGTGTCCTCTGGTTCGGCACTCCCCCATCAGCGGAAATATGTTTCCTCCTGCCAGAGTGTCCAATCCTTTCATAATCCTATACGTTTCAATCAGATCCCCTCTCAGTCTTCTCAACTCAAGGGTATACAAGCCCAGTCGCTTCAGTCTTTCCGTGTAAGGCAATCTCGCCATTCCAGGAATTGACCTCGTGAACCTACGCTGCACTCCCTCAATAGCCAGAATGTCTTTCCTCAAATTTGGAGACCAGAACTGTACACAGTACTCCAGGTGTGGTCTCACCAGGGCCCTGTACAGCTGCAGAAGCACCTCTTTGCTTCTATACTCAATCCCTCTTGTTATGAAGGCCAGCATGCTATTAGCCTTCTTCACAACCTGCTGAACCTGCATGCTTGCCTTCATTGACTGGTGGACAAGAACACCCAGATCTCTCTGAACAGCCCCTTTACCTAATTTGATACCATTGAGGTAGTAATCTGCCTTCCTGTTCTTGCCACCAAAGTGGATAACCAGACATTTATCCACATGTCTAGATTGGACTAGATTGGGTTGGGATATCTGGTTGGCATGGAGCAGGGAAATCGACATTTTGGGCAAAAGCCCTCCATCAGGAAAGAGGTATGAATTCTCCTGAGGATATAGTACAGAGTGGGTCCTTTGCAGTTCTGAGAGAGTGTGGCCCTCAGCTGAGGCAGGGCTGACTGTAGAGAGGTTAGGTGCCGGCGCATTGCTGCAAACGTGGAGCGGAGGATCTTGAAAGAGAACCATTGCTGGTGTTTTTGAATCTGTAGTCTGTACTGTTTGTCCTGTTCGGTTCCGAACTCTGCTGGTTTAAAGGTGGTCCGGAATCTGTGTGGGATGAGTTGGTTACAGAGGCAGGCACTGAGGAAGCAAATGTGGCTGTAGTAGCAAGTCTGTTTTAGGACATGGTTAAAGAGCTTCAAGGCAGAGGAAATGACCTGGGAGTTGCAGTGGGAGAGGGGCTCCCTGAAGGGTGGAGAGATAAATGAGAGGAAGGTGGGGGGTGGGGAGAAAGTAGCATAGAGTACAATAGGTGAGTGGGGGAGGGGATGAAGGTGATAGGTCGTGGGGAGGGTGGAGTGGATAGGTGGAAAAGGAGATAGGCAGGTCGGACAAGTCATGGGGACAGTGCTGAGCTGGAAGTTTGGAACTGGGGTGTAGTGGGAGAAGGGGAAAGAGGAAACTGTTGAAGTCCACATTGATGCCCTGGGGTTGAAGTGTTCCGAGGCGGAAGATGAGGCGTTCTTCCTCCAGACGTCAGGTGGTGAGAGAGCGGCAGTGAAGGAGGCCCAAGACCTCCATGTCCTCGGCAGAGTGGGAGGGGGAGTTGAAATGTTGGGCCACGGGGCGGTGTGGTTGATTGGTGCGGGTGCCCCGGAGATGTTCCCTAAAGCGCTCCGCTAGGAGGCGTCCAGTCTCCCCAATGTAGAGGGGACCGCATCGGGAGCAACGGATACAATAAATGATATTGGTGGACGTGCAGGTAAAACTTTGATGGACGTGGAAGGCTCCTTTAGGGCCTTGGGTGGAGGTGAGGGAGGAGGTGTGGGCACAGGTTTTGCAATTCCTGCGGTGGCAGGGGAAGGTGCAAGGACGGGTGGGTGGGTTGTAGGGGGGGGCGTGGACCTGACAGGTAGTCACAGAACGGTCTTTGATAATCCTGAACTCCACTTTCATGCCTTTTCCTCAATACCCTTGATTCTCTTACTGATTACAAATCTGTCTACTCCAGCCATGACTTTACCTGATGGACCAGCTTCTCCAGCCAGAATTCCACTCGATTCACTACCCTCTGGCTAGATGTGTTGGTGTCGTGGCTATGTTGCCAAGCAAGCAAACCTTAAAATAAAACGAGTTGTATTACTGGCGGGGGGTGGGACGGGGCAAGACACGAAAAGAAAGGTGACTGGTTCAAAACATGGTAAAACATGGTGTATTTCACTCACACTAAAACACATAATCTTAACCAGAGAGAAGCACAGGCCAGCGACCTGGAGCTAGCAGAGAGGGCTCACTCCTCTGTTTCCCCGCCATGGCAACTCCAAAGCATCCAAGCAGATGATTGGCCTCCCCATGAATTGCAGATAAGGTCGAGCCGGAGTGAATTGATGCGAATTTAATGCAGAAGAAAGCGGTGGAAGGGAGGTCCCCTCGGTTCATATTTGAATAAAGCAAACAGGCCAGGCAAAGGACTGACAGCTGTAAGTGACATTGTCAGTACAAAAATTATCAGCAAGTTGACAATCTGTTTGCTCATGTTGAACAAACAGAATGTGTGTGGCATCGTTTGCCACTGTGAATGGAGGAAATCTCTCACAGGCCACCGCAAAGAGGTACCTAGCCTCGCTGATGTGCTGCTGACATTATTAGATCGCCATTTGACAGCCACTATGATTTTTCTGTTGTTGCTGAATTTTGTTTTTAAAGTGTAAGACAAGCACTAAAGTGGGTGAACAGCAGCACATGTCACTCCCTTGTGTCTGTAAAATGAGTTTTTTTTTGCAAACACTGGTTCCCCCCCCCGGACTATTCATTTAAAACATTCCCGCTGCCCAGAGTGAAGTTTCCTAGCGAGGACTGCACTTTCTTCGCTCTCTTAGACGAAGAATCTTAAATAAAGACACGTTTCTCGCTCTCTCTCTCTCTCTCTTTTCCCCCATCCCATTGTTTTGTCTGCGTTGTCAGTTGATTTGCCCTGAACTTGTTAACTTTTCAATGGGTTTTGTTCGTGAGAAGCAACGGGGCTACAAAACGAGACAGACACCTCCTCTCAAGCCAACTTCAAACAAAGCACTGACCTGAAACGTTAACTCTGCTTTCTCCCCGCAGATGCTGCCAGACCTGCTGAGTTTCACCAGCAAATCACTGCTTTTTTTTCCCACAACGTGGACTAAATATTTTGTTGCCCCCACCTTCAAATCTGTGCCCAGGTGAGCCAAGTCTGGAGTGCGTTTGTAAAAACTCCTGTCTCTCACCCAGACATCTACATTCTTCAATATTACTGTCTGTAAAACTCACAATCCTTTCAAGTCACAATCTGCAACTTGCTGGCGTTTTCTCTTTACAGTGATTGGGGAGGGGGTTGTGTGTGTGTGTGTATGCGTACGGGTGGGGGCTCGTTTCCAAAGGTGCTGCTTGATAAAAGGTCAGAGTTAAATTAAGGAAAGTTCAGCAGTCTAACTTGGCCTGCTCTTCAAGTCTGTGTTTGCAAAAGGCTGTTACATTTTCGACGGATGTCAAAAACGCACACTTCTTTCCTGCTTACTTTCAAAGATTACGGTAAAGGAAGGGGGGAGGCTGCAAATCAATCATTTAAATGCAAATATGACAACCTACGAAGAAAGGGTTTTGCGCTTTCAGTGGAGCCTGGGATCTCTAAGGATGATGAGCTCAGGCGCCTATCTCTTGGGTAGGTGTCTCCTCCACATCACGAAGCGGCAGGTGAATAAAGCCTGTTTTAGACAGATAAAACAAAGCAAAATTAAGCGCTGAGAATGGGGGGTGCGGGGAGCAGTTTAATCGCCAAACAGGCGCTAGAACATTCACTTGCACCCCCCCAAAAATAAAGTTGATCCAATTATTGTTGAACTGCCTGACAATAGCTACTCCACTTTCTATTTGAATCTAAATTGCTGTTTCACTTCCTGATATGGCAACGGGTCATAATTGGTTGACCATCATTAAAAATCTGTTTGATTTGGAGGCCCACGGTGTTTGATTAAGAGGGCGAATGCAAATTTGATGAAAGAGTGAGGATAAATTTACATATCAGCTTCAGCTCACACGGAGTGAATAAACATTCTGTTTATCTCAAGTGTCAATTTATGATTTCAACAGAATATAAAACTGACCTTGGTCTCGTCAGTGCAGCCGACCTGAATGAAATATACTGTACTGTTGTCTAAACACAATTTGCTGGAGGAGAACTTGTCAACAAATCCTCTGGAGCTCGGCAAACAGAGTGAGCTGGCGCTGGGTTATTGGAACAAAGAGGAGGCAGTGTACACATCACCTACAATTACACAAAATACTGACAACCGTGGCCGTTTTCTCTTCTTTTTAAAGAACCAATGCATTTTGAAGGTTGACGAGCAATGAGAAAAAGCCTTGCGTGTCTTGCTTTATAATTGCAGTGTGTTTAAGGTTTCTGCTCGCCACCCCCCTCCCTCCCTCCATGAGGGTCACCTAAGTGTCTGCAATTCCTGTTGTCAGTTTGTATGAGAAGGAAGGATTTGCCTCAGTAGAGGGCTTCTCTTAGCCTGTGGACACCTCCGTTTTCTCGACAGTCTGCTTGTAAAGATTCCTGAAGAAGGGCTCATGCCCGAAACATCATTCTCCTGCTCCTTGGATGCTGCCTGACCTGCTGCGCTTTTCCAGCAACACATTTTCAGCTCTGATCTCCAGCATCTGCAGTCCTCACTTTCTCCTTGTAAACATGACCGCCAATTTTGTCCAATGTGAAGTCCTACCTACCCCAACTTAATAACAATCAGAAGTGTTAATTCAAGCTTTGGGATTGAAACGTCTGCTCTTCAAAATAACGCTGGATAAAATTTACATTGTTAAAAATCACACAACACCAGGTTATAGTCCAACAGGTTTCTTTGGAAGTACAAGCTTTTGGAGCACTGCTCCTTCCTCAGGGAGCGAATGGGGCAGGATCATAG
Source organism: Chiloscyllium punctatum (assembly GCF_047496795.1). Lineage (NCBI taxonomy): Eukaryota > Metazoa > Chordata > Chondrichthyes > Orectolobiformes > Hemiscylliidae > Chiloscyllium > Chiloscyllium punctatum. The sequence continues at coordinate 102,973,063 of NC_092749.1, read as the reverse complement.
GACACAGAATTTAGAGTTGAAGAGTAGAAGTGTCATACAACTGTGCAATACAGTGAACAAACCTAGATTGATTAGATTACTTACAGTGTGGAAACAGGCCCTTTGGCCCAACAAGTCCACACCAACCCTCCGAAGAGCAACCGACCCAGACCCATTCCCCTACATTTACCCCTTCACCTAACACTACGGGTAATTTAGCGTGGCCAATTCACCTAACCTGCACATTTTTGGACTGTTGGAGGAAACCAGAGCACCCGGAGGAAACCCACACAGACACGGGGAGAATGTGCAAACTCCACACAGACAGTCATCTGAGGCGGGAATTGAACCTGGGTCTCTAGCGCTGTGAGGCAGCAGTGCTAACCACTGCTTAAGCCTTAAGTCTTTAATCACTGAGAGTGGGTTCCAGGTTTTGATTCGTTAATATAAACATCCCAAAACTTCTTTCAAGTCACATCCCCGAGATAACTTTAGGTTTTATAATAAAATGTGACATCTCAGCTCAGACAATGCATTAAAATTTTTAACTTTGTCCACCCCAGTCCAAGACCGCACCTCCACACCATGGCTAACATTTACATCGACCTCCCAGGAGGGGACAGAGTATAATATCTTCTCCAAAAGACAGCACCTCTAACAATGCAGCGGTCCTTCAGTACTGCACTGGAATGCCAGCTTGGATTACCTGCCCCACGTCATGGGATTATGTTTAAAATTACTACCTTGTGACTGGAGTGGGAAGACTGCTATCAAATGAGCCACAGGCTACATGTTCATGTAAATATAGTTTTACATGCTACTTTTTTAACATATAATCCTGACAGACAACATACATGTTTTTAAAAAACATAGAGGACTTCCCGTGTTTGGGGACACAATGAAGCAGACAATGTACGTGCTTATGTGTGTTTTCCCAGCAGCTTATTTTTACCTGAATAGGTCCATCTAGCCAGAAGATGGAGCTTGAGGACCACGTCAAGCATTAAAAGGTGTTACAAATTCAACAGAAGAAGAATTAGTTCCTCAACCTGTTTGACCATATTAGGAACACCCTTCCCTGGTCATCAAACCCCAGAGTGGGACTCGAACCCAGAGCATCATAGAGTGATAGAGATGAACCATGGAAACAGACCCTTCAGTCCAACCCATCCATGCCGACCAGATATCCCAACCCAATCTAGTCCCACCTGCCAGCACCCGGCCCATATCCCTCCAAACCCTTCCTATTCATATATCCATCCAAATGCCTCTTAAATGTCACAATTTTACCAGGCTCCATCACTTCCTCTGGCAGCTCATTCCATGCATGTACCAGTCTCTGTGTGAAATAGTTGTCCCTTAGGTCTCTTTTATATCTTTCCCCTCTCACCCTAAACCTATGCCCTCTAGTTCTGGACTCCCCGACCCCAGGAAAAAGACTTTGCCTATTTACCCTATCCATGTCCCTCATAATTTTGTAAACCTCAATAAGGTCACCCCTCAGCCTCTGACGCTCTCTGGGAAAACAGCCTCAGCCTCTCCTATAGCTCAAATCCTCCAACCCTGGCAACATCCTTGTAAATCTTTTCTGAACCCTTTCAGGTTTCACAACATCTTTTCAATAGGAAGGAGACCAGAATTGCATGCAATATTCCAATAGTGGCCTAACCAATGTCCTGTACAGCGCAACATGACCTCCCACCTCCTGTACTCGATACACTGACCAATAAAGGAAAGCATACCAAACACCTTCTTCACTATCCTATCTCGAATTTGGGATTTGTTCCCCTGCAACATTTAACGACTGGAACAGCTATACAGAGTATTCATTGGATATTGAGATCCTGCTGATGAGAAATGGTCATACACTGGTATGTTAAGTAGATATTTTTACTCCAGTCCTGAATCTTCGATAATTTCAGCCCATACAAATCCCTTCTGTCAATCTGCGTCAAGAATCTGTTGTCTTTGTGGCCTGTAGTCTACATCACTTGATAGTTCCTCATTTCAAATTCCCCTCATCATGTTTAAATCTCTTAATGATCCCGCTGTTTGTAATATCCTCCAATAATAGGTGGCACCATGGCCCAGTGGTTAACACTGCTGCCTCACAGTGCCAGGGACCCAGATTAAATTCCACCCTTGAGTGACTGCCTATGTGGAATTCGGAAATTCTCCCCTGTGTCTGTGTGGGTTTCCTCTGGGTACTCTGGTTTTCTCCCACAGTCCAAAAATGTGCAGGTTAGGTGGATTGGCCGAGCTAAATTGTCCTGTAGTGTCCAGGGATGTGCGGGTTAGCTGGATTAACCATGGGAAATGCAAGGTTATGGGCATTGGGTGGGATGATCTTCGGAGGGTCAGTGTGGACTCAGTGGGTTGAATGGACTGCTTTCATACTGTAAGGATTCTATGATTCTAATGTGAGCACTACACTGCCCCACAGCATCTAGGTCACTGCATTCCAATGATGTTGTCCTATCTTGCATCGCCTTCCCTTTACCCACAATGTCTTATTCTGCTTCTGGAGATTGCAGCTCCTCATATCTGAATATTGGACCACAAGCCCCAAGGCCAACCCCCCAGTCTTTACTGACAGAGCACTACACTGACAGAGGAGCTATCTTTCAGATCAGAGCTTTCTTAAAGAGAGGCATACAAATATCCTGTGGCTCTATTCCAAAACCAAACTGGGTTCCTGTGGAGGAGGGTGTAATTTCTGTAAAACAGATTGCTCAGCCGCATTTAATGCTGTTTGTGGGATCATACTTTGCAAGGATGGACTAGTGCATTTTCTATGCGATAATAGTGACTACACTTAAAAATTACTTAATCTGTCTAAAGCATGTTGGAATGACTGTGGGGCTGTAAAGAACAGAGGAACAAAAAGCAGATGCAAGCAATTTGGCCCCTCAAGCCTACTCCACCATTCAATACAATCATGGCTGATCTCACCCACAGCCTCAATTCCACTTTCCTGCCCACTCCTCATCCCCCTGTACCCTTGTACAAATTAAACAGCACTACTTAAATGCATATCTTCCTTTTCATTACTTATAATTGTAAACAGAACAAGAAGATACAAACAACACCAGAAAAACTGGAATGTTTTGGACAGCACGATAAATCAGAATTGAAGCTTTAATTAAGAGGCGTTACTCATCAAACAGAGTAGGAATTAGTTCCTCGTTAGTTGATCGTTTTCCATCCAGTTAAAACGAAAGGAATCAGAAGTCCCATAATTTCACTTTTCAGTGAGCATTGAGCAGAATACAAACACGTTTATTTTAAGCAGAGAAAACAAATCCATATTGATAGTAAAGGTTAGATACAGAGTCATACGAGCAATTGGCATGCATTGAACTTGTGATCTTAGGTATCAGGCAGAGGCTGTGAGCCAAGCAAACTGTGTGTCCTTCTGTGTCAATGAAGTGACAACAATTAATTAGCACTGTAAACTAGGTTTGGAAAGTGTGTTTTGTGATTAGATCTAAATTGTTTGAAGCTCTTGGGCTCCTTTTTACAGGACTTTACCTCAGATACCTTGTTAAAGCAGCTTCACCCTGTCCTCCAGCCACGATTGCTTACCATGTAGTAGAGTGGGTCATTTTGAAATTAGTCAATGTGTTTGGTGCAATCAAAGTGAGGTATAATTCTGACAGTCCTCACTTACTTTGCAATGGAAAAAACACCTTCTCCTTTCTATCCAGTGGAATCCCTCACCTCTAATAGAATCTCTAATAGTGTGGAAGCAGGCCATTCAGCCCATTGAATCCACACCGACCCTCCGATGAGCATCCAACCAGACCCGCCACCCCCTACACTATAACCTTGTATTTCCCAAGTCTAATCCACCTAAAGTTGCACATCCCTGGACACTACAAGATAATTTAGCATGACCAATCCATCTCGCTTGCACATCTTTCGACTGTGGAAGGAAACTCATGCAGAAGCAGGGAGAGTGTGCAAACTCCATACAGTCGCCCAAGGGTGGCATCAAATCCAGGTCCCTGGTGCTGTGAGGCAGCCATTGGGCCACCATGCCACCCAGTTTCCGCACCAAGTTTCCTTTTGTGGTCAATTTGGGACATTTTATTGCCATTTCTAACAGGGGCACTAAATGGTGTAATCAAAGGTGCTTTTGGCTCTGTGCTTTCCCCTGTTACTTTGAAGTGGGGCAGTTGGCATCTGGTTAGCATCCTCCCTTTGTCACCCAGCAACACCACCTCCCCCTGCAACACACACACACACATATGGATACATATATACAAACACACACACAGGTGCACACACACAAACACATGCATGCACACACAAACACAAACACACAAACACAAACATACACAAATACATTAGATTAGATTTGATTAGATTACTTACAGTGTGGAAACAGGCTCTTCGGCCCAACAAGTCCACACCGACCCAACGAAGCGTATACCACTCACACAAACACATATACAAACATGCACAAATACCCACACAAACACACACACAAACATACACAAGCACACACACAAACACACACACAAACACATACACAAGCATACACAAATACACATACAAGCACACACAAACACAAACATACAGAAGCACACACGCAAACACACACACACAAACATACAGATACACATACAAGCACACACACACAAACATACACAAATACACACACAAACATACACAAGCACACACACAAACACAAACACAAACATACACAAATACACACACAAACACACACACAAATATACATACAAACACACACAAACATAAACATACACAAACACACACACAAACATACACAAACATACACAAATACACAAACATACACAAATATACACACAAACATACACAAATACAGACACAACCACATATACATAAACACACACACACGTTAACTTGTGAACTAGCTTTGTAGGGATCTACAGCCGTGCCTGAAGTCTCCCTGATTAATAATCTATTGAGCAGTTCTGGTATCTAATATCCCATTTACACAACAGATGTCAGATTGGGTTTGTTCACAGTTTACAGCTGTTCCAAATGTACCATGTAAATGTTTACTGCCATGTTGGCTCAGGATGCAGATGCCCGCTTCCTGATGCCAGCTTCAAACTGGCAGCGGAGTAAATTGATTCGAACCAGGCTGTTATAAAATGGCAGATTTAAGCCAGGCTCATGTAAATGGCTCGATTTGAATCCCAACTGGTTGCTGCCATGCAGTACAAGATGGTCCCGTGTTATTTGGTACCATCTGTTACATGTAACAGTCCAGAGAGAAGGTGCCATGTAAACATTTCGATCGAATTCAGTTGGGATCAAAACGTAATTCAATCGGCCAAATTTTAAAAAGAACTATAAATTAGCGAGCACAATAGATGGAACTATGGACAACTGTAACAATATCCGGCGACTTGCCATTTTGACTTTGGAAACTGCTGATGATGAGAAACAACTTGGTCCAAAATTATTGGGGTACGGGTGGGCAAGGCAGCTAATTTCCTAGAATTTGCCAAAGACGCATCAATGGCTGATGATTAACTGCATCTAGATTTGTATATATAAGGGGTGGACCTTCAGGCAGCGTTACTGGGAGAGAGCTCCTCAAGGTTGACCTGATAGAGGTGTATAAAATCATGAGGGGCAAGGATATGACCAAGGTCTTTTCCCAAGGGTAGGAGTGTCCAAAACTAGAGGGCATAGGTATAAAGAGGAGAGGGAAAATATTTAAAAAGAACTTAAAGGGCAACTTTTTCACGTAGAGGGTAGTGTGTGTATGGAATGAACTGCCAGAGGAAGTGGTGGAGGCTGGTACAATTACAACATGTACAAGACATCTGGATGGGTATATGAATAGGAAGGGTTTAGAGGTTTATGGGCCAAAGGCTGGCAAACGGGACTAGATTGGTTTGAGATATCTGGTCGGAGCGGATGACTTGGGCCGAAGAGTCTGTATCCGTGTTGTGTGACTCTATAACTCTAAGTCATTGGTGAAACTTTGAAGTGTGGACCTTTTTGAATAATACATAATAATATTGAAGTACAGGTACAGTAGCTGTGATGTTTGCAACATAAATTGAATAAAGGTAATGTAAGTGATTGTGATTCTTGTGCAAGTTATGTAGTCTTGAATTTAAAACTGACTGACAGGACAGCCACATATGCCCGGTATAAAAGCTAAACACTGCAAATGCTGCAGCCCTAAGATTAAAAACAGCACATATTGTTTTATTTTATTTCTCTCTCTAATATTGTAGAGAGTAGATATGTGAAGTTTCCTGGTTTGTACAGTACGGGAATGAGAACAATTGATGATCCACAGAAAATATGTGATTGTGGTTTACTGGCAACCTTGAGTCAGAAGATTTGGGTTTATACGTCTCACTGAAACCACTTAAGTTTATCATTTCGGCTGACACTTCTCTGCAGTATTGAGGAAATATCGCAGTGTCAAAGTTGCTGTCTTTGGGTGAAATATTAATTAGTCTGCCTTCTCAGGGGTAAGTAGAAGATTCACTAACACGAAGAGAGAAAGTGAGTTCTTGTTGGAGTTCTGCTCAATGTTTATGTCTCAATCAACATTACCAATCATATTAATTCTTCTCGTGATTAGTTTGGGAGACAGTGGAGAGGCAGTATAATATGGCAGGTATGCACTCTGTTGCCTTCCCAAATTCCCTCAGTATAAGCTGGTAATGGAGGGATTGAGGATGGTCTTGGCACCCTGAGGTCCATTGAGTTAGGACCTCAATCCTGTCACTGCTGGTATTCATCTTCTAGGAGAAAGTGAGGACTGCAGATGCTGGAGATCAGAGCTGAAAACTGAAGAAGGGCTCATGCCCGAAACGTCGATTCGCCTGCTCCTTGGATGCTGCCTGACCTGCTGTGCTTTTCCATCAACATATTTTCAGCAACTGCTGGTATTCAATCAAGCAAACCAATCATTTCTGCAGCGTGGGGAGTGACACAGATCTCTCCTCCACTGGCTTCCTGTGCCTAATGGCAGGACCCAGTTAGTTACCCCCATATCCTTCACAACGACCCCCATCAACCCTTCCTCCTTATTGTGGGGGAAGCCCTGACTGAATCTAATCATTCGATCCCTCATTTTCATCAGACGCTCCAGAGACAATCTTCCTCCTCAGGGATTACAGCAATACAGGCACTGGCCACCTCTCACACTGGTGCTGACAATATAAAGAGATGGCAGAGCCCAAAAGCAGGAGCTGGGAACCTGGATAGCAGAAAGTGGGGTGACTAACAGGATTTAATCCCACAGGTCTCCCAGTGCTAGCTGTGACACAGCGGCTACCTGCACTCTAGCTGTTAAACAGGCTCATTGCATGACCAGTAACATCTGCCCAATATCTTCTTATGTGGCTTGGTGTCATATTTGGTTTTATAAATGCACCTTGAGATGTTTCAATACCTTAGTGACACTATACAAATATAAATTGTTGTTATAAAGACATTAACTTGTAGGGGTAACAATCCTTTTCATACAAGAACTGCAATATTCAATAAAGCATGAAGTACCATCTTTTGGTATTTAATATAACGTGATAAAACCTTGGAAATTAAGTCTGAGACAAAAAGAAGGAATTAGGAAATAATTATTCAGGAATTCAGAATTCGCATGCTGATGTAGTAAAGATCCTTTCCAGGTAAAGGAAACTAAAGGTCATTCTTCGAAAGTGACAAGATGTACTCTGCCCTATCAAAGGCATTTTAACAAAGGTCTGAAATGTCAAGTCAAAGGCCGAGGGTTTTAATGAAACCACACATAAACAGTGTCAGATTTTGCCATAAGCATTTTTCCAACAGTCTGTAGTCACTCAACTATATTTCAAACAGGACCCTACTTTTATCATGCAAGTCAACGACACAAAAAAGAACAGGCAGCTGGTTTTAAGGAGCATCTGCCCTTTAATTGTTGCTTAATTGGAACTTAATGATGTGGGCAGTAACCATTGCCTGTCGTGGTTAACTTAATGAAGAAAATTGAGAATACAAGGTAATTCTACCCAAAGTTGAATTGTATTTCTGGCTGCTTTTTTATACTTCTTTGGAAAATCAAATGCAAGCATATTATAATGTTTAGCTTTTATTGTCTTAAAGGAAATTAACAAAATATAAGAACTTGACAGTTACTTCACCTTTTTATACATTTTCTAATCAACCTTTGCAGAGAAAAGAGCAGGTCTCCTGGCGCAGAGCTAGGGCCACTATCACTGCACCGTAACAGCCCTAATCTCTGTTTTTCATTCTTAATATTTTAACTTGTCCTTCCACAGTCTTAACATGCTATGATTGTGGACTGACTTTTCCTTTAACCACCTTTTACGTTTTAACCAGGGTGGAGGATTTGTAAAATACTTTCCTACAGGACAGTAGCCAGAGAAATGGATTGTGGCCTATCAAATGCTTTCTGAAATTCCAGTGTAATCTTCCAGCTCTGATACGCAGTGCCTCGGCTGATCAAGAAATTTGTCTTGTATACTTTCTTAACCACCTCATCAACCCAGCCGAACACCTTCAGAGGTCCCTGGACAAACACTCTTGTGTTCCTCTACACTTTACGGTATCCTATCAATTATTCTGTATTCATTTGGCTTGTTTGCCTTCCCAAATACATTTCCTCACACTTCTTTCGATTTAACTCAATTTTCCACATGACCAGTCCATACCTTCAGTTTCCAGCTTCACTTTTAATGATAAGCCATACAGCCAATTTGTATGTCATCTGAGGACTTCTTAATCACAGGCCCTACATTCAGTACCAAATCATATGTACATATGACAAAAAGCAACAAACCTTTTGCTAAACCCAGTGAGATCCCACTGGAAACAGCCTTCCAGTCAGTCATTGAAACACACAACGATCATTGCATTTTGCTTTCTGCCTCTAAGAAAATTGTGGATCTGACTCACCAATTACTTTGGTCACCATCATATCCACTTCTGTATCTGTCACATTGGACCTTATCCTCAGCATTGGTGAAATCTAAGTCAAATACACCAGCCTTATTGACTCTCTCCTTGCTACTGTCTCAAAAATTTGATCATTAGTCAGGCAAAATCTTCCCTTGATGGCTGTCTTTGACAGACCTGTGCTTTTTTAAATGAAGATTGAAATGAAGAAACCTGTCCCTCAGGGTTTTCCAAGGTTAGACTGACTGGCTTGTAATTACTAGGCCCAGCCCTTTTCCCCTTTTTTGACAAAGGTCTCCCTCCTATAGGAAAGACGTTGTGAAACTTGAAAGGGGTCAGAAAAGATCTAGGAGGATGTTGCCAGGGTTGGAGGGTTTGAGCTATAGGGAGAGGATGAATAGGCTGGGGGTAATTTCCTTGGACCCTTAGAGGCTGAGGGGTGACCTTATGGAGGTTTATAAAATCATGCGGGGCATGGATAGGGTGAATAGTCAAGGTTTTTTTTCCTGGGGTAGGGGAGTCCAAAACTTGAGTGTGTAGGTTTAAGGTGAGAGGGGAAAGATTTAAAAAAGACCTAAGGGGCAACTGTTTCACACAGAGGGTGGTGCGTGTGTGGAATGAGCTGCCAGAGGAAGTGGTGGAGACTGGTAAAATTATAACATATACAAGGCAACTGGATGGGTACATGAATAGGAAGGGTTTAGATAGAAATATGGGCCAAGTGCTGGCAAACAGGACTAGATGAACTTAGGCCATCTAGGTCGGCATGGACCTGTTGGAGCAAAGGGTCTGTTTCTGTGCTGTAGAGCTCTATGACTCAAGATGCAAGAGAAGTTTATTTGCACAATTTTCCATTCTTTCTTTTTTGAAGTGCTCAGTCTCTGCTCTGCACTGTCGCAAAACAACTTAGCTGCATTCCAGAAATCCTTATGAAAGAATCAAGGACTTGGTAGGATATCATCTGTGCACCTTAAACAAAACCTTGATCAACAGTAATCTGCATTAATATAGCACCTTGAACATTGTTAAAAAAATGTCCCACGGTTCATCACAGAGGCGTTATTAAACAAGATTTGAAATCAAACTCCCACATATAGTGATGTTGAGGCAGGTAAGCTAATTATTGGAGCTGAGGGCTCAAGCAGCTGAAAAAACAGCCACCAATGGCAGAGAAATTAAAATTGGGGATGCATAAGAAACTAGAATTAAAGAACAGCAGAGATCTCAGTGGAGGCCTCTCTAGTTTTCACCTGATATCTTTATGTTTACACAGGGTGGTAAGCGAACAGAAGAGTTTATGACCAAACAGCATGAGGCAATAAATGTGCAATGAATTTATATGGCACATTAACCAGAGAGACAGAACAAAGCCATCTTGTAAAACCACTGGCAAAAGTTATAGGCTGTGTAGTTATGAGCTATTAAACAAAGTTTAGGAATATAATGCTAGCTGAAACCACTTTTAAAAGATTTATTTTGTGAAGACTTATTTCAAGATAGAAAACCAGACTACAGAATGTAATGCTTCAAGAACAATACTGAATTCTTTTCAGCTCAGTTCACAAAGCAGAGTTGACATAATTGAAATGATAGAATTGTAGATTTCTTAAATGTTGATTTCAGCATTATTAAACTAAGGGTTGTAAAATTAAAAATTAGAAGATTCTTTTTTACTTTCTGTAGGAGATATTCATTATTGACTTTGAACAAGAATTTAATAATGTGTTAACTTCTTCAGTTATTAGCACAAGTCATGCCTGTTTGCAAGTAACTTGAGCAATTGTGCAACAGTGCCATGGAAGATACATAAAACATTAACTTGCATGTACCTTTTTCCATTTGTAGAATCTAGATATTATTCGCAAGACTAGAATTTACTGGTTGTCCCAAAATGCTCTTGAGAAGTTGGTGATGAGCCACCTTCAAGAACCACTGCAGTCCACTTGGTGTAGGTGCACTCAAAGGTCTGTGAGGGAGGGAGTTCCAGGATTTTGACCTAACAACAGTGAAGGCCAACAAAGTCACTCTGATTGAGGATGCAATGTGCCCTACAGCGGAAGTTGCAGGTCAGTTCCAACTGCCTTCCTTCTTCTAGATGGCAGAGGTTGTTGTTTTGAAAGGAACTGCTGAAGAGTATTTGGGAAGTTACTGCATTGCATCTTTGAGATGGTACACTCCTTTGCCAAGGTGGTGGAGGGAATGAATGTTTAAGGTGGCAAATGGGGTTGTTGATCAAGCAGGTTGCTTGCTCCTGGATTGCATTGAGCTTTTTCAGTGCTGTTGGAGCGGCGCCCATCCAGTGAGTGTGGAGTATTCCATCATACCCCTTCCTTGTGCCTTTTAAATGGGGGACAAGATATGGGGAGTCAGAGGATATTGTACTGTGGAATGGTTATTTATAGAAGGCATAAGTACTCTTGGAGGGGTTACATATTCTAATCTGACACGGTTGTGGCCTTGCCTCCCTGGAATGTTTTATAAAATTATTCATTCATGGGATGAGGGCATCACAGGATGGGCCAGCATTTATTGCCAGTCCCTAATTATCAAGAGGGCAGTTAACAGTCAACCCCATTGTGTGGGTCTGCAGTCACATGTAAGGTAAGGTAAGGTAAGGATGGCAGCTTCCTTCCCTAAAGTACATTAGTAGACCAGATGCGGTTTTCTGACAATTGACCCATGGTCATCATCAAACTCTCAATTTCAGATTTTATTGTAATAAGTTCAAATGTCATCTGCTGTGGGGGGATTCAAACCTGGGTCTTTGGATTAACAGTCCAGTGTAAAGCCACTAGGCCATTGCTTCCCCATGTTAGACTAGATTTAGCAGATTGGGTGGTGGAACGTGAGTGAGTTAGTTCTCAAGGATGCAGTTCCACCTCATCAGTGAAGCCATGTAAAAACTCTCAAAAGTTGATTTTGCAAGGGCCCATTCAGGCATGTACAACATAGCTCAGGGGAGTGTTATTCCCAGAGACGATGCATTACAACTTAATTTCTGGTCAGGCCTCATTTCCATGTGTTAGTTATTGCAGAGTTGATGGTGGAGCTTGCTATAGAATAAAGTACAGGGAACTAGAGGTGCATTTTTATTACAATGTGAGTCTAGGAAGGTTGGACAGATGCCTTATTGTCATAGTTTTGTGTTTTTAGATAGTCTCGAGAGTTGGGGTTCTTTCGATGGTGTTTATAGATTGAGTTGCTGTGAGATCGCTTGGGAATCTCACTTCCCTACTGTAACTATGACTTCCTGCTCTTCTTCAGGACACCATGTTTTGTGATTGTAAAAATGGTGACAGCACAAGAGGAGGTTACTTGGATCATGCGTCCCATCCCAGGTTTCAGCAAGAGCAATTTACAAGGTACCACTCCACTGCCTTTTTCCTGTGGTCCTGCAATTGTATTTTCCCTTCAGGAACTTATATTCGATTCCTTTAGAAAGCCAGAATTGAATCTTCTTCCACTCACTCCATACCTTTATCCGCGTATGGAGTCAGCTGTTACTAGGGGACACAGCTTTAAATTAAGGGGTGGTAGGTATAGGACAGATGTTAGGGGTAGATTTTTTACTCAGCGGGTTGTGAGTTCATGGAATGCCCTGCCAGTAGCAGTGGTGGACTCTCCCTCTTTATGGTCATTTAAGCGGGCATTGGACAAACATATGGAGGTTATTGGGCTAGTGTAGGTTAGGTAGGCTTCGGTTGGTGCAACATCGAGGGCCGAAGGGCCTGTACTGTGCTGTATTTTTCTATGTTCTATGTTCTATGTTCTACTTCTCAGGCTGTGCATTCCAGATCCTCATCATTCACTGTGTAAAAATACTCATTGGAGGGCATCAGTTTAAGGTTAGAACAGAAAGAATAAAAGGGAACCTGAGGGACAACTTTTTTTACACAGAGGGTGGTACGCATATGGAATGAGCTGCCAGTGGAAGTGGTTGAGGTGGGTACATTAACAACATTTAAAAGGCATTTGGACAAATACTTGGATTGGAAAGATTTAGAAAGATATGGGCCAAGTACAGGGAAGTGGGGTTAGTGTGGATGGACATTTTGGTCGGCATGGACCAGTTTGGGCCAAAGGGCCTCTCACTGGGCTGTAGGTCTCTGATTCTTTCCTCATAGTGCCTTTGATTCTTTTGCCAATCACTTCATATTTGCATTCCCTAGTTCACAACCCTTCTATCCGTCTCTTGCCCATTATCCTTACCTCATGTCCTTCCTATCTTTCCTTTACCATTCCTCCATTCTAATCTCTTTCCTTCATTATTCCTTGTTGTCCAGTCATTCCATATTGTCCATCCCTTGTGGTAATTCGTAAGATTGGCTAAAGGAGTAGCCTGTGAATCAGGTTAACATCAACAAGATGAGATTTGATCCTTATTCTGGATGAGGTGCTTCCTCACCCTAACCATAGAAAATAAAATTACAGCCGTTAACTGTGTTTCAGTGAATAATCATTCAGGTCTCACCTTAAGGCTGAAAACTCAAGAAGACTGGAAAAGGGCAGTTGTAAAATTTTCATGATTTTTAAAAATTTTCTTTCCTGATTATAATTGTTGGAGGGACTTATTTTTCAGATGATTTATTAAACGGAGGCTTCCTGTGTCCTCTCAGTGAGGTGTAAAAGGTTCTATGAAACAATTTGAAGAACATTTGAGGTCTTCCTGGAACTTTGACCATTTTCATCCTTTGTCCTAATTCGTAGAAAATGGTGGTGGGTGTTACTTTTGATCTGTTGGTGAAGTGTACTCTCCAAAGATATTAGATTGTCAATTGAAGGCTAATATTCCAGTGATGATGAAAGAATAGTAATGATATCGATTGAAGGAGAACAGGAAAGTGATACTGCTTGTATGTGGAATAGCTACTCTTGATCCTCGAAAATCAGCAAAATGTTGACAGGAAAGGAAAATTGCTTTTAAAAATCAATTCAGTAAGTTGTTGCAAGGAACCTTGTAAATCATATAAACTACAAAATTAATTCATTAGAGGCAGTGTGTTGGGCCATCCTTCAAACCAATGGGTCAAACTGATTTATCATCCTAATGTTGTACCACACCATACAGGGACATGTTTTGAGAGTGAAGTTGATCTTTAGCTCCTTAAAATCTATGACAGACTGAATGAGTTGAGAAAGTGTCGCTGGGAAAGCACAGCAGGTCAGGCAGCATCCGAGGAGCAGGAGAATCGATGTTTCGGGCATAAGCCCTTCGTCAAGCTAAATGAGCCAACACGAATAGACAAAAATATTTGTTTCTGTCACAGTGCTGGCTCGACTGTTTAAACCTTTTAAAAGCCAATCGGGGTAAGCAAATAAAAACCAAAAGAACTGCACTCGAACTGAAACATTTACTGTGATTTCTCTCCACAGATGCTGCCAGACTTGCTGAGCTTTTCCAGCAATTTCTGTTTTTGCTTCAGAGGCTATGTAAAATCAGTTGCTGTTATGACCCATTCTGAATTCTTAAGCAACGGAGATGTTCAACTTTAGCTTTAATAAATACATTAATTCTGTTGGTGTTCTGCTTTGATTAAAGTTAGTTCCTCACAGGGATGCCTTTAGAAATTAAAGGGGATGTTCCTCGCTTATCTTTCATAGAATTATTGAATCCCTACAGGAAACAGGCCATTTGGCCCAACAAGTTCACAGCAAAGTGTAACTCACCCAGACCTCTTCCTCTACCCAATTACTCTACATTACCCCTAACTAATGCACCTAACCTATACATCCCTGAACACTATGTGCAATTTAGCACAGCCAATTCTCCTAACCTACACATCTTTGGACTGTAGGAAGAAACCAGACCACCCGAAGGCATGGGGAGAATGTGCAAGCTCCACACAGACAGTCACCCAAGACTACAATTGAACCCAAGTTCCTGGCACTGTGGGGCAGTAGTGCTAACCACTGAGCCCCCATGCTGACACTTTTTTGGATCAATTTGAACTTATTTCCGCTTTTTGCTATCCTACCTACAATTATGAGTCTGGACAGTTGCTGTCAGTAAACTATGGTGGAGGTGGGACATCAGATTGGAACCTAAGCTTGTTCTCATTAACAGCCACAAAACTTTCCTTCTTGTGCCTCTGTCTGATAGCAATCAGGTTTGGGTATCTTGGCCATTCATTCCTTTCCCAATGTTGGAATTCTCATGAACAACCATAGTACTTAATTGCTGTGGAGAAAGTGAGGACTGCAGATGCTAGAGATCAGAGCTGAAAAATGTGTTGCTGGAAAAGCGCAACAGGTCAGGCAGCATCCAAGGAGCAGGAGAATCGACGTTTTGGGCATAAGCCCTTCTTCAGGAATCTCAGTCGGCATGAGCTAGGCTCATGGCAAATTTGAGATTAAACCTGAGCACTTACAACTTGTATATTCTTCTGTTAAGCAATCTTTAGCACTCTCATTTTTACCTATGCCCCCAGAGCTTTGAAAATTTCCCCAAAGTGTGTAATTTGCCTGGATTGACTGTGTCAATTGCCATCATTAATCTCAAGGACTTCAACTAGGTCACCTCAAAGTCCCCTTTCCAAAGAAAGCAATACCAGCTTCTTAACGTTAAGCTAAATTCCTGACAAATGGAATAATTTTCATTGCTCACCACTGCTTACTGTCAAGGGAAGTAATCTCCTTTCAATGATGCAGATTTCCTGTGAATGAGAACAGTAGGTGGGCAGTATACAAAGTCTCGCTGTGTATTGACTGGGGAAGGACAGCTTAAACCTGTTCATCCATTATTGCTCACTTGAACTAGATTTTGAAAGAATTTTAAGTGAAGCAGTGCAGCGTGCTACAAGACTATCAGATTCCAACTTAGCTGCTGTGGCATTTTCTCCCCCTTTTTAAAATTAAGTTGTGTGCTAATCTTAAGTGTATGGAGACAGATTTTGTTTAGAGTGCTAAATACCTTCGGCTGGCAGACCATGTTTGTTTGCCTGTTCCGTGTCCAATACTGCGCTATCATTGGCAGGGTAAACTGGACCTTTGTCAGCAAAGTGCTGTCCATGATTTATCAGGTATGAGACGTGAGGTCTCTTAGGTAACAGGTAGGTAGAATTGTACCTTGAGCTGTTTATTTATCTTTGGGTTGTCGTAATAAAAACTCTCCCATTGTCCTTTAATTAACATTTTCACTTTCTCGAAATATACCTTTTCATTACAAAGAGTGCTGGCAAGGTTTCAGTTTACTGATGCTGGGAATGTCAAACCAGTTGCACTTTACCAGATTGGAGTCAGGCAACAGGATACCACAAGATGCTCTGTGTCATTTTGGGATTTTTTTTTTCAAAATCCATCCTGCTCTCGATTTGGAGATGCCGGTGTTGGACTGGGGTGTACAGAGTTAAAAATCACACAACACCAGGTTATAGTCCAACAGGTTTAATTGGAAGCACTAGCTTTCGGAGCGCTGCTCTTTCATCAGGTGGTTGTGAAGTATAAGATTGTAAGACACAGAATTTAGAGCAGATGTTTACAGTGTGATGTAACTGAAATTACATATTGAAAAAGACTTAGATTGTTTGTTTAGTCTCAATACATGCGATCTTCTTGGAGATCTTCTCCACTATATGCCAGCAGTTCATGGTGTCAATGATAGTCATGATTTGGAGATGCCGGTGTTGGACTGGGATGTTCAGTCCAACTGTCCAATGGTCAGAATCAATCTGAACATTGTGGCAGAGACAGCCTCACACAGGGCACGTCGCACCTTTAATGCATTATCTGGGCCAACGACACCAATTGTTAAAGTTCACTTGGGAATGTAACTTTTAAAAAATGTTTTGCGATTTACATGTAAAAGAACTGAAACCAACATGGTAATTCTAACAGATGAGAGGCTAAACAAACAATCCAGGTAATTTTCAATATATAATTTCGGTTACATCACTCTGCAAACTTCTGTTATAAATTCTGTTTCTTACAGTCTAACACTCCACAACCATTTGATGAAGGAGCAGTGCTCCGAAAGCTAGTGCTTCCAAATAAACCTGTTGGACTATAACCTGGTGTTTTGTGATTTTTAACTTTGTACATCCTGCTCCCATCTCCTTACCGACAGATAATCATCTCCCAACAAAGTTTCACAAGTCACAAACCAGCCATCAAAAAACATAAATGTCGAGATTAGAGTGGTGCTGGAAAAGCACAGCTGGTCAGGCAGCATCCGAGGAGCAGGAAAATCGACGTTTTGGGCAAAAGCCCTTCATCAGGACTGAACGCTGATGAAGGACTTTTGCCCAAAATGTCGATTTTCCTGCTCCTCGGATGCTGCCTGACCTGCTGTGCTTTTCCAGCACCACTCTAAACAAGACTCTGATGCCCAGCATCAGCAATCCTCACTTTTGCCTATCAAAAAACATAAAGCTATTTAGCACCAAATAGTTTAAAATCTGTACATTGGGTTTTGAGAGATGTATAGAAAAGTTTAGGGGACACGGTCTTTCTCACTGTAATCTTTAGGCATAACATAATTATCATTAGTTGTCTGTCCAGTGAGGAATAGCCATGTGAATCATTCAAGTTAAGAAGGATCAGATGAGCTAAGCCAATAACCTGCAGCGGATTGCCACAGAAATCCTGATTTGAAGAGAACGCACTGTAATTTTAATGGTTTCCTCAATATATTCAGCTTTTTAAAAAAAAAATGAAGAAGCTGTGGGCAAAAGCCATAAGACGTTGTAATGGGCAGCTCCAAGGTTCTGAAACACTGAATGGCAGAAACTGATCAGAGAATGGGTTGGGTGAGGTTGAATTTTGATGCTTAAAAACCTGTGGCGCAATAACATTGGTTCGCTTAATGAGCCAAAAATAAGACATGCCCGGCCCACTTTTAGCACAAGGCAAGGCCAACTGTGAAAAACCATGAGCAGTTGAAGTTTCCTGTTGCCATCTGGTTCTGAAGTGTCTTCATGACAGCTTGCCATTTGCTCATGGTTTAATAAATAAACACCTCATGTCAAGAGTTACAACTGTAAATGTCAATTGGACATAGCAGAGCAAAGTTATGGTCCAGGAACGCAGACCTCTGAGTGAACTTCATCCTGGGATTCAGGGAAAAACAAAGGATTTGTGACGTTCTGATAGTCAACTGTGACTAAACATCTGCAGGGGCTGAATTTTTCAGGAGATTCCCCAGAATTCTAGTGCATGGCCAATGGAAGGTTCAAGGAATGAGGCTGAGGTAAATAGAGATGATTAGGTTAGTAATCAGTTCAAATGTGGACAAAACAGCTAAACTCCAGAGGTGAGATGCTATGAGAGTAAATGTCCTTGATATCAAAACAAAGACAACAATTGCTAGAATTCTGAAACAAAAATAGAAGTTGCTGGAAAATCTCAACAGGTCCAGCAGCCCCTGGGGAGAGAAATCAGAGTTAATGCTTCAGGTCCAGTGACCCTTCTTCAGAATTTCCAACAATTCCTGTTTTCACCCTTGACAACAAGGCTGCATTTGGCTAAATGTAGCCTCAAGGAGCCCAATCGAAACAAAGCATTATGGGAATCATGAGCAAAAGTCTCCAATGGTCAGAATCCAACCTGGCAAACAGGCAGATGGTTGTGGTTGATGGACATCAGTCATCTCAGCTCCAGGACATCTCTGCAAGAGTTCCTCAGGGTATTGTCTTAGGTCCAACCATCTTTAGCTGCTTCATCAATGGCGTTCTGTCGATTGAAAGGTCAGAAGTGGGGATGTTTGCATGATGGCCAATGTTCATCACCATTCACAACTCCTCAGACACTGAAGCAGTCCATGTCCAAACGCAGAAGTATCTGGACAATATCTAGGCCTGAGCTATCAGGTGATGAGCATTATTACACTAAGCAAGTTTATGGCAATGACCATCCCTAACAAAAGAGAATCTGATCACGGCCCCTCGACATTCAATGTCAGAACTATCACTGAGCCCTCCATTACCTACATTGTGAGGAATACTATTCACCAGAAACTGACTAGACTAAAACGCTGTAGCTGTAAGAACAGATCAGAGGCTGGGCATCCTGCAGTGAGCAACTCACCTCCTGACTCCCCAGATTCTGTCTACCATCTACAAAGCATACATCAGAAGTGTGAGGGAATATTTCCCATTGACTTGGAGGAGTGCAGCTCCAACAATACCCAAGAGGTTTGACATTATTCAGAACAAAGCATTTCCCCTGATTGGCATCATATCTACAAACATTAACTCCCTCCATCATTGATGTGCAGTAGCAGGAGTGTGTGCTATCAGCAAGATGTACTGCAAAAATTCACAAGGGTCCTGAAATCGGACCTTCCAAAATCATGACTCTTGCTATCTGGAGGGACAAGGACAGCAGTTGCATGGGAACCCGACCATCTGCAAATTCCTTTGCAAATGAATCATCTTCCTGACTTGGAAACAGGGTTGCTGGGTCAAAATCCTGGACCTTCCCCTTGCTACCAGCAAGTGGAGTGCAGGTGTTCAAGAAGGATTCTCAACACAACCGTCTCAAGGGCGATTAATGGTGGTAATAAACGCTGACTCAGCCACCAGAGCCCACATTCCCTGAATGAATTTAAAAGTCAAACAGAATAGGTCTATTGGTGTCCTGGAAGGATTTGTGCTGGGCTGTGTCAACTATCCACTGCATTCATTAGTGTTCGATGATGCCGTTGAGAATCACATACCCAAATTTGCTTTTGACCCAAAGACTGTATAAATGACAAAGAAATTGATTGAGTCAACAAGCAAACTATGGCAGATGTGTTTCAATGTGGGCAAAATGATCCACTTTGGAAGTAAAAAGCACAGAAGATTGGAATGTAAATGGTGAAATGTTATCAACGGTGGAAATCTGAAGAGATCCCCAGGTGCCCCACATGTTAAAATCTCACGAAAAAGTCTGGAAAATAATTAAAGGGAAAATTGAATGGTGGTTTGTATATCTCTAGAATCTAAATACATGGGGGAAGAAGGCAAATTTCAGGCTTGGCAAAATCTTGGTGAGATCACACTTGGAGTATTGAAAATACTATGGCTGAAAGCTTTCAAACTGGCTTGAAATCCAGCCTGGAAGAGATAAAAATTGTTGACTTGGATGATTTACGTGCAGTTTGTTTTAGTGAACTCCTATAGGAATTTCTCCTGTCAAAATATCAATTTGAACATTGCATTAGGTGGGCTAACCAGATTGATACCTGGGCTCCAGGGATTAAGTTATAAAGACAGGGTAAACAACTAGGGTTGGATTCCCTGAAATTTAGAAAGGTTAGGCAGTGTTTTCACCAAAGTTTCAAAATAATAAGGGGGAAGAGATATTGTAGATTATGAAAGAACAGCTTAGCTATTTAGGGATTATAGGAAGAGGGGATATATTTGGAATATTAGGACAAGCCCTTTCAGAGAGTGGAGTTAGCAAATGTTTCTTCATCAAGAGCATGGGAAAAATTGCAACTCCCTTTCCACAAACAGCAATTGATCCCATATCAGTCATTAATTTTAAAATGGGTTAGTGGGCACTTGTGACACAGTGGTAGTGTCCCTACCTCTGAGCCAGGAGGTTTAAGTCCCACCTGCTCCAGAGATTTCTAGTAACACTTCTGCATAGGCTAATTAGAAAATATCTAACACTCAGTTAGCTGAAGGGATATGAGGCAAAATTGCCTATATGGAGTCAAGCTACAGATTAACCTCAACACTGTTCCATAGCTTAACAAGCATGAGGAACTAACTGGCCTCTTCCTGTGCCTATTCCCTTGGTGGTCTCACCACTCTCCTGCCAGAGGTGTAGTGGGAGACTGGAAAAGACCTACGGACTTGGAATCACCTCAAATCCAGAGTGTATTTATAATTCTCATCCCTGGGGAAGATTGCAGAAGCAATGTATAACTTGTCTTTACAGTGTGGTCTGAAGGAATCACAGTTCATGGCTTCATCTTAGCTTTGTGCTGAATTGCTCAGAGACACTGTGACTGTTGTGGAATGCTTCAATATCCCTGTTTCAAGAATTTCAGGGGTCAGAGAGAGAGAGAGTGTGTGTGTGTATGAGAGAGAGAGAGAAAAGTGTTTGGCAAGGGGTGCACGGTGGCTCAGTAGTTAGTACTGCTGCCTCACAACACCAGGGCCCCAGGTTTGATTCCACCCTGTCTGTGTAGAGTTTGCACATTGGCCCGGTGTCTGTGTGGGGTTTCTCCAAGTGCTCATGTTTCCTGCTACAGTCCAAAGCTGTGCAAGTTAGGTGGATTGGCCATGCTAAATTGCCCATAGTCCAGGGATTTGCAGACTAGGTGAATTAGTCATGGGAAATTCAGGGATGGATGGGATGCTCTTGAAGGGTCAGTGTGAGCTGAATGGGCTGAATGGCCTGCTTCTACACTGTAGGGAATCTGTAATGACAGGACAGACCTCAGATTTGATCATTTCCCACGTTAAAAAGCCTTTGGCACACCCACATATAATTGGCATGGTCTGGTGGAAAGGGTCTGTGCAAAATTCCAAAAAAGCCAGCAAAATACAAACAAAAGTCAGAGAACAATAAAGAGGAAGTAGTTTGGGAGTATTTTTGATGAGGTATCTCAGTCGAAAACTGACACATTTCTGAACCCTTTGAAGAATATTTGCAAATCAAAGTAGATCAAAAACCAAATTACATATTGGAAATTTCTTCCTTTTATGATACCTTGCCTGCAGATTTAAACAAGGAAATAGGAGCCACAAATTGTGCATTAATGTATTGAGCTATAGAATGGCCGGATACATTTTGACCTTAATGCCATACATTCCTAATCTCAGCAAGATCTCCAATGAAAGAGGCAAAGCATGAGAGGGAGGAGGTAGGGAGGGTGAAGGAATGATCCATCCCCTGTGACCTACGTGGTCCATTTGGCAGATTAAACCTCTCTCAGCAAACAGAAAAGTGGTTAGAATTCAATCTGAGGCCTTTAGAGCACAAATTAACTTTGCACATTTTCTCAAAGCTCAGGTGGACTAAAGATAAGGCAGCCGACAATTCGTCCAAGAATACCTCTGAGAATGTTGCTGAACAAGTTGGTCGCTCAACCGCTATCAACAGGACATTAGGGGCTGGCCCAGTGACTTCAAGGAAAAATACAGCAGGTTGGTGAAAATCCAAGCTTGTTATTCCCGGTTTTGCCGGGTAATGATGGTTAGGGACAGCACGTCTCTTCAATTCACTGCTGTCGGTTATCAGGAGAGAAAACAAGGCATTGGAGGATAACAGTTTATGAATTGAAGGCTTGGCAACTGCAGAATCTGTGAGGCTAACCCAGAAAAGGTGTTAAACATGAAGGAAAGTGACAAGGTGAAGAAAGAGAATGACATTAAAATATGTAGCCTATCACCTAGTTAGGTAAATGGATCAAAGATCCATAGACTTAACTCAAATTGAGCTGGTAACCTGCTGTAATTAGATCTCAAAGGGAACAGAATTAGTTTAGGACAATAGCTAAAGACTGATATTGTTGAGCAAAGTGCAATTGAAAACTAAATGGAAATTATTTTTTTAATGGCTGAGCAGGAATTCTGATTTTTTTACATTCAGGTTCTTAAAGTAGATAGTTGTGCTAGGAATGCTGGAATAGATCACCGTGATGCCTTCTGTTTGGCAATATGTTGTCACTTATCACTCCATGGTCTGTTGTAGGTTACCTCAGCAGAACATTGGAAGGTATTTAATTTTCTAGTTGTGCAACACGTACGTGCGCCTACAGTGGATTGTACAATGACAGGAATGTTCTGTGTTGGGTCTTTCATGAGGTGTTACTTTGTGATTTATTGTAAACTTCATTTGACATTACAACCTTCACCGCGGCTGAAGCTCCATTGCTGAAGGTCAATTGCTCTGGGTTCTAAAGGCTTCTGGGATTTCCGATGAGGTTGAAGGATGTGGCTAAGGTCCGGGTGGATTGGGAGATGTTTGTTTTCCTTGATTAGCTGGACTTCCCGAAGATTTACCACGTGACTGCAGATGCATTCAACAGTTAAGAATGCTAATGGTATATTAGCCTTCATTCTGAGGACAGGAGTGAGGAAGCCTTACTGAGTTCACACATGCCCTTAGTGAGACCATATGCTGGAGTCTTGTGCACAGTCTTGGTCTCCTTAACAAAGAAGAGATATAATTATGACCGAAACCTACACCACCACCATCTTGGACTGGAGGAGCTGGAAGATTCCCCCCCACCCACAACTCTGCTGAGGGGGTGCAGCAGAGGGAGAGTCTTCTGGTTCCTCCAGTCCAAGATGGCAATGGTGTAGGGCTCCAAGGCCAGAACTTGTCCATTTCAACTGCTTTTCTTTCATTTACTTGCCTTGTCCTGAGCTTGGACGGCATTGGTGGCAATGAGAGCCCAGTACAGGACCTGAAGTGGACCCAGGGTGTGGACCTCAAGCAGGCCCAGCCCACAGGAGAGTAAGCCATTAATTACTTTTCCAGAGCCAGCACAAGGCCTGGAATCGGTGGCTGCTGCATCAGCAGAGGTGATGTCGGCGAGGTAGGCTCAGCAGCAAAAGATGCCGCCTGTGGACAGGTAATCTCATTGATGGTTGGTCAAGTGCTGGCAGCGGAAGGGCATCACGGTGAGGTGGGCACAGCAGCGAGAGACATGACTCTGACATTGGTAGGTCTAGTGTAGGTGGCAGTGGTGGAGGCGGTGGTGGTGGTGGAGGAGGAGTATCGGCCCAGCGGCAAAGATGGCGCCTGAGGACCGTTGACTTCGATGTTGCCTGGGTCCGGTGAAAACAGAAACTAACTAAAGAAGAAATACATACAGAACACAACGTCGTAGTACGCTGTTCCTGGAACTAGCAATCACTGCGTGCACGCGCGCAGAACACAAGAAACCGTCTTTCGTGGGCTTTTGCCGTACACATCATCCAGACTATGTAAACTGCTGTACCTGATGTTTGGGGAGAGATGGCGTGGTTAAGTCCCGTGGCTAGGGTCAGAATCATGCTGCCCCTCTCAAAAGCTTTTGATTTAATAAAGTTGATGGAATTGCTTCTAAATTTGAGTTTTATTAATTTTGCTACAACATTGGCATAGACGGTGGCGAAGTGGTGTTGGAGGGATAGCGGCACAGGTTTCGTTGATGGTGATGAGCCGGCTTAGGTCTGATAGACTCTCTCCAAGATATATCTTTCATTTACTTCCTTATTCTTAAATGATTCAAAATGGTGCCATTTCATGGGAACAAATGAACACTTTTACCGTATTTTATTGTATTCTTACAGTAAAATACTTGTGACAATAAAATCAAAATCAAACTTTCATCAGACTGATTCCTGGGATGGCAATTTGTTGTATGATGTGAAGTTAGTTTAGATTAGACTGGATTCTGTGCAGTGTGGAAACAGGCCCTTCAGCACAACAAGTCCACACCGACCCTCCGAAGAGTAACCCACCCAGACCCATTTCCCTTTGACTAATGCACCTAACACTATGGGCAATTTAGCATGGCCAATTCACCTGACCTGCACGTCTTTGGACTGTGGGAGGAAACCGGAGCACCCAGAGGAAACCCACGCAGACACGGGGAGAGTGGTTTGATGGGGTGCGCATTCTGTTTCGAAGAATAAATGGGTATTTCACTGAAACATGGATAATTCTGATAAGGCTCGAAAAATGGGATGCAGAATAATGACTGGGATTAGAGAGGTGTGGTGTGCCCCAGAACCAGGGATCAGGGTCTCAGAATTGGGCATAAGCCAATTCAATCTGAGATGAAATGAAGTTTCTTCCTGCAGACGGTGGTGAAATAATGGAATTGTATTACCGCAGAAAGTTATGGGGGCCAAATCACCGACTACGTCTGAGAGAGAAATAGATTTCTAGAGGCTAAGGGTGCCAAGGGGTTCTGGGAGAGAGCATGAGTGCCTGGCAATGAGATAGAGGATCAGCCGTGACCATGTTGAATGTTGGGGCAGGTTTAATGGGCTGACTGGGCGGAAGTGGGTACATGCAGATCCTGGAGATTGGAGTCAAGATTAGAGTGGTGCTGGAAAAGCACAGCAGGTCAGGCAGCATCTGAGGAGCAGAAAAATCGACATTCCGAGCAAAAGCCCATCATCAGCAATGATACTGGGAGCCTCAGGGATGGAGAGATAAATGGGAGGGAGGTGGGGCTAAGGGGAAGGCAGCCGAGAGTGTAATAGGTGGATGGAGGTGGGGGTGAAGGTGATAGGTCAGAGAGGAGGGTGGAACAGATAGGTGGGAAGGAAGATTGACAGGTGGGACAGGTCATGAGGATGGTGCTGAGCTGGAAGGTTGGAACTGGGGCAAGGTGGAGGGAGGGGAAGTGAAGAAATTGGTAGAGTCTGAATGGTCTACTCCTATACTTGTTTATTACATTTCTGTTGGAAGTGGCAATGTGCAACAGGAAGGACTGAAAGGATGTGGGAGATCAATGGAGAGCTTTTATTTATTCTTTCATGGGATGCGGACAACGCTGGAAAGGCCAGCATTTGATGCCCATCCTTAATTACCCTTGAACTGAGTGGCTGTGAGGACAGTTAAGAATCAACCACATTACTGTGGGTCTGGAGTCACATGCATTCCAGGACAGTGTAAGTTCTTCCTCAGGTTATTAGGTTATTATTGTCAGTAATTCTTCATGTATTCAATGGTGAATATATGTATATAATACATCTACAAGGGAAGGCAATGGCCTGGAGTATTATTGCAAGACTGTTAATCCAGAATCCCAGGTTGTGTTTCCGGGACCTGAGTTCAAATCCTGTCATGGCAGATGGTAGAATTTAAATTCACTAATTAAGAGTCGAATGACGACCATTGTTGGAAAAATTCATTTGGTTCAGTAATTCCCATTAGGGAAGGAAACTGCCATCCTTACCTACTCTGGCCTACATATGACTCCAGATCCACAGCAATGTGGTTGACTTTTAAATTGCCCTCTGGGCAATTAGAGGTAGGCAATAAATACACACCCCGTGAATGAATATGAAGTATTGTATGGATATTATATACTCAGTAAGGAGTTCAGAGAAGGCTTCTTTATTCAGTGGTGAGGATGTGCCACCCATAACCAGATGGAGTTCTGGAGATGAATAGCATAGCTGCATTCAAGGGGGAGCTAGATAAGCACAAGAGGGAGATGGGAAAAAAGGGATATGTCAAGACAGTGAGTTGAAGCTGGTTGAAAGCAGGTTCCTGTGGAGCACAAACAATGGCATACACCTGCTGAGGTGAAAGACGCATCCCTATAAAGACTGTCCGTAATTTACAATACACTGGGTTGATTTTTAAACATCCTGGTACTGCACAGTAATTGTAGAATCTTTTCACAGTGTGGAAACAGGCCCTTCGGCCCAATAAGTCCACACCAACTCTCTGAAGAATAATCCACCCACACTCATTCTCCTAACCTATTACTCTACATTTACCCCTGACTATTGCACCTAACCCACACATCCACAAACACTATGGACAATTTAGCCAATTCACCTGACCTGCATATCTTTGGACTGTGGGAGGAAACCGGAGCACCTGGAGGAAACCCATGCAGACACGGGGAGAACATGCAAACTCCACACAGACAGTCGCCCAAGGATGGACGCAAACCTGGGTCCCTGGTGCTATGAGGCAGCAATGCCAACCACTGAGCTACTGTGCCACTCCTAAAGATATATGCCCCTTAAGAGTCTCATGATGACCACAAGATATACGTAGTCCCTAAAAACACACAACAGGTCAAAATATCCGCTCGTCAAATATATATGTTTTTTCCTGTGTTAATACAAAAGGCAGCTAGAGTCACAGAAGAAGCTCAGCAAGTTAAACCATTCACACTCCTTCAAACAGAATATGAGGTAATTCTCTATTGAAGCACCATGGTACAGTCTATACTGTGCTGCCTGTACAATCCTAACAGAGCAATATGAGTCTGAGAGGAAACACAGGGTCTTCAATCAGGGCCTTGCCATCACTGTCTTGGGAGAAGCAGAGCCTCAGTAGAGCCTGAATCTGCAGCTCTACCTTCAGATACTTCCCATCACTGTCACTCAATCAGTTCCCCTGTCCAGTCAGGGACAATAGTCTGACTGTCTCAAACATGGATTTCACAGGGTGTGACAGAAATTTGACAACAGGAAGACAATCTTTGCAGAGACAAAATGGATGCCGATGTAAAATTTGTGATATATTGCAGTTTGATATGTATTTGACGAGGAGGGCCAGAATTTTTCCTATCATTTCCTTTGATTAGTATTCAGCCATAAGCTTGAAACACATTGTGTTGTTGCTACAACAATAGCTACAAGACTCTCCATATCAGCCCTCTGCATTATCATAATTTGTAGGATTCATATCTGAAGAATTGTATAGAGTGGGGAATATCACGCTAATGTGGGAAATCTAGGAATGGAGTTTGGAGGAAAATTGATGTGTTAAAGGCAAGTGTAGCTCCACTGTTGCCTCTGCTAAACTGCTTCAACACTCTGACCACAGAGGGACAGCTACAACATGGAGCATACTTTAGAACACAAATTGATAGGCCTGTCACTTTGCAGAACACAGGCCCCCTTCTGAACTGTTGGGGTGTTGGTGTAACTTTGGGTGTAACAGTTGTGGGTGGAATTTTGAGGATATGAAGACACAGTTTAAGCTGGCACTTTAACACAGTACTGAAGGAAGCAGTATTGCCAAAGGAGACACCTTTCAAATGAAATGTTAAACTACAACTCTGTCTGCTACTCAAAGACAGGTGTAAGAGTTATGCTTGCATTCTGACTACTTTTATCCTTTAGTCAACATTCACAAATTTTATTAAATCGTCCTTTAGATGATTATTCGTTGGGACATTCAAATTAGCTGTCACATTAACCTGGACAATATACACAAGTAACAACTCATTGCAAACTCTGTTAAGACCAATGACTTTAAAAATCAATGGTTTTGCCAGCGACTGAAATGAGCTGAAGGACAAGGCTGAATGTTTTAAGACTTTTACTGTAACAAAATAAACAAAGTCAGTCTAAAAACAAAAATGCAATTAAGGTTTGGAATTCTCTTCTGCAAATGACAAATGTTAGATCAGTTCTTAATTTTGAGTTTGAAATTGGTATTATTTTGAAAAGCAAAGAAGTTTAAGAATATGGGGAAAAGGTGGAGCTAGGCCAGAGCTGTGAAAAGTTGAACAAGTTGGATGAGCTAAATGGCCTAATCCTGTTCCATGCTCCTTAGTCTCCCTTCTGGACTCTTGTATATAATGTTCAATGGTTTAACTGTTCTGCTTTTGATTATGGATTCTGATCCTTGATACTAACTATTCCTGTTTGCTTAAGCCTGGGTGATGACTCACAGCTAAGATAAATGGAAACACCAAGAAGTTAGAGCTGGAATAAGCATGATTTTGTGATTGCAGAGATTTTTAAAAGTATTGTGAGAGGAACGTGTTGCACAGTTAGAGTGAGCATCACTTATGCATTGCTCTGGGATGTATTAAATAGATAACACCATCTTTGTATACTGTATTTCAAACTTCAATCTTTACATCAAATCATGGGTATGGGACAATAAGGTCTGCATAATAGTGAGGTGTGAGAAGTTGGAAACAGGATTACCATGTAGATGAACAGTGTATATTGAGTTTCATCCTTTGACACTATATTGGGATCTGTTATTATTTAAGTGTCACTGGTAACTATCCCAGAGCTGGCATGGGCCATTCAACGTCCTATGATTGCTGCAGCTTGTTAAAACAGTTATCCAATTCATCCAAATATCCCTATTATTTATCCCTTTCTAACATTCCCAGTGAATCTGCTTCCATCCTTACAAGCAGTGCAGTCTAGATTGCTATAATAGGTATGACAGTATATTGATTATGGCGTACACTAACCCAGAGATCTAGGTTAATACTCTGTGTTTCACGTGGGGAATTTAAATTTCATTAAATATATAAATCTGGAATAGAAATTGTCGCCAAACAAAAATACAAGATTGTTATAGAACCCACCTGGTTCACCAATGCACTTTAGAGAAAGAAATCTGCCACCCTTACCTGGTCTGGCCTTATATGTCCAGACGGTCAGAAATGCAGTAGCCTTTTAACCATCAATCCGAAATGGTCCAGCTCTCTTCCCAATCACATTCAGGAAGGGCAGTTCGCTTGTGCTTCTCTAAGGGGCAATTGGGAAAGATGGGCAGTAAATGCCAACCTTCCCAGTGATGCCCACTTGGTGGACTAAAACATTTCCCTTGTCTCTCTCTACTCCACTGAGCTCTGCATCATCCTGTGTATGATGCTGGCGGTGGACAAGGTCGGAAGTCATATGACACCAACTTCTTCATCCAGGACCCTCAGTCCTGGAGCAACGCTGTCTTGTTTTTGGTGTATACGGTAGAAATGACAAATAAAAGCTACTCGACAGGTTTATTTGAAATCACAAGCATTTGGAATGCTGCCTTGTCATGGAGCTCTTCCTGCCACTCAGTCTACTTTCACCCATTTAATCTGCATGAAATCAGGCACCTATCTCCCTCCAAGTGAGACAACTCTGTCCTGACCTGGAGTGGGGTTAATTGTGGGTGAGGGTGGTGTGTAGCTGAGCAGTTACATTGGAGCTGGATGGGAACAGCCATAGCCTCAGTAGATTTATGGGAACTCAATCAATCCTGGCAGCTATGCTGAGCAAACGAGTGAATGCAGCCCATCATGAAAGCATAAAACCTTCACCCTTTCTTTATTCAGCGGGAGTTGTCTTGCAAACTGTTTAGTTTATGACCATGAAGTAGTAAAATGCTGCCATCTATTGGGAACTGAAATGTCTATTGTGATAGCTGGTGTTGTTCTTTTTATATACCAATAGCAACTCTTTTCAGTGCCTTTAGACCATATATTTGCAAATCCTGAAGCTAATGACTGCATTCAGTCAACATAAGTCTACCAGAAGCGTACAAAGATCTCAAAGCCATTAATAATGCTGTCTGTCACTGACCTACCTACTCCAGTTCACAAAGGAGACTCGAAATGAAGGCCTCATCAACTTCTTTCTGCTTAGCACCAAGTTGGTGAGATTAAAAAGTTACAGAGCAGGAGTACTTGGTTGAGTGCGTGAATTTTAACCTGACAGTAATTCAGTACACAGAGATGGAGCTTGCCTTATACTGATGTCATTCACATTTTCCACGCTCCAGTGTGCAAAGCACGCTTTCTACAAAAGACATGACAGCCGTCTGTTCTCCCTGCTTTCCTTGAGCCTTGAGTTAATGATCTTTTCATTCCTGATGAAGACAGTGAAATATAATTAGGCCGCGCTCCATTTGTACCAAAGCAACCCCATCAACAGGCTCTACTCTACATATCACAGCAATGTATGGTTGGTAACATGAGAAACTGCAGCAGGAAACAATTAAAAAAAACTGTTCCTGCTGAT
The DNA here is from genome assembly GCF_047496795.1 of Chiloscyllium punctatum. Lineage (NCBI taxonomy): Eukaryota > Metazoa > Chordata > Chondrichthyes > Orectolobiformes > Hemiscylliidae > Chiloscyllium > Chiloscyllium punctatum. The sequence continues at coordinate 102,942,788 of NC_092749.1, read as the reverse complement.
TCCTTATTTAATTCAGATCTCGGTTATACTTCTGCCTCACAACAGGCATTTATATATCATGTATGACATTATAAAACATCCTGAGATGCCTGACAAAAATCTGATCAGGAGCATGAGTGCAGGCCAGAATATAATTTGATATTGAACTATGAAAGCAGTTATTGTGACAAGTCAAAGCTTGGTTTTTTAAAAAAAGCAGGTTTTTGAAAGCAAGCTGCAGAAGGAATGAGAACTGGAGAAGTGTAGAGTTGGAAATTCCAGAACTTAAAGGCTGGGTCGCTGAAAAGGAAGGAGGGGTGAGTGCACAAGAGGCCAAAACGAATGAATGAAACAATTTCTTCATTAAACGCACCTTTAACAGTTTTATATTTTATGAGAAACTGTACAATAGCCCGTCCAAACTGATTCAACATTGGTTGCTAGAGTGGTTCAGAGTGGTTCAATTTAAGAATTTAACAAGTGGGGGAGATTTAAGGAAGATTTCAGATCTGGCACGAGATCAGTTGGAATTTGACATTTTATATAATGAACAGGAATGGAATCAGCTTCATTGTCACATGTTCTCAAATGAGTACAGTGAAAAGTTTACAAGTCACCATTTACGGTGCCATCCTCGACACAAGGTACCTAGGTACAGATTCTTAAGTGCAAATTCTTAACAAAAAAGAATTCGAAAAATAAAGAAATAAAAAAAAATCCAGCATTACAGATCGTAGGAGTAAGTTAGAAAATAGAGAAATATGAAGTTCAGAACAACAGTCTTTCCAACCCAGTCCACACAGGCACCTCATTTCCAGACCGCACCGGGCCTAAATGCCAGACGGTGCTGGGCTTCACCTTGACACTCTCAAGGCCAGGAGACTGCTGTGGAATCACCTTGAGACCAGAAGTTGAGGCCACATTGGGCTGGAAGGCCACCACAGGCCGCTGATGGACCACCACGCCAAGCTGTGAGACCACCATGTGTTGCCGAAAGAGGACTGTATGCTGCTGAGAGGCTACCATGTGCCACCGAGGGACCACCATGCCAAGCAGTTGTATTTTATTTTAATCTTAGTGATAAGCAAGGTCTCTGCCTAGAGGCACCAGCATGGTAGTTCATTGCATTCTGAGATTTGTGAAGGGTGATCTGTTTCTCTGTCTCTATGAATGCTGCCTGACTGGAGAAGCATTTTCCAGCATCTTCTCCTTGGAGCTCATTGGCTTTGGTCCTTACCTCATTCACTTCCATGCAGGTATGCATTTTAGGCAGGAAGCATCATGCACACTTGCAATTGGAGTCATGATCTGTTCCATTTCTTGAAAGTGAAGTGGGGCAGTGACTAAACACTTGATGGCAGGGCACTCCTCTCCTTGATGTTTACAAGTAGCAACACTTACTACAATTCTAGCTGATGATCTTATTAATGAACTGGAGAAAGTTGCAAACAATAAGTTATTGTGCCCGATGAGTGAACCAAGGAGTGGAGTAGAGCTGAAACCCAGAATCTATCTTTCACATGGCAGTAACACACTCAAACAATATCATTCAGTGGTTAAGGATACAGATTGCTGTTTGGAACATAAGCTTGATGCTTAGAATGACACATCAATTGACTCTGCAGTTGTTTTCAAACATTATCCCAGAAGAAGGTAAAGTCTCTCAGTCCCCTTTCTATGTGGGTTACCAACTGTGCCTGGAGGTACTCCTGGAGGTTTAATCATGAAACTTCCAACCTTTAACTGGCTAGTCCACACATTTTTTTCATTAGTCACCTCAAACATCCATTCTCAAAGTTCAATTCCTTCCTGTACCAATTAGAACATAAAGTTCTCCAAGAGCTTAACTAGTGATTCTTGACTATTTCTCAAACCATCGTTTTTCTAAAACCTCCAAATTTCTTGTCAAGAATAATCTGAAAGATTCAAAGTAAATGGGAATAAGGAACACATTTTAAAAATAAAATGTCTCTTTGTCTATTTTCCTGGGTTTCTCACTACCATGTGGTAGAAATTAACCTTTCATTCCTTGAGACTCAAGGACAGTTCTTGAGGATTGACAATACTAACCCAATGTCCTCCTTGTAGTAGATATCCTTGCTTTATAATGGACTCTCTGACCCATTGCTAGTTTCTCTCAGTCATTGTGAGATCACCAATGCTGGAGAACCAAATGTTCTCTGAAAGCCTATGTTAGAAAATGGACACTTGGATCAAATTTTGTTGTTTTGTCTTCCACTTGAACAACTGCAAGGCCAAGGGGGAGTTTCATGCCCATTTCTGAGGTCAACGACTCACTCACGACCCAAAGACAAAATACCTTGGCATCATTCTTGACCCATGATGGGCAATGTCTCCAAGACACTGGAACCAAGGTTAAAACAAGAGAGGAAACAGGGGCACCTTGGACAACAGAGCTAACTGACTATGTACTGCTTCACTAACCCTGGCTTACCTAACTGCTGCTCAACTTGGCTTATGAGCCAACACACACAATAGTGACAGATATCCACCTTTAGGAAGTCATGAGGGTTTATTTTCTGGGACATTGAGACTGACCTTAGCTTGAGTGTTATCCTGTGCTAACATATGTTGAACCTCCGGATATCTGCAGGGAAAATGTGGCTTTGCATAGAATACCCCCAGCTGACAGTTAACAAAACACTCCCATTGACTCAGGACTGAAAATAAAAATCCATCCCCTTGTCTGAAATTCTATTACCCTGATGAAAACACAATTCACAACTGAATGACAGCCTCCGTTTTCAATGGGATCCTTCCTGATCAATTGAATGTCAACATTACCAAATGCGATCTGGCAATTGGCCCAAGAGGTGAAGTCCCAGGTTTCCAACCTCCCATGGAGCATTTGGTCAACACTTGGAGGTGAGCTAGGAAAGATATGGTCACTTATTCCTCAAGTGGGACACGAGGATCTATTCAAATTGTGACTGTGGATATCCAAGTTAGACTATTACTCACATCCGCCTTGTTCACCTTGACCTCGAACTATAACTGCTTCCCCAAATATCGGAATCGTAAATTGTGATTCACAATTAGTGGCTGGCATTCTAGATTTGGGGCATAGCTTCTATTATCTTTTACCACTTCAGCCATGAAATATTGTATTTAGTTATGCTAATCTCTGTCATTTATTTCTCTTGGTTTGCCCAATGGCATACCATCAAAAAGATAGACTGTATCTAAGGAGAGGGTCTAAAGATGGATAAGAAATGCAATGAGATATTTTTCAGGGAAGATTGAATAGTATGGATCCCTTTGCTCTTCAGACAGCTGAAAGGTGACATTGTAGAAACAGAGATACATAGGAAATAAGAGCGGACTACAGGCCAAGTGCTGGAAAGTGGCATCAGCACAGTTAGGTGGTTGTTTTTGATGGGCACAGACTCATGGAATCTCTAGATGAGACCATCTATCATCAAGTCCATATCAATCATCCAAAAAGCATACCTCCCAGATCCAGCCCCCTACCCTCTCCTTGTATTTCACCATCTAACCTGCACAGCTATAGGCCATGTGAGGAAAGTGGAACACCGAGGGAAACCCACACAGACACAGTGTGAATGTGCACACTTCACACAGACAGTCACCTAAGGGTGGAATTGAACCTAGGTCCCTGGCACTGTGAGGCAGCAATGCTAACCACTGAGCCATCATATCACCTTTCCTCAATGTACTAAAGGTCCTTTTTCTGTGCTGTAGAACACTATAACTCAGTCATTTTTTCCATCAAGCCTGCTCTATTTTCCAAACAAGTGATGGCTGATCATCCCCTTGTCCTTTGGTGTCATTCGTATCTAGAAATTTATCAATTTCTGTCTTGAACATGCTCTCAATTGAGCTTTCACAATCATCCAGGGCAGGGAATGCCAAAGATTGAGGAGGAAATTCCTCCTCATCTCTGTCATAAATGACCTGCACCTTATTCTGAGACTGTATCCCCTGGTTTTAAATCTCCTAGCTGGGGGACCATCCTATCTATCGTGTTCAGTATTTTGTTGGTTTCAATGAGATTACCTTTTATAATTAAAAGTTCGAGAGAAAGTAAGCCCAGATTTTTCATTCTCTGTTCATAACTCAATCCCGCCAACCTCAGGGGTCAGTCTGGTGAACCCTTGTTGCACTCTGTCTCCAACAGAGTGTCTGAGGTAATTGGGACCAAAACTGTTCTCAATATTCCATGTGTCATCTCATCAAATAGTCATAAAATTGTCATTGCAGTGCTCAAACCAAATCAACTCAAAATTGTTTAAATCATGAAACAGTTGGAGAGAGGAGATGTAGATAGAGTTGGTTTCACTTGTGGGAAAGAGCAGAACAAAAGGTTACCAATACGAAAGTCATCTTGTAATCCAATAGGTAACTCAGAAGATAATTCTCCAGCCAGTTCAGAATTGTTACAACACAGATGGTGAGCATTCAGCCTTTCATAGTTTCATAATATCATAACGTCATATGATGGAGGCTCTTTGGCCCATCAAGTCTGTACCACTAGACATATACTACTACCAAACACCAGTCTCGCTTTCTTACATTAGGCCCATAGCCTTGAATGTTATAATAATTCAAGTGCTCATCCAAATACTTTTTAAAGGTTGTGAGGTTTTCCATCTCAACTACCTCTCAGGCAGTGCACCCCCACATTCTGGGTGAAAAATATGTTTCCTCAAATTCTCTCCAAACCTTCTGCTTTTCACTTTAAAATTATGCCCTTGTTATTGACCCTTCAACTAAGGGGAATATTTGCTTTATATTCATCCTGTCTAACGCCTTCCTGAAATCCATCTAAACTATATCAACTGCCCTGCCCTTCATTGGCTGTCTAAATGACAAATGCACTGAGTGCTATTCCCCTATCTTCTCCCATCGGCTCGGCACATTTTCTTTTTCATTTTTCAGCTAACTAATCAAATGCCTTCTTGAATGCCTTGAATGAGTCTGTCACCTCACGATCAGGCATCGCCATCTCAACTACAGCATTGTTTCTCCTTCCTATCTTCATTGTGTCTTTTGCCAAACACCTTAAATACCGAGGTTTATAAAATCATGAGGGGCATGGATAGGGTGAATAGACAAGGTCTTTTTCCCACGGTAGTGAGTCCAGAACTAGAGAGCGTAGATTTAAAAGGAGAGGGGAAAGATTTAAAAGGGATCTGAGGAGCAACGTTTTTGTGCAAAGGGTGGTGTGTGTATGGAATGAGCTGCCAGAGGAAGCTGGCACAATTACAACGTTTAAAAGGCATCTGGATGGGTATATGAATAGGAAGAGTTTAAAGGAATTATGGGACACCTGCTGGCAATTGGGACTAAACTACTTTAGATTATCTGGTTGGCATGGACAAATTGGATCAAAGGGTCTGTTTTCGTGCTGTACATCTCTATGACTCTCTGTGTGCCCAGCGCTCAATCTTCCAGTTAATGCTGAGAATGTGCAACTTGCTATCACAGAGTGGTTGGTGCAAATAATAGAGATACATTTAAGGGAGTTTGGATATGGACATGAGAGAGAAAGGAGTCGGAGCATGGGAGGTTATGTCTTAGAGGAGCAGTAGGCCACTCAGCCCTTCGAGCCTGCTCTGTCACTGAATGAAAATTGGAATTCCTACGTTGTGAAAACAGGCCCTTCGGCCCAACAAGTCCACACCAACCCTCTGAAGTGTAACTCACCCAGACCCATTCCCCTACTATATTTACCCGACTAATGCAACTCACCCACGCATGCCTGAACACTATGGACAATTTACCATGGCCCATTCACCTAACCTGCACCTCTTTGGATTGTGGGAGAAAACCAGAGCAAACCCACACAGACACAGGGAGAATGTGCAATTTCCACAGAGATAGGCACCCAAGGCTGGAATCAAACCCAGGTCCCTGGCACAGTGAGGCAGCAGTGCTCACCACTGAGCCACCGTGCTGTCCCAAATAAGATCATGGCTGATCTGACTGTGGTCTCACCTCTACATTCCTGCCTTCATCCCTAACTCTTGATTTTCTTTTCGATTTGAAAATCCATCTAACTCAGCAAAAGAACAAGTTCAATGATCCAGCCCCTATTATTTTCTGGAGAGGAGAAATCCAAAGATGGATTATGAGAAAGATAAAACATATCTCCTTTTTAAGATAGAGACTCATTATTCTTAAACAATACCCCCTAGTTTTAGTCTCCTTCACAAAAGAAAATGCTTCCCCAGTATCCAGTTTATCAATTCCCTTCCAAATCCTTACATGTTTCAATACAATTATCTATCATTCTTCGAAATTCTATGGATATTGGTCTAAACTGCCCTATTTTCCTGAAAACCTTATACAGGCAAACACGTGCTGAAACGGTTGGATCTTGAAGAAGACCAGGAGGAGGCTCACGTGGAATATAAACATGGACATGACATTCAATGTATGTGTGCAGCTGATTTATCTAATACTCCCTGATCAACTTTTGCATATTGTATCAGAGAAAATACTTTCCCTTATTCCCTGCATTTTTGTCTGATTAATTTAGGATGTATGCAAAAATTGCCAGCAGTAATGATGGGGAGGGAGGCAACAGCCTCGTGGAATTATCTGGAATAATCCAGATTCCCAAAAGAATGTTCAGGGGAACCAGGTTCGAATCCTGCCATGGAAGATGGTGGATTTTGAATTCAATAAATATCTGGAATTAAGAGTCAAATGATGGCCACGCGTCGATTGTTGGGGGGGAAACCCATCTGGTTCACTAATATCCTTTAAGGAAGGAAACTACCATCCCCTTACCTGGTCTGACCTACATGTGACTCCTGACCCACAGCAATGTGATTGACTCTTAACTGTCCCCTAGGCAATAAAGCTGGCTTAGCCAGTGACACCCATATCTAATGAATTTTTAAATACTCTGCAAATCAGAAAGGTTAGAAAAATATTGTTTCAGAAACCTATAACAATATATGAAACACAAGAATTAAAAAGGCTAAGAAGTCTCTGGGCTATTGAGAGCTCTGCCACATGTAAAGCTTTCTTTACTCAACGATGTCCAGACAAAAGAAGCACCCCACTAAGATCTCACCCTCAACAGGAGTGAATTGCTTAATTTTAATTAATTAAATTATTCAAGTCACACTTCTTGTGTCACAGTTATTGAAACATGGGAAGTCACAATTCGTGCAGAGGTGCCAGAGATCCGGCAATGTGGAAGGCTGTCTGATTCACCCATCACCTGGTTATAGTCCAACAGGTTTATTTGGAAGCACTAGCTTTCGGAGCGCTGCTCCTTCATCAGGTGGTTGTCTCCACAACCACCTGATGAAGGAGCGGCGTTCCAAAAGCTAGTGCTTCCAATTAAACCTGTTGGACTATAACCTGGTGATGGGTGATTTTTAACTTTGTACATTCCAGTCTAACTCCGGCATCTCCAAATCATGATTTACCCATCTCCTGTTATTGGTTCAGTCCAACTCAGATCCAAATGGAAAACCAAATTTATCCCCGAATTCCCATGCTCAGCTCAGCCGTGTGACTGTGGAAGGGGTTGTCTTGTGACAATCTAGCCAGCTGCACCGTATGGAAATAAGGCCAAGAGTCTGGGCTTAGATTGTGCTTCCCTGTTCTCTCAAGAGGGTAGGAACTAAAATAGGAAACAATGGAAGACAAACAACATTACTTACCAAAGATAAGATACCCAGGATTAAATGAGCATTTTTCTCCTTGGTGTGAATAAGTAGGAACATTGCAATTCATGCCTTTCATGCTGAGGACTGCCTTACAGAAAGATATATGTTTTGACAAACAGGAGTGTTACTGGAAGCCAGCCAAATTGCTTTCCACATGAACTCGTGCACCTTCTTTAGCTGAAATACCTTTTGTGCTGCCTTTGCTACGTGAGGTTTATGTGGCTTTAAAGTCACAGCAGAGACCACCCTGGGCAAATGCATGGTGATCAAGGTAGTGGGTCATCAATCATTGCACGAGTCCTTTCCATGCTAACAGAATTCCTTTCAGCGTGCATGCATGCACTTCCCTATCACCGAGGAAGTATAAAAGAAATGACTTCAAAACATTCTCACAAAGACAAAAGAATGCTTTATGGATCAGTTCTGTCAAAATGTCTTCTGCAAGAAGCAAACAAGCTTTAGCTGTATTTTAGACCCCTCCACCGATCCTGACAGTGTATAACTCAGCTGTATAAGCAGATACAGGAGTGTTTCTTCCTGCAGGCTTCTGCTGTTGCTCGTAGCTTTTCAGTTGTGCTGTACACCCCTTGTCTTTGTAGCAATTAACCGCAACTGATGTGGTAATTTCAAGTGAAATCTTATTGCCAATCTTGTCTTCAATGGAAAGACTAAGTTATGCTTTTTTGTTAATTTACTATTTTGAAGAACAAGTGTGGAAAACAGCATTTGAATGTACCAAGGTCAGAATGAAACTACAAATCTGTGCCACAGCTGACAACAACAGTGATTTTGGGTGCAAATATAAAAGAATGAGAAACTCACATTAAAAGCTGGTTGGTTTCAATACAGTCAGGCAATGGAAATAACTGGATCGCTCTGTAGAGAAATTCCCTTCCTAACAACACCAGATAGCTCGCAACAGCGCATTACCACCTTCTGAAGTACAGTTCGGGATAGATAACAAATTCTGGCTTTGCCAGTGATGCGCATATCCCATGAAAGAATTTTAAAAGTAATACAGCATATTCCAAATGGCCGTCTTGGTTCCTCCAACATTGTTAACATATGACATAAAGCATTAATGTATCATTGGTATACAGTATAACAGAGTCCATGTGGCTGTTTATTCCCCAAACATAATAAATAACTGGTTAAAAACCTTCATATGTACATTGGTATCTTTATGTACCTTTTCAACTTTTTAACTGTTACAGAATACTTCCAGTTCTCAATGGAAATCATAATTCACCTGCTTCTACAATAGAAGCTTCATCCAGTCACCAATTTCACAAAATTGTAAATCTATCGCAGACATTGAAAAAATATTTTGATAAGTATTAAGTGCAATGTTAGGTAAATTCACTCATACCAGGCCTGGGACAGACACAAAACATGTCCATCAATCTCACTATCCTACTGGCTTTAATTAAATCCTGGGTTAGTCCTTGGCATATGCCTCACAGCTGGACTGACAGATTTAAAGCTGACACCTTGTTTAGTGTTTCAAATAAATGATGGAAAAACACAGCCTTATCACAGGTAATGACTTTGCCTGTTAACATTATGAACAAGCTCGATATGAGTCAGGCTCAGTATCAGATTGCAGAGTGAGTTGCTTGGTGAGTCATGGCAGTGGTTAAATAGCCACATGCAATCTTGCAGCAATGGGGACAGATTTGGATGGAATTCCTCATTGTAACACTCAAAGTTACTTTTTACCATCTTCAATAATAGTTGTGCCATTTTCTGTTCAACTGTCAAAATAGCAGTGTCATTTCTAACCTTGAAAATAGCAGTAAAATTCAAACAGTAAAGCCAAGCAAAATATGATCAGAATAATTCCTATTTTATCTTTAGGTAAACTTCAATCCCTTTGTCCTATCCATCTGCTTAATGCTCTGAGATCAATTTCAAAATAAACAGACTTAGGGAATCATTTTGGAGAGGACAGTCTGTGTTCAATCTTCTTACAGCACCAGGAACTGGTCTTTCAGCTCCTGGCTGTTACCTCTTCTATATTCTCCAACCAGCCATTCATCTCTGGGATCACTGGGGCTAAACTCCATCATTTAGCTTTTCTTCCCTCTTCTGGACTTGTTGGGAATCGTTTGCCACCTCCTCAATATCTGAGGGAAGAGGCCATGACTCCTCATGCCTGACATTTTACTGTGAGTGTTAGCAAGCTGTGGGGAGCACCACAGTCCAGTCTGTTTCTGTCCTCACCTGGTTTCTGCAGGTGAGTACCAGTAACAGTGAGACGGGGAACGTTCTGCAGTCTTTGTGCCCTGTGAATAGACTGTCTTCACAAAAGATTGTGGTCTAGCTAATGGACAGGACTTTGTTTTGTGATTACCAGTACTTTAAGACCAAATGCAACAGTAGTGGCGATAAGAATGTCAGTCAGATTACAACAGCAATACAGGCAAATCGACTGTCACAAGCTATTTGGCCAAGTGAGCTGACTGACCTCCATCATAAGTATAGAAACATAGGAAATAGGAACAGGCCCGCTTACTCCTTTATTTGACTAGATTTATACAATAAGTGATGAAAACACAGATTATATACAACAGTTTACACCCACAAAGAGGACTCAACACAGAAAAATGTTCCAATTTAACTCTAAGAGAGACAACGAGAAAGAAAACTAGACACCAGACCAAATAGTTAGAAAAAAGCTTGGACAAAATCCATTGACAAGGATTGAAGCATTAAGGTTGAGAGAAAAGACAAAAGGGTTTTATGAAGAAATTCACACTGGCAGTTTGACACATGTGACTGTTTAACAATGACGCATTCTGTGAATTTGTAATCAATACGTAAAGAAAGGAAATCATTACACACAACAATATAGGTGATGCTATATGGATCTCCAATGGAAAGAAAACGGACCTTCTCCCTACAGCACCACCATTACTTTTAACAAAAATCCTTTACATTGAAATATTTATCAAATCTGGCCCCATTATAGGCAACAAATAACCAATAAGTTCCAACTAAAGTACTTGAACACTTGATAAATGAAAGTTTAAAACTATTTTTAATTGCACTCATAAAACTCCCCAACTCCCTCACAAATAGCAGTCCTCCAAAAGATAGTAATCTAAAGGGATATCATTTAAGCTCTCTGCTGTGGGGCATTATCAGAATAGAGTGACATGACGTTTAAAACAAGGGGGTCGATATTTCCCAAAAAGCTGTACTTAACTCAAATCTCAACCATTTGTAACATCACCAAAAGGTAGAACAGGTAAAAGATTTAAAATAAGCTGCAATTGCAGTGTTGTTTTCACAGAAAAGAAAAATGAGAAAGTAAAATGACTCTATCCAATTGACACACCAATTTGTAAACACTTGTTATACTCAAACATTTAGCTGTCCTCCTCGTCAGTAGATAATGATTTGACAAGAATTTATTTCCAACTGATGACTCGCTTAGTAACTGCACTAATACTGGTCCACACTGATAAGGAAAACCAGGTACAGTTAGTGGTCCATGCAAAGTTAGTTGGTCTCATCCCTGCCAGAACCTGCAACTAACATCAGCAGTATTGGGTTAAGATGTGAGAAATCAGTGATCAGTTCAGCCTCCATCAGTCTAGCTGGAGGTCTATTCCATTATGTGGAATAATCTCTACATGAAGAATTAACTTCATTCCAAATGTACTTTCCACCAGCTTGAACCTGTTTCCCATATCTTCATTGTTGTTTAATGCCTGTTATGGGATCACCTCGCAGATGTTTCTTTTCCAAGTTGAAAATCCCAGTTTCCTTCAGTCTTTGGAACTACATTCCCTCTAACTTTCCCTGCTGCTGGACAGTCTCCGAGGTCTGTCTATTCCAGTGACATCTGGAGCTTTGTACTATTTCATCAGCATGTCTTAAAAGATACATCACATTTCTGTTGCGGGACATAAGGCAACATGTCTCTTTTTCCAAAAAATCCCATACGGTTAGACGTTGTAGTAATAGGTACCTGCTGTCAACTCAATTATACAGCCTTGTGAAAACAGAGAGAATAAGATTAATAAATAAAAAATTGCTCTAACCTTTTGGAGGTTAACAACTTGTCCTGATTTGTCGATTGTTTATCCATTCCAGAGAGAAAGGTTTTACTCTTGAGTGCCACATTGCTTGTCTTGCTGTCACTCAGCATCATTACACAATCATCATCATAGTGTTCTTTGCCACTCTGTGCATGATTGTTGTACATATGTCAGGACTGAGCTCTGTTCCTGTGCAATGTGGCTCCATGATCGCCAACAACGTCACTCGACCTCGGCTAATTTTATAACCTAGAAACCTTTGCTGGTACCCAGGTATATATGCTTGGATTTCTGATTCATGCTGTCTGCTTGGTGTGTAGTTGTGGTGGCTCTCCACCTGCTAAGCTAGTGTATCTGTTTCATTCTCCCCAGTCGGTGAAGAGCAAAGTCCTGGGATTCTTTCATTCTCACCATTGTGGGTCTAGTTTGAGTCTATGAATAGTTAACCCATAAAGATCTGTGCATACAGCTCATCCTGCCACCATTGGCATCCACTAGGTGGAAGATTTCCGCATTGTCACTGAAGTGTGACTGTGCAGCTGCACAGAATTCATGATCCCTTGTAGTCTGTGGGATAGTCTTTTGTAGGTTTTACCTTGGAACACCATTACTGGGATATGTGTTTTTTGAGGATGGGTAAGGGAGTTTTGGTGGTTTTGGGGTGTGTCAACCTGCCTTTTGTGGGCATGCAATGTTGCTGGTCATAAAAGGTTCTCTGTGTCTTTTGCCATTAGTACGGTATGTGAAGGCTTGATAATCGAAAGATTGCTTTTAATTCATTTGGCTGTTCATTTTGTTAATATGCTTGTGTTTATTTAGATGGCTTTCCATGCTACCAGCGTTGTGGTGTGGTATCACCTTGCTGGTCACCTGGCAGTTCTCCATATGAGTGCCCAATGTCTTCAGCTTGTATTCTTGTCTTCACATGCTTCACAGATGTGAAGAAATGGCAGATGTCTTCAGGGGCAAACCAAATGTAGATCTTGCTGCTTTAGCACACTTTGCTTACTGTAGCAAAAGTGCTGTCTGCACTCAATGTACTCAATGGCTGTTGGCCTGTCACAATGGCTTCATGCTAGCATCCATCTTGCAGCAAGGCATCAATAGTGAGGCCCTTTTCCTCACCCAGAAAATATTTACTGAAGGCTTTCTCTATTGCAGTAGAGGCTATTACCAACAAGATTAGTCTGTCTGCAGATTTTCTTCAGAGAAATCACACTCATGTCCTCTGCTGTAGGATGTGGTGATAGATATCAATAGACTTTTGAGATTTTTTTTTTGTACGACATGAGGTGGTGTCTTTTAATCCAGGAGTTGATTTGTACTTTGAGCTGGTCCACAGGTACTGTCCAGATCTTCTCTGGATCTGCTTTATTGTCTTCAAAAAACCGAATGTGTTTAATCTGCAAAGCTTCCTTTTGCTGACAGCAAGTAATACTTTAAGAGATTGCCTCTTGGAATCATTTATGGTTTGTTCTGCAAAATAACACACCATATCTTGCTTAAATAGCTGAAGTTCAGGAAAGATGCCAATCCAAAGGCAAATACTTGCTTTAAATTTCTTATTACAGGTCTGTGCCCTTTATGTTGAGTGCAGGGCTTGTTTGTTCCTTACACTCACTTTGTTTGCTGTTCTGTCCTTTCATTGTTCCTTGTTTTGCATCTACCATACCTTTACTTTTCAGGGTTGTGGTTTCTTAAAGAAGACTTACTGAGTATAATTCCATGTCTTTAAGAGATAAAGGCCTGCGATAGCAGGTTTCAGTCATTAGGGGTATTAACACTAAAGAAGGGATGATGATGTGATAAAAAAATTGTGTTGGGGGCAATTTAATGGCTGAATTGAAGGAAACAAAATGGCAGAACAAATTGAAACATGCACACAGGTAAGCTTCTATGGTGAGAGAATCACTTCTTATTACTTAAAATGCTGTTTTCTTCAACAGTTATATAGTTAATAATTTAACAATTAGATAGTTAAGCCAACACTATTTCTTGATTATCAATGCTATTTTAAGCCTGTTAGAAAGGTTTTAGCTATGCATTATACTCTTTAACCCTGTAAGGAGGGCTTTCATTGCTGTACCTTAATGTTTATAGAAGGACATTAAAAACACAATAATTTGAAGTCTAATTCTCAAAACAGAACTTTGTAAACTTTTAGTCACTTGCAGTGCAGAGAAGGTTATTTGGTTCATCAGATCTATGCTGGTCAACAAAGTTTTGTTGACACTAACCTCAATTTCCAGCTTTTGTTCCAGAGCCCTGGAAGTTATAGCAGTTAGTGAATATCTAAATGCTGCTGAGAGGTTATGCGAATTTCTAACCCAATTACTTTTGCAGGTAGTCAGTTCCATCTGAGTGGAAAAAAAATCTCCTCTGCAACTTTTTCTGAGGATTTTGATCCATCTGCTAATAGAAGAAGTGTCTTCCTATCCATTCTTTCTATGCCTCTCATTATCTTCCACACCTCTATGAGGTCCCCTCTCAACCTTCGCTGCTCCATGGAAAACAATCTTTGCTCATAGCTTGGACCTTCCAGTCCAGGCAGCATTACTGGTAAATCTTCTCTGCACCCTCTCTGGTGTAATCACATCCTCCTTATAATATGGGGACCAGAACTGCATCCATGCTTCAGTTGTGACCGAACCAATGTTTAATACAGTTCCAGAATAACTTCTCCACTCTTGGAGATACTTTGAACCAACCTGTTGATGACACATCCATGGAACAGTTAGGATTGGAACCTGGAACTTCTGGCCCAGGTTGGGATTATTGCATTGTTCCACAAAATTCCCTCTGCTCTTGTTTTCATTGCTTTTGCGAAGAAAGGCAAGTGTCTCTTATTCCTTCTTAACCATCTTCCCTTTATCCTCCCTGCTATTTGGAGGACACTCAGGTGAGTTCTTGTCCAAGTTTGCTTGCTACGTGTCAACATGTAAGAATTTCTAGTGGAAAATGATGGGATTATTGACATATCAGTGGTTGAGGGGCTACTGAACAAATCATATAGGAAACACCCACTGGTCAGAAACTGAGGCTATTACTGTTTTGGTTGGAATACTGAAAAACAAAATCATCTGTTGCTCCCTCCACAGTTAATACTTATTATGTACAGATAACAAATACCATATCCCATTTTGTTTTCCCCTCCCATCACCCATAGTTGAAATATACCTATAGTGCCCTTACACCTCACCCATATCGCTAACATAACCTATCTAATCTATACAACGCCCTGCAATTAATTAAACTCTCACCTGTCAGTTAAGATATGCAAATGTCCAACATCAGGGCTATGTCATGCTACTGTGCAAAATGAGTTGAACCACTGGATCCCTGGGAAGTTCATTGAGCTGTTGTTTTGTTCTTCCCCCTTGCCTCTCACTCCCGTCACAAATCCAAAGTACAGAATGGGTTTCTATTCCAGTTGTCAGCCCTGCCAATCGAAATGCCTCTATTTCAAAACCTTTTCCAATCGTGCCTTCTCCAGAGATTTATTGTCATCTTCAAACCCTACGGTCACGTTGACCACGACTATCTTGTTGAAGAACAAGTCTGGTTTCCAAAGATGGTCTTCTTTATTCTTCAGGCAGAGATTGATGTAGATTACCCAACTGTATTCCCCAACATATTCTTATATTTTAGCAGTGCTGTGCCTCTTAATTCTTAGATTTTTTCATGAATGTGCAAGAACCTGACATATATGATATAGTTTCCAGTGGGGACTCACATCTCCTATGCTCTTTCTGGGCTGGAGGCCTATATCTAGCTAAAGTTGTCTTGTTCAAATATAGGTTACCGTGAAGCAATAATCCATGGTGATTTTATATTACATACTAATTGCATCCAAGAGCTGGAGGTCATGTCAATCTTAAAATAGCTGATCCCAACTCCGTGGCTTGATAGTTTAACCCATTTAGCCAACTCCGAATCTCTCCATCCACCACCATCAACAGGGTTGGATCGAATTCTGTTGTAATCTGTCCCGATAGTTTCTGCAGGTTGACACTCACCATTGAAGGACTTGTTTTCAGTTCAACAGTAAAATGCTCTTCCTCTTTCAAGACCTTAAGTTGAGTCAATTTCCTAACAGAGTCTAAATTGTTAATCTTTGAGAATTGAAAAGAGGCATATCCCTAGAGTTTTGCAAGGATTCCCTCTTCCTTATGAGAGCAATCGTGATCTGCACTTCTAGTTTTGATAACACAAGACTTCCAACATTGTTTCAGCACATGAAATGCCATCTGTTGCATGCAGCAGTCGGTGGAGGTGCGGTTTGGTGGCTTTTCTTACGATTAAATCAAATTTATGTAAACTGTTTTGTTAAAATAAGATTATTGTGTAGGCTGGGGGTGACGAGTGACCTGAGGTTAGGGCAGATGGCAGCCATATTCAGATTGGCTAACCAGGATCTCTAACTTCCTGACCCACTCAGTTTCTGTGACACCCCCTCACCCCCACACACCCCCTTCAATCCACAAGTCAATATGTGCTCCAGAATATTTCTCAAGGTCTCCTTTGATGGTTGTGGGGGTGGGGGGATGGGGAAGGGGGGAATATAAATGGAATCTTTCCACCACTCAAAGTCCAACCTTCTTCAAAATCATACAGCAAGGGCTTTGTACATGACGTGGAACTCTTTGGTTTAGGCGATCGAATAGCTAACCCCATATTCTCCCAGAAGGACTGAATAATTTGAAGGTTCTTCCTTTTTTTAACTCATTCACAGGATGAGGGCATTGCTGGCTCATCCAGCATTTATTGCCCATCCCTAATTGCCCAGTGGGCAGTTGAGAGTCAACAACACTGCTGTGGATCTGGAGTCACATGTAGGCCAGACCAGATAAGGATGACGGATTTTGTTCCCAAAAGGACAATGGTGAACCAAATGGGTTTTTTTGCGAACAATGGATTCATGGTCATCATTAGACTCTTAATTCCAGATTTTTGTTGAATTTAAATATGACTATCTTCCATGATGGGAATTGGAGCTAGGTCCCCAGGACATTACCTGGGTCTGTGGATTAACAGTCCAGTGGTAATATCACTAGGCCATCGTCACCCTCATCACATCCCACCATAAGAGTCACTCATCAGTACTATGTCATTTGTGAAAGCTAAAGCAAAGTAATTCATTCTTCCATCCTCCAGGGGGTAATGTCCTTCCTGATCTACCTTCTGCCCGAGTACTTATTAATGGATCCAACGCTAAGCTGATTAGCATATGGGACACAGTCCCCTGTTCAACTCTTTTCTGAATCTTAATTGGGTTTGTTTTTGAGTGATTGCCCTCAATGATCGTTGAATTATCCATATAAAGGCAATTAATCAACTGTATGAATGAATTGGGCAGACGTACTCACTCAAGAGCCCTCATTACATGTTTATGACTATTTGTGTCAAATGCCTCAGCCAGATCAGTAAAAACAATTGCAAGGTCCTTCTTCTTCCCATTTGCATCCTGAATGATGTAATTTAGGATTGTGATGTTTTCACTGCAACCCAGGGTCTCTGCAAGACACTCTTTCTGCTGAGGATTTCTCTGAATAACAGAACTAAGCCTCTTTGCCACGATCTTAGTGAATATACCAAGCAGAATTGGGCTGACAGTAATGGGCCCCACATTATAAATATTGTTACAGTTTTCCTGACCTTCAGGTTTGGGAATGAAGACTCTCAGTCTTTTTGAGAGTGTCCAGGTTTCGCAGATGATCATAACCATAACAAATAGATACAACATAGGCATGTAGTACCCTCCGAAGGTATGACTAGGATATCTTCCCATTTGGGCCTGGTGAATTTTTCATGTCTATCTCTAAGATGGTGTTACTGACTTCTCCTTCATCTACGGAGATGAAGGAGAAGTCCTCCTCCTTCCTCCTTCCTGCACGTTTTGAAAAGCCACTAATATTTGCCTTTTCGGTTGGCACTGACCAATTTTGTGGAAACTTATTTCAAGCTTCTCTTCTGAAAGAGTACATCGAGAAATAGCCAGAGCCCCCAGTAATTTGGTGGGCTAACTGATGCCTATCCTTTTTATAGGATATTTGAGTTTCTCTGAATTGTTGTCTTTTCTTCACCCACTGTCCTCTGGCTTTTACCTTTTTTTTAATTCATTAACAGGATGAGAATGTCACTGGCTAGGCCAAGCATTTATTGCCTATCCCTAATTGCCCAGGGGATAGTTAAGAGTCAACCACATGGCTGTGGGTCTGGAGTCACATGTAGGCCAGATCAGGTAAGGATGGTAGTTTCCTTTCCTAAAGGACATTAATGAACCAGATGTGATTTTCCCAATAGTTGATGATAATTTTGTGGTCATCATCCAGATTTTTATTGAATTCAAACTCCACCATCTGCTGTGGCAGGATTTGAACCCAGGCCCCCAGAACATTGCCTTGACCTCTGGATTTACAGTCCAGGGACAATACCACAAGGCCATCAACTCCTCCTATCGTTCCTGGGCCTCTTTCATTACCAATTTGTCAATCTAAGATCCAGTCTATTTGAGTCATAGCCAGAATTCAAAAGGTTAGTGATGCACTCAATGAATTTCAGTCCCTGCGCTCTGACCTTGGAGTATTTCTTTGACCCAGTCACTCCTAAGCCTGAGTAAGTTGTTCATTAATGCCCTGTTGATTGGAGAAACTTGCGAGTGATTGAATAGGGCTTTCGCCCGAAACATCGATTTTCCTGCGCCTCGGATGCTGTCTGACCTGCTGTGCTTTTCCAGCACCAGTCTGATCTAAACTCTGGTTTCCAGCATCTGTAGTCCTCACTTTTGCCTAGTGATTGAATAACCCTCATGTGAATTAAAGACCCCCCCCCCCCCCCCCCCCCCACCCCTTTCCTGGGCCAAACCATCCATTTAGATTAGATTCCCTGCAGTATGGAAACAGGCCCTTCAGCCCGGCAGGTCCACACTGACCCTCCGAAGAGTAGCGTACCCAAACTCATTCCCCTACCCTATATTTACCCCTGACTAATGCACCTAATACTATGGGCAATTTAGCATGGCCAATTCACTGACCTGCACATCTTTGGATTGTGGGGGGAAACTGGAGCACTTAGAAGAAACCCACACAGACACAGAGAGAATGTGCAAACTCCACACAGCCAGTTGCCCAAGGCTGGAATTGAACCTGTGAGGCAGCGGTGCTAACCACTGAGCCACCATGCATCTGTTTCCAACATACCTTCCCCAGTCCAGTCAGGGGGCAGGGGATAGGTTGCCGTGTGGGATTTTTGCAACGTCTTGCACCTATCTGAGATTTCCTTCAGTGTTTGACTCTTGAGCATACCCCTAATCGCCTACTAATAAATTTACACTCTGCAAAACTTTGTTGTGATTGAAGGAATAGTTGTATTTCTTGCTCAGCCCACAGCTGGTGTCTTCTTTTACATTTAGAATCAATCTTGTCTCTGTCTAAGCACTTTAGCTTCTCAATTCCGGGTGCCTACCATGTTCGCCGAGGCTAATCTTGGATGTAAGCTTGAGTTTCCACACAGGGCACCTGTAAGCTCTGAGCTGTTCAGCTGAGTATCTGCCATCACACTTGGCATAATGGCCTGCTCTCAACATGCTATTCTCTGAATTACCTGCGCCCTCACTTTTATAAGCTGTTATAGAAGTTTGGCGTCTGTAAGGTAGACTCACGTGCTTTTGGTTGGGATTCCCTCAACATTCCCTTCCATAACATTAAAGTCCACACCTACTGGTAAGTTGGGTCTTCTGATCCTGGCTCCTGGAATCTTGTCCCCATATCGATACAGAACCAGATGGGTTTGAGGAGACAGAAAGCCATCTTTGGAGTCTCCATCCCATCTCCTCCATCTGTTTAGAGAGAGCTTACTGTCTGATATTGATGGGGTGGTATCTTGTTTATGTCAAAGTTCTTTTGGGATATCTAGCTGCTCATTAGTCTACAGTCACAGCACAAAATTGACATAGGAGCAAGGGAAACCAAGTCACTATCAGTGCACTGGTAGTGTCCATACCTCTGAGCCAGGACACCCAGGCTCAAATCCAAGCAGCTCCAGAGGTGGGCAGTAACATCTCTGAACTGGTTGGTGTGAAACTCAAATATCAAAGGTGTAAATAAAAAAAAACACCATGGATGCTGCAAACAGGGCAACATGGTGGTTCAGTGACTAGCACTGTTGCCACTTAGTGCCAGGGACACTGGTTGGATTCCAGCCTCAGGTGACTGGCTGTGTGGAGTTTGCATATTCTTCCCTTGTCTGCATGGGTGTCCTCTGAGTGCTCCAGTTTCCTCCTACAGTCCAATGCTAGGTGGATTGGCCAGGCAAAATTGCCCACAGTGTGCAGGCTCGATACATTAGCCATTAGAAATGCATGGTTACAAGGCTGGGTAGATCTTGGTGGGATGCTCTTTGGAGGGACAGGATGGGCTGAATGGCCTGATTCAGCACTGTAGGGATTCTCACCGGACTCCAGGTGGTATTGGCATTTCTCGCTGATTGCTGCCATGTACAAGGGTGTTTGTTCTTGGTAATGCAGCCCAACCCATCATCCACAACTCTTTTGGTGGTGATACCTGAGGCTATCGTGCATTGTGATCCTCACAGATCAATAACGGTTTCATGTTTGTTCTCAAGTGGTCAATTTGACGAGTCAGCAAATTATTTCCAATGAGGAGGCTAGACCATCGAGGTGATAGTCAAATACCTGTAAAAACTAGCAGCAGAGCAACCAGCCAAGCCAGGCTCCCATGGGAGATGCGACCTAGAGAGAGTCATAGTTACTACCCTCAGGGATCTGCGGATGTTCACATCAAGGTCCTTCTGATCCCCAGTACTTCCAGGACCCACACTGTAATCCCTTGCCTTGTTGGATCTTCTCAAGTGCATTACCTAACACTTTCCCGGGTTGAATTCCATTTGCTACTGTTCTGCCAGCTGACCAGTGCATTGACATCATCCAGCCATTTGCAGATATCCCCTGAGAAGGGAATAAAAATGGAAGCCCTACTTCCTCACCTTTCCAGTTTAGGTGAATTCATCGAGCAATTGGATGAGAAGTTCCAAAGAAAGACAAATCTTGAAATGTCGTCTTTTGTTTCTTCTAGTTGCTGAATGAAACTCTGACTTGTTTTCAGCAATTTCTTCTTTCACTTTAGATTGCTGGCATCTGCTGTATTTCCTGACTGATATCTTTCAAATCAAAATATATGATACTTAATAAAATTCATTTAATCATTTACTTACATGTGGAGATAAACTGAATGTGTGTTGACAGTCAGCATTTCCCGTACAGACACAATATGTCAGTAGTACAGTTATACAATCTCCCACCTAATCATTCATTCTTACATATCCAACCTGATTATTAACCACAAGCGGCTTTATTTTCAATGCGTAATCCCTTAGCTGTTTTGTCGGATAGCAGAATTTTCTTTGGGGAAGGTTTGCACGAAATGAGAAAATTATTTCTTGGGGAAGTTAGTGACCACAGCTGATTGATGCTTGTACAAAACAGATCCTGTGTTTTTGAGATGCAAGTTACTGAGGCCAGGTGAGATGCACTGAACTGGTTGTCTTTGGTTCAATCCTCTTGCTTGCTCACAATGAGAGTTCAGTGGTTAGCATTGCTGCCTCACACTGCCAGGGACTCGGGTTTGATTCCTGCCTCAGATAACTGTCTGTGTGGAGTTTGCACATTCTCCCTGTGTGTGCTTGGGTTTCCTCCCATAATCTAACAATGTGCAGGTGAGGTGAATTGGCCATGCAAAACTGCCTATAGTGTTAGGTGCATTAGTCAGGGGGAAATATGGGATAGGGGAATGGGTCTGGGTGGGTTACTCTTTGGAGGGTCGGTGTGGACTTGTTGGGCTGAATGGCCTGTTTCCATACTGCAGGGAATCTAATCCAAAAAAAATGCTTTGAAGCACAAGACTATACCTCTCCCAGTTTAAAATGTAATTAACTGTTTTGATTGTGAGCTATAAAAGCCAATTATAAAGTTTTCTTCAGTTAAAGAAAGAGTGGAGTTATTACTTGCAAACCCAAGAAAAATAATGAAGATGTGATACGAGAACTCATTCGCTGATCACACACACACACACACACACACACACACACACACACACACACACACTTGAAGGTGCCCGTGTTGGACTGGGGTGGACAAAGTTAAATCGATGACTATATCAGCATCACCTCATGCTCCCACGAGGAGTTTGAACAGTTCATCAACTTCGCCAACATCTTCTAAAAACACATCGACTCCCACAGCTACCTGGACTACACCTCCTCCCACCCTGCCTCCTGTAAAAATGCTCTCCCTTATTCCCAGTTCCTCCGCATCTGCTCCCAGGTGGTCCAGTTCCACCATAGAACAAACCAGATGGCCTCCTTCTTCAAAGACTGCAATTTCCCCTCCCACGTGGTCGATGATGCCCTCCAGCACATCTCATCCACTTCCTGCACCTCTGCCCTCGAACCCTACCCCTCCAATCGCAACGAGGACAGAAGCCCCCTAGTCCTCACGTTCCACCCTACCAACCTCCATATACATCATATTATACTCCATCATTTCCACCACCTACAAATGGACCCTACTACCAGAGATATATTTCCCTCCCAACCCCTATCCGCTTTCTGTAAAGGCCATTCCCTCTGTGACTCCCCACCAAACCACCCTCCCCTCCTGGCATCTTCCCCTGCCACTGCAGGAATCGCAGAATGTGCACCACACCTACACCCTCACCTCAATCCAAGGCCCCAAAAGAGACTTCCACATTCATCAGAGTTTTACCTACATTTCCACATATGTCATTTACTGTATCCGTTGGTCACAATGCAGTCTCCTCTACATCAGGGAGACAGGGCGTCTAATTGCAGAGCAGTTCAGAGAACATCTCTGGGACACCCGCATCAACCAACCCTACTGCCCAGTGGCCGAACCCTTCAACTCCCCTTCCCACTCCGCCAAGGACATGCATTTCCTGGGTCCCCTCCATCGCCACTCTCTAACCAACCGATGCCGAAGATCGCCTCATCTTCTGCCTTGGAACCCTCCAACTCCATGGCATCAGGTGACAACCACCTGATGAAGGAGCAGTGTGCTCCGAAAGCTAGTGCTTTCACCAGTTTTTTCATTTCCCCACCCCCCCACCTTATCCCAGTTTCAACCTTCCAGCTCAGCACCGAGCTCATGACCTGTCCCATATGTCCATCTTCCTTCCCACCTATCCGCTCCACCATCCCCTTTGACCTTTCACCATTACCCCCACCTCCATTCACCTATTTCACTCTCAGCTACCTTCACCCCAGCCCCACCCCCCCCTCCCATTTATCTCTACACACCCTCGCTCACAGCCTCATTCCTGAAGAAGGGCTTATGCCTAAAACGTTGATTCTCCTGCTCCTCAGACGCTGCCTGACCTGCTGTGCTTTCCCAGCACCACACTCTTGACTCTGATCTGCAGTCCTCACTTTCTCAAAGTTAAAAATCACACAACACCAGGTTAGAATCCAACACGTTTATTTCCAAATAAACCTGTTGGACCATAACCTGGTGTTGTGTGATTTTTAATAATATTTAAAGGAAGACACTAACTCTTGATCATCAGTTAAGTGATGGAAGATGCCATAAACAGTGCTATCGAGCAGCACCTGCTCAGGGATGCCCAGCTTGGGTTCAGACTCTGGCTTCATTACAGCCTTGATTCAAATATGGGCCAAAGAACTGAATTCCAGAGGTGACGTGAGATAACACCCCTTGACATCAAGGTCGCATTCGACTGAGTAAGGCCTCAAGGAATCTTAACAAAACCAGAATCCACAGCTATTGGGGGAAAAGTCTCCACTGATATGATTCATAGCTGGCCAATAGGAGGAGATCAGTTATCTCAGCTCCAGGACATCGCTGCATGAGTTCCTCAGGGGAATATCTGAGGCCTGACCATCTTCAGCTACTTAATCAATCACCTTCCCTCTGTCATAAGGTCAGAAATGGGGATGTTCATCGATGCGTTGTGCAATGTTCAACACCATTTGCAGCTCCTCACATACTGAAGCAGACCGTGTCCAAATGCAACAAAACTTGAAGACCATCAAGATTTGGCCTGAAAAGTGGGAAGTAACATTTGCGCCACCCAGATGTCAAACAATGACCATCTCCGATAAGAGACAGTCTATCCACCATCCCTTGACATTCAATGGCATGACCATCACCAAATCCCCCACTATCAACATCCTGGCAGTTACTATAACTGGACTTGCCACAGTGGCTACAAGAGCAAGTCAGAGGCTAGTAATACTGCAGCAAGTAACTCACCTCCTGACTCCCGAAAGCCGGTCCACCATCTACAAGGCACAAATCGTGAATGAGATGGAATCCTCCCCGCTTGGCTGAATGAGTGCAACTCCAAGAATACTCACAGAATCATAGAGTCATAGAGTCAGAGCACGCTAACAGACTTTCAGTCCAACTCATTCACACTGACCAGGCATCCCAATCTTTTGGGATATGGGCCAGCATTTGGCCCATATCCTTCTAAATCCATCCTGTTCATATACCCATCCAGATGCCTTTTAAATGTTGTGATTGTACCAGCCTCCACCACTGCCTCTGGCAGCTCATTCCATACACGCAGCAGCCTCTTTGTGAAAAAGTTACCCCTCAGCTCCTTTTTAAATCTTTCTTTAGTTTTGGACTCCCCCATCTTCAGAAAAAGACCTTGGCTATCTATGCCAACCTCCAGTCTTCTGGCACCTTACCCTTGGCTATCGCTGATACGAATATCTCGGTAAGAGGCCCAGCAATCACTTCCCTAGCTTCCAATAAAGCTTTGGGAAACACCCAGTCACTCAGGAAGCTTGACACCATCCAGGACAAAGCAGCCTTCTTGATTGGCACCACATCCACAAGCATCCACTCCCTCCATCATTGAAACTCAGTAACTGCAGTGTGTACTATCTACAAATATCCTCAGATATCACCGGTTCAAGAAGGCAGCCCACACCACCATCTCAAAGGCAACTAAGAATGGGCAATAAATAACCAGCGATACCCACCCAACCCCTACAAGAGAATGAAAAGAAAGGCAGAAAATTCAGTTTAAATTGTCATCAAAGTGTAAATTTTTACAAAGGGTAAATGTTAGTCTGAGTTAGCTGGCTTCTTGGATGCAGTTGTAGTAGTGAATGTTAAAGTTATGTCAATGATTTACACTTCCCGATAGATCTTCTCAGAAACTGCTTCCATGGGAACATGGTTGCAACTTTTTTTGAGAGAGAGAGAAATGGAGACAGCAGCTTCCCTTTTAGCAATCTCACAAAAGCCCTTGGAACCTCCCTTGAAATATTGGTTCTAGTAAGTGTATCCAAAGCATTCCTTTGGATGGGTTTATCTATGACAGCCATGATGCTGACGTTCAGTGCTTTGCATTTGTCAATATTTTCTTGAGGTCATGACGAGTTTTGAAGGGTGCTGTGATTGTAGGGACTTGACTTTGTTACTTCCATTTTACCTCCTGCACTCTCAAAGGTGAACTGTTTGCACCACTATCTTGAGCTGGCTTTACCTTTTATAAGCAATTTGTCCAGTGTCAATCCACATTATAATCTGCGTTACTAGCTGAAAGCTTTAAAATGGAAAGCCTCCAATAACATCATCACAACATGATCCAGAACAAAGGATTTCTTAAAATTGAATTTTTTCTATGCCTAAAATGACTGGAAAGTGACTAATTTAAATAATATTAGTCAAAGGAAAATGAGCTATTTTCAGGAAAATGGGTTATTCATTGAAAATAAAGATTGTTCTTTGGAAAAATGGTTATTTATTTAAAATGAGAATTCTGTGGATATTAGAAACCTGAAATAAAACCGAATGGAGGTGATAGTTTAGTGGTATTATCGCGAGACTATTAATCCAGAAACTCAGCTAATGTTCTGGGACCCAGGTTTGAAGTCCCATGACAGAATTTGCATTCAATTTTTTAAAAAAATCTGAAATGAATGGTCGTGAAACCATTGGCAATTATCAGGGAAAAAAATAACAATTAGGCTCATTAATGTTCTTCAAGGAAGGAAATCTGCCATCCTTACCTGGTCTGGCCTACATGTGACTGCAGACCCACTGTAATAAGGTTGACTCTCAACTGCCCTCTGAAATCACTTTAGTGAGTCACTCAGTTCAGGGATATGATTTGGAGGAGCCAGTGTTGGACTGATGTGGAAAAAGTTAAAAATCACACAACACCAGGTTATAGTCCCAACAGGTTTATTTGGAAGCACTAGCTTTCGGAGCGCTGCTCCTTCATCAGGTGGTTGTCACCTGATGAAGAAGCAGTGCTTTGAAAACTAGTGCTTCCAAATAGATCTATTGGACTCTAACCTGGAGTTCAGGGATAGCTAGAGATGGGCATTAAATGTTGGCTAGCAAGTGACAACCTTGTCCCACAAGGGGATTAAAAGAATAAAGATTGAAAACACTCAGTAGGTGTCTGGCAGTTTCTGTGGAGTGAGGAATAGAGTTAACCGTTCAGCTTACTAACTATTCATCAGAAACCTGTAACAGCCATACGTCAATTATACATGTCTCTAGACCTACAATTTTGATGGAATTGACTTTGTTTCTCAAAAGGTTTGATTTCTTTGCATGTTGTTTTTCTCCTTTCGCCTCGGGTCTTTTTCATATGAAATTGTTTTAGTTTAGATTCTATTGGAACAACTTCCCGTGATTTAGATCCTGGCATTTGCACAGCTCAATCTCCTATCCCAGCAGTAGCCTCTTGGACGTGTGTAGTTCTTGAAACTGCCGTCTGGAGCTGAAATCTCCCCTGATCCAAGTTAAATCAGCACCAGGATAAAGGCGGCTTTGCAGAGGTGCAGTTCCACTGGCACAGACTTAAGGAGCAGAAAAGAGAGTCTTTGGGGGGTGGGAAGTGATTGTTGGTGGGGGGTTGTGGTGGTGGGAGGCAATAATTGGGGTAGAGTTCATGACACTGAGAATTGTATTGGATATCTAACAAATGGCTTGGTGGCTGAATGACCTTTGCTTGCTTTTGTGCTTCCTTGTGTGGGTTAGGCCAGGTGACAATAAACAAGGTATCGAAAACCTGTCATCCTCTGGCCTGTTCGCTGAGTGCCAGTTATATCTTTTAGATGAGATTACTTACAGTGTGGAAACAGGCCCTTCGGCCCAACAAGACCACACCTCCCTGAGATGCCTCAGAAAATCAGAAACCTGTCTTTGAAGGAAGAGGAGACGGTGTAAGAAGGAGTTAGAGCATTAAGTGTGGGGGTAGGGGCTTGTCTCAGATAACTTTATCCTTCCAGTTCTCCGATATCCTGCACATCTTGGTTCTCACCGCAGGGAATGAGAGCAGAGATGGCGACAAGGAAAAACAGGCACTTTTTTCACAAGGAAGGAAGAAGATAGCATGGTCAATGAGTGCCACAAGTAGATTACTGATCACATAAGCTTGTTGAGAAGGGCCTTCCTGAAATAATGTTGGCAACATGGCCCTCTCTTTGCCATTTGCATTACATGATGAGATATAAGAAAAGAGGACTTCACTTGTATAGCACCTTTCGGGACTTCAGGACATCCCAAAGTGCTGTATAAAAATGTAAGTGTGTTTGAAGAGTAGTCATTGATGGAGTTTAGGAAATGTAACAGCCACCTCACACGCAGCAAGTTCTTACAGACCGTAATCTGGTATGACCAGGTAACCTGGTTAGGGATTCTTGGATGATAAATGCGGGATTAATATTAATTAGAAGCAAGAGGGAGAACTTCGGTGCTCTAACTGTGTCAAGAAATCTTCCACGCATATTAAAGAAGGTAAATGGAGCCAGGATTTGACATCTCACCTGAAAGCCAGCTCATCACTGAGGAATATTTCAGGACCACAGTTTATCTCAGGACTGCACGTACAAGGGAACCACGATTATCTGAAGGACATGGGCGGGGAGTATTTCGTTTGGTTAATTGAATTCTGGATAATCAAATGCCGGATAACATAGTTTAATCAAGCATTGGGACCTTACGATCTTGTTAGGATAATTTGATATTTGGATAATTGAATGCAGGATAGCTGAGGTTCCTTTTGACCTCAGTACTGCAGTGTACCTCAACGCTGTGTTGTATCTCAACACTGCACTATGCCTCAATACTGCACTATACCTCAATACAGCACTATACCTCAACGATGCAGCATATCCCAGTACTGCAGTGTCTCTCTGTCCTACAGCATTTCTCTGGACTGCAATATGTCTCAGCAGTATAGCATACTTCATTAGTACAATCTACCCCAGCCCTACACGATATATCAGTCCTGCAATATGTCTCAGTCCTGGAGTAAACCTAAGTACTACAGTGTATCCCAGTCCTGTAGTGTACTCACTCCTCCAGTATTTGTCACTTTGCAGTGTATCTCATTTTGCAGCATAGCCCAGTCCTGTAGTGTATTCCAGTCCTGCAGTATACCTCAGTATCTCTTATTCCTGGAGACAAGAATGCAGACATTTTGATCAGCTTCCTATTTCGTATCTGTCTGGAGAATTCCAGTATTATTGTTTGTGGATTGATCGCAATCTCATTCAATATTTTGTGGCAGCCTTTTGCAATGTTTTTTTTATGGACTGAAAAATTTATCACCAATTATTTTCCTGGACAGAATTAAGGCAGTTTGCAAAAGAATATCTTGCAACTCCATTTTATACATGTAAAAATTAGTTCCCATAGATCGTTCTCAGTTCTTTTCCTGTTCTGTGAAAAGCTATATTGCATTACCTGGCTGCATGAATCTTTCTTGACTCATTTAGAAATCTGTCAAGGCACATATTTCTGTTGGCCATCAGCTAGCAAGCAAAGGGGGAAATATTTGATTAATAAAAATGTCAAGACCTGGAGAAGGTGAGTATTGACTTTAGCTACAGCTGAAAGTGCGAGTCAGGGAATCAATCGCATTTTGTGAACTCGGTCCAATTTTATCTCTACGTTGCACACGTTATGCGCTTGCTGAATTTGTATTCCAATCCCATTGTGCAGACTACCCTAAAGGTTGGAAGTGTCGCATAAGAGAGATAAGTTCAGAGGTTATGGTGACCTCATGATACTAGTATTAAATGAAGAAAGACTGAAGGATAAATGGAGTTCCACAGTTTTGAGGCCTATGCCTGAAGGCTTCAATATGTCTTAAACATTTGATGTCATGATAAAGGGAGTGGAAGAGGAGGTTGTGGTGTTCGGATATGAGAGACCGTAAGAAATAAGAACAGCAGTAGGCCATTCGGCCCCTCAATCCAGCCCCTCCATTCAACAGGATCATGGTTAATCTGGCACTCCTCACATCCACTTTCTTGCATTTTACCCATACAACCCTTTGATTCCCCAATTAACAATACATCTACCGACCTTAAATATACATAAAGAAGGCGAGAGAGAGATACAGAAAGAGAATGAGACAACAAAGAAAAATAAAGCAAGAAAGAGAGACAGAGGATGAGAAAGAATATTCCTACAAATTCTGTGAATCAGAATAATGATGATGGCTTGCGAGTAGAATCGTTATGATTTTGTGTCTGGGATTTCTATTATTTTACAATAATATGCAATTTATATGGTGAAGCCTGTATTTCCATTTTAACTGCACTGAGTATCACCAGTGGCTCAGTTGGTAACCCTGCTTTGATGTCCCACTGTATGGGATTGTATACAAAAATCAAGACTGATGCTTCATTGCATAACCAAGGATGGGTTGCACTATGCGATGATGAGGCCCCATCGTCTAGTCTTGATGAATGTAAAAGGATTCTGTAGTAGGACTTCAAAGAACCAGGCTATAGTTATCCCTCAGTTAGTGCCACAACATTGTTTTTTCCTAACCATTATTACTTTAGCTGAGTGTGGAATGGTTTCGTACTTCTTGAAATGACTCCTCTTTCAAAGTGTGTCATAAGTTGTAAAGCATGTTGAGATGTCAGGTGCCCCTGAAAGGCACTATTAAAATGCAAGTTTGTTAAAAATGTTACAATGTGACAAGTGTGTCACTGCAACAGTGAGGCCATATGATTACACTTAAGAGTCAGAGAGTCATACAGCACAGCAATAGACCCTTTGGCTCAACTTGTCCATGCTGACCAGGTTTCCTGAACTGAATTCGTCCCATTTGCCAGCATTTGACCAATATCCTTCTAAACCTTTCCTATCCCTGTATCTGTCCAAGTGTCTTTTAAATGTTGTAATTGTACCAGCCTCCACCATCTCCTCCTGCAGTTCATTCCATACACGCACCACTGTCTGTGTGAAAAAATTGCCCTTCAGGTCCCTTTTAAATCTTTCCCCTCTCACATTAAACCCATGCCCTCTAGTTTTGGACTCCTCTACCCTGGGGAAATAAACCTTGCCTATTTGCTCTATCCATGCCCCCTCATGATTTTATAAATGCCTCCAAGGTCACCCCTCAGCCTCCTACGCTCCAGGGAAAGAAATGCCAGCCTATCCAGCCTCTCCTTATAACTCAATCCCTCCAGTCTCGGTAACATCCTTGCAGATCCTTTTTGCACCCCTTCCAGTCTAATAACATCCTTCCTGTAGCAGGGAAACCAGAATCGTGTGCAATATGTGGCCTTGCCAATGTAGAATACAATTTTAACCGTGGTTAAGCAAACAACATGGCTGAAGCTTTTGTGACAAATGAAAAGGTTAAAGTTTGAGTGGTTGTTCCTCAATGTGTTTGACATGAGTAAAGTAATAGGACAATTGTTAGAGTGTTCAAGATGAAGGAATAACCCAGTGTTACTGATATTTGATGTCGATCTATGAACAACGAAGACCAGGTGTGATGTAAGATTTCCAGCAATATCTCCCAGTCACAACACAGACAGGTTCTACCTCAGCCAAGGTTGGCAGGCAAATCAGCTCAGGTTTCAAGCAGGAAGCTGGCTAATAGATAAAACCTTGATAAGGTACTGATAGACAAGGAAGCCTCTGCCAGTTGTAAGCAGTATCCTTAAATATGATTTTTTCCAAATACAGTACATTGGCTTGACAACGCCAGTTAGTTAACAACTCATTTCCACCACGAGGCAAATTAAAGGGGTTGCGTTTTTTTAAAAAAAAACTTAATCTCTGTTTTGTTTGGACGCAGAGAGAAAATACATCACCAGCGATGGATCTGAACTGAAATGCAACTTTACAGAATCTCAGTTTGATTGAGAGGTCAGGCGTTAAAAAAAAACACTTGCCTACTGCAACAGTTAAAGTGTGCTGAAATAATAAAGGATTCTGACAGGCTGCCTGCTCTGCGGGCATCAGTAACAGCATTTATTTTTGTTGAGGCCATCCATGAAGACAGTGTTGCTGTGGGCTTTTTTTAGAATACTGATATGCCATTCAGAAGAAAAGTAAATCCTGTTACAGAGTCATCCAGGCACACCTGGATCTCTTCCCTTTCTGGAGAACACAAAATCAAATTCACTGATCTTCACAGCATTACTGACTTGAGTTTTAAAAGACATCAAATACGTTGTTCTATTCCATTTTGCATGTGGGTTTTATGTTTAAAAGCCTCTTCATCTAAGGTCTAACCAGACAGAATATTGTTAAAAATTACACAACATCAGGTTATAGTCCAACAGGTTTATTTGGAAGTATTAACTTTCGGACTGCTGTTTCTTCATCAGGTCACGAGTGGGATGGGATATAAGGCACAGAGTTTACAGCAAAAGTTCACAGTCTCATGCACTGTAATCTTTTGCTATTAGACTAGATTCCCTACAGTGTAGAAACAGGCCCTTCAGCCCGACAAGCCCACACCAACCCTCCCAGTCCTATTTCCCTCGGACTAATGCACCTAGCACTACGGGCAATTTAATATGACCAATTCACCTGCGCAACTTTGGACTGTGGGAGGAAACCCACACAGACACAGGGAGATTGTGCAACCTCCACACAGACAGTCACCTGAGGCTGGAATTGAACTTGCGACCCTGGTGCTGTAAGGTAGCAGTGCTAACCACTGAGCCACCATGCCACCCATTCTGTGTCTCATTATCCTGCCTCACTAGTTACCTGGTGAAGGAGCAGTGCTCTGAAAGCTAGTGCTTCCAAATAAACCTGTTGGATGATAACCTGGGTGTTGTACGATTTTTTAACTTTGTCCATCCCAGTCCAACACTGGCACCTCCACATCATACAGGATATTTTAAAGCCAAAATCCTGTTTGTTCTTGCATTTACAGATTATTATAAGATTTTGGTTAAGCCACACTGAGAGTATTGCGTTCAATTCTGGTCGCCATATTAGAGGAAGGATGTGGAGACTTGGAGAGGGGGCAGAAGAGGTTCGAAAAATGTGTTACTGGAAAAGCGCAGCAGGACAGGCAGCATCCAAGGCGCAGGAGAATCTACGTTTCTTCAGGAATGAGGAAGGTGTGCCAAGCAGGCTAAGATAAAAGGTAGGGAGGAGGGACTTGGGGGAGGGGCGTTGGGAATGTGACAGGTGGAAGGAGGTTAAGGTGAGGGTGATAGGCCGGAGAGGGGGTGGGGGCGGAGAGGTCAGGAAGAAGATTGCAGGTCAAGAAGGCGGTGCTGAGTCCGAGGGTTGGGGCTGAGATAAGGTGGGGGGAAGAGAAATGAGGAAGCTCCACTATTGACATCCACTATTTGGGAATCACGTCTCCCCCCCCCCAACCCCGGTCATAACTGTTGGTCACCCTGGACCATAGCCCCAATCTGTGTCATTCTGTGATATTAGATTCAGAAAATAAGACCCCTCCTTGTGCTACAAAATAATGTGGGCAACCATTCCGCTAACTAGCACCGGCTCAAATATAAAGCAAGCAGCCCCTGTTAAAGTGAAGGAATTTCTGACCACTGTTTATAAATAGAACCACACCTTGACTAGCTGAAAGGCTCATCTGGAGATTCAAACAGGAATTTTGCCTCAGAGCAACCCTTCAATGTGCTGCAGGTTTAATGTCTCCTCCAAAACCCAGCCTTAGAAAATCCCAGGTGTTTGGCTTCATTCCTACAGGGTATTAACCTGCTCCAAAAAGCATTTTGGAAAAGATCCATATCTTTCAAGAAATATAAAAATTCAAAAGTGTTGTCTGCCCTGGTGTTATTTTAACCATCTCCATGGTGAATCACCCTCTTCACTGTTTTCAATGTGTAGTTGAAAGGAAATGCTTTTACAGCATTCTTTGGATGGTCTTTGAGCCTCAGAGCTGTAGGCCAGCTGCTTTCTTCTCTGGCTGTTTCTTTACAGCTGTGATATTCTTCATCACCCATAAAAGATCTAACCACATCTAAATCAACTTGCATCTGCCCAGACAGCATCTTCTGCAAATCCGAATTGACATACGAAACACACACTGGAGCTTTTAAAAAGATTACATTAGCACTTAGCGATGACTAATGTATTCTTTTTCTCTGGCATTATTGGTTTAAAGAGATTTTCTTCAACAGGGCTAGTAAAGCAGGGAATATTGTGCATTAATCTCTTTAATGCTCTCATTAACAAATTCAAAGTCAAACCTTTTTATTGCCCAAATGTATACCACACCGTGACTTATGGGATTTTATAATGAAGTGCTTCAATATAGCAGTCAGGATTACAATCCTCAATACACCCCAATTTGTGGCTCAGTGTTCCCAGATAAGTCTTTTTGATTTGATATTAAAGGTGCAAATTGTACAGATCTAATTAGTCTTTAATTTGAGTTGTAAATGCATAAGCAAAGGACACAAGTACAAAATTAACCAGCCTCCAGTGAGACCGCAGATTGGAAAGGTTTTTCCTCCCTCAGTAATCAACTGGGAGCAAACTCCTAGCAAAAGAGGTTGAAGTCATTAATTCCATTGAGAATAGAATTGGATAATCACTTGGTTTGGTTGGGATAGAAGTTTGCTCAGGTAGCTATCGATAGCAATGGTGAAATCTAATTATATTTTTAAATTCGCGTCATAAAATGTGTTGAAAATAGATGCATGACCCATGAACTATCACCAGGTATCTCTCTGACGTGTAAAAATATCTCCTACTTCAAAGGTTCCTCCAGTTTATTTACTTTGGAGCTTTGTATAAATGCAGTAATTCACTACAACAGAGAGTAGTTTGGCGCACACTGACAAAAAGGTGACGATAAGACAGCCGATCACAAAAGTGAAATGTTGTGAATGCTGAAAGTCTAAAGAAAAACAGGAGAAGCTGAAATGAATCGGCAGCTGGGGCAGGGAAGATCAGTGGTGAGGGAGATGAGTGAAGAGTCAAGTGATTGGAGCACGGAACGAATTCATACAAGGTCATAAGAATATAAGAAACAGGATCAGGAGCTGGCTGAACAACCTGTTCTGATGTTCGTAAGGTCAGGACTGATTCGATGTAGGCTTAATTCTACTCCCAATTATCAGTATTTCACCATCAGTTGACTGGACCTGATGTTTCCAATTTCCTCCGTACACATTTCCATCTCTCTATCCCCTCCTTTAAGACCTTTCTGAAAACATATTTCTCTGGTTTAGTATCACACTTTGTTTTCTATTGCTCCTAGTAAGCTCCTTAGGATTTTTTTCGTTAAAGACACTGTATCAATATAAGTTGTTGTTGTTTTTGTTGATGGGTATTGAAAACCAGAAGCTCATAACAGAAAGGATAATGTGCAAAATTAGAATCCAGTGATCTCAAGGAGAGATCTATTACTCCTGACTTAATTTCAAAAATGTAATGAATGGAAATAAAAACAAATAATAGAATGCAAACAATTGACCTTCAAATCATCGAATCCTAACACATGAAAACAGGCAATCTGGTTCATCAACTCCACACGACTCTCTGAAGAGCATCCCACCAGACTCACCACCCCCTACTTTATCCCTGTATTCCTGTATTTTCCATGGCTAATCCACCTAGCCTGCACATCCCTAGATACCATGGGCAAAGCTCTTCAGCCACGTTCTCAAACAGACTCGCTACCACAGCCACATGTCCTTCCTCAGCACCTGCCTACGGAACCGACTGATCCCACACGGACTCCAGACTACGTTCCGACCAACAAAATTTGGACCCAACCAGTACCTAGAACAAATCTGAAGCCTCCAGCAACAGACCTCCCTCCGGATCTGCCGCTAACCACCACCTCCCCCCTCCCCCCCCCCCACCCCCCCACCCCCCACCCCACCTTGTCTCAGTCAAATCCCTCGAACTCAGCACCGCCTTCCTAACCTGCAATCTTCTTCCTGACCTCTCCGCCCCCACCCCACTCCGGCCTATCACCCTCACCTTGACCTCCTTCCACCTATCGCATTTCCAACACCCCTCCCCCAACTCCCTCCTCCCTACCTTTTATCTTAGCCTGCTGGACACACTTTCCTCATTCCTGAAGAAGGGCTTATGCCCGAAACGTCGATTCTCCTGCTCCTTGGATGCTGCCTGACCTGCTACGCTTTTCCAGCAACATATTTTCAGCAAATTAGCATAGCCAATCCACCTAACCTGCACATCTTTGGATTATGGGAGGAAACTGGAGCATCTGGAGAAAACCCGTGTGTTTGGGAAATAGAATGACCAATCCACTTCTTCCACAAGAGCCAGTGTTGCCCCAGCTCAAGTATTTTAAAATGATCTTTATTCTTCAGCTTCCCAGGCCATAGGACAATATTTTACATTCTCACTCAAGAATATTATGAAAATAAACAATTTCATGACCTTTGGATCACACAAGGATTACGTATTAATTATGCTGTGTCTCCATGCATTTTAGTATTTAGTGATGACTACATGATTTCTCAATACCCATTTGTCTTAAATGTCTAAATCAAGGTGTTAAAGACCTATTGAAGTCAGACTTATGATTTCTACTTTAATCTTATTAATACTTTTTTTTAACCACTCATGAGATCCATGTGGGTCTACTCACAGCACTTCAAGAAGGCTAGATCATGACCAATATTTTAGACTAAGTTCCAGTGAACATCCCATAAGTTCAGGTCTCATTTAAGCCATCTATCACCCAATAAAAAGATCAACGCATCAGCACAAACACTGAGGCTGCATAGTTATCCAACTTAATAACCTTAAAAATTACAACGTGTTAAAATCCTTATCCTAGTTTTCAATTCTATCATGGCCTCCCTCATCCTGGTGGTGAAAATGAGTGGTATACATCCAAGTATTCTGATAACCCAACGTTAGGCGCCATGTGGAAGACACAAAGGATCTGCAAAGGAAGAAAGGTTAAATCAATGCACAAGAAGTTGGCACATGATGCATAATCTCAAGAAATGTGAGGTTATTCAGTTTGGTTGGGACAATCGAAAAGCAGAATATTTTCAAATGGTCAGAAACTATTAAATGCTGGGATTCAGAGAGATTCAGAAATCCTTGTAACATGCAAGCAGTTAATAAAACAAATGGTATGTTAATTCAAAGCAATTGGGACACAGGAGTGAGGAGTCATAGAGATGTACAGCATGGAAACAGACCCTTCGGTCCAACCCGTCCATGCCGACAGATATCCCAACCCAATCTAGTCCCACCTGCCAGCACCCGGCCCATATCCCTCCAAACTCTTCCTATTCATATACCCATCCAAATGCCTCTTAAATGTTGCAATTGTACCAGCCTCCACCACTTCCTCTGGCAGCTCATTCCATAACCGTACCACCCTCTGTGTGAAAAAGTTGCTCCTTAGGTCTCTTTTATATCTTTCCCCTCTCACCCTAAACCTATGCCCTCTAGTTCTGGACTCCCTGATCCCAAGGAAAAGACTTTGCCAATTTACCCTATCCATGCCC
This sequence comes from Chiloscyllium punctatum, assembly GCF_047496795.1. Classification (NCBI taxonomy): domain Eukaryota; kingdom Metazoa; phylum Chordata; class Chondrichthyes; order Orectolobiformes; family Hemiscylliidae; genus Chiloscyllium; species Chiloscyllium punctatum. The sequence goes on along the minus strand of NC_092749.1, from coordinate 102,906,316 downwards.
CTCGTAATTTTGCAAACCTTTATAAGGTCTCCCCTCAGCCTCCGACACTCCAAGGAAAACAGTCCCAGCCTGTTCAGCCTCTCCTTACAGCTCAAATCCTCCAACCCTGGCAACATTTTTGTATATCTTTTCTGAACCCTTTCGAGTTTCACAACATCTTTTCGATAGGAAGGAGACCAGAATTGCACACAATATTCCAACAGTGGCCTAACCAATGACCTGCACAGCCGCAACATGACCTCGCAAAGCAATCGGGACACAGGAGTGAGGAGTCATAGAGTCATAGAGTTGTACAGCTGGAAACAGACCCTTCGGTCCAACCTGTCCATGCCGACCAGATATCCCAAACCCAATCTAGTCCCACCTGCCAGTATCCGGCCCATATCCCTCCAAACCCTTCCTATTCATATCAATTCTACAGAGGAAGCCACAGGTGAGATAATGGACACAGTTTTGGACTTCATATCTGGAAAGAACATAATTGGCTTTGAAAAGGTGCAATGAAGATTCGCTGGAATGATACAGAGAATGAGAACTTTTTCCTAGAAGGGAAGATTGAGCAAATTCTCTGAGCGTTAGAGAAATTTAACCTAGATCTCATTGAAACCGATAAGGCTTTGGGAGAGCTTGTCAGGGTAGATGATGATGAGATGATGATTCCCCCTGGCGAGAGAGTCCAGCATTGGCGGAACAGTTCAAGACAAGAGGACAACATTTTGGACTGAGAAAAATCTTTGGATATTCATTCAATAAATATATGAGCAAAGGTTAAGAGTTGTTAAGGTAGTAGGTCACTCTGCTTTGAATGTACAGTCATGTAACATGTCAAGAAACAAAAATCTTAAAAACTGAGAAAAGTAGTCATCTAGCATTGAAACAGGCCCTTTGGCCCGCCTCATCTGTGCTGACTAATAATTAGTAAAATACGCTAATCCCATTTACCCGCACTTGGTCCATTGCCTATCTTGCTCTGGTGTTTTAAGTATTCACTCAAATAGCTCTTAAATGTTGAAAGAGTATCTGTTTCCAACCCCCTTTCAGGCAGTACATTCCATATATCAACCACCCTCTGGGTGAAAAATGGCTTTCTCATATCTCCTCCAAACCATTTGCTCCTCACCTTTTGGTTGTGCCCTTTGGTCTTAAATGGATCTGCCACAGGGAAGAGATTCTCATGATCTACTCTGTGTATGCCTCTCATAATTATTTATTCCTTAATCAGGCCCCCTCCCTCAGCCTCTTCTACTCCAAGGTAAACAATCTAACTTATCCAATCTCTCCTCATTACTGAAACTTCTCATCCCAGGCAACATCCTGGTGAATCTCCTCTCCAGTGCAATCACACCCTTCCAACAGTGCAGCGACCAGAACTGAACACAGGGTTCCACCCATTCTTTAACCAATGTTTTATAAAGTTGTAATAAGACCTCCTTGCTTCTGTGTTCTACACCCTGGCTAAAGAAGGTAAGTATCCCATATGCCTTCTTCATCGCCTTGTCCACCTGTGCTGACACCTTCAGGGATCTGTGGACTTGCACACCAAGGTCCCTTTGTTCCTCAGTACACCCTGGGTGTTGGACTGGGTGGACAAAGTCAGAAGTCATACAACGCCAGGTTAGAGTCCAACAGTTTCAAATTAGAGTCCAACATTTCAAATAAAATCACAAGCTTTTGGACCCTGAGACCATCCTCTTCACCATCAACAAATCCACCAATTTTTATGTCAACTGTAAATGCACCAATGATTTGGAGATGCTGGTGTTGGACTGGGGTGTACAAAGTTTAAAAATCACACAACACCAGGTTATAGTCCAACAGGTTTAATTGGAAGCACACTAGCTTTCGGAGCGATGCTCCTTCATCAGGTGATAGTGTACCAATTATACTTTCTACATTCACAGCCCAATCGTTAATGGGCATAACAAACAGCAAGGTTCCCAGTACTGAACCTTGTGGTACACCTCTGATCATAGGCTTTCAATGACAAACATTGGAAGCCTGAGATTGGTATCTTGTTGAAATCTAAGGGAATCAGGAATGGCGTTAAGATAGAGAATCAACCACGCGTATAAATTGCAGAGCAGGTTTGAGAGGCATTCTCCTTCTCCATATATTCTTATGGAACCTCTTCCAACTACAGTCCTCTGTTTTCATACAATCATAGAATCCCTACAATGCGGAATCAGGCCCTACGGCCCAACAAGTCCAGGCTAACCCTCCGAAGAGCAACCCACCCAGACCTATTCCCCTATCCTATTTACTCTACATTTATCCCTGACTAATGCTCTTGACCTACACATCCCTGAACACTATGGGCAATTTAGCATGGCCAATTCACCTCACCTGCACATCTTTGGAAAACCAGAGCACCTGGAGGAAACCCACGGGGGACACAGGGGGAATGTGCAAACTCCACACAGACCATCACCCGAGGCTGGAATTGAACCCTGGCGCTGTGAGGCAGCGGTGCTAACCACTGAACTACTGTGCCACCCTCTTTGCACTCTTCTGAATCTGACCCTTTATGCATTCCCCATCATCTTTCCTCCAACATTCATGGCACTGCCAGCAGCAAACAGTGGCCACAATTTACTACCCTCCAATTCAAGGCCTGGAGCTCTCTTTTCAAACCTCTCCACCTTTCTTTCTTTCTTTGAGACGCTGCTTAAAAATCTATCTCATCTTAAGTTGGCGTTGTCACTTGTCCCAAACATTTTGCCATGCTAAAACACGGTTTAACCGGGGGGAGCAGTTTTAATTCTCAATTTTTATGCTGCTTTTTCTTTGTGACCCGTCCACACACCCTATTCTCCCCCCACCCCCTCCATAGAACACACCTTCTATGTTCCTACCTGCCCTCCAACGATTTTCTAACAATGCTAGCTTCTGCTGCTGCCTTGTGTTTCACATTGACGACACCAACTTGCTGAGGCTTCAAACATACCTTGATGTAAACTCCAGGCAGTGAGTATCAATGAGCTATTCTACCTGGGGGTGCATCACAGCTGAGGCTGGTTCTGCCCTAATTTTTTTTAATTTCAAAAATATACATTACTTGTAAAAATATCTTTATATACATACAGTCACTAAAGCAGTTCGGTTCTGTACAGTAGCAGAAAGAAACAAACCTTCGAGCTTGACTCTATTCAGCAAACAAACCAAAGGCATTTTTTACTTGTAAAAGATTATATTTGCAGAGATTTGAGGCACCAGGAGGATCCAATAACTGAACATCCTCCTATTGGAAGGATGTTGTAAAACTTGAAAGGTTCAGAAAAGATTTTCAAGGATAGTGCCAGGGTTGGAGGGTTTGAGTTACAGGGAATGGTTGAATAGGCTGGAACTGTTTTCCCTGGAGCATCGGAGGCTGAGGGATGACCTTATAGAGGCTTATAAAATCATGAGGGGCATGGATAGGGTAAATAGACAAGGTCTTTATCCTCAGGTAGGGAAGTCCAAAAATAGACGGCATAGGTGAGAGAGGAAAAGACCTCTCTCTCGAAGGAACCTAAGGAGCAACATTTTCACGCAGAGGGTGGCGCATGTATGGAATGAGCTGCCAGGGGAAGTGGAGAAGGATGGTATAATTCCAACATTTAAAATGCTTGGGTACATGAATAGGAAACGTCGAGAAGAATATGGGCCAAACGGGACTAGATTAATTCAGGATATCTGGTCGACATTGGCAAGTTGGACTGAAGGGTCTGATTCCATACTGTACAACTCTATGACTCTAAATATTCCCAGAAGGAATCACTGCATAACAACCAGAAGCAGGGGCTGGTTTTAAACATACCACCTTTAAATCAGGGGTCAAGGCCTGATTATTGGCATCTTGCCAGTTTATTGGCAGCGATAGCTGTATCAAATTGAAATCCATTACGTGTATGGCTGCTTTCTTTTCCTCCATTCTTCATGTTGCTGCACGATGCAAATCTGTTGCTATGTTGTAAAGTGCAATGAACAACTGGTATCTTCCAGGAGCAAATGGTAACACATTGTTTTTCAGAGAACAGTGAAAGATAAATGTGCCAATACTCAGACACACATGAGGAGGGCAAAGGTTAAAAGTTGTTAAGATGCTACGTCCGTGTGCTTTGAATAGTACAGTAATATAATATGTCATGAAACAAGAACCTTAAAGGTCAAATACAATCTGTGCCCTGCCTTTCTGCATCCGCCTTTATTGCCCATTGCTGCAAAGCATAAGGCTAGCAACTGGTAATAACCCTTCAAAAACAAACAGACCATTACAAGCTGCATGAATGAAGGCCAAGTGACACTAAACTCACATTGCAGGTGTGTCATTCCCAGTCACAACATAATGTGTTAAACTCGTTCTTAAACTGAGCTACAGCACCTAATATACCACCAGCTCTTGGCCATCAAAGTCAACATTGCCTGAACAATGATCATTGCTGATGGCACATAAAATGATAACTTCACCGTGCACATCGATGTTACATCGGTATTGCTTCTTTCGTATAAGTGTTACATCGAGTCCAGCCATCGCTGCTGTGTCTCAGAACTGGTTTAGAAAATATGTGGCTGTTTAAGGGAAGTACATGAAAGTTAACTACATGAGGGAAAGAAAAGCATGTGGCATTTATTGAAGTAAGGTAGGAGGAGGGCTCATATGGAACATCGACACACTGCCCTTTGGACTGAATGGCCTGCCTCTGTACTATAAAGTCAATGCCCTTCTCAGCAACACCTCTGTCTCTCAGGGTCATTCTCTCCTCACGATTCCATCTGGACCCTGTAAGGATAAAGCTCATCTTGCACTGGAAGGTGAGATGCACCCATTGGGAGCTCAGTTAAAATGTCAGAAGAAAGTCACCTCATTCCTATAGGACACTTTTAAAATGGCCGTCCATTTCCCAGTCTTCTGACTGGCCTAATGTGGATGTGGAATATTTGCAACAAAGGACCAATATTTTCACACTTTATGAAACAACTCAGCAGCCTTCAACCACACAAATAAAAAACACTTTGGGCCTTGTGTACCTTGCCAACAATTAGCTGAGAATTTTGTGTGCCTCCTTGAAATATTTCTAGTGATACATATTATTTCTCTTATTTTTAAAAATATGTCTCACTATGAGTTTGAGTTCAAGGCAGACTGGTCAAAAAGAGGAGAAAACCAAGAATTCTTTTCAGGCTTAGAATTCAAGGTAATACTAATTATCATGCATTCATATTAAATATTGCTGGACATGGTGAACACTGATGTATCAGGCTCTGACCTATAGTTACATCAGAAAAGGATTAATCTAGCTCCCTCATGTGTTTCTGTCCATGTAGCCCCTATATTTCCTCCAGAGACTCAAACCCTATTTTGTTTTCCAGAGTGTTCCTTCTCATCTGCTCTAACTCCGCCCACATGGGTTCATTTACGCTCAGTGATAGGCAGCTGTAGGACATTAGAGTGGCTCATGGTCCTTGAGCCCCTGTGTAACATCCTCAATTTCCACTGACTCTTTAGTTCTCCCCCATCACCCTGTTTTCCAGCCCGGATCTCATATTTCAGGACCCTGCCTGCCCACAGAGATAATTAAAGACAGCTTTCTGAGCAACAATTAGACCAACGCAGCTTTATGGAATGTTTTGCTCCACAACTATCTCCTGACATGTTGACATCCGGCCTGGTGAAGCCATCTTGAATTTAGAAGCAGCGAAAAAATGTGGCACTGGAAAAGCACAGCAGGTCAGGCAGCATCCATGGAGCAGGAGAGTAGACATTTCGGGAACATTCCTGAGGAAGGGTTTATGCTGGAAGCGTTGATCGCCTGCTCCTTGGATGCCGACTGACCGACTGTGCTTTTCCAATGTCACACTTTTAAACTGGAATCTCTAGCATCTGCAGTCCTCACTTTCTCCTGAATTTAAAATCTTCAAAAAACTGAAAGTTGAGGTTTGGCCTGATGGAGGTGATAAGTGGTGAACTATTTCTTGTGAGCCAGCAAGACAGAAAGATAGTCAAAACATAATTAAAGGAGAGGTTAGAGAACAAAATCAGCTTTGCACGGTCAGAGATTAGAGTGTGGAATTCTCCGACACAAAGTTTCGGTGTCCTTGAAGTCACAAGCAAAGAGATTTCACAGTTAAAAGACAGGGAAAACAGCGGAATTATGGAAGCAAACTTGGCAAGTCAGACATGGAAAAACATCAGTGCAAATGTGGCAGACAAATTATGCGTTTGTGTGAAATAACATCCTACACAGTGGGTTCTCCTTAAAAATCAGACATTCCCCATAAGAAGCGAGGAAACCCCGAAACCCCAGACCCAGATATTTGCCCATTTATCTAATGGCCAGAGAATCAATGTCAAAGGGTTCAAAAATTCCTAATCAGCAAGAGGATTGGAGTAGTGAGGACTTGCTTCAATAGTAAAGAAGCACAAATACTATCGTCATGGAAATCCAGCAATGGGGATGTTACCATTGACCAGAAACTGAACTGGATGGGTTTTATAAGTGCTGTGGCACCAAAAGCAGGTCAATGGCTAGGATTTTGCAGCACGTTACTCACCTCTTGACTCCCCCAAACCTGTCCGCTATCTACTAGGTACAAACCAGAACTGTTATGGAATATTCTCTGATTACCTGGATGAATTCAGCTCCAACAACATTGAAGAAGCTTGAAATCATCCAGCAGCCTGTTTGATTGGCATCACATCAGCAAACATCCAGTCTCTCCACCAATGACGCTTAGTCGCAGCGGTGTGTGCCATCTACAAGCTGTTTCACAGAAGTTCACAAGGCTCCTTAGACAGCACCCTTCAAACCCACAAACACTTCCATCTAGAAGGACAAGGGCAGCAGATACATGGGAACAACACCACCACCTGCAAATTCCCCTCCAAAGCAGTTCCCATCCTGACTTGGAAATATATCGCCGTTCCTTCACTGTTGCTGAGTCAAAATCCTGAATCTTACCTTCTAACAGCATAATGGGTCTACCTACTGCAAATGGACTGTAGCAGTTCAAGAAGATAGTTCATCACCACCTTCTCAAGAGCATCAAGGATGGGCAATAATGCTGGCAAAGTCAGTGATGCCCATATCCTATGAATGAATGCAAGACTGCTCATGGAGCACTGTGTGTGCAGTTGCATATATGAGCATACATATACGGAACAAAATAGACCGCTCAGCCCTTCACACCTGTGCCAGCATTCAATAAGGTGATGTCTGATCTGATTGTAAGCCTCAAATTCACATTCCTGATTATCCCCAAGAATCTATCATCTTCTTTAGTACTCCTTACCTGACGAGGGGCATTATTGCCGTAGAAGTGCGGACAACAAGAGCTCACCAGACTTGTTTACAGGAAGGCAGAGTGCTCTATGGTGAAAGAATTCACATTTTAAAAAAATATGAAAAATGAACCATAAAGTCCGCATCACTTAATCAGTTCTTTCCCTTAACTCAAGGCTTACTGATATGTATTATCTACAGATTCTATTCCTTTTGTTTCAGGCAGGTGTGCAAATATTCACCTGGGATTTCTTTACCTCAGATCTTTCTGAGGTAAATATTAAGCAGTTTGTTTGAATGGGATGTGCTTCCATCCTTCATATATAACCGGCCAATAAACAAACAAACTTAACTGTGATCGCACCTAGCGACAGTATGGTTCGCCATTGCATGTCTTGTGTCACGGGGACTAAAATCCTCATCAGTGTGACATTATTAAGGAGCAGCATCTTCTGTCTTTCAGACGTAGAATGGTAGATCAAAGGTGATCTTTATTTTTAAGAAATGTTATTAGAGTTTTGGTCGGCTATATCTCACCTCAAATTTCTGAAAGCTGATGGCATTTGTGCTGCACGCACAGCATCATTTATAAACCAGAGCTGCCCTTTGCCTCTGATGAAATTGGAATTAGAAATTCCAGTATTTGTTTTCAAAGCTACCAATGAATGTAATAATATTCTACTGCACAGATCAGCTTCCATTGGAGAGGCCCAATGCAGACTGGGTGACTGCTTTGCAGAACACCTCCAGTCTATGCGCAAGTAGGACTCAGACCTTCCCGTAGCCAGTCATTTTAAGACAGTGCTCTGCTCCCATGTTAAAAAAATCACACAACACGAGGTTATAGTCCAACAGGTTTAATTGGAAGCACTAGCTTTCAGAGCGCTGCTCCTTCATCAGGTGGTTGTGGAGTACACAATTGTGAGACACAGAATTTATAGCAAAAGTTTACAGTGTGATATAACTGAAATTATACATCGAAAAATACCTTGATTGTTTAAGTCTCTCATGAAAATCAATGAAATATCCACCTTATCCTTCTAAACCAGATCAGTATGATCCCAGAATCCTCAAGTGCCCCTCATATGACAAGCCCTTCATTCAAGGGATCGTTCTTGTGAACCTTCTCTCGACTTCCTCTAATGCCAGCACATCCTTCCTTAGATACGGGGCCCAAAACTGCTCCAATATTCTGAATCCGGTCTGACCAGAGCCTCGTAGAGCCTTTGGAGTGCATTTCTGCTCTTGTCTTCCAATTCTCATGAAATGAATGCTAACATTGCATTTGCCTTCCTACCTACCAACTGAAACTGCATGTTAACCTGAAGAGAATCCTGAACTAGGACTCCTAAGCCTCTTTGTGCTTCAGATTTCTGAAGTCTTTCCCTGTCTAGTGAATAGATCATGTCTCTACTTTTCCTACCAACGTAAATAACATCACATTTTCCCACAATATGTTCAATCTGCCACTTCTTTGCCCACTCTCCTCGTCTGTCCAAGTCCTTCTGCAAGGTAAAAACAATGACTGCAGATGCTGAAAACCAAATACTGGATTAGTGGTGCTGGAAGAGCACAGCAGTTCAGGTAGCATCCAACGAGCAGCGAAATCAACGTTTCGGGCAAAAGCCCTTCATCAGGAATAAAGGCAGTGAGCCTGAAGCGTGGAGAGATAAGCTAGAGGAGGGTGGGGGGAAAGAGAGAGAGTAGCATAGAGTACAATTGGTGAGTGGGGGAGGAGATGAAGGTGATAGGTCAAGGAGGAGAGGGTGGAGTGGATAGGTGGAAAAGGAGATAGGCAGGTCGGACAAGTCCGGACAAGTCAAGGAGACAGTACTGAGCTGGAAGTTTAAAACTAGGATGAGGTGGGGGAAGGGGAAATGAGGAAGCTGTTGAAGTCCACATTGATGCCCTGGGGTTGAAGTGTTCCGAGGCGGAAGATGAGGCGTTCTTCCTCCAGGCGTCTGGTGGTGAGGGAGCGGCGGTGAAGGAGGCCCAGGACCTCCATGTCCTCGGCAGAGTGGGAGGGGGAGTTAAAATGTTGGGCCACGGGGCGGTTTGGTTGATTGGTGCGGGTGTCTCAGAGATGTTCCCTAAAGCGCTCTGCTAGGAGGTGCCCAGTCTCCCCAATGTAGAGGAGACCACATTGGGAGCAACGGATACAATAAATGATATTAGTGGATGTGCAGGTAAAACTTTGATGGATGTGGAAGGCTCCTTTAGGGCCTTGGATAGAGGTGAGGGAGGAGGTGTGGGCACAAGTTTTACAGTTCCTGCGGTGGCAGGGGAAAGTGCTAGAATAGGAGGGTGGGTCGTAGGGGGGTGTGGACCTGACCAGGTAGTCACGGAGGGAACGGTCTTTGCGAAAGGCGGAAAGGGGTGGGGAGGGAAATATATCCCTGGTGGTGGGGTCTTTTTGGAGGTGGTGGAAATGTCGGCGGATGATTTGGTTTATGCGAAGGTTTGTAGGGTGGAAAGTGAGCACCAGGGCGTTCTGTCCTTGTTACGGTTGGAGGGGTGGGGTCTGAGGGCGGAGGTGCGGGATGTGGATGAGATGCGTTGGAGGGCATCTTTAACCACGTGGGAAGGGAAATTGCGGTCTCAAAAGAAGGAGGCCATCTGGTGTGTTCTATGGTGGAACTGGTCCTCCTGGGAGCAGATACGCCTCCACCGTATCTGCTCCCAGGAGGACCAGTTCCACCATAGAACACACCGGATGGCCTCCTTCTTTAGAGACCGCAATTTCCCTTCCCACGTGGTTAAAGATGCCCTCCAACGCATCTCGTCCACATCCCGCACCTCCGCCCTCAGACCCCACCCCTCCAACCGTAACAAGGTCAGAACGCCCCTGGTGCTTACCTTCCACCCTACAAACCTTCGCATAAACCAAATCATCCGCTGACATTTCTGCCACCTCCAAAAAGACCTCACCACCAGGGATATATTTCCCTCCCCACCCCTTTCCGCCTTCCGCAAAGACCATTCCCTCCGTGACTACCTGGTCAGGTCCACACCCCCCTACGACCCACCCTCCCATTCTGGCACTTTCCCCTGCCACCGCAGGAACTGTAAAACCTGTGCCCACACCTCCTCCCTCACCTCTATCCAAGGCCCTAAAGGAGCCTTCCACATCCATCAAAGTTTTACCTGCACATCCACTAATATCATTTATTGTATCCGTTGCTCCCAATGTGGTCTCCTCTACATTGGGGAGACTGGGCGCCTCCTAGCAGAGCGCTTTAGGGAACATCTCCGAGACACCCGCACCAATCAACCAAACCGCCCTGTGGCCCAACATTTTAACTCCCCCTCCCACTCTGCCGAGGACATGGAGGTCCTGGGCCTCCTTCACCACCGCTCCCTCACCACCAGACGCCTGGAAGAAGAACGCCTCATCTTCCGCCTCGGAACACTTCAACCCCAGGGCATCAATGTGGACTTCAACAGCTTCCTCATTTCCCCTTCCCCCACCTCATCCTAGTTTCAAATTTCCAGCTCAGTACTGTCTCCTTGACTTGTCCGGACTTGTCCGACCTGCCTATCTTCTTTTCCACCTATCCACTCCACCCTCTCCTCCTTGACCTATCACCTTCATCTCCTCCCCCACTCACCCATTGTACTCTATGCTACTCTCTCCCCACCCCCACCCTCCTCTAGCTTATCTCTCCACGCTTCAGGCTCACTGCCTTTATTCCTGATGAAGGGCTTTTGCCCGAAACGTCGATTTCGCTGCTCATTGGATGCTGCCTGAACTGCTGTGCTCTTCCACCACCACTAATCCAAGTCCTTCTGCAGTCTCCTTGCCTTCTCAAAATTACCTTTTCCTCCACCTGTCTTTGTATGATTTCCACTCTCAGCAATAATGCCCCCAATTCCTTCATCCAAATCGTACACATATAACAAACAAAGACACCTAGTGGTAAGGGTGCATAGTTCCTTGAAAGTGGAGTAGAAGGTAGACGGGTTGGTGAAGGTGGCGTTTGGCATGCTTGTCTTCCTTAGTCAGTGCATTGAGTATTGGAGTTGGGAGATCATGTTGCAGCTGTACATAACAGTGATGAGTTTTTTTGGAATGCTGTGTACAATTCTGGTCTCTCTGCTGTAGGAAGTGTGTTGTTCAAAGGGGTCAGAAAAGATTTACAAGGATGTTGCCAGGGTTGGGGGATTTGAGCAATAAGGAGAGGCTGAATAGGCTGGGGCTGTTCTCGGTGGAGCGTCGGAGACTGAGGGATGACCTTATAGAGGTTTATAAAATCATGGATTGGATGAATACACAAGGTCTTTTTCCCCAGGTTAGAGGAGTCCAGAACTAGAGAGGGCATATGTTTAAGTTGAGAGAGGAAACATTTTAAAGGGACCGTGAGGTGCAACGTTTTCACATGGGGGTGGTGCGTGTTTGGAATGAGCTGCCAGAGGGAGTAGTGGAGGCTGGTACAATATTTAAAAGGCATCTGGATGGGTACATGAATCGGAAGGAATTAGAGGTATACGTGTTAAATCCTGGCGATCAGTTTATGATATCTGGTCAGCATGGATGAGTTAGACTGAAGGGTCAGTTTCCATGCTGTAAATCTCTATGACTCTCTAACGCAAATTTGTTGCCTCAACATTGAATCCTCTAGCTGGTCACCAGCTTCCATCCTGAAAAAGACCCCTTTATCCCCACTCTCTGCCTTCTGCCAGTCAGCCAATCCCCTATCCACACCAGTATCATGCCTCCAACACCATGGGCTCTTATCTTATTTCGCAGCCTCCTGTGTGGCAACTTGTCAAAGGTGATCTGGAAATCCAAAAAGGTCACATCCCCTGGCTCTCCTTTTTCCAACTAGCTCATTATCTCCTTGAAGAATTCAAACAGATTTGTCAAGCATGACCTTCCCTTGATTCAGCCCTATTTTACCGTACGCTTCCAAGTATTCTGCAATCTTATCCTTACGAATGGACTCTAAAATATTACCAACAACCAAGATCAGGCTAACCATAAACTGCACCATAAAAAAAAGTCTTGTAGACGTTCCACAAATTCCTTTTCCTGGGATCTGCTACCAACTTGATTTTCCCGAATCCATCTGCATATTGAAGCTCCCACCTGATTATTGTAATAGTACATACCTTTCGTATTTCCTGATTTATTTTCTGCCTCACATCCTGACCACTGCTAGGAAGCTTGTACTAAACTCCCATCAGGCTCTGTTTTCCCTTTGCAGTTCCTCAACTCCACCCATACAGATTGTATGCCTACCAACTCTCTATCGCTTCTTGCTATCCAATTAATTTCATTTCTTACTAACAAGGTAACCCTGGCACCTTTGCCAACCTGCCTGACCTTTCAATAGGACACGTGTCACTGTTCCTCCACTGTCTAGGAGTCAAAATCTTGGAAGTTCCTCCCTAACAGCACTGTGCTATACAGGAGTGCAGCAGTTCAAGATAGCTGCTCGCCACCATCATCTCAGGGGCAACTAGTATTGACCAACAAACCACACACTGAAAACGAATAAAAATAAATCCTTAATTTCAAATTTCCTGCTGCTGCTTATTCAGCCTTCCACCTGTTCTGAAATCAAGATGAGCTGAAATTTCCTCAGGGTGGTTGTATTCCAGCAGGTGGATTTTTTTTTTAAGATTAGATCACCTACAGTGAAGAAACAGGCCCTTCAGCATAACCAGTCCACATCGACCCTCTGAGGAGTAACCCACCCAGACCCATTTCCCTCTGACTAATGCACCTAACACTACAGGCAATTTAGCATGGCCAATTCACCTAACCTGCACATCTTTGGACTGTGGGAGGAAACCCACACAGACACAGGGAGAACGTGCAAACTCCACATAGACAGTCACCTGAGGCAGGAATCAAACCTGGGACCCTGGTGCTGTGAGGCAGCAGTGCTAACCACTGAACGACCGCGCCACCCTGATTTACAATGCTTTGTCTTTTTTGACCGTGAGTGAAGTTTCCAAACGCATACTCGGTTGATAGTCTATGACAACTAAACCACCTTACTTCATTTCCACTGCGTACTGCCTGTCAATCTCCCAGTCTCAATCCCTTGTTGCTGCAATCTGTATTTTCATCAGTTGAGGATTGATTTTTATTATTGTCTTCATTAGATTCCCCACTTTCACCTTTTGCAAACATCCGCTAATCCTGAAATCAGTTGAATGAGTTCTCTTCCATACAAATCTAAAGAGATTCTCTGAATACATTAAGGGCAAAAGAGTAACCAGGGTTAGAATAGGGTTCCTTAAAGGTCAGTGTGCTCTCTACATGTGGAATCACAGGAGATGGGCAAGCTATTAAATGAATATTTTGTGTCAGTATTTACCATGAAGGAGGACATGGAAGCTAGGGAACTTGGGGAAATAAATAGTGATGTCTTGAAAAGAGTTCATACAACAGAACAGGAGGTCTTAAAATGTGTAAAGGTAGATAAATTTCTCAGACATGATCAGGTGTTTCCCAGAACTTTTTGGGAAGCGATTGCTGGACTCCTTGATACTTTTATCATTGATAGCCATGGGTGAGGTGCTGAAATACTGGAGGTTGGCTAATGTTGTCATTGTGTCATCATATCATTGGGACTGCTCTCATTAGAGAGAAGCAACTGGTGGTGATTTCACCTGGGGGCCAGACCTCAGGCAAGGGAAAAGGTTGAGAAGGAGGGTCCTTCACGGTAACAGGAATTGAACCCACGCTGTTGGCATCATACTGCCTAGAAACCAACGATCCGGCCAATTAGGCTAAACAGATTCCCAGGTTGGCTAACATGGTGCCATTGTTTACAAAGGGCTGTAAGGAAAAGTCAGGGAACTATAGACCAGTGAGCCTGATGTCAGTGGTTGGTAAGTTGTTGGAGGGGATTTTGAGAAGCAAGATTTACAAGCATTTGAAAAAGAACAGATTGGTTAGGGATAGTCAGTATGGTTTTATGCATAGGAAATCATGTCTTATTAACTTGATTGAGATTTTTGAAGAGGTGACAAAGAAGATTAATAAAGGCAATGGACTTCAGCAAAGCGTTCAACAAGGTTCCATGTGGTAGATTGGTTCATAAGGTTAGACCATATGGGATCCATGGAGACCCAGCCAATTGGATACAAAATTGGCTTGAAGGTAGGGGACCCAGCCAATTGGATACAAAATTGACTTGAAGGTAGGGTGGTGGTGGAGGGTTGTTTTTAGGATTGGAGGCCCGTGACCAGTGGTGTGCCTCAAGGATTGTTGCTGGGTCCACTACTTTTTGTCATTTATATCAATGATTTGGATGTGACAATAGGAGGTATAGTTAGTAAATTTGTAAATGACTCCAAAATAAGTGGTGTATGGGTAGTGAAGGCAATTATCACAGAGTACAATGGGACCTTGATCAGATAGACCAATGGACTAAGAGTGGCAGATGGAGTTTAATTTAGATAAATGTGAGGTGTTGCGTTTTGATGAGGCAAACTAGGGCATGGCTTACATAGTTAATGGTTGGGGCCTGGGGAGTGTTGCCGAACAAAGAGACCTAAGGGTGCAGGTGCATTGTTCCTAGAAACTGGAGTTGAAGGCAGACCGGGTGGTGAAGGCAGCATTTGGCATGTTTGCCTTCATTGGTCATAACATTGAGTGTCAGAGTTGGAATGTCATTTTGTAGCTATACAGGATATTGTGAGGCCACTTTTAGAATACTGCATATAATTCTGGTCGCCCTTCTATAGGAAGGATATTGTGAAACTTGGAAGGGTGCAGATAAGATTTACAAGGATATTGCCAGGGTTTGAGCGTTTGGGCTATAGGAAGTGGCTGAATAAGTTAGGGCTATTTTCCCTGGAACTGAGGAGTGATGTGTGGAGGTTTATAAAATCATGAGGGCCTGCATTGGCTGAATAAGCAAGGTCTTTTCCACAGGGGAGTTCATAGGTTTAAGGTGTGATGGGAAAGATTTAAAAAGGCCCTGAGGGGTAACTTTTTCACACAGAGGGTGGTGCATTTATGGAACAAGCTGCCAGAGGAAGTAGTGGAGGCTGGTACAATTACAGCATTTAAAAGGCACCTGAATGGGTAAATGAATAGGAAGGGTTCAGAGGGTTTAGGGTTAAATACTGGCTAATAGGAATAGGTCAGATTGAGATGTCTGATTGGCGCAGATGATTTGGTCTGAAGGGCCTGTTTCTGTGCTGTGACTCTATGATTCTAAGTCCTACATTGCTCTCATATTCTCCTTGTCCCTGCAAGCTTCACGAGTCCTTATTACATTAACACATTTACTTCTCGGTCCCCATGTACTTCAAAGCATCCTTTTACAACCTTGCCTGGTCCTACTTTGAGAACCATTTGCAACAGCTATCCCAACTCAACTTTTTCAGACACTGAATTATTTCTTGATGTCTCTGCCTTTCATCCTTCAAAGCAATTATGCCCTTATTTTTGAGGTCCCCTCCTTTAGTAATCTCTACCATGCTATTATGATGTTCCTGGGACAGAAACAACAATATATTCCATTAGAGTCACTCAGAATTATAATTTCACATGCTGTTAAATATAGATCCTATATTTCACTTCCTAGCAGAGACTCCCTCTGCTGGTACATGTGTCTATGGTGGTCACATGACATTAATACCTTTCTCTGACCTTTAATGTCATTCGAAGATACCGCACCTATAGTTGTTCCTTCAGTCTCAAAAATAAACAGAATCTCCCATGACATTAATTTTAAGGAATAGAGCACAAATTCAGAATGTGCAATTTGCTACCACAGAGACTCATTGATGCCAATAGCATAGATGATTTCAAATGGAAAGTAAATAAGAAGAAAAAAAATAGATGGATATATTGATAGGGTTAGAAGAGTGGATTGATGAAGCTTATGTCGGATATTAAATACTGGCATGGACTAGATGAGCTGAATGGATGTTTGTGTTGTAATACTTAATAAGACACGGGAAGTAATAGCTGCTTTGCAGTAAACATTGGTCAACTGTTCAATTAGGAGAATGGTGTAGAATGCTGGGCACTGAAGCACTCACTTCCCTGCCTTTGGAATGAGTACTAAGAAGAGCATTTTGTGCTGTTTTAAAACTGGGTTTCCTGTGAAAGTGGCCATAGTAGATCCAGTATGTTTACAGAACGATTGCACACAGTAAAGCAAGGCCTGAGTTGTGGGAATTCGTGTTTTAAACATGCCGTTGAAAGAAGATATAAAACCACAGGCATAGGGTTATTTGTATTGGAAAAAAAGGCAGATAAAAAGAAAACCCTTGCAAGATTATTTAACACACTCAAAGGCAACAGATAGTTGGATCTCAGAAGAAGCTCTGCACCCTAACACAATTTCTGAAAGACTGATTCTAATCTATACAAAAGAAATGTAGGCAAAGGATAGGTAGAGTTGACTAGCCTGCAGAGTTTAGCAGGTAGAAGATGCTTTAAAGTTTGTCATTTACAACAAAGCTACTGAAACTAAGAGCGGTTCAGCAGAATATGGAGTCTATGAGTATTTAGGCTGGCCCCTGAGTGGGACTGGTCTTTTCTAGTAAAGAAAGGCTCTCAGGACTTTGCAAAGTAGTATCAAGCATGAGAATTTTGTTATGTAGTCATGCAGTAAGAGGGGGTGCAGAGGGAGTTCACTAAGTCGATACCAGAATCGAGAGAGTTGGCTTATGAGGAGAGATTGATAATACTAGGACCATAATCATTGAGATTTAGAAAAATGAGGGGAATCTTATGGAAACATATAAAATTATGAAAGGAATAGATGAGATAGAAGCAGGGAGGTTGTTTCCACTTGGAGGTCAAACTAGAAAGAGGGGGCATAGCCTCAGAATTAGGGGGAGGAGATTTAGGGCTGAGTTGAGGAGGAACTTCTTCACCCAAAAGGTTGTGAATCTGTGGAATTCCCTGCCCACTGAAGCAGTTGAGGCCACCTCATTGAATGTTTTTAAGGTAAAGATAAGTTTTTGAACAGTAAAGGAATTAAGAGTTACAGTGAGTGGGCAGGTAAGTGGAGTTGAATCCGTGAAAAGATCAGCCATGATCCTATTGAGTGGCGGAGCACGCTCAAGGGGCCAGATGGCCTGCTTCTTCTCCGTTTCTTTATGTTCTTATACAGCATGTGTAACCTTGCTGTCCAGGAGCTTGCTGGATTACCTTTGAGACTGGGAGGAGGAATTTGACAAGAATTCTTCAGCAAATGGCCACAGGTACCATTTCAACCAACGCATAGCATCAGAGCTGCATGCAACTGGACAGGTTTCCATGATTTTGTACATTCAGACGATGGTTACAGTCAACAGTAACTATGCTGAAGCAGCGGACTTAACAATATTTCCTTGCTAGTTGTTTCAAACCAACCTGTTCAGTTTGACACACCTTCAGAGCCTGAAGATGGGACTTGAACCCAGACTCTTCTGTCTCAGACATAGGGATCCTACACTGTGGCACAAAACCCTGGTATACTGTTTAAATTTATGTTGGAATAGAAAATCCTCAACAACTTGCTCGAAAAGTTAATGGAAAACATTCACAATCGGGAGTTTTAATGGGTTGGTTAGATCATTTAGGTTCGTTCAACTTGATTGCGCAAGCCTAATTAAATGGTACCAATTAACTGCTTGAATTGTTTAGTTCAGGTGTTTCAAATTCAACAAAGATAAATCATCAGGCAAAACTAGAACACTGAATAATATCAAACTTTATTGACTATGATACAGGGGCTCAGTGGTTAGCACTGCTGCCTCAGAGTGCAAGAGTTCTAGGTTCAATTCCACTCTTGGACAACTGTCTGTGGGGATGTTTACCCACTTTCCCTGTATCTGCATGGCTTTCTTATAAATGCTCTGGTTTCCTCCTACGCTCCAAAGATGTGCATGTTAGATGGGTTTGCTATGGTGTCACAGAGCGGTGTAGGCTGGGTGGATTAACTGTGGGAAATGCAGTACTACAGGGATGGGGAAGGTCGAGGTGGGATACTCTTTGGAGGGCTGGTGTGGACTTGATGGTCTAATGGCCTGCTTCCAAACTGGAGGGATTCTGTGATAATCCAACAAAATGTAACAATCAAGGACTGTTTAAGTAATTTTCAACAAACACAAAAGTCACAGTTTTCAAAGATTCACAACTGACTTGAAACTGTCATCCAAAACCTTGCTTGCAGACATAGAGTCATAGAGATGTACAGCATGGAAACAGGCCCTTTGGTCCAACCCGTCCATGCTGACCAGATATCCCAACCCAATCTAGTCCCACCTGCCAGCACCTGGCCCATATCCCTACAAACCCTGCTTATTCATATACCCATCCAAATGCCTCTTTAATGTTGCAATTGTACCAGCCTCCACCACTTCCTATGAAACCTCTTCCTTCCTTGTGACATAGCATTTTCAGTTTTCATACTGACAGAAAGCCATCGATTCAGAATTCTCAAAGGTTTTCCTCATGAGATGAATTGAAATTATGCTCTGAGGCAGGATTATGCTTTAACAGACACAGGATGCTTGGAAAATTCAAAACTATGGCACTGATTTTATGCCCCATTTGGGAATAACTGTCTTAACTTGAAAGTTGTTGAAATCTAATTTGTTAATAAAATAGTAATAGTCAATTTGATTGAATCCATGTGTACAATGGAGTGAGTGTCTCATTTTATGAACATGCTTTGGTTCAAAACAGAAAACAGAATGTGCTGGACAAACCCAGCAGGTCTGGGAGAATCTATAGTGAGAAAGAAAAAGTTGACATTTCAAGTCCAGTGAAGCTGTTCCAAAGCTTGTGCTTCTATAGAAGGCATTGGTAGTGATTTTGTGGTAGCGTCCCTGTCTCTAATCCAGAGAACCCAGGTATAAATCCTGTCTACTCCAGATAAGAATAGTAACATCTCTGAAGAATTTGATTAAAAATACCATGAGCATCAAGGACAGTGCTACTGGCAAGATGTTGGAGGAGCTCTCTCACAGTCTGTTTGGACCATGCTTTATAGCAGGCATTATTTAAAATTCAACTTTTATTTACTACTGATTATTAAGTACTTATCTTTCAATGACAATAGAATTGAGATGCTATATCTACTTGATCATCCAAAGTTGGGTTATGGCGAATTTATAATTATGGTTTGTTACTGTTATTGAGTCATACTGTATGGAAACAAACCCTGCAGTCCAACCAGCCCATGCTGACTGTGTTCCCAAACTCAACCATTGCCAACTGCCTGCACTTGGCCCATATCCCTCCAGAGCTTTCCTACTTAAGAACTTATTCAAATATCTTTTAAACATTGTAACCTGCATCCACCATCTTCTTTGACAGTTCATTCTGCACACGAACCATTCTGAGTGTAAAATATGTTGTCCCTCCTTTTTAAATCTTTCTTCTCTCACCTGAACATATGTCCCCTAGTTTTGAGGTCACCCACCCTGGGGAAAAGACCGTTACCATTCTCCTTATAGTGTGGCATTATAAAATAATTTCTTTGCAAGACCAGTCATGAGTGAAAACATGGCATGTTCATGACCTGACAGTGTATATATGTTGGTAATAAAACATCTGAAAGTTGATATGTAAAATAAACTAAATCTTAGAACTAAAGAGTAAAACCCAGGTCTGCCTGTGCAATTCAAGAATAATTGTCTCCTTAAAAGTAAAAGAAAGACATTGATGAAATGCAAAGCTGGGCTCTTAGGTGCACTGGTAGTGTCTCGATCTCTGAGCCAGGAGACCAAGGTATAAGTCCCATTTTCACCAGAGGTGTGTAATAACATCTCTTAACAGATAGATTGGAAACTACCGAAAATATCAAGATTTCTTTTTCTCGTCCTTTAGCCTTTTGTTGAGCTTGAGATTTTGTTTTTATTTGTTCATGAGGTGTGGGCATTGCTGGTTAGGCCAACATTTATTGCCCATCCTAATTGCACTTGAGAGGATTTTGGTGAGCTGCCTTTTTTTTCAAATTGCAGCCCAAGCAATGTGCACCCACAGGGCTAATTGGAAGTGTGTTAGAAGCTTCAAATTGTGCGATGAATGGTGCACAATACATTCTAACCCATAATTTTGTACGCAGTCAGTAAATAAAATAAACAAGATGTTAGATCGACTTATTAGGCAGTGTCAGAAATGGCTTTTCAAATTACTTTCAATAACAATCATAACTTATCTCACAAAATTCTTTGAATCATTGTCTCTCATTACCTTGGGGGCAGTGAAAGCAATGAGATTTTCATGTAGCACAGCAATTTAAATTGGTTTGGTTAGTTATTTGGTGTCAATGTGCTGCAAGATATTTGAAAAAGACATACTCTGATGAAGAGTCATTTAAACTCGAAACGTTAGCTTGCTCTCTCTCCATGGATGCTGCCTGACCTGCTGTGATCTCCAGCATTTGTTGTTTTCTGTACAGATTCCATCAACTACAGATTGCAGTTGAACAAAGGGAACTATGGAGCTATGAGGGAGGAGCTGGTCAAAGTTCAATGGTGCAATACCCTAGTAGGGATGGCAGTGGAACAACAATGGCAGGTATTTCTGGATATAATGCAGAAGGTACAGGATCAGTTCATTCCAAAGAGGAAGAAAGATCCTAAGGGGAGGCAGGGGCGGCCGGGGCTGACGAGGGAAGTTAAGGACTGTATAAAGATAAAAGAGGAGGTATAACATAGCAAAGATGAGCAGGAAGCCGGAGAACTGAGAAACATTTAAAGAGCAACAGAGGATTGCTAAACAGGCAATATGTGGAGAAAATAATGAGGTACGAAGGCAACTGGCCAAAAATATAAAGGAGGATAGTAAAAGCCTTTTTAGGTATGTGAAAAGAAAAAAAATGGTTAAGTCTAAAATTGGGTCTTTGAAGACAGAAACAGGTGAATTTATTATGGGGAACAAGGAAATGGCAGAAGAGTTGAATAGGTACTTTGGATCTATCTTCACTGGGGAAGACACAAGCAATCTCCTAGATGTAGTAGTGGCTGAAGAACCTAGGGTAATGGATGAAGTGAAGGGAATTTATATTAGGCAGGAAATGGTGTGGGAAGACTGTTAAGTCTGAAGGCTGGTAAGTCCCCGGGACCTGATGGTCTGCATCCCAGGGTACTCAAGGAGGTGGCTCTCGAAATTGTGGAGGCATTGGTAATCATTTTCTAATGACCTATAGATTTAGGATCAGTTCCTTCGGATTGGAGGGTGGCTAATGTTGTCCCACTTTTCAAGAACGGAGGGTGAGAGAAAACAGGGAATTATAGCCCAGTTAGCCTGATGTCAGTGGTGGGAAAGATGCTGGAGTCTATTATAAAAGATGAAATTACGACTCATTTGGATAGCAATAACAGGATAGATCAGTGTCAGCATGGATTTATGAAGGGGAAATCGTGCTTGACTAATCTACTGGAATTTTTTGAGGATGTAACTATGAAGATGGACAAAGGAGAGTCAGTGGATGTAGTGTACCTGGACTCTCAGAAAGCCTTTAATAAAGTCCCACATAGGAGAATAGCGAGCAAATTTAGGGCACATGGTATTGGGGGCAAAATACTAACTTGGATTGGAAATTGGCTGGTTTACAGGAAGCAAAGAGTAGTGATAAACGGGTCCCTTTTGGAATGGCAGGAAGTGACCAGTGGGGTACCACAAGGTTCAGTGCTGGGACTGCAGATGTTTACAATATACATTAATGATGATGGTATGAAAAGTAATATTAGCAAATTTGCTGATGACACAAAGCTGGGTGGCAGGGTGAAATGTGAGGAGGATGTATGAGAATACAGGGTGACTTGGACAGGCTAGGTGAGTGGACAGATGCAGTTTAATGTGGATAAATGTGTGGTTATCCATTTTGGTGGCAAGAACAGGAAGATAGATTCCAAGCTGAGTCCAGAACCAGAGGACACAGTTTAAAAATAAGGGGTAGGCCATTTAGAACAGAGGTGAGAGGAAATTTCTTCATCCAGAGCGTGGTGGGTGTATGGAATGCTCTGGCCCAGAAGGCAGTGGAGGCCAAGTCTCTGGATATTTTCAAGAAAGAGATGGATAGAGCTCTTAAAGATAGTGGAATCAAGGGTTATGGGGATAAGGCAGGAACAGGATACTGATTGTGGATGATCAGCCATGATCATAATGAATGGCTTACTCCTGCACCTATTGTCTATTGTCTATTATCTGCAGTGATTTGTTCCCACTCAATTCCATTTACTTTCTATCACCTACATTCAGCTTATTGCTTAACTCAAATGTATTGTGAATTACACATTGAAATTTAGATTTTGAAGAGGTTTTGTCAAGAGTGATACATATACAATACAAGCCCTCATCCCTGATGAAGAGCTTTTGCCCGAAACATTGATTCTCCTGTTCATCAGATGTTGCCTGACCTGTTGTGCTTTTCCAGCACCATACTCTCGACTCTGATCTCCAGCATCTGCAGTCCTCACCTTCTCCATATACAAAAACAGTCTACTTAGAAGAAAGAAATCAAATCTACACACTGTTTGTAATAACTTCAAGCTCATATCTATTGATCAGGACAGTTCAAGAATTCTTCAACTAAAAAGATTAAAGTAAAGGCAGGCATGACTGTGTTAATCTTTCACTGGTATCTGAGTGGAATGTTAGGTGCTAACACTCAAACTGTAAGATTTGTAAATTCATAGAATCTCTACAGTGTGGAAACAGCCCCTTTGGCTCAACAAGTCCACACCGACCCTCCAAAAATAACCCGCACAGACCCATTCCCCTATTACTCTACATTTACCCCTGACCTACACATCCCCAAACACTATGGGCAATTTTGCTTGGCCAAGTCACCTAAACTGCACATCTTTTGGACTGTGGGAGGAAACCCACACAGACACGAGGAGAATGTACAAACTCCACACAGACAGTCACCCGAGGCTGGAATCAAACCCAGTTTCGTAGCGCTGTGAGGCAGCAGTGCTAACCACAGAACTACCATGCTGCCATCATGTTTGGGATTTGAAATTAGGATTCTTGGTTATCTACCTGTTAACCACCACTATCCTACTATACTTCAAAATGATTTTAATTTTAAAAATATACTTTATTTATAAAAAATATATTTATGTATATAAATAGTCACAAACACAGTTAGGTTCTGTATAGGAGCATATCAAGGAAACAAACATTGGAGTTTGACTCTGTCCAAGCAAGTCAAAGGCATCTCTTACTTGAACCAGACTATATTTACATTAGGGCACCAGGAGGGCCTGATAATTGAATGGACCCCATTTAACTTCAGTACAAAGACCTCACTCAGTGATCTTTCCATGTCTATCCATGTCTCTCATGGTTTTATAAACCTCTATAAGGTCACCCTTCAGACTCTGACTCTCCAGGGAAAATAGCGTCAGCCTATTCAGCCTCTTCCCAGTGCTCAAACCCTTCAATCCTGGCAACATCCTTGTAAGTCTTTGGTGAACTAAGCTTCCCTCTACTATGAACTTCTGCTTCACCTGTTCCATATGCTCTAACACCAAGTCAAGAGAAATCTTCACTTGGTTTTAAGTGCTTTGCCATGTAGGAATTAACATTGAAGTAGCGATGTATCTGTTGCTATTCCATGTGGTATCTCGGTAACCGCCTGAAACATGTCTATTTTCCTATGGAAATGAGAACAGGTTGCCAGTAGCAGAATGATGTCTATGTCACAGTACTGGTTTGGAGATAGTTTGATTGCAGTTGGAATCAGTATTAATACAGGAACTGCTTCATTCTGTGAACTTCAATCTCTGTGATCTGAGGCACTACAAATCACTTTTGGGTCAGGCAAGAATGCCCGAATTTCAGAATCTTTGGAAGAATATTACTAAATATGGTTATCTGCTAAATATGGTTTCCAATCAATCTGGTCAGAGATTAGATTCGTACAGTGTGGAAACCGACCCTCCAAATAGTAACCCACCCAGACCCATTTCCCTCTGACTAATGCACATAACGCTATGTGCAATTTAGCATGGCCAATTCACCTGACCTACACGTCTTTGGGCTGTGGGAGGAAAACGGAGCACCCCAAGAAAACCCACACAGACACGGGGAGAATGAGCAAACTCCACACAGACAGTCACCCAAGGCTGGAATCGAACCTGGGACCTTGGTGCTGTGAGGCAGCAGTGCTAACCACTGAGCCACCAAGTTATTATCCACCTCTGAACGTGGGTCTCCTGGCTCAGGCGCTAGGAACACTACCACTGCACTGCAAGAGGCTAGTTTTGCATTTCGCAGATGTATTTTCTGATCAGATTGCCCCCCCCGAAGTGACAACAGCTGGTAAAGGGTTAATATTAGCCTGCTACATCCGCTGTGGGTGCGTTTTAAGCTGTAGCCTATTTCCTTAACCTCTGCATAGTCAATATATTTATGTTGCCCCTCTGTTGAATCAAAAGGAAAATTTACATCAGTCACAATGCGTGAATTAAAATTGTCCGTGGCAATAATAGAATACGAACTGACTTTACTATAGTCGTTGCTTATTTGACTTCTAATTTGATTTTGTTTTTGTCATTGCCGTCTAGCTCATTATTTAGTTGAAAATGATTTGCCTTCACCATTTCAAAGAGATGGCCCTGATACCCTGGCTGTGTCCAGTATCTCAGGATTACTGCAATACCATTTGCTACCATTGATTTCAAGCAAATTCATGTACCATATTAAAGCTGGTTACAATGTTTGTTTCTGACCTTAAGTCAGGTGTGTCCAATAGTCTAGTAGTGCAACAATATGATGATAACATAGAAACATAGAAAATAGATGCAGGAGTAGGCCTTTTGGCCCATCGAGATTGCCCCACCATTCAATATGACCATGGCTGATCATACAAACTCAGCATCCCATTCCCAGTTTCTCTCCATACCCTGTATCAAGTATATCACCAAACTTGTAGGTCCCTAGCACCGTTTATAATTATATTAAAAATCACACAACACCAGGTTATAGTCCAAAGGGTTTATTTGAAAGCACTTGTACTTCCAAATAAACCTGTTGGAGTATAACCTGATGTTGCGTGATTTTTAAAATTTTGCCCACCACAGTGCAAAACCGCCATCATCACATTATAATTATATTGTGAGTGGCTCCCTGTAACACTGGCAAACATCCAGCATGCATTTCTAATAGCCCTGGGACAGCACTGTTCACAGACTTTGTATTGCACATTTCAGACCAGATTTCAGCAGTTAATGTAAAACCAAGTGCACGGAAGAAATATGACGTGATATAAACAGTGAGCACCTTAGTATCATGTCTGTCTCAGCTGAGAAGTTGTTGCTGGTGATATTAACGGGTGATCACTTACCCATCTCGCTTGGCTGTCTGCTGTTCACTAGTGGAAATGTTACATCTTTTAAACACAAGTAGGCAAAAGCTTGTCTTAAAATAATGGAAGGAATGGCATAGAAATCTGTTGTATCAACTTGTGACGGCCACTGATATCAGCAACAGGAATGTCTAATGGATCCTCATGTACTCTATGTAACAAGTATTCTTTGCAAATTTCAGTGTTAAAGTTGAGCATTAGTGCAATAGCCTTTCATTGATACTATGACTGGGAACAATACTGTGAATTGGGCTGTACTATACATATTTAGAAAAATAATTTGTATGAAAATGTATTGAGTAACAAAAGCACTTACTTTTTGCTCTTCTAACACTTGAACGCTACTCATGTAACAGTGTTATACCTCACCTCAGGGACCAAATTAATGCTGCCAGTTTATATAAGCAATCAATCCTCTAGATTGACTAGCTTCCCTGTGGTATAATGTCAAATCCTTGTTGGAGGACTGAGAGTAAAACAGTGCAGAATTCTGTGGCAAAGACTTCTCGTATGGCACAACTATTGACATGTATCTTTCAAACCACCATAGTTCGTTCAACAGGGTTTACATGGTTGTCAAAAGCAAACTAATTAAAATGGTCAATTCTGTGCAGTTAACAGTTGAGCTTTCCAGCACAAGAGGTGATGAAATGCCCAGTCTTGAACACAAGTGACTGACATTTTAAGTGCAGTGTAGATGCAGAGCGATAGTGTTTGTTGTGGCCACTGGTCACCACCATCAGTATGTAAAGATAGTTGCAACAGCTGTACACCCATTTACTTCTGGCAATTGAAAGCCACAGAATGTGACTGACATGAATCAGCCTTTAACCACAGAAACCACACAGGAATCTGTCTAACAATTGTCTTTAACTGGGTCAGAAAATCAAAATGAGGCATTTTACATTTGAAAGAGCTCCACAGAGCTGAATAGGGAAAGCATGCAAACAAGTAGTGAAGAGGCACACTACAGTTAAATGGTAAAATAATCTATAAGCAGAATGAAACACAAAACAGAGGCAATATTAACTAGAAAGTTGCCATTTCTAGTGACTACAACTGCTCTTCAAATTTTGATAACCATTTTGACGAGAAAAATACATCAGTTTTGATTGCGTTGTCATCTTTTCTGTTTTATCCTGCATTCCTGAAGTATGGATCATGAGCTCTCAACCCAGGGCTCATCAAGTAACAGATGTTACCACTTTTCAATGTTTTTAATCTATGTGTCCATTGGATTCAAGCAAGGAGAAAAGAATAGAGGCCGGCGTTTGCCAATCTTAATGAGAAAAGACAACTTGTAAAGACGGGGTGGAATATTGGAAGAAAGTGCTAATGATTCTCTCCTGGTCCTTGTTTTGAGCATTTCCATGAGTCTGACTGGCAGTTGGAAGGTTCTGAAAAAAGTCACTCACAGTGAGTTTGTATAGTATTGCACAATCATGACTCATGTTGAAAAATGATTTCTTGCTCCAGTCAGGTGTGGAAGATCAATTCTTTATGAGTAGTATCATTTCATGATATTAGCACAGCAGCAGAGAGATGAATAAGGATAATTGGACAGTTTCTCACAGTGGAACAGGATAGGAAGGGGAGGATAGTTCACGAGCACAGAAGGTATGAGTGTGCGTTTTTTATACCCACATTTATCTGTGTGCATCCCATTTCTTTGAGTGTGCATGTGTATTTTGGTCTGTACGTGTTTGTGTTTGTGTATTTCAGTCTGTACACATGCCTGTTTGTTTGTGTGTGCGTGTTTCAGCCTGCACATATTTCAGTTTGTATGTGTTTGTGTATTCCAGTCTGTACATATTCCTGTTTGTTTTTGTGTGTGTATTTCAGTCTGTACATATTTCGGTTTGCTTGTGTTTACGTATTTCAGTCTGTACATATTTCTGCATGTGTGTATTTGCGTATTTCAGTCTGTACATATTTCTGTATGTGTGTATTTGTGTATTTCAGTCTGTACATATTTCAGTCTGTATGTATTTGTGTATTTCAGTCTGTACATATTTCTATTTGTGTGTGTATTTCAGTCTGTACATATTTCTGTTTGTTTTTGTGCATGTATTTCAGTCTGTATATATTTCTGTTTGTGTGCGCATTTCAGCCTATGTTTATTTCTGTTTGTTTGTGTGTGTATTTCAGTGTGTACACATTTCTGTATGTATTTGTCTGTGTATTTCAGTCTGTACATATTCCTGTTTGTTTGCATGTGTATTTCTATCTGAGGAGTCAGTTCGATTGGATGGCTGGTCAGTTCTTGCAAAGTGATGCCAACTGCATGGGTTCAATTCCTGTGCTGGCTAAGGTTTCCATCAAAAATTCTCCTTCTCACTTGAGGTGTGGTAAACCACCACGAGTTATCTCTCTCTAATAAGCACTGCTGCCTCATAGCAGCAGGAACCTGGGTTCGATTCCAGCCTCGGAAACTGTCTGTGTGGAGTTTGCACATTTTCCCCTTGTCTGCATGGGTTTCCTCCTGCAGTCCAATGATGTGCAGGTTAGGTGGCTTGGGTAAAAGTAAGGACTGCAGATGCTGCCCCTTTATACTTCCCCTTTTTTTGTTTGATGGACACAATGAGCAAATTCATAACAAACCTCACAGGTTAATAAGAATTTTCCAAATTGAACATGTACTGGGATTGCTGCAGAACAGACATTGTGGTTGGAATCACCAATAAACGAGCCCAGTGTTGGCATTTTGTCACCATAGCCTTACCAGGCCATAGGGGCTACTCTCACATTAGAGAGAAGTGACTGGTGGTGAGTTAACCTGAGGATCACCAGACCTCAGGTGATGGAAGAACTTGAGAAGGAGAGTCCTTCATGGTAACCTCAAACCAGTGAGGGGAATTGAACCCACACTGTTGGCCTCACATTGCTCTCTAAACCAATGATCCAGCCAACTGAGCTAACTCTATTCCGCATAAGCCGCTTAACTCCTCCAGAAACCTACTTTATTAGACTTTCAGAGCCAGTTTCTGCTGTGTAATCCACCACTGGCCTAAAGTTTGTTTATCTAAAGGCATGATATCCAAAAACACTGGGCACTGTGTCTGTACCTAGGAGGAATGCCTTTCTCTGAGGTAGGGTGAACATTGGTGTGGTTGACATTCCTTTACAAATCTCATTGAAAAATTCATTGAGGTCTCTTACCATCGTTTTGACTGGACTCCAATGGAACTCACAGCAGTATAAGAAAATGGTTGAGACTCCTGAAGAAATAGAACATAGAACATAGAACATAGAAGAATACAGCGCAGTACAGGCCCTTCGGCCCTCGATGTTGCGCCGATCAAAGCCCACCTAACCTACACTAACCCACTATCCTCCATATACCTATCCAATGCCCGCTTAAATACCCATAAAGAGGGAGAGTCCACCACTGCTACTGGCAGGGCATTCCATGAACTTACGACTCGCTGAGTGAAGAACCTACCCCTAACATCAGTCCTATATCTACCCCCCCTTAATTTAAAGCTATGCCCCCTTGTAATAGCTGACTCCATACGTGGAAAAAGGTTCTCACTGTCAACCCTATCTAACCCCCTAATCATCTTGTACACCTCTATCAAGTCACCCCTAAACCTTCTTTTCTCCAATGAAAACAACCCCAAGTGCCTCAGCCTTTCCTCATAGGATCTTCCTACCATACCAGGCAACATCCTGGTAAACTTTCTCTGCACCCGTTCCAGTGCCTCTACATCCTTCCTATGGAGGTGTTCCAAAAAACAACTTGACTGTTTTTGTGTTGATGGTTGTATCTCCCAGGCACAATCACAATGAGTCCACACAGATCTCTGAACTCCTGCCCTCACACCCTCACTTTGTTTGAAAGAGTTCAGAAGCCTGCAGAAAATATTCACGCCCAAAAATCAAATGCTACTTCGCTTATCTTCCTTTTGGATTTGAAGTATTGATTTATTGTTGCAAAACAGACAGTTAGATCATGTCTTAAACATAAAAATAAGGAACTGCGGATGCTGGAAAACTGAAATGGAAACAGAAGTTGCTGGAGAAAATCAGCAGGTCTGACAGTATGTATGGAGAGAGAAACAGAGTTAATGTTTTGAGTGCAGTAGAATTAGAATTAGGTTTTATTGTTATGTGTACTCAAGTAAAGGGATACAGGAGTGCAGTGAAAAGTGTGCAATGTCTCAATTCATGGTGCCATCTTAGGTGTCCAGGTACAAAATCTTAAGTGAAAAGAAGGAAAAGAATTAAGCTGCACGATGGCTCAGTGGTTGGCACTGTGCCTTATAGCACCAGGGCCCCAGGTTTGATTCCAACCTCAGGCAACTGTCTGTGTGGAGTTTGCATATTCTCCCTGTGTCTGCGTGGATTTCCTCTGGGTGCTCTGGTTTCCTCCCACAGTCCAAAGATGTGCAGGTTAGGTGAATTGGCCATGCGAAATTGCCCATAGTGTTAGGTGCACCAGTCAGAGGGGAATGGGTCTGGGTGGGTTACTCTTCGGAGGGTCGGTGTGGACTGGTTGGGTTGAAGGGCCTGTTTCCATGCAGTAAGGAATCTAATAAATAAAATAAAAGTTTGACAATAGTATGACTGGAGAGCAGAGCAGCACTTTTTCCTACCTAGCAAAGTTATGAATATTTCAATATAGCTGGCACTCAGTACCAATTTCAATTTCATTTCAAAGAAAATGCAGAAGTGACATAATGCAAGAAATGACATTAAGCAGCACAACATCAATTTGAGCTTCAGGAAGGAGTTGGTATAGGACTTCGAAAAAAAAGTCCCAGAAACAAATATCACACCAGACACAATGATATTTGTGACTCGATATAGGAAGGAGGGCTTGGGCAGAATGTTTACTTATGGTGACCAGCTCACTATAGCTGGATAGTGGGAATTCAGCGATGAACAAATAGACTGGAAATTTTGTAGCATTACAGGATTATAGAATATTTACAGCAAGGAAGAAGGCCATTTGGCCGATCATATTGGTATGGATGTCCATTAGAACAACTCAGCAATTTCCACTCCTCTGTCATTTCCTCTTAGATTTCCAAATCTTACATCTGCAGACAACGATCAGAATCCCTTTTGAACATTACAATTAAATTTGCCTTCACTGAGCTCAGTGATTACTTCTCATCTTTCGGCGGCAAGGAATATTGTTCAACAGCTCAGAGTGAAGTCATAGAGGTCTACTGCATGGAAACACGCCCTTCGGCCCAACTTACCTGTGCCGCCCCAGTTTTCACATTAAACTAGCTCCATTTGCCTACATTTCGCCCCTATCCCTCCATACCTATCCCATCCATGTACCTGACAAAATGTTTGTCAAATGACAAAGTTGCTCATTCCAGACACTCACCACCCTCTGTGTGAAAAGATTGCCCCTCTGGACCCCTGTGTATCTCTCTCCTCTCACCTTAAACCTCTGCCCTCTAGCTTGGGACTCCTCTATCCTAGGGAAAAGCTGTTGGCTATCTACCTCTCATGATTTTATAGACCTCTATAAGGTCACCCCCCAGTCATCTACACACCAGGGAAAGAAGTTACAGCCTATCCAACCTCCCCTTCTAACTCAAACCTTCCAATCCAGATAATAACCTAGCAAATCCTTTCTGCACTCTTTCTAGCTTAGTAATATCTATAGTAGGACAACCAGAACTGGTCGCAGTACTCCAAATGTGGCCGCACCAACGTATTCAGTGGAGGCCATGGTAAAATAGATGGTATGTAACGTGGAAGAAATGGATTAAATGGGATAAATGGCCTTGCATCGTTCCACTCTGTTCTGTAATCTTCCCAATCACTCTTGTTGTCTTTTAATATTGTCCATGGTCAAAATGTTAATTCATGTTTCATTAATTCAGGACGACGTTGAGAACAAATGTGTCTGCGCTTGTGACCAAGCAGCTTGAGTGTGGAATTGGAACTAACATTCGACATAATGCTGTTGAGGATAGATATTTTTACTATGTGTGTTTAAACTGAAGCTTTGATAAAATGCAATTTATGCTGGTGTCTTCATATTAAAAGTATGCTTACTGTAATATAGCCACATCGTCATTTAGTGTACCCTTGAGATTTCATTTTTAATTAGGTATCAGATCACACTGTTTTCAGCATGATACTACGTCCACTTTGGCACAACAACAGCTGAGGTAGTTACTCAATAGCATGAAAATCCTATTTAATTAAATTCATGGAAATGATCGGAACAATTGGTAAGATCTAGGATACAAGCCGTTTTATTGAGAGCCTCAATTAATTTGTTGACATTGGCTGGTTAATAAATTCAAGTACTTCTCAACAAGATGCTATCGAGAATCACAGCGATGCCTTGATCCAAGGCAGCAAGGGAGTGCAGTGATTGTGTAGCAACAGATCCACAGTTAACCTCTTTAAATTGCTGGTGATTAGATCATTTGATGAATCAGTTTATGGCACAGGGTAATTTAATTGCAATTAAGGACAAAACAAGAAATTGAGTGAATGTAATTGTCAATAAAATACATTTTTCCCTTTTAGATGTTAATAATTGTTTCTTTAGCTTCCATGATTTGGAGATGCTGGTATTGGGCTGGGGTGTACAAAGTTACAAATCATACAACACCAAGTTATAATCCAACAGGTTTAATTGGAAGCACTAGCTTTCGGAGCGCCGTTCCTTCATCACCTGGTGTTGTGTGATTTGTAACTACTTTAGCTCCAGTATGCTCAAGATCTCTTTTTTTGTTAGAACATAGAACATAGAAACATACAACAAGGAACAGGCCTTTTAGCCCATGATGTTGTGCCGAGGATTAATCCTAATGTAAAATATAATAACCGAACCTACGCACCCCTCAATTCACTTGAGTTGCTTAAATGTCCCTAATGTTTCTGCTTCCAACGCCACCACTGTTGGCAACGCATTCCATGCATTCACAACTCTCTGTGTAAAGAACCTATCTCTGACGTCTCCTCTATACCTTCCTCCTAATATCTTAAAATATGACCCCTCGTGCCAGTCAGTCCTGCCCTGAGGAAATGTCTCTGGCTATTGACTCTATCTATGCCTCTCATTATCTCGTATAACTCAATCAGGTCACCTCTTTTCCTCCTTCTCTCCAGAGAGAAAACTCCAAGCTTAGTCAACCTCTCTTCAAAACACAAACCCTCTAGTCCAGGCACCATCCTGGCAACAGCACCCTGTTATGCTAGAGTTTTTTTGACATCAGATTTTAAGATGACATATATTCAATGACGGGGATTGCAAGGGTAGAAATTAGCATGGATTACATTAAAGGTGCTATGTGAATATAAGTTGGTTTTGTAACACTGGGAGACCATGATCTCATCGGTCCTCTTTTGGACTTCACATTGGATAGGTCATTCTGTTCACTTTGATAGAGTTGGTTATCAAGTATAGGTAAAATATTAGCTGAGGCCTCTTGTGATACAGTCATAATGTCCCTACCTCTGAGACAGGAGACATCAGTTTAATTTCAATCTGCTCCTGAGGTGCATCATAGCACATGCTACAGGAAGGATGTTGCTGGGACTGGAGGGTTGGAGCTACAGGGAAAGTCTGAATAGATTGGGTCTATTGTCCCTGGAGCACTGGAGGATTGAGGGATGACCTTGTACAGGCTGATAAAATCTTGAGGGGCATGGATAGGGTAAATAGCCAAGGTATTTTCTCCAGGGTAGGGGAGTCCAAAACTAGAGGGCATAGGTTTAAGGTGAGGGGGAAAGATATAAATAGACCTAAGGGTCAATGTTTTCACACAGAGGATGGTGCGTGTATGGAATGAGCTGCCAGAGGAAGTGGTGGAGGCTAGTACAATTGCAACATTTAAAAGGCATCTGGATGGGTACATGAATCAGAAAGATTCAGAGGGATTTTGGCCAAATACTGGCAAACAGGACTAGAGTAATTCAGGATATCTGGTCGGTGTGGACAAGTTGGACTGAAGGCTCAATTTCTGTGCTGTACATCTCTATGATTCAACTACATAAATTAAAAGCATTTATAAAATGTATTGAGTCTCTACCCTACTTCCTCCTCTTGAAGTGGGAATTTTTCCCATTTTGTTGAACTGGCTCAGCTTATTTTTTGAGGGGAGCAGTTGTCCTCCTATGGGATTTCCCCAAGTTGCCCGCTCTAACGTCACTGCCGAGATGGCTTCAAATTGAATTTTACAACATTTTTCCAAGGTTTCCTCTTCTGCTAATGGAAAAATCAGGAGAACCCATCACTTCCTCCCACTCAACTCTCCAGCAGTTCATAGAATCCTGACAGTGTGGAAACAGGCTATTCGGCCCATTGTATCCATACCAACCCTCCAATGTGCATCCCACACAAGCCCATCCCCTACCCTATCCCTGTAACCCTGAATTGCTCATGGCTAACTCACCTAGCCTGCACATCCGTGAACACTGTTGGCACTTTAGCACAGCCAATCCTAACCTACACATTTTTTGACTATGAGAGGACACCAGAGCACCTGGAGAAAACATATGCAGATACAGGGACAATGTGAAAACTCCACACAGTCACCTGAGGGTGAATTCAAAAGCGGGTTTCTGGCATTGTGAGGCAGCAGTGCTAACCACTGAGCCACCATGCTGCTCCATTATACCTAGGAATCCAGTTTATTCCTAATTTACAACAGTTAAAGTTGCAAGCTCACCATCAAACCAGCAGACAAGGGGGGGGCACTGTGGTAGTTTGGTGCACCAACTTCTACACTGCTGAAACCAGGCGCCAACTCGCAGACACCTCCTCCTACTATCCCCTGGACCATGACCTCACCTCCCATCACCAAACCATCATCTCCCAAACCATCCACAACCTCATCACCTCAGGGGATCTCCCATCCACAGACTCCAACCTCATCATTCAGGAACCTCGCACAACCTGGTTCCACCTCTTACCCAAAATTCACAAACCTGATTGCCTCAGTCAACCCATCATCTCAGCCTGCTCCTGCCCCACCGAACATATCTCCGCATACCTTCACACTGTCCTGTTCCCCTTAGTCCACGATATCCCCACATACAATTGGGACACCACCTATGCCCTCCACCTCCTCCATGACTTTTGGTTCCACAACCCCCAACGCCTTATCTTCACCATGGACATCTAATCCCTATACACATCCATCTGCCATGACTAAGGCCTCCAAGCCCTCTGCTTCTTCCTCTCCCACCAACCCAACGAGTCCCTTTCCATAGACGCACTCATTCGATTGGCTGATTTGGTCCTGAATGTCAACAATTTCTCCTTCGTATCCTCCCACATCCAAACAAATATTTCTGATGAAGAGCTTATGTTCGAAACATCAGTCATAGCAATTATAGACAATAGAGACAATAGAGACAATAGAGACAATAGAGACAATAGAGGCAATAGAGACAATAGACAATAGAGACAATAGACAATAGACAATAGAGACAATAGACAATAGAGACAATAGAGACAATAGACAATAGAGAATAGACAATAGAGACAATAGAGAATAGATGCAGGAGTAGGCCATTCAGCCCTTCGAGCCTGCACCGCCATTCAATATGATCATGGCTGATCATTCCCAATCAGTATCCAGTTCCAGCCTTATCTCCATAACCCTTGACTCCACTATCTTTAAGAGCTCTATCCAATTCTTTCTTAAATGAATCCAGAGACTGGGCCTCCACTGCCCTCTGGGGCAGAGCATTCCACACAGCCACCACTCTCTGGGTGAAGTAGTTTCTCCTCATCTCTGTCCTAAATGGTCTACCCCGTATTTTTAAGTTGTGTCCTCTGGTTCGGCACTCCCCCATCAGCGGAAATATGTTTCCTCCTGCCAGAGTGTCCAATCCTTTCATAATCCTATACGTTTCAATCAGATCCCCTCTCAGTCTTCTAAACTCAAGGGTATACAAGCCCAGTCGCTTCAGTCTTTCCGTGTAAGGCAATCCTGCCATTCCAGGAATTGACCTTGTGAACCTACGCTGCACTCCCTCAATAGCCAGAATGTCTTTCCTCAAATTTGGAGACCAGAACTGTACATAGTACTCCAGGTGTGGTCTCACCAGGGCCCTGTACAGCTACAGAAGCACCTCTTTGCTTCTATACTCAATCCCTCTTGTTATGAAGGCCAGCATACTATTAGCCTTCTTCACGACCTGCTGAACCTGCATGCTTGCCTTCATTGACTGGTGGACAAGAACACCCAGATCTCTCTGAACAGCCCCTTTACCTAATTTGATACCATTGAGGTAGTAATCTGCCTTTCTGTTCTTGCCACCAAAGTGGATAACCATACATTTATCCACATTAAACTGCATCTGCCATGCATCTGCCCACTCACCCAATTTGTCCAGGTCACCCTGTAATCTCCTAACATCCTCATCACATTTCACCCTCCCACCCAGCTTTGTATCATCAGCAAATTTGCTAATGTTATCGCTGATACCATCTTCTATATCATTTACATATATTGTAAAAAGCTGCGGTCCCAGCACGGATCCCTGCGGTACCCCACTGGTCACTGCCTGCCATTCCGAAATGGAGCCGTTAATCACTACCCTTTGTTTCCTATTAGCCAACCAATTCTCTATCCAATCTAGTACTTTGCCCCCAATACCGTGCGCCCTAATTTTACTCACTAACCTCTTGTGTGGGACTTTATCAAAAGCTTTCTGAAAGTCCAGGTACACTACATCCACTGGATCTCCCTCGTCCATCTTCCGAGTTACATCCTCAAAAAATTCAAGAAGATTAGTCAAGCATGATTTCCCCTTCATAAATCCATGCTGACTCTGTCCTATCCTGTTACTATTATCCAGATGTGCCGTAATTTCATCCTTTATAATAGACTCCAGCATCTTTCCCACCACTGAGGTCAGACTAACTGGTCTATAATTTCCTGCTTTCTCCCGCCCACCCTTCTTAAAAAGTGGCACATCATTAGCCGCCCTCCAATCCTCAGGAACCGACCCCGATTCTATTGAACTCTGGAAAATAATCACCAGCGCATCCACGATTTCCCGAGCCACCTCCTTCAGTACCCTGGGATGCAGGCCATCAGGTCCCGGAGACTTATCAACCTTCAGACCTAACAGTCTCTCCAACACCAAATCCTGGCAAATATAAATTCCCTTAAGTTCAGGTCCTTCAGCCACTGTTACCTCAGGGAGATTGCTTGTGTCTTCCCCAGTGAACACAGATCTGAAGTACCCATTTAATTCCTCTGCCATTTCTTTGTTCCCAGTAATATATTCCCCTGTTTCTGTCTTCAAGGGCCCAATTTTTGTCCTAACCATTTTTTTGCCTTGGACATACCTAAAAAAGCTTTTACTATCCTCCTTTATATTCTTGGCCAGTTTACCTTCGTACCTCATTTTTTCTCTCCGTATTTCCTTCTTACTAATCCTCTGTTGTTCTTTAAAAGCTTCCCAGTCCTCAGTTTTCCCACTTATCTTCGCTAAGTTATACTTTTTCTCTTTTAACTTTATATGTTTCTTTACTTCCCTCGTCAGCCACGGCCGCCCATGTCTCCTCCTGGGATCTTTCTTCCTTTTAGGAATGAACTGATCCTGCAACTTCTGCATTATACACAGAAATATCTGCCATTGTTCCTCCACGGTCTTCCCTGTTAAGGTATTGCACCATTGAACTTTGGCCAGTTGCTCCCTCATAGCTCCATATTTCCCTTTATTCAACTGAAATATTGTCACTTCCGATTGTACCCATTCCCTCTCAAATTGCAGATTGAAGCTTATTGTATTATGGTCACTACTTCCCAATGGCTCCTTCACTTCGAGATCACTGACCAATTCTGGCTCGTTACACAATACCAGATCCAGAATCGCCTTATCCCTGGTCGGCTCCAGCACCAGCTGCTCTAAAAATCCATCTCTGAGGCACTCCACAAAGTCTCTTTCTTGAGGCCCGATACCATCCTGATTCTCCCAGTCTACCTGCATGTTAAAATCCCCCATAACAACTGTAGTAACATCTTTGCGACAAGCCAATTTCAGCTCCTGATTCAACTTACATCCGACATCCAGACTACTGTTTGGGGGCCTGTAGATGACTCCCATGAGGGTCTTTTTACCCTTAGTGTTTTGAAGCTCTATCCACACTGACTCTACATCCCCTGACTCTAGGTCCCCCCGCGCAAGGGACTGAATATCCTCCCTTACCAACAAGGCCACCCCACCCCCTCTGCCCATCAGTCTGTCCTTACGATAGCACGTGTAGCCTTGAATATTCATTTCCCAGGCCTTGTCCCCTTGAAGCCACGTCTCAGTTATCCCCACAATATCATATCTGCCAATTTCCAAAAGAGCCTCAAGCTCATCCACCTTGTGTCTAATGCTTCGTGCATTCATATATAGAATTTTTAATTTGTTACTGCTCTCACCCTTCCCCTCAACCCTTACTTCACTCAACTTTACAGCATGATGCCTTTTCCAGTTTTCTGCCTCCTTGATACAGTTGTCTTTCTTGACTTCTCTTGTTCTAACTACCCCTTCAATTTCCTTTTTAAACATCCAGCTTGTCCCCTCCCCCCTGCTACTTAGTTTAAATGTAGCGGTGTTGCAGCAGAAAACCTGCCTGCCAGAATGCTGATCCCTGATCTATTAAGGTGCAAGCCGTCTCTCTTGTAGAATTTATGGTTACCATAAAATATACCCCAGTGATCCAAGAACTTGAAACCTTGCTTCCTGCACCAGTTCCCCAACCACACGTTCAAGTCCATTATCTCCCGGTTTCTGGCCACACTAGCCCGAGGAACTGGAAGCAAACTGGAGATAACCACCTTGGACGTCCTGATTTTTAGCCTTCTTCCTAGTTCTCCGAAGTCTCGCTGTAGTATGTTCCTCCTCTTCTTCCCGACATCATTTGTGCCGACGTGTACCACCACCTCGGGCTCTTCACCCTCGTCCTTGAGGATGTCCTGCACTCTGTCCGTGATGTCTTTCACTCTAGCACCAGGAAGGCAACACACCATCCTTAAATCCCGTCTGCTGCCACAAAAACCCCGGTCAGTTCCTCTCACGATGGAGTCCCCTATTACCACGGCTCTGTGCGATGTCCGACTCTTCCGCTCTGCTTCTGCGGCAACTTTTGATTGACAAACATGGCCGCCTTGCGAACTGGCAGTGTCATCAGACTCTACTGTGTCCAAAAGCTTCAACTTGTTCCTGACAGGTACAAATTACAGAAACATGGCTCAGGGATGGGCAGGACTGGCAGCTGAATGTTCCAGGATACAAATGCTACAGGAAGGATAGAAAGGGAGGCAAGAGAGGAGGGAAGAGCGGCGTTTTTGATAAGGGATAGCATTACAGCTGTACTGAGGGAGGATATTCCTGGGAATACATCCAGAGAAGTTATTTGGGTGGAACTGAGAAATAAGAAAGGGTTGATTAACTTATTGGGATTGTATTATAGACCCCCTAACAGTCAGAGGGAAATTGAGAAACAAACTTGTAAGGAAATTTCAGCTATCTGTAAGAATAATACGTTGGTTTTCGTAGGGGGTTTTAACTTTCCAAACATAGACTGGGACTGCCATAGTGTTAAGAGTTTAGATGGAGAGGAATTTATTAAGTGTGTACAAGACAATTTTCTGATTCAATATGTGGATGTACCTACTAGAGAAGGTGCAAAACTTGACCTACTTTTGGGAAATAAGGCAGGGCAGGTGACTAAGGTGTCAGTGGGGGAGCACTTCGGGGCCAGCGACCATAATTCTATTAGATTTAAAATAGTGATTGAAAAGGATAGACCAGATCTTAAAGGTGAAGTTCTAAATTGGAGAAAGGCCAATTTTGACGGTATTAGGTAAGAACATTCGAAAGATGATTGGGGGCAGATGTTTGTAGGTAAAGGGATGGCTGGAAAATGGGAAGCCTTCAGAAATGAGATAACAAGGGTCCAGAGAAAGTATATTCCTGTCAGGGTGAAAGGAAAGGCTGGTAGGTATAGGGAATGCTGGATGACCAAAGAAATTGAGGGTTTGGTTCAGAAAAAAAGGAAGCATATGTCGGGTATAGACAGGATAGATCGAGTGAATCCTTAGAAGAGTATAAAGGAGTATACTTAAGAGGGAAATCAGGAGGGCAAAAAGGGGACATGAGATAGCTTTGGCAAATAGAATTAAGGAGAATCCAAAGGGTTTTCAAATACATTAAGGACAAAAGGGTAACGAGGGAGAGAATAGGGCCCCTCAAAGATCAGCAAGGCGGCCTTTGTATGGAGCCGCAGAAAATGGGGGAGATACTAAATGAATATTTTGAATCCGTATTTACTATGGAAAAGGATATGGAAGATATAGACTGTAGGGAAATAGATGGTGACATCTTGCAAAATGTCCACATTACAGAGGAGGAAGTGCTGGATGTCTTGAAATGCATAAAGGTGGATAAATCCCCAGGACCTGATCAGGTGTACCCTAGAACTCTGTGGGAAGCTAGAGAAGTGATTGCTGGGCATCTTACTGAGATATTTGTATCATTAATAGTCACAGGTGAGGTGCCAGAAGATTGGAGGGTGGCTAACATGGTGCCATTGTTTAAGAAGCGTGGTAAGGACAAGCCAGGGAACTATAGACCGGTGAGCCTGATGTCAGTGGTGGGCAAGTTGTTGGAAGGAATCCTGAGGGAGAGGATGTACATGTATTTGGAAAGGCAAGGACTGATTCGGGATAGTCAACATGGCTTTGTGCATGGGAAATCATGTCTCACAAACTTGATTGACTTTTTTGATGAAGTGACAAAGAGGATTGATGAGAGCAGAGTGGTAGATGTGATCTAGATCTAGATCTAGATCAGAGTGGTGCTGGAGAAGTACAGCAGGTCAGGCAGCATCCGAGGAGCAGGAAATCAACGTCTTGGGCAAAGGCCCTTCATCAGGAATAGAGGCAGGAAGCCTCCAGAGTAAAGAGATAGTGATCTATATGGACTTCAGTAAGGCATTCGACAACGTTCCCCTTGGGAGACTGGTAAGCAAGGTGAGATCTCACAGAATACAGGGAGAACTAGCCATTTGGATACAGAACTGGCTCAAATGTAGAAGACAGAGGGTGGTGGTGGAGGGTTGTTTTTCAGACTGGAGGCCTGTGACCAGTGGAGTGCCACAAGGAGCGGTGCTGGGTCCATTTTGTCATTTATATAAATGATTTGGATGCGAGCATAAGAGCTACAGTTAGTAAGTTTGCAGATGACACCAAAATTAGAGGTGTGGTGGACAGTGAAGAAAGTTACCTCAGATTTCAGCAGGATCTTGATCAAATGGGCCAATGGGCTGAGAAGTGGCAGATGGAGTTTAATTCAAATAAATGCCAGGTGCTGCATTTTGGGAAAGCAACTCTTAGCAGGACTTATACACTTTATGGTAAGGTCCTAGGGAGTGTTGCTGAACAAAGAGACCTTGGAGTGCAGGTTCACAGCTCCTTGAAAGTGGAGTCGCAGGTAGATGGGATAGTGAAGAAGGTGTTTGGTATGCTTTCCTTTATCGGTCAGAGAATTGAGTACAGGAGTTGGGAGGTCATGTTGTGGCTGTACAGGTTATTGGTTAGGCCACTGTTGGAATATTGCATGCAATTCTGGTCTCCTTCCTATCGAAAAGATGTTGTGAAACTCGAAAGTGTTCAGAAAAGATTTAGAAGGATATTGCCAGGGTTGGAGGGTTTGAGCTATCGGGAGAGGCTGAACAGGCTGGGGCTGTTTTCTTTGGAGCGTCAGAGGCTGAGGGGTGACCTTATAGAGGTTTATAAACTTATGAGGGGCATGGATAGGATAAATAGACAAGGTTTTTTCACTGGGGTCGGGGAGTCCAGAACTAGAGGGCATAGGTTTAGGGTGAGAGGGGAAAGATATAAAAGAGACCTGAGGGGCAACTTTTTCACACAGAGGGTGGTAGGTGTATGGACTGAGCTGCCAGAGGAAGTGGTGGAGGCTGGTACAATTGCAACATTTAAAAGGCATTTGGATGGGTATATGGATAGGAAGGGTTTGGAGGGATATGGGCCGGGTGCTGACAAGTGGGACTAGATTGGGTTGGGATATCTGTTTGGCATGGATGGGTTGGACCGAAGGGTCTGCTTCCATGCTGTACATCTCTATGATTCTATGACTCTCTTGATCCTTGGATGCTGCCTGATCCACTGTGCTTTTCCAGCACCACTCTTTTTGATTCTGATCTCCAGCATCTGCAGTGCTCCCTTTCTCCCAGTTAAGGTTGCTAACTAACCTTAAACACATAGTCTTAATCACTGAGCCACCATGCCATCCCCTAGTAGAAAATGAGGTGTTGTTCTTCCAGTTTGTGCCGATCTTCGCTGGAGCACTGCAACTAGCCCAAGACAGAGATGTTGCCCAGGGAACAGGTTGGTATGATGGAGTGGCAGGTTAGTGGAATAGGCTCAGGATCTTTTTTCTTATGCACTCATGGGATGTTGGCCTCGCTGGCTGGGCCAGCATTAATTGCCCATCCTTAGTTAGCCCTTGAGAAGGTCGGGGTAAGCTGCCTTCTCAAACTGCTGCGGTCCATGTGCTGTAGGTAGTCCCACAATGCACTTAGAGAGGGAATTCCAGGATTCCAATCCTGCGGCACTGAAGGAACGACAATGTACTTCCAAGTCAAAATGGTGAGTGGCTTGAAGGGAATCTTGCAGCTGGTGGTGTTCCAATGTAGCTGCTGCCCTTGTCCTTCAAGATGGAAGTGATCATGGGTTTGGAAGGTGCTGTCTGAGGATCTTTAGCGACTTTCTACAGGGCACCATGTAGAGGGTACACACTGCTGCTACTGAGCATAGATGGCAGAGGGTGTGGATGTTTGTGGATGTGGTGCCAGTCAAGTGGGCAGCTTTGTCCAGGATGGTATCAAGTTTCTTGAGTGTTGTTGGAACTGCACCCACCCACGCAAGTGGGGAATATTCCATCATACTCCTGACTTGTGCCTAGTCAGTGGTGGACAGGCTCTGGAAGGGTCAGGGGGTGTGTTACTCACCACAGTCTAGTTCCTAGTCTCTGATCTGGTCTTGCAGTGCGGTGAGTCCAGTTAAGTTTCTGAACAACGCTAACCACCCGGATTCTGATAGTGAGGGGTGGGGGGGAAATGGGGGGGGGTGGGGGGGGGTGGGGGGGGGGGCGCGGGGGTCCATGGTTCAGTGATGGTGCAGCATTGAACATCAAAGGCGGTAGTTAGATTGTCTGTTATTGGAGATGGTCTTTTACCTGGCATCTGTGGGCTGAATGCTATGGACAGAATGCTGGTATTCAACAAAACAGTCACCACAGTTTCATTCCCCCGCCAATTTATAGGAGACCACATTGTGAGCAGCAAATACAGTAGACCAGATTGAGTGAAGTGGAGGTGTGTGTCTGGAGACTTGGGTATTGAGGAGGGAGGAAAGAAATGGGGAAATGTTGCACCTTCTGTGATTGCATGGGTACAAGCCATCTGGAAGTGGAAGAGGAGACAATATTCAGTCTGTAGCAGTCACTAATCTGTTAATGGACAACTGTGTCAGGGTGGATAACCAAAACCCTTCCTTTTGGTGTTGTTGCCCTATTGACAGCTGAGGATATTGGATTAGCTTTGAAGGTGTCACCCAATAGCCAGCATGTGTTTGGATCTCTTCTGTGCCTGTCCCTTAACATAATCATACACCCCCTGATATTTTCAGGAATTGATGTTCACCCCAATAATCTCTACTGGATCCAGCCCACTGCCTTGTAGATTGGTCCTGTCAGTTGAGGTCCTATTGGAATGCCATGTACTGTTCACATGCAGTGCCCTGGAGTCAGTTCATGACATTACCCTGCTTGGTCCAAAAGACTGCCTGGGGTTGAATGGTTCTGCTTTGCTTATGTGTGCCTGTTAACCTATCTCTGCACATGGTGCTTGACTGCTTATGCCTGGATGTGGACGCAG
The DNA here is from genome assembly GCF_047496795.1 of Chiloscyllium punctatum. NCBI lineage: Eukaryota > Metazoa > Chordata > Chondrichthyes > Orectolobiformes > Hemiscylliidae > Chiloscyllium > Chiloscyllium punctatum. The sequence continues at coordinate 102,862,874 of NC_092749.1, read as the reverse complement.
AGTGAATGGATACCGTGGATAAAGATGGAAACCGAGCCTGAGTGGAGATATTTCATGGTTACAGAGGTATTTCAGAACTCTTGTGAACAAACTTGTTGCAGACTTAGAAACAAGTATCACCTCTGCACGGCTCTGAGATATAACACACATAGGCTACCATTATAGAATGGTTGAAGAAATTTGTCTGCTGCTGTCCCTATTCCAGATTATGTCTGTTAATACTTAATATCCAATTTGGAATCTTAGTGTAGAGGAATTAATAATGTGATTATTTGACCTGTAGGCATGATGCTGAGTTCCACAGTATTCTGTATTTATCCCCTTCATTTGTCCATCACACTGGAATGACTCCAGTCCTTGGCTGAATATTATTCCTCTTGAAAACCCTTTCAAATTCGGCCATCATGACAAAGCCGTTGCAACGAAAGATAGGTGATAGCATCCCTCCCCTTCCTGACCTGAATGGAGTCTGTGTGTTTAATATCAAATGTCTTATCTCATTTCAAATAACATTTCAATGTTGTTGATTGGTATAGTTCACTTCAATAGTTACAAACGTACCGTAATCCCAAAATGGATCAACAAAGTGGGTATACAGCACAGCGCTGAAGAAGAACAGAGACACTGTTTTTTCTGCTTCCACCTTGACTTGCTAAGTCTTTGTTGAGGGCAGTAAAGAGTTAACCTCATTGCTATGGGTTTGGAGTCACACATAGACCACAGTATGGATGGGAGATTCCCTTCCCTAATGTACTTCAATCATCCAGATGCATTTTTGCAACAATCACTGATGGTCATCACACTTTAATTCAAGATTTAGTTCTTGAATTTTAAATTCTAACAGTTGCTGTGACAGGATTTGATGCAACATCCCCTGAATATCAGCCTGATTATTTAAATTACTGGTCCAATGATAATAACACTATTCTATTGAAATGATACTTGTGTGTCATCTTAACATGATGCAAATGAAGTATATGGTTTCCAAAGATCTCCGATGGAGTTGCTTACCATGAAATAAACATAGAGCTATCTGCAGATACAGCCTGTGCCTTGAGTACTACACTGCAGAGGGCCTGAGGCCTGTAGGTTATTTGACAATATCTGGGCACTTGACTCATTTGTATATTGAGCTCTTAAAAGGACATCACTTCAAAGATGATAACACAATAGCCACCACCTCCCCAGCAAGGAGTAGGACTACAGAAAAATAAACATGGTGGCTCACTGGTTAGCGCTGCTGCCTCACAGCTCCAGGGATCCAGGTTCGATTCCAACCTCGGGCGACTGTCTGTGTGGAGTTTGCACATTCTCTCAGTACTTGCATGGGTTTCCTCTGGTTTCCTCCACAAACACAAGGATGTGCAGGATTGGCCATGCTAAATTGCCCACAGTGTTTTGGGATGTGTAGATTAGGTGCATTAGTCATGGATAAATGTAGAGTAATTTGGGTATCCCACCCAAATACCCTTCAGAGGGTCGATATGGATTTGTTGGGCAAAGGGGCCTGTTTCCACAATGTAGGGATTCTATTCTAAAGACAGAGAGAGTGGCAAAGTTACAGAAATACAAGGAGGGGAACAGAAGAAACAACCAAGAATAACACCAAAAAAAAAGGGAAAGCAGCACATATTCACAAATATCAAAAGAATGGTTCTTGTATTCTCCCACATTGCAACATGCGACATGCAATTATTGGGATGGCAATGTCATCTGCAGCAATGGTGGCCCTCGCTCAATCAAAGTTCACTATGAACAAGGCAAATTGTACCAATGAAGAAATGCAGTCTCAGTGTTGGATCCCCGATTACTACCCTTGTGTTCCTATCACTCAGATTCCAAAATATCAGCCTTCGGGAATTCACCTGTGGAAAACAACAGTTTCCTTGCATGTTTATGCAAATTCTACAAAATGAAGAATTAACCTAATTGAGCAAATTAATTGTAGATTTAATAAAAGTTCATCTATCAATGGGGTTCATTCATTAAAATTAAACCTCACACACACCCTCTGTTGGAAAAATTAGGAATACAGAACAATTTATATTTGTATAGCACCTTCAATGTGATCAAACTAGGGTGACAGGGATTAAATAAAAATATGACTTCAGGCTACATAAGGAGTAATTATGTCCAGATATCCTAAAGAGATAGCCAAAGAGAAGGGAGCACGTTGGAGTGATTTAAGGAGGGGATTCAAGACCCTATTGCTGAGGCAGCTGAAACAATGGCAATTAGTGGTCATAGAATCCCTACAATGTGGATAGAGACCATTTGGCCCATCAAGTCGCCACTGACCCTTCAGGAGCATCCCACCCAGACTCAGACCCCCACCCCATTCCCATAACCCCACATTCACCGTGACTAACCCACCTAGCCTACACATCTCTGACACTATGGGCAATTTAGCACGGCCAGTCCACCCTAATCTGCACGTCTTTGGACTGTGGGAGGAAACCAGAGCACCTGGAGGAAATCCACGCTGAAACGGGGAAAATGTGCAAACTCCATAGGGGCAGTCACCCACATGCGACCTGACAGAAGCACACTGTCATACACCATCAGCAGGTTCTGGTCAATCAAATCTCACAGAAATGAATATAACTTGGCCAGTAAGCTATCACTTAGAGTCATAGAGTCATAGAGATGTACAGCACAAAAACAGACCCTTCAGTCCAATTTGTCCATGCTGAACAGATATCGCAACCCAACCTAGTTCCATCTGCCAGCACCTGGCCCATATTCCCCAAACCCTTCCTATTCATATACCCATCCAGATGCCTTTTAAATGTTGCAATTGTATCAGCCTCCACCACTTCCTCTGGCAGCTCATTCCATACACACACCACCCTCTGTGTGAAAAAGTTGTCCCTTATGTCTCTTTTATATCTTTCCCCTCTCACCAGAAACCTATGCTGTCTAGTTCTGGACTCCCCCACTCCAAGGAAAAGACTTTGTCTATTAATTCTGTGAGTTTGACACATCTCGAAGGACTCGAGGGCCTTAGTCAGCTCAAAGAGGGATAATGGCTGGTCCAACCTCTCCTACGTGTTGCTGTCCAAGAATCTCCATGATAGAGGATAGGAGCGATCAAAAGGTCGTGCTATCTGTCAACTTTTAGACTAGGTTACTTACAGTGTGGAAACAGGCCCTTCGGCCCAACAAGTCCACACCGACCCACAACCCACCCTCCTACATTTACCCCTTCACCTAACACTTGGGGCAATTTAGCATGGCCAATTCATCTAACCTGCACATTTTTGGACTGTGGGAGGAAACCGGAGCAAACCCGCACAGACACGGGGAGAATGTGCAAACTCCACACAGAGAGTCACCTGAGGCGGGAATTGAACCCAGGTCTCTGGCGCTGTGAGGCAGCAGTACATTTTTTTTATTTCAAAATATACTTTATTCATGTAAATAAATCTCTGGTACTTGTACAATTTTCCATGTTGTTCATAGTTATATACATTGCATGTCTTAACATTACAAAAGAACAAATTGAATTAATCGATTTCACAGTTATCCTATTAACAGTTACCTTTATTAACTATCCAGTCTCTTGGGCCCGGGTGTCCTTGGAGAAGGAGCACGCGGTGTCCACCAACACCCTGGAGTTGTGACTGGCCACTTGAGTTAAAAAAAATATAACCAGGAGATTTAGAATCTCCTCAGTTTAGGGAACCAACTCTCAAAAAAGTATAAGCAGGTGATTAAAATCTCCTTAGTTGAGGACTGACTCCAATCTGGCTGGTCACAGCCAGTGTACTGTGCACTTGTAAATAAACGGTGACTTGGTGACAGAACACCGATCCCTGTGCAGTTATTTCAGTTACCATTGACCAGAAGAAAAAAGTCCAGTCTCTTGGTATTTGAATGTGGCTTCAGCAGAAGCCACCTACTGAGTGGGTGCCCTGTTATATGAAAGCAAATGAAACTTCTTTAACCCCCAGTTTATGGGGTTACCATTGTCCATTTGACTGTCCTGTCTCTGGGGTGGCTGTCTACATCCCCAAGGTAAGCACGAACTGCTGGACCTTCGCTGGGCTGAGGTAGCTATCCAGCTCCTCACTGGGGTCATTTACCCGCTCTGGTGTCATTGAGCCAAGGCAAGGGTCCTCACTGTCCAGTTCTGTGTCTGACAATGGGACTGTCAGAGGATCACAGCTCTCGGTTGCCTGTAGTTGTGGGGCAGTGGGTACCTCTTGGTTCTCACTGGGTGGAGGGTGGACTTCGGGGGTCCGTTGTTTCCTGGTTGGGAGGAAATGCCCTCCTCTTTACCGACGGCGCTCTGTCTCTTCTTCTGGTGGTGATGGCCTTCTTTGCGTCCATCTTCCCCCTCCGAAGAGCTGGCCGTCCCTCCCTCGTGCAGCTGTCTTTTCCCCCTTTGCTGGGAGGCTTTGGGGGCCTGGCAGCATTTCCTCTTCCTGTTTTTAACAGGTATCCATTCCTCCGCCTGCTTGATTACCTCCTCCTCCATTTCTTCCATCTGCTTGGCTAGAGCTAGGATCAGCTGCTGTGTCTCTCCGCTGGCTGCCGCCTCCTCCACTCCAGCCTGTTCTTCTTTCTGGGTGCCACCAGACTCCGTTTCCCTGCTCTCTGGGTGGACCTTACTGGTCTTTGGGGGTCCACGGCTCACATTGCCACCTCCCGCCATCGGTGCGTAAGTGGGGCCCCCCCCGTCTTGGGCAGGTCTTATACATGTGGCCCGCCTCTCCGCACAGGTTGCAGCTCTTTTCTTCCTGACAGTCCTTAGTCAAGTGACCCTCCTGTTTGCAGTTCCTGCAGATGGTCACTTTGCAATCCGCCGCCACGTGTCCCGACTTCCCGCAGGTTCGGCACACTTTCGGCTGCCCTGCATATGTCAGGTAGCCTCTGCTCCCTCCAATTGCGAAGCTCGAGGGTGGGTGGAGGATGTTCCCACTGTCATCGGCCCTCAGAGTTACCCTGACCTGCCGCTCACTGGTCCAGATCCCAAAGGGGTCGATCACATCAGTGGCTTCTCCCTCAACTTGGACGTACCTTCCCAGGAAGGTCAGGACATCAGCCGCTGGAACGTAAGGGTTGTACATATGGATTGTAACAGCCCGATTCCTCTGTGCAGGAAGCACACACAATGGGGTCGCTGACAAGATGGAAAACAGCGGCTCCCCTTCCTTCTCCTTGAAGACCTTCAGGAGCTGTTCGCACTGCTTCACGCTTCTGAAGGTCACATCGAAGTAGCCTGCCCCAGGGAAATCCTGCAGGCAGTACACGTCCACTGCAGCGAACCCACAGCATCCCAACAGTACCTTCTTAATAAACAGGGTGCGATTGAGTGGCGTACGATCCTCAATCTTCTTCACAGTCTCCCTGACTGTGTTCCGAACCCCCTGCCCAGGGCTGCGGGCAGCTGTCGAGGCCATAGCTCTGAGGTTGGCTGGTCCCTGAATTGGCGTTAGGCCGAAGCCAGTATGAAGATCCACCAAGCACAGGTCAGCACAACCAAACGATCCTCCAATGCCCAATCACGATCCAGCGATGATCTCTTCACTAGCTCAGATGACTTGCAACTCGACACCTGTCCTGATAAGAACAGACACTTGATCTTAGCCAGTTTACCCACAGTGCTTTTTTTTTATTTCAAAAATATACTTTATTCATAAATGATTTGATGGTCTGTACATTGGATCATGCCATACACATGTCCATATTTACAAACACAGATTCGACTTTATTCTTGTCCTTTACAATCCTGTGCATTTTTTCAATCTTGTATATATACATATATTTGGCTGAGGCATCAGCAGAGCCCAAAAAAACGTCTGTATGGGCCCCCTGTTCTTCTTTCGGCAGGCCGATCTTACACGGTGGTCTTTCCCCACCGCGCCTTGGCGGCAGCTGCCCCAAGCTTCAGCGCGTCCCTCAACACGTAGTCTTGGACCTTGGAATGTGCCAGTCTGCAACACTCGGTCGGGGTCAACTCCTTCAGCTGGAAGATCAACAGGTTTCGGACCGCCCAGAGAGCGTCCTTCACCGAGTTGATGATCCTCCAGGCGCAGTTAATGTTCGTCTCGGTGTGAGTCCCGGGGAACAGGCCGTAGAGCACGGAGTCCCGCGTCACGGCGTTGCTCGGGACGAACCTCGACAAGCACCACTGCATTCCTCTCCAGACTTCCTCTGCATAGGCACATTCCAGAAGGAGGTGTGTGACAGTCTCGTCCCCCCCGCAGCCACTTCGAGGGCAGCGTGCGGTGCGGCAGAGAGTCCGGGCGTGCATAAAGGATCTCACAGGCAGAGCCCTTCTCACCACCAGCCAAGCCACGTCTTGGTGCTTGTTGGAAAGTTCTGGCGATGAGGCATTCTGCCAAATGGCTTTGACAGTCTGCTCAGGGAACCGCTCGACAGGATCCGCCCTCTCCTTTTCCCGAAGGGTCTCAAGGACGCTACGTGCTGACCACTTCCTGATGGACTTGTGGTCAAAGGTGTTTTTCCTTATAAATTTCTCCACGAAGGACAGGTGATACGGAACGGTCCAACTACTCGGAGCGTTCCGCGGCAGCGAGGCCAGGCCCATCCTTCGCAACACCGGGGACAGGTAGAACCTCAGTACGTAGTGACACTTGGTGTTTGCGTACCGGGGATCCACGCACAGCTTGATGCAGCCGCACACAAAGGTGGCCATCAGGGTGAGGGTGGCATTGGGCGTGTTTTTTCCCCCATTGCACCGGTCTTTGTACATAGAGTCTCTTCGGACCCGGTCCATCTTTGATCTCCAAATGAATTGGAAGATGGCCCGGGTGACTGCGGCGGCACAGGTCCTGGGGATAGGCCAGACCTGTGCCACATATAGCAATACTGAGAGGACCTCACACCTGATGACCAGGTTTTTTCCCGCGATGGAGAGCGACCGTTGCCCCCATCTGCCTAGTTTCTGTCTCATCTTCCTGATCCGCTCCTCCCAGGTCTTGGCACACGCCCCAGCCCCCCCGAACCAAATACCCAGCACCTTCAGGTGGTCAGTCCTGACGGTGAAGGGGATAGAGGATTGGTCGGCCCAGTTCCCGAAGAGCATGGCCTCGCTCTTGCCTCGGTTTACCTTGGCCCCCGAGGCCCGTTCGAACTGGTCGCGGATGCACACGAGTCTGTGCACGGACAGCGGATCCGAGCAGAAAACAGCGACGTCATCCATGTACAGGGAGGCCTTAACCTGCAGGCCCCCGCTGCCAGGAATAGTCACCCCTCTCAGGCTCGCATCCTTCCTGATGGATTCGGCAAATGGCTCTATGCAACACACAAACAAGGCGGGTGAGAGGGGGCATCCCTGCCTGACTCCAGATCTTACAGGGAAGCTATCTGATTCCCACCCATTGATTGAGACTGCACTGACAATGTTGGTGTAGAGCAGTCTGATCCAATTTCCGATTCCCTCCCCAAAGCCCATTTTGGAGAGGACATCCCTCATATATGTATGCGATATCCTGTCAAAGGCTTTCTCCTGGTCCAGGCTGATGAGGCAGGTGTCCACCCCCCTGTCCTGCACGTAGGCGATCGTATCCCTGAGGAGTGCTAGACTCTCAGAGATCTTCCTGCCCGGTACAGCACAGGTTTGGTCCGGGTGGATCACCGATCCCAGAGCAGACCTGACCCGGTTGGCGATGACCTTTGACAAGATTTTGTAGTCTGCATTTAACAGTGAGATCGGTCTCCAATTTCTAATTTCCTCCCTCTCCCCCTTCCGCTTGTAGACGAGGGTGATGATGCCTTTCCTCATGGATTCACTCATGGTACCTGCCCGGAGCATACTGACATACACCTCCAGCAGGTCCTGGCCGATCAAGTCCCAAAGAGCGGAATAAACCTCGACCGGTAAGCCGTCGCTTCCGGGAGTTTTATTCTTTTCGAAGGACTCGAGGGCCTTGGTCAGTTAATCCAGAGATAGCGGCTGGTCCAGCCTCTCTCGTGTTCCGTCATCTAGGACCTCCGTGATAGAGGACAGGAACGACTGGGAGGCCGCGCTGTCGGTCGGCTTCGAGTCATACAGGCTGGCGTAGAAGGATTTGCTGATCCTCATGACGTCAGCCTGAGATGACGTTACCGAGCCATCTTCTTTCTTCAGGCTGCTGAGCACGGAGCTCTCTTTGTGCACCTTCTGGAAGAAGAAACGTGAGCACGTCTCGTCCTGCTCCACCGAGCGGACCCTGGACCGGAAGATTATCCTGGAGGCCTCCGAGGCAAAGAGCGAGGCTTGCTGGCCCTTCACCTCCTTGAGGTCCTCCGTGACATCCACCCCCATCGTCTGCAGCAGGAGCAGGTTCTGCATACTTTCCTGGAGCTGGGACAGTTTTCCCCGCCTCTCTCTCGCCTCCTGGACACCTTTGAGGATAAAGAACCTCTTGATATTCCCTTTTACCGTTTCCCACCAGTCCGCTGGAGACTCAAAGAGGGGCTTCACGGTTCTCCAACCTGCGTAATCCCTCTTGAGCTCTTCGATGTTTCCCGGGGTCAACAGCTTAGTGTTCAGTTTCCACGTTCCCTTGCCCGCCCGCTGTTCGTCCTGTAGGTGACAGTCGGCCAGCAGGAGGCAGTGGTCAGAGAAGAACACCGGCTTGACGTCGGTGGATCTGACCGAGAGCGTTCGGGACACAAACAGGTAATCTATCCTTGAGCAGATAGACCCGTCTGCCCGTGACCAGGTGTATCTACGCTGCGCTCCGTCTGCAGGGGCGCTGAAGACGTCGTGCAGCTTGGCGTCTTTGACCGTTTCCATCAGGGCCCTGGACGTAGCTTCCGGTTTACTGTCCCCCCCGCCGGATCGTCCATCAGCATCAATGATGCAGTTGAAGTCTCCGGCCAGAATGACCGGCCTGGACGTAGCCAGCAGCAGTGGAAGCTGTTGCAGGACGGCCAACCGTTCACTCTTACCCACTGGGGCGTACACGTTGATTAGTCTCACGGGAGCGTTTCTGTATTTGACGTCCACGACGAGGAGGCGCCCGCCCACCACCTCCTTAACCTCGGAGATGGTGAAGTTGCCTCCCCGCAACAGGATACCCAGGCCGGAGGCGCGGCTATCGTTGCCCCCCGACCACACTGACGGCCCGTGGGCCCACAAGCTCGACCATCTCCTGTAACTGCTGAGGTGCGGTATCCCACACTCCTGCAGAAACAGGATATCGGCTTTGACGTTGGCCAGGAAGGCCAGCGTTGAAACACATCGCGTAGCCGCTTTAATGCTACGCACATTTATGCTGGCAATTTTAAACCCCATTTTAACAGTTTACGGGGTTACCAGTGTCCATTTTCTTCTGGTCTTGCTCCAGTGGGGTAGCTGCGTGCATCCCCGTGGTGACAGCAAACTGCTGGACCTTCCCAGGGCTGAGGTAGTTGTCCGGCTCCACGTTGGAGTCATTTCCCCGCTCTGGTGTCATCGTGTCAGACCCAGGGTCCGCATCGCCCCGTTCTCTATCTGACAGCAGGGCTGTCACTGGGACGCTGCTCCCAGTTCCCTGGAGCTGTGGGCCGGTGGATACCCCTTGGTTCTCACCGGGTAGGGGGAGGCCTTCACCCATCCCCTCAGAGGGATCGTCTTTTCCTTCTTGGGCGGTGTTGCCCTCCTTTCTCCCCACGGCGCTCTGCCTCTTCCTCGCAGTGCTACCCACCGTGCCACTTCTGTGAGAAAGGTGATTGGATGAAGCTTGGCCCAGTCTCGGTCTTGGTCTCGGTCAGTGCATCACTTCCAGGTGTGACTCCTTGCAATGGGGGAGTATTCCTGGAGCCATGTGGGAACATCTGGATCGTGTAAGTAGGGTGGACACGGGGATGTAGATCATCCAGATTGCGTTAGGTGTATTCCACTTCACTAGTACCTGGACCACAAGGGCAAGGAGGGAGAGAATAGGAAAATTATCATATCCTCAATCCAATAGCAAAGCTCGGTTTAGATCCAGCCTGTGACCATTACCTCAACATTATTAGACAGAGCCATCATGTGGCCAAATGAGGCACTGCACTGAAAATACACCGACAAAGATGGTTCATCCCAGAAAGACTGAGCAAAACACTGAGCTGTTGGGGAACAAAATGGTGTTACAGCTGCCAGTGAGGGAGTGCCACACTGTCAGAGATGCTCAGTTTTCAGATGAGACCCCCAGTGAACTCAAAGGTTGAAGAAAAGGGAAAGTAAAGATAGCAGCAGGGATTGTTTTTTCCCCAGGTGTCCCTGGCCAAATTAGATCATTCAATCAATTTTATGAATTGTTATGTACCAGAACAAACCCTTTCAAGATATATTCAGAAGATAACCTAGACCTTAAATTTTACTTATTTTAAGGCTAAGTGTAAGGTGTTGCATTCCGGATGCAATTCGATCGGTCAAACTCCTTAACATTAAGGCAAAACACGCTTTATTCATCCACTATAGTTAAAATACAACAAAAGAAAGAAGGAATTGGAAGAACTTAACTCTATCGGAAAACTTAACGGAAGAATAGATTATTTAACTACTAAATAGCGGTTGTTCCAATATAGTAACATCCCATAAACACACAAAAAATTGACAAAGTCAAATTCAGAAAAATAGGTTGTTTCACATGCAATTCCAGCAGCAGGGAGTGAATCCTAGCTTTTAGTTGTAACCGTGAGAGGAATTAAGATTTCCACATCTTCAAGCCCCCAGCAGCTGCTACGAAAAAACTAAACTCAAAAATCTTGGTTATGTGGGAGCCCACCCATTCAGGCTACTTCTATTGTTCCTACTTTTTAAAAAAATCCAAAGCATCACAAGCTGTTTACATATGGGCTTTCAATAGACAGCTTATCATCTTGGTCTTCAAAGCTCTCTTCAAAACAAAACCTCAGGCCAAAATACACCTCTTAAAGCCATAGTATCATCATAGAATGGAAACAGATGACCTGGTCCGTATCATATTGCATTTCCTGGGAGTTCACTCTGCTTGAAAATTAGCTGCTCTGTTTCCAACATTACTGCAATGTCTACAGTTCAGAAGTATTGGATGGAAAGTGTATGGGGATGCACTGAAATCATGAGAGGAAATCCACTTTCTCTTTCAATGAAACAGATTTCTGTCTTATTCACAACGACAAAGGACATAGGTTTCAGAAGAAGGGTCACTGGACTCGAAATGTTAACTCTGTTTTCCGTCCTCAGGGTGCTGCTGAGTTTATCCAGCAATTTCTGCTTTCGCTTTAGATTCCTGAGGCAGCAGGATGAATGTTTACGCATTTTGAGACTCCAATATTCATTCAGGTGAGCGTAGCATTCTGAAATCTATAATCCACCATTGTCTGCCTATCACCACCCCTCAACTACCCCTCTCCTTCCACCTATTCAAGAAAGTTAAAAGTGACTTGGATGAGGAAAGTGAACATACGACAGAACACAACAATAGGTGCTAATGCAAGTGGTGAGAGTTACACAAAGAGTCTGCAGGAGAATATAGTCAGGTTAAGTGAGTGTGCAAATGGAATATAAAGTGGCAAAATGTAAGGTTACACACTTTGGCAGGAAGAATGGATGAGCTGAACGTTTTTTAAATGGAGAAAGACTGCACAAAGCTATGGAACAGAGGGATTTGGAAATCCTCATGTGTGAAATTCAAAAAGCTCAAGTCCAAATTCAGCAAGGAACAGGGAAAGCGAGCGATGTTGGCCTCAATTTCAAACAGAGTCGGGTATAAGAGCATTTGGAGTCAGGGTGGGGGTGATAGAGGCTTTGCTAAAGCAATGCTAAATGCTAGTTAGACCACAGCTAGAATACTTTGACTAGTTTTGACCCCTTATCTAAGGAATATATATATAGATATTGGAGGCAGTCCAGAAAAGGGTCACTAGGCTGATACTGGATGTGGAGGGATTGTCGTGTGAGGAAGGGTTGAGTGGGTTGGGCCTGTGTTTGTTGGATTGAAGATGAAAAAGAGGTGACCTTATAGAAACATCCAAGATTCCTAAGAGACTTGACATGGTAAGTGTGGAGTGCTACTTGCCCTTTTTGGGAGGATCTAAGACCAGACAGCATAAACCTAGAATAAAGGGTCACGCCCTTACGATAGGGCTGAGGAGGAATTTCTCCTCTCAGAATGTAGTGAATCTGTGGAGGCCAGGTCATTGAGTATATTTAAAACAGAGATAAATAAGTTCATGGTTGCCAAGGGGTTCAAAAGTTATGGGGAGAAAACGGGAAAATGGAGTTGAAAAACCTGTCAGCCATGATCAATTGGTGGAGCTTACTCGATGGGCTGAATGGCCTAATCTCTGCTTCTGTGTCTTATTGTCTTATGTCTTATGGTCTTGTCAATGTGCTTAGGGCAACATACTGTACGCCCTTCCTATAACTCCCCATGTTGTCAGAAAGGTGGAACAAAACTACAAAAACTAAGAAATTCTTATTGCACAGAGTAATTATCATCCTCCTCCAGTGTGATTGTACATATTTTCCAATCAATTTGTTCAGCAGCGACATTATGCATCTCTGCAGCAGGTGGGACCTGAATTTAGCCTCCTGGTTTAGAGCTAGGGATACTGCCACTGCATCACAAGAGTCCTAATTTCTTATCCTTGGGTAAGAGTATTCACTGGATACAGCAGTGAGAATTCTTCAGTGACACTAGCCCAGTTAACATGGAAGTCCTTCCTGTGGCTACATTTCTACTGAGTAGTTCTGTCAATATGAAATGTTACCACCTAGATGCTCTTCCTTCCCTGCTCCAACACATCATCTAATATTGCCATCATTAAGCAAAGAAACAGGTTGGGCAATAATCAACAAATATTATGCATTTGTAATGGGATTGACATTGTGGGTACAGTGCTGTATTAATGAAAGAGAACAGTTTTGCATTAGTTAATGGGAACAATTTTTCTTTGTCTGCCTTACCTCAATCTTGATGTGGAGGAGCCGGTGTTGGACTGGTGTGTCCAAAGTTAAAAATCACACAACACCAGATTACAGTCCAACAGGTTTATTTGGAAGCACTAGCTTTCGGAGCTCTGTTCCTTCACAACCACCTGATTTTTAACTTCACCTCAATCTGTCATAAACATGTTCAAGGTTAGATGTTACAAGAGGTTACAGCACCCTGTGCCTCACACAGACTCCAGGGTGACAATTCAGGGGTGCAGCCTTGAAGCTGTAACTGGCAAAGTGTTCACTCTTTCCACGGCTCTCTTCTGACACTAGTGATGCCTCTTCTGTGCCCTGCCTCTGTTGGGGGCTATGTGCTTACCTTGTTCCGGAAGAAGAGAGAGAAGGTAAGGATAAATCTTCCAGTACAGGAGTGTGCAAGCTGCCATGTGGGAGAGGTGAAAGAAAAGAGGTGGGAATACGAGGCTGTTAAACTGGACAGAAACATTTAAGGATGTGCAGAAGATAGGATAGTGAAGAAGACATTTGATATGCTTTCCTTAATTGGTCAGAGCATTGAGTATAGGAGTTGGGAGATCATGTTGCAGCTGTATAGCACTTTGGTTGGGACACTTTTGGAGTATTGTGTGCAATTCTGGTCTCCCTCTTGTAGGAAGGATGTTGTGAAACTTGAAAGGGTTCAGAAAAGATTTACAAGGCTATTGCCAGGATAGGAGGTTTTGAGCAATAGGGAGCGGCTGAGTAGGATGAAACTGTTTTCCCTGGAATATAGGAGGCTGAGGGGTGACTTTATAGAGGTCCATAAAATCATGAGAGTCATGGATAGGATAAATAGACAAGGTCTTTTTTCCCAGGGTAAGGGAGCCCTAGAAAGCATAGCTATAAGGTGAGAGGGGAAAGATTTAAAAGGGTCAACGGGGACAACTTTATCACACAGAAGATGGTGCGTACATGGAATGAGCTGCCAAATGAAGTGGTGGAGGCTGGTACAATTATAGCATTTAAAAGGCATCTGGATGGCTATATGAATAGGAAGGGTACAGAGGGATATGGGCCGGGTGCTGGCAAATGGGACCAGATTAGGTTGGGATATCTGGTCAGCATGGACGAGTTGGACCAAAGGGTCTGTTTCTGGGCTGTACATCTCGATGATGCTCTATGACTGAAACTGATAGCAACAGGAAAAGGCTTGTGTGTGTGCCCCTTAGCAGCATTGTGCTTACATTACTGGATGAGGAATGGATTGCCTTTGAGTGATGATCTCAGAAGTATGATCTCAAATCCCACCATGACTGCTGACAAGTCCCAGTTCATTTTTTAAGGAGAAAACCTGGAATTAAAAAGCGAGTATCCATAACGGTGACCTTGAAATGACTAGATCCTTATTAAAGAAAAAAAAACATTTCTTTCAGTAATATCCCTTGCAGAAGAAAATCTGCATTTCCTGTCTGGGCCGGTCTTTTATGTAGCTCCAGATCCACAACAACGTGGCTTGCACAGGACAGTTAAGAATAAATCAATTGCGTCGATGAAAGTGGCACACCATTACTGGCTGAAGGACAATTTGGCATAGGCAATAAATACCAGCCTTGTAAATTAGACTCACACCCCACAACTGAATAAGTGAATAGATCTGGAGTAAGGGTCATACTGAGGTAGAGAGTTACAGAGTCATGGAAACAGACCCTTCGGTCCAACCAGTCCGTGCCGACCGTAATCCCAAACTAAACTAGTCCCGCCTGCCTGCGCTTGTCCCATATCCCTCCAAACACTTCCTATGCTTGTCCTTATTCGAATGTCTTTTAAATGTTGTAACTATGCCTGCACCCACCTCAGAAAGTTCAAACCACTCTTGTAAAGAATTGCTCCTCATGTCTTTTCTAAATCTCTCTCCTCTCACCTTAAAAATATGCCCCCTAGTCTCCCCCATCCTGGGGAAAAGGCACCTGCCCTTCACATTATTTATACCCCTCAATATTTTATAACCCTCTGCAGAGGAACCTTAATTACCCAAAGGACACGAGCGGGGAGTATTTCATTTGGTTATTCGATTGCCAGATAATCAAACACTGGATAGTATAGTTAGCCAAGGATCGGGAGCTCGCGATCTTATTCGGATAATCCGAAATTCAGATAATCGAATGTTGGTAATTGAGGTTCCTCTGTATAAGGTCACCTTTCCAGCGAAAAAAATCCCAGCCTATCCAGCTTACCCCTCTAACTCAAACTCTCCGTTCCCAGCAACATCCTGGTAAATCTCTTCTGAACCTCCTCCAGTTTAATAATCTCCTTCCTGTAGCAAAACGACCAGAACTGGACAGAGTACTCCAGAAGAGGCCTCACTAACATCCTTTCCAACCTCAACATAATAGGTAGACGAACATTTCAAGCAGCTCTTGATTTGGGGTATGATTTTGCAATTCAAAAGAGAAAAGTAGGTGAAATTGCAGGTGAGCAGACCAACAAACAGCAGAATCTTCACTGAACCAGAAGAGACTGGGATCTGTATTGAGCAGAAATCCAGAATGCCAATAGAATGCTGTTGCCTGCTTCCCAAACAGAACACATCTGCACCAATGAAAGCAAAATTGAGTTAAAGGAGAGCAGTTTGACATGTACTTACACTCCTTAATATGGCTTGAGTTGCAGGTTAGAAAAATGACCTTTTATTTGGATTTTGGAGACCATGAAATGTCACATATCAATCATCATTTGTGTGCGACAATGCAGTAAACACCACTGAGAGGGGTTTGTGCACATTTATTTACAAGCCACGAACATGGAGACCTGTCCACATTCCTCTGAAAGGTTTGTCTTCAGCCTTGCTGGAGGTGACTGTGCAGACTGTGGTGGCCCCTACTGTTCCAAGTGAGGCACAGCAGCCTTTGGCACCACCAACATTGTCTGCTGTTGTCTTTCAAAGGGAGCTTACTCCTCATGTGAGTCTCACGGTGACAAAACTGTTCAAACAGAACAAGACAGTAAAGGTTCTCTGATAGAACAGTATTGGAGCTACCTAAACACTCAATAATAAAGTGACTGATTGGAATGGTTTTCTCTCCAAAGTTTAAATGTGAAACATTTTCTGAACCATCCAAAGTGACAATGAACATGAAGAAATTAATTCTGTCCTTGGTCAATAGTTAACCTGTAAGGATTACATTCTTTAATAAAATCGTATGTGGAGCAGCACTGATAAATTTTCTTTCCAGATTTCTGTGTTTCCTTTGTTATGGTAACATGCAATGATGTTCAAAGTTAAAAATCACACAACACCAGGTTATAGTCCAACAGGTTTAATTGGAAGCACACTAGCTTTTGGAGCGACGGTCCATCAGGTGGTAAGGAGCGTCGCTCCGAAAGCTAGTGTGCTTCCAATTAAGCCTGTTGGACTATAACCTGGTGTTGTGTGATTTTTAAATTTGTACACCCCAGTTCAACACCGGCATCTCCAAATCATGACTGCAATGATGTGGGGAACAAGCAGCTTAGTAGCCAGTTTGGGATTTTAATAGACCTCTTATTGAGAGGATCAATGAAGGGTGCTGCAATCCACAGGGAGCAGGCCAGACCAAGAGGAGACATTATTAATTGGCATGTCCAAATTGAGAGGCAGGCAGAGGAGTGTTACAAGATTTTCAACCCACCTGGCTGTGAACCGCAGATGGGTAAGAGTGAATGTTCATGTCACAAGTTGGCGTGCTGTTGTGCCAGCACTATCTTAGACCATAAGACATAGGGGCAGAAATTAGGCCTTTCAGCCCATCGAGTCTGCTGTGCTATTCAATCATGGCTGATAAGTTTCTTAATCCCATTCTCCCATGATCCCGTTGACAATCAAGAACCTATCTATCTCAGTCTTAAATATTCTTAATGACCTGACCTCCACAGCCTTCTGTGGCAATTAATTCGATAGATTCATCACTCTCTGGCTGAAGAAGTTTCTCCTTATCTGTTCTCAAAGGTCTTCCCTTTACTCTAAGGCTATGCCCTTGGGTCTTAGTCTCTCATACCAATGGGAACATCTTCCCCAACACCCACACTGTCCACACCATTTAGTATTCTACAACTTTCAATTAGATCCCCCGCCTCATCCTTCTAACCTCCATTGAGTATAATCCCAGAGTCTGCAAATGTCCCTCATATATTAAGCTTTACATTCCTGGTACCATTCTGTGAACCTCCACGGAACCTGCTCCTGGGGCAAAACATCCTTCCTGAGATATGGGGCCCAAAATTGTGCACAATACTCCAAATGTGATCTGAGCAGAGCCTTATAGAACCTCAGAAGTACATCCTTCCTTTCATATTCAAGTCCCCTCAAAATAATGCTATATTTGCATTTGCCTTCCTAAGTTATCATCTTACCCTCTGGTCATTTCCTGGGAGGGCTGACTGACTATTCAAGGGCTTTCCATCCAAAAGAGAAAGTAGATAATCAATGTGGGGGGTACTGTTGTCAGAAACTGACTGTGATTTTTCAGACTGCTTGGTAGCACCCACCCTTACCCTCAATGACACCCCCACCTACCTCTTCCTTTTGGTACAAGAAATTTGGAAAGGCAGTTACTGCTGTTACGGTAGTTTTGTGGATCTCATGCTACACAGGAAATGACTTGGAAAATTCCATCTTGGGGGGGGGTGCCAATTCCCAATATGCCTTTGAGGCCCTCTCTGTTAACTTGACCATATCCATAGCCACAGCTTGTCCTTTACAATGTGCACCGGCTGCTGATGCTGATTTTCAAATTTAAAAGATTAGATTAAATTCCCTACAGCATGGAAACAGGCCCTTTGGCCCAACAAGTCCACATCGACCCTCCGAAGAGTAACCCACCCAAACCTATTCCTCTACCCTATAATTACCCCTGACTAACTCACCTAACACTATGGGTAGTTTAGCACGGCCAATTCACCTAACCTGCACATCTTTGGACTGTGGGAGGAAACCAGAGCATCCAGAGGAAACCCACACATGTACAAGGAGACTGTGTAAACTCCACACAGAGGGTCACCTGAGGTGCAACTTGAACCCAGGTCCCTGGTGCTGTGAGGCAGCAGTGCTAGCCACTGTGTCACCCCTAAAAGCTTCAGATCATTGAGTATATTTAAGACTGAGATAGATAGGTTCTTGATTGTCAATGGGATCATGGGAGAATGGGATTGAGAAACTTATCAGCCATGATTGAATAGCAGAGCAGACTTGATGGGCTGAAAGGCCTAATTTCTGCCCCAATGTCTTATGGTCTAAGACATAGTCAACAAATTGTGACCCCCGCTCAGCTGCAGTATTGGAGTCATGAGCAGCAACAAATTTCCTCGCACATTTAACATAATAAACTCAGGAGAATTCTAAATCTAAGTATGACTCTGAGCCACCTAGTTGATACTAGGTTAACAAGCCAAAGGTTTTTTTTTGAAAGAAGTATGTGTCTTAAAGAAACAAAGCAAGGTAGAAATGCCAACAGATGTAGGGAGGGGATTCCAAATCTTGGGGCCAAGGCTTGGCCACCATTGGTGGAGCAATTAAAGCTGGAATGCAAAAAAAAAAATCAGTGTTAGAAGAGTACAGCTATGTTAGAGGATTGAGGCTTTGGAGGACATTATAGAGGTAGGGAGCTTAGAGGCTTTGAGAAGGGTTTTGAAATACTGAGAATTTTACAGTCAAGAAGTTCCTTCAATGAGGGCCAAGGTAGGTCAATGAGGAAGGGGAAATAAGGCAGAATTTGCTGTGAGTTAGCAGAGCTTGTGAAGAACTCAAGTGCATGAAGTGATGACCAGGAATGTGTTGCAATAGTTGAGCCTGGAGGGAATAAAGACACGGGTGAGGGTTTCAGCAGCAGACAATCTGAGGGAGGGGTTAAAGCAAAATAATGAGAGGTAGAAATAGATGGTCTTCCTCATGGCATGAAGAGGAGATCAGACGATCATTTTAAGATCATATTGGATATTAGTTCACCAAATCGATAGCCAGGGAACTGACTTTAAAGAGTGGACCAGAAACAATGCTTCAGTTTTTCTAACATTTAATTGGAGAAACTTTCTGCTCATCAAAAACTGGATATTGGATAAGCCAGTTGATAATTTAACATCAGATTGAGAGACCTGGCGTATGAAATAGACCTGGGTGTCACCAACATCCATGTAGAATTGAATAAAGTACTTTAGAATGATACTGCTAAGGGACATTGTGAAGGTGAGAATTGAGAAAGACTCAAGGATCGATCAATAGTGGTAATAATGTGCGGGCAGGAAGAGCAGCCATTTTAAGTGATTCCTTTGATTGGATAGAGACAACTGGAGCCAAGAGACTGGGATTCCCATCAATAACAGGGAAGAGGTTTTGGAGGGGGGGGGTGGTATAGTGACTGTGTTGAAGGTACAGACACTGTCTTGAATCAGGGGGTTGTTGTGTGAATGTGCACGTAAGTGTCACTACATACAATGAAACTCGATGACTGAGATTACAGAGACGTTGGTTTTCTGGATTGAAGGTAATGTTGTTTGAACAAAGATCTGGAGAAGACTCAAAATGTTAACTCTGAGCTGAATCTGCCCAAAGTTTGGTTGTATCAGTTTTGGGGAGTATCATGGAGGGTTAAGCGACTCTCCTCATTAAGCATGTGCCATGCCTACAGGGTACCGCTCTTGAACTGGGCAGTGGAGGGATGCTTATAGTGCTGGGATCCCAAGGCAAACACTGAGCTAGATAGTATTCCCAAACACAGCCCTGTCTGAAGTAGCCACTGTGTCAGTGCAGGGTCCACAGTCCAGAGAAACATGCAGCAGTGCCGCAGCTAGATTATATGACCTACCGTCCTCTGCATGACCATACCCCTCAGCTCTTCCACCTGATGCTAAATTATCAACTGGCTTATTCAACATCCAGTACTTGAAGAGCAGAAAGTTGCTCCAATTAAATATTAGGAAAACTAGAACCCACCTCCCACTCCTGCTCACTACTGCATCAGCATCTTTGTTCAATGGGTCTCACCCCCATTCTCTTCCTCCAAATCACTAACCCTTCTTGCCCTCTGCTTCCTGTTCACTCACTCATGACACTTCACTTCCTTTGCTGACTGTAGATGGAGACTAGTCTGCTGACTGACCAGTGTCGCTTCTATCTGTTCATTATAGGCAAACATGCCAAGCTGCCTGGCCCTCAGTCTGCACCAACAGGCAAGGTAGAGACGCAATGGCTGAGCCCTATGAAAGCAAGCTCAGAGCTTGACAATGCACCCAATTCTGCATGAGATGGGCACCTCTATTTGCACCCAATGTGGCCTGGCAGCAGCACTACAATCTAAAGTGTGGGTACAGACCTGGGTACATTCACAATGGTACAGTGAGGCTGGCAATTTGCTGATGCCAATTCTTGTGATTGGTGGGTACAGGCAGTCGCCATCTTCCATTCCACAGAGAGTGTGCACCGAAAGTTTAGGGAATACTGGCCAAAATGGATGTCCAGAGATGATACCAGGTTACTGCTCTGGCTTTCAAGTCACAAATTGGCATTGTCTAGTTAGTATGGGAAAATAGCGACTTGGATATAATTGATCTGCAAATCACGTAATCACAAGATACAAATCTTGGATGGCACGGTGCCTCAGTGGTTAGCACTGCTGCCTTACAGCACCAGGGACCCAGGTTCGATTCCAGCCTCGGGTGACTGTCTGTGTCAAGTTTGCACATTCTCCCTGTGTCTGTGTGGGTTTCCTTCAGATGCTCTGGGTTCCTCCAACAGTCCAAAGCTGTGCAGGTTAGGTGAATTGGCCATGCTAAATTGCCCATAGTGTTCAGGGGGATGTGTAGGTTAGGTGCATTAGTCAGGGGTAAATGTAGAGTAATTGGGGAATGGGTCTGGGTGGGTTACTCTTCGGAGAGTCAGTGTGGAGTTGTTGGGCCAAATGACCTGTTTCCACACTGTAGGGATTCTATAAGATGTTATGCTGCAGTTATACAAAGTTCTGGTTTGATCCCACTGAGAATACTGAGAGCAGATCTGGGCACTACACCTCAGGAAGGATGTTTTGGCATTGGAGGGCATTCAACATGGGTTTACAAGGATGATCCCTGGGCATCAGGGATTCATTTATGAGGAGAGACTAGACAAATTAGACTTTTATTCCCTAGAATTTAGAAGGCGATCAAAGCAGGGTCTTCAGGATGCTAACAGGGAAAGAAAGGCTGGATAAAGATAAACTATTTCCATTGGTTGAAGATTCCACAACCCTGGGGGTATAGTCTAAGAGTTAGGGCCTGGAGTGGTGTTACAAAGCACTTCTATAAGCAGAGGGTGGTAGAACACTCTTCCACAAATATGGAAATTGATGCTAATTCAATTGTTTCAATTTAAATCTAGGATAGACACATTTTTATTCAGCAAGAGTACCAAGGGATATGGGCCCAAGGCAGGCATATGGAGTTAGGCTACAGATCAGCCATGATCTTATTGAATAGTGGAGCAGGCTTGAGGGGCTGAATGGCCTACTCCATTCCTATGGAGTTCCATATTTTAGAAAAAAGCAAAAACAGCTCCAAAAGTGGATTATTCAGAATTACAGTGCTTTATAAATTATGTTTTAATGCATGCCAAGTACTCTGCCAAGTTCAGGCTAATGGTCTAAGATGAGGTACGACCCCATTGAACTTAATCAGATCCACAGTTTTAATTTTACAACATCCCCAAAGGTGCAGCAGCTTTAGAATCAAAGTCTCTCACCTTTTTCCCCGGGCAGACAGTGGACTTTGGTAATACTGAAGGATTGCCGGAATGCATTTCAGGATTTAACAGTGTAAGCAATTGGAAGTTATTGGAGAGATTCAATATTTAACCCAGGATAATTAAATGATGAGATTAGCTCACTCATTGACCTTGCTCACTCTGTCATTTGCAAAAAAATATCTTTCTGATTAGTCTCAGTGATCAGCGTTCGCTGTTTAAACAAGAAGTATGAAAACACCAGCAACATAGAATTATTACACTTTGGAATGCTCTCCCCGAAAGAATGGTAGCAGCAGATGAAATTTTTACAAGAATATTGAAGAGAAAAAGAAAATGTAGAAAAAAGGGCAGGATCAGGTGAAAAGAGCAGGGGAGTGCAGTGAATTGTACAATGTTGTGAAGAGGCAGCATATACACACTAAGGGTTGAATAGCCTTCCTCCCTAAGAAGGCTCACTGTTTGAAATTTCTATTTTTTTTTCCAACATGACTGATTATAAATGTCTCTCCATTGCAATGGTTACTGCAATTCCCCTCACAGGCACGGGACCTCCCTCCCACCAATATTATCCACTCAGAAACACAGGATGTCGATAGCCCAGAAGGCCTTTCAGCCTGTCTTATCTGTGCTGGCTCTCTGAGGGAGCACTTACCTACTGGAGTATTGCCGCCAGATATATCTGTGGTATTTGTTTACTTTGCTCAGAGTCCACACCCAAGACAAAATAATCAAGCACAGTAAGTATAGGTCAGTTACCAGACTCTCATAATCCAGGAAATGTGATCCATTGACCATCACAAGAGATATAACACTTTGATCCCATGATTTCTCAGGCACAAAATGGCACCTAATTTGGTCACAGTCATATGTGAATGGTATATCAGCGTGAACATTCTCTCTATAACTCTGTACATTCTACCTTTTCAGATAACAATTCCCCCTTGACTGCTTCCACTGATCCCAACACCATACCAATACCAGACCAAGCTAGAGTCCTGGACTAACCACATGCACACATGTCAACTAATATAACGGGCCACAAGTTGAAGTCAAATAGGTTTGTTGGCAACAATGCATTCTTCTGCGATGAGCTCAATGCGTTCTATGCTCATTTTGGGCAGAAGGTCAGTGAGATGATGTTACATGCCCCAACTGCCTCGAATGCACCTGTACCCACAGTCACTGCTGTTGTCGTCAGATTGGCCTTCTTGAGAGTGAACCCATGGAAAGCGACTGGCCCAGATAGCTTCCTTTGGTCATGCGCTCAGATCCAGTGCAGCTTAGCTGGCAGGAATATTCGCTGACACATCCTTAACCTCTCCTTACTCTAATCTGATGTTCCCAACTATTTCAAGAAGACCACTATCATCCTGGTGCCAAAGTAAAATCAGGCAAAGTGCCTTAATGCCTACTGCCCGGTGCCTCTGACAATCCGTCATTAAGAAGTACTTTGCGAGATAATTTATGGTATACATCAACTCTAGCCTTCCCGACTGCCATTGCAATAGGTCCATAGCAGACACCATCTCCCTGCCCCTACATGTATCCCTGGAATATCTGGACACCTACAAGGACACCTACATCTGATTCCTGTATATTGACTTTAGCTCTGCTTTCAAAACCATAATTCTGACTGAACTCATCTCCAAACTCTGAGACCTAGGTCTCTGCTCCATCTCAACTGGATCCTTGACTTCCTGACCCACAGACCGCAATCAGTAAGGATAGGCGACAACACCTCCTCCACCATAATCCCCAACACAAGGCTGTGTACTCAGCTCCATATTATACACCTTATACACTCATGACTGCGTGGACAAATTCAGCTCTGACTCCACTTACAAATTTGCATGATGAGACCACCAAAGTGGGTCAGAACTGAAACAACGATGAGACAAAGAACAGGAAAGAGGTAGAGAGCTTAGTGGTACCTTGTAAGGAGAACAATCTCTCCCCCAGTGTCAGCAAAATCAAGAAGCTAGTCATCGATTCCAGAAAGCGGAATGGAGGACGCACCCCTCTCTGTATCAATGGGGCTGATGTGGAGATGGTTGAGAGCTTCACATTCCTGGGAGTAAACATCACCAACAGTCTGTCCTGGTCCATCCATGTTGATGCTCTCGTCAAGGAAACACACTAACACCTCTACTTCCTCAGAAGGCTCAGCAAATTCAGCGTGTCCACAATGACTCTTTCCAATTTTTATAGATGCACCATAGAAAGCATCCTATCTGGATGCATCACAAGTTGGTATGGCAACTGCTCTGCCCAAGACCAGAAGAAATGACAGGGAGTTGTGAACATAGCCCAGCCTTCCATCCATTCAGTCCACCTACACTTCCCACTGCCTCAGGAAAGCAGCTAACATCATCAAAGACCCCTCCCACCCCAGTTATACTCTCTTACACCCTCTTTCATTAGGCAGAGGATACACCAAAACACAAACTAACAGATTCAAGACCAGATCAGACAATTATCAGGCTTATGAACGAACCTCTCATATATATCAAAGTTGATCTTTATTTCTTTCTCTGCACCTTCTCTTTAATTGTAGCATTATATTCTGCATTCTGCTCTATTACCCTGATGTACTTATGTAAGTTATGCTTTGTCTGGATAGCATGGAAAGCAATGCTTTTCACTGTATCTCGGTACATAATAAATCAAATCCAAAGAAAATCACGCTCTCAGGCTGTGTTTTTGAGATCCCAGTCAGTTGCTGTATATGAAAGGTTTGTCCTCATGTTCTGTTGGTATTTTTTTGCCAGTGACCTTAATCCTTCTACTAGTGGGGACATTTGTTTTCCGTTCCAACTCTATGTATGGCCCTGATCATTTTGAATACCTCCATCAAACACTTGCTACATTGAGCAGGATTCCAATTCAGGCATTACCCAAGTCAGGCAAGAATTCTACCACTGAAACATCAATGCACTTCCACAAAATCATCAATACTCCATAGATTGAGGACTTTCATACCATTTGCAAATAATTTATATTGTAACTATGTGGTTAATTAAGGTAGACACGTGACTAATTAATGTAGAAATTAGGCTCTTTCTGTATCATTGACTTTTCTCTGTATCTCAATCAGACACACATGGCTCCCACAATGTGGATTTCTACAGTGTTGGTTATTGACTAACTTAGGTGCTGTTTTGTGCTGAAGAAGTAAGTGTAGGTTGATCTAATGTTTACACCTCTTGTAGTAGTCAATAGTGCAATTGTTCTGTGCTAGGTAATGAGAGTCTGATAACTGATCTGTGTTCACTGCACTTGATTGCTTAGATGTGGACTCTGAGCAGACACCACCAGAGCACATTTAGAAACTAATTTAATCTCTGCATTATTCTGAGGCAAACTGGGTGCATAAAGTATATAAGACCTTGGGTTTTCGAACTGTAGAACTGAAGTTCTTGTTTTTGAGTAAATGTGTTGTTTTTAGTTTAGAATGACCAGCTGTTCTACATTTAGAAGGGCTTGGGCAATTATTTAAAGGTAGAAATGACCTCAAAAGTGCTTCTTATTTATAAATTAAAGCCAGTGGTTATCAGAGTCTGTTCCTCTCTCATCACTCTGAATAGTGTGACCCAAATTTTCACGGTGGGAACATAAATTGTAAGCCAGAGTTTTTTCCCCCAACCTTGAGGTCCTACCTCCATTCTGGTGGAGATCTCAATGTTTTCCAAGATGACAGCACTTCCCATTGTAATACTCCTATCTGCAAATGGATCCTTTACTTCCTGGCTGGTAGGCTACAATCAGTGAGATTAGGCAACAACACCTCCTCAAACAGCAGTGCCCCACAAATGTGCGTACTCAGCCCCTTATTAATACCCCCCGTATCCTTATGACTGTGCAGATAAATTTCATCCTAACTCCCTCTACAAGGTCATTGTCACAAGATAGATTTGGGTGCAACATTGTAGTAGAAGAATTCAGTTCGGTAAACTGTAAAATAAGTTAGTGAGAAGACTTTGAAGTCATTCATTTTCATGAATGAGGATGCTGGGATATCTTTCTATGTATTGTTAACAAAGCAAGTGATTTTTATGTGTTTATGCCATTTCCAGTATGTGCCACTTACGAGCTGATATATGTGAAGTAGCTAAGTTGCTATGTGACTTCCTTGTTCAGTGTCTTTGATACATGGACTAGTCACTATAATTCTCTCTGCCTGACACTGAACCAGCCTCCCCTGTCCTGGAAGTTTGTCTTGTGTTCCATCTGACCTAGCCTCTCGCAGAACAGGTTTCCCCACAGAGTCAAAACCTTTGCAGAGAGTTCTCACGCTTAGCTGCTAGGACCTCACGAGAAGAATGAAGAGTAAAGCTGCAGTCTATCTTTGGTCAGCACAGCGCACAGTCCAGGAAAATGAGACAGAGGCGCAGCGCAAAGACATCTCCCCTTAGATCATTCGGCACAATCCTGAACTCTCCAACAGGGAAACCATCTCCTGCTGCTCGAATCATCACTCAGTCCAGCTGCTTTTATCTGCTTTCTGGGGAATACTGCAATGTCCCAACAGAGAAAATATGATGTCTCTGTCAATCAGAGGCCTTTTGGTTGGTCAAACATGCCAAGAGTAAGTATTCCAAGGTAAATATTATTGAAGCAGTAATGCTTTCCCCAGCAATTAATGCCACATAAATACTGAAAGACAAGTAGCACTGAACAGATTCACCGTGAGAAAGGACGGCTGTGGGTAAGCAGCAGCTCAGTGTAGGCTTGAACCATGCGTTGGGCAAGAAAGTTTATCCTTCTGTGACAATAGTGTGATGCTTTTGCTGAGATGTTATAGCTTTCTGTGCACAATGGCCAGCATTTCTGAACAAAGATTCAAATGGAAAGCTTCCATTGATGTAGTGCCTGATTAAGGGATAATGGTTGGCCAGAATACTGTGCAGAACAGGCCCTTCAGCCTTCGATGTTGCACTGATCTGTGAAACCAATCTGAAGCGCATCTAAGCTACACTATTCCATTATCATCCATATGTTTATCCAATGACCATTTAAATGCCCTTAAAGTTGGCAGGTCTATTACTGTTGCAGGCAGTGTGTTCCATGCCCTCACTACTCTGACATCTGTTCTATACCTATCATCCCTCAATTTAAAGCAATGTCGCTTCGTGATATCCATCACCATCTGAGGAAAAAAGCTCTCACTATCCATCCTATCTAACCCTCTGGTTATCTTATATGTTTCTGTTAAGTCACCTAGGAGTAAGTGAGGACTGCAGATACTGGAGATCAGAGTTGGGCTGATGAAGGGCTTATGCCCGAAACATCATTCTCCTGCTCCTCGGATGCTGCCTGACCTGCTGTGCTTTTCCAACACCACACACTCCACTCTATTAAGTCACCTCTTAATCTTCTTCTCTCTGACGAAAACAGCCTCAAGTCCCTCAGCCTTTCCACATAACACCTTCCCTCCATACCGAGCAACATCCTGGTAGCTTCTTCACAGCACTATTATGGGACTCCTTGCATTCATCCCACTTCCGAAAGTGTAGCAACTCCCTCAGTACTGCACCGGTTTATCAGACTGGATTTTATATTGTAGTCGCTGGAGTAGGCCTCAAATCCACACAATGTTTCGAATGGACTGCAACCAACCAAGACACAATCAACACCTTCAGTTGAGTAACTCAATGTCTGCATGAAATTCCAGCTGAATCACTTACTCTTCCAAAATCTATTTCACATTAAGTTCAAACTCCAATTTCTTTCGCTTTTTGTTTTAAAGTTGATTCATGCCTGTTTGATGGCTGGACAGTGGAAAACATCTCAGGCTTAAATCCACAACGTCAGAGTTCTGAACCAGGACTCACACCAACTGAGATGCAGTTGATTTCTTCAACTGAGTTTGTGGTAAGCTTACCTTTGAGTGAAAATGGTGTGGACTCAAGTCTCTTGCAGGAGCTGCCACTCCAGTGTACTGCTGAGGGAGTCCCATACTACTGTATGTCCCAGCTCAGAACAAGAACCATGAAATAACTCCACCAAGGCAGGTATCACGTCACCAAGTCACCCTTTATTTATGCACGAAGAGTCCTTGACTCTATCATTGCCTCTTCAGAGGCAGCTCTCAGTGTCAGAATCTCTGACACTCCAGTTTCTATTTGTCAGCCAGAGCTCCCTGATTGGGCCAGGTTAACAGCCCCAATCAGGGAACCCATATTTTCTGAGGTCCAACTGGCTGACCTCACTATGATCACTATAGTCGAATCTGCCCTCTTGAGTGAATGGGGAAGAAATGCATAGTTTTGCACTTGAACAAAATCAGGGGCGTTCTTCCTGGTGATTTTGGCAATGATTATTCCCCCAATCATCAACACCATAATTGATTATCTAATCATTGCTGTTTGTGGGAACTTACTGTGTGCAAATTGGCTGCCCCATTTTAGGTGTGACAACAGGGACTGTACCTCCTGAAGTCAGTTATTGGCTATGAGGTGCTTTGGAACATCCAGCAATTACTAAAGACATTGTATAAATCCTAACCTTTCGTTTATTCCTGCTAAAATCATTTCATCGGAGGGAAGCAGTTCAGTTGCCAATAATTTGTATTTCTGTGTATTCACACAACATAAGGCAGCCTGCTAATTGAAAGTGCTTGATTTCAATTGGACACTTGCCACTGCGATGAAAATGCAGAATGTAATTTAGATTCTTCCCGGTACTGAGAAATGCAATTTCCTGAAACAGAACAAAAAGATACATCGGTTCTTGATTAGATGAAACATGTTTTTGGTGCAACAGGAAAAGTCAGGGGAAATAAAGATAAACGATTTGCACTGTTTGGAGATTTGAGAATTACGGACATAGTTTAAAAGGTAAGGCCAGGCCCATGAGTAGAGATTTCGGAAGCATTTCTACGCACAAAGAGTGGAACTCTCTTTCAGACATGGCACTTAAATGCAGATCAGTTGTTAGTTTAAATCGGAGGTAGATACATTTTTTGTTAAGCAAGGTAGTAAAGGATGTGGACTGAAAGCAGATTAGATTAGATTCCCTACAGTGTGGAAACAGGCCCTTCGGCCCAGCAAGTCCACCCTGACCCCCCGAAGAGCAACCCACCCAGACCCATTTCCCTACATTTACCCCTGCACCTAACACTATGGGCAATTTAGCATGGCCAATTCACCTAACCTGCACATCTTTGGACTGTGGGACGAAACCAGAGCACCCAAAGGAAACCACGTACACATGGGGAGAATGTGCAAACTCCACAAAGACAGTTTGGATTGAACCTGGAACCCTGGTGCTGTGAGGTAGCAGTGCTAACCACTGAGCCACTGTGCTGCCCCAATATACGGAATTAAGCCACAGATCAGCCATAATCTGTTTAATTGGCAGAGTTAACTCAAGGGGCTGAATAGCCTTCTCCTATTCCTATTTCTACAATCTAATTTTCAAAGGTTTTGTCAAACCGCAAAGGGTTAACCTGAAATTACAAGGGACTTAATATGTTTAATTTCCATGAACATTTAAAAAAAGGACATGTACTTAGAATTCCTTTACTATACTTTATATCTTCAAACAGGCTACTGAGTAGTGAGCCTGGGTTAAGCCACTATATGAAGAAATCTATAGACAGGATTTTTGTAAGCAGCATTGAAAATCATCGGATTACAGTTGCTTTGTTATTGTGAACACTCACTTAATAGTGGGGCTATGAAGTGATTAAGAAACATTGATTAATCTCTCAATTCAAATGTTTTATCTTAGTTAATCTTGGTTTTAATCACATATTAAATTGATACACTTACTGCATCCAATTCGCCTCCCTTCATCTTATGACTGACAATGCTACTGTTATTATCTCTCATTATATAGAAAATCAAATGCATCCATTGTTGAGGTTACTTCTGTGAAACTGAAACTCAGTTTGACAGTAGAGAGGTTTACAGAAGAAACATACTACATGTGGAAAATCTGAAGTAAAAACAGAAATTACTCAGCGAGTTTTGAGAAGATTTATAGCTCAGGTTTAGGTTCTGGATGTAGGTTTGCTCACTGAGCTGGGAAGTTCATTTCCAGACGTTTCATCACCCTACTAGGTGACATCTTCAGTGGGCCTCAGGCGAAGCAGTGTACATGATTGCTGCTTTCTATTTAGATGTTTGGGTTTCTTTGGGTCGGTGATGTTATTTCTTGTGGTGATGTCATTTCCTGCGGTGATGTCATTTCCTGTTCTTTTTCTCAGGGGGTGGTGGATGGGGTCTAACTCGATGTGTTTGTTGACAGCAATTACTCAGAGTAGTCTTTGTTTTTATTCTCTTAGTACATGGGCATCACAACCTGCCTCAGTTTTCATTGCCTGGCCCCAGTTGCCTTTGTGAAGGTGTTTTGGACCATTGCAGTTTACATGTTGTAGGTAGACTCACAATGCCCTTAGGGAGAGAATTCCAGGATTTTGACCCTGTGACACTGAAGGAACAATAAGTTATTTCCAAGACAAGATTATGAGTGGCTTGGAGGCGAATTTACAGATGTGGTTTTCCCATGTGTCTGTTTCTGCCGTCCCTCTAGATGGAAGTGGGACATAGGCTTGGAAGGTGCTGTCTAGGGATCTTTGATGTACTTCTTGTAGATTGTAGATTGACTGATGCTACTGTGAGTCAGTGAAGGAGAGTGTGGATACCTGTCTTCTCCTGCTCCTAACTCTTATGATCTTTTGACATTTTGGTTGACTGTTCTTTCTTTCCATTGTATTTGGCTTAATATTGGTCCTCACTGATGTTTTTAATCATTTGACAACCCCATTTACTATTTTCATTTTCGGCTCTCTTCCCTTTTCATTTGAAGGATACTAGTCTTGAATGCTATGCTAGACTCTCTGCCTCATTCACACCAACCCTGGTAACTTTCTGTTTCACCCGTCAGCCTGGACTGAGCCCCACATGCCCCTTCCCAACCATCCCCAGTCCACAATCCTACCAGCATTCCCTTCCATCTCTTCCCACTCCAATCCAAGCCAGTCCTGCCCAACAGTTAGAAGCAAGGCAGCTCTCCCCTTCGTCCTGGTCTCCTTTGTGTCCATCTCTCCCCTGGTCTGAAACCTCCCGCCACTAGGGGTCAGATGCTGAGGAGGCAGTGATGACAATAGAGAGCACCAGAGGACTTATTACTGGGTCGTCTACAATAACCAAGGAATCTTTATTTGGAAAAAGAAGATAAAGTTCCGACCACCCCCGACATGTGTCCCATTTTCCAGGTGTGTGATGGAGGGGAAATTGGTTGTCTGTGCGTGGCAGAGGACATTTCAGGATACCCGTTCCCATGCTAAGTGCTTCATATGACCTCACCATCACATTTTTATCAAAGAGGATTTAACATACGTGGTGGTATCAGGCACAACACGTGGGGGCAATTTTCCTTTGATGAGGGAAGAGTCCACTGTGCCACTCTCTGGCCTTTCAAATCTGGCCAAGCCCATCTCCGTGCTTGCCCTCGAGTCTGCTTTCCAGAACACTGTCTTCTTTGGGCACAGCTTGTCCCACCCACTTGAACCTGAAACTAAAAGTTGGGGTAAGGACATGGGAGAGCTCAATCCCTAAATTTTTGAACTTGATTCTGGAATTGAGTTAGAGGGCTGCAGGGTCCCCAAGCAAAAAATGAGGTGCTGCTCTTCCAGCATGTGCTGAGCTTTGCTGGGGCACTGCGGCAAGCCTGAGATAGAGCTGTTGGCCAAGGAACAGGGTGGTGTATTGATGTGACAGGCAACTGGAAGCTGGAATCAATTGGCTTGTTGCTCTCTTAGACAGGATTTGTTCCCGAAACATGGAGGGAGGGGAGGGCAGAAATCTGACCATGAGCCAACCAATGTGTCGTCAGATGGCTCTGGAAAGGTAGCCCCTTTCTTTTTTAAAGCGAGCCACAGGACACAGAGTGTTGAATGTCTATAGGATCCTTACAGTGCAGAAAGAGGCCATTCACCCCAACATTGACCCTCTGAAGACTATCCCACCCAGATCTGCCGTCCCTACAAGAGCCATGGCCAATCCACCTAACCTGTACACCTTCGGACTGTGGGAGGAAACCAGAGCACCTACTGGAAGCTGTGCAGACACAGGGAGAACATACAAACTCCACACAGACAGTCACCCGAGGCTGGAATTAAACCTGGGTCCCTGGCGTTGTTGAGGCAGCAGTGCTAACCACTGAGCCACCAAACATTGGCGTTGCCCCCCTTTTCAAAACAAGACTGTAGTATCATCCCTGCAACTTTCAGTTGCCAAGTAGTGTGTACACAAATTAGCTCCAATTAATACTCACAAAGAGCCGAATATTCTTGCCAATTATTCACTGTCAATGACCCCAAATTAAGGAAGGAAATTATGAAGATTTTCTCATTTGAGAAGCAGAGTCTATTATGCCACCATGTTCCATAAAACCAGAAATTGAATTTGAAATTTGCATTCCATGTTACCTGACACCCTCCCCCAGCATCATCCCCACTCCCTCCCAGAAAAGCGTTTCCAAATTACAGGCAGCAGTGCGTTTTAAACTCACATGGAGCGATGGCACTGATTCCTTTTACAAAATCTTCATCAGCCAACACCAGCTCCACAGTGATGATTTCGTGGATCCATCGAGCTGTCTGAAAATCTTCAGGTGGATACTTTCCACGCCAGAAAATTAGCTTAAAGTAA
The DNA here is from genome assembly GCF_047496795.1 of Chiloscyllium punctatum. Classification (NCBI taxonomy): domain Eukaryota; kingdom Metazoa; phylum Chordata; class Chondrichthyes; order Orectolobiformes; family Hemiscylliidae; genus Chiloscyllium; species Chiloscyllium punctatum. Next base: position 102,830,629 of record NC_092749.1, on the reverse strand, counting down.
GGCAAGACCTGGAAAGCATTGACATTTCCAGCTACCGGCCGTGATTCTTGTGAACTCGAGATGTAAAAAAGAAATTGGAACGTCCTCTTGATTTATTTTGAAACAGCTTTGATAGTGACATTTAACAATGGGTGAATCTAGCAAGCATTGAAAGTTGCAGGCACTCCAGTCAAAAGGAAACTTTTGCCAGTCGATGTATGCTCTGTCATTTTTTTTCAGCCATCTGTTAATGCCTCAAAGTTAAACAGGTGGCACCATTTAAAATGGTGAAAATTACAGGCTGAATTGCAGAATGTCCAAATATTTGTGCGGATTAGAGAGATCATTCACTCTGCGAGTCTTCTAGGGATAACATCTGTCATCTGCCTGACTTCAACATCTCGGTGTTCTGTTATCAGCAACCCTTCGGAGCTCTGTCCTTCAAACCTGATATTAAAACACAAGAGGTGTTGGTAGGTGTTGACCTCATAAAATAGAATTTGATTCTATTATTAATGCCAGCAGCACAGCCCTGTCCTCTGGGGAGACTTCTATATTAAACCTATCATAAGCATTCTTGGTAGTGATTGAATAAGACCCACATGCAGAATTTACTGACTTTCATGCACCCCAGCATGGTATCGTGGCATAACGCCTCATAAACAATTGCCCCCTGATATTATGTATGTCCAACATGGGTGCCAGTATACTAAAGGCAAAATACTGTGGATGCTAGGAATCTGACACACACACACACACACACACACACTCACACACACACACACACACACACGCGCGCGCCCACACACACACACACACACACACACATAGTGACTTCTAGAGAAACTTAGCAGATCTGGCTGTATCTGTGGAGAGAGAAACAAAATTTCGAGTTTGGTATGATTCATCATCAGAACCAGTACCACAGGTATTAATACAATCCCCAAGCTGAACACTTCAACTCCCCGCCCCCCCCAACTCCGCCAAGGACATGCAGGTCCTGGGCCTCCTCCATCGCCAAACCCTAACCATCCAATGCCTGGAGGAAGAATGCCTCATCTTCTGCCTTGAGACCCTCCGCACAGGATCAATGTGGATTTCATCAGTTTCCCTATCTCCTCTCCCACCACCTTATCCTAGACCCAACCTTCCAACTCTGCACCGCCATCATGACCTATCTGTCCATCTTCCTTCCCACCTATCCGCTCTATCCTCCTCTCCGACCTATCACTTTCACTCCCACCTTCATCGACCTATTGCATTCCCAGCTACCTTCCCTGTAGCCCCACCCCCCTCCCATTTATCTCTCAGCCCCCTTGGCCCACAAGCCTTACTCCTGAAGGAGGGCTTATGCCCAAAACATCGATTGCTCTGCTCCTCAGATGCTGCCTGACCGGCTGTGCTTTTCCAGCACTGTATTAATACAATAGTTTCTATTGATTTGTGTGGGAGCTTTCCCACCAACACTGCCTGTCAAAGATCCTGTGAATCCACTAGGAAGACAGATGCACTAACACCAGTGTCCCCGACCAAGCCAACATCCCCAGCATCGACGCACTCATGGCTGTGAGGGGGCTGGGCACACCGTCCCCATGACCCACATGAGACTCCCCAGGCAGGTGCTTGACTCCCAACTCCAAAATGGCAGGTGAGCCCCCAGGTGGATATAGTGTTTTAGAGATCCCTCAAGGCCTCACCGGCGAAGCGCAGCACTCCTACAGACACCTGGGAATCATTGGCCCAAGACCATCCCAAAGTGAAGGAGGATCATCCGGGAAGGCATCGAGCACCTCGAGACTGGCCTTCAGGGAAAAGGCAGAAGTCAGGGGGAAACAGCGCAAGGAGCGTGCTCCCACATCAATGCCCCGCCCACCCTCTTTCTACCTTCTCCCCTGAGCGTAACAAAGCCTGCAGTAGCCCCATTGGTCTGGACAACCAGCTATGGACTCACCCTGAGAGTGGAAGAGAGTCAACCTCATCTGTGAGGGATCGCCAATGATGACGATTGATTATGACTTGGAAAGTAGTCTAGCACAAAGCCTGATGTCATGTCGCTCAAACTCTACTGTTCTAATCGCAACAAAGTTGCTGAAATCAGATGTAGCAACATGTGAGAGTGAATAAAAAGTCAAACAACAGAAAGTCATATTTCAATTTGATAAGACAGCTAAATCATTGCCAGAGTTGACTACCAGAGGGTCAGATCACAAACGTTCAATGCGCTCAATAAACACCAGTGTATGTAGCAACTTGGGACTTACACGGACCATTTGTCACTGTGATTGTATGTGGTGGAAATGAACACTCAGATGTACTGCCACAACTGTAGGCACAAATATTAATATGGAGAAACTGTTCCTCAAGGGCAGATTTCTGATGAAAAAGAGCTGAATGCAGTACCTGCACAGAACACACTTCAACTGACAGACCCAGAGCTCCCACAGCAATCTGACAACAGAAATGAAACAATACTGACACTAACAGCAACAACAAATGGCATAGGAACAACACCCCCTGGGGAAATAAGGTCCTGCAGATAAACAGTCAATGGCAACAATATGCATACGTACCGATTCGAAATTGGCATGATTTAAGGACTGTGTACAAAATGCATATCTGTGGACTGACGAGAATAATAAAGATATCGTCAAGATTGCTGGGTCAAAATCTTGGAATTCACATGAACTGAAAACATCTTACCATCATCTTCTCAAGGCAACTAGGGATGGACTTTAAATATTGGCCTAGCCAGTGATCCCACATCCCATGAGTGAGTGAGTGGTTATGTGAGTTAATGAGTTCAGTTGGCAACTTGGGAAACTCAAAATGGACATCATAATGTATGCAGTTTTTTTCCTCTGGTTTGTGTAAAGAAGATTATGCTTGGATTGAAATGTAATCAAGTACAATTGTACCTCCCAAGTCTGCGATAGCCATGCAACCACTGCCAAGAGACACATACACATTTAGGCATCTTATGTCAACAAACACCCCCCCCCCCAACCAACCTTGATGTGTTGCACATTTAAAACACAGTCCTTCCTAATTTTTATATTTCATTGGAAACTTCTCCCATTTTTCGTCTTTTCCATTTTTCCTAAATCTAAATTTATATTTACAGTCTTCACTTCATCTGCTTCCTGTAGCAATGAGATTCTCACCACAATTTGGGTTTCTTCTGAAGCCCTTTTGAGCTATGGACCTGGGAAAAACCAATACACAATACCAATATCCAAATGATAATTGGCAGTGTTTTATAGGCAGTGTTTACCCATGGGGCATTGAACTGAGGTTGACTCTGATCAGGGAATGCTGCATTTTTTTGTTGATCCTGTGATCACAGTGTTTAATGCAAACTAACAACAGCAGTATCTGGATGATATCATATCCGACTGCATTATCCTGTTAATCAAACAAACAACTTGTTCTGAGGAAGGGTCACTGGACCTGAAATGTTAACTGCTTTCTTGACACAGATGTTGCCTGACCTGCTGAGCTTTTCCAGCACCTTCTGTTTTTGTTTCTGATTCCCAGCATCTGCAGCTCTTTCAGGTTTTAAACTGCTTGTTAGATTTACCTTTTGTCAGAAAATGGACTGTGATCTTCAAGTGATGGAACGTGCTATGATATCACACAATTTTACATTGTGGGAAACTGAGAAAACAGTCTTAGTCTAGCCATGGTTTGGACAATCACAGGATAAAGTATCTTTCACTCTCAGCATCTTCAACCATTCCTGCAAAGTCAATTCCTCTGAATTAAATTATGTTTTGGGCAGATATACATATGTTCCTTAGTCCTCTTGATCATTATTACTTTTATTATTATTTTTAAATTGGTAAGACAGCTGGCAGAGATGCAGTGATGAGGAAACAACGATAAATTCTGGTTACAAAAATCTTTTAGTATTTTTCTGAGGGGGCGAAGGCCTGTGTCAGAGTCTGTTTTCTGAAGTAAGAAACAAGAAGTCAATCAATGTTAGATTTATTCACAGAGTGAAACATTAACAGTGTATGACTCCCAACTCTAATATCTACTATTTGTGTCAGTAACAATCTCTTTATCTGTGTTCAAATTGTCATTCAATGCTCCCCATCTGTATTTCCTTCATCTCAATTTATACAACTTACAAAATTTTGGAGGTTGCTGAGTGGGATGTTTGATTGGTCCCATAATAAATAAGGAGCTGGTTAGCGACAACAGATCATATAATTGCTATATGTGGAAGCAGGCTATTTGGCCCAGCAAATTCAAACCAACCATCTCACCCAGACCCATCCCATGCCTGTAACCCTATATTTCCCATGGCTAAAGCATCTACCCTGCACATCTTTGGCCTGTAGAAGGAAACCCATGCCGACGTGGGGAGAACATGCAAACTTCACACAGACACAGTCGCCTGAGGTTGGAATTGAAACCAGGTCCCTGGCACTGTGAGGCAGCAGTGCTAACCACTAAGCCACCATGCCACCCTCAGGATCTTGAGCTAAGCTGGGTGAGGCCATTACAGGATTTGCAAAGAAAATGGGGTCAGTCAGAAAAAGATTCCCCAGAATATTTTCCTTGCAATTTAAAAAAAAAGTTGTTAAAATGGATGTTGCTGGCAAGGCTTGTGTTTTTTGTCTGCCCCTAACTGACCCTGAGTAGTTTGCGAGATCATTTCAGACAGTGGTTAGAGAGTTAACTGCATCACTGTGAATCTGGAATCACCTGCCATCCAGATCAGGCAGGGATAGAAGATTTTGTTCCTTCATTGGGACATTCATGAACGGAATGGGTTTTGATGATTACCAGTGGTTACCATTCCTGTGACAGTCTTTCCAATCCAGACTTGTATTCATTACTGAAACTTGTGGATTAATGGAATTGAAATTCCACTAACTCTCATGGTGGAATTTGAACTTGATCCCCACAGTGTAAGCCTGCGTGTGAAGAGCACTAGTTCAATAGCTTTAGCATGACACCCTCATATAGAATCCCTACAGTGTGGAAGCAGGCCATTCAAGTCCACACCATCCCTCCAAATAGCATCCCACCCACAGCCACCTCCACCTAACCTATCCCCATAACCCTGCATTTCCCACAGCTAATTAACCTTGCCTGAACACTATGGGCAATGAGGCGCGGCCAATTTATCCAACCTGCACACCTTTGGACATTCCGCCCTTTTTATTTTTGTTTCTCATTTCTTCCACGATATTGGGTGGAGTGGAGAGTGTGAAAATTGAGACATAATGGGACCTAGCTGAATGAACTTCTCAATCTTCTCCAGTCTCTCACTGCTTCCAGAATTGTGTGTGACTATTAACAAAGAGGATTCTATAGAAATATGAAGAGTTCCTGGCAGAAGCAGCTTCCTTCAACAGTAAAGTCATTTCATTCTCTCAATTTGAAACCCTAGTGCCGGAGGAAAGAATGAGTGAGTGAAACTGAAAAATTCACTTTTAAACTCCTGAGAAAGCAGCAGTTAGAGTATCAGATTGTGCAAAGAGCCTCTATTTTAACTCGTTGAGCAAAGAAGGAGGGGATAAAATGTGGAGCTGGAAAAACACAGCATCGGAGGAACAGGAAAGTTGAGTTTCAGCTCAGGACCCCACATCAGTCCTGAGGAAGGGTCCCGAGCCAAAACGTTGACTTGCCCGCTCCTCCAATGCTGTCTGACCTGCTGTGTTTTTCCAGCCCCACATTTTATCGACTCCGACTTCCACCATCTGCAATCCTCACCATCTCCAAGCAGAGAAAGTGAATGGCATTGTTCGAGGTCAGGGATTTCTGCCGTAATGCAAGTGTAACACTACTATCATTCACTTTCCTCTCACCAAACTTATTGCAAGACCTTTCAGTAACACATTTCTCCCTTTCAAGCTTTGCCCCTTTTGGATGTGAGCAGCATACACACATGTTTGCTTCCTCATGAGATAGCATCATTTGTCCTTATTCAAAAATGTCCAGTCTTCTGCACGCCAAATGCAGACACACTGCTTTTCCTCTTTTCGACAAACTAGCTACCAACTTCCATGGTGGACTTTATTTCTGTAAGTTACCATTTCTAAATTATCTCAGAACATAGTGCAATTGCACTGGCACATCGCTACAGTACAGCAGGTAAACTCCCTCCACCGCAATGCGGCTGCAGTGTGCCACATTGACAAAAAAGGATTCAGTTTGCCGCTTCGAGCTTTCTTATATGGTGACCTCAACCACCCAGAGGGGCAAGGGTGACAGGTAAATTGGAACACCACCAACTGCTGATTTCCCTCCAAGCCATACACCAACCTGACTTGAAGCTATGTCACTGTTCCTTCCCTGCCATGTGGTTAAAAAGTAGAAATACCCTTTGTCACTGCACTGTGGGTGTTAGTTAAACCACAGAGAGAAAAATTATTCAAGAAGGCAGCTCACCACCACTGTCTTGTGGACAATTAGCAATGGGCAACAAATGCTGACCTTGTCTTTAACACTCACATCCCAGGAATGAATAAAAAGACGTGATGTTTATGAGGTCATCCCAGCACGTTTGACCCATCTCGTCTACACCAACTCACTGTTGACCAGCCCCACAATCTATTGTCCTAACCTGATCACATTTATTTCTGTTGAGAGTGTGTTGCTGGAAAAGTACAGCAGGTCAGGCAGCATCCGAGGAGCAGGAGAATCAATGTTTCGGGTCAGAGCCCTTCATCAGGATTGAGGTTGGGAGCCTCGGAGGGGGGGGTGGAGAGATAAATGGGAGGAGGGCTGGGGCTGGGGAGAAGGTAGCTGAGAGTACAATAGGTGGATGGAGGTGGGGGTAAAGGTGATAGGTCAGAGAGGAGGGTGGAGCGGATAGGTGGGAAGGAAGATGGACAGGTCATGAGGGTGGTGCTGAGCTGGAAGGTTGGAACTGGAGTGAGGTGGGGGGAGGGGAAATGACGAAACTGGTGAAGTCCACGTGCAATAGGTGGATGGAGGTGGGGGTAAAGCTGTGCTGTAGGTGGATGGAGGTTATTTCTGGTTAACAGTAGGTGGTGGCCCTTTCCATCTACCTCCCATGAGCTTTATGCACCATGAAAGCTTAAAATAGCAGAGCAGAGGGTGAAAATAGTGGGCCCAGTCCTTACTGACAGGTCCATGATGGGATAGCACGGTCAGTCTCAAAGTAATGTGCATGTTCACCCAAATGCTAGTTCCAGGAAACAGAACTGTGAGGAAGTGGATAGAACAAACATACTAAATTAAAGGGAGGCTTTCTCTCCAAGAAATCTCCCTGGTATCTGCCAAAATGTAACCATTTCTTCAGATCAGTTGTTTGTCATTCACACGCGTCAGGGAATGATGGAGAAACTAGCTGTTCGGGGCTGCAACATAAATCTCACCTAACTTGCAATAAATTATTTACACAGGAAAGAAAAATGCAATTAAAGGTCACATGTCCACATTCATTCTTGTTGTTTGCCTGTTAGTGTGTAAGCTGCTTAATGTTATTTTGCCAGCGTGAAAAGCAAAGATACAATTATATTAGCATAGTGACACAAACAGAAAAGCAAAAAAAAAGGTGTTTAAATAAAAATTTAAGCACTGTTTGCAAAGTGCAAACTGTCATACGAAAGGCAGGGGAAGCATCTAGAAAACACGCTGTTTAACTTGGTATTTTGAGATCTCGGAATATATCCAGATCAGGATGTCATATATCCAGAGTTACACTACATTTTTATGCAGGATCTGGGAGTTTTTAATTTGAGAAAAGCAATTAAAGGCTCCTGTAAATGCTGTCGCGCTAATGGTTCGTGATCACATTTGAGCCCCATAGCAAATTACTTCTAATCCACTTTGTCTGCGTCTGGTTACCTGTGGGAAATAATATCAATCCTTTCACTTTGCTGGCAAACTGTTCATAGGACTTTTCCAATATATATTAATCCCTTCATTCATCTCTGTCAACTGAAGACAAAAATAATTTGAGGAAGTGTAAATAGGAGAGCATACAAAAAAGGAGTTCAGCGTTATCAAACAGAAGAAAGCAGATGCTCCTATGACAATGCCTATTTATATTACAGGAAGTCAGCTAATATCGCTTCAGCGTCTTGGCATAACAAACATAAGAGTAATATTCCAATATGAATATTTAACCAGCTACTCAAATCATTACAATGAGGTATGTGCAGCATGATTACATTATTTGTCGTTATAAAACTGCAGTTGAATTGTAATAACTCTTCCAACTTATCGGGACCCTCTGGATGCTGTGCAAAAGAAAAACACAGGGGGAAAGATATACAGACAAAGGGTATCAAAATGGCCCTCCTGCAACAAAGGAAGACATGCTGTCCTGTTTGAAGTCACCTTTTCATTTCTCTACTTCCCTTTCAGGGTGTTGGTATCACTGGCAAGGCTGTTGTTTTTTTTAATTTAGCTTACAGTATGTGGGCATCACTGGCTGCCCTTTGGGGGTGCCCTTCAGAAGATGGTTGGCAGCTGCCTTTTCAAAACCAGTGCAGTCCATTTGGTGTCGTAAGCCCTTGTAGTGTAATTAGGGAGAAATATCCAGGACTTTGATCCAGTAACACTGAAGGAACGGTAATATATTTACAAGGGTGGTGAGTCACTTAAAGGGGAACTTGTAGATAGAGTCATAGAGTCATAGAGATGTACAGCATGGAAACAGACCCTTAGGTCCAACCTGTCCATGCCGACCAGATATCCTAACCCAATCTAGTCCCACCTGCTAGCACCCGGCCCATATCCCTCCAAACCCTTCCTATTCATATACACATCCAAATGCCTCTTAAATGTTGCAATTGTACCAGCCTCCACCACATCCTTGGGCAGCTCAATCCATACATGTACATCTTCTGCGTGAAAAGGTTGCCCTTTAGGTCCCTTTTATATCTTTCCCCTCTCACCCTAAACCTATACCCTCTGGTTCTGGACTCCCCGACCCCAGGGAAAAGACTTTGTCTATTTATCCTATCCATGCCCCTCATAATTTTGTTAACCTCGATAAGGTCACCCCTCAGCCTCTGATGCTCCAAGGAAAACAGTGCCAGCCTGTTCAGCCTTTCCCTATAGCTCAAATCCTCCAACCCTGGCAACATCCTTGTAAATCTTTTCTGAATCCTTTCAAGTTTCACAACATCTTTCCGATAGGAAGGAGACCAGAATTGCATGCAATATTCCAACAGTGGCCTAACCAATGTCCTGTACAGCCGCAACATGACCTCCCAACTCCTGTGAGGACTGCAGATGCTGGAGATCAGAGCTGAAAATGTGTTGCTGGAAAAGCGCAGCAGGTCAGGCAGCATCCAAGGATCAGGAGAATCGACGTTTCGGGCATGAGCCCTTCTTCAGGAATGGGGAGGGGCTGCAAGGAAAGAGGGCTGAGAGATGAATGGGAGGGTGGGGGTGGGGGTGGGAGAAAGGTAGTTGGGAGTGCAATAGTTAGATGCAGGTGGGAGGTGATGACGACTCCTGTACTCAATACTCTGACCAATAAAGGAAAACATACCAAACGCCTTCTTCACTATCCTATCTACCTACGACTCCACTTTCAAGGAGCTATGAACCTGCACTCCAAGGTCTCTTTGTTCAGCAACACTCCCTAGGACCTTACCATTAAGTGTATAAGTCCTGCTAAGATTTGCTTTCCCAAAATGCAGCACCTTGCATTTATCTGAATTAAACTCCATCTGCCAGTTCTCAGCCCATTGGCCCATCTGGTCCAGATCCTGTTGTAATCTGAGGTAACCCTCTTCACTGTCCACTACATCTCCAATTTTGGTGTCATCTGCAAACTTACTAACTGTACCTCTTATGCTCACATCCAAATCATTTATGTAAATGACAAAATGTGTTTGTTGTTTTTGTCCTTCTAGATGGTAAAGGTAATGGGTTTGGAAGATACTAAGTACCCTTAGTGAATTCCTGCTGAGCTTCTTGTAGATAGTATACATTGCTGCTACTGAGTGAGAGGGAGGTGAATGTTTATGGATGTGATGCAAATCAAGTGGGCTGCTTTGTCCTGGATGGTGTCAAGTTTCTAGGAAAGCAGGGAGTATTCCCTTGCATTCCTGACTTGTCCCTTGTAGATGGTGGACAGGCTTTGTGGAGTCAAGAGGTGAGTTACTCACTGTTTCTGACCTGCTCTTATAGCAAAAATATTCATAAGGCTGGTTCTGTCATAATTTATGGCCAATGGATATTAATAGTGCGTTTCAGCAGTGGTAATGCCATTAAATGTCAAGGTGCTGGTTGAATTCTGTCTTATTGAAGTTGACCATTGCTTTGCAGTTGTGTGGGATGCATGTTATTTGGCAAGTGTCAGTCCAAACCTGGGTTTGTCCAAGCCTTGCCATGTTTGGACATGGTCTGCTTCAGTATGAGGACTCAAGAATGATGCTGAATCATCAGCAAACACCTCATTTGTAATGGAAGGAATGGCATTGATGAAGCATATGAAGAGGATTGGGCCCACATCATTACTCTAAGAAATTTCTGCAGGGATGTCCTGGAGCTGAGATGACTGACCACCAACAATCACATTGATCTGCTGATGTGCCAGGTATGGCTCTGACCAGTGGAGAGTTTTTTTCCTTAACTCCCATTGATTCCAGATTTACTAGGGCTTCCTGAGTCCATTGCTCCTGATGTAGAGATAGGACGTCAATGCGCGGAATGCGTCAGGGAACATCTTTGAGACACCGGCACCAAACAACCCCATTACTCTATGGCTAATCACTTGAACTCCCCCTCCCACTCGCCAAGGATATGCAAGTCCTGGGCCTCTTGCATCACCAAACCATACCACCCAACGCCTGGAGGAGTAATGCCTCATCTTCCGCGTTGGGACCCTCCAACCACATGATCAATGTTGATTTTACTACTTTCCCCATCTCTCCTCCATCCACCTCATTCCATGTCCAACCATCCAACTTGGAACCACCATCTTGACCTGTCCTACCTGTCCATCTTCCTTCCCACCTATCTGCCCCACTCTCCGCTCCAACCTATTGCCATCACCTCCCACCTGCATCTAACTATTGCACTCCCAACTACCTTTCCCCCACCCCCACCCTCCCATTTATCTCTCAGCCCCCTTTCCTTGCAGCCTCTCCTCATTCCTGATGAAGGGCTTATGCCCCAAAACGTTGACTCTCCTGTTCCTCAGGTGCTGTCTGACCTGTTATGCTTTTCCAGCGTCACACTTTTCAACTCTGAAATCCAGCACCTCACTTTCTCTCCTCGGGCTCATTGATGCCACACTTTGTTAAATCAAAGTTAAAAATTACACAATACAAGGTTATAGTCCAACAGGTTTATTTGGAAGCACTAGCTTTCGGAGCACTGCTCCTTCATCAGGTGGTTGCGGAGTATAAGATCATAGGACACAGAATGTAGAGCAGAAGTTTACAGTGTGATGTAACTGAAATTATATATTGAAAAGGACCTGGATTGTTTGTCTCTCATCTTTTAGAATGACCATGTTGGTTTCAGTTCTTTCATATTTAAATCTCAGAACTTTTTTTAAAGTTACATTCTCAAGTGAATTTTAACAATAGGTGTCATGTCAGCCCAGATAATGCACTGAAGGTGTGAGGTGCCCTGTGTGAGGCTGCCTGTGCCCCAATGTTCACATTGATTCTCATCTAAAAAAGGGATTTACAAAATCGCACATGGATTCATGCAGTTTTTGAGCAAAATAAAATGTAATTATGCAAGTACAAATTCATCCCACAAACTTATATGTGTGCATGTGGGTGTGGGTGTGCGTGTGCAGGGTGAGAATGGTTTGAGTGTCTGTGAGAGTGTGTGTATGTGTATATGTGTGACTGTGAATGTAAATGGGTATAAGTCTGTGAGAGGGTGCATGTGGGAGTGTGGGACCGTATGTGAGAGCGTATGAAAGACAGCTTATGTATGAAAGAGGTTCTACGTGAGTCTATGGCTCTATAGAAGTGTGTGTGTGTGTGTGTGTGTGTGTGTGTGTGTGTGTGTGTGTGTGTGTGTGTGTGTGTGGGCTCTCCCTATGGGTACCGAACTTGGCTATCAGCCTCTGCTCTGTCACTTTGTGTTGTTGCCTGAACGGAAGTCCACCTTGACGGTGGTCACCTGAAGGTCCGAGGTCAAATGTCCCGGCCCACTGAAATGTTGTCTGGCTGGGAAGGAACACTCCTGTCCATTGATTGTTTTTCGGTGTCCATTCATCCATTGCCGTAGTGTCTGCTCCGTCTCACCAATGTACCATTCCTCAGGGCATCCTTGCCTGCAGCGGATGAGATAGACAACGTTGGCTGAGTCACATGAGTACCTGTCACGTACATGTAATGGTGGTATCCGTGTCGACACTCTGACACGTCCTGCAGCGCCTGCCGTGACAGGGTTGTATGGAGTTGTCCTGAGAGCCGGGCAGCTTGCTGCGAACAATGATCTGTTTGAGGTTTGGTGGTTGTTTAAAGGCGAGAAATGGAGGTGTGGGGAAGATCTTGGTGAGGTGCTCATCTTCATCGATAATGTGTTGCAGGCTGCGAAGAACATGGTGTAGTTTTCTGCTCCTGGGAAGTACTGGACAATGAAGGTACCCCATCGGTCGCAGCTTGTGTCTGTCTCGCCTGTAAGTTTGTGGGGTGAATTTGTACTTGCAGAATTACATTTATTTTGCTCAAAAACTGCACGAATCCACGTAAGATTCTGTACTCAGCACTTCTGACTGTTGTTGCAACATTCAATCTTGTCTTTTGCACTGATGGGCCGGCTCCCCAGTCATTGAGGTTGGGGATATTTCTGGAGTCTTCTCCTCCAATGAGTTGTTTCATCGACCACCACCGTTCATGACTGGATATGGGAGGACTGCAGAGCTTCGATCTGATCTGTTGAATGTGAAATTGCTTTTACTTACTGCTTAGCCTGCAAGTAGTCCTGTTTTGGGGCATCACCAGGCTGGCATCTCCTGGTGCTGATCCTGGCATGCCCTCCTGCACTCTCCATTGAACCAGGGTCGATCCCCTGACTTGATGGTAATGGTTGACTGGGGGATAGGCCAGGCCATGAAGTTACAGATTGTGCTGGAGAACAACACTGTTGCTATCGATGGCCCACAGTATCTTATCAATGTCCAGTCTTGAGTTGCTGGATCTCTCCCATTTAGCATGGCGATAGCACCACAAACATAACATGAAGTGTTAACAATGTGAAGGCAGGGCTTTGTCTCCACAATGGCAGTGTAGTGGTCACTCTTACCGATTCTATAATGGACGGATGCATCTGTGGCAAGCAGATTGGTGAGGACGATGTCAAGTTTTTTTTTTCTCTTTTGCTGGTCCCTTCACTACCTGCAGCAAACCCAGTCCAACATCTACAAAAGCAGAAATTGCTGGAAAAGCTCAGCAGGTCCTGTCCAGCAGCACTATCCTTTAGGACTCGAAAAGCTCTAGCAAATAGTGGTGCTGCCGATCTGCTCTTGGAGACGGATACTGAAGACTGGCACATTCTGCACCATTGCCCAGTTCCACGTTTCCCCCAAGTGGTGTTCAAAGTGGAGGAACATGGATTCCTCAGCTGAGGGAAGGTGTGATATGTGGTATTCAATAGAAGGTCTCCTTGTCCATGTTTGACTGAATGTCATGAGACTTCATGGTGCTTGGAGTCAATGTTAAGAAACTCCAGGACAATCCTTTCCTGATTATACACCACTGTGCCGTCACCTCTGCAGGGTCTGGCGTGTTTATAGTTTTGCTTATACCAGTTTAGAGCTGAGGGCAGGGCTGAATGAACTGAATGGCTCACTAATAAAATTAATGGCCGGTTCACATCTCACATCCATCATTGCCACCCTATGTTGAGATTACTAAGTTGCCAAGGTCCTTAGTTTGATCCCATCTTTGTGTTGAGATAGTTCATGATTACAGGGCAGTTTGGTCAATCCCACAAATGATCTTCAGTGCCTCTAAGTTACACTTTGATAAAGGGTTCCTATACCTTGATTGTATTGGCAAATTGGAGAAAAGAACTGTTAGGTTTTCCCATCTTTATTGCTCTGTAGCAAGGAAGACTTAGAGTTATGTAGCACAATTTCATGACGACTGGATATCTCAAAGCACTTGACAGCCAGCAAGCCAGCTTTTTGAAGGGTTGTAATGTATGAATCATGGCAACCAATTTTCACACAGCGAGCCTCTATTAACAGAAATGAGGTCATGATCAGACAATCAGTATTATGTGATGGTGGTCAAGGGATGAATATTGACCGTGGATAACTCCATTGCTCTTCTTCAAAGCCAATGTCATGCCATTTACATCTATCTCAGAGAGAGCAAATAAGGCACCAACTGAATACCTCATTCGAAAGATGATGCCCCTGACAGTACAGCCCTCCCTCATACTGGAGTGGGAGTGTGAACCTGTCATTTTCCAACTCAAGGCATAGTGCTACTAATGGAGCCATCGGGGATACCTATTCAGGGAAGATTGATTATCATGAGAAACATATAAAGAGTAGCATACATGCCACATATACAAGAGTCAACAGTTAGAGGAGACAAAATTAAATTGGTGTGGAAAATGAGAGGAAAACTGTGGAAAAACAATCTTCCATCACTTGCAGGAAAGGTAGCATATCCTAAATTGGTCATTCAGCACATTTGCTGAGGCAGTGGCCTAGTGATATTATCACTGGGCTGTTAATCTAGAGGCTGGGGCAATGTTTGGGGGACCTGAGTTCAAATCATACCACGATGGAGTTTGAATTCAATGGAAAATCTGGAATTAAGAGTCTAATGATGACTATTTATCCATTAATGATTGTTGGGAAAAAGCCATCTGGTTTACTAATGTCCTTTAGGGAAGGAAACTGCTATCCTTATCTGGTCTGGCCTACATGTGACTCCAGACCCACAGCAATGTGGTTGACTCTTGATTGTCCTCTGAGCAATTATTGCTGGTCCAGTCAGCAATGCCCCCATCCCCATAAATGAGTAAAAAAATCACTTCAATTTAATCAAGATCTGCTCTGCATTGACTTTTCAAAATAAAAACATTCTTCACGTGATACAGGCCTCACTAGCTAGGTCAGTGTTTATTGGCCAGCACTAGTTGTCCAGAGGGCAGTTAAGATTCACATATAGGTCAGATCAGGTAAGAAAGGCAGATTTCCTTCCCGAGACGATGTTACTGAACCAGATGGGCTTTTACAATGTGTGCAGATATCTAATTAAACGGAATCATTTCTAGCGCTGTACATCCAATAGTAGAAAATGCACAAGGCAGTTTTATAACAGTTAAACAAGTGGTATTATTTCTCCCTGAACAGAAGTCGCAGGTTGACTGCTTGCTCTCTCATTGTTGAAGTTGCATTCCTACGACTCTTGTTCCCATTTCTCTTCCTATCCACAGGCTGGGCTTGAATCTACCAATGTCAAGATTAGAGTGGTGCTAGAAAAGCACAGCAGGTCATGCAGCTTCTGAGGAACAGGAAAACTGACGTTTCGGGCAGAAGCCCTTCATCGGGAAGGGCTACAAATAACTGTTGAGGTGTCAGTTATTGTCAGCACTGTTATTATATGGGCAGTTCCCTCTTTAGTCCTGGCAGCTGTTGTTCTATAGCTTTGCAGTGGCTAAGTTAAAAAAATCACACAACATCAGGTTATAGTCCAACAGGTTTAAGTGGAAGCACACTAGCTTTCGGAGTGCCGCTCCTTCATCAGGTGGTTGTGGAGGACACAATTGTCAGACACAGAATTTATAGTAAAAGTTTACAGTGTGATGTAACTGAAATTATACATTGAATAATACCTTACTTGTTTGTTGTGGCTTTCATCTGTTAGAATACTATGATAGTTTCACTTCTTTCATGTGTAAATCACAAAACCATTTTTTAAAAGTTGCATTCTCAGGTTAACTGTAACAATTGGTGTTAGGTAGACAATATGTTGAAGGTGTTAGCCCCCTGTGTTCTTTGTCTTTGCCATAATGTTTAGACTGATTGTACACTAAAAAAGTGAGATAACAGAGTCTTACATGAATTCATGCAGTTTTTGAGCAAAGTACAATGTAACTCTGCAAGTCTGCATTAATTTTATATTATCTTATTATGTAGAGATAAGCTGAGCCAACTGAACCAAGTACTGATCATATGTTTGCAGTGGCTGGTCTCATGCACAATTGCTGCGCCCCTAGTGACAGTGCTGATAAATGCAGCCTTGAAAATGGGAGTTATTCATCATGCTGAATGCTTCAGCAATAATTAATATTTGCCTGAGTTGGAAGGTGGCATTCAGACAAAGTGTCACTGCAAGAAAATTGTTTCTACCTTTCGTTTGCACAGCCAGTCAAACATTGCCCATTTCATGCTCTGGATAAAAGTTCTGTTCTTTGGAACGAGTGCGAATGAGGAAGAGTGATACTGTCAGCAAAAGGACACCTTGTTTTTGGAAATGGGAAATACTCAAGGAACGCAGAAAAAGACAGCAGACTGAAGAGAGAGGAGATCTCCCCTGGAAGAATACAGGAAATGTTTTATTTAAATTAGATTAAATAAATCAACCCACTGCTGACATTGTTCATTAATTTTATATTATCTTATTATGTAGAGATCAGCTGCACCAATTGAACCAAGTACTGATCATGTGTTTGTCTCCCAGTGGAATGAAGCCACTTAAGGATTTAAACCATTTGATCTCGTGCCAACATATTGCACATTTTAAAGTGATTGAAGAAATATGTGGAGATCTGTTATGGATTACTGGGGTGTTTCAGTTTCACCCCCAGGTCATATAGAGCACGAGAAGATATGGAGCACTGTGTGAGCCAACTGTCATTAATGAGTGTCAGACCACATAAAAGAAGGATTGAACCTGATCAGTGGCAAGTCCAAATTTGTTACAGAAAGCTTTCACGAAGAATGCACACAAAGCTAACAGACAAGTCAATTGTATCTTTCAGAAACCAAGCTGACAATTATTTATCACTTAGATTTTGATAGACACTGGCAAAATAAATTGCGAATCTGCCACTTATTGTGTTGGTTTAATGCTGTCCAATTTGTACGCTATTGAGCTGCGGGTCTTACAACACCAACGTTTGAGAAAGGTGAGGAAGAACAGCGAGTTCTGGGAGCAAGGGTAAGAAGGAAGACAGTGAAGGAGAGTCATTGAGGTGCAAACCTGCCCACTTTTCCTGCTAAGCCATGTCGCCTTACCCACCCACAGCCCTTTTGCTCTGGTCCCATCAGCTCAAATTAACATCCCATCTCATCTTGTTCAAACTCGATCATGGAATGTGATATCACTGGCTGGGCCACCATTTATTGACCACCCCTAAACACCCCTTGAGAAAATGGTGGCGAACGGCCCTCAACTGCACTCCTTGGGGTATAATTAGATCCATAATGCCAGTTGGAAGGGCACTCCAGGATTCTGACCCAGTGACACTGAAGGAATGGCAATATATTTCCAAGTTGGGAAGTGATTTGAAGGGGAACTTGCAAGGCTCCCATGGACCTGCTGCTCTTGCCTTTCTAGATAGATTTGGATGGTGATGTTGAAGATGATTACTTGAATTTCTGAAATTACTTGATTCCTCATTCCCACATGCTAACTTTCCTACACATAGAGGAAGGAAGATAGTTTTAGTGTAGGATTTGGCACAAGGAGAATCACAGAAGGCAAAGTTGCGGAGTGGGTGCAGTAGGAAATGAGTTTTCCTTCGCAATGATGGCTGGGAAGATTGCCCATGGCTTTGAAATTCTCAGTCCTCTCAAATCACATGATCAAAACATTGTGAATGAGAGAGAGTTAGAGTTGGGTGGAATTGGTTGAGGGTTTTGGTTGTGGTGTTCAGCTCAGGTTACACTGGCTAATGTCTTGAGTTCAATCAGATATTAACCGAGGCGACAATTCCTGGGTAAATATGAAGATAGGGGCCATGTATCTGACCCACATCTCTGACAGCGAACCCAGTGTCAGAGGGTATTGCAGAGTGTTCACATCAACCCAGCATATGATTAGACTCCAGAAGCAATTTCATTGTGTGAGAAACAGTCACATTTAATTTCAAACATTAATTCTGCTTCTCTTTTCACGGATGCTGACAGAGTTGCTGAGTATTTCCAGCACATTCTATTTTTATTTCCAATTTCCACAGTTTGTAGTATTCTGCCAATATTTTCCATTTCCAAGCAGACTGCTCAAACCTTATAGAATCTGAACTGACTCTGGAAGCTGCCTGGATTTGTACATTACTCTCATCCCCTGCCTCTAGTGACAATCCACATATTATGACATAATAGTTAAAATACAAGGAGAATTTCAACGACTTGCCCTTTTTCACGTGCACTAACAGATATATCTCCCTTACTTTGTTTTATCAATTGCTTCACTCTTGTCCTGTCCTATCTTTAATTATATACTTTCTTTGTTTATGTCATTCATACTGATGCATAAGGACAATGTTAGCTGAGATTTATTTTGCTGCTGAGCCTCTTTATTTTCCACTATTTATTTGCAAAAAATTGAGGTTATAAGAAACTAGAGCGGGAGTAAGCCATTCAATCCCTTAAACCTGCTCCTTCATGCAAATAGATCAAGGCTGATCTAATTATGGCCTCAAGTTCCAATCACTACAGATTGGATAGGCTGGGATTGTACACCTTGGAGCAGAGAGGCTGACAGGAGATCTAAGGTTAACAAGGATGTTGCCAGGACTTCAGTATTTGAGCTATAGTGAGAGAGTGAATAGGCTGGGGTTCTTTTCCTTGGAGCATCAGAGGCTGAGGGATGACCTTATAGAGGTTTATAAAATTATGTGAGGTACAGATAGGGTGAGTCACTGAGGTATTTTTCCCAGGGTAAGTGGGACCTAGAGAGCATAACTGTCAGATGAGAGGGGAAAGATTTGAAAGGGATATTAGGGCAATATTTTCACACAGAAAGTGGTGCGGGTATGGAATGAGCTGCCAGAGGAAGTGGTGGAGGCTGGTACAATTTTAGCATTTAAAAGGCATCAGGATGGGTAAATGAATAGGAAAGGTTTAGAGGGATATGGGTCAAATGCTGGCAAATGGGTCTAGATTACTTTAGAATATCTGATTGGTTGGACCAAAGGTTACTGTGCTGTACAAATCTGTCAGTCATAAACTACATTTTTCTGTCTATCCAGCACAACTCTTGATTCCCTTGTTGACCAAAACTCTCTGTAATATGGCCTTGGGAACATTCACTGACCAAACATTCACAGATCTAACATTCACTAACTTAACATCCACTGACCCAACAGCCACTGACCCAACATTCATTGACCCAACATTCATTGACCCAACAGCTACTGACCCAGCATCCACTGACCCAACATCCACTGACCCAACATCCACTGACCCAACGTTCACTGACCCAACATCCATTGACTCAAAATTTATGAACTCAACATCCACTGACTCAACAGCTACTGACCCAACAGCCACTGACGAAACATCCACTGACCCAACATTCATTGACCCAACATCCACTAACTCAACATCCACTAACTTTACATCCACTGATCCAACATCAACTGACCCAACATTTACTGACTCAATATTCACTAACTCAACACCCACTGACGCAACATCAATTGACCCAACATCCACTGACCCAATGTCAACTGACCCAACATTCACTAACCCAACACCCACTGACCCAACATTCACTGACCCCATATTCACTGACTCAACGTCCACTGCTCTGACATCAACTGATCCAACATCCACTGACCCAACATCGACTGACCTAACATTCACTGACCTAACATGAACTGACTCAACATCCATTGACCCAATATTCACTGACTCAGCATCCACTGATCCGACATCAACTGATCCAACATCCACTGACCCGACATCAACTGACCCAACATCCACTGACCCAACATTCACTGACTCAGCATTCACTGACTCAGCATTCACTGACTCAACATCCACTAACACGACATCAACTGACCCAACATCCACTGACCCAATATTCACTCACCCAACATTCACTGACGCAACATCCACTGACCCGACATCCCCTGACTCAACATCAACTGACCCAAATTTCACTGACTCAATATTCACTGACTCAACATCCACTGACGTGACATCAACTGACCCAACATTTACTGACCCAATATTAACTGACCCAAAATCAAGTGACCCAACATTCACTGAGCCAACATTCACTGACCCAAATCCACTGACCCAACATTCACTGAGCCAACATTCACTGACCCAAATCCACTGACCCAACATTAACTGACCCAATATTCACTGACCCAAATCCACTGACCCAACATTCACTGACCCAAATCCACTGACCCAACATTCACTGACCCAACATTCACTGATCCAACATTCACTGATCCAACATTCACTGACCCCAAAATTCACTGACCCAACATCCACTGACCCAACATTCACTGACTCAACATCCATTGCAGAATTCCATAGCCTGATTTTATAAAAGCCTATCCCCATCTTAATTTTAAATTGGAGAACTCTTTATTTTGAAACTGCCCTCTTCCTGATTATGAGAAACATCCTCCCAAATTCCACACAGGCAAGTCCTTATTAACCTTTGGTAAATCTTTCAGAAACACTATACAATCAAAAAGTATCAATTAAACTCTCATTACTTCATACAGAAATTGACCACTGATTTAAGGACTAACCCGGTCCCAACAGCATAGTGACAACCTAACTAACAGGCAACGTTAACATTAGTAAAACAAAATTACATTTACATATCTCTTTTTACACCAACCTAGTGTCTCAAAGAGCTTTACAGCCAATGAGATATTTTTGTCATGTTATCACTATTGTAATGTAGGAATCATTACAACCAATTTCCACTTAGTAATGGCCAGGTACGCCATGCTTTAGTTACGTTGATGGAAGGATGAATATTTCCAAGACACCCATGGGATAATCTGCAGATATTATCCAAAAGAGTCCACACCTCTGGCATTTCCTCACTGTTCCCAAATTTCATAGGATCATAGCAACTCATACTTGGGAAATGGTAGGTTGACTGGTCCTGGGTGGTTGGTAAATTTACTCTGATTGCTTGAGGCATTGCCATGAAAAGCAACCAGGAACAATAGGCATCCACACTGCCTGATAATTCAACAAGGATGCAAAGCTAGAATGAGTGATATTTTTCTACAGAGAACAGGTTCTTGTGCGTGTATTTAACAACTTCCAGCTCAAATGATTACGTGAAATATGTAGTTAGTGCAACAATGAGTACACTCTGAATTGTTAAGCAAATATTGCCCAACAGTGGGATTTCATTTAAGAATGAAATTTTGTTTTAGGCTTTAGAATTTACAAAGGCACACTTATTGATTCCTGTGAAAGAGTGTTTGTTCCAGATGGAGTGATTGGGTAAACATATGTTGAAGAGTGCTGAGCTAACTGATTATCAAATGGCTCAACAGAGTAGATTCTGAGAGGACATGTTCCCTGGCTGGGGTGTCAATAAACTAGGAATCAGTTTTAGGCCATTTAGGAGTGAGTTATGAAGACCTTTTTTCACTTGAAAGACTGTGAGTCTTTGGCATGCTCTAATCAGAGAGCAATGGGTAATTCATTTATGATAGATGACTGGATACTGATGGACTTGAGGGAAATGGGGCAGTATCTTTACTAATTGTATGGTGAAATGCCTGGGTGATCTGTTTAAGTTTTCCTTAAGTTTTAGTGGACAGTAACAGATACTCAATAACTTACAAGGTTCATCTCAAGTACAACAATATTCAAGTTGCTGCAAATCCCCAAGTTAATTCAGCTTAGAGGGCACATTAATGTATGGATTGTGAGGAAAGTTTGCATTAAGGTAGAAAATTAGCTACAATTATATTGTTGGGCAGATCAGACTTAAAGAGATGAATGACTTGGTCCTGATTCTTTTTGTGAAGTGATACCAGGGTGTCCAAGGAAGAAACTCTAGAAATACAGATAGCATTGACTCCCTGAAAGAAAGGATAGAAGTCACATGACACCAGGTTACATTTCAACAGGTTAATTTGAAATTACAAGATTTTGTCAGGTGACAAAGGAGCAGCGCTTCGAAATTTTGTGATTTCAAATAAACCTGTTGGTCTGTAAACTGGTGTTGGTTGACTTCTCTTTGTCCACCCCAGTCCAACACTGGCATCTCCAGATCAGGAAAAAAGGGAGTTGGCAGCAGACGACCTCAGAATAATTAAGACATTTATGGCCCACTCCACCAACATGCCAACATCTTTTTAAAGTTCTACATTGTCCTTCTCAAAATTTACAAATCTCCCAACTTACGTGTCATCTGCAAACTTTGAAATGATCACCAAGTTGCAAATCAGATATATGGAAAAGAAAGGGTTTCAATACTGATCCCTTGAGAACTTCATTACAAATCTCCTTCTGGCCCAAAAAAGCATGAGCAAATATTCTGTTTCCTATCTCTCAGCCAACTTTATATCCATATTATAACAATCCCTTTTATTCCAGGATCTGTAACTTTTCTCATTAGTCTGTTTTGTGGCACTGTATCAAATGTTTTTTGGAAGTCCATGTACATCACATCAGCCATCTTGTTATTGTTCGTTAACTCTTCATTTGTTAACTCTTTGAAATCTCTAGCATGTTAGATAAACATGATTTGCCCTTACCGAGTCCATGCTTACTCCTCTGAATTGACATTTTTCCACAAGGCTGTTACCTTTATCCAGAATAATGTTCCCTCACCCTGAGGGTCAAGCTGATTGATCTGCAATAGTTGGACTTACCTTTAGGACCCTTTCCTGAGCAAGAGTGTAATGTTTGCAACATAAACAGAAATTGCTGGAAAAGTTCAGCAGGTCTGCCAGCATCTGTGGAGAGAAATCAGAGATAATGTTTCGGGTCTTCCTCAGAATGTTTGCAATTCTCCAGTCCTCCAGTACCACTTCCCGAATCCAAGCTCATTTCCCACATGAGCAGAGGGTAGGTCTCATCACCTCAAGTGATCTTCAATTCAATTGTCTTCGCTGAAATCCAAGTGTGAATGCATCCATGGTTCCGTCTTTAAAATGTATCACCTTAAGCAATGTGTCCCTGACTTCATTTCAGTGTAACTGCTCTTCCTTTAAGCATCATAAACTCTGCAGCTACTGGCTTGACAAACTGTTACTTTTCGATTGACACTTAGGAATAGAATATATCAGCAACCCTCCCCTCCTCCCCACAACTTCACTTCTGCATTGCACTAGCTTCATCACTACTCAAATCTGCACTGCAGCTTTTGATTTCTTTCTTGTAATTAAGGCAATTTTAGAAATGTGTTTTGTCTTGTTGGAAAGTATATTCTAAATCAAAAATAAATTAGTTCTGCTTTCCTAGTATTTAATATTTTATCTATAGATCTATACAGCAAAGTGTACTCACAGAAATTGTTTGTTTAAGAATGAAATACTTTTCCTTTGTCTGAATTCTCTGTTGTCCAAAACTGTTGTCCACTCGGTCTTCCATTAGTTTTCCAAGTACCTGCCATAAAGAGATTAGAGCTTCTTTAGGTGTCTACCGTGCAAGTATGATGTACGTTTAATGTAAAATAGCAAAGTCATCGTGTTTCCTGATGCAGAAATGCTTACGTTATCTCCTTAAGAAATTAGATATGGATGTTGTGATGTTCAAGAGTCAAAATATATTTAGTGCAGCTAAATATTGTAGACAAAACCACATTCTTCAGTTATCATAGTGTCTGTGACAATATTAAACAGGTAGTTTACAACAGGAAAGCATGGTTCTTCTATAGGTTTATGGTTTGAGGTTAGATGGAGTATGAGATCTTTGTAATTTCAGTTCACACATGTTATGGACCAGACCAGCCCCCCTCAAAATATTTTAAGAAGATAGCCTAGAGCCTAACTTTTTCTTATTTCAATGGTAAATGTGAAGAGCTTGTTTCAGATGTATCTACTTGACATTAAGCAAAACAATTTATTTAAACACTATAGTTAAAACACAAACAAAAGAAAGAGGAATTTAGAATAACTTAACCATTGGAAAACTTAACTAAATAATAAATACAGTACTTATTACTAATTAACTGTACTAATATAGTAACATACCATAAACGCCATTTGGCAAAAAGGAAAATTCAGACACAGATTCTTACATGCAGTTTTCCAATTCACGAGTCAACAAGATCAAGAGAAAATTCAGAGAGAGTAGCAGCGAGACAACACTCACTGAACAACCACCTCTTTTGAGACCCAAATGGCTTCTGCTCAAAGCTAAACCTGAAAACTACAAAAAAGACAAGAAAGGCTGGTCTGAGAGAGCTGGCCACGCCCAGGCTGCTTCTATTGTTACAACTTTAAAAATAAATCCCAAGGTCTCACAAATTGTTGACTTTCTTAGAGACAGCTCTCCTCCTCTGCCTTACAACCGCTCTTAATAAATAAAGGACAAAATAACCTCTTAAGAGGGCAGCATCGTCAAACATATCATTATTCAGTGATGATGTCATGAGTATATCTCTTGAAGGTACATTGACATACTGACTGTGAGACGTAACACAACGTTTCCTTCAAACACCAACCCCTCCACTTCCTACCTGACACAGAAGTTTTCAGCTTAACAGAGATGGCAATATTAAGGGTGTGATGCCTCAAAAATGTGAAGGTTGACAGCAAAGGTCACATCTGCAGCCCAATGATCTCAGCAGAGGGATGTTCCCTCTTTTCCAGAGGATGTACTGCCACCCCACTTTTAAATAATCATTTATTTTACATTTCTGAGGGCAACCCCATGTTGAGACACCCTCAAAGTTTCCAATTTACCTCAGCAGTGCCATCCTCACTGGGTGAAGCTGCTAATCGGTCTTTAATTGGACAGTGCCTTTGGTAGTGACCAGTTAAGAAGCTGCCTTCAGGAAGCTTCTATGAGAGAAAATATTTCAGCAAGCACTGGTGGAGACCAAGAACATAATAGGTGCCCGATCTGCTTGCTCTGCCAGTCAGTAAGGTCATGGCTGATCAAAGGTGGCTTTAACTCCACCTTCCTGTTAGGCCCATATGACCTTTAACTCCCTTGTAGATCAAAAACCTTGCTAACTGAGCCTTGAACATATTCAATGGCTGAACCTTTGGTGCTTGCTGGGGAACAGAAACTATTCCTCCTCCCGTCCGTCTTAATGGCAGACCTCTGAGTCCCATTTTTCAGTGCATCCTTGTCCTGATATCAGAGTCCTGACATTCACAGTAAATCCTGACCTGATGTCATTTTTGTCTCCATTAGGGTTTTTTTTTACCATATACTGCAATGCTTGCACTGTTTCTCAAAACATTAGAATATGGTGGTAATGAAGAATCCAACAGATGGTTATTATAGCTATAATATGTACAAACATGACATTTATGACATGTCAGTGTCTGGGCTCACCGTTAGCTATTAGATTGCTCATTGAGGAACATATGTCCAGTAATGTGTCATGCTTTAAGTGATCTTGCAACAAGATGGCGTCTGAGCTCTTTATAGGATCAGGTCACATGCTATGGACCAATGATGATCTCATGAGCATCTTTTTTTAAATCTGTTCACAAGATATGGGTGTCACTGTCTGGGCCAGCATTTATTGCCTATCCGTAATTGCCCACAGGGCAGTTAAGAGTCAACCACATTGCTGTGGGTCTGGAGTCACATGTAGGCCAGACCATATAAGGATGACAGTTTCCTTCCCTAAAGGACCTTAGTGAACCAAATGGGTTTTCCCAACAATCATCGATGGTTTCATGGTCATCAATAGACTTTCAGTTCCAGATTTTTTAAAAGTTGAATTCAAATTCCACCATCTGCCATGGTGGGATTTGAACCCAGGTCCCCAGACCATGATCTGCATCTCTGGATTAACAGTCCAGTGATAATATCAATTGACCCATTCCCTCCCCATCTTAAAAATACATTGATACATTGTGTCTCTTAAAGGCATATTGACATCCTGACCTTGAGGCATAACCTATTTATTATTGCATATGTTGCTGCTGGCTGATTCACAGTTTTATAATGGCTGCACATACATTCACTGGATAATGCTGCTTAAGAACCTCCTGCTGATTGCTGCTGAAACATTGCAGTTTGACTTGTGACATTGTATTCTTGCTGGCTGTGCACTTAGGTGAATATTTGATGGGACGCAGAACTTTCCCCGCCAGGTCTAATTATTTTCTTTGCGAACTCGACACATCACCCTCTCCACCATCATGCCTCATCCGCCAACTGAAGTGAAACTTTCTCCCCATTCAGCAGCTGAAGTAAATAAATCAAAACCGTCTTTAATCATCACCACATGCTCTCGCATAATCTGGTAAATTCACCAGTAAGCCCAATCACATAGTCACAAGCAAACCTTTCACTAACTAAATAGAGGTACAGTCAATGAGGGAAAATCTCTGAGAGAGTCAGTGAATACAAGCCAAAATTTTGAACTCAAGAGCTAACTAGGAATGAAACTTAATTGTAATTTCTGTGCTGTTTTGTTTCTGTAGCAAGAGGAAAATATTTTTCCTGTGTCTTGTGTAGGTTAACGCTGTGATAAACCTACATCAGTCATGCCTCTGATAGTAATCTCTGAGTTCCTGCATTCATCATGATCATGGCTGATCATCCTACTCAATACCCCGTTCCCATTTTGTCCCCAAGCCCTTTGATCCCTTTAGCCCCAAGAACTATATCCATCGTCTTCTTGAAAGCATTCAATATTTGGCGTCAATCTTTTCCTGTAACAGAGCATTCCATAGGCTCCCCACATCTCAGTATATATGGCAGCACGGTGGCTCAGTGGTTAGCACTGCTGCCTCACAGGGACCCGGGTTCAAGTTCCGTCTCGGGCAACCGTCCGTGTGGAGTTTGCACATTCTCCCTGTGTCTATGTGGGTTTCCTCTGGGTGCTCTGGTTTCCTCCCACAGTCCAAAGATGTTCAGGTCAGATGAATTGGCCATGCTAAATTGCCCATAGTGTTAGGTGCATTAATCAGGGGTGAATGAAGGGGAATGGGTCTGGGGGTGGGTTGCTTTTCGGAGGGTCGGTGTGGACTTGTTGGGCTGAAGGGCCTATTTCCACACTGTAGGGAATCTAATTTACTTGGCTTTCAAATTATGATTCCCCATCCTTGATTGAATTTTCTGTCATATCTTCGAGGGTTACTTCGGAAAATTCTCCCAATAAATCAGAAAGGTCAACTGTTATCTGAAATGTAACTTGAAAATTAAACTGTGAATTGAACTAAAGGATGGAGGCTTAAACCAGTATAAGGCAATTTCAGAGCTAATGTCAAACATCCTTCTCCTTTTTGGGAGTATACAACAGGTAAAATCAATTTTCATACTGGGAAGGACAAGACAATGGAGTCACTGATGAAGCAATTGGATGCTATAATTCTGGGAATAGTTCTGTTGAAAGGGCTGGTACAGTTGGAAGGACTGAGTAGCCTCTTCCTGTACTATGCAGATGGGCCAAAAGGCTTTCCTCCTCTGTAGTTATTTTGTGCCAGCGAGCATGTAAATATTCATGAGAAAGTGCTACAAACGCTGCACTGTTGAAACTGAACAGAACATAATCTCGCAGTTGTCCATCCGCCCAGGAACTCCTGGGGGCTAAACTTTGCAAGTTGGCATTCTACCAAATCCTCTCTTGGATGGCTAACCCCTGGCAGCTTGGCCAGTGCCAGCATCAGCTGCAGGTTCCTGGCAGCCCCTCACAGTGTTCCTGGCACGGCTGCCGCTGAGATTACGTGAGGTAAATGCCTGTGACAGGTTGCTGAAAAACAATGAAAGCGATCACTCCATAAGGAGCTGAGTATTTAGTTGCAGCTATTCTGGAATACCGCGAGTGGCAATGAGCTTCGGAGAACCAGCCAAATGTTTGTCCATCTCACTCCTGCCCCTGCCCACTGCCACACCAAATTGGGCTGTAAAATTGCACTCCCTAATTTCCCATTAAGTAGTTCAAGATTGAGTCTGAATTGAAAGAGGATCTCATATAAATATTTAAGTCAATGGACTTTACTGTGTTGTTTTTGTAGTTCTTATTTCTTTGAGAATATGAACCACAGCCTCATGGCTGGAGACGTGAGATAATGTCTTTCTAACGCTGTGATATAAAATAAACAGGAGCAGGAGGCATTGCCAATATAACAAATGGTGACTAAAACCCAGCTGAAAATCTCAGTGATTTCATATGAATACTCTGTATCCAAATCCTCCATTTCTCTCACTCTCTGCTTGCCACTTGTCTAAATAGAAATAAATCATTACCAAATGCCTGATCTTATTTGGAAATGAATTTCTTCAAAGTGAATGCTTCCAAGACAGAAATTTTACATTGACTCTGGCAGCAAGCTGGTTAGAGGAGTAAAATCTGTTTTTTAATGGTCCCAACTCTGGGGCTTAAAGCAAAATACATTTACAATGATTGGCCATAATTAGCCGTTGAAATGTTAAGCAGGTTTGCCTAAGCACAAGATTGCAGCTGCTCTGTGTACATTTATTGCAGCTCTCCCCATTATGAAGCTTTCGTTTCGATGGATAAGGTTGTTTAGCTGTGGTATTCCAAAATCTCGCATTAGTAAATGCGTTCTCAGAGTGGAATGAAACTTGCACAACTCAGGAAAGCCTCCTGTTGATTGCTGCACACAGCTGGAGGTTCGGTTGGACTCAGCATCTCCGGTCAAGAGAGAGAGGAAAATCTTATACCAGTGACTCATGTTAGAAGATGTGCAAAAAAAAATGGGCACAGGTAACAGGCTCCAACCTCTCACTGTTTCTGCGGAATGTCACTTCAGGGTTTCTGGCATGCCCTCTCTTTGGGCAAGGTTTCGCAAAGGTCGAGCCAAATTGGAGAGTTCTCCCAAATCCAGTGACTCAATGACTGAAGAATTGCCAACTGTGTGAGGTACTGCATCAGGTGGGAAACACCTGCACCAAAGACGTCAGTCGATCGAGAAAAAAATGGAGGGTAAAATGAAACCACCCAAAGAAAGCAGTGAGCAAGCAGATTATTGGCTGTTGGAAGTCAAAGCACCTTCAGTTTACAGGCCCTCATTTTAACCAGAAGGCCTCATAAACGCATAGTCTTTGAGAAAGGTTGCAGAACAATTGGGTCACTTTGCTCAACTTTCTTCCATTTATTTTTAAAAAGGATAGACTTCTGACTGCCGTAAAGCAGTATTAATACAAGCCGTTACTTGTCAAAATGTACCAAACAGGTGATTAGATTCGATTCCCTACAGTGTGGAAACAGGCCCTTCAGCCCAATAAGTTGACACCGACCCTCTGAAGAGTAACACACCCAGACTCATTTCCCTCTGACTAATACACCTCACACAATGGGCAATTTAGCATGGCCAATCCACCTGACCTGTACATCTTTGGACTGTGGGAGGAAACCTGAGCACCCGGAGGAAACCCACGCTGACACGGGGAGAACGTGCAAACTCCACACAGGAGGCCAGCATCGAACGTGGGACCCTGCTGCTGTGAGGCAGCAGTGCTAACCACTCAGCCACCATATCACCCTCAGGTGGAGAAGAAGGAGAGTCTTATAACTGTAACCCTAGCAATCATTCATTCTAAGCAATGGCACTTGACTACGTCTCAGATCGTTCTTTTGCCAACCAAGGTATAGTTTGCCACTCATCCTCCGAAACAGCCTCCACATTCTTCAGTTGGGGAGGTGATGCCATTAAGTTAGCAAGCCTGAGGCCCAGTCTAATGTTCTAAAGAGATGGGTTCAAATCTCCCTGTGCCAGCTGGCAGAATTTCAATTCTGTTACCAAATGAGAAATTGAAAGCAAGTCTCAATAATGGTAACCATGTACCCATTGTTGTAAATGCCCTTTAGAGAAGGAATTCCGCTGTCTTTACCTGGTCTGACTGACATGTGGCTCCAGATCCATAGCAACTGACTCTTGACTGTCTTCTGAAATGGCCCGGCAAGGCAATCAGCTCAAGAGCAATAAATATTGGCCTGGTCAGGAATGTCCACATCCTCGAATTAAATTTTAAAAAATCCTTTTTGTAATCTGTCGCAATGGGGTTTACAAGATACGGTTTGTGTCATCCATGTTTCCAATTGAACATTCTGCCTCACTACGCATTTTGTGTCCAGTGCTGTTGACTGTCCGTCTTTTTGTATTCTCCGAAATTATGATTTGCTTCCAATCACTGGGAAACCCAGCTCTGACATACATGCTTGAGAAGTCATGCAGAGATGGTTCACTCAAGTGATTATTGGGATTGGGTTACGGGGCATACCTTACAAGGACAGGTGAGACAAATTGGTCCAACCAGTATCTATTGGAGTTTGGATAAATCAGAGGGGATCATTGAATATTTTTAAGGCAGCGGTCGACACATTCTTGATAAACAAATTAGTCAGAGGTTTTTTAAAAAATTACTTTTAGTGTGGAAGCAGGCCCTTTGGCCCAACAAGTCCACCCTGACCCGCCGAAGTGCAACCCATCCATACCCCTACACCTAATACTACTGGCAATTTAGCATGGCCAATTCACCTGACCTGCACATCTTTGGACTGTGGGAGGATACTGGAGCACCCGGAGGAAACCCACGCAGACACAGGGAGAACGTGCAAACTCCACACAGTCAGTCGCCTGAGGCGGGAATTGAACCCAGGTCTCTAGCTCTGTAAGGCAGCAGTGCTAACCACTGTGCCAATTTAGACTTGAGGCAAAAATATCTGCTCAGTCATGATCATATTGAATGGCAGAGCAGGCTCAAGGAGCCAAATAGCCTACTTTTGCCCCGAATACACCTAGAATCCTTGCAGTGTGGAAGTAGGCCATTCGGTCCATATTGGGCCTCCGAAGAGCATCCCTCCCAGATCCCCCCCATAGCTCTGCATTTCCTATGGCTAATCCACCTACCCTACACATTTTAACATGGCGAATCTACAAAACCTGCATATCTTTGGCTGGTGAGAGGTGGGCAGGAGTTGAACCCGTGCCCCTGGCACTGTGAGGCAGCAGTGCTGACTACTGAGCCACCTGTGGGTGCATTGGGTTTGTAGATTCTTCTTCCTCTTTGTGGGGAAATAACTGCTTTTGGTTTGACTCTTGCCTGCACCCCATTCTTCCCAAACTCCTGTATATCTCAGGAACAATGAAACAATGATATTGGATTGTCTTTCTGTCCAGTACACTCTATCTAACAGTTGTGACTGAACATCTCAGAGGCAGTGAAATTTGGTTCAATTTGTTAGTGAGGCTGATGTGCACCATTGACCTGAGATGCACTAATTTCATTTGCACCCTTTGGAGATTCTCCTGAAACTGTTGCATAGGAATTTTAATCTGGGGCCTTTCCTTCCATTTGTCATGCTTTCTAAGCTGATGTGCAGCTTTATGAATGACCAAGAGTCTTTTCTGGAGTCTCATATTTGGGGACTAGGTTCAAGTGGGGCAAAGTCCCTGCAAGCCACTTAAAATCCATCATAAACATATTGCTGCATTAGGGGACCATTCTTATGCACAACAGGGCCCAGGCAGGACTATTGTCACCAAAGGTGAGTTTGCCAAGTATCCTGCATTGCTGTTCCAGTTCAACAAATGATGAGAGCCCTTACGGGGTGAGTCATGCCTGAAATACAGCTATAAGGCTTTCACTGTTGATCTTGGCTGAGATCGAGATTGCCAGAAAGTAAACAGTGTGTACCATCTCCAAGATACACAGCATCAACCTGCCTGGACACCGCTGACAGCACCTTCCAAATTCCCAACCTCGACCAACTGGAAGGCCAAGGGAAGCAGATACAATGGGAACACCCTCACCTGCATGTCCCCCTTCATATTGACAATCACCTATATTGCTGATTGTTGGAGAAGTGAACCCAATTGAACAGAGACCGCACAAGACAGAGTAGGTGAAATTGACAAGCTGTTTATTACAAGCGATATCGCTGAAAGAGAAATTGACTAGGCTGACACAGACCTGACAGTCTGCACAGGTAGATCAAGGGTTCTCTTCCCTGAGCTGAGAATCAAGCCAGTTTTTATAGGAATAATGTACAATGATGTAATTAAAAATAGGGAAATTACAATGGTCTTGATAATCAAGTTACGAAGGTGATGATCACAAAGCAGTTATCAGGAGAATGTCCTGAATCTAGGGAGAATGAAGCATACTGGAAGCATCAATCACCCTCTTTGAGGGTGGGTCGGAATGTCCCTTTTAAAGCAGTAAGGTATTTCCATTGTTTCTCTCCTGTGAGTGAGGTGTTCTGGTGCGTCTCCGTCTGACCTGTCCTCTGTATGGCTTTGGTATCACTGGGGTACGAGACTGACCTTAGGGCTTTGGGACAGCCATGTTTATCGAGTCCAGGAAGCTTATTGTCAAGTTGTCTTGGGAAGTGTATTTCCTGGTTTGCGAGTGACTATGGTCATGTCTGATTTCTCTTGTCAGCCTATTTGGTCAACGCTGAGGCGTTCTGGGTGTTTCTTGTATGGTTTGGACAGGTTTGATTTTCTGTGTTCTGTGTGGCCATGCTGTGGGTAGGCAGGGTGGCAGATCTTTTCCCACACTGTTCCTTCAGGGTCACTGAGTAAAAATCCTGGAACTTCCTTCCTAAACTTGACTCTCTTCCGAGCAGTACTCTGGGTGTACCTACACCTCAAGGACTACAGTAATTCAAGAAGGGCAATTATGGATGGGCAATAAGTGCGGCCTAGCCAATGGCATCCAAAGAAAAGATTGGAAGGCCAGAAGACCTTGGAAGATCTTGCAACCTTGCTTCTCGCTTTGTGGAAACTGGCATCATTTTCCACCTGGTGGTTGGAGAAAGCAATGGAGATTCAGCGGGCAAATTGGACCTTGTAGCCTTAATGCCGTCAGCAAATTTAGGGAGTCAAGTTTTATGTTGGTGCAGTGGTGTTTGATCTTAACATCTGAAACCTCTCTCATTCCCTGTTAAATTTGGGTGAGATTACAATGCAGAATTCAGTACACAGTGTGATAGGAGAATTTAAAGCTTTGGAAAGCTGCCCAAAGACATTGAAGGAATTAAAAGTCTTGATCTAAAATTTATGTTCCTCTGACCTCGTTGCTTTATGAGCTATTCCCCATTGAGGATGTCAGCAGGTAGACACCCAACATGATGCTAGCACCCCCAAACATAACTTTTCATGAAGAGATCCATATGATTACTCCTTTGACATCTCTGTCTCTGCATTTATCATAAAGGCTGCAAAAATGCAATGGATGAGATACAAAATCCTGGAATGAATGGAATTGTTGGAGAACAGAAGACCATTCAGCCCCTCAATACTGTAGTAGTACTTTGAGAAAGTTATCCAATCAGTCCCCTGCTCTTTCCCATTGACCTTGAAAATTCTCCCCATGATGACCAGAAGGTGTAGGTAGGGCCAGATGTAGGCCATTCAGCCCATTGAGTATGCTCTGCATTCATTGATAGTTACTACTGAATTTGTTCCCACCATTAGTTTCCAGACAATAGATTACAGTTCATAACAACTTGGAGGAGTTTTCTTTTCCTTATGCTACCTCCAGGTCAAATACCTTGAACTTATGTCCTCTGTTACTGTCAGCCACGAGAAACACTTGATCCTTATCTTCCTTTGTACTTTTGAATATTTCGGTTTCACTTCCCCATAACCATCTCTGCTTGAAGGATTGCAGCTCCCTTTTCTGAAGTGTCTCCGGTAACTGAAGTCTTTTTATCCCTGCGCTCCTAGTGAATGCATCCTTTCAATAATGCCTTGACAGCCTTTCTAAACTCAAAGTTGGCCGGCGACCAAGTTTATGCTTTATGTGGGTTCAGCATCACCTCCTGGCTTGTGCACTCTTACATTTCCTTTTATAAAGCCAAAGACTGTGCCTTTTGAGCAGCCCTCTACGCTCCCTCAACCTTGTGCCTCCGCATGCCTTAGCATCTTGGCACTAGCACCCTCTTCTAAACTTTATTTACCTCGCTTCTCCTCATTCTTTCCGATCAAAATCAGTCATTTCACACTTCTGTGCATTGAACTTCATCTGCCGCGTGTCTGCCCTTTTCACCACACTACGTCCTCCTCATGTTGTATTTATCTTTCTCACGGTTTACTGCGTGACTGAGATTTGTGTCATCTGTACGCCATGAATGTAGCCCTCTCAAATCCTCAAAATGACACTCTTTACCCACATGCCTTGTGCTTCGGCAAGGTCTGGAGCTACAGCACATTGGAACCCTGTGTTACCCTACGCCGTGTACAAATCTATCACCCATGCTACAATGCCTATTCCAAAAGAAAGGGTTTCCAGTCTAATTCTCAGCACTGGGTGAAATCCAATCCTACAAAATCGTAGTAAATTCATTGCTAGGGCTTAGTCAGCAGCAAACAATAAAGGCGTGTTTTCGTCTCCTGCAGAACCGGGCAAAGACACGAAAAGTCAAAAGCAGGAGAGCAGAGTAACATCACAAACCTGGGGCGAGTGCTGCCTTTTTTTAATGTTTACATCCAGAGTTTAGTCTGCAGATGGGAATACCATTTCCTCCCTGTCTGACCTGAACAGCAGATGTGTGACTCTGACAGGAATCAAGGTGAGGAAGGGAAACCGGCACAAACTGGAAAAATACCACGGCCTCAACGGCCGAGTTTTTATTTTAACATAAGGAAGGCCGTGCGACTAATGACGAGGTTTGGAAATCTCATCAGTAGAAACCAGGCCGAGACCTTTGCTTAACATGGGTGGTCATAGCAAGGAAAAAAAAATAGTCTGCGAACAGAGATTTCAAAAACCCGATAGTTATCTGGTCAGCTGCATATACAGGAGAGAGAAAGAGAAATTGTGGGTGATGTCCAACAATCATGAACTATTTTCTACTCTGCATTAAAAAATATACATTTCTTCAAACTCAAGGATTAGCCTACTCCTTTGAATTTTGACATCCTGTCCCCTCAGAAAAACTCATCTTTAGCCTTCTATTCATTTCCTATTTTGTAACATGCATGACTGAATCTTTTGTGTAATTCTATTGCGATGTGTCCTTATAAAGGTAAAATATCAGCTTCCACAAACACATACATATATTTCCAGGCTTGATTATATCATTTGCAAAAGTGTGTACTGTCGTCCTTTCAAAATTTTTACTGTCCTGATAGAGGACTGAACAGGAACCGTTCTGGTTTCTCACATCACAATTAGTCGTCCGTCCTGTCACTTAGGAAATACCAACAGGGAAGGACGAGATATCAAAAATACAATCAGCTTTATGTAGCCCCTAGCAACCAGCTAGGCCTATGAGTGGGGCGCAGCCTGTTCTCAAGTTGAGAACATTTGTGGCAAAGCAACCCCTTTGAAAATGGAAGAGAGCACTTTCAAAGAAATAAAGAAATGAGGGAGCCAGCAAATTGTTAGTGGTCAACCCAACAAAAAAAATTCTTCAATCTCTATGGATGAGCACATGAATAAGAAAGGTTTGGAGGGCTATGGGTCAGGACCAGGCAGGAGGGACTGGTTTAGTTTGGGATTATGTTTGGCATGGAATGGTTGGACCAAAGGGTCTGTTTCTGTGCTGCATGACTCTACAGTGTGAGCAAGGTATTTGTAATTCCATTTGTACCGACAGAGATGTTGTTTATTGTTAGTGTTCAAGTTTCAAAAAGGAATATGGGACATTGTGGAAATGTCCAGGCCAGAAGAGAAAAAGTATATTTTTCTTTCTCCCCACCACTGCCCGCAACACCACCCATTTTTATTCTGAATTTCTCTGAGTTTTCCTTGAAAAATTTGAATGCTAACATCTTGCCGTTAAAAGGTTTGCGTCTGGGCTGACTGGTTTTCCAAATTGTCCCTCTTGACAGCTGAGATCAGGAAGTCCCCCAAAAGAATTGTCAGCACAACGTGAGTGCAGTGAGATATGGTTTCTATGCCATCACTCTTGGGCCAACTTGATTTACTCCTCACATTCAGTTGGAAGTTGGCCATCTATAATTGATCCAAGCCAAACTTGAAGATGGCCAGTGGAATTTCACCCTTGTCTTTACAGACATACACACCAAACAAGCCCCCTGTCCTGTGCCTAACCATTTCAACTCCCCTCCAACTCCCCCAAGGACATTCAAGTCTTGGGCCTCGTCCATTGCCAAATCCAAGCCACCAGATGATTGGAGGAAAAACACCTCATTCTTCGCCTTGGGACACTTCAACCACACGACATCAACATTGACTTTACTAGTTTCCAAAACTCCCTTCCCCCCACCTCATCCCAGATCCAACCCTCCAACTCGGCACTGCCGTCATGACCTGTCCATCTTCTTTCCCACCTATCTGCTCCCCCTTCCCTACCAATCGATCACTATTACCCCCCACCTGCATCCACCTATCGTCTGCCTAGCTACGTTGACCTCAGCCCCACCCCCACCCACCTATTTATTTCTCAGTCCCCTTACCCTGCCCTCCACATTCCTGATGATGGGCTTATGCCTGAACCATCAATTCTCCTGTTCCTCGGATGTTGCCTGAGCTGTTGTACTTTATGCAGCGCCACACTTTTCGAATTTAACAGTCAACAGCCAGACTTTTGGGCTCAATCATCCTTTCCACAGTGAACTGAGTTTTAACAAGATGAAGAGATTTTGCTTCCTCTCAATTTTTTTTGTGGCAAAAAGTCTGACCCAAAAACAAGATCGGCAGAAACCCATTGGCTTTTGGTACACAAGAAGGTCACAAACATGTGGGCTTAATTTTAAGGCAAAGTACAAATTGAAAGTCATTTATCTCCAATAGACCAAAAGATAGGTCAATCACCCAGATATTGTTTTGTGGATTAAAACATGACTGGAGGTGACTGAAGGCCACTAATATGAGAGGCCTACTGGAACTCTGTACGCTATAGATGTGATTTGTAATGGTTGGATTAATGGCTCCATGATTTGTTTCTTGACCGTTAAGCTAAGGGTAAAGTTTCACTGGGTTTGCCATCTTCCACACATATCTTGGCACAACTGCAAATGACCAGCTCTGACCTGAACGTAAGACATTAATCAGCAAGCCTACGTTACGACAGTGAAGGTTGAGAAACAGGATCTCACTGCATGCATTTTTACAGATGGGAAACAGGTCCCATGTGTGTGCCAGATATGCAAAGCCTATTCTATTGGTTAGTGTTCCTCAATAGGTGCCAAGGGCAAGTGACTGAAAAAAGTGTTAGATGCATAAGCCACAGCTCCAGTTTCACAAACTCCCTGCCAATTTGGATTCCAATGAGTCGAAAAATGGAGTGCTGGAAAAGCACAG
Source organism: Chiloscyllium punctatum (assembly GCF_047496795.1). NCBI lineage: Eukaryota > Metazoa > Chordata > Chondrichthyes > Orectolobiformes > Hemiscylliidae > Chiloscyllium > Chiloscyllium punctatum. The sequence continues at coordinate 102,793,401 of NC_092749.1, read as the reverse complement.
GAGGTCAAGCAGCATCCAAGGAACAAGAGAGTCGACATTTTGGGCATAAGCCCTCCATCAGGAATGTGATGGGGTGTGAGAGAATGGAGCTAGGGGGGAGGGTGCTTCGAAGGTGATAGGTGGATGCAGGTGGGGGGTGATGGTGATAGATCGGAGCAGAAGGTGGAGTGGTTAGATGGGAAGGAAGATGAACAAGTAGGACAGTTCAAGAGGTGCCAAGTTGGAGGGTTGGAGCTGGGATAAGGTGGGGGGAGGGGAGATGAGGAAACTGGTGAAATCGGCATTGATGTCGTGTGATTGGAGGGTCCCAAGTTGGAAGATGGGGCTTACCTTCAAGTCTTCTTGATCGTATTCCCAGTAAATTCCTTACCACCCAACATTGCTCCCAGATACCCCATGTTAGCTGACATCTCCAGTCCTTTTAAACCTGTCTCTCTCCTCATGAAGATGACCTCCAACTTTTCGAGGTCGGCCTTCTACAGACTTCTTAAAACAGGTATTGTGTCCTAAAGGTCACTGCCAGCTTCTCAAGGCCAGCTAGGGATGAACATGAAATGCTGGTCTAGTCAGTGATGCCCTTCAAAGGAATTTAAAAGAAAATCTGCTCCCATTTGAGCTACAGGGAGAGGCTAAATAGGCTAGGGCTTTTTTCCCTGGAGCGTCGGAGACTGAGGCCTTATTGAGGTTTATAAAATCATGAGGGGCATGGATAGGGCAAATAGACAAGGTCTTTTTCCAGGGGTGGGCATATCCAAAACTAGGGGCATTGGTTTAGGGTGAGAGGGGAAAGATTTAAAAGGAACTTAAAGGGGAACCATTTCACACAGAGGGTGGTGTGTACATGGAATGAGCTGCCAGAGGAAGTGGTGGAAGCTGGTACAATTACAGCATTTAAAAGGCCCATGGATGGGCATTTGAATAGTAAGAGTTTAGAGGGATATGGGCCAAGTGCTGGCAAATGTGACTAGATTAATTTGGGTCATCTGGTTAGCATGGACAAATTGGACTGAAGGGTCTGTTTCCATGCTGTACAGCTCCATGACTCTATACCTCCAGGTCTGAAACACTCCAATCACGCTGTCAGTCCTGTCACAGCCCTAGTTGCACTCTGCCCTCTTACACACTCAATCTGAGCCGAAGAACAGTGTGACTCAGGTGATGAAAGTGAATGTACTGAAACCAAGTTTGCGGATGACACAAAAATAGATGTCAAGGCAAGCAGTAAGGATGATACAAAGAAGCTACAGAGGGATATAAACAGATTAAGCGAGTGGGCAAAAACTTGGCAGATGGACTGTAATGTGGGAAGCATGAGGTTATGCACTTTGGCAGGAAGAAAAGAGGAGAAAATGGTGAAAGACTACAGAAAGCTACAAAACAGAGGGACCCTTCGCCCATGAATCACAAAACACTGACAGGCAAGGTCAGCAGGTCATAGGGAAGGCAGTCAGAATGTTGGCCTTTATTTCAAAGGAATGGAACCTAAAAGTAAGGAGGGTTTGCAAACTAAACAAGGCACTATTCAACTCACAGCTGGATACTACAAATAGTTTTGGGTCCATTATCTAAGGAAAAATGTATTGACATGGAAGCAGTGCAGCCAAGGTGCACGCGGTCAATCACAGATATGGAGGGATTTTATTATGAGGGGAGGCTGGGTAGATTGTGCCTGTACTCTTGGGAATAAAGAAGGGTGAGAGACGACCTTATTGAAACACACAGAATTGGTGGAGAGTTAGACAGGAGACGTTGCTTCCTGTGGGAGAGTCTTGGACCAGAGGGCATAATCTCAGAATTACAGGTTACGCATTTAGTAGCAGAGATGACTGGCATGGACAGCCTATGTTATAATGTATACATATCTTTAATGGGGATATGTCAGTCTGCTGTCTGTCACAGTACACCACAAGACATAATGTGATTTATAATCCCAGGTCATCTTTGCAAAAATCAAAGCAGCACATCAGGTGTTTCTGGAAAGCCTCTCAGTTCCCTGTACAGGATTTTACCTTCAAATTATAAACCCCATTTGTCATACGACTGGAACATTTGTTATAAATGGAAGTATGCAGCACTGGGTGTTGCTGTGTCCACAAAACCCCTCCCATCTGTCCTCTCCTAAGATTGTCACCTTCTCATATTCTGCCCATCCATTGGCTCTGGATTTGACATAAGATAGAAAGTACACCCACAGGCAAGTAGAAATTTTGCTCCACGTACTTCTAGACTTTTGTTTCTGTCAGCACTGATTATGCACAAAGAATATGAGCAATGGGAGCAGCAGTAGACCGTATTGTCTATCAAGCTTGCTCCATTGTTTAAGTTGATTGTGGCTGCCTTGGGTTTCAACTGCACCTTTCTGCTCACTGCCCATCTCTTTTCATTCCCTGACAATACCACTCCAAAGAAAACAATGAGAAAAACTATTGGAGCTCAAAGGCTAGGCTTCAGGTTCAACAACGCTTACAAAGTCAAGCCTGCGAGCACTGCCATCACTCCTTTCCAGGACTCTTGTGCAGAAATGGCAGTGTCCCTACCTCTGAGCCTGGAGCCTTCAAGTTCTACCGACACCTGAGCTGTGTCACAGCATCGCTGAACAGATTGATGAGGAAAATACCTGGAAACCACCAAGTAGTATAGGTCTGTGCAGGACCTTGCAGATTCAATGGACCAAATGGTGTAATTCTGCTCTTAATTGAACAAAACATCACTCACAGGATGAGGGCTTCACTAACCAGGACAGCATTTGTTGCCCATCCCTAATTGCCCAGAGGGCAGTTAAGTGTCTGGAGTCACAGGTCGATCAGATCAGGAAGGGTGGAAGCTGAAAGGACATTAGTGAAGCTAGAGGGCTTTTCCTGACAATAGCTTCATAGACATCAATAAACACTTAGAGTCATAGAGTCAGAGACATGTATAGCATGGAAACAGACCCTTCGGTCCAACGTGTCCATGCCAACCAGATATCCTAAATAAATCTAGTCCCATTTGCCAGCACTTGGCCTGTATCCTTCTAAACCCTTCCTATTCATGTACCTATCCAGATCCCTTTTGACTGGCACGGTGGCTCAGTGGTTAGCACTGCTGCCTCACAACACCAGGGACCCATGTTTGATTCCAACTTTGGGTGACTGACTGTGTGGAGTTTGCAAATTCTCTCTATGTCTGTGTGGGTTTCCTCTGGGTGCTCCGGTTTCCTCCCACAGTCCAAAGATGCGCAGGTCAGGTGAATTGGCCATGCTAAATTGCCCATAGTGTTAGGTGTATTAGTCAGAGGGAAATGGGTCTGGGTGGGTTACTCTTCGGAGGGTCGGTGTGGACTTGATAGGCCAAAGGGCCTGTTTACAAACTGTAGGGAATCTAATCTAAAATAATGTTATAATTGTACCATCCTCCACTACTTCCTCTGGCAGCTCATTCCATACCCTCTGCATGAAAAAGTTGCCTCTTAGGTCCCTTTTAAATCTTTCCCCTTTCACCTTAAACCTACACCCTCTCGTTCTGGACTCCCCCAACCCTGGGAAAAAGACCATGTCTGTTCACCTCATTCATGCCCCTAATGATTTATGAACCTGTGTAAGGTCACCCCTCAGTCTCTGACACTTCAGGGCGAATGATTTCTATTGAATTCAAATCCCATCACCTGCTGTGATAGGATTTCAACCCAGGTCCCCAGAACATTACCTGGGTGTCTGGATCAGTGTTCCAGCAATAATATCACAAGGCCATCGCCTTCTCTAATTCCTATGCATTATCTGCCATAAAGACAGCAGTGGCACAATAAACTGTGATCTAAGAATTGCCTTCACTTCCCTGTGAAAATGTTACAATTCTGACCAATAGGGATGGTGCCAGAGAGAGAGAGAAGCCCAGTGACAGTCCACCGCCCTACCCAGAACCACCTCAACAGCAGAACTCCTTCACTATGTGTCTGTAGACAGTTGCACACATTTCTGACTCCTCCTTTGGTCGTCCCAGAGCATTTTATTTCGTAGAGGCTGAAGATAAAAGCAAGTTTTTGCTGTTTTCCCCATCACTTCTTTAGCCTTGCAATGAAGATGCTGCTGGCTCTAAGCAACTATAAAAATGCTCTGAATTCTTATCCCCCTCCCCACCCCCTGCCATTTGGTTTTAAGCATTTTCATTTTGCTAAGCACAACTTGCAAGCTATCTTATAAAGCAAAGCATTGCAGATGAGGGAAATCTGCAAACAGAAAATGCTGGAGAAATCCAATAGGGTCTGTCAGCATCTGTGGAGCATGAAACAGGGTTAATGTGGTGGTTCAGTGGTTAGCTCTCCTACGTCAGGGTCTAGCCTTGGGTGACTGCCTGTGTGGAGTTTGCACATTCTCCCTGTGTCTGTGTGGGTTTCCTCCAGGTGCTCTGGTTTCCTCCCACATTCCAAAGATGTGCAGGTCAGGTGAATTGGCCAGGCTAAATTGTCCATAGTGCTAAGTGCATTTGTCAGAAGGGGGGTGGGTTACTCCTCAGAGGATTGGTATGGACTTGTTGGGCCAAAGGGCCTGTTTCCACATTGTAGGGAATCTAAAACATTTCATATCCAGAACTGTTCTGGTGAAGAGTCAAGTTAGTCTTGAAATATTCACTCTGTTTTTCTCTCAGCAGATGCTGCCAGACCTGCTGAGTATTTTTCAGCACTTTGTGTTTTCTTTACCATCTCCCTCTGCTGCCACTTGGACTTTACTTTCAAATTACCCAAGTTAAGTACACAGACTTGTGAATAATTACTCAAAATCAATTTAAGCTGGGGGAGAGTTAATTAAGGCTTGACATGATTTTTCAGCTAAGACTAGCACCAATTTTAACCCATTTAGAATTAACTTGAAACATCAGTCCTTGCTTGGTCTATATCTCTTGACAGATGTTTAAAGCATCATTATCCATTACTGACATGATAACTCAATCTGTGCTGTCAGCTAATGGCATTTAGTCCTGGCTTATGGTCAGAAGCAATTCCTTTCCTGTGCAAATTTTTTTTGAGAAAAAGAGAAATGATTGACTTTGAATACACTATGGTGGAGTGGTTTGCAAAATCAAAGTACGATTCTTTCAAACATCAAGTGGAGCAGCACATTACTATGGGACCTTGATCATAGAGAAAATATTTCACACTATATTTACAGAAGCATTGAGATTTATAACCAATGTCAGACCATTTCAATCATTTCAATATCAAATACCTGAAAAGTCTCGGATCGGAACAATGTCGACACTGTATTAAACATTCATAATATCTGCATGGAATGTAAAAGAGTGTAAAGTCAGGTCTTCATGGATGTATGCCATTCACTTTTATATCATTCATTAGTTCAATTTCAACTGTGTGTTATAATTAAAAGTGAGTAGATCATTGGCAAACAGAACACACTCCTATAGACGAAGAGAATTCACATTTCTTCATCACGGTGTAGATAGAGATCTCTAACAGTAGAGGGCAGTAATGGCCTGTGTTATTCAGTGCAGCTGAACTTCTGGTCATTGGAGCCAAAAATGGTTATGAAAAGGATGTTCTAAAAACAGTGGAACTTGCTGGCTGAGAAAACTTTACATGCTTAAAATGAGATTTATCTTAATTGAGCGCCAGGAATAATGGTGGAGCCAGGAGAGTGGGAGCTCAACCTTCAGCCGATTTGATGTCAGACTTTTATTGGCTGCAATATACCCTGGATGGGTTTGACCCAGACCCTTCTGTTTTTTTTTCCCTGAGACCTCACACACAGATCACTGCTTTCACTTACGTTTCCATTCTTACTGTTTCCACAACACGTTTTCATGCAGAATTAGACACTTCCCTGTACATCTTGATAGTGAAAAGGAGGTCTGCATTTTTTCCACGACTATTCATCGTGAGTTAAGAGCCATTTGAATGCACAGCGGCTGTGGAAAAGCAAGTCTATCCTACCAAAAAAACAGGGAGAAGCTCTCCTCTCACCGACTCTTGTCTGTTGCATTTTATAGGCCGCAGAACAATGCAGAGGTGTCTTGTTTCTCTGTGTGTAGCAGGTTTTACTCACAGCACTGTCTTATGAACAGAGGTTGAGCAGTTTAGGCCTATACTCACTGGAGTCTAGGTGAATGAGAGGAAATCTAATTGAGGTACAGAAGACGCCAAAGGGGACTGACGAAGTTGACGTAGAAGGGAAGGTTCCTCATGTGGCTAAATCTAGAATAATAAGTCATAGTTTTAAGGGAAGGCATAGCATATATAAAGCGAGATGAGGAGAAATCATTTCTCTCAAAAGGTTCTGAATTTGTAGAGTTCACTCCTCCAGATGTAGTGTTAATCTGGCGTAATTGGTTTGCACGGTTGGGAGACTGGGCAAGGAAGTGGAGTTGAAGCCAAGATAAAATCTGACATTGTTGTAGCAAATGGCAGTGCACAGAATTCCACAATTCACCTGCCTCTTGGACCCAAGTTGACATAAGTACAGGAACCTGGTTCATGCTTTAACAAGATTCATAGCAAGCAAATAGATTCAAGCAGCAGGTAAATAATTACGAAAAAATGGCATTTAACCCATTGTTTAAATCTCAATTCTGCTGATAAATTCCTCCTCCTCCTCTCTCTCTCTCTCTCTCCCTCTCTCACACACACAGACAAATGTAAGACACACACAAGCGTAGACACATACACACAAATGTAGATACACACAAACAAACATAAGACATACATACAAACACGTGACACATACACACAAACATCGACACACATACAGATGCAAATAGACACTCTCTCACAGACAGACATACTCAGAAATATAACTTACACGCACACAAATGTGAGACATATATACACACAAATGTAACATCCACACACACGCAGACGTAGACACACTCCCACAGACATATGCTTGCAAACATAAGAAGCATACGCAAACATAGAAACGCACAGATAAAATATGGCTATTATGAGTGGAGACAAACACAGGGAAAACAGTTCAGTGGCCCCTTGTTCACAGGGTTTGCTGAGACGGTTCTTGAGCTTTTCAGAACATAGGTTCTCAGTTTTCTTTGTGTGGATGCTTGCACTTGTTTGTAGCAGGTGCGAGGAGGTGGGGTTCACACAAATCCCTGGTTTATTGTTTAGCAGCTTGCAGTAGCTGCTGAGAGAAGGAAAGGAAAAGTAGCAATCTTCAGGTTTGAGACTTTTCTATTACTGGACAGCAAAGTCTGCTCCTTCTCCTCTCAAGATTCAATAATTCCTGCCAAAACATTTGGACCCATAGAACATAGAACATAGAACATTACAGCACAGTACAGGCCCTTCAGCCCTTGATGTTGTGCCGACCTGTCATACCAATCTGAAGCCCATCTAACCTACACTATTCCATGTACGTCCATATGCTTGTCCAATGACGACTTAAATGTACTTAAATTTGGTGAATCTACTACTGTTGCAGGCAAAGCATTCTATACCCCTACTACTCTCTGAGTAAAGAAACTACCTCTGACATCTGTCCTATACCTATCACCCTCAATTTAAAGCTATGCCCCCTCGTGCTCACCGTCACCATTCTTGGAAAAAGGCTCTCCCTGTCCACCCTATCTAACCCTCTGATTATCTTATATGTCTCTATTAAGTCACCTCTCAACCTTCTTCTCTCTAACGAAAACAGCCTCAAGTCCCCCAGCCTTTCCTCGTAAGACCTTCCCTCCATACCAGGCAACATCCTAGTAAATTTCCTCTGCACCCTTTCCAAAGCTTCCACATCCCTCTTATAATGCAGTGACCAGAACTGTACACAATACTCCAAGTGCGGCCGCATCAGAGTTTTGTACAGCTGTAGCATAACCTCATGTTTCCGGAACTCAATCCCTCTATTAATAAAAGCTAAAACACTGTATGCCTTCTTAACAACCCTGTCAATCTGGGTGGCAACTTTCAAGGATCTGTGTACCTGGACACCGAGATCTCTCTGCTCATTTACACTACCAAGAACCTTACCATTAGCCAAGTACTTTGCATTCCAGATACTCCAACCAAAGTGAATCACCTCACACTTGTCCACATTAAACTCCATTTGCCACCTCTCAGCCCAACTCTGCAGCTTATCTATGTCTCTCTGTAACCTACAACATCCTTCGTCATTAACCACAACTCCACCGATCTTAATGTCGTCTGCAAATTTACTAACCCACCCTTCTACGACCTCATCCAGGTCGTTTATAAAAATGATGAACAGCAGTGGACCCAACACCGACCCTTGCGGTACACCACTAGTAACTGGACTCCAGGATGAACATTTCCAATCAACCACCACCCTCTGTCTTCTTTCAGCAAGCCAATTACTGATCCAAACTGCTTTATCTCCCACAATCCCATTCCTTCGCATTTTGTACAATAGCCTACTGAGTTGTTCAGCAACCTGGGAGCCAATCACCTCGCTGTTGGCAGGTAGGAGGCTTTAATCACGAACAATTGGTCACAAGGCCCACGGACCAATCAGCTACTTGTTGCCAGCCAAGCCTCCATTTGGATCATTGCCCTGCAACCCCCCTCCCCCCCCAAACCCCCCCAGGCACCAGCTCATCTGTAACCTTCTCACCTTCTTCCACTACTGCTGTAGCTGTGTAAACAGTGTTTACAATGAGTGATAGGTTACTTGCTTTTGAAAAGTGTTATAATCCCTCAACAATCCTTGGTTTTCAAAGCAGTTCTTTACAATTTCAGCCCATAGAGTCATAGAGATATGCAACACAGAAACAGACCCTTCAGTCCAACTTGTCCATGCTGGGCAGATATCCTAACTTAATCCAGTCCCATTTGCCTGCATTTGGTCTATATCCCTCTAAACCCTTCCTATTCGTATACTTTTCCAGATGCCTTTTAAATGTTGTAATTGTACCAGCCTTCACCACTTCCTATGGCCATTGATTCCATACACGCATCACCCTCTGTGTGAAAAAGTTGCCCCTTAGGTCCCTTTTAAATATTTAACCTCTCACCTTAAACCAATGTCCTCTAGTTCTGGACACCAGAAAAACTGAAAAAGACAACACAATCTTTACAATTTGTTGCAGCAAACATGAAGTAAATGTTATTTTCTACATACCTAACAAGAACAAAATAATATAATTATAAAACACTGCTGACATAACAAAATGACTCAAATACAGCAGAGGCAAGTTATGAATCAAAAAGGACACCCAGTCACACGAGGAGGCATAAGGTCAGAAGACCTAAAGCTTGGTGACCGAGGGATATCCTAAAAGATGAAAGACCATAAGTCAACGGAAATGTGAACCATTCTGTCCCTTGAGCCTGTTCTACCATTCAACAGGATCTCAGTTGATCTGAACCAGAGGGCATAGGTTTAGAATGAGATGGGAAAGATATAAAAGGGAGCGAAGGGGCAATGTTTCCACACAGAGGGCAGTGTGTGTGTGGAAGGAACTGCCAGCAGAAGTGGTGGAGACTGGTACAATTACAACATTTAAAAGGCATCTGGATGGGTATATGAATAGGAAGGGTTTAGAGGGATAAGGGCAGGGTGCTGGCAAATGGGACTAGATTAATTTAGGATATCTGGTGACATAGACGAGTTGGACGGAAGGGTCTGTTTCCGTGCTGTACATCTCTATGATTCTATGACATTCCTCATGTCTATTTCCCTGCACCTTCCCCACAGCCCTTGATTCTGCTCATGATCAGGAATCTATCCAACTACTGCAGCCTTAAATCTACACAAGGCCTCTGCCTCCACAGTTCTCTGACTGACAATCATAGAACTCCTACAGTGTGGAAGCAGACCATTCCACCCATCGATTTCTCACTGACCCTTTGAAGAGCATCGCACACAGACCCACCATTTCCAAATTCACCCAGCCTACAAGACCCTGGACACGATGGGCAATTTAACATGCCCAATCCACCCTGGCCTGCACATCTTTGGACTGTGGGAGGAAACCAGACACGGGGAGGGTGTGCAAACTCGACACAGACAATTACCCAAGGCTGGAATTGAACCCAGGTCCCTGGCACTGTGAAGCAGCAATGCTAACCACTGAGCCACCATGCTTCCCTCCAGCAGAAGAAATTCCTCCCTATCTCAGTCTTAAATTGGCATTGCTGATGTGCTGAGGAGACGAGACGCAAGGAGGGAATTCCAAAGCTTGGATGCCTATTGCAAAATCCATAGAGCGTTCTCTAGTTGTTGGGAAAGTTAGAAACTTGGTTAAATAGAGTCATAGAGATGTACAACACGGCAACAGACTTTTCAGATCCAACCCGTCCATGCCGACCAGATATCCCAACCTAATCTAGTCCCACTTGCCAGCAGCTGCCCCATATCCCTCTAAACCCTTCCTATTCATTTATCGATCCAGATGCCTTTTAAATGCTGTAATTGTACAAGCCTCCACCACTTCCTCTGGCAGCTCATTCCATACACGTACCACCCTCTGTGTGAAAAAGTTACCCATTAGGTCTCTTTTATATCTATCCCCTCTCACCCGAAACCTATGCTCTCTAGTTCTGGACTCCCCCCAGCCCAGGGAAAAGGCTTTGTCTATTTATCCCATCCATGCCCTTCATGATTTTATAAACCTCTGAAAGGTCACCCCTCAGCACCGCATAGGAATCAGGACAAGAGAAGGGTATTAGGCTCCTACTGTTCATCGATGAGGTGGTGACTGGTCTGTGTCCTGACTCTGAATGCCCTTGACTGACAGAATTTAAAAAAAACTCAGTCTTAAATTTAAACTGATCAAATCAAATCTTCTGAGGCAGCTTGGAGGCCACTTAGAATGAGGGCTCTCCTGACCCCTCTTGAGGCACGAGCACCAGCAGGAAACCTCTCTCTCTCTATTAACACCAATAATTCCTTCCAAACTCCTAAACACATCTAGGTATTTAAAAGCACTCACTGAGGGAACAGAGGTCCACTGCTGAGAATGATAATTCTGTCAAGCTGCTTGCCTTAGGGAATAAAGAAGTGTTGTGGAATCGTGAAACCAATAGCAAAGGAGGAAGCCGTTTCAGCCATTGCCATTCCCCAGTTTCCAGTTCCTGATTCGCTGGTGCAAAGATTTAATATTGCAGAGAGTGAAAAATTTGAAACTACTCACTGCAGTTTTTTTTTATTTTGCCTTGAGTCAAAAGGCAAAACAAAGGGGTAAAACCACACAGAAAAAAGAAACAAGAGACAGGTAATAAAATAAAATATAAAATGCTGAGATAATTTTGGCACTATGCACTATTTTCTGTCAGCTTCCTGCCTTTTTTTAAATTTGATTTATTATTGTTACATGTACCTGGGTCCAGTGAAAAGTTTTGTTTTGCATGCAGATCATACCATATGAACCGCATAAGGGTAATGGAACAGAGTGAGAAATACAATGAAATGGCTGCAGAGAAAGTTCACAAAAAGGAAGACCAACATTATATTTAAAATTTGAAAGGCCCATTCAGCAATCTCATAACAGCGGGGAAGAAGCTGTTCTTGAATCTGTTGGTCTGTGTTTAAGCTTTTGTATCTGTTTGCTCTTAAGATCGCGAATGCTGTTTTTTGAGGAATCTTAAATGCACCTACAAAACCTCTTGTGTTGAATTGTTCGGTGTTTGATGATGAGAGTCTGGTTATTGATCTTTGCTCTCTTGATTGGTTAAGCCTGGGTGTGGACTCAGAGCAAGCCATTTGACCCTGCAGAAGCTGCTGGAGTTGGGATGTGCAGGGAGCAGGTATTTTGTTTGATGGAGATATTTTGAAAAGCTTGTAAGTAAACCTGTTGAGCACTGAGAAACTGGTATCATCGCTAAACAGCTCCAAGGTGTGTAGCATACACAACACTTTCCATTACAGGCAAAATGTGTTTCTCAAAGGAACTCTCTCCATCACAGATCACTACAAAAAGATGTGGAAATTCAGAGGAATTGTGGGCTCAACCACAGATGTCTTTCTGTCTGAGGTAATAGATTAAATGTATTTGGCAGCCCCATCTCCCAAGCTAGGTAGATCTGACACTGTAGTTACAATATGTGACTACTTGTGCAAGACAGCCATGGAGGTTCTTGATGAACATTCCAAACCCACAGTGCATCATGTTTTGAATGGTTACTGGGTGAGAGAAGGCTTTCCAGCTGATCAGCGGCCAATAAGGGCCACTTGACAAAATGTATCAAGGCTTTTAATGACTGTATCTGCAAGGCTTGGTGCGTTTTGTCTGGGGCCTTCCTCAGATAATGGGTAGAATTTTAGCAGAGGAGTAGAGGTGACATCAGAAGGCTGGGTAGGGGTGAAGAGGGGGACATGAGGTTAGGAAACTGGGTCAGCTCCCGTGTGCTGTCCTAGCTCTGGGCTGATTACCCAGGAGTGGGCTGACCTGGGAATGGAACTGGACAGCTCATTAATGCCCCACGTAGGAGCCAATTTCAGAACCAACCAACATAACCCTAGTGTCGCCTCCTCCTCCTCCTCCTCACTGAGGCTAGAGTATGGCAGTAATCCAGAGTAATTCCACCGTAGGAAATGCCTGGAGGAAGAATGCCTCATCTTCCGCATTGGGACCCTCCAACCGCACTGCATCAATGTGGGTTTCACCAGTTTCCTCATTTCCCTTCCCTCTTCTCCCTCCAACTTGGCATCGCCCTCTTGAACTGTCCGACCTGTCCATCTTCCTTCCACCTATCCACTCCATCCTCTGCTCTGAACTATCACCATCATCCCCCCCCCCCCCCACCTTCATCTACCTATTGCATTCCCTGCTGCCCTCCACCCCCCAAGCCTCACCCCCCCTCCCATTTACTCTCAGCTCCCGTGGGCAACGCCCACATTCCTGATGAAGAGTTCATGCCTGAAACGTCGATTCTCCTTCTCCTTCTCCTCAGATGCTGCCTGACTGGCTGTACCTTTCCAACACCATGCCTTTCGACAGTAATCTGCCTTTATGTGGTAGTCCAGGGCTTCCACTCTCAGGAATATCATTCTAATAATTCATATTATAACCGGGGGTGTCATTGCATATACTTTCAGCCAGCCGTGCAAGTACTGTCGCTAACAGAACAGGCCAGAGGCTGGGAATCCTGCAGTAACTACTTACCTCTGGCTGCCCAATTGTATAGGTGTACCTGACTCAAAGGCAGGGCAGCTGTATGCGAAGGCCGCTCACCACCTTCTCAAGGGCAATTAGGAATGGGTAATAACTACTGGCCTAGTCCGTCTGCATGAATAAATGTAAAAATAACTAGTTCTCTCCCAGCACGTGAAAAGAACATTTGCATTTATATAGTACCTTTCATGGCTACTGGATGTCCCGAAGCATCCTTCAGCCAGAGAGTGGTGATTTTGTGGAATTCATTGCCATGGAAAACTGTGGGGACCAGGTCATTGAGTATATTCAAAACAGAAATAGATAAGCACTTGATTGCGAAGGGGATCACAGTTATGGGAAAAAAAAACTGGAAAATGGCGTTGAAAAACTCATCTGCAATGACAGAACGGCAGAGCAGACTCGATGGGCTGAATGGCCTGATCTCTGCTCCATGTCTCATGATCTTGTGGCTAACCACCCTGTTCCTTTGCAAAATAACACAAATTCTACAATCATTTCAGCAATTATGATTTGGAGATGCCGGTGTTGGACTGAGGTGTACAAAATTAAAAATCATTCAACACCAGGTTATAGTCCAACAGGTTTAATTGGAAGCACACTAGCTTTCGGAGCGCTGCTCCTTCATCAGTGGTTGTGGAGGACACAATTGTAAGACACCGAATTTACAGCAAAAGTTTACAGTGTGATGTAGTTGAAATTATACATTGAAACATGCCTTGATTGTTTGTTAAGTCTCTCATCTGTTAGAATGACCATGTTAGATTCACTTCTTTCAAATGTAAATCACAAAACCTTTTTTAAAAGTTACATTCTCAGGTTAACTTTAACAATTGGTGTCAGCCCAGATAATTGTGGGCGGCATGGTGGCACAGTGGTTAGCACTGCTGCCTCACAGCGCCAGAGACCCGGGTTCAATTCCCGCCTCAGGCGACTGACTGTGTGGAGTTTGCACGTTCTCCCCGTGTCTGTGTGGGTTTCCTCCGGGTGCTCCGGTTTCCTCCCACAGTCCAAAGATGTGCAGGTCAGGTGAATTGACCATCCTAAATTGCCCGTAGTGTAGGTAAGGGGTAGATGTAGGGGTATGGGTGGGTTGCGCTTCGGCGGGGCGGTGTGTTGACTTGTTGGGCCGAAGGGCCTGTTTCCACACTGTAAGTAATCTAATCTAATCTAGTAATCTAATAATGTGTTGAAGGTGTTAGCCCCCTGTGTGCTGTTGTCTGTGCCATAATGTTCAGACTGATTCTAATCTAAAAAAATGAGTTAACAGAGTTTTACAAGGATTCATGCAGTTTTTGAGCAAAGTACAATGTAACTCTGCAAGTACAAATTCACCCCACAAAAGTATATGTGTATTTGTGCATGTAGGTTTGTGTGTGTATTGTGGGAGAGAATGTATATGTGTGTCTGTGAGACTGTATAGGGTTCTAAGTCTGTGAGAGAGTGCAAGTGAGAATGTGGGAGTGTGTGTGTGTATATATACATATATATCTGGTGTGGGTAGTTGTGAGTGTCTGTGAGAGAATGTATATGTGTGTGTGTGAATGTAAAGGGGTCTAAGTCTGAGAGACGGTGCATATGTGAGCGTGGGAGTGTGCTTGTCTGTGTATAGGAGTGTGTGTGTGTGTGTGTGCAGGAGTGTCTGTGTGTGTATATAGTGCAATTGTGGTCACCTGTAGTGTGACATGAACCCAAGGTCCCAGTTGAGGTCCTCCCTATGAGTACCTTCAGCAATTATTTCACTCTCTTTGTACAGATGGACTGACTTTTACTTGATCTATTTGATTTCTAGAAATGGACACGTACCTATGACTTGTTAGCTCAGCAGTAAGAGTGCTACCAGCTAAATTTGGAACCTTGTGCTGAAGTCAATTTGCATTGATACAAGCCATATAATACAACAAAGCTATAAATCACTCAAACAATACCCCTACAATCATTGTCTTTCTAACTCTGCATTAATGTCATTCTATGTACTCTTCCCTGTAACTGCAAGGTGGAGTCAGTATACATTGTATTGACAAACATTTTAAGAAAGCAACAGAAATATATGGCAGAAAAGGCAAAAGCTGACCAGGAGTTCCTTCATGTAAAGTTTGGGAAGATTTACATTTTAAACAGAATTCTTTTGAAATCAAGAAGGACAAATAAACTTTATAATGGCAGAATTGAAGGTAATTGATGAATCCAGGGGCGGCACAGTGGCTCAGTGGTTAGCACTGCTGCCTCACAGCACCAGGGTCCCAGGTTCGATTCCAGCCTCGGGCAACTGTCTGTGTGGAGTTTACACATTCTCCCTGTGTCTGTGTGGGTTTCCTCTGGGTGCTCTGGCTTCCTTCCACAGTCCAAAAATGTACAAGTCAGGCGAATTAGCCATGCTAAGTTGCCCATAGCGTTAGGTCAATTAGTCAGAGGGAAATGGGTCTGGCTGGGTTACTCTTCGAAGGATCGGTGTGGACTGGTTGGGCCAAAGGGCCTGTTTCCACACTGTAGGGAATCTAATCTTGAAGCATGGTTGTTTCAAGTGTAATGAGTCTAATTTCCCTTTGTCAAAATCTGCTTTGGAGTTTTCTGCGGTAACAGAAGTATTCTTTCCTTAAGGAAGGTGGGGTGGATGATTCAAAAATTAATAAAATTGGAAAGGAATCACTTTACCAAAGTTTAAGTGGAGAACAGAACTGTTATAAATTGTTATAAGATGACAACATACATCTGTTTTTAGATCATCTGTCCTTTATACACTGTATCTGATGCTTCATACAATTAACTACAATGGGACTGACTCTTCCCAAAATGATGGCCAATCTAATAACACTCCTTTTGTGCCAGACCCCTAAAGTAGTTAGAGAGATATAAAGAATAGGAACAAGAGGAGGCTATTCAGCCCTTCCAGGCTGTTCCACCATTGAATAAGATCCCAGCTGACATCCAACTCAGTACCCTCTTAAGCTTTGATCTGTTTCATTCGAAGAAATATAAGCAACTCCTTTTTGAAAATATTTATAATTTTTTGTCTACGTTTTGCGGCAAAGAATTCCACCACTCCCTGGGGGAAGAAATTTCTCCTCAGTGCAGTCCAAAATGGTCTACCCCCATATCCTTAGACTGCGACCCCTGGTTCTGGACTCGCCGGTCATCAGGAACATCTTATCTGTGTTTAACCTATCCAGTCATCTTCCTACGTCAGGTCAATGCTAATCCCAGTGAACAGAAATTGGAAGAACTGTGGATGCTGGAGATCAGAAACAAAGGCAGACATTGCTGGAAAAGGATCGGCAGGTCTGGTAGCAACCGTAGATGGAAATCAGGGTTAACATTTTGGGTTCAGTGACTCTTCCTCAGAACCGATAGTAGCTAGGAAAAAAGTTGTTTTTTTTATGCAGGAGACAGAATGGGGGAGAGAGTAAGGAGTAAGCAATAGGTGGAAATGGTGACAATGCTGTCACTTTTGTTATGGACCAGGACAGACCCCTTTCAAAATACTTTAAGGAGATAGCCCAGACCCTAACCTTTTCTTATTTTAAAGGTAGATGTGAGGTGGATATTCTAGGTGTGATGCAGCTGGTCAAACCACTCAGCTTTAAGCAAAACAGAATGAACACTACCATTGAAACATGAAGAAAAGAAAACAGAATTTAGAATAACTTAACTATTGGAAAACTTAACCAACTCGATACCACAACTTAACTAAGGAGCTGTTCCAATTTCCGTAACATCCCATAAGTATACCCCTGGCACAAGGTAAATTCAAACACAGGCTGTTACAGGCAGGAGAGATTTCAGAGCGAGAAGTCAGACAAGAATCATCTGCTGAAGCATGGAACCTTTTGCACTGCAGAAGCTTCTCAATATTACAACTAAACCAAACAGGAATTAACCTGAACTAGGAGAACTGGCCACTCCCTTGCCATTATAAAAGTAGACATTCAGCACCTGTGCTTTTACGACCTCTCAAGCAAAACTCTCAAGGACAAAATAACCTTTTTAAAGTGACAGCATCATCACACTTTGTAAAGATTATTTCCTCCAGGGCTCTTGAAGAGATATTGTAAAGGCAGAAGTATCGAGCTGGCTACTGGAAACGGCTTAATCAATAACTTAGGAGGCCTTCAGGTTTTTCTTAAAGCAGTTGTAACAATGGAAAGGATGTTGCCAGTTCTCACAGATCAAACTTGGTAGTTTTTTTTAGCTGGAGTAGACAAAAACTGTTTGGGGTTCCAGAAGATTTGGAAGCTTCAGTAAATGAAACCTAGCTGCTACTTTCCCTGAAATCCCTCTTGATGTTGTTTCCTCCTGGATTGGAGAACTGCATGTAAGAATTTGTGTCTGAATTTACCTTTTTGCCAAGGGTTGTGCTTGTGGGATGTTACTCTACTGGAACAGTTAATTATTAATAGGTACTGTGTCAATTCTTCGGTAAAGTTTTCCAATAGTTAAATTATTCTAAATATCTCTTTCATTTGTTTGTATTTTAACTATAGTGTTTAACTAAATTGCATTTTTCTTAGCATCAAATAGTTTGACCAATTGCATCACATCTTGGACATGCATTTCACATCTACCTTTAAAATAAGAAATAGTTAGATTCTAGGCTACCTTCTTAACATATTTTGAGGGGGTCTCTGGTTTGGTTTATAACAAAATAGATTCCAGAGAGAGAGAAGAATAGTTGGACAGACAAAGTAGTGGATAACGATCAGCCTAGGAGAATGGATAAAAAGGGATATACCCGAAACATTGACTTCTCCACTTCCTGATGCTGCTTGGCTTGCTGTGTTTTCCTAGCCTCCTGTTTGTCTACTTGGGAGAATGAATAACTATCAATAGACAATTATTGGCTAATGATTGGTGGTGTGCAACAGCAGACTGTGTGATAGCAGGGCCTGGTTTGTGGGGACTGGTATAAGGGCATGGGCAAAGCCTAAAGTTGTTGAACTCAATATTGAGTCCAGAAGGTTGCAGAGTTCCCAAACAGAAAATGAGATGCTGTTCTTTCAGCTTGTGCTAAACTTCATTGGAGCATTGCAGCAAGCGTAAGACAGAGATGTTGGCCAGGGAATACGGTGGTGTGTTGAGGTAGGAAAAGGGGTTATCTGCCCTGGGTGTCTAAGGCAATGAAGAGGCTTTCAAATCGAAAGAGAAGGTATACAAAGTGACCAAGACCAGCAAGAAACTAGAAGACTGGGAACACTTTATAGGTCAATAGAAAGCCACAAGAAGAGCTACAAAGAAAAGTAAGATAGATTATGAGAAAAAAACTAGCTCAGAATATAAAGACAGATATCAAAAGTTTCTATAAATATATAAAACAAAAAAGAATTGGTTGTTTAGAGGATGAAAGGGGGATTTAGTAATGGGTTTTGAGGAAATGGCCACGGCATTGAATAGGTGTTCTGTGAGAATCTTCACAGTGAAGGACACTAATAATATGTCAGTAATTGACAAAGAGACGACGGTAGGTGAGGTCAGGAAACAGGTAGTGTTGGGCAAGCGAATGGAGCTAAGGGTAGACAAGTTTCCTGGCCCTGATGGAATACATCCCAGGGTACTAAAAAAGATGGCGGGAGAAATAGGAAATGTATTTGTGGTAATTTTCCTAAATTCACTGGACTCTGGGGCAGTTCCAGCAGATCGGAAATCAGCAAATGTGACGTCACTGATTAAAAAGGGAAGTAGACAAAAAATGGAGAATAATAGACCAGCTAGCTTAACGTCTGTAGTGGGAGAAATGCTTAAGTCTATTATCAAGGAAAAAATAGCAAGGCATCTAGATAGAAATTGTCCCACTAGACAGACACAGCATGGGTTCATGAAGGGCAGGTCATGCTTATCAAATCTTTTGGACTTCTATGAAGACATTTTGAACCCGGTGGATAATGGGGACCCAGTAGATGTATATCTAGATTTCCAAAAGACCTTCGACAAATCGCCATGCAAAAGGCTGCTATATAAGATAAAAATGCGAGGCATTACAGGTAATATATTAGCATGGATAGAGGATTGGTTAACTAACAGGAAGCAAAGAGTGAGGTTAAAGGCTTTTCTGGTTGGCACTCAGTGACTAGTGGCAAGCCTCAGGGATCAATGTTGGGACCACAATTGTTCACAATTTACATCGATGATTTAGTGTTGGGGACCACATGTAGTGTGTCAATGTTTGCAGATAACGCTAAGATGAGCAGCAGAGCAAAGTGTGCAGAGGACTGGGAAACTTTGCAAAGGGACATAGATAGTTTCAATGAGTGGGCGAAGGTCTGACAATATTAATAAATGTGAAGTCATCCATTTTGGGAGGAGTGACAGAGAAAAGGGCTATTACTTGAATGGCAAGAAATTGCAGTATGCTGCTGTGCAGAGGGACCTGGGTATCCTTTTGCATGAATCACAGAAGGTTGGTCTGCAGGTACAACAGGTAATTAAGAAGGCAAATGGAATTTTGTCCTTCATTGCTAAAGGGATTGAGTTTAAAAGCAGGGAGGTTATGTTGCAGCTGTACACCGTGCTGGTGAGGCCACACCTGGATTACTGTGTGCAGTTTTGGTCTCCTTACTTGAGAAAGGATGTACTGGCACTGGAGGGGGGGGGTGCAGAGGAGGTTCATTAGATTGATCCCGGAGCTGAGGGGGTTGGCTTAAAAGGAGAGACTGTTTAGCCTGGGATTATATTCATTGGAATTTAAAAGAATGAGGAGGGATTTTATAGAAACATATAAAATTATGATGGACCTAGAGAGGATGTTTCCGCTGATAGGTGAAACTAGGATAAGAGGGCGTAGCCTCAAAATTAAGGGGAACAGATTTAGGACTGAATTGAGAAGGAACTTCTTCACCCAGAGGGTTGTGAATCTCTGGAATTCCCAGCTCAGTGAAGTAGTTGAGTCTTCCTCATGAAATGATTGTAAAACCAAGATGGATTTTTTTTGAAAAGTAAGGGAATTAAGGATTACAGTGAGAGGATGGGCAAGTGGAGGTGAATCCATGAAAAGATCAGCCATGATCTTATTGAATGGCAGAGCAAACTCGAATGGCCCATTCCTGCTCCTTGTTCACATGATCTTATGAAGTGACAGTGAGTTATCCCAGTGAACTTTGTGACAAATTCTTCAGGATGATCACTGAAGTGACCAATGTGAGTGATTTCACAAAAGGGATTAGATACAATTCTAGAGAGGGGCAAGATAAAGAGATATTATGGTCAAAGACTCCATAAAACCCAAATTAAACAGAAGGAAGAATAGCCCATTAAGTCCTGAAGTATGCAATGACATCATAGAGTGTGGGCATCTCAAACCAGACAATTTTAGTTTATACTTGAAGGTTTCCAAAAGGTCGTTATGGTGTTGCCTTGCAAGCATAGAAATTGATTCACGCCATACACAGGCCCCAGTGAAAGTTGAACGCACAACCACTGGTTTACAAGTCTAGTGCTCTAACCATTAAGCTATAGAGCCAGCACATTCTTAAAAATGTTTGTTTCTGCCTCTTTATTCTTTCTCAATCTACCTTTTATCATTTCCTTCTATTTCTCTTCCCACTGAGTCTTCCCTGCTATTCCTCCAGACTTTCCTCATTCTGTATTGAAGTTGCCATTTCCTTAATTGTCAGTCTGTGATTGTACATGATAAAAACACAGTTTTAAAACCTCTTTATGTTTTGCACTTTTGCATTCCTTTGAACGTATATTAAAGAAATCAACATTGATTTGGATACATTATTTATGGTCCCACGCTTTGCCCCAGTTGTTTGAATTTCATGCATTTTGAACCTGGATTGCTGATGAAAGAATAAAGTCATTTTAATTAAAAAATATTTTTCTAATTGTTTGGAGAGACAAAATGTTAATTTCATCCAATTACTAAGGCCCTCATTGCTATGTTCTGTTTGTTTTTGTTGTAAACACAGTAATTATAAATGAGAATCAACAAAATAACAATGTGAGTTCTTTATTTGTAGACTCTACATGGTTAGTGTTCAATCGCAGCTAAGTTGAATACATCTGAACTCTATTACTGCTGCTCAAGACCAACAGGTCGTGGGACTAAAACATCAGATCCTGCTGAAGTGGGTAGCATTATGCAGCATATCCCTCTCAAAGGTCCATGCAAATCTTATCACAACACACCATGACAAGTCATTATCAGCTGATTCTTGTAAATTGAGACGATGGTGAGGAATAAAAATACCAAACAACCTAGGTCCCGTTCAACACAGCCATGGGCAATAATTTAGAAATCCCTGACTATATTTGAAAACAAAGAATGGTGGGAACAAAGAATGCTGAGAATCACAGCGGGTCAGGCAGCATGTTTGGAGAGAGAACAACTGTTCGAGTCTAGAAGAGTCATCTGGACTCGAAACGTTAGCTTGCTCTCTCTCTCCATGGATGTTACCTGACCCACTGTGATTTCCATCATTTTTTGTTTGTAGGACAGATTCCAGCATCTGCAGTAACTTGCTCCTATTTGACTGTATTTGTCTAACATAATTATATTTACCTCCAAATTTCTTTAGAAAACAACAGTTGGACACAATTCTGCATTATTTTCTCGAAATCATAGAATTTCAGTGTTTCCACATAACTGAATTGAATTGACTTAGCTTTATTGATACCTACAGTTGATTGAGTGTCATGATAGGTTTGTGATGTTGTCACTTATGGCGCCATCGTAGGTACAAGATACCGAGGTACACATACTTAAGTATTTGGTATAAAATAGAAAAAAAATCAGCAGAAGGATAAAAAGGAAGAACTCCAATTACAGTTCTCCCACCCCAATCTGTGCAGGGCCAAGTCTCCAGACCACTCCGGGCTTCGAAACTCCAGGCCTCACCTCAGGTCCGGGCCTCACCTCCCCACGCTGGCTTCCAGTCAAAATCCAGGAACTCCGTCCCTAAGGCCAATGCTGCTCTACCTAAAGCACATGGACTGTAGCAGTTCAAGAAGGCAGCTCACCACCACCTCCCTCGATGGCAACTAGGAATGGACCAGTAAATACTGGCCCAGCTCGCAATGCCCACTTCCCATGAAGGTTTGGAAAAAAAAATAAATTCATGAGGAATTCTTCTCCCATCAATAAGAAGGACATCATAAAACAGAGAAATTTGGAGATATTTGCTGCCTGCAAGGAGGAACATTGTAAAATCTAAGAAGCTACAACAACGACTTATATAGCACCATGAATCCAATAATATATTCCAAGGGGCTTTGCAGAGGCATGAGAAAATGAAATACTCCATCAGGGACAGCGGCACTCAGAATCTGAGGGCAGAAATACCACTTTCTGAGCCTGCTGTTGCCATTTCAATTTAATATGTTTATTCCTAGGGTTATATAATATACACAAAAGATGGCATTAACATCCGATGGGGCAGTAGGTGTAACCCAGAAGCCAATGAGTTGGCATTATGTGCCAAAAGACAGTGGAAAAAAGATGTTTTTCATAGGTTGGGAATACCTGCACTGACTCAAACATTTTTCAAAGTCTAGTATGCTTGAAATTTCGGTCAAATATGCCATTGCTGTATTCAAGGTCATGCAGGTTAGGAGTTGTGAATTGGGACAGCTCTTTACAAAACTCTGTTTCTGGATGCCGAGCTGCACTATATAGACAGAGAAAATACATGGGAGAGTGAGAAGGACACCGAACATATCCAGAAGATTGGAAATACTTTCTGGTCCAGTTTACCACAAAAGTAAATGTCAGGTTTTCAAGAAATCTCCAAAAACTGTTAGTATTTCCAAATGTTTTTCAAAATTGATTTATTTATTCTACTCTATTCATCCATCACACGCTATGCATAAGGAGTCTGCAATACTTAACACTTTGTTTAATTCAATGTAAAATGTTTGATGTTACACATTTGAGTCTAACTTACATTAAATTTCTGCAGCTTCAGTGTTTATTGTTCAGGGTTTGCGGTAAAGATTTTTGTAAAGGATAAATTGTATTCCTTGGAATACTACCATGGAATATTTTTGTAATCTGTGGAGTATTGTATTTATGTGGATAGAAATGGATTATAGCCAATTGCTTTGGTCTGGAACACTGAATATTTTGGAGAAGCTGTGGTACCAATATTTTACACATCTGAAGAGCTGAAGCCTTATTTCATTTTTTCAAAATTCTCTCGCCTTGCCAATTTTCTTTCCCTCACCCACCCAACCACCCCTCCCAGGCCCGATCTCTACTGTAGCTGGTGACCTCTTGCTTGGCGCCAGTTCAGCAGTTGTGATGCAACGTCTTGTAGTTTTCTCAAAGTGCTTGTTATTCATTATGAACCATGGCGTTTTGACAGTGGGGTACATGACATCTGATCCCACTTTGATTCTAAGACAACACCTACTTTGTGCAGGGGTCACTGGCTCTTAATCAGGCACTGAAACTCTGACTGATGTTTGCCGATCTGGGCAACTGAAGGATGACTGGCATTTGAAAGGAGAATATTTTGCAATCGTTGTTGGGCTTTTCAGTTCCTATTTGCATTGTTGACAGTGGTTTTGCTTTGCACCATTTCTGACGTGACGAGTTTTTCCAATGGAGTTGAAACACCATCTTCTTTCTTAGAACTATCAGAGGGATATCAAATTGATGAGAAACTTGCACCTGACTCTTGGTTATTTTCAGACCACAATAAACAAACAGAAGTGCTCTGAACTACACTTATCTAAAACTGTTCATGATACAAACAAAGCTCTTCTGGTGGATAGCTCTCGTGTATTAGAATAAGCTTCTAGGGTCTGAAGTAACTCAATCCTGAGTTGAAGTATTTGCAGGATTTTCATTTTTAAGTTCACTTGCGGGATGAGGGCATCGCTGGCTGGACCAGCATTTATTGCCCATCCTTAAGAGTCAGCTACATTGCTGTAGGTATGGAAGTCATGTATAGGCCAGACCAGGTAACGATGGCAGTTTCCTTCCCTAAAGGGTATTAATGAACCAGATGGGATTTTCCTGACAATCAGCAATGGATTCATGGCCATTAGACTCTTAATCACAGGTTCTTTTTATTCTATTCAAATTCCACCATCTGCCATGGCAGGATTTGAACCCAGGTCCCCAGAGCATTACCTGGGTCTTTGGATGAACAGTCCCACTGGGCCATTGCCTCCCCCTTTCCAAAAGGAAGCTCTTTATGCCGCTATGGAAGCCATCTGACACCATATCCCTCCATGGAGAACAATCTTTGATGCCATCTCCTCTATAAATGTTTAAAAATCTGCATGACAAGCTACTTTGATATCTGGTGACAAAATATGAGTTTGCATTGATATTATGCCTTTTATGACACCCACATATCTCAAAACACTACAACCAATTATTTACTTTTATGTTGGCACTCTTGAAGGTGGAGTCACAGGTAGACAGGGTGATGAAGAAGACATTTGACACTTGCCTTCATTGGTCAATGCATTGGATACAGGAGTTGAGATGTCATCTTGTGGCTGTACAGGACATTGGTGAGACCACCTTTGGAATACCATGAACAATTCTGGTCACCCTTCTATAAGAAGGATTTTGTTACATTTTAATGGGTCCAGGAAAGATGTTGCAGGGACGAGAGAGTTTGAGCTATAGGGAGAGACTGAATTGGCTGAGGCTTCTTTCCCTGGAACATCAAAGACTGAGGGATGACCTCATAGAGGTTTATAAAATCATGAGGGACATGGATAGGGTGAATAGCCAAAGTATTTTTCCAGGGGTGGGGGAATCGAAAACGAGAGAGCATGGGTTTAAGGTGAGGGGGGAAAGATTTTAAAAGAATCTGTGGGATAACATTTTCACACAGGTGGTGGTGCGTGTATGGAATGAGCTGCCAGAGGAAGTGATGGAGGATGGTACAGCTGCAGCATTTAAAAGGCATCTTGTTGGGTATATGTGTTGGAAGGATTCAGAGGGTAATGGGTCAAATGCGGGAAAAAGTTGATTTTCATCGTTTACATTAATGATTTAGATGTGAAAATAGGAAGAATGGTTAGTAAGTTTACAAATGACACTAAAATTGGAGGTGTAGAGGACAACAAAGAAGGTTAACTCAGAGTTAATGGAATCTTCATAGATGGGCCAATGGCCCAAGTAATGGCATATGGAATTTAATTTAGATAAATGTGAGGTGTTGCATTTTGGAAAGGCAAATCAAGACAGGATTTATATGCTTAATGGTAAGGTCCTGGGGAGTGTTGCTGAACAAAGAGACCTTGGAGTGCTGGTTCATAGTTTCTTGAAAATGGAATTATAGGTAGATAGGATAGTGAAGAAAGCATTTGGTATGCTTGACTTTATTGGTCAGTGCATTAAGTATAGGAGTTGGGAGGTCATGTTGTGGCTGTACAGGACGTTATTTGGGCCATTTTTGGAATATTGTGTTCAATTCTAGTCTCCTTCCTATTGGAAGGAGGTTATGAAACTTGAAAGGGTTCAGAAAAGGTTGAAAAGGATGTCACCAGGACTGGAGATTTTGAGCAATAGGGAGAAGCTGAATCGGCTGGGGCTATTTTCCCTGGAGCGTCGGAGGCTTTTAGAGGTGTATAAAATCAAGAGGGGCATAGATAGGGTAAAAAGACAAGGTCTTTTCCCCAGGGTTGGCAAGTCCAAAATTAGAGGACATAGGTTTAAAGTGAGAGGGCAAAGATTTAAAAGGAACCTAAGAGGCAACTTTTTTACACAGAGGGTGGTGCGTGTATGGAATGAGCTGCCAAAGGAACTGGTGGAGGCTGGTATAATTATAAAATTTACAAGGCATCTGGATGGCTATATGAATAGAAGGGCTTTAGAGGGATATGGGCCAGGTGCTGGCAAATGGGACTAGATTAATTTAGGATATCTGATTGGCATGGATGAGTTGGAATGACAGATCTATTTCCAAGTTGTAAATCTCTATGACTCTATGATTCAAAATGAGGCTAGGTCAGATTGGGATTCTGGTCAGCATGGATGAGTCAGACCCAAGGGTCTGTTTCTCTGTTATATTACTCTATTTATCAATTTGCAGGAAACCAAGTCCTTCAAACACCAAGAAGAAAGTGGGCAGCTTTTCATTTTTTTTAAAAGGAATGGGAAAAGAGCTGGAGGACTACTGAGGACATGATTTTGTTTTGTGCAATAAGGTGGTATACAAATTCAATAGCAACCTTCAACAGCAAATCGGATGCAACCTTGGAGTATGGGTAGGAGTATTAGATAGATCTTTTAACTATCCAGTATGGGCCAAATGGCCTTCTTGCATTCCGTCCATCCTAATTGATCTAGGGAAGGTGGTGGTGAGCTGGTGCATTGGACCTCTGTTGTCCATATGGATAAATACACAGCACCGTTGGGGAAGGAGTTTGATCTAGTGACAGTGAAGCTATATTTCCAAGTCAGGAAGGTGCATGATTTGGCATGCCCTCCTGCACTCAACTTTGAGCCAGGGTTGATCCCATGGTTTGATGGCAGAGGTTAATTGGGGATGTGCTGTGCTCTGAGGTTACAGATTGTCATTGAAAACAATTCTGCTGTCGCTGATGGCCATGCCAAATCATGGGTGCCCAGCTTTGAGTTGCTAAATCAGTTGGAAATCAGTTCTATTGAGCAGGGTGACATTGCCTCAAATTAATTGTAATTTCAAATAGAGACAGATGCCTAGCTGTTTCTGTATAGTGTTACAAGTCAGAGGGATCTCCTAATAATGAAGAATTTCCAGTGTTTTGCTATTTTGCCAAATATTATCTGAAATATTATCATTTGTGTTTCCTACAGAAATCCTTCATAGTAAGGTTGCAAGAGTTACTTTCCTCTCATGCACAACACTAAAATAATACAGCCAAAAATGTAAGTGTGAATTTTAGAATCTCTTCATAGCTCTCATTGAATGATGTCTTGGTATGATTTTCTATGCTGGAAAACGTATGCAACCTTCCAATATAATATTATAAACTACGTCACACCATGTAAATTGTTAAATGCAAAATAAGAAATTGAATATTGCATTTGAAGTCGATATTAAATTACTGTTGATTTGCACATTAGACAGTGGAACAGTTCCTTGTAGCAGCTGTGACACCATCAATGTGATCCCACTGCAACTCAGCAACATCATATAATGCAAAGGCTGAGGTTCCACACAGTAGGTTAACTAAGTTAGTGTAGAAAAAATGCTGGTACAAAAGTTACCAAAGAGTGCTGACATTTCTAACTAAATTTACTGTATAATTACTGATTATTTTAGTCAAACTGTTCAGACGCTACTCTGGTGGGACTTGAACCTTCATCCACAAAGTAGGCCAACTACTTCTGCCCTTCAAAACCCTTGGGATAATTGATGTACAGGATCAGGGCTGGAGTGACAGAATGTTTCTCATCATTATACACCTGAGAATATTTTACCCATGTTCCACATGATAGAGGTAATCGCAGAAATAAGCCATTCAGGTCTACTCCATCATTCAATGAGATCATGATGGATCTGACATCCCTCAACACTACTTTCTACCTCTTTCCCCATGACCCATAATTCCCTTAAAGATTAAAAATCTGTCTGTCTCAGCCTTAAATATACTTAATGGCACAACTTTGATAGCCCTCTACGATAAAGAATTCCACAGATTCACTCCCCTCTGAGAGAGGAAGTTCCTCATCATCTGTGTCTCAAATATGAGACTACCTATTTTACAGTTATGGCCCTTGGTCCTAGACTATCCCAAAAGGGAAAGCAAACTTTCTCGATTTACCCTATCATCCCCTATTTTGGATGCTTCTGTAAGGTCGCCTCTCAGTCTTATGGCTTCCAGTGATATAGGCCTAACAGACTCAGCCTCTCCTCATAAGGCAATCCAGCTGTATCTCATATTAGCCTTCTCTGCCTCAAATGTCAATATGCCTTTCTTTAGATTATGGCCCAAAACTGCTCACAGTATTCCAGCTGTAGTCTGACTGTATAGTTTTAGGGTGTAGGTTGGCTCGCTGAGCTGTAGGTTTGATATCCAGATGTTTCATTACCTGGCTAGGTAACATCATCAGTGGTGACCTCCAATTGAAGCGAAGCTGTTGTCTCCTGCTTTCTATTTATATGTTTGTCCTGGATGGGGTTCCTGGGGTTTGTGGTGATGTCATTTCCTGTTCGTTTTCTGAGGGGTTGATAGATGGTATCTAGATCTATGTGTTTGTTTATGGCGTTGTGGTTGGAGTGCCAGGCCTCTAAGAATTCTCTGGCATGTCTTTGCTTAGCCTGTCCCAGGATAGATGTGTTGTCCCAGTCGAAATGTTTTTTTTCCTCCATGTGTAGGGCTATGAGGGAGAGAGGATTGTGCCTTTTTGTGGCTAGCTGGTGTTCATGTATCCTGGTGGCTAACTTTCTTCCTGTTTGTCCTACGTAGTGTTTGTGGCAGTCCTTGCAAGGAATTTTGTAGATGATGTTGGTTTTGTCCATTGGTTGGACTGGGTCTTTTAAGTTTGTTAGTTTTTGTTTGAGAGTGTTGGTGGGTTTGTGTGCTACTAGGATTCCGAGGGGTCTTAGTAGTCTGGCTGTCATTTCTGAAACTTCTTTGATGTATGGTAAGGTGGTTGGGGTTTCTGGCTGTGTTTGGTTTTGGCAACACCTCTCTGCATTTTTACTCCATTCCTTATGAAATAAAGGAGAAAGTGAGGACTGCAGATGCTGGAGATCAGAGCCGAAAATGTGTTGCTGTGTTTTTCCAGCAACACATTTTCAGCTTATGAAATAAAGGCCAACATTCAATTTGCCTTCTCTATTACCCACTGAAATTAGATACGAGCTTTATGTGATCATTGCATGTGGACTCCCAAATCCCTCCCAGCTGTCTCTTTCTGCAGTCTGACTCCATTCAAATGAAGCTCAGCTCCTCAATTCCTCTGAACAAAGTATCTTGTGTCATCTTTTTGACATCATATTCCATTTACCAAATTTTTGCCCACACACTTAAATTGACCATGTCTCTCTGAAGACGTTTTACGTCATCTTCGTCAGGTGCCTTGCACCTATTTTGGTGTCATTCACAAGCTAGGCTATAGGTGCCTTCACTTTCTTTATCCAGGCCATGGATGTACATTGTAAATAATTGTGGCCACAGCACAATCTCTATGGCACTGCATTAGTTACAGGCAAACATACTGAAAATGTTCCCCCCCCCCATCCCAAATCTGTCTTCTATTAGTTAGCCAGTCCTCTGTCCATCAGTCCTTCCAGTTTGAGGGAACTGTCGACTGGATTTAAAGCATTAACTGTATTTTTCTCTCTATAGGTCATAACAGACTTGCTGAGTTTCTCCAGTATTCTCTGTGCTAGTTTCTGATTTCCAACATAAGCAGTATTTCACCTTTTGCTCTATCCATGGCAACATGCTATCTCCAACTGCATGGGTTCCTATCATATTCAGTTGCCTAATATCTGGTAACTTAGCAAACATTTTCTGAAAATCCAAACATAGTACATCCACTGCTTCCCCTTTATCTATCCTATTCAAAGAATTCTAGTAAATTTGTCAGATATAATTTCCCCTTCATGAAGCCATGCTGGCTCTGCTTGATCTAATTACGTATTTCTAACCATTCTGCTGTTACACCCTTTATAATAGACTCCAACATTTTTCCAATAACTGACAGTGCACTAACTGCCAATATTACCTAATCTTTTTCTCCTTCACCTATTAAATCAAGGTATACTCTAGTAGTTTTCGAATCCTCTGGGACGTTCCCATAATCTCATGATTCCTGGAGATTACTACCAGTGCATCCATTATCTCTGCGCCTACTTCCTTTAATATCTTAGCATATACTCCATCATGTCCAGAGAATCTATTGGTCTTTAGCCTCACTAGTTTGTCTAGAACTTTTCTCTATTGATAGCTTCTATATTTATTTCACCTCCTACATTTACCCTTGATTATTTAGTAATTTTGAAATGCTGTTAGAGTATTCTACTATGAAGACTGATGTATAGTATTTATTCAACTCCTCTGCCATATCCTTGTTCCTATTATTAATTTCCCAGTTTTATTCTCTAAGTGATCTATGTTCATCTTGGCTTCTCTTTTTCTTTTTATATGTGCACAGAAGTTCTTGCTGTCTGTCTTTGAAACTGTCCTTTCAAAGTTTGTCTTCTCCCAGTTTTTGGTTATTGTTTATTGGTTTTTAGAGCTTTGCCAATCTTATGACTTTTCATTAATTTTTCCTGCATATTTGTTTTTTTCATTCAATTCAATGCCATGCTCAACTTCCCTGGTTAACTGTTATTGGCTGACCCCCTTCCTAGAATCCTCCTTCCACAATGGAATGTTTCTTTTCTGTGAGCTATGAACTATTTTCTTAAATACCCACCATTATTCCTGAACTATCTTTGCTTCTCAATTCCTTTTCTAGTCTATTCCAGCTAGCTCATCCTCATTCCTTTGTGATTATCTTATTTGTGTTTGCCACAATTGTTTCTGACCTGAGTTCCTCCCCCTCAAACTGAATTCTAATATGTAACTATGCTATTGTCTCTGCTTCCCTTGGGAATCTATTAATCTGGCATCACTTAGTAAAGTATCACATCTATTCAACTGCAATTAATTTTACCATATTTTCCCTCTTTGACCTTATTTGCTGCTGTTTTTCTATGTTAATGTATCATGTCCCTTCCTGTTCCATTCTGGGTATAATGATACACATAGCTGCCCTGCAATGGTACTATTTCCTCTTGCTTTGTAAGCTTACTCTTCTCCTCTGTCAAATGCAAACCTTAAATCTTTGTTTCTTTGTTAAAAGGTGCATCATAATCAGGTTCTTCTGCATTTAGTATTTTCAAAATTTGTTCATGTATGCAAGACAAGCAATTTCTTTTTCACTAAATCTTGACCTAAATTTGCATTTTTATTCTCAAAATAAATACTGTTCAGTATTCAGATTATGATTGTTGGATGATTTCAGCTGAATTTGACGATTCTGTTGGATAAATTAACTTTTTGCAAAGAGAGTGGTTGAACGGTATTGAAAATTCAAATATGGACTGATAGAAATGCAGGGTTTTAAAGGCAAAGATTCCAGGCATGCTAAATAGCTATTTATGTTAAAAATGAAGGACCATGTTCTTCAGAGGTTACAGCC
The DNA here is from genome assembly GCF_047496795.1 of Chiloscyllium punctatum. Classification (NCBI taxonomy): domain Eukaryota; kingdom Metazoa; phylum Chordata; class Chondrichthyes; order Orectolobiformes; family Hemiscylliidae; genus Chiloscyllium; species Chiloscyllium punctatum. The sequence goes on along the minus strand of NC_092749.1, from coordinate 102,762,254 downwards.
ACACACAACATTTTTTTTGTTAAGGAGCAAGAATCTGTTTTTTGTTTTAGGTTGGGGGACTTTCTGTTTGGCACATGTAAAGTGTTTCCTGCCATCTGTTCCTGTGCACAAGGATGGGGAGAATGGGTTTTTGCAATAGATTCGTGAGGAAAATCCCAATGAGCTGCTTCCTTGCCAATCTGGAGTTGCTTCCAGCCTATAAATCGTTCATCCCAACACTTTTAGCCATTCATCCAAGGTTTACCGACGGCTTGAATGTTGCTTTTAAAAAATCTTTCGGATCTGGCATTAATCAACCAAATGTGAAGGAATGTGTTAACGAGGTGGCAATCAAATGCAGGATCAAAAAAAAATTAGCCAGTGGAAATGAAACTGTATGCATCCACAGGAAAATCATCTAAGTAGGAACAAAACCCATTATTGGAAACAAAAATCTTCACACTACGGGGCACTTCATCATTTTATTCATTTCACTCTCCCCATCGAGTTATTTTGTCCTAGCATCTGTAGAAGAGTTGTTGCATAAATGAAGTATTTTATATCAATTGAAATGGAAAAAGGGTTTAAAACACACTCGGCTTCTGATATTTGAAGTTGAATTGAAATACTGAAGCCATGCAGTATCGGGATGCGGTGCTTTACAGTTTAAGTGGGAATCGTTGATCCATGTTGGGAACCTTCAAGGCACAAAAAGTAAGCTTTTCATGGCACAATTACACTTTGGCATGCAACAAATAAGTTGTCTTTATGCAGAAATATACCCGACATTATCTATACAGACATCTGAAGGTGGTGCAATAAGTCAGATGCCTGGCTTTTATCTCTGGGAAAAAGGCTTATATCTAGCCTAGAGTGACAGGATAAAAGTTTCCTTTGATTCTAAGCATGCTGTGTAAAATGAGATTAGCTAATTCCCAAACTGTTTCTGACCGGGCAGAAGCCTATAGCATGAATTGAGTCCTACTCAGTCAGTCATAGCAGGATCATTCAGACATGCCTAGGAATGAGTGGTTTTAGCAAGGTAAGAGAGTAATTTCAGCATAGTGAAGTAATTATGCTTTTCTGAGGGTTTGAATAAGGTCCATGCTAAGAATGTAGAGAAAACACTGTGGATGTTCTGTGCATGTCCTAAACTAAAATGAAGTCTGTTCTGTTCACTTGTATCATGATTGTAACAAGGTCAGCCAGGTCATAGAATTGGAGTTCCCTGATTGGAGCTGTTAACCTGGTCCAATCAAGAAGCCTTGGATGACAGATAGGAACAGGAGTGTCAGGAGTTCTGTTCACTCTGAGAGCTGGTTCTGAGGGAGCTGGATCAGTGTCAAGGGCTCTCCACACGTAAATAAATGGTGACTTGGTAATGGGATACCAGCATCTGTGGAGTTAATTCAGCTTGTGTGAGCAGCACCATGATACACTAACATGCATTAAATCTGTTTTTTCTTTCATTGCCTCATTCCTTTTTGACCGATTTATCACTTTGTGAAGTGATAGTTTATATTTTATTAATATATACATAAATTACTGATAAATTTCATTCTGAAACATTGATAAGCCCAATTATAAGCTTAAGTCTTCCACAGGCAAGTATTTGCCTGCCTTTTGACAATGTAGCTCTAATCAGACTTGAATTACTCATGCCTCTTTCAGTGGTCACTTATTTTACGCCTCTATCACTTTCCAGTTCATTAGTTCCACTTCACTCAATCTTCTCTACTCCCCAAATTAACTTGTATCCCTTAATCCTGCAGTAAATTCTCAAAGTTTAAGGGAAGCTGGGAAAACAATGGTTAAAGTAGAAACATTAAAGTCTCAATTTGTCCTTTATTATCAAAACAGAAGCCTCCTCATACAATCTGATCAGTTGACGCTTGAGAATGAGTACCATTAAGATTAATGACTTCTCAAAGGGTTGGTGCTACTTTAACCAGACAAAAATAATTAGTTTTCTAATTTCTCTTGATTTACATCAAATGGAATCCTTACCCCCATGTCGGTTGCAGATAATGTTGACTTATTTAGCCTGTACATACTTTCTTTGGTGATGGTAAATATTCCTTCCCCGTGGGACTCGGAGAGAATTGAGCTGCATGCATTTTTGATAGCAATAATAGAATTGCTGGAAAGGTTGACTTCAAAATTACAAATGGATATGATTGTGTAATGTATTAATGACAATGGAACATTGAGATTAGGTACCTCCCCAAGGTAATACTGGTTCATTTAAAATGAACGTGTTATTTGCAACTTTAATAACTGTGCATTTGTTTTTGGATCTTAGATTAGAATGTTTATTCATTCTAAGAAATTGCTCAAAAACCATGATTGTATAATAGGGACACATGCATCAGCACTAGCTTCGAGGTAACTCCTTCTTAGAGGGGAAGGAAAATGCTTTTTGTTCAAGTTTCTTTCCTTTTTACAGAAAAGCAACATCAGCCTCAGAAGGATTTTAAAGAATTTTTAATTACAATAAATTTTTATCTGCAAAGAAATGCACGAATTGAAGCTTCTAAGTATCATTGAAGAAAGTTAATCAAATGAGATGTGTTGAATCTTTAATGATTTAGAAATGCTGGTGTTGGACTGGGGTGTACAAAGTTAAAAATCTCATAACACCAGCTTATAGTCCAACAGGTTTATTTAGAAGCACTAGCTTTCTGAGTGCAACCACCTCATGAAAGAGCAGCGCTCCGAAAGCTAGTGCTTCCAAATGAACCTGTTGTTGTGCGATTTTTAACTTTGAATCTTTAACTTCATTTTCTGAACTGCAAAGCCTTGGCAGCCACGAGTAGTTGAGGGTCAGTTAACTGCACTCTCAACTCTCAGTTAGAAGGTCCTTAGCTTTGAGTTCCATGTCAGAAACTGAACATGCTTCATTGCAGCACTATCTCTCAGAGCAGACTTTCAATCACTGTCCCTTCTACCCTCTCAGGTGGTCATTATTGTGTTCTGACTTATGGGCATTATATTAGATTAGATTCCCTACAGTGTGAAAACGGGCCATTCAGCCCAACAAGTCCACACCGACCCTCAGAGAGTAACCCACTTAGACCCATTCCCCTCTGACTAATGCAACTAACACTATGGGGCAATCCAGCACAGCTAATCGACCTAACCTGCATATCTTTGGACTATGGGAGGAAACCAGAGCACACCCACACAGACACGGGGAGAATGTGCAAACTCCACAGAGGCAGTCGCCTGAGGCTGGAATCGAACCTGGGTCCCTGGCACTGTGAGGCAATAGTGCTAACCACTGAGCCACCGTGCAAGTATACCTTTAAGAGACACTGTATGTTAGTATACCTTTAGGATACCTGCTCATGATCATCGTTGTATTACAGCATGTTACCTAAGGGTAAAAAGATTGCATTCTCCATTTTAACTTTGAGCTTAAAGAATGACCCATTACTAGAAACATACTCTTCTGTTGTAACTCAAAAGCCTCCTGCCAGCCCAGACATTTATGCGTCAATGAATGTGATAATTCCATACTGGTGTAAACATCTGTTGAACAGACAACCAATTGCATCAACATCTGTGAATACATATAAACGTACAGTTCTGTAGGTGGGCTATTGACCAACCAGACATCAGAGCTAATTTGCTTTAAGTCAAAATCTAATTTTCTTCAAAGTACAAAGTCACATTCTAGGATTGCCTCAGTTAAAAGTGTTTTAAAAAGGTTGAAGTTACAACACAATCAAACACAAGGGCTACAGACCTCAGCTAGTGAGTTCTCTGTCTCTCCCTCTTTAAAAGAAATCAGAGTCTGTGGATCTGATTTTGAAGTGAAATGGCAGTTCAATGGTCCTTATAACATCACTATAGAGCTCTCCTGAAAGAAGATACATAGATTCCCTACAGTGGGGAAACATGTCATTTGGTCCAACAAGTCCACACCGACCCTCAGAAGAGAATCCCACGCAGACCCATTCCCCTACATTTCCCAAGACTAATGTACCTGGCCAACACATATCTGAACACCATGGGCAATTCACCTAACCTGTACATGTTTGGCATGTGGGACGAAACCAGAGCACCCAGAGAAAACCCACACAGACACAGGGAGTATGTGCAAGCTCCACACCGACAGTTGCCCGAGGCTGGAATTGAACCTGGCGCTTTGAGGCAGCAATGCTAACCACTGAGCCACAGCCCCACTGCAACCACTGAGCCACCATACTAAATAATAAATACAAAATACAGCTAAAATAAAATTAGAAAAGTTGGTTTCCACATTATGAAGAGTTGCCTGTGTTCAGATCATAGTTTGTACCACCATTTTCTTTCTTCAAGTTATCACTAAAATAGAAGAAAGCTATCATCACATCTTACTTGGCACAAATGACACATGCGGACAGAAATCTGCAACTATACCCGACAAGCCAGAAATCATAAAGCTGCAAGCATTCAAACCAACACTTTTTAGAATCCATGACAAGCAAAGATGCAGCAACAAAAGCAGAGAAACAGTGACCAAAAAAAAATAAAAAGGGAGAAAAGCAAAACCAGTGAAAGAAATAAACATTTTCCTGTACTTTATATGGGACAATACATCCAATGATATTTATACTGAATTACAGCTATTTAAACAAAATGTACAGCTGTACTTTACAGATCAGTGATTGATTATCCCAACAAGAGCATTCAGGAAATCATAAAGGAGGGACTTCACAGAATTACCACATCTCAACTTTCCATGGATAATCACAAAGATCCAAAAAGAATCTGAAAACTTCAGGGAGACCACCCCAAGGTGTTGAATAATTTCAGGATTAACAAACTCAAAGTCATGTCAGACAGACAGAAACACCAGGAGTCTCTTGACCAGTTTGTCAGAAGATGCTACAGTGAAAGGGATGAGTGTGACTTTTTCAATAAGGGCCTGTCAGTGAGACTCATTGAATTAACAATCAGCTTCAGATCAATTGGAGCCTTTAGAAAGACCTTTCTTGGGCAAAAACATGTGTCAGTCCATTGATACATGATTTGTAGATTGACACAAGTATGAAACCATTGAGCTAGGCCGACAGCAATTAATTGGTTTAGGTTCAGTCAACACTATTGTTGGGGTCAGCAAAGCTCCCCAAACCAATAAAATCTGCAACATGTGGTTTGTCACTCCTACTAAAAACTGTCCAACTCCTCTGCATATCTATAAAGCATATGGCACCCAGTCTCGTGGAAAACGCATACACAGGCAATCTGACTCCAAACGGCCAAGCCAGATGTTGGAACAAAACCCAAGCGAGCACCAAGATGATATAACCTCACAACATGGGCAGCAGGAAAAGTCTTACCAAGATACACAAACTCAAACACATACATGACGTTTAGAGTCAACCCAGCAAAAGGCAATTTTCAGAAGGAGACCGAACATTCCAAATTGTTGTCAACACAAACTGCATCAATGATATAGGCAATCAGGGGCATGTACAGCCATTAGTGCAATATGTCCTGAAAACACAGGACAAAACTTCCTAAAACTTTCTCTTGCATGGGCGGTATAGTGGCTCAACAATTAACACTGCTGCCCCATAGCGCCAGGGACCCGGGTTCTATTCCACACTTGGGCAACTGTCTGTGGGGAGTTTGCACATTCTCTCTGTGTCTGCATGGGTTTCCTCCTACAGTCCAAAGATGTGCAAGTTAGTTGGATTAGCCAAGCTAAATTGCCCACAGTGTCCAGGATGTGCAGGCTAGGTGGATTAGACATGGGAAAGGCAAGGTTACAGGGATAGGGTGGGTCTAGGTGGGATGGTCTTGAGAGGATTGCTGTGCCTTTGATGAGCCAAATGTCCTGCTTTCACATTGAAGAGATTCTTTAAAACAAAACTAAAAGCCACAAAGGAACTGACACGAACAAATGACCACCATGTTTCCTGAAAGAAAAGTATCACAGTAAGTGGTGCTTCCTGGTACAACATCTGACACACCATCTCACAGTGTGTAACGAATTACCAATTTCCTGCATTGGCAGATTCACACTATAGTGCCAATACTCAAACTCATCTTGGCATTCTGAAATTTTCTATCTGGTAGATACCAGTGGTCCAGTAGTGACAGGGCTGCCAGTATGTACAGATCTTGATGCAGTCTCTACTCATGAGATTCGAACCACGCTCATTGGGTTGCAACAGATCGTGCATGACACAATTGAATCAGTCAATGATTTCAAACACCTGTACCCAAAACGATTCAAGAGGATCAACAAAATTTAAGGGTGCTGCAGTATTGCACTTTAAGGATGATACAACTCCATTTACTGTCCTCCATGGAAGTGACCTGTACACATTGAGGAGATGCATTGAAAAGAACTGAATGGGATGGAACAAAATGATTTAATTCAGAAGGCAGAATATCACACAGATTGGTGTAGCAGCATTACAAGTGATTCAAAGAAAGAGCGTCCCCAGATCCAAGGCACCTGTACGTTTTAATCAAACAGTTCCCACATAAAATATGAATGACAAAAGATTGAAGTCCTAAATTTTCCAGAGTCTTTTCTAACTAGATGAAAACTGTGCCTGCTGTTTCCATTGAGCAGAAGAATCCAGAAGCTCACAACACTTAAAATACCATTTTGGGTAATACTGTTTCTGACAGTAACTAATTCATCTATGAGGAGGACAAAATCTATTCCTGCAGCACGTGGCTAGAATTTTTGAAGAAGTACTGGGTATTGTTTACACAGTTGGTGGTATCATGGTTAGAGATAATCATAAAGGTGGTAAAGACAATGACTGCAGATGCTGGAGACCAGATTCTGGAATAGAGTGGTGCTGGAAAAGCACAGCAGTTCAGGCAGCATCCGAGGAGCAGGGAAATCGAGGTTTCGGGCAAAAGCCATTCGTCAGGAATAAAGGCCATGATCAGAGACTGATCATGATCAGAGACTGATCATAAGATTCACTGATAGATGGCAGCAGTGCAACAATCAGGTTTGGTATTTAACAGCCTGAAGTGTTCGGTCAATATCCACTGGACAACATTTTAGAAGTCCACTTACTCCATCCATGGAGTCCGTCCCAATCCAGCTAAGTTCGAAGATCTTCAAGTAAAATCCGACTACACAGGATAAGGATGATCTGTGATATTGCCTCAGATTTTTTAGTGTCCTCTCACACTATATTCCTGATTCATAGAGATGTACAGCATGGAAACAGACCCTTCGGTCCAACTTGTCCATGCCAACCAGATGTCCTAAGGAAACCTAACCCCATTTGCCAGCACTTGGCATATTTCCGTCCAAACCCTTCCTATTCATATACCAATCCAGATGCCTTTCAAATGTTGTAATTGTATCAGCCTCCACCACTTCCTCTGGCAGCTCATTCCATAAAAGCACCACCCTTTTATAAAAAGCTACCCCCCAGGCCCCTTGCGTATATTTCCCCTCTTACACTAAACCTATGTCCTCTAGTTCTGGACTTCCCCATCCCAGGGAAAAGACTTTGTCTATTTACCCTATCCATGCCACTCGTGATTTTATAAACCTCTATAAGGTCAGCTCTCAGCATCTGACACTCCAGTAAAATAACCCTAGCCTATTCAACCTCTCCCTATAGCTCCAACCCTCCAACACTAGCAGCATGGAAAAAGTATCTCAGCTGAGTGAGTTGCTGAAGAATGATGACCCCTATGTATGACAATCTGACCATCTTGGATTCTCTCAAGCAATTTCTACAATGACAAGTATAGATTGAGTCAATGGATGGAAGGTTAAGTCTCATGATGGACTTTCAGTAGTTTGTTATGCTCCTGGGCAGAGCAGTTGCCATACTGAGCTGTGTTGCATCTGGATAGAATGCCAACTATGGTGCATCTCTAAAAATTGGTAAGAGTCTTTATGGACATGCCGAATTTCCTTAGTCTCCTGAGGAAGTAGAAACATGGTTGGGCTTTCTTGACCATCGCATCAACGTGGGTAGACCAGGTCAGGTTGTTGGTGATCATCACTCCTTGGAACTTGTCGCTGTCGACCATCTCCACCTCAGCACCATTGATACGGACAGGGGGGTGTCCTCCACTCCGCTTCCTGAGGTTAATGACCAGCTCTTTCATTTTGCCACATTAAGCAAGAACGTCCAGCCTGTGAATGTGATTCTTGGACCAATGGAACCCTCAGTTCTGAGTGTGAGAAGTCCCCTTATCTCCTTTACTTTGCAATGAGAGACTTAAAGTTTCTGTCAAGCTTAATCGCTTGGGTGCAAGTTACAGTTGTTGTAGGTATGTTTGCCAAGCTGGGAATTTGGTTTGCAGATGTTTCAACCCCTTCCTAAGTGACATCCTCGGTGCTGTGGAGCCTCTTGTGAAGTGTCACTGTACTGTGTCGGTTGGTTTTTATATTGGTTTGTTCCCTCTGCTTTTGGTTGCTGGGTCTAGTTGTTCATTGCAGTGGTTGATATATTGGATCTATGTCAATGTGTTTATTTTTGGAGATGTAACCCTCTCTGCTGTTTCTAGTGGATGTAAAGCATCCTTCTGCACCAACAGACAAGCACTTAGTTCTGTACTGTCAACATTCACTTCTCAACTAAAATAGGTCAGTTGGTTATGTATCCCCTCAGTTCTTTGTGGGAATTTGCTATGTAGGAATTGTTTCCCTTGTTTGCCTTTAAAACAAATAGTGGCCACACTTTCTACATTAATGATTTGGGGAATCTAAAAATCGCGATAGGAATGCAAACACTGTTGAATGTTCTGTGTATCTGAGTTGGGAGCCACCTGCCTCAGACACCACTGCTGTGGAGATTATCACATTCCTGTTAAAATTGGGTTATTTTGTCATTTCTGCAATACTTGCAACAGCAAATGTGGTGTCGATAGTAGTCATGATTTGGAGATGCCAGTGTTGGACTGGGGTGTACAAAGTTAAAAATCACACAACACCAGGTTATAGTCCAACAGGTTTAATTGGAAACACTAGCTTTCAGAGCGACGCTCCTATCACCTGATGAAGGAGCGTTGTTCCAAAAGCTAGTGTGCTTCCAATTAAACCTGTTGGACTATAACCTGGTGTTGTGTGATTTTTAATTTTGCAACAGCAAAAACACACAAACCCTTACTTCCTTCACTGAAACACCAGGAAGAAGGACAGCGCAGGGAAAAAAAAATCACGAGATTAGGTCAAACAGTGAGTAATGATTACATGATGCCAGCCGTACCCTCAATACTTATCAAGTATCTGCCAAATTTCTGCTTCAAACAAACATTCATCTGATTTTCTCTTGCCATCTCATGGGCAGACGCTTGGTTTTTGCAACAGACCTGAGTACCTTGGCTGATGTCAAAGTATGTAAGAAGCAAAATAAATGGATTGTTTGATATCGAGGTCAAAAGTCAACTGGGCTCCACTCAGTCTAAATAAGTGAATGAGCAGTTACAAGTCATCCCTTTTTCGCAGAGGAATAAAAGATTGTGGGTTAAAAGATATCATTGTCTGACGAGGGCAAATGTGGCAAATATTGGCTCGACTGAACATTTTTATTGGCTCCTGAAGACAAACAGGATTGCAGCTTTGGCCCTCTCTCAGTAAAACGCAATTTCCTCTGCCAAGCACCTCTTTACCTCAGAGTCTCCCTCATTCACTGAGGGCTGTGCACCTTTCTCCTTCCTGAGGAATCAATAGCAGCGCTGTGAATGAACGCTGTAAAATAATCAATTTGCTGTCGCTCTGCAGACATTCATCAAATTCTTAACTCTAATGATGACAGCAGAAGGGGAAAATTGCCGAAAGGAAAAGATAAACTCCAGACCGGAGCGGTAAATGTGATTTTTGTGGCTCCATAGTGACTGCACAGTGCATTCCTGAAGGCAGGAACGTTCACTCATTTGGCTGCTGCCTTCGCTCTCGTTGCCCGCCAAAGCCTCATTGTCAGCAGAGAAGTAAGTGCATCAGCGATTAGTGTGCATCAGCGACTAGTGTGCCCTGAGGGTACAATATCATATAGCCATAGAGGTTAGATGGGCATTCTGATAGAGTGCCTGGTTGAGGCACCTTGAATTAAGCCAGAGTTCAACATAGCCAAGAAGATATAGGTCTGACATGCTTGATTTGATTTAGTTTATTGTAGTCACATGTACCTAAGTACAGTGAGATGTTTTGTTTTGCGAGCAATACAGGCAGATCATAGCAAACAAGGACGTGCAGATCATTGGGTGCTTTGAGAGAGTGAGGCACATATAGTTGCAGCTGCACAGAAGGTACACAAAGGATGCTGTACATGATTTGAAGTAAGAGAGGTCCATTCAGCAGTCTAACAACAGCCGGGAAGAAGCTGTTCTTGAAACTATTGGTGAATGTGCGCAAGCTTCTTATCTTCTGCCTGATGGAAGAGGTTGGAAGAGAACATTACCGGGGTGGGAGTGGTCTTTGATGATATTGGCAGCCTTTACGCCAAAAGACAATGAACGATTTTGTGCACCAGGTGGAACACGTCTAGTCACTGCAACATCCAAATGTAAACCTAAGTGTAGGAAAAGAAATGAATGAAGATCATTTGCCGCTGGTTTGTAACAAACTTTGCCACAAAGCCTTGAATTTCTTTACACCTGTTTCTTGAGTTACTTGGATCAGGTAAGATCCATAATAATGGTGGAAAAGGCTGCTGTTTGACAACTGATGTACATTCAATGGGCTGAACGACCTCTTTCCATTCTACAATGCTTGATGATTCTATGATCCTGTAATAATCATTAACTTTGTGTCTATCTGCTTTTCTGATGGTTCAATGGGTTATTCCAGTATGATGACAATTTGTTGCATTGACCATTTAAAACTTTATTGCAAATTTTGGACACTGAGCCTTTTATTATATTATGATGGTACCATAGCATTAAGAGGTGTGCTTTGTTCTCTTTTTTGTGAAGGAAGGTTGAGACAGAGGGAAAAAGCAGTCTGCTCAAAGCTAATAAACTAAACAGCTTGTGAGTTCTTGGGGTTTTTAAAAGTTGGAACAATAGAAGCAGCCTGCATGGGTGGGGTCAAGCTTCCACAGAGCCAGGATATTTAGTTTTAGCTTTCAGCTGTTGCTGGGATCTTGAAGCTGAAAGTCGAAGCTTCTTTTCCACTCTCTGTTACAGCTACAAGTTGGGGGTACACATCCTGCTGCTAGAATTGCATGTGAGACAATCTATTTTACTAAATTCGCCTTTGTCAAGGGAGTGTTTATGGGATGTTGCAATATTGGAACAGTTAATTAGTTATAGTTATATTATTTTATATACATTATTTTACTAAGTATTTTGATTGAGTTTCAGTGAAGTCAGTTCTTTTCTTCAATTTTTATTTCATTTGTATTTTAACTTTAGTGTAAAAGTAAAGTGTGTTTGGCTTAAAATTGAATATTTTGATAAATCAAATTGCATCTGGAATGCATGCCCTGCACTTACCTATAAAATAAGGAAATGTTAAGATCCAGGCTATCTTTGTAATATATGTATTTAAGAATTTTTTGTCTGGTCCATAACAATGTGGTTAGATGCTACACTATGAGTTTGATTTGAAGATAATCTTGTCAGGGTGATGAAAAAACCAAGAACTGTCTTAAGCTTAGACTTTGAAGTAATAATATGTTATACATTGATATTAAATACTGTTGCACATGATACAGCCTCTGATCTTACCATTACATTTGGTAAGAACTAATTTATCTTCTTTGTAGTTGATGCCCATGTGCTCATATGAGCCTTCCACAGATAACACCAATATTGGAGGCATAGTGGACAGCGAAAAGGGTTACCTCAGATTACAACAGGATCTGGACTAGTTGGGCCAATGGGCTGAGAAGTGGCAGATGGAGTTTAATTCAGATAAATGCGATGTGCCGAATTTTGGGAAAGCAAATCTTAGCAGGACTCATACACTTAATGGAAAGGTCCTAGGGAGTGCTGCTGCACAAAGAGACCTTGGAGTGCAGGTTCATAGCTCCTTGAAAGTGGAGTTGCAGATAGATAGGATAGTGAAGAATGCTTTCCTTTATTGGTCAGAGTACTGAGTACAGGAGTTGGGAGGTCATGTTGCGGCTGTACAAGACATTGGTTAGGCCACTGTTGGAATATTGTATGCAGTTCTGGTCTCCTTCCTATCGGAAAGATGTTGTGAAACCTGAAAGGGTTCAGAAAAGATTTACAAGGATGTTGCCAGGGTTGGAGGATCTGAGCTACAGGGAGAGGCTGAACAGGCTGGGGCTGTTTTCCCTGGAGTGTTGGAGACTGAGAGCTGACCTTAAAGAGGTTTACAAAATTATGAGGGGCATAGATAAGATAAATAGACAAAATCTTTTCCCTGGGGTCGGGGAGTCCAGGACTAGAGGGCATAGGTTTAGGGTGAGAGGGGAAAGATATAAAAAAGACCTAAGGGGCAACTTTTTCATGCAGAGGGTGGTACGTGTATGGAATGAGCTGCCAGAGGATGTGGTGGAGGCTGGTACAATTGCAACATTTAAGAGGCATTTGGATGGGTATATGAATAGGAAGGGTTTGGAGGGATAAGGGTTGGGTGATGGCAGGTGGGGCTAGATTGTGTTGGGATATCTGGTCTGCATGGACAGGTTGGACCAAAGGGTTTGTTTCCATGCTGTACATTTCTATGACTCTATGACTCTATATCTCAGTTATTCAAACTCCTCCCATACAGTGTTATTTATGCTCAGTGATGTGCAGCTCCATGACATCAACACAAAAATGCACTGGGGTCCTGAAGCCCTTATTCATCCCCAAATGTTTATCCTCTGTGTTAATCACAAAATAACAGTTATGTTCATTAACAAATGATGGTTCATGATTACTTCTTTTAAAACCATTTGCTGCACTTTTTTCCTTCTATTTTCACCCCTTCCCCAAGTCTTTGGCTTGATTAATCTGTTTCAATTGATAGATCAGGAAAGTTTATGATAAGGTAGAGAAACACTTGAGATAAAATTGGTGATTTTGCTTGTTTTCTGCTGGCTTCCATTAAATCAGAATCTCATTCAAACTGGCTGAAGGAACTTGTAGTGAAGTAACTGCAAGGCTGGATAAGAATTACAAGGTGGTTATACCTCTTCTGTTCTATTACTATCCACGTGTACTACTGCTAATTCCCCTTGGAAGAAATGAAATAATCTGTCCATGCATTGTGTTATGGACCAGGTCAAACCCTTCAGGATATATTAAGACGTATCCTAGACCCTAACTTTTCCTTATTTTAATGGTAAATGTCAGGTGCTGTGTTCCAGATGTGATTTGATTGGTCAGACTACTTGGCATTAAGCAAAACACAATTTATTAAAACACTATATGAACAGGCAGGTGGGGCTAATTTAGTTTGGGATTATTGTCAGCATGGACCGGTTGGAGTGATGGGTCTGTTTTCTTGCTGTATGACTCCATGTGAATATATTCACAATAAAACAAAAGAAAGAGGGATCTGGAATAACAATTCTACTGGAAAACTGAGCAAAATAATAGATTATTTTACAGTTGAAAAGTAACTGTTCCAATGCAGTAACATCTCATAAACATGCCCATGGCAAAAATAAAAACTCAAAACAGACTTGTCTCTCATGCAGTTTTCCAATCCAAGAGGAAAGAAATCAAAAGACAACTGTGACAGAAACGTCAGAGAGAGAACACATAGCAACTGGGAGGGATTCACTGCCTTCCAACCCTGCTGAGAGCCCAACAATAACTGCTGAAAGCTAAACCTAAAAATCCTGGATCTGTTAGAGCTTGACCCACTCAGGCTGCTTCTATTGTTCCATCTTAAAAAAAAACCCAAGGCCTCACAAGTTGTTTATTCTCTCACAGACTGCTCAGCACTTGTCCCATAGTCTCTCTCTCTAAAATAAACTAGGACAAAACACGCTCCTTAGAGCCATACCTATGACAAGATGTTGTTAGAATTAGATTGCCTAAGATTTCATGTTAATGTTGCCACATGCTGCATATTGTTCTGTGATCAAAACGGTTCGTCATGCTTCAAAATGCCAGCATGCTCTCTAGAATCAGTTTAGAGGTCTGGCAGCACCAATGGAGAGAAAACAGAATTAACATTTTGGGTCCAGTGACCCTTCATCAGAACAGCTTTTTGTTTTGATCTTAATGCTTTGTTTAATGTTCTGCTTTAAGTAGAACCTTTTGTTTGCAAAGTTTCTTAAATAATTATCTAAACTCTGTAAACATTGTTATTTGGGCTGTTCATTCTAGAGTTAGATCCTTGTTTGATTGAAGAAACTCAGTGATTGACTTATCTAAGAGACTAACAGCAATTTTAATACATATAAGATCTTATAAGTTTTCATTATAAAATGGTTTGGATGGTATTTACAGGAATTAATTAAACTATTTGCAAAATCTCCTGGAAGTTAATACCTGCTATTGAAGCATGATATTGCCAGCGTCTTATTTGGTCGAGATGTGAAATAATGACCAAAAGCAGTTATGAGATTGTTAAATATAATAAGTTTCTCTTGGTCTGTTGGTTGAACACAAATTTCTGTTGTTCTTCATATGTAGTTGAGAAGAATGATCAGAGGCTGAGGGGTGACTTATAGAGGTTTATAAAATCATGAGGGGCATGGTTAGAGTGAATAGCCAAGGTCTTTTTCCCAAGGTAGAGGAGTCCAAAATTAGATGGCATAGATTTAAGGTGAGAGGGGAAAGATTTAAAAGGGACCTGAGGGGCAACTTTTTCACACAGAGAGTAGTGCATGTATGGAATGAGCTGCCAGAGGAAGTGGTGGAGGCTGGTACAATTAAAACACTTAAGTGGCATCTGGATAGGTGTATGAATAGGGAGGTCAAATACTGGCAAATGGGACTAGATTAATGTAGGATATATGGTGGGCATAGACAAGTTAGACCAAAGGTTCTGTTTTTCAGTGTTGTACATCTCAATGACTCTATTTGATTTGGTGTCTAATGTAAAGCTGTTCAAAATCCTAGGAATTATGGTTTCTATGTTCTGCCAATTTACAATTTATCAAGTGGATATAATGGTTTGAATTTTTGTGATTGAAAGAGTAATGCAGATGAATTTTATGTATTGCTTACTTGTTGATAGGTATTTGAATTTGTTGATTATGTCCTTAACTTGGAAGGTGATTATTAGAGTTTTGGTCTCTACTCACTTTACTACATTCTATGTTGTGTTGTGGTATCTTAGTTGATTAAATTTGTTGTTCAATTGTTTTCGTTGTAAAGATTATTGCAGTAGTACTAAAGCTGAAAGCTGTTTAAATTTTCGATAAATTCAAATCTTGTTTTCAATGTCAAGTTCAGCTCTGTGTTACCTATATAGTGTCTTCACAAGGATAAAGGAAGAAGTCTCTTTTCTGAAATGCCAAATTGATTTCAAATGGACCAACAGATGAGAATTTCTCAAAATAGCTTCAATCAATTAGATATAGCATTTTTGTCTTTGAGTGTGTCAAGGTGTCTGGAATGATATCATTTTGATCTGCATCCATGGTATTTTCATATGAAAGTTGACACCACATGATCAGATTTGCCCTCTTTTTCTTGATCTATTATTTTGTATTTTGACAAATCAAATCGATAAGAGTTCTTGGTTGTCGAATAAAGCTTTGAATTTGTTATTTAAGCCATCAAAATAATAGAATTAACTGATAGGTTCTGCTACATCAAATTGTAGTCATGATTTTGATTCCTGATTCTTTTCATTTTCAATTGAGTTCCTTTGAGCTTGTGCCTGAATTATTAACTTTCCTTCTGAGTAAATAGTTAAGAAGCGCATGTTTGAAGCCTTAAGCTCTTTGCTCTACTTTTTTAAATATGGAAATTAAACTTTTATTGTTTTTTCCCTGAAGGGATCAAATCTGGTTGAATGTCTGGTAATCAACCTCTTCATAGGTATTCCACTTAGATTTGTCCTTTAGCTACTACAGGTCCTTTATTGCTCTCATTGTTTTTTTTAAAAAAAGGCTTGTTCTCTTATTACTGACAGGATAAAGACTTTTTGAGATACATAATTCTCTGGCAGTTTGTCTGAACAGATTATCTGTTCAGACATATTTTCTTCATAGCAACTGCTCAGCTTTATGGCTTTTATATTTAATAACATGTCTGACAATTTGCAAAAGCAATTACTTTTTGAATTCTCTTTGTATAATCCCAGGTCAATTTCTTGATCGTTGCTGCTGCCATCATTTCTGAGGTACTGAGTCTCAACAGTGTGACTAACTTTTATTGTATGGGTTGATGCCACATTGTGAGTTGGGGTTTCAGACAAACTGATCAATGAGAAGACAAAATCAAGACTGTCTCCTGGCTTCAACTTCCAATTAACAGTATTTAGTATATATTAATGTAAAATACTACTAAACTTGGTACTCAAAGATATATCCAGAGCTGCATTATTTAAAGACCAATCTATCTTCTATGTGTGTTCATGTCCATGGGGTCAGGGGATTCTTTCAGAATCTGGATTATTCTAACTTTGTCCACGCTGTGATATTTATACTCAGTGATGTGCAGCTCCATTACATCATCACAGGTTGATCCAGCATCCAGTAGTCTTTATGTCACTCTGGGTGCACCAAGTGTAATGATTTTCTGATCCATCTGCTTCTCGGCAGGAGTAAGGTCCTTTGTTTCCAACTAGATGTGTGTAGTAATGTGAGGTTAACACACTTGTATGGGAGAGTATTGAACATAGCCATTTGTAGAGGACGGTAAGATGGGATATCTTGCTTGCAGGCCAACAGACCTAGCCTCCAATTCCAAGTGATCTGACCACACCATGACTTAATTTAAATCACACATGCTCAGTAGCTACATGCAGAGTAAAAGGTAGAATTCCCTTTACTCTTACATCTCCCTACCCCAAGTCCTTTTTACAGTACTCCCCCTTACCGTCTGCATGCCAACTAGATATCCTAAATTAATCTAGTCCCATTTGCCAGCATTTGGCCCATATCCCTTTAAGCTCTTCCTAGTCTTATACTCTTCCAGATGCCTTTTAAATGTTGTAATTGTACTAACCTCCATCACTTCCTCTGGCAGTTCATTTCACTCACGTAACACCCTCTGCATGAAAAAGTTTTCCCTCTCGCCATAAATCAATGACCTCTAGTTTTGGACTCCCCCTACCCTGGACAAAAGACCTTGGCTATACACCCTATCCATGTCCATCATAATTTTATAAACCTCTGTAAGGTCACCCCTCAGCCTCCGACACTCCAGGGAAAATAACCTCAGCTTATTCAGGGTGGCATGGTGGCTCAGTGGTTATCATTTCTGCCTCACAGTTCCAGGGACCTGGGTTCGACTCCAACCTTGGGTGACTGTCTGTGTGGTGTTTGCACACTCTCTCTGTGTCTGTGTGGGTTTCCTCCAGGTGCTCCAGTTTCCTAAAACAATCCAAAGTTGTGTAGGTTAGATGAATTGGCAATTCTAAACTGCCCATGGAGTTGGTTATTAGTTTGGGGTAAATATAGTGTTGGGGAATGGGTGGGATACTCCTTAGAGGGTCAGTGTGGGCTTGTTGGGCCGAAGGACCTGCTTCCACACTGTAAGGATCCTAATTCTCCCTACAGCTCTAATCTTAGCAAGATCCTTGTAAATCTTTTCTGAACCCTTTCATGTTTCACAACTTCCCTTATCTAAGGAACTACGTGCTGAATTGAAGGCAATTCAGGGAAGGTTCATGAGGCTGATCCTGGGTGTGGAGGAATTGCCATATGAGGAAAGATTGAGCTTATGGCATTGGCACGTAGAAGAATGAAGGTCCACTTTATTGAACCCTCGAAGATTGTTCGTGGATATGACAGGATAGACGCAGAGAGGTTGTTTCCTCTTGTGTGAGTGCCTAGGGCAGAATTTCAGAACAAGGGGTTATACTTTTGAGTAAGAGGTCAGGAGGAATTTCTTCTCTGAGAAGGTAATGAATTTGTGGAATTCTTTACCTCAGAGGGCTGTCAAGACTGGGCTATTAAGTACATTCAAACCTGAGAGAGACACGTGGGAATCAAGGGTTATTGTGATAAGGAATAATAGTGGTGTTGGGGTTTGTCAGATTGACCAATACGAATGACTGTGATAGCATTGTGGGCTGAATGGCCTATTTCTGTTCAGCCATTTCGGGGTCATTTTAACGTTTACTGTGACGTGGGGCTGCTGAGATATGAGCAAAGTCATCTCAGGGACTGCATGGAATAGGAGGACTGTAGCATCATGGACATCAAGGACACAGTAGGGACAAAGGGCCAATAGAAAGTCCTGGATGTTAATCTGATTGGCAGGCCTACATGAAAGGACACCATCCTTGTGCAGGCAGCCTCTGTCAACAATAAGACACTGAAGACTCTTGTCTCTCTCACACATTCCTGGCTAATAGCTTCCTGATGAGCCTGGAAATGTGAGGGAGACAGGTTCAGCTGAGGCTTTCAAGGGGAAATTGGAAGATTACTTCAACAGAAACCACGTGAAATGGGGCAAATTAAGATAAGGCACTGAGGTAAAATACTCAGGCAGCTGATGCAGACACGATGGGATGAATGGCCTCAGAGTGGATCCAGAAAAGCACCAACTGCATGAGGTTCGACACCTCCTCTTGGCTGGGGTAGGCTTGGGACCTGTCTCCTCACCTTCCACTCCAGTAAAATCACAGCAAAAGCTATGATTTGGTGACCCCCGAACAAACCAGGATGTGAGGAAAAGATGAATGCGAGGAATGTTGCTGCACCACACAGAGGCTATCATTTAGCAACAATCTATTTCAGTTGCACTCATTCACAAGGATTCATGTGGCAAAGCTTGCCGGAAATATCACTGCTGTTACAATAATATTTACGTTGGAAACTTCTTTTTTGGCATTTTTCATTTGACCCATAAATATTGAGTTGACCCACAAATATTCAGCTTATGAGACATAACAACCCCTGCTTTGTCAATCATCGTGGTCTCTGACACCAAGCCCTCAGCTTCCTAGCTTACCCAGGTCCTGTACTATCTCTATACCAAATCAGTGTTATTGCTTCTGTTGAAAATGGCAGCAGATTTGTACCATCAATGACATGAATATTTTGACTTCAACAGCTCTGCCTTATGCTTTCAATCTCTCTGTCCTTGTAAACACCAGCAACTGGGACAGAGAAAGTTGAGTCAACAACGATCCCACAGAAGTGTGTGACTGAAGAATGCCCATTCTCCTGTATGGCTTGCATAAGGAGAACAGTTTGCACCTATACTGTAGGAGCAAATTACTGCAGATGCTGGAGTCTGTACCGAAAACAATAAATACTGGAGATCCCAGCAGGTCAGGCAGCGTCCATGGAGAGAGAGAGAGAGAGAGAGAGAGAGCAACTAATGTTTTGAGTCCAGATGACTCTTCATCACTGAAGTGTGGAGGGGGCAGGATTTATTCTACAGCTGGGAGGGGTGGTGGCAGCATGTAGAGTGCTGAGGGAGAAAAGATGTAAAAGGTTAAGTGATTGGAAAGTGAGAATGGTAGGATAATGGCGTGTCTGACTGCCAGACTGGAAAGAACATACAGTCCTACTGGAGTGGGGGTAGGAGAGAAAAGACATGATGACAGAGACTGTAGCAAGTAAAGCTGAAAGGAAGGGAAGGAAAAGGAATGAGTTCACAATTTGAAGGTGTTGACCTCAATATTAAGTCCAGAAGGCTGTAGAGTGCTTACTCTGAAGATGAGATATTGTTGAATTGAATTGAATTGAATTTATTGTCATGTGTACCGAGGCACAGTGAAAGCTTTGTCTTGCGAACAGTACAGGCAGATCACAGAGTTAAGTACCTCCAGTTCCCCCAATTTGCGCTGTGATTGATATTTGATTCTTCTAGCTACGAGAGATTACGATGGGTTTGAACATTCATACAAACATAAGAATTAGGAACAGAAGTAGGCCATTCAGCCCCTCGAGCCTGCTCCATCCTTCAATAAGATCATGGCTGATCTGTTTGCGTTTCAGATTCCACTCTGTTTGATTCACTTGTCTAGTAATAATCTATCCGCATCATATCTACCTTAAAATTATACCACAATGCCGTCTCAACTGCCTTCTAGGACAGCGAATTTCAAAGTTGTGAAAAATTCTGAGAGAAAATAAAATTGCATCATCTCTGACCTAAAAGTGGGGGGCTCTGCATTTTAAAACAGTGTCATGGACTCTCACACGAGAGGAAACATCGTCTCCATGATTACCTTGTGACCAGTCAGGATCTTTCTCACTTCAGTCAAATTACCCTTCACTCTTCTAAGCTCCAGCGAAAACAAGCGCAGTCTGTCCCATCTTTTCTTTTTAACTATTAGTTTATTACATGCTAAGGAGCTATATACAGAAGAAAAAGTAAAGGCACCTTAGTCCCACTCATTAGAGAGAGAACCAGTGATGGTTTAATCTGAGGGGCCCCATATCTCAGGCAATTGGACAAGTAAGGAAGACCAATCCTTCATGGTAATGTCAATGAGAGTAGAAGCTGAACCCATACTGTGTGAATCATAAGCCAGACACTCAGCCAACTGAGCTAACTATTATCTGCTAGCTATAGCTTTACAGAAAAGTGGCCAGCACTTTTGAAGCCATGATATTCCTCTTTGAGTCTCTGATTCTCTAATGTTCTATCTCACTATCATCAGAGTGAGTGGTGCTCCTCACTCGTTTTCAGGCATTACCTCTTTCACACCCTTACCCTGCAAAAAGCATCTATTAAGCAGTTAAATGCAAAATCAAGGTGCTTCATATAAGTACGATTGTAACAGTGTTTTATACTTAGAAATGCAAGGGGACTTTGGGTCAAGGTGACCATAAACTTGGACCAAAGGATAGGTTTTAAGGATCATTTTAAAGGAAGAGATACAGAGGTGGTGAGCTTGAGAAGTGGGAATTGAAGAGTAAGGGCTCAGTCAACCAAAAACATGGCTGCCACTGGCGGAACAAGAAAAGTTGAAGATGCTGAAGAGGCTAGAATTCAATCCACAGGGCTCCATCAGTATCTGAATTTTCACTATGAATCTTTTCTATATTTAGTCCGTTGGTGCCAATGGCCCACTTGAAATCAGGAGGGCCAGTCAAACCATTGGCTGAATTATTGTACTCTGTGTCCTCCAAATATTTGGCTAAAAGTGGTGACAAATCACTAATGCATTTTTGTATCTGCTCTCACCATCCCAGGATTTGGTTACCCATTTCACTTTAATGGAGGGAAACGACAGGTCTATGAGGACACCATCAGTCATTCGGGATCTTTTGTTGTATAGTTTAAAGCCCACCTCCGAGAGTTTGGGTTCAAGGCAAACAGTTCAACAAGAAGGCAACTGTCTTCAAGATTAGGCTTCTTTAGAACTCTGTTGATTGCATAAAAAGATTAATTACAACTTAACGTAGTATTCAGAGACATATAGTGCAATTGCAATGTTTAAAAGGCATCTGGATGGGTATATGTATGCAAAGGGTTTGGAGGGATATGGGCCAGGTGCTGTCAGGTGGGCCTAGATTGGGGTGCATATCTGGTCAGCATGGACGAATTGGACCGAAGGGTCTGCTTCCGCGCTGTACATCTCTATGACTCTATATCAGGCTCTAATCTTACTGTAACATTGTGAAAGATTATTTTCTACACACTTGCCTCAGTCAATATAATCCGATCTCATTTTATCCATCTTCTCTCTATATAACTGAGTCTGCCCATACTAAGCTATTTTTCCGCAGTGAGAAACAACTCTATAGCATCATTGCAAGGTTGGTTCAGGGTCTTGAAGGCCTTGCCAAACTGACATGTTTTTCTTAAAGTGTTGCATAACCGACAGTTCGTAGCAAGGTAGCTTCTTGGGTTTGCTTCGGCAAGAGGAACACAGTTGCTGAAAACACATATAAAAAAGCATGTTGGGAATGGTATATTGCATTTTAGTTATATGGTACAAGAAGGACAACAACACAAAACCAAACTTGGTCTTCAACCTGCAGCTAGTGATACTCCACTCTGGAAGGACAACATCTGAAACGATTCCTGCTAAAGTGGCATGAATGTCAAAAAAAAATGGCTTTCAAAGACAATGGTTGATCCTGAAGGGGAAAGAATGGAAAGGGAATCAGGTTTGTTACTCAGGCTGTGTTGAATTACAGAATTGTGGAGTTGTTAGGGCACAGAAAAAGACTATTTGACCAACTGTGTCCGCACTGGCTCCCTGAGAAGTGCAAAACTCCTGCCTTTTCCCCAGTGTGGGAGGAATTCGAATAATCGAGACTTTGGGAAGGCATATGGGTATGAACACACACAGAAGGCAGCTGCGCAGTTATCTCACATAACTAGAAGTCAGAGTCCGATAGATCTAGGATTATAATGTACAATAGTATTTGCTACTAATATATAATAAATAATATTACTTTGAAGTCTTAGCCTTTACTGATCAGAGACACAGAGATGACCAGGTAGAGTTTTGCCTGCAGTAAAATCAGTAAGCCACTTCCACAACTGGTAATCTTGGCTTGACACTAGTTATCATCCAGATGCTGAAGTCCCACCAGCCAAGGTCAAAGCAGGGAAGAAGCATTCAGCTTTGGACATGCCCTCTAGATGAGTCTAATAAAGGCTAAATACTCCGGATGTTGGAAATCTGAAACAAGCACATGGAAAGCTTGAGAAACTCAGCAGGGCTGGCAGCATCTGTGGAGAAAGAAACAGTTATCATTTCGAGTCTAGTATGACTCTTCTTCAAAACTTTAAGCTGAGTCTAATTCTGTTCTTGTTGTGTAGAACTTCTTATAGAATCCATCTGAATTTCATAACCTTAGTTGAGCAGGCAAAGTACACCAAGAATGATGATACATAGTAAGGCAGTTGTGTAATTTAGTGTTACCAGAATAAATGTCCAGATTTATACTCTAGGGCCTTAGTTCAAATCCTAGCACAGCATTGTGTGGGATATTCATTCAATTAATAAATCTGGAATATGCTCAACAAAATACATTTTGTTGAGGCTTCTTTCTGTACTCATCAGCATAATTTGCAAGAAAGACTAATGTAAAGACTCTGTATGAGAAGAAAGTACTGATTGGTTGGCAAGTGGACTCTGTTCTGCCTATCCTAAAAATGATGTATTTGGTGTACGAACTTCAGTGGCTTTGTGGTGCTAGGTTGATCATATGCCCTAAAGACTGGCAGATCAAATCAAACAAGAAATTCATTTGCAAACAGCAAAGTACTCATTGTATGCAACTATCTCATATAGCATCCAACCTTAGATTTGATTTTGAGATTGGGCAATTACTAAATAATCCACAGTGTGCTAAGAATTACAATGACGACCAATTTAAGATTGCCAGTCAGGCTTGCGGTGTGATGCACCATCATAGAATCCCTACATGTGGAAACAGGCCATTTGGCCCAACAAGTCCACATCGACCCTTCAAAGAATGTCCCACCCAGACCCTTTCCCCTACTCTATTACTCTACATTTCCCATGGCCAATTCCTAATCTGTACATGTTTGGATTGTGGAAGGAAACTGGAGCACCAGAGGAAACCCGCACAATCACAGCGAGAATGTGTAAACTCCACACAGACAGTCTCCTGAGGCTGGAGTCAAAACCAGGCCCCTGGGGCTGTGAGACAGCAGTGCTAGCCACTAAGCTACCATACTACTCCTTTTGGAAAGGGGCCATTCGGCCCAACAAGTCCACACTGACCCTCTAAACAATATTCCACCCAGACTCATTCTCCTACCCAATTACTCTACATTTCCCATGACTAATACACTTAACCTACACATCCCTGAACACAATGGGCAATTTAGCATGGCCAATTCACCTAACTTGCATACCTTTGGATTGTGGGAGGTAGCTGGAGCATCCAGAGGAAACCCATGCAGGGAGAATGTGCAAACTCCACACAGACAGTCATCCGTGGCTGGAATCGAGCACAGGTCTCTGGCGCTGTAAGGCAACAATGCTGACCACTGAGCTACCGTGACACATAGGAAATCAGTCATCCTTACATGGTATGGCCTACATGTGATTACTGAGTTGCAATAATGTGGTTGACTCTTACCTACCCTCTGAAATAGCGCCTGGGTGATTAGAGAAAGGCAAAATATGCTCCTGTCCTATCGAAGAGGCTAGAACATTTGACTTTATTGTTTGTTTTAAATAGCAAAAGAAAAGCTCATGTGAACTCCAAGGTGCACAGGACGTATTTGCATGCCTTTTTCTATCAAGTCATATCTTCCAGAAACACTTGTAATAACCACATTATGTTCACAATGAAAGAGGCAATACAACAAAAATCAGGAAAAAAATGATGCCTACAGTACAAATGACAATTGGTCTGTCACATTCTCTTGAGCAGGATTCTGTTTTTGGATTGCTACATCAACTGCAGGAAGCAAGAAATCTTGTTTTCTACATGAATATAAAAACATATCTCAGAGCCTAACACAGAGAATAGATTATTTTGGCTTGGAGACAGTGCACACCACTCAATAATGTTGTACCCCAAATATTATGAGTGGACAGGAAAGTGTCTAGTGGCGTTCATAATGTATTTTGTGGTTCCACCCACAGATTAAACATGGATCTTACCCAGACCCTAGTGAGCTGCCAGACTATTTCTGGTTCTTTGCTTTGACATTGCAGGCATCATTGAGATCCGTGGGCAGAGAAAGAGATGGAACACATGCTTGCCATGTGTACATGCAATATCATTTTCAGTTGCCTTGCACTCTTTGGCTTGCACATCATTGTACTCATCGTTTCCTCTGAATACTGAATGTCTAAGGTGAGTTCAAAGTTTGCTGCTTTTGCAGAAATGTATCAGAGTGAGGTCTCAGTGCACTCTCTTCCAAGGATACTAGAACCTGCTCCAAGTTGCGGGGGAGCTATCAGGAGCACTACTGAAACAGACATAACAGTGACTACCATCATTTGTGGGCAAAATCAAAGCTTTTCCTATATTCGAAACATTATTGGAGTGTTTGGCAATTTCTGAACTGGGGAAATGTGGGTAAAGGCCATAGGCAGCATAAACATGAATGCGCTAAGGAAGTAAGTCAGTGGCTTATTTCTTCTCCTGTGTGAGGACAGAATAGGGCTATCAGTAGGGCCTTGAAAGAATGGTGGTGGCCTTCTTGAACCATCATGTGCTCAATTGAAATGGCAGTTCAGAGGCATCCATGTTGCGATTACAGTTACATATAGGGCAGAAAGGTAAGACCACCTATCTGACATGCTAGGAGTGCACTGGTTGGTTTTAACAACAATTCAACAACATTGTGTTCACTTTTGACAATGGCATTTTTAAAAATTCACTCTTGGGATGTGAGTGTCACTGACTAGGGCAGCATTTATTGCCCATCCCTAATTTCCCAAAAAGCCACTAAGACCCAATTTCCTTGCTGGAGTCACATGTACGCCAATTCAGGTAAGTACACTTCATTTCCTTTCCTGAAGACAGTGGTGAACCAGATGGGAGTTTACAACAATGGTTGTCATTATACTAACTTTTTATTAAATTCCAGATTTTTGTTGAGTTCAAATTTCACCACCAGCCATGGTGGGATTTGAACACATGTCCCCCACAACACTGCACGTCAACTGTTCTAGCCCTCATGCCCATGATTAACAAAGGTTCTGAGTTCAAGTCCAACTCTTGGACTTCAGTACTGAGGATGTGCTGCACTGTTGTCGGTGTCAGCTTTCAGCTGAGTTGGTAACCCTGGGCTGAGCTTCATTCCGGTGACCGGATTCTGGTTAATCTTGAGAGATCCATGTGACATTTTCAACTGAAGGCCTGCCAGAGTGACCAGGTGAGGGAGCACGTACCTTACCAACATTGAGTCTTCCATCAAATGAAGCCTAATTGGGTAGGCTGGTGGTGAAATCCAGACCTTGGGAAGTGCGAGACATTCCGTCGGCTGTCAGTGTTAATACAGTGGGACCTATTATCAGGGACAATGTCATTAATTAAATGGTAAAAAAACATTTCATTCCGAACTAGAGCAAGGAAAATAAGAAAAAAAAACCTTCCTGTCTTTGAGAAGGAATCATAATTGACTGTCATGTAGCTTCCATCATATTAAAAAAGGATTTATTTACTTTACACTATTTTGTTGTTTTTATATACTACTGTCAGTAAGATGTACATTTATGACACAATCATCCTTCTCCTTTAGAGGAATAATACTTAAGATGTCCATCTCCTGATAAGAGACATCTACCGAACAGGAATTAGGATCACTGATATATTCTGGATCAAGACTTTTTGAGTTTGAACAGCCAATCCATTTGCTGCTAAAGTTTCAGTTTAGAAAGAATGTTTATATCGTCTGCTCGGATGTTTTTATTTCTGGACATCCCAGAATTTCCTGATAATAAATTATGGACAATTCCTCAATGACCCAACAGTAGCAAAGGTTGCAATCTCTCATGACTGTCACCACATGTCAGATTTCACTGTTAACACAAGAACTGACCCTAAAAAGAGACAATAAAATGGCCACATAAGTTTGAAATGTGTGTAATTCTGATGTCAAGGCACTCAAATCAATGTGTGATTGTCAAAAATTTAGATTTCTTTCCTCTCAATGAGTAAATTTTCGCCTCAATTTTTCAGCTGAATTTCTGCCACCTTTGTTTTCATTGTCTTGCTCTCACTATTTGAAAAGACGTTCTTTTTGTTTACACATTGAATCTTATTATTCTCAATCATTTAGCGCAGACTTGTGGTAAACATCTTCCAACGAAGCAGTTTTATGATTCAACCCTTGGCACTGCCAAACATTTGAATTTATGGAGAATCACTGAACTTGAATTGTTGTCTCTGGCTCTCTCTCCACAGATGCTGCCAAACTTGCTGAGTTTCTCCTGCACTTTCTGATTTGTTGAGTTTACTGTATGTCTCTTAATGAGTAATGAAAACCTTTATCTGATAGCTCACTTCATTAGCTCCCAATATCCAAATTTTTGCGATCTCACAGCCCTCCAAATATCCCCATCCCACTGAGTGTCTAATAAAAATGTTGCATGTGGGGGGAAAAAAGTCTCTGGCTTTGACCATATCCCTGATCAATACAGAATGGGGAAAGATGACCTTGTTGAGGGAGAATTTAAAGGAAAAAATAGGGATGAACAAATTCAGAGCAAGAATTTGTAGGTTCTTCCAGCCTGTTGGGTCATCTATTGAATCTTGGCTGATTTGATTATGGCTTCACCTCCAAATTTCCACCTCCGTGTCCCACTCCATGATGACCATTGACAACTTGTTAGTTAAGCCTGGGCTGAAAAATATAACATTCCAAAGTGTGGTGTGGTGAGGTGGGGGAGCAAAAATGTCACAACTTGGCTATTAGAGCCTTTTTTCTGAGTAACACATCAGTCCAATTCTTTCTGCAATAATATATGAAATGTTCTTTATTGTTTAATTAATGACATGATCCCTGATAAAAGATCCCACTGTGTTAACACTGAGAGCCCATGGAAAGTCTGGCACTTCCCAAGGTATGAATTCCACCACCGGCCTACCAAAGTAGGCTTCATTCGATAGAAGGCCCAATGTTAGTAAGATACGTGGTCCCTTAACCTGGTCACGTTGGCAGGCCTCCAGTTGAAAATCTCCCCTGGTACACTCTGTTAGATGTCGGCATTAAACAACTTTCATTTGCAATAACGTTTGAGGTTTGCTGCTACCTAGAAAACTCTTCATTGACCTTATTTATTCGGAGCAGTTGCTTTTGAATATGACAAGCAGTTTTGAGGCAGCAGGGAGGTGAAAGTTGCTACTTACCACCAAGTTGCAATTTATTAGTTCCATCATTCCGAACATAATGTTTGCAGACAATTATCGTACAATTGTAGATACCTTGTTGATGCCAAAATTATTGCTTGCTTCTTCCTGCTTGTGTAGGATCTTTTCATTGACTAACTACATGACACCAAAGAGGCTCACACTGAATAATTCCCTCAAACTCATATGGATGCCATTTGTTTCGAGTAATGAGAATATACAGCCCAGCCAAGCCCCTTCAGTGTCTGAGGATCGATCTGTTTTCACATTCATCTCAAATTATGGAATCCTCCAGACTCAAATGAACATAAATCAGCACCATGAACATGTACAAGTTTTCCCATCTGTCATAAAACAATGATTTAAAGTCCGGGCTGTCAAAATACACCGCTGTGAAATCAGCTTACTCGGCAGCAATAGGGATACAAAGCGCCATCTCAAGACAGTAATTTATTGCCTCCCTGGGAGATTTGGGTGATTAGTGCTTGGCCCACCAACATGAACATAAACACCAGGATCTGCAATAATACCAACTGGAAATTTGAGGTCAAATTTATCAAATGAATTGAAGAAATCCGTTTCTGTTTGGAAAGAGGGAGATATATTGCATGTTTAGCAGAGGGGTACATCTTTGGAACATTTAGCCACGCAATATGCAAGAGTTTTTTTTTGGAATTTTGGGTTTAAATTGTATCACCAAAGGACATATGATGTATTGGACTTTAACCTGTTTTCCTGCCAATTAAAATAAACAAGCGCAAATCAGGAGTTTCATAAATTTGAAATGAGCAACGTATTTATTTAAATGATGTAGTTTAAAAACTTTCCGATTAAGTGACAATTTAGAAGGGGGACTTCTACACATCTTGTAATTAAAACACATTATCATTATGAGTGAACAATTGGATCTGGTTCACAGGACTGACGTAGAGGCCAAATGGCTGCCAGACTCCACAAATAAATCTTATAAATCTTGTAACTATGTCAAAGTAACACACGGCAGGGAGACGGAGCAAAGCATTTAACTCTTTGAGCTTTCTGCCTGACTTACTTTGACCAGTGAAAGGATACAGTGATCCATCTATGCAGCCTTAAGGCTTAGACCGCCAGTGCCCGGCAGACATCTTGAATGTATCGAGCTGAAACCTGTCCCTTCCGTTCATTGACATCTGCGATCTGAATCTGTGCGATTTTTCAGTGTGTGCACAGCACAGTGGTGTAGTGAAAAGGAGGAACCAAATGCAGAAAGCATTATGAGTGCATAATGGGTCCGTTCAGTTGGGGATCAACAATGTGAGCCAGGTGTTGTCCAGGAAACCTTACATGTCAAGTGAAAGGTACAGGCCGCTTCTTAACAGACAGCTGAGATTCGCAGTTCCCTGTTCACCATTGTTCTGCAGACAGAAATATTCTGGATTGTGCATTCACCATGTCAGGTTTAATTTCTCTGAAATGTTTTCCCCCCCTCTCCCATCATAACTTAAAAATATCTGAAGTGACAGAGTGGTCTGCAGGGGCTTTATGGTTGGGTTGGGTTGCAATTTGTACAGTAACTGCTCAGGGCTCAATGGCAATTTCAGAGGGACAAATAGTTCTGTAGGATCGCATGTTCCACATGCGTTAAACCTTCACTCAGAAGTGGTGGTAACTGCTTCATATTTAGGTGTGCATCTTTCAGCTGCAAAGTACCAACTCTCTCTCTCTTTCTCTCTCTCACTCACTCACTCTCTTTGACACAGATGTGTACTTTAACGCAGGAATTTGCTTGTTTTCACCGCTCTCTTGTAAAACTCCAGGCTTGTGCACAACAACACTGCTGCCTTGTGGGGAGCAGCTGGCCAATGAGCCAAAGTAATGGATTACATCAGTTCTTTCTTTCTCTGAGCTGAGGAAACATTCAGCTGTAAGTAAAGTCTGTGGCAAATGTATGAATGTTTTCGAATGAACTAAAAGAGTTAGTTCATTCGATAAAGAAGCCCTTCACACCACAGCGGACATGAGCTCCCAGTGAAAACACTCCTCAATCTGAGGGGGGTCTCAATTTCGAGCTGAGGAGCTGAAGGGTGAAGGCTGGGCATGGATAAAAACTGGTGCTTGTCTTGATTATGATTGCCTTCATCCTGTGGCATGTTTTATCTGTGGCATAAACAATGTGGTACCAGGGTTAGCAAGGGCATCAAACTTTCTGCTATTGGTGATGTGCCACTACTAACAAAAATAAGCAGCAGTACTATCTGGTGACAAGTGAATTCAGCTTTCGATCAACTGCAGATGTATGAAAAATGTGTACAGTGACAGGCTAATAAACTGCATGAAACATTCTTGGCTGAGAATCCAGGCATCCATTAGAGTGTTAAAACATCTGAGCCCCAGAGAAAACAATGCTTTCATTACACGTCTGGCCTTCTGGTCTCTACTGTCATAGCACAATGCTTATGTACACAAGACATTATGTGTTTCAAGTGTTTGCAGTTTCTGCTATTGTTATTTTTGTTAACCTGTGGGGAAAAGAGTTTTATTTTAAAGAAAGAGAATAAAATGATGAATGACTGGCTTTTATTTTTAAAGAAACATGTTTTTATTTAACACATGCAATTGTCACTATATATTAATTGATTCTATATGGGAGTGAATGGACTGGCAGATTCCATGGCCTCTCAGCTACCTTTCCCCCAGCCCCATCCCCCTCCCATTTATCTCTCCACCCCTGAGGCTCCCAGCCTCACTTCTGATGAAGGGCTTTTGCCTGAAATGTCGATTTTTCCTGCTCCTCGGATGCTGCCTGACCTGCTGTGCTTCTCCACTCTAATCTTGACTCTGATCTCCAGCATCTGCAAGTACCCACTTCCATCTAGATGTCATGGCCTGGCAGGGAAAGTATGATGGGATATATGAGGTGGGTGGGGGGACTATAGCTTGACTTGACAGGTATTGGGGCATCAAGGAGGGAGATTGGTGAAGGGGTATAGCATGGCATAGGGATACGTCAAAAATAAATGACCTTTTTCTTGCTAATCTTTTGCTGTACCTGCATTCTAATGGCTTATATTTCTTGTACAAGCACTTCCAAGTCCCACTGAAAATCAGCACTTAGCTATTTCACAATTTTAAAAACACATTCTTTCTATTCTTCAAACCAAAGTGAATGATATCCCATTTCCACACATTTCATGCTGTGAGTCACTTTGTCACCATTCACAACCATGTCTGTATTTCTCTGTAGTCTCGTGGTTCAGTTGGTAAATGGGACCTATTTAGTCTTTAAATGAAAATAATCATATTTTGTAAGTTTCCTGCAATTCGGGTGAAGGATATTTGTACTTAATTTGTACTTGTGTAATACTTGTACTTAAAATTGGATTTGCCGCGAAGGTCACAAATTGCCTGACTTTTGCGAGAAGTGATTGGTTCCAGGACCAAACTGTAATTATTTCGACTGTGATGGATAAACACGTTAGGGTTCCATGTCAACTGCAATTGGCTTGGAAGGTCTAGTAGGAGCAGGCCAAGCCTGCTGTCTTGTTTGAAGACAACAAATGCTGGAGATCACAAAGGGTCAGGCAGCATCCATGGAGAGAGAGCAGGCTAATGTTTTGAGCCCAGGGATGTCATGTCAACTGGTATAAAGTGAGGTCCTAATGAGGTGCAGTATTCCTCTCTGGGTGTTCCAGCACCCCATGCAATGCCCCATTTGAATGGGACAGTAATCAGGGTGCACACTGCTTATGCTAAAGTCAGTGCAGTAAGCAATCTTCCTACTGCAACCTTGGAGCTGTATTTCCAATGACTAGGTCCAAGTGGGAAGCATTTTGGAATACACTCTGCCCTTAGAGTGTCTCAGACGGCTATATCTCTTATACCTGTTCAATGGGATTGCACTGAAGTGACACTCTAAAATCAGAAGAGGGAAAATGAAGAGTGATTTGTCCGAATCTCAACACAACTTGGAAGATCAGAATGCCAGGCTTTAATGCAAGATGCCTTCCATTTACTGGCCTAGCTTGCTCTTTATCTGAAATTCTAATAAAACTTGTCCTCAATCCATCCCCTCCAATTAGTCCCTCATAAGCTATCAATTCTCAGCTTTTCATATAATTTCTGTGTGGAAGCAGGCCATTCAGCCCATTGAGCCCAACCCTCCAAAGAGCAACCCACCCAGACTCACCTCATCCTTGTAAGCCTGCCTTGCCCACTCAGTCAACATGTCCCTTGGCAGTATGGGCAATTTAACATGACCAATCCTCGTAACCTGCATATGTTTGGACTGTAGGAGGAAACCAGAGCATCCAAAGGAAACCCACGCAGAGAATGTGCAAACTCCATAAAGACAGTTGCCCGAGAGTGGAATCGAACCCAGGTCCCTGGTACTGTGAGGCAGCAGCACTAACCACTGAGCCACTACTTCGCTCCTTTTGCCCTACTTCATCGAATTAAATACATCGTACTGTTTTCAATTCTAGTTCAATGCTTATGTTACCAAATATGGAGTGGTCTGTAATGAATTTGCTCTTTTGGTTTACTTTTCGCTTTTACTTTCATGGAACTTCAGAACCTTGTTTAAATATCTCATTTGGATGACAACAGGGTTTCACTGGGAATCTCTTGCTTTGAGATTCCATGTATTGTAAAATGGAACGGGGCCTGAATCTGAGCAACTAGGATTGATGCCTCTCTTTTGATTCTTGTTCTTTTGATTTTCTTCTCCCTCCTCCCCATCCCATCAAGTCGTCACCTTGGGGTGCTTTTTGCCAGCCTGTCTTCCATCAGGAGCCACTTAAAGCCCTCACATCTGCTGAATGGAATCTCTGGATCCCAGGCAGGGAGGGGTTGACTGACAATACCAAAGAACAAGAGCAATAAGGTACAATCGAGCATAAAAGTCAGAAGGTTTGTTTAAACTATATCGGAGCAAATTAGTGCAGATGCTGGAATCTGTACTGAAAACAACAAATGCTGGAAATCACAATGGGTCAAAAATCATCCACGGAGACAGAGCAAGCTGACGTTTTGAGTTTAGATGACTCTTCATCAGAACTGAAGTAAAGTGTGGATGGGGTAGCATTTATGCTATAGTGGACCGGGGTTGGTTTGGAGTGCTGGGGGAGAAAGGATGTTGACAGTTCAGATTACGTGATCAGAATGCGAGAATGGTAGAACAATGGTGTGTCTAACTGCTAGAGTGGATAGAACAGACATTCCCACTGGGCTGAGGAGACGGGAGAGAGGACATGCTGACTGAAGATTGCAACCATTAAAGCTAAAAGAAAAGGAAGGAATGGGTTCATAATTTGAAGGCGTCGAACTCAATGTTGAAACCAGAAGGTTATTAAAGTGTCTAGTTTGAAGATGGGATGTTGCTTTCCCAGTTTGTGCTGTGATTCGCTGGAGCATTGCAGCATGCCAAGGACAGAGAAAATGTTCAAACTATACAAGGCACTGGTCAGCCCACAGCTAGGGTGCTGCAAAGGATTTTTGGCCCATTGTCTAAGGTATACTGGGACTGAAGGCAGTCAAGAAAATGTTCACCAGGCAGGTACCAAGTAGGAAAGATTGTCTTATGAGGAGAGATTAACTTGGTTGGGTCTGTACTCAATGGAATATTGAAGAATTTCAATGAGATTCTGAGGCAGTTTGATGCTTAGATACAGAAAGGTTGCTTCCACTTGTGGGAAAGTCTAGGACCAAAGAGGATAATCTTAAAATAAGGAATTGCACAGAGATGAAAAGGAATTTCTCTTTTCTCAGAATGATGTCAGTCTGTGGAATTCTTTACCACAGAGGGCAGGTGAGGCTGGGCCATCAATGCTGAAACTGGCAGATTTTTCAGTAGTAAGGCAATGAAGGATTATGGGAAAAGGCAGAACAGTGGAATTGAGGGCTATCAGGTCAGCCATGATCTCACTGAATGGTGGAGCAGACTCAATGGGCTGAATGGCCTACTTCCACTCTTATTATGTTATGGCCTAAATCTTTCCAAGACTTTTCGATTTCACAGGCACAAATAATTTATGTGTGATTCAGCTCAGACAGTAAACTCATTTTTAAACACACAATGTGAGCCACAAATCCCTAAGCATTATGGAAGGGCCAATTAAAATGTTGGGCCTGGGAGCTGTAATTGCTGAGCATTAACTACCCAATACCATTTGTTCCTCCTATTGGTGCAAAGTGATCTACATTGCACTTCTGCCTGAATGTCAGTTCCTAGGTGTGATGAAGTGCGTGTAATTATGTTGGTGCTTGATAGCAGAAATGGATATGTTGCAACATTCCTTAAAGCCCTGTATGTCTCATGATTACTGGATATGTCTTCACACAATTCCATCTTTTGGTTGAGAGATTAAACCAAGATCTGTTTTTAAAATGTATTGTTTCGTAGGATGTGGGTTGAAGATCAATCTTCAGGATTTGGTTTTATTTGAACATGAACTCTTTGGCGGATCTTAACATACTGAAATTGGAAAAACAATGGCTGTTTGGTCGACAGCCAAGCAATAGCCAAGTGGGTAAAGAACCATTTTGTTTTCTAATTGGCATAGCAAGGCATTTCATAACCAGGATGGGAGTGTTGGCCAATGGAGCCAGCAGGGATGAAGCAAGGAATATGTTTAATCACAGTTGGCAACGTTAGTGGATAAGACCAGCATTTTTAGCCCATTCCTTATAACCCATTGACAACAATTAAGAGTCAACCACTTTGCTATGGGTCTAGAGTCACTTGTAGACCAGACCAGGTAAGGAAGGCAGATTTCCTTCCATTAGTGCAGGTCGGTTTTGAATGACAATCAACGATGGCTGTCATGGGCACCATGATTAAAACTGGCTTTCAATTCAAGATTTATTAGTCAATTTTAATTTCTGCCATGGTGGCATTTGAATGCACATCCCTAGAGAGTTAACCTGGGCATCTGCATTACTCTTGCAGTGACATTGCCATGACAACTGATCTGCTGCGCTTTTCCAGCAACACATTTTCAGCTCTGATCTCCAGCATCTGCAGTCCTCACTTTCTCCTCGAAGATTTTAACCTACTGCGAATCCTCTTACAAGGATGCCTTCCTTGAAGAAGCTCTCTTCCTCCCATTCCTGAAGAAGGGCTTATGCCCGAAACGTCAATTCTCCTGTTCCTTGGATGCTGCCTGATCTGCTGCGCTTTTCCAGCAACACATTTTCAGCTCTGATCTCCAGCATCTGCAGTCCTCGCTTTCTCCTCCATGACAACACGAACTCCCTGTGTGCCAACTCGAATGGGTGGAAGAGTTGCCATGGCATTTTCGTTTGAAGGAGAAGACCCAGAGAGTTATCCCCAGAGCCCAGACCAATATTGGTCACTCAATCAACATCAGACGATATAGATTATTTGGTCACTATCACATTGCTGTAGCTAAATTGGTTGTTGTGTTTCCTGTATTAAAGCCAAACGTCCACTTCAAAAACTTCTGCATTCTGGAATCTTATGTTCATGAAATATGCCATATGAATACAATTTGTTTTCTCTGTGGGATAGAAATTAATCATATCAGGAGGGAAACTGATAGGAGCATGGTGTTTTATACACAAATGAACATATTTATTCCAAATTGTATAGAATGGAAATACTTCCCCGATTCCAACCCAACATCCATATTTTCCAGCAAAGGTCGAGAGGGAATCCATGAAATATTTTTTCCTTTCTCTAATCAGCGAAGATGGAGCCATTTTTATTGCTTCAAGAATCGCCAGACTGGGAATCAAACTTGAATTGTTCTGGTCTATGTGACTTTGAGCTGGTCTGGGCAGTCTCTTTACCCAGGCCACCAGGGGAGCTTTATTCTTTTGTTATGTTACTTGTTTCCACGGGAACTCTGTCAGGAAATCATCATGTCGCAATCCAGGTTATTTTTGACTCACTGCCTCGAGTGCTCTGACCAGATCTCACTAAAATCTCCATTCATGTGTTGCCTACTGTGCATTAGTGATAAACCGTTACCTTGGGATTGATACCTTTGACAGTTCAATCCAACAATTACAATCATTGACTTCAGGGGAAAGACACCAGTTGTGTATTGTGCCATTGATCAGTCCAATACCTTAATGAACGAGTTAACCTTTTTCTAATAAAAGAGTTAATACCCCCACTAGGAATGTTGCATTTACACATAAGCATAAATCTGCTGATAACATTAAATGTAATCCCTGGGCTCTATTTTAGCCAAGGACAGATATCATAAATCAACCCTTCATCATTCAAACTCTAATGGCTTTGTGGTTATTTTGTTTTCTCCAGGTATGCAACTGTACGTTTGTGAGGTCAGTATTTACACGTGGTGATCTGCTTAGCATTACATTAGCAAAGGGTTGGGTGCCTCTGCATGTTGCTTCTAGTGCACTGGTTAGCACATTTAAATGTGGTGACCAATCTCTTAACCATTGTTTTGCAGAAGCTGTGTGCAATTTAACATGAACGTATTACCTCGCACATCTTAAGGGTCACTGTTTCATACTGACGGAATTGGCTAAATTCTATTTTTATTACTTGGACATGCAGAATATTTAGTGACATTTTGGGGATTACAGCTCCATAACTCCATCCATTTATCACCAGGGCCATTCATTATTGATGATGAAACTGGGGGCCATTTCCACAGTTTCTTCTGTGGGATGCTTGCAGTACCACCTTGGATCATTCACCCTCACAAGTCACCCCTTGATAATGTGGGAAAATGTTTCGATCAGTTAAAATTACATGTAGGAGCGATATAAAAATTGAAATGGTTTAGTTGGATTGAAAGCTTCAATGAAAATGCATAACCAGGGATTCAATATCATGTTGGAGTTTTAGAAATGACTCAATGTTAATGAAAGCTTAATTAATTGATGTGACAGATATAGATACATTGCTAGTTATTTCTGTGCATTATATCTACACACATTGTATAATTGTGAATGTAAGTCACATCCCAATCATCAACGGGTGGGCGGTTTCAGTTGGAAGATGGTGGATGATGGGGGTGGGCGAACAAGGACAAAGTTCCAAAAAGATGCTAACGGTGCAAGAAAATGACATGGTGGCTCTGGGTTTACCCTGGGAATTTTTGGAGCAAGTAACAAACTCCTGTGGAATCGAAACATTCAAATCGACAGTTAATTGGCCACGTAGCCTGGAAGTAGAGCGTATGGTATAGGAGCTGGAATAGACCATTCAGCCCATCGAGTTTGCCCTGGTGTCCAACGAGATCACGCCTGAGCTGTTCGTTCCGAACTCCAATCTCCTGCCTTTTCCCCATATGCCTTGCCTCCCTTCCCGATTAAAATCTGTCCATCTGTCTGAGCTTTGAATATCGGACTTTAACAGTTAATGGTTTCCTCAGCTGAGTGGGTCCACAGGGAAGTTCAGGTGACCGCACAGCAAGGGGAGAGATGGACACTTGTTCAGTGAATCTGGAAATGCTTCAAAAAATGATGTTGGATAGCTACAGTCTCGCCGAGGTGAACGATATAGCTTGCAACCTTTCCACGTAGAGAATGCTCTCGCCACTTGACAGACAA
This sequence comes from Chiloscyllium punctatum, assembly GCF_047496795.1. Taxonomy (NCBI): domain Eukaryota; kingdom Metazoa; phylum Chordata; class Chondrichthyes; order Orectolobiformes; family Hemiscylliidae; genus Chiloscyllium; species Chiloscyllium punctatum. The sequence goes on along the minus strand of NC_092749.1, from coordinate 102,724,980 downwards.
TTTCCAGTCTTTGACTTCACTCAATTTGATCTGCTCCTCCTTGCTGTCAACCTTTGGTGCGGTGTGGGATCAGCCTGTGCAGTTTCACCCGGAATCTCTGTTGAGCAATAAGAAGAGCTGTACCACCACCAGCAAGCTGTTCCACAAGACTGAGGATACTGAGATCCAACTCCATGGATATGAGTCCCCGAACATCCAACAGAGAGAAGAGCTAAGAGGAGGAGAGCAATGAAGTGAAAGGATGAAGTTCTTCTCTCATCAGGGAGCTTCCCTCCAGAGAGATTTTTATCAGGAATGAAGTGGGTGCCACAGAAACAGCATCAAGTCCACCTGAAGAAGGGTTATACCCAAAATGTTGACTTCTCCACCTCCTGATGCTGCCTGGCTTGCTGTGTTCTTCCAACCTCCTGCCTGTTTACTTTGGATTCCAGCATCTGCAGTTTTTTTTTGTCGCTAACCAAGACTACCCTCAGCAAATAGAAACAGAATAGAACAAAGACAAAAGGGTATACAACCAGCAGTTTGGAAGGTGAAGATGCACATGAAGAGATATGCGTAGGAATGAGAGATCGAGAATAGACAATCTGCTGAAAGGGGTTTGATTTTTCTTTTGTTTTTATTCATTCACATGATATTTGGGCATCACTGGCTAGACTAACATTTATTGCCCATCCACAGTTGCCCAGGGGGCAGTTAAGAATCAACCATATCACTGTGGGTCTGGAGTTACATGTAAGCCAGACCAGGTCATAGAGGCACAGAGATGTACAGCATGGAAATGGACCCTTTGGTCCATGCCATCCAGATATCCCAACCCAATCTAGTCCCACCTGCCAGCACCCGGCCCATATCCCTCCAATCCCTTCCTATTCATATACCCATCCAAATGTCTTTTAGATGTTGCAATTGTGCCAGCCTCCACCACATCCTCTGGCAGCTCATTCCATACACATACCACCCTCTGTGTGAAAAAAGTTTCCCCTTATGTCTCTTTTATATCTTTCCCCTCTCACCCTCAACCTATGCCCTCTAGTTCTGGACTCCCCAACCCCAGGGAAAAGATTTTGTCTATTTACCCTATCCATGTCCCTCATAATTTTGTAAATTTCTATAAGGTCACCCTTCAGCCTCCGACGCTCCAAGGAAAATAGCCCCAGCCTGTTCAGCCTCTCCCTGTAGCTCAAATCCTCCAACCCTGGCAACATCCTTGTAAATCTTTTCTGAACCCTTTCAAGTTTCACAACATCTTTCTGATAGGAAGGAGACCAGAATTGCATGCAATATTCCAACATTGGTCTAACCAATATCCTGTACAGCCACAACATGACCTCCCAATTCCTGTAGTCAATACTCTGATCAATTAGTGGCGGCACGGTGGCACAGTGGTTAGCACTGCTGCCTCACAGTGCCAGAGACCCGGGTTCAATTCCCGCCTCAGGCGACTGACTGTGTGGCGTTTGCACATTCTCCCCCTGTCTGCGTGGGTTTCCTCCGGGTGCTCCAGTTTCCTCCCACAGTCCAAAGATGTGCAGGTCAGGTGAATTAGCCATACTAAATTGCCTGTAGTGTTAGGTAAGATGTAAATGTAGGGGAGGGGTCTAGATGGGTTGCTCTTCGGAGGGTTGGTGTGGACTTGTTGGGCCGAAGGGCCTGTTTTCACACTGTAATGTAATCTAAAAGAAAGTATATCAAACGCCTTCTTCACTATCCTATCTACCCGTGACTCCACTTTCAAGGAACTATGAACCTGCACTCCAAGGTCTCTTTGTTCAGCAACACTCCCTAGGACCTTACCATTAAGTGTATAAGTCCTGCTAAGATTTGCTTTCCCAAAATACAGCACCTTGCATTTAACTGAATTAAACTCCATCTGCCACTTCTCAGCCCATTGGCCCATCTGGTCCAGATCCTATTGTAATCTGAGGTAACCCTCTTCGCTGTCCACTCCAATTTTGGTGTAATCTGCAAATTTACTAACTGTACCTCTTATGCTCGCATCCAAATCATTTAGGTAAATGACAAAAAGTAGAGGACCCAGCACCAATCCTTGTGGCATTCCACTGGTCACAGGCCTCCAGTCTGAAAAACAATCATCCACCATGACTCTCTGTCTTCTACCTTTGAGCCAGTTCTGTATCCAAATGGCTAGTTCTCCCTTTATTCCATGAGACCTAACCTTGCTAACCAGTCTCCCATGGGGAACCTTGTCGAATGCCTTATTGAAGTCCATATAGGTCACATCTACTGCTCTGCCCTCATCAATCCTCTTTGTTACTTCTTCAAAAAACTCAATCAAGTTTGTGAGACATGATTTCCCACACACAAAGCCATGTTGACTATCCCGAATCAGTCCTTGCCTTTCCAAATACATGTACATCCTGTCCCTCAGGATTCCCTCCAACAACTTACCTACCACTGACATCAGGCTCACTGGTCTATAGTTCCCTGACTTGTCCTTACTACCCTTCTTAAAGAGTGGCACCATGTTAGCCAACCTCCAGTCTTCCGGCACCTCACCTGTGACTATCGATGATACAAATATCTCAGCAAGTATCCCAGCAATCACTTCTCTAGCTTCCCACAGAGTTCTAGGGTACACCTGATCAGGTCCTGGGGATTTATCCACCTATATGCATTTCAAGACATCCAGCACTTCCTCCTCTGTAATATGGACATTTTGCAAGGTGTCACCATCTATTTCGCTACTTTCTAAGGATGGCAGTTCCCTTCCCTAAAGGATGTTAGTGAACCAGATGGGTTTTCTTCCCCAAACAATTGACAATGGCTTCATGGTTATTATTCGTCTCTTAATTCCAGATTTTTAAATGAATTCAAATTGCACCTTCTGCTATGGTGGAGATTTGAACCTAGCTTCCAAGAATGGGAGGGTCTCTGGAGTAATAGTCCAGTGATCATACCACTAGGCCATTGCCTCAATTAACCAGGTCACAAACAAGCACAGAAAAAATGAATGGCAAAAGAAGTCAAGGATTAGAATTCATGTGGGACATTGACAATATCCCTACATCTAGACCTGAACATTTGGGTTGAAGTCCCACATGTCACAATGCGCCTGAACACATTAGCTAAGGCAGTCCAATAGTAAATGAGAGTCAGAGGTGATGCAGAGGACCTGACACAAAAATTATGAGAACCATGTTCAGTGAGATTAACATAAAGAGAACATCAAAGCTTTCGCTAAGGAATGCATTTTGGAAAACAGAGTAGGATATTGGAACCAAAGGATAACCAATTGGGGAGCATGACAAGCGAAAACGTGTATTTATATATTTTCACTCCACAACTTCCCAAAATAGTAAAATGAACCGTTTTGAACAGAAGAAGTTAAGTAACGCGACACAGTAGATATTTGCAAACTGCATTTTGTCACAATCTAGACTATGATTAATGAATCATAGAATCTCTATAGTGTGGAAGCCAGGCCATTCAGCCCATCGAGTCACGCTGACCCTCTGAAGAGCATCTCACCCAGACCAAGCCTCCTACCCTATAACCACACATTTCCCATGGCTGCATACATGCACATCCCTGAGCACGATGGAGCAATTTAGCATCTACTTAATTTGCACATCTTTGGCAGGAAGAAGCCAGAGCACCCAGAGGAAGCCCACGCAGACACAGAGAGAACATGCAAATCCCACTCAGTCACCTGAGAGTGGAATCGAACCTGGGACCATGCTACTGTAAGGCAGCATTGTTAACCACCTTGCCACCTTCCCATCACAAGGTAGGAGCTGCTGTGGTTTTCCAGGATAACGGAATCTCTTTGCTCTTTTGAGCTATGTCATGGCACTTTTTACCATCCATCTTAATCACAGGGATAGGGAAATGGTTTGACATCTTAGATAAACAGCATCTCAAACATATGCATCAGAGAGTCTGGTAGATAATAAGCTTTTGAGTCATAGGATGAGGTTGGAGCCTTCAACCTTGTGTCTCACAGACAGCAACTGAGTCAGGTAGAAAGAAATAGGCATACGCCAAGAGAGAATGAGCAGAAATGAGAAAGGTTAAATCAAAACAGAAAGGATAGAGACACAAATGAGAAGAGCTCCATGCTACCACAAAAGGGTGGTAGCAATATTAGCAGGAAAAGCTGAGGCTTTCCAGAATAATATCAAGAAAAGCTTGGAATTATGTCTCATTACAATTGTAATTAAGGCATTACACAGGAGTGTAGTCGAATAAAATTTAACACTGATGACATATAATAGGGCAAAGGCTTGAAAGTAGATTTTAAAATAAACTCAACTGAAGAGAAAAGTTGAATTGGCATTAAACAGAGATTGGATCAGATAGACAGAAGGAGCTAAAGTTTGATAAATGGTGAATGAGAGCGAACAAAATCAACACGAAATGGAAAAGCAAGGGAAAAAGGAAATGGTAATGGCAGGAAAAGAGAATGGGTCAGTGATGAGGAACAAGATCGAAGTGATGAAGGTTTGCCTTCTCAACTGCAGTGCAAGACTCTCGCGGGAACAATTAAAATGTTCCCGACGGACAAATAAGCCAATGGCAATAAATGATTCCTTGAGACCACACAAGTAGTGTGGTTATTAATCACTGATGCTGCAGCATTCAGCTGGAGTATTTATTCACCTGACAATGTATTTAGACATCCAATTAGCAATGCAAAAGTCTGAATATAAATGCATTGGGATGACATTTCAGCGAACAACTGAAGTCCTAATCATTTCTGTATCATCAAAGTAAATTACAAATGAACAATAATTCTTTTTATAAGGAACTGATTGGCAATAAAGTTTGAGCACTGCCTCCATAAATATATTCATGTAGTTTCATTTGATAACCCTGTCCTGAGGTGTGACATTGTATCCAAGCTCTTCATCGGGTTTAAATTCCTGATGATAATTTTTAAACTATTTGTCTAGGCTTACGTTATGTTTGGCTCTTCAACTTTCCAGGAACATTTCCAAAAACCATAGATACAGAATAAGCAGATTTTTGTTGGGGTAGCAGTTAACTTTGGGGGTCACGTCATTTATTGGAAGGGTCTCATCATTTATTTGGATGTCAATCATTCTTAAATTCAAACCTCTGACAATTCTAAAGTGTCTGATACAATTAACGCTATTGATACTGGCACTATATGCCCGTGTCTTGATTTTAACGTACAAATTAGCTTAAGCATAGTCAGCTTTCAATGAATAGATTAGATTCCCTACAGTGTGGAAACAGGCCTTTCGGCCCAACCAGTCCACACCGCCCCTCCGAAGAGTAACCCACTCAGACCCATTTCCCCTCTGACTAACACACTATGGGCAAGTTAGCATAGCAAATTCACCTGACTTGCATATCTTTGGACTGTGGGAGGAAACCAGAGCACACCCACGCAGCCACTGGGAGAATGTGCAAACTCCACAGAGACAGTCACCCGAGGCTGGAATCAAACCTGGGACCCTGGAGCTGTGAGGCTGCAGTGCTAACCACTGAGCCCATAGCTCAAGATTTACATTTCAACACCTGATTAAGATGTTTTACAACAGTATTATTTAAAAGTAGTTGTGGAGTAATTTTTTGCCATTTATCTTCTGTCTAAAATGTTTACACATATAATAGACAATGAAAAATGTATTTGTTCGCGGTCAGAGAATATGTTGGTTATTGGTGCTACAAAAAGAGCTGAAACAATGGTTAAAATTGCTCAGTGAGAAAGATATTGATAAACATGGTAAATAGCAGTTGACTTAAACACCAGATTTTACTTTAGGAGATGAAGGTCTTGCATCTTTCACATTCTGGTCATGTTCTAACTTTTTCAGTTGTTGTGTATCCCTAATTGCCCTTAAAATGCCCCGTTTAGATTGCAGTTAAGAATCAACCACATTGCCATGGGTCTGGAGTCACATGTCAGCCAAACCAGGTAAAGATGACAAAAGGGTGGATCAGTGGATAGCCTCACAGCGCCAGAGATATGGGTTTGATTCCCGCCTTGGGCGACTGTCTGTGTGGAGTTTGCACATTCTCCCTGTGTCTATGTGGGTTTCCTCCCACAGTGCAAAGATGTACAGGCCAGGTGAATTGGCCATGCTAAACTGCCCATAGTTTTAGGTGTAATCTCAGGAGTAAATATAAGGTGGGGGAAATGGGTCTAGATGGGTTGGTCTTCAGAAGGTCAGTGTGGATTTGTTGGGTCGAAGGGCCTGTTTCCTTCCCTGAGGGACATTAGTGAGTCAGAGGGTGTCTGATGATAATCTATTTTCAGATATCCGCTACCAAAAGGTAATAAGTTTAAAATCACACAACACCATGTTATAGTCCAAAAGGTTTATTTGGAAGTACAAGCTTTAGGAGCGCTCCAAAAGCTTGTACTTTCAAATAAACCTGTTGGATTATAACCTGGTGTAGTGTGCATTTTAACTGTGTCCACCCCCAGTGCAACACCGGCACCTCCACATCATAAGACCATAAGGTATAGAAGCAGAATGAGCCCATCGGGTCCATCGGGTTTGCTTCACCATTCGATCATGGCTGATATGTTTCTCAACACTATTCTCCTGATTTCTCCCCATAACTAATCAAGAACCTATCTACTTTTGTCTCAAATACACTCAATTAGTTGGCCTCTATTGTCTTCTGTGGCGATGGGTTCCACAGATTCGCTAAGCTATGGCTAAAGAAATTCCTCGATTATGTCAGTTCTAAAGAGTCATCCCTTCACTCTGAGGCTGTGCCCTTGTGTCCTGACTGTCCTACTAGTGGAAACATCTTCTCTGTGTCCACCCTATACTGACCTCTCAGTTTTCTGTAAGTTTCAAACAGATTCCCCCTCTTCCTTCTAAACTCCACTGAGTACAGACCCAAAGTCCTCAACTGCTCCTCATATGACAAGCCTTTCATCCCTGGGATCATTCTTGTGAATCTCCTCTGAACTTCCTACACCAGTAGAGGCTTTAAGCATGTGCACAGAGCTCTGGAATAGAGCTTTAACCTGAGGCCTTCAGAGGTGAGAGAGCACCGACTGGGCCAAGGCTAATCCCTCAATATTAACTCCTGCATGCACATTGACATACCTTGTAAGATAGCAAGATTATCAAAACAGTTCTGAACACATGACACTCAGTATGTGTAAAGTGCAAGCATTTAGAGTCACAAACCAATTTTGTTTTCTGGATTTCATTCAAATTACTCAGTGAGGAATTACTGCTTACAAGATTATTCTATGAATTGTAATGTGCATTTGTGTTATGTGTCACGATCAACGTACCTTCTACTATCATCATAATTTAGCTCATGATATCATCCCTGTATGATAACATGTGATCTGAGAACATAACAGTGACATACTCCACCTTCCCTCAGATCACTTAACGCGTGATACTCTGCGGGAAGCATATTCATGTGATGAAATGTGACAGCTTAATATTAGGCCAAGCACCTATGTGCCTGATTAATGTAACTTTTGTATATATGAGCTAGTTGTGATACACATCAGTCAAATTCTTCAAACCACAAAATCCGTGTTCAGTTTCTAATGTTACAGGGGATAACAGAAGCATTGCCCCATCTGGTAAAATACCTTATTGCTGAGAACGTACACAATGTATTTCCCATTAGATTCCTTTCTCTATTATTTCAAAATGAAAATAAAAGCTTGGATTTATTTAGCTCCTCTCATGATGTCAGGACATACAAAAACTTTTCCAACCAATTAATACTTAGAAGTGGAGTTACCATCGTAATAAATGAAACACAGAAGTCAACTTACAAACAATAAGTTCCATGCACATCAGCGTGATAATTATCAGATAATCTAATACATTAATATTGATTGAGTGATTAAACTGGGCCAATGTACTGACTGTAATGCCACTGTGTCCTTTGAAACATGCTGTGGGATCTTTAAAATCCACCTGCAACCCCAGCTTTAATGTCTCATCTCAAGGACAGCATCTGAAGTGTTAGAACTGCGTTGGAGTTTATGTCTAGATTGCTATCCTCAGGTCTCCAAGATGGACTTAAATCCAGAGCAGGGGACAACTTCAAAGTGATGGATAACAAAAAAGTTGGTTACATTGTGAGGAAGACAGTGTAGAACTCCAAAAGGACATAGACAATGTAACAGATGAGATTCAATGCAGAGAAATCTGACATGAAGCAGTTTGCGAGGGAGAATATGGACAGTCAATATAAAATAAGAGTACAATACATAATGGGATGCAAGTGCACAGGGACTGGATGTATTTACATGCATAGATCATTGAAGTTTGCAATACTAAAGATAGTTAGTGAATCATACAATATTATGTGCTTTATTAATAGGGCTATGGAGGGCAAGAGCTGAACTTGTTCAAGACACATGTTGGACCATAGTTTGCTCATGTGAGGTTCTGAGATCCACACTGAACAAATTGGAAAGAGTGCAAAAGATACTTTCACGAATGGCTCCAAGGATGAGGAACTTCAGTGATGAGGATAGATTGAAAAGGTTGGGATTATTCTCTTTGCAGAGAAGCAAGTTAACAGGAGATCTGAGAGAAGGTTTTAAAATGGTGAAAGTTCTGGACAGAGTAGATATGGAGAATTTGCCCTTGCTCATAATAGGATTGAGTATGAGACAGCACAGATTCAAAGTGAATTGCACATGTAGCAAATATGATTTGAGAAATTTTTTTTCACACAGTGAGAGGTTCCATTCCGGAATGAACTGTCTGGAGGTAAAGTGGTGGCAGAGTCAGCTGGGACATTTAAGAGGTCACTGGATGATTAATTGAATTGAAACAATCTGAAAGGATATGGGGAAAAGACAAATGTATGGCACTAAGTAATCATGCTCATCAGAGAACCAGGGCAGACATGATGGGCCAAATGATCTCATTAACCATTGTTAACTGAAGACAAGAAGTTCAAGCCTTTCATCTTGCGCTCTTCAGAATTAAGGTGTAAGAAACAGATTTGAACAAAGGGATGCCATTTTATACAGAAGGAGAAGACGGTGCTCATTGGATGGGCCATCATTGGCATGGAAATGCAGCCATAACCATGAACTGTCAATCTTAATTCCCAAAGCAGGTAAGTAGATTCTGATTGGTCATGGTGTTGTCGTGGGGATTGACAAACTGGCTGTCTGCATGGCCACCATTTTTATTTAAATAAAGGTGCAATGCTTGCACATTGCTTTTGCCTACTGTTATGGACCAGGCCAGACCCCTCAAAATATTTTAAGAAGCTAGCCTAGACCCTACCTCTTTCTTATTGTAAAGGTAGATATGAAGTGGATATTACAAGTGTGATGCAGCTGGTCAAATCACTCAGCTTTAAACAAAACAGAATTTATTTAAACACTACCATTGAAACACGAAGAAAGGAAAGCAGAATTTGGAATAGCTTAACTATGGGAAACCTTAACTGATCTAATACAGTAACTATTATGAACTAACTCTTCCAAGACAGTTATATCCCATTAACACACCCTTAGCAAAAAGGTAAATTCAAACACAGCCTCTCACATGCAGGAGAGAGCAGCATCCAGTGAGAGATCTCAGAAGAAACTCAAAGGAATCTTTACTGATGCTTGCAACTCCTGGGGACTCACACGTCTTCTGACTGCTAGTGTTAAAATAAACTAGAAAAAACTTGAACTGGGAGAACTGGCCAGACCCTTTCCATTGTTCAGCTAGCCTCTTCAGCATCTCTGTCTTTTGGACCTCTCTTCAAAAGAACAGGTCAAACTAACCTTTTTAAAGTGAGGCCATCATCACACCTACATAGAAATTCACCAAAGATCTTTAGACAACAACTTCCAAACCCACAACCACTTCCATGTAGACCGATAAAAGCAGCAGATACATGGGAATACCATCACCTTCAAGTTCTCCTCCAAGCCATTCACTATCCTGACTTGGAAATATATAACCATTCCTTCATTGTCGATGGGTCAAAATCCTGGAATTCACTCCTTAGGGGCATTGTAGGTCAACCCACAGTTGGTGGACTGCAGCAGTTCAAGAAGGCAGCTCATCACCACCTTCTCAAGGGGGTAACTAGGAATGGGCAATAAATGCTGGGCCAACCAGGAACACCCACATCCCACAAATGAATTTAAAGAAATGAAATAGGGTCCTATGATTTTTGTATATAGCTTCTAAGCACACACAAATGCATTATGTTGCAAGACTGATTGATGATCTTAAATTGCTTTCCAGTGTGAATCTTTGCATGGTCTGGAATATTTAATAAATGCTTTCCAATAGAAAATTACATTTAATGGTGGATGAACCAATAAACAGTGAATAAATAGTTAAATAATAAATAGATAATAGGGATGGGCAATGAATGTTAGTCCAGCCAGCAGTCCCCATGTCCCAGTGAATAAAGAAAATTGATATGATTTGTCTGTTTCTGTACTGTAACAATTTGGTGATTCTGAGATCCTGTGAGCCCACAAGCACCTCACTTAGAGGTGAACGCCAAAACTGACATTTTCAAAGAGTTTAACCCTTCAGTTCAGTCATAGCATAACATTGCCAACAGTAATTTTCCACATACCTAATAAAGAGGAGCACTTGCTTTATATTCAGCCAGTGCCATTGTGCTTTATTTTATTTAACTCTATTGGCTTTAGCTGTCAGTGTTTTACTGAAGAGCAATGCTAATCTTTGGATTAGCCTGTTTATCCCTTGTGTCAAATTCCCATCTTAAATACTTTAATATTGATTCTTCAAGATCGCTCAATATCTGGTGTCATGATTTGTTGTGTAGTGCTTTGGAAATCTAGCCTCGCTATTGCCAGAGACATTACAAAAGTTGAGGAATTTATCAAGGAACATCAAGTCACTTATTTACCTATCTTTATGGATCGAATTTAGCAGAAAACCTGCCAGATTGCTATACTTAACAAGAATTAGGTTTAACTTGGGTAAAGCATGAGATTTTAAACTCAACTTTACATTATGCAATCTGAGAGCGCAGTATATCACATAAATATTCTCCCACCAGAGGAAACATCCTTGCCACATCTGCTCAGTCAACACCCCTCAGTATCTTGTGAAAATTATAAAAGTGATGCTTTCTGCTTTATTTTCAGCGTACAACATTTTTATTTCATTCATACACGGGGCGTGAGCACTGTTGACCAGACCATCATTTGATGCTGTTCTAAAGGGATCATGTTGGTGAACTGCATTCTTTGAACTGCTGCAATCCATCAGGTACAGATACAGCTTCCATGCCATTACAGCAAGGCTGAGGGTTTTGATCCAATGAGTGTGAAGAATTGGTCGTGTACGTGTCAGGTCAGGATGGTGTGTGGCTTAGGGCAGAACCTGCAAATGGTGCTCTTCCTGGGATCTGCTATTTTTGACCTCCTGGGTGGTGGAGGCGATGAATTTGGCAAGTGTTGTCAAAGAAGCCCTGTGTGATTTTCTATGGTGAATCTTGTAGATGGTAAAAATCACACAACACCAGGTTATGGTCCAATAGTTTTATTTGGACGTACAAACTTTCGGAGCACTGTTCCTTCGTCAGGTAGCTAGTGAAGCAGGACCATGGGACATAAAATTTGCAGCAAAAGATCATAGTGTCATACAGTTGATGCAATATGTTGCACTAACCTGGATTGCTGTTATGTCTTTCATCTTTTAGAATGGGTTATAGGTTTTGATTCATTAATATGTATATCCCAGAACTTCTTTCAAGTCACATTCCCAACATAACTTAAGGTTTTATATAAAAAAAATGAGCTCAGACAATGCATTAAAGGTGTGAGGTTAAGACTATCCATGTATTCTAATCTCAAGTCCATGTCATGCTACAGGTGACCCCACTACACAATACACTTACACGTATACACACACTCTTACATACTCCACACTCACAGCCATGCGCACACCCTCTCACAGACACATACTCCATTACATTCACACACACACACACTTTATCAAGAGACAGACATACACTCACACACACACACTGTCTCTCTCTCTCTCTCCCCCCTCCCTCTCTCTGACACTCTTTCTTTCTCTGTCTCTCTCCCTCACATGCATACACATGCACACATATAAGTCTATGGGATAAATTTGCATTTGCAGAAATATATTTGCAGATGCATTCTATTTTGTTCAAAAAGCACGCAGTCTGGAGGCAGTCAAGTCATGTGACATTTTGATTCAAGATTGAATACATGCAGACTCTAATCTCACACCTTTAATGCATTGTCTGAGCTGAGATGACACCTATTTTATGAAACATTGAGTTATCTCCTCCCATACCTGAGGTAGTGAGCTGCCCACCAGTTAGACAGTTAAACCTGTTGGATTTTAACCTGGTGTTGTGCAATTTTTAACTTTGTCCACTCTAGTCCAACACCAGCACTTTCACATCATCACCAGTGAGGCACACTGCAATAGGATTAGGGTTAGGGTTAGTTATGGTAACAGTGCCTCCTGCACTTGGATTAATTGCAGAAGGGTAACGCCTCTCTGTGGTCTTCAAATGTTGACTTAAGGGCCTCAATTGCCGATCAGGTGGGAAGGTTAGACCTGGGCATTGCCCATCCAGGACATCATGTCGGTGAAGGTAAGAAGAAGCAGGGTTTGGGTGCATCAGCACAAATGCTACAATACGGTGGTGAACCCCTCTGTTAATTAAACCAAACACCCAAGAAAAGCTCATCTCATCTTGTAATCTGTTAAAGTATGACAGAGAACTTCCACAATTTAAAGAAAAAATATCACTTCATTCTTTAACTCTAAAATTGAACATTAAACAATAACTATTCATAACTCTAAGCCTCCTTTCTCCTGACTGCTTGTTATCTGCCTCCAACTCTATAACAATACATTGTTCCAATAACCACCCATATTAAAATTACATCAACTTAATTTTCAAAGCCAGACACAGTGGTTGTCTCCGGTGTCCTCCTTTCCCTGGCTATAGTTCTCCCTGAATTGTCTTTGGTCTTTTGCGGTAAAGATGTTTTATCTGAAAAAGGTACCTTGGCTGGCCTTTACTCTGATGATGGCAGTTGGTCACTCTCTCTAGCTAACTCTCAAAATGTCGGATTTTATATACCCCAAACATCAAACTGTCTCATTGATTCAATGTTGTCAAAACAGTAAAATTAAATTCGATTGGGTTTTAGCATCCTGGGGTATAATTTAAGCTGATTGGTTAAATTCAAACAGTTGTGAAAACATAGCAACCAAAGTCAGGTATTTGTTTCACTGCCAAATATTACATATTTTCAATTTTCCAGCACACTCTGAGACTGCTAGTCAGTCACATCACATGTACCTGCAAGTTCTCAGTGTAAAACAGCCTTCACTCTCTCTTAAAGGCACAGTATGCACCTTCAACTTCATAATACCTCACCTAATGAATTATCTCCTCCATGCCCCTCCCCCCCCCCCCCCCCCCCCCACAAAGCTCTCCACCTTGTGAGCAGAAAGATCCCCCTATTATGAATATTGTCCTTCCCCCTTCCACAGGTATGGCCTAGTTTGCTTGAGGGTAAAAGAAGTGAGGCTCAGCACCATTAACCTCTCCAGAGCTCACTGCACCTCCATCCAAAAAGTTCCTTAATGTCCTGCACTCACATTTCTGTAACAAGTCTTTCATGTGGTACTTTAACAAGCACCTTCCTAAATATAGTTTTCACCACATTCCCTTATCTGTGCATTTCTGAATTTCTCAAAAAGATTCAGTTAATCAAACACCTTTTTTCCAAATTCATCCCTGATTAGACAGCACCGTTAATTAAATTTTGTTCCATACTACAGACTCTGCCCAGTTAATTCTGCAGTAACAGGGGTAAGGGCATTAGAAAGTTCTGCAGCTTGGAACTGCATTATTGGAACATTATGACCCTGCCCTCTTACCTCTCATATGAGAGCGGAGGAATCATGTCATTGTTACCATGGAGTTAACTCACAACTCAGATGAGAATAATGAATCTAATTGAATAATTGACTTCCTTGGTCAAATGCTTTCCCAGCCTCCGACATATTGAGACAAAAATTCCAATTTCCAGACAATTTTGGATATGCAACTGACAGGACCAACTGGCATTTCGATGCCAGTATTGGAAGTTGATTCTGCACACATTTATGCCAGCACTGCTTCAATGGTGGTTTGATTGCCAGTGTTAAACCTGCTAATATAAACTGGGCATAGCACACAGAACCCACAGTGAGATCCTGTGGCTGTCTGTAACTCGTATGCAGGGAATTCCATCCACAACTTCTCACCCAAAGCCCGCCATCCTATCTGACGATGCCAAGCAAAAATTGTATCCCATAATATTTTTGTGGTTAAAAGCATGGGGAATATGCTCATAGAAGTTCCTTGGACTTATTTATAGAGGGAAATCGGAGTTTCTGGAAGAGATCACTGTTCCACAATCCGCTGTCATGTTCACAAGAACACAATGCTGTAATGTTCGCCTGTTGCTTGTCTTATACAGAGAAACGTCAGCTTTAGGGCAGTGAGTCTGATTGGCATCAATGTTCTCGTGTGGCCAGGGTGAGATTGGATTGGTGCCAAAACTGGCAATTCCATGCTGTCCAGCTCTGTTCATTGCTCTATTATTTTCAACATCCAATAACAGAGCTGTAATACTGAACCTCTATGGAGGAATAACATGCTGTGGATCAAGGGGAGCCTGTAGATACACTATACATAGATTTTCAGACATTTGATAAGGTGTTAGTTCAAAAGGTTATTGGGAAAGCCCATAGGTTAGGCAACAATGTTGCCTCTAGTTATGTTCACCACACTTTCAGAAGGATACAAAGGTCTTTGAGAAGGTGTAGAGGAGATCAACTAAAACGATTCCAGGAATGGAACAATTTTAGCATCAATACTAGGTTGGAAGAGCTGGTGTCATCATTCTTAGAACATAATCATTTGAACAGTCATTTGATCGGGGTGTACATGATAAGGCAGAAAAGGAAGTACTGTTCCCATTCATTACAAGTTAAGACCAGAATCTTCAACTGGGATCTATTTGGTTGAAGCCACAGTAGTCTCAACTGTAGGTTGGAGAGCCAGGGAGAGATTGTCTTGCCTGTAGGAATGGAAAAGCTATTCTTATTCGTTATAGAGTTGTAGAGCTGTGCAGCACAGAAACAGATCCTTCGGTTCAACTCGTCCATGCCGACCAGATATCCTAAATTAATCTAGTCCCATTTGCCAGCATTTGGCCCATGTCCAGCAAAACCCTTCCTATTCATGCACCCATCCAGATGCCTCCTAAATGTTGTTGAGAGTGTGATGCTGGAAAAGCACAGCAGGTCAGGCAGCATACGGTAAGAGCGAAAGCAGCACACTCTCGACTCTGATCCTCAGCATCTGCAGTCCTCATTTTCTCCTAGCATTTTAATTGCTGTAATTGTACCAGCCTCCACCACTTCCACTGGAAGCCCATTCCATACACAAATCACCCTCTGCGCATGAAAAATTTACCCCTAAGATCCTTTTTAACTCTTTCTCCTCTCACCTTAAACCTATGCCCTCTAATTTTGGACTCTCCCACCCCACTGAAAAGACCCTGGCTATTCACCCTATCCACGCCCCTCATGACTTTATAAACTTGTATACGTTACCCCTCAGCCTCCGACACTCCAGGGAAAATAACCCCAGCCTATTCAGCCTCTCCCTATAGCTCAAACCCTCCAGCCCTGGCTACATCCTTGTTAGTCTTTTCTGAATGTTTTCAAATGTCGCAATATCTTTCCTATGGAGGGTGTCCAGAATTGAATGCAGTATTCCAAAAGTGGCCTACCCAACATCCTGTACAAAATGCAACATGGCCTCCCAACTCCGACACTGAAGGCATTGACCAATGAAGGCAAGTGTACAAAACCTTCTTCACCACCCTGTCTATTTGAGTTGATAAGATAAAGCCATCACAGTCTTACTACACCACTCCCTCATTCGAGAGAGATAACTGCTGGTGGTTTAACCTGAGGGTCACCAGGTTCCTTCATGGGAACCACAGCCAGTGCAGGAATTGAACCCACGCAGCTGGCATTACTCTGCATTGACACCAGCCATCCAGCCAACTGAGCAAACCAATTAGCTGGTACTGCATCTGAACATAGGAACTAGGAGCAGAAGTAGGCCATTCAGCCCCTTGAGCCTGCTCTACCATTCAATAAGATCATCACTGATCTGGTTGTGTTTCAGATTCCACTTTACAATTTATCTCCGATGACCTTTGCCAACAAAAATCGATCCATCCCCATATTAAAGATATTCAATCACTCTGCTTCCAGCACATTTTGAGTTACAAGTCATGCAAATTTTCATATCATACTCCATCTGCTACATTTTGGCCCTCACACGCAGCTTTCTATATCTGTCTCCAAACTGCTTCTGGTTGCTTCACAACACGCTTTCCTTCCTATCCTTGTTTCACCTGCGGATGTTTCTGCCGTGCTTTCAAACTTCAGCATTGATATCATTTGTAAAAAGCTGACGCCCAGCATAAACCACTCTAGGACTCGTTCTGCCTCAGAGAATGTTTCAAAATCTAACAAAGAGATTTGTAGAATCTTGAATGGATCCTTGCAGTTTTAATAGAATCATAGAGATGTACAGCATGGAAACAGACCCGACGGTCTAACCCGTCCATGCCAACAAGATATCCCAACCCAATCTAGTCCCACCTGCCAGCACCAGGCCCGTATCCTTCTAAACCCTTCCTATTCATATACCCATCCAGATGCCTCAAAATAAAATGCAAATCTGCAGATTAGAATCAGTCTGAACATTGGGAAACAGAAAGCCTCACACA
This sequence comes from Chiloscyllium punctatum, assembly GCF_047496795.1. Classification (NCBI taxonomy): domain Eukaryota; kingdom Metazoa; phylum Chordata; class Chondrichthyes; order Orectolobiformes; family Hemiscylliidae; genus Chiloscyllium; species Chiloscyllium punctatum. Next base: position 102,708,203 of record NC_092749.1, on the reverse strand, counting down.
GTGCACCTCACACCTTCAATGCATTATCTGGGCTGACATGGCACCTATTGTTAAAGTTCACTTGAGAATGTAACTTTAAGAAAGTTCTGGAATTTACATATGAAAGAACTGACACCAACATGCCCATTGTAAAAGATGTGAGACTTAACAAACAATCCAGGTCTCTTTCAATATATAATTTCAGTTACATCACACTGTAAACTTTTGCTATAAACTGTCTTACAAATTTTTACTCCACAATCACCTGATGAAGGAGCAGCGCTCCAAAAGCTAGCATCTCCAAATAAACTTGTTGGACCCTAACATGTGGTTTTGTGATTTTTAACTTTTTTAAACATGCTTCTATTGACTGCCATTTCCTGTTTTGGAAATAGGCGAATCTTATTCTCGTAAAAGTAATGTCCAACCATGACCCCAACCCCATCACGCCCATTTGACCATACCGCCTCGACCATGACCTCACCCCCCATCACCACTCACCACTAATGTTTTCAATCGTCTTGTTGACTATTGTCTCAATCATTTAAAAGCCTTGAACACAAATATCTACCTTGTTTTGTGACTTGTCAAAGTGAAGGCTGCACAGTCGCTAGTCACTGCCATAGCGTCACAGAGTTGTTCAGCACAAGAACAGATCCTTAGTCCAACTCATCAATGCCACCCAGATATTCTAAATAAATCTAGTTTCATTTGCTAGCATTTGGCCTATATTCCTCTAAATCCTTCTCATTCATATACCCATCCAGATTCCTCTTAAATGTTGTAATTGTACCAGCCTCCACCACTTCCTCTGGCCATTGATTCCAGCCACACACCACCCTCTGTGTGAAAAAGTTGCCCCTTAGGTCCCTTTGAAATCTCTCCGTCCTCACCTTATACTATGTCCTCTAGTTTAAGACTCACTTACCCTGGGGAAAAGACCTTGTGTATTCACCCTAGGCATGCCTCTTATGTGTTATGGATCTCTATAAGGTCACCCCGCAGCCTCCAGGAAAACAAGCCCCAGTCTATTCAGCCTCTCCCCACTGCCCAAACCCTCCAGCTTTGGCAACATCCTTGCCAAAGGAAGTTCATCCTTTTCTGAACTCTTTCAAATTTAACAACATCCTTCCTGCAGCCGACCGATTATAGCCTTCACTATGAAGCTGATGCACTCAGAGGTGGTGTTGAAAGTGGTGCCTGTAGGCCACAGTTCACCAAGACAATCCAAGGTTCTGGAGACTGCACGAGGGCATGGAGCTGACTTCCTCTCATCTTGAACTGCATCAATGTGGTCTGCTATGCAAGGCTACCTTTTATTGGGATGTGGGAGGGCAAGTGATCATGTTTACTTCCAATCTCCTGCTGTATTTGCACGGCATGATGTGCACTGCATTCTTCAGAATAAAGTCTCACCAAAGATACATTTCCATGGCCCTCCTTGTCAGAGTGCTCCATGTCCCACTGAATGCGGGAGTTGCAAATACTAGTGGCTCACATTCCCAAGGACCTGTTCTGTTTCTTCTATTCTGCACAAACGGTTCATCTTAACCAACGGATCCAGCCATGGCAAGGGTTATCACTGAGTCCCTACATTGTGGAAACTGGCCATTCAGCCCAACCAACCCTCTGAAGAGCATCCCACCCAGGCCGATCACCCTACACTATCCCTGCAACCCTGTACTTCCCACGACTAATACACCTTGCCTGCCTATCCCTGGACTCTTTGGGCAATTTAGCACAGTCAATCCATCTTATCTGCACTTCTTTTGACTGTGGGAAGAAATTGGAGCACCCAAAGGAAACCCACACAAAATCACAGAGAGAATGTGCAAACTCCACACAAACAGTGACCCGAGGGTGGAATTGAACCCAGGTCCCTGGCACTGTGAAGCAGAAATGCTAACCACTGAGCCACCACACCACCTGAATGTCACTGTGTTATTGTCGCTGTTGCTTTTGCCCAAAATGCCGATTTTCATGCTTCTTGGATGCTGTCTAACCTGCTGTGCTTTTCCAGCACCACATTCTTCACTTCCATTGGCAGCTCATTCCATATGCATACCACTTTCTGTGTAAAAAAGTTGCCCCTCAGGTTCCCACTTATTCTTTCCCCTCTCACCTTAAACTGGTGCCCTCTCATCCTCAATTCCCCAACCTTGGGGGAAAAAAACGGAGTGAATTCACTCTATCCCTGCCTCTCATGATCTTATATACTTCGATAAGATCCCCCTCGGTCTCCTAAGCTGTAAAGAAAAAAGTCCTAGCTTGTCCAACCTCTCCCTGTAACTCAGACTATTGAGTCCATGCAACACCATCGTAAATTTCTTCTGCACTCTTTCCAGCTTAATAACATCCTTCCTATAGCAAGGTGACCAAACTGATCACAATACTCCAAGTGTGGCCTCACCAATGTCCTGTACAGCTGCAACATAACTCCCCAATTTCTATACTCAGTGCCCTGACTGAAGGCCAATGTGCCAAAAGCTTTCTTCACTGGCCTGTCTACTTAAGACTCCACTTTCAGAGAAAAGTGCATATGAACGCCAAGGTCTCTGTGTTCCACTACACTCCTTGAGGCCCTACCATTTACCATGAAAATCTTATCTTGATTTGACTTTCTAAAATGCAAGACCTCACACTTATCTACTTATCTACTCGTGGAAGCATTTCATACATATAATATCCCAGACATCACTGTCCCTGGGTATATTCTATTCCGCCAGCACGTCAGTTCCAACTGAAGTGATGAAACAGTGGTATGTTCTGAGGAGGGAGTCAACATTGATTCAGGATCCCATGAAACCTTGTGGCATCAGGTCAAACATGGGCTCGGAGATTCTAATTACAATGCCCTGTCCTCTCTCAGCTGATCAGTCAGTGCCCCTCCATGTTGAACACCACTTGGAGGAATCACTAAGGGCGACAAGGGCACAGAATGTACTCTGGGTTGTGGACTTCAATGTCCACCACCAAAAATGCCTGGACTGCAGCACTGCTGTCGGAGCTGGTTGAGTTCTAAAGGAAATTGCTGCTAGACACGATCAGCAAAATGAGAGACCAGTAAGAGGAAAAATATTCTTGACTTCATCCTTACCAACCTGCAGGTCGTAAATGTATCTGTCCATGACAGTATTGGAAAGAGTTACCACCGCACAGTGATTGTCGAGACAAAGTCCTGTCTTCACATTGAGACTACCTCACACTGTGCTGTGTGGCATTATCACCATTAAATAAGGTAGGCTTGGAGCGGATCTAACAATTCAAGGCTGGATATCAATGAGGTGCAGTGGGTCATCAGCAGCAGCAGAATTGTTTTCAAGCACAATCTGCAATCTCATGGCCTGCCATATTCCCCCACCCTGCCATTATCATCAAGTCAGGGGATCAACCCTGGGACAATGAAGAGTTCAGAACGGCATGCCATATGCGTGATCACACGATGCTCAGCACTATTTGAAACTCCTCAGGTAATGAAGCAAGATGTGGACAATATCCAGGCTTGGGCTAACAAGTGGCATGTAATATTGGTGCCACTCAACTGCCAGGCAACAACCACCTCCAACGAGACAGAATCTAACCACTGCCCCATGACAGTTGGTATTGTTACCATCTCTGAATCTCCTACTGTCAATTTCCATGGGATTACCATTGAACAGAAACCAACTGGACTAACTGTATAAATACTATGGCTACAATGCCAGGTCAAAGATCATGTGGTGAGTAACTCACCTCCTGACTCCCCAATGCCTGCTCACTACCTACAAGGCACAATTGTGATACAGTGCTCCTCACTTATTTGGATAGATGCAGCAAACAACACTTAAGAAGCTTGACACCATCAAGGACAAATCAGTGCACTTGATTGATACTGCACCCATGAACATTCACTCCCTCCATTGCCAACACTCAGGAGAAATAATGTGTGCCTTTTACAAGTTGCGCTGTAGGAATTTACCAAGCGACTTTAGATAGCACTTTCCAAACTCATGACCAAATTGATTTTGATAGTCAAGGGCAGCAGATACATGTAAATACCACCACCTGAAAGCTCCCCTCTAGGCCACGCATTATGCCGACTTGGACATAACTCACAGTTCCTTCGGTGTTACTGGGACAAAACACTGGACCTCCTTCTCTAACGTGGAGGTGCCAGTGTTGGACTGGGGTGGACAAAATTAAAAATCACACAACACCAGGTTATAGTCCACCAGGTTTATTTGGAAGCACTAGCTTTCTGAGCACTGCTCCTTCAGGCGACCTGATGAAGAATGCTCCGAACGCTAGTACTTCCAAATAAACCTGTTGGACTATAACCTGGTGTTGTGTGATTTTTTAAAAAACTCTTTCCCTAATAGCATTGTAGATCAACCTACAGCACATGGACTGCAGTGGTTCAAGAAGAGAACTCACCTCCACCTTCTCAAGGGCAACCAGGGATGACCCAGCAAGTGATACTCAAATTGCATAAATGAACAATGAAAAATAACAGAAGTGGTTTTTCCTTTTGAGCAAGTGATTTTCATGAAGTCTGATATTAATTCTTAAGAATTAGCTGGGTAAATCTGTACCCTGAGAACATTTCACAGAAACACAGGAAATAGGAGCAGGAACAGTCCATTCGGCCCTTTGAACCTAATCTGTCATTCTACATGACCTTGGCTAATCATCCAACTCATTCCTGATGAAGGGCTTTTGTCCGAAACGTCGATTTTCCTACTCTCAGATGCTGCCTGACCTGCGGTGCTTTCCCAGCATCACTCTATTCTTGACTCTAATCTCCAGCATCTGCAGTATCCACCTCCACCCATCCTAATCAATAGCCTGTTCCTGTTTTATCTCCATATCCTATGATTCCTTTAGTTGCAAGTGCTATTCCCAATTCCTTCATGAAATCATACAACATTTTGCCTGGAAGACAGCAGTTCGTTTTTTTTCCATTCCTAACTGTACATGGTCTGCCTAAGGTTTTCAATTCATGCTCAAATGTTGTTGCTTACCGCTATCTTAACTATAACAGACTGAGTCTTGAAGTGTGGTTTACTATTTACCACTTCATATAACATAAAGGTCATGTAATCATGTTGTGTGTGTTTATACATTTTTCATGGAATTGTCGCTCTCATTCAGTGTTCCTGTAAACTTTACACCTCGGTGTCAAATGGGCATTTTCTACATGAGAAATGTGTTGTTGGTTAAATTGTTCCTCATTGTGGTGGGAGATAAGCCAGAATGGCTACATTTCCTAACCACAAATTTACCACAGAGAAAAGGATTGGGCGATCCATTTTTATCCCAGTCAGGTCACTGCATCCTGTGTTTCGAGGGGGGAAAAAGGTATATTGAATATTTTACTCAGGAAACAGTACCACTTTAAGTTATGCTTTATTCTCTACATGGCATTTTCTGGAATTTGATATTGTGACTGTGCCAAAAGTTCTGGATAAAAATGCGTACTATATATTATTTGATAGTCAATGCATGTTTTCACACAGTGCTCTGGAGTTGTGCCCGGTAAATGCTTCAGTTCTGTGGTCTGTAATTCTAATCTTTGTGTGGATCCTTGCTGAAGTCATATTTGATCAGGAAGGCCAAAGACCTCACTTCAGTATTTCAGCTAAGAAGGGGACAGTCAACCATATCAGAGAGTCATAGAATCAGACAGCGCAGATCAGACCCTTCAGCCCAACCAGTCCATGCTGATCATAATCCCAAACTAAACGAGTCGCACCTGCCTACTCTTGGATCATATCCCTTCAAACCTTTCCTATTCATTGTTAAAAATCACACAACACCAGGTTATAGTCCAACAGGTTTAATTGGAAGCACTAGCTTTCAAAGCGCTGCTCCTTCATCAGGTGATTGTGGAAGACACAATTGTAAGACACAGAATTTAGAGCAAAAGTTTACAGTGTGATATAACTGAAATGACACATTGAAAAATACCTTAATTGTTTGTTAAGTCTCTCATCTGTTAGAATGACCATGTTAGTTTCACTTCTTTCATATGTAAATCACAAAACCTTTTAAAAAGTTATAGTCTCGGGTTAACTTTAACAATTGGTGTCAGCCCAGATAATATGTTGAAGGTATTAACCCCCTGTGTGCTGTTGTCTGTGCCATAATGTTTAGACTGATTCTAATCTTAAAAAAATGAGTTAACAGAGTCTTACATGGATTCATGCAGTTTTTTGGCAAAGTGCAATGTAACACTGCAAGTACAAAGTCACCCTACAAATGTGTGTGTGTGTCTGGGTGGGGGGTTGTGAGTGTCTGTGAGAGAGAGTGTATATGGGTGTGTGAGTGTCAAGGGGTCTAAGTCTGTGAGAGGGTACATGTGTGTGTATGGGAGTGTGTGTGCGTGACTGTGTATAGGAGTGTCGGCGTGTGTGTGTGTGTATATAGGAGTGTGTGTGTGTGTATAGGAGTGCCTGTGTGTGTCTGTAGGAGTGTCTGTGTGTATATAGGAGTGTGTGTGTATGTGTGTGTGTTTATCGTGCATTGGTGGTCACCCGTAGTGTGACATGAACCCAAGGTCCCGGTTAAGGCCCTCCCTATGGGTACTGAACTTAGCTATCAGCCTCTGCTCAGCCATTTTTCGCTGCTGCCTGTCCCGAAGTCCACCTTGGAGGATGGTAGCCCGAAGGTCTGAGGTCGAATGTCCTGGACCGCTGACGTGTTCCCCAACTGGGAGGGAACACTCCTGTCTGTTGATTGTTGTGTGGTGCCCATTCATCCTTTGCCATAGCCTCTGCTCGATTTTACCAATGTACCATGCCTCAGAGCATCCTTGCCTGCAGCGTATGAGATAAACAACGTTGGCTGAGTCACATGAGTACCTGCCATGTACATGGTGGAAGATGTCCCCACACGTAATGGTGATATCCATGTCCACACTCTGACTCGTCTTGTAATGCCTACCATGACAGGATTGTATGGAGTTATCCTGAAAGCCGGGAAGTTTGCTACGAACAATGATCTGTTTGAGATTTGGTGGTTGTTTATAGGCAAGTACTGGAGGTGTGGGGAAGGTCTTGGCGAGGTGCTCATCCTCATTGATAATGTGTTGCAGGTCATGAAGAACATGGCATAGTTTTTCGGCTCCTGGGAAGTACTGGACGGCACGGTGGCACAGTGGTTAGCACTGCTGTCTCACAGCGCCTGAGACCCGGGTTCAATTCCCGCCTCAGGCGACTGACTGTGTGGAGTTTGCACGTTCTCCCCGTGTCTGCGTGGGTTTCCTCCGGGTGCTCCGGTTTCCTCCCACAGTCCAAAGATGTGCAGGTCAGGTGAATTGGCCATGCTAAATTGCCCGTGGTGTTAGGTAAGGGGTAGATGTAGATGTAGGAGTAGGGGTATGGGTGGGTTACGCTTCGGCGGGGCGGTGTGGACTTGTTGGGCCGAAGGGCCTGTTTCCACACTGTAAGTAATCTAATCTAATGAAGGGTACCCTGTTGGTTGCAGCAACAATGGTTCGGGCAAAGAGAAAGGCACCAAATTCACTCCAGCCAGAACAGGGATTGAATTCACCAATCTGATCCACACAAGCTATCCAATAGATTGGTCCCCAAGCAGACTATGTTGCTGTGGCAACAAGCACATTACATTTGTGTTGCCAACTGGGGCTATGGATAGTGACCATGGAGGCTCTAATATTCCTTCCATTTCATGGCAGACTAGGGATCTCTTCCCCTCCCTATCCCCTCCTACCATCTGCCATTAGTCTGTGTTGGAAGGATTTGCAATCTGACAGTTGACATGTTATAAACAAATCTTTATTGGTTATCAGATCCTAGATGAGAACACAAGACCAGACTTTCTGTCTGAGGGGCAGGGACACGAGACACTGTGCCAACAGAGCACCGTGAAGAGTGGAAATGTAACATTTAACAAATTTCTAACAACAATTCACTGACTGGCTGTAGGAATGAGAGTCCACAGTTTGAACTGTTCCTCTGTTGGACTAGGAATTCTGTGGCAGAGTGGGGACAGAAACATCCTCACGAACAAACCCAGCCTCTTAAGTTACAGCCCTAATTTTCTGTGGTGGCTTTGTTCATAATTCATGTAAATAGGCAATAAGGTCATGAATATTATGGGAAGATTGTGCTGCCATTTCCATCAGACTCATGGAAGATTCCAGCAAATCATCCCGAAATTTGTGTCAAATTGCAAATCATTGTCTATCATTTCCTCCCCAAAGGTTACTGAGCGATTTGCCCATTAGTCATTGGGTTACAATTGACTTCTGTTATTTTAGCAGCAAAATCCAAACCACTGATACATAACAAAAGATGCAGAGAAAGGGGATGCAGTTGTATTGATGAGTCCAAAGTTCTGGAGTCGGACTCAGAATCATTCTAAAGAGATGTCCCTAACTCTGTGCATTAACTTTGTATCTTTCTCCACAGATGTCGCCTGGCCTGATGTGTATTTCCAATTTTTTCTTTGCTTGAATTTGAAATTTTCAGCACCCACAGAATTTTGACGGTTTTCTCACGGAACTCCACTGTTTAGATTGCAGAAGGACTTGATCCAAGTTTTCTCAAACGTTGGGAGAAATTAAATGACACCAATGTAAGCAGCCTATTTGACTTGGACTGTGTGTACAGAATGAGAAGAACATAGACTAGACATTGAAAGGACTTTTGTTGCCAGAACAGTGGGAGGCAGACACAAGGAAAAGCAATTGATTTAACCATCAGAACATGAATAAGACCTAATTTTTACAGGTTGTGCCTGGCTGGAGCAATGCATTAGCAGGCCAAAGACAGCATTACATCACTCCCAGTAGAAATTTATTTTCATACATTCATGGAACTGTATTAAAATTGTTGTCCATCTCTAACTGTCCAGAGCGAGCATCCTTCTTAAAGCAGCCAGCTGATAGCTGTGAGCCCCACCAACTGACAGGTTCCCCACAGAAACCCCTCACCATTCAGTCTTGGAAATAAATGCATGGCGGCTCAGTGGTTAGCACTGCTGCCTCACAGCGTCAGGGACCCAAGTTCGATTCCAGCCTCAGGCGACTGTCTGTGTGGGGTTGCACATTCTCTCCGTGTCTGTGTGGGTTTCCTCCGGTTGATCCGGCTTCCTCCCACAGTATAAAGATGTGCAGGTTAGGTGAATTGGTCATGCTAAATTGCCCCATAGTGTTCAGGGATGTGTAGGTTAGGTACATTAGTTGGGAGTAAATGTAGAGTATTGGGGAATGGATTTGGTTGGATACTCTTCAGAGGGTCGCTGTGGACTTGTTTGGCCAAAATGCCTGTGTCCACACGGTAGTAATTCTAAAAAAAACGATTAGTGTCTTAAAAGCAGTATTGCAGTTCCTTCACTGTTGCTGAGTCAAAGTCCTGGAGCTCTGAGCCCAAGTGGGTTAACTTACAGCACATGGACTGCACATAGAGATGTACAAGCACAGAAACAGACCCTTCAGTCCAACTCATCCATGCTGACTAGATATCCCAACCCAATCTAGTCCCAGCACCAGGCCCATATCCCTCTAAACCCTTCCTATTCATATACCCATCCAGATGCCTTTTAAATGTTGCAATTGTACCAGCATCCACCAGTTCCCCTGGCAGTCCATTCCACACACACACCACCCTCTGCGTGAAAAGATTGCCCCTTAGGTCTCTTCTATATCTTCCCCTCTCACCCTAAACCTATGCCCTGTAGTTCTGGACTCCCCCACCCCAGAGAAAAGACTTTGTCTATTTACCCTATCTATGGTTCAAGAAGGCAGTCAAGGCCAACTAGGGATGGACAATCAGGGCCATGCAATGCCAACATTCCATGAGTGAACTTGAAAGAAAACACTACGGGGTGATATCAATATTAGTTGGTGGAGCAGAAATGACATTCAGTTTGAAATCAACACCACCCTCTCCCTCCCTCCTCTGTCTCTAAGTTTCCAGACTAGGTGTCTTAATCTGGAGCCAGATGTGCAGAAATTTCCCCCATTCAAGTATTTGGCAAGTTCGGAGCCATTGTCTTAAATGCCCTGCTACAGACTCCCCATCGATGTTCCCTGTGATAGCGCTTTTCCGCTCTGCACCTCCAGGGTCTGTGCATGGCAACGATGTGTCGGTACACCAACTGGCGTGTGCCAATCCTGCCAACCGTACTGCTGAGAGGGAACGTTGCTCACCATGGAGTCAGTCCAGCCCTCACAACTGTCTCTGACTGTGGCCACTCCAGTTTGTTCAAAAACTCGATGCTCAAAAGCAGGCAAGTGCTGCTAAACTTGCCCCATAATTTCATTAGACCATAGTCAGGAATGTGGTGCTGGAAAAGCACAGCAGGTCAGGCAACATCCAAGGAGCAGGATAATCGTCGTTGCGGACATAAGCCCTTCATCATTCCGCCTAAGGGTGGAACTGAACCCAGGTCCCTGGTGCTGTGAGGCAGCAATGCTAACCACTGAACTGCTATTGTTAACCTTCATAAATCGCTCAAAAAGAAATGATCAATTACCTCAAGATGCAGCTATTCCTCTTACATCAGGCTCTGTGGTGGGATATCAATGAAGGGCTAAAGTTCAAGATTGAATATTTGTGGAAAATTAAATTTGGGTTCATTAAAGCTTCACAAAGGTTGGGAATCATGGGATAGCTATGCGGAACTTCCCTTTAGAAGATCAAGCTAGTTGAGTGAAATGGATGTGTGAAAGCAGGAGGGGTATTGGGTTGACTGGCCTTCTACACTCCAGACTCCTGACTTTCAAAACAGTTTTGATATTTTCATATAAAAAGACTTCTGTACCACATTTCAATATTCAGAATCATTAATAAATATGCAATGAGCAACGCTCATGTGGTATTTTCTCATCTTCTGTGTGAACCCATGATCCATAGAGTCATAGAGTCCTACAGCATGGAGACAGGCCATTTGGCCTAAACTGATCCATGCCTACCAAAATGTCCTTCCACACTAACCCCATTTCCCTGCACTTAGCCTATATCATTCTAAACCTTTCCCATCCAAGCATTTGTCCAAATACCTTTTAAATGTTGCTAAGTACCTGCTCAAACACTTCCGCTGGCAACTCATTCCATATGCATACCACCCTCTCTATAAAAACATTGCCCCTCAGGTTCCTTTTTAATTCTTTCCCCTCTCACCTTAAACTGATGCCCTCTCATCCTCAATTCCCCAACCCTGGGATAAAGACTGAGTGCATTCATCCTATCCATGCCTCTCATGATCCTATACACCTCTATAATTCCCCCCTCCTCAGTCTCCACGCTCTAAAGAAAAAAGTCCTAGCTTGTCCAACTTCCTTATAAATCTGTAAGAAATATTTTATATGGCTATGGTTCGTTATTTTATTTTTGGAAAAGTAAGCCAAATCTCGGGAAAATTCTAAATCTGAGTGTCAATATTGTGAAATGCATTGAATGAGCAGGATGCTGCACAGACAAGCACCCACTCAATAGTGGCCTGGGCCAGATGTAGCAATCTTGGCCTTGACATCAGAGCATGGAGTTAAGACTTATTCCAGGGACAAGGTTACATAATGTTGGCAGATACTTATCAGAGGTAGAAAGGGAGTGCCACACTGCTGGGGGTGCTGTCCGTTGGGTACATTTTGAACAGCGATGCTGTTTATCGGAACGTAAAAAGTCCCGTGGTGTTCAAAAAGGCAGCCGGGGTGTTTTTCTTCCAGCCAATGTTTTTTCCTTGTCCAAACCCACCAGAATAAACGGTCTGAACTTTGGTTGGTTGCTATTAGTGAGAACTTGCAGTGTGTAAATTGACATCTGCAGACTCCTGCAAAGCAGCAGGATTCCTATTTCAACAGTTATCATTGTGAAGTGATTTAGGATTCAGGTACAGGAGCTGAGATTTCTTGCTGCATTGTAGACGGCCTTAGTGAGACCACACCTGGAGTATTTTTGTGCAGTTTTGGTCTCCTTACCTGAGGAAGGGTCTTCTGGTAAGGAGGGAGTATAACAAAAGTTTGCCAGATGGATTCCTGGGATGGTAGGACTGACGAATGAAGACAGACTGAGGGTGGGATGTTATGGAAACCTGTAACAGGACGAGACAGGTTAAATGTAGGTAGAATGTTCCCAGTGACTGGGGAGTCCAGAAATAGGGTCAAAATCTAAGGAGGCCATTTAAAACTGGCATGAGGTAAAATTTGCTCACCCAATGGTTGAGGCCAAAGTATTGAATGTTTTCAAGAAGGAGTTAGATACAGCTTCAGAACTAAAAAAATCGCAGGGTAAGGGGAGAAGGTGAGAACAGGGGACTGAGTTGGAGGATCTGCTATGATCACATTTAATGTTGGAGCAGGCTTGGAGGGACAAGTGGTCTGCTTCTGCACCTATTGTCTATGTTTCTAAACATATGACATGCAAAAAATTATTTTATTGCTTATTACAGGGCAAAGCATTTGGAACAAAATTGACCGTAAAGCCTTTGCTTGAACTCAGGATAAGATATTGTAGGGAGGGAGTGTGTGGCTTAAGTATGCCCAACAAAATGAAAAGGGTAATTCAGATGTTTTCTGATGTTAGCAATCCCATGTTCCACTTCCAGGCAGTCCCTGCCACTTCCCTGGTATTCCTGTATGTGACAATCAGCCAGTAGGAGGCAGTGTTCAGGGAGGATAACAGGCTTGACAATGACAGATCAGACAGGTTATAAATAGGAATTCTCTCCTGGAACTGAGAGACTTGTCCAGACCTCGCAATGCTGTGTTCCGTCTGCAGGATTTCTGAAGGCATAGTGCAGCTTGGTGTCATCTGCAAAGCCCATCACTCTTCAGATTTTGGGTTTGTGTCTGACATCCAAGTATAGGAGGAAGTGAGTCCTGCAGATGCTGGAGATCAAAGTCGAGAGTGTGGTGCTGGAAAAGCACAGCAGGTCAGGCAGCATCCGAGGAGCAGGAGAATGGACGTTTTGGGCAAAAGCTCTTCATCATTCCTGAGCCTCATTCTTGGTGAAGGGCTCTTGCCCGAAACATCGATTCTCCTGCTCCCCGGATGCTGCCTGACCAGCTGTGCTTTTCCAGAACCACACTCTCGACTGACATCTGAGTATATCAAAGCCAAACATTAAGACTTTCTGAAGGAAGCCAGTCTTGTCTTGAGTGCGGGAGAATCCCAGTCAAAGCTATGGTTCAGGAGTATCCACAATGCAGTTGAGGTACATTCCATTCATGTGGCATTTACATTGTAGAAAGGTGGCCAGATTTAATGTATAATGGATGTAGAAGAAAGCAAGCGTGATGAGGATGGGAAAAAGGTGCTTGGGCAACTTGATTTTAGGTAGGATCCTCTCAGAGGAGTGAGGATTTGGAGAGGTGAAAGAGTGGAGGGAGGAAATTCCATCATGAGAGGACTTGGTGGTGGAAGGTACAGCTGGCAATGGTGATGTTAAAGACAGGTAAAACAAGTGAGGCTAGGTACACAAGGATGAACTGGTCAAGGACTACAATGCTGGAGCAGGTTAGTATTTTCAACACGAGCAAGACTCGGTCACCATGGTGAAAATTTTAGACTTGCGGGATGGATGTAAGCTAGAGCAGATCGCTGCTGGGGGTGATGGGCATGGGTGCAGGAATGGGTGGCAGATTGTTCTGGAACCAGTGGTGTGGTATTGTGCAAACAGGCGTACCTCCTCACTTCCATGCCTCAGGTTTCACTCTGTTGTAAAACGGCATTTTATTCTCCAAACAATTCCACTTCATTTTGATTAGTACCACCTCAAGTATCACCCTCTTCTGAAATATATTCGTGATTTCACTCTGTCTTAGGTGTACAGCGCAGCAAAAGGATGGCACTACTGAATTCTGCTATTTGCTGCACTCAATGTGACCTACTCTCCATTGGACAAACCAAACGCAGACTGGATGACCTCCAGACCGTGCACAAGCACAAGCAAGACCCCAACCTTCCTGTACTGGCCATTTTAACTCAGTGTCCTGCCCTCTTGCCTACTTGTCTGTCCTTGGCATGCTGCGGTATTCCAGAGATGACATGGTGGCTCAGTGGTTAGCACTGTTGCTACACAGCACCAGAGACTGGGTTCAATTCCAGCTGTGTGGAGTTTGCATATTCTCCCAGTGTCTGTGTGGGTTTGCTCCGGTTTCGTTCCACAGTCCAAAGACGTGCAGGTTAGGTGAATTGACCAAGCTAAATCGCCCGTAGTGTTCAGGGATGTGTCAGCTAGGTGCATTAGTCAGAGAAATGTAGGGGAATGGATCTGGGTGGGTTACCTCTCGGAGGGTTGGTGTGGACTTGTTGGGCCAAATGGCCTGTTTCCATACTGTAGAGATTCTATGAAAGAATCACAGCAGTAACTGGAGGAACAACAGCTCATTTTACAGCCTTCTCATCTTAATATTGAGTTCAATGTCTTCAAATTGTGAACCCACGCCCATTTTCTCCCCTTGATTTAGCTTTACTTGTTACATTCTCTGTCCTCCCTCCCCTCCCCCCCACCCCAGTGGGACTGTGTGTCCTTTCCAGTCTGGCAGTTAGACACACCATTGTTCTGCCATTCTCACATTCCAATCACTTAGTCTGAACACATTCTGTCCCCCAGCACTCATCACCTCATTCCCCCCACTATTGTATAAATACTGTCCCCTCTACACTTCATGGTAGCTCTGATGAAGAGTCGCCTAGATTTGAAACATTAGCTTGCTCTCTCTGCATGGATGTTGATCTCCAGCATTTGTTGTTTTCAGCACAATCTCCACGTTAGTTCAGTAAGTGATAACTAAAGCTTGAAGCTAAGTGTTCCTCGACATGATGTCACTGAGAGTTGCTTTCTATTCCTGTCCCCCATCTGTGAAGTAATTTCTAACTTCAAGTCAGCAATTTACCAGCGTGACCCAGTTGGAATCATAAATATCTCAAACGTTTCAGCCTGCTGTTTTTATGAAACCATTTTGGAAAAATGTCAACTGGAGAAACTTAAAGGATATCACAGGGTTACATTGGGATTATAGAGTTCTTGCAGGAAAATGGCCTTGCTGATGCCTGAGAGGATGTCATATGCTCAGCACCTGTGGTTAACAGTATAGGCTCTTTTATCATCCGAGATAGCGGAAACACAAAATAATTTTATAGAAATGGAATATGCTACTGGTACTTGCCTGCTTTGATGCTGAGAGGCCACTATGGATTGAATATGAAGAAGATGTTTTCACTAGTAGGGGCAGACAACGACCTGGGGATGCAGCCTCAGAGCAAAGGGATGACCCGTTTGATCTGAGATGAGCAGGAATTTCTTTAACCAGCGGATGGGGAATCTCTGGAACTCATTGCCACAGAAGGCTGTGGAGGCCAAGTCACTGAATGTATTTAAGGTAGCGGGTTCTGGAATAGTAAGAGGATCCAAGGGTTATGGGGAGAAAGCAGGAGAATGGGGTTGAGAAACTTGTCGGCCATGATTGAATCATGGGTCAGACTTGATTGTCAGAATGGCCTAATTTTGCTCCTCTTTCTTATGGTCTTAAGACAGGGTTAAATCACAATGACATTTTGCATACCATCATACACAATGGCTCCACTGCTCTTTCTTCTGTCCAAAGTCTGAAACTCTCACCTGACCTCTGGCCGTGATACTTCTTAAGATTGCCTGAACTGCTTGATGGGCCTTTGCAGAATTGAGGATTGATAGCAGTTCTGTATTTTCTATTCACTGTGTTCCCTTGAAATACTCGCAAAAGAACAAGCTTTTCCTGCTGAGCTGCTTGGAATCGTGAGTGATGCAACCCTCTTATTCAGAGAATGGGAAGGATGTGTGCAGGATAGGCCCTGGACACATTTTCTGGACATTGTCTTTGGCATGTGTTCTCCATATTAATGCTGCGACACCCTGACTGCCTAACCTCAAACACAATGGTTCAAAGATGACTGTGTCAATCTGCAGTCAAATCGATGGTTGCTTGTGCAAGGTGCACAGTCTTATACCCTTAGGTTGTATAAAGAGTCTCCTCATTGCTCATATGAACGTGTCTTAAGCTGGGCTGAATGAACCCTGCATGCTGGTTGACTGTCATGACTTGGTTGGTCATCCAGGTGCCTTTGGGCCTGGGGAGCCTAGGCCTGGTGAGAGTTTCCTGCCCAGATTAGGTTCATGCTCCTCAGGTTGCACTGATGCAGGCTTCAGGATCACTGGCAGAGAATAGGTGGAAGGAGCAAGGCATTTTCTGGAGTGTCCCGTGAAAAGGTTTCTGGGAAGGTTGGGGATTGGGGACCTACGTGTTGCTCCTCCTCCCCATTGATGTTTCTAGGCTCCACCCCATCTCCCTGAGAGGAAGGAGCACCAAGAGTGCATCATCACCCTATGCTTTTTCTTCATTGCTTTGCAGGTATGTTGAAAGTCATGGAGTTCTGGTATTTGGCAGGCGCTGAGTATTGTATTTGGGCTGGACTCCACAGCAATGCAAAATCCTGCAAATTCACTGGCAAAGTAGATGCCCTGATATCAGAACCTTCTCTCAAGCCAACATTCCCAGATCAATCAGGTGCACTGATTGGGGGGACAGGGGGGGGGGAGAGGTGGTGGGGAGTGGAGTCCCTGTTCCCCTCGTGGCCGACCCAAGACTTCCAAAACCAACTGGTTTGTTCCGCACTTCCTTATGGCTGCCAGGAGGCCTGATGGAAGGTCCTCGCTGATAAATGCCATTCTCCAGATGAAGACCCGGAGAAAAGACATCTTTGAAGGAGCCAACTATTCCGAGCATCTCTGCTACAGGGCCCAGGCGGAGGATGAAAACGCATGGGGAAGGAGCCTGTGAAAGTTGGATGTCACACCCATCTCACCCACTTCAGCAAACACCACCTCCCTACACCAGCAGTGGGTTGGGTGGATGAATGCAGCATTGGAAGATTTGGACACCACAGGACCCAGAGTGCTAGACGGTCATCCTCGGTCCTAATGGACAGGAGAGGAAGGCCCTTGGTCTCCAAGCTCCGTAATGAAGGCAGAAATGGAAATGTTGAGGTAGATTCCATCTTTAATCCCAGCTTTTCCAGTGCCTCTAGCCCAATCTTCCTGTACCTGCCTCCTCAAGTTGAACAAGTCAGTTCTGGCTGAGAGCCGGGGCACATTCTCTGCGTGGAGCTGAGCAGGGGCCTGGTCTTTGACAGTCCTCTGAGCCCTGACCCAAATGGAAGTCCGTGTCTGGAGCACACACTGAGGTGTAAGTCTCCGTGCTGGGGGACGGTGAAGGCAAAACACCTTGAGGGTTCCCTGAGGTTTCACAGGCTTCCTCCTCAGAGGGGGGGAGCTGTCAGTGAGGGGTTCAGGATATGGCCTCTTCATACTGTATGTTTCTCAGATACCACTCATACCTGCAACAGGGAAGCAAGGGAACACATCAGCGAGGATGGATTTAGGATTTCAACAAAATAAGAAGGAGCTAGCATTGGTCACAATGAGAGACCTGCATAGCACAATGGAGCTTGCCAGGTTGGTTGCCCAGTGCTGTATCCCCATCAGCACATGGGAAGTTCTAGTCTTCCTTGACCAGCTCCACTATCTTCTCTTCGTCGAGAGTGAGGATTTTGCCAATCCGCATGCCTATCCTGGACCTCTGAGCCCAGGTTCTGTTGCAATTAGGCAATGGGAGAGATTGTGTGTGATCCAGGAGTAGCAGAGGTATTCTCAGTGAGTGATGGAAATGGCAGAGGACAGACACTGTTGGTGGTTATAGAATCATAGAGTCATAGAGAGGTACAGTATGGAAACAAACCCTTTGGTCCAACTCATCCATGCTGACCAGATATCCTAAATTAATCAAGTCCCATTTGCCAGCATTTGGCCCATGTCCCTCTCAACCTGTTTATATACCCATCCAGATGCCTTTTAAACGTTCTCATTGTACCAACCTCCACCACCTCCTTGGGCGGCACAGAGGCTCAATGGTTCGCACTGCTGCCTCACAACGCCAGGGACTCGCGTTCGATTCCAGCCTCAGGTGACTGTCTGTGTGGAGTTTGCACATTCTCCCCGTGTCTGCGTGGGTTTCTTCCAGGTGCTCCGGTTTCCTCCACCAGTCCAATAAAAAATGTGCAGGTTAGGTGAATTGGCCAAGCTAAATTGCCCCTAATGTTAGGTGCATTAGTCAGTGGTAAATATGGGGAATGGGTCTAAGTGGGTTACTCTTCGGAGGGTCAGTGTGGATTTGTTGGGCAGAAGAGCCTGGTTCCATACTGTAGGGAATCTGATTTAATCTCCTCTGGTAGCTTATTCCATACATGCACCACCCTCTGCATGAAAATGTTGCTCCTTTGGTCCCTTTTAAATCTTTCCCCTCTCACCTTAACCTGTGCCCTCAAGTTTTGGATTCCGTTACCCTGGGAAAAAGACCTTGGCTATTCAACCTATGCTTGGAGATCAAGGAGCAGAAGAGGTATCCTCAGTCAGTGAACAAGTGGAAATGGCAGAGGGCAGAAAGGGCTAGTAGTTGATGAGGGCGAGATGGCTAAGAGGCCATGAAAGGATGTGATGCATGTGATGGTCAGGGCTATGGTCCCTCACCCATGGTAAGATGTTTATGCAATGGCAAAGTTAAAGTGAGTGCTAACCACGTGAGAGTGTGGGAGGCAATGATCCCATCTACTCTTGCAGAGTGGAGGAGATTATTGACCTTCTTCCAACATTGTTGGGTATCCCTGCAGACAGCACTGAGCTGCGCAGCCATGTCTGACCAAGTTGGTTGCAGAGAGCAGGGAAAGAGGTCAGACCTTCTTTTTGTCACCTGATCCACCAGTACCTCGAGCTCTTCCTTGTATGGATATAGCTTCTGCACCATCTGCTTCGACCACAACATGCCCTGGCTTGCAGCGTCTGAAGTGCTGGGTGCTAGAACTTTGGAAGATGCCAACAGTGGCGGGCACTTCTGACCTGCTCACCATATGTTTTAACAAGTGACCCACCCAGCATCCTGGGCAAGTATTTCATAAGGCAAGGAGCATGTAAGATAACTCACCCTGGGCTATGGCGGAAATGAGGCCTGGAAACATGTTGGCCACTATTCTCTAACTGCAAATGGGAAGACCCTGCACCAAGAGTGGACTCTAGAAGGTTCTTCCACCTCGGCAGCTGTCAAAGCCCAGGAGAGTCTCATCATCCTCTGGCCAGTTCTACCTGAAGTAGTTTTCTTGAAATGAGCCACAGTCTGTGGAAGGTCCAAGTTCACGGTGGGTAACTGGTCCTTTCATAATCAAACCTGACACTTCAACAAGTGTGAAGCACCTATTGGGGTTCAGCTCAGGATTCCGGCCTCCCCAGTGCACTTGTTGAAATTTGGGAAAATAAAACCACTGGACGGAACAAAATCTGTAGAAAAGACAAGCTTTTGATATTGGTTTCTCATTGAGGAAGGTAAACCCTTCAAGCAAGATGGCTTATAAGTTTCCAAGTCATCAATCACTGTAGGAAAGTCATCTCACTGTACAACCTTGCAAAAACAAACTAAGAGCTGAGCTTTGACAAAGGGTCAGTTAGACTCGAAATGTCAGCTCTTTTCTCTCCTTACAGATGCTGCCAGACCCGCTGAGATTTTCCAGCATTTTCTCTTTTGGGAACAAAACATGCCATTGTTAACTCTTTGATCATAGATTTGAAGTATGAATCACGCTAGTAAAGGAGGGGGAATCCTCATGGAACACAATCTGAAATATAAGATATTACTAAAGTAGAGCTGTGAAACTTGTTTCATTGTCAGAGAACTTCATAATTACCCACTGTTCACACAAGAGGGCATGCATTTCTCTCCATTTGAGAGACACAATTAGTTATCCATATTTTGAAGGGTACCACTATGTGGTGCAATGAGACAGGACCTCAATGAACTACTATCGCTGGTTTAAGGATCGAATCCATGGCTCTCACTCTGAATTTCATCTAGCCAAATGAGCTAACCAACATCTACTCTTACAGGACTCACAAGTACAATGGGCTAAACTATCTATGGTCAGATCATCTGGTTTATATTGCTTCGATACAGAGTAACAGGGTTAGCTTTCACTTCCCTGATTTCTCTGAAGTAAGATGTTGGATCTTCTCTCTCTGTTCAGGTACCACATGCCCCATGTTCATGTGGTTGGTAAAATACTGCAATAGTTTGCCAGTTCCTTCTGCAGTCAGCTGACCTGAATTCCCTCCCAATATAACTGCCTGCTATTAGAAGGACTTACCAATTGGTAGTCAAGGATTTACCAGGAGATGGTCAGCCTGTTGGATGCAATAAGAACACATCTTTCATGGCCATCAGGTCCTCCTGTGGAATCCAAACAGATTGCTGGAGAGATTCAGCAGGTCTTGGAGAGGGGTTTGGAACTGAAACTTCCAGCTATTCAGCTAGGAATACAGCCCACTATGTCAGAAGGTGACCCGTTCCAGTGCACAAATACAATGGAATATCATTTTGGACAGTTAGGTTGCCAGAGAGCTTTGCTACTGGGTTACATCTGCAAATAAAATTCAGCATGGCATTCATCCAAAGCAATTTGTTTTTTGTTAAGTCGAGTAAGTTAAACAAAGTAAGAGTCCTAGCTATCTTCTTTGTAAGTAACATATTAGTGGAATGTAAACAGACTGTACAGTCCCTTTCTACTGCAAAATAATAACCATTTAGATGTGGTTGTTACTGAGGACAGCCTAGTTTAATACCCAGACTATGTCTACAATCAGCAACAATTGACAGGATGACAAAGACTATATTTACAGATGAAGGGCTTTTGCCCGAAACGTCAATTTTACTGCTCCTCAGATGCTGCCTGAACTGCTGTGCTTTTCCAGCACCACTAATCCAGAATCTGGTTTCCAGCACCTGCAGCCATTGTTTTTACCTATATTTACAGAGGCTTTGTAGAAAAAAAATCAGTCAAAAGCACTGCGGGGACATTCTCAAATTCATATAATCATGCAAGGCCAGTCTTTTACTCCGAGAAAGCGGAGGTGTTCCTTACTGTTCTCTGTTTTGCTGGCTACTGTATCATTCAGAGAAGCCGTGGATTTTTCACAAAGCTAACTGGGCAATCAGAGCTGAAAAATGTGTTGCTGGAAAAGCGCAGCATGTCAGGCAGCATCCAAGGAGCAGGGCTTATGCCCGAAACGTCGATTCTCCTGCTCCTTGGATGCTGCCTGACATGCTGCGCTTTTCCAGCAACACATTTTTCAGCTCTGATCTCCAGCATCTGCAGTCCTCACTTTCTCCTAACTGGCCAATCAGAACAGCCACCGGAACCCAGCTTGTCAAATGCACACGAGTAAGCAAGAAGTGAGAAAATAGACTGCACTGTGAATGCTGTATTCCCTGTGTCAGTTAAAACTCACAGACAAACTGATGTTCCACATCAAAATCATTTAGGTCAAAGATAAACTCGTTTCGATTTCAAACGATCAACCCCCATCGCCACTAAAACTCTTACCTCATGCATAACAGTTTGCCTTTATACAGTGCCTCTAATGGGGGCAAGTTGTTACAAGGGGCTTCGAGGGCATTATCAGAAAAATATTGACATCGATGCACATGAATGGGTTTAGGAAAAATTATAAAAAGCTTGGTCAAAGAGAAAGGAAATCCTGATACCTTCACCTTCCCTTCAGGTAGCAGTGCTGATGTCAGCAATGGTTGACTTTGTGCTGTATTCCATTGGTGCGCCAACATTTTTAAATTTTGCTGGCTAGGCCTTTATTGCTCACATCTTATTTTCCCTTGAGAAGATGGTGATGAGTCAGCAACTTGAAATGTTGCAATTCTTATTGGGTTGCGTCTTTATATTTTCACCCAGTGACCAGAGGAATGGCGCTATAGATCCAAGTCATCATGGTGTGTGTGGTTTATAAGAGGAACTTGCAAATGAGGCTCAAATGAGCACATTTTCATCATTCAATGCAACTTAATGGTCTTAAGTAGGCAAAGGCATCAGTGCAATGGCCTCCAGTGAGTTGATAATTGTGTTCCTGCATTACAGAGAACTCTTCCAGACACAGTAAAGAGTGTGTGTGGACAAAAGAAAATGTGTGTGTATTCTGCCGAAATGATTCCTGCAGTGAATTGAATTGAATTGAATTTACTATCACATGTACCAAGACACAGTGAAAAGCTTGGGCTTGCAAGCAATACAGGCAGATCACAGAGTTAAGTAGCATGATAGTAAATAATAGGTAAACAGTGGCAAAAACAAAAATGCAGGTACAGGTGAATGTTAAGAGTTTGTGAGTCCATTCAGTATTCTAACAACAGTAGGGTAGAAACTGTTTCAAAACCAGCTGGTGCGAGTGTTCAGGGTTCTGTAACTTCTCCCCGATGGTAGAGGTTGTAGAAAAACATTGCCATGGTGGGATGGGTCTTTGAGAATGCTGGCGGCCTTTCCTTGACAGCGGGACGAGTAGATGGATTTTATAGATGGCAGGTTGGCCTTTGTGATTGTCCGGGCCGAGTTCACCACTCTCTGTAACCGTCTCCGATCTTGAATGGTACAGTTGCCATACCAGGTAGTGATACATTCAGACAGAATGTTCTCAATGGCACACTTATAAAAGTTGGCAAGGGGATTCACCGTCATGCCAAATTTCCTCAGCTGCCTGAAGAAGAAGAGACATTGTTGGCCTTTGTAACCAGTGCATCCACATGAAGAGTCCAAGGAAGCTTGTTGTGGATGACCACTCCCAGGAGCTTGACACTCTCCACTTGTTCCACCTCTGTGCTGTTAATGTGTAGGGGGGCATGAGTACCATCCCACTGAAAGTCAATAATGAGTTCCTTGGTTTTGCTGGCTTTAAGAGCGAGGTTGTTCTCGGTGCACCATTCTTCCACCTCCCGTTATGTAGGCTGTTCCATCTCCATCTGAGATTCAACTGACTATGGTGGTGTCATCAGTGAACTCGTAAATGGCATTAGTCTGGTATTTGGTGACGCAGACATGGGTATACGGTGAGTACAGTAGGGGATCGAGTATGCACCTCTGGGGGGGCTCGATTGTTGAGTGTTAGTGAGGATGCAATATTGACCCCAATCTTCACTGATTGTGGCCTGTGGGTCAGGAAGCTGAGGATCCAGTTGCAGAGAATGGGGCTTAGTCAAAGATCACTAAGTTTGATGTCATTTGGGACTATTAGACAATGACCTTCTCCATTTAGAGCCAGAGAGATGAACAGCACGGAAACAGACCCTTCGATCCTACTCACCCTTGCCGATCAGATATCCAAACTTAATCTGTTCCCATTTGCCAGCACTTGGCCCATATCCCTCTGAACTCTTCCTATTCATGTAACCATCCAGATGCTTTAAATGTTGTGATTATACCATCACTTTGTCTGGCAGTTCATTCCATACACACACTATCCTCTGCGTGAAAAGGTTGCCCCTTAGATCCCTTTTCCCTCTCACCCTAGATCTATGCCCTCTAGTTCTGGACTCCCCACCCCAGGGAAAAAACCTTGTCTATTTACCCTATCTATGCCCCTCATGATTTTATAAATCTATATAAGGTCAGCCCTCAGGCTCTGATGCTTCAGGGAAAACAGCCTCAGCCTATTGAGCCTCTCCCTGTAGCTCAAATCCTCCAACCCTGACAACACTCTGGCAAATCGTTTCTGAACACTTTCAAGTTTCACAACATCGTTCCAATAGGAGGGAGATCAGAATTACACGCAATATTCCAATGTCCGATACAGCCACAACATGACCTCCCAATTCTTATATTTGATGCCCTGACAAATAAAGGAAAGCACACCAAATGCCTTCTTCACTATCCTATCTACCTGCGACTCCACTTTCAAGGAACTATGAACCTGCATTCTAAGATCTCTTTGTTCAGCAACACTCCCCAGGACCTTACCATTAAGTGTATAAGTCCTGCTCTGATTTGCCTTTCCAAAATGCAGCACCTCACATTTATCTAAATTAAACTCCACCTGCCACTTCTCAGCCCATTGGCCTATGATTTCTTAATCAGGTTATCCTATCCATTGTTTGTATCTACCAATGCTAAATCTGGTCATCCTTTGTCACTGTCTGTGTACACTGTTGTGCAGGTTAGGTGCATTAAATATAGGATAATGGGGACGGGAATGGGTCTGGGTGGGTTACTCTTCGGTGGGTCAGTGTGGACTTGTTGGGCTGAAGGGCCTGTTTCCACACTGTAGGATTCTATGATTCTATGATTCAAACTATTGTTCCTGACTAGCGCTGTAAAATTAATCCAAATTTTGTACCCTCATACACAAAGGGATGTTACCTGGTTTAGTTAAGGAGGAAGATGAGAGAACGGCACGGTGGCTCAGTGGTTAGCACTGCTGCCTCACAACACCAGAGTCCCAGGTTCGATTGCAGCCTTGGGCAACTGTCTGTGTGGAGTTTGCATATTCTCCCTGTGTCTGCGTGAGTTTCTTCCGGATGCTCTGATTTCCTCCCACAGTCCAAAGATGTGCGGGTTAGATGAATTGGCCATGCTAAATTGTCCATAGTGTTAGGTACATTAGTCAGAGGGAAATTGGTCTGGGTGGGTTACTCTTCGGAGGGTCAGTGTGGACTGCTTGGGCCGAAGGGCCTGTTTCCACACTGTAGGGAATCTAATCTAATCTAAGACCTGGGCTGTGTTTCGCAAGACACGGAAAAGAGAAATTGAGGAGGGGTCACTCCACACGAAATGTTAACTCTGATTTCTCCCCATAGATGAGCTTTTCCAGCAATTTCTGTTTTTGTTTCTGATTTACGGCATCCGCAGTTCTTTTTTTTTGGTTTTTATGTGTTTCACAAGGTATGGATAGAGAAGAGGCCTAACAGATGTGTTAAAATTATTACGCTCTTTCATTCAGTAAATAAGGAAGTATTGCACGTACCAGGCTGTGAAATAATACAAAGGGAATACATTTATGATTATTGTGAAAAGAATGAGAGAAACGTTGAATAAATGCTAATGTCACAGAATAGTCTGGAACTCCTACTTGGAACAGCAATAGAAGCAGGATCCATAATCAGGTTTTAAATGAAGATGAATAAATAAGAGAACAACAAAAATAAGGCTGTCTCAGCAAGCTGGCATAAGTTTCTTGAGTTAGCCCCCAATCCCAGTCTCAAGCTGTGACACTGCACATGAAAACAAGTGACAAATTTCACTAAATCCTGATGAAAGAAAAGGAATTAATCTCTTACATTGCACAGCGATTTAATTCTTCGTGATCCACAATCTTTGAGTAAATGGGAACTCTCAGATTACACAGATGTTCCACACTCACAGTCAGATAATATTACAGACCAACCGTTATATGTTTGCCTGGAAAGCAGTGATTTTTACAAGGCAGTGGAAAAATAAACAGAGGGAATAGTGTATTTCCATTGACAAAACATTGGTCAGTGGATATGAATGTTTGACTGACTTTCTCTGTTTGTCTCCTAATGGTCATGTTGGCTTCATATGTCTCAAACTTCCCCAGCACGTCATCCAAATATCCATATGGTGTAACATTCAAAGGAACAGGGGTAAGCCATTCAACATATTGAGCCATCTGTTGTGTGATCAGAGCATTGGAAATCTCTCCGTCAGCTCCATTTGCCTGCCTTGGATCCATATACATTGAAAGGCTAATGGAGCTAAATATGATCAAGCTCGTTTTCTTAATGGTAAGTAGGCATCACAGAGCATGGTAGGGAGGGGGGCAGCATCTCCTGCCTATCCCTCATTTTCCTTGAATGGATTATCTTGCTAGGTCATCTCAAAGGGGCAATGGCGTTAACGTGACTCTGAAGTCATAAGGATGCCAGACCAGGAAAGGACAGCAGATTGCCTTTCTGAAAGCATGGTAAGTGGACTTGATGGGTTTTGATGGTAAGTGATAGCCGTAGTCATCGCCAACTAAGCTGATGCAACCATTTATATTCCCAATTCATTGACTGATAACAGATATGTTTTTATTTTGGCGATACAGACTCAATGGGCCACTACTCTATGATATAAGCCTCAATGTTTTCAGTGATAATTAACTAGCTAATGTAACTCACATCCCCTTGCTGATGTGTAACCAACTACACCATTTTAAGACAAGAGTGTCTTTTTGTTAAGACTCACTGGTAGTTAACCCTCCACCGCTGTGGATCATATAGGCCCTTAGACCCAGTCAGGGAAAGTGGACCAGTGTACACCAAGCACCTTCCCATAATTTCAACTGACTCAACAGCTTTTACCTTTTATTTATTCATTCATGAGTTGTGGGGGTTGCTGGCTTGGCCAAAATCTTTTGCCCATCCCTAATTAAGGTTGAAGTGAGTCATCTTCTTGAATTGATACAGTCCTTAGGTGGGGTGGGGTGGGGGGGGTGGATACCCACAGTGCTCTTAGGCAGGGGCTCCCTGGATTTTGATCCATCAACATTAAAGGAACAGCTATGGATGGTGAATGGTTTGGAGTGGAACTTGCGGATGGTGGTATTTCCATCCAGCAGCTGCTGTCCTTAGCCTTCTGGATTGTAGAGGGTGCAGGACTGAACAGTGTTTTTGAAGAGATCTTGATATTTTGCTGCAGGGCATTGTGTTGATGATGCACTGGTGAACTGGTGGCGAAGGGAAATTAATGTTTAAGGTGATGGATAGGGTGACAATCAGGCAGACTGGTTTGTCTTTGATGGGATGGAGCTTATTGTGTGTTGTGAGACAAATGGGCAGTGCTGTACTGTGTAGATAGTGTACAGACTTTGGATGGTCAGAGGGTTAGTTAATTACTGCCGAATTCTAAGCCTCCAGTGTGCTCTTTTAACAATTGGAAATAAGTGGTTAGTCCCATTAGCACTACTGCCTCAAAGTGTGAGAGACCCGGGTTCGATTCCAGCCTGAGGCAACTGTCCATGTGGAGTTTGCACATTCACCCCGTGTCTGCGTGGGTTTCCTCCAGGTGCTCCAGTTTCCTCCCACAATCACAAAGATGTGCAGGGTAGGTGGATTGGCCATGCTAAATTGCCCGTAGTGTCCAGGGATGTGTAGGCTAGGTGCATTAGTCAGGGGTAAATATGGGGTAGGGAAATGGATCTGGGTGCTTTACTCTTCTGAGGGTCGGTGTGGACTTGTTGGGCCCAAGGACTTATTTTCACACAGTAGGAATTCTAATTAAGTTTTCAGTCAAACATGACATCCACAATATTGATGGGAGGGTATCTATCATAATAATTCTATTGAATATCCAGGTGGTTTGATTCTCTTCAATTGGAGATGGTCTTTGCCTGGCACAGCTTCCTTAGAGCTATTGCTAAATCAATAAAATCATAGAATTGGGATAACACAGAATGAGGCTAATTGGCCCATCATATTTGTGTTGGCTCTCTGCACAAGTCCCCGTACCTGCTTTTCTCTTCTGCAATTTCATTTCTCTTCAAATATTTATATAAGTTCTGTCTCGATTGAATCCATTTCTTCTGCATTCTCATGGAGTGCATTTCAGCCTCCATTCTCTGAGTGAAAAATATTCCTCTTCTACCAGAATTGTCTTTTAGCTAACCAGCTTAAATTGGAGTCCTGTGATTCTCACCACTTCTGCTGATGGCAACAGTTGCTCCATGTCTGCATTTTCCAGACTCCTCGTGATTTGGAACCACCTCTGTCAAATCTCCTCTTAGTCTCTTTTCCAGGGAGAACAGTCATGGCCGCTCTAAGCTGTCCACTGAAGTTCTTCATCCTGGAATCATTTTTGTAAATAAATGTTTTGCCATCCTTTCTAACGTTATCATATACTTCTGACAGTGTGGTTCCCAGAGTGGGCACAATACTTCAGTTGAGGCTAATTGGAAACATGCTTACCATAACTTCCTTTTTTTTTACTCTATATCCCTATTATAAAGCACACAATTCCTCTTACATTATTCTCAAGTTGCTCTGCTACCCTTAATGATTGATGAGTATTGGTATGAATTTGCCTCCAACAGGGTGTCTAATGTAATGTGGCAATGTTTTTACTATCTCCTATAAAATGAGCAACTGGGTGTGGATATTGTGATAGTGAGGAATCCAACATTTTCCTTACGACTAGTTATAAAAGACTAACGTTACATTACTGAGACAGGTAAGTATCTGGGTTAATCCAAAACTAATATGTTACAACACCGTAGAATCCCTACAGTACGGAAATAGGCCCTTGGGCCCAACAAGTCCACACTGGCCCTCCGAAGAGTAACCACCGAAACCCATTCCATCTAACTGATATTTACCCTTAACCAATGCACCTAACCTATACATCCCTGAACACTTTGGTCAATTTAGCCTGGCCAATTCACCTAACCTGCACATCTTTGGACTGTGGGAGGAAGCAGGAGCACCCAAAGGAAACCCACGCAGTGATGGGGAAAATGTGCAAACTCCACACAGACAGTCACCTGAGCCTGGAATCGAACCCGGGTCCCTGGTGTTGTGAGGCTACAGGGCTAACCACTGCTGCCCGGTGGCTGGAAGTGCTTGCTTCTAGTAGAATGCCATGCTTCAAGTGATCCGAGGTAGGATGTGAAGTTTTAGGGTGGGATGTTCTTCGGCTGCAGACTCAATGGACCGAATGGCTTCTTTCCATGCTGTAGGGAGTCTACGACACTTGAGTGCGGAAAATTGTGAGAATGAAGTCAATATAAACCATGGTAGACTGGACACCTTGAATCTTAAACGTAGTAACATTCTGCCGAAACAAAATGGGAAAATTCAGTCCCTTGTCTTGCCTGGATTTAGATTTTCAGAGAAAAAAATGCATGTATTTGGAGCAACAGTCTTCATGATTCAAATGGGTCATTCCCCAGGATCAGACAGAATGAAGGAGGCAGTAGCAATGTGATACTGGCCATGAACATCTAAACCGAAGAAGAATCATAACTAGGAGCGAAGACAGAGATACACTTGTTCATTAGAACGGACTGCAGGAACCCAAAGACTGGAACGGAAGAATGCCTGAGAACGATCAGCAAATCCTTTATATGTGGCTCAAATATAATTACAGGCAAGTCACCAGGTCGTGAATAGGTTCAGAAGTCGATTTCTATGCAACTGGGAACAGAAGGCAGGATAATGTAAAGTGACTATTCATAAGCATTGCAAATGTTCATACGTTGGGTCATTAAAATTACACCCTTGTATGGGGATCACTTTCATATCATGAGCGTTCGTAAGTCAGATGTTTGTAAACCGCCTTTATGCAATCAATTGGCTCAAAACAAGTGATAAGCTCCTAAAATTATATGTGTGGCATGGAATATTTGAAAGGAGTAGAGGGTGATACAGATCAGGCAGAGGGAATTGAATGAGTAGCAAGCAATTTTCGTCAAAAAGGGTGATGCTAGAAAAGCACAGCAGGCCAGGCAGCATCTGAAGAGCAGGAGAGTTGACATTTCGAACATGAGCCCTTCATCAGCCCTTCCTGATGAAGATCTTATGCTTGAAATGTCAACTCTCCTGCTCCTCAGATGCTGCCTGACCTGCTGTGCTTTTCCAACACCACACATTTTGACTCTGATCTCCAGCATCTGCAGTCCTCACCTTCGCCTAGCAAGCAATTTTAGCCTGGTTATAAACATTTGAATCAGAGACTCACTCAAGTGTGTAGTTTTTAACATGGAATCCCTCTAAGTTTTTTTCTTCCATGTGGACCTCCAAGTTTGGGGATGACAAAATTCAGTGCGTGGTGATTCCCTATAAGATAGTTGGAATAAACCACAGATGTATTGTCAACTGAAATACCTTTATCGTTAGCAGGCCCACTCAGAAATGAGCACAAAAACAAATTGATTTGGGGAATGATGATGTGGAGATGCCGGTGTTGGACTGGGGTGGACAAAGTCAAAAATCACACAACACCAGGTTATAGTCGAACAGGTGATTTTTAACTTTGATTTTGGGAATATAGTGGATTTACTGTTTGCTCAATTCGAAAATTATTGCTTTCTATTTACAAAGCTTAAGCTATTTTTTTAATCACCGTGTTAAGAGTAATGTTATTACACACCTCTGAAGCAGGTGAGACTTGAACCAAGGCATCCCAGTTCAGGGGTGGGGATACTACCACTGGGTTACAAGAGTCCACTTTCACAAGACTTAACTGTTCTAATTGAAATAACAATTGCCATTACGAGACAGGAGCTGAAAGAAA
The DNA here is from genome assembly GCF_047496795.1 of Chiloscyllium punctatum. NCBI lineage: Eukaryota > Metazoa > Chordata > Chondrichthyes > Orectolobiformes > Hemiscylliidae > Chiloscyllium > Chiloscyllium punctatum. The sequence goes on along the minus strand of NC_092749.1, from coordinate 102,678,132 downwards.
AAGCACTAGCTATCTTAAAATTACTCTGGGAGGTTAATGTTCTATCAGCCTGGGATTAAAAGTCCTGTTGAAAGATGCAGGAGTAAGGAGGCACTAAACTTATGGACCAGCAATAAATGTAATATCTTTGAAATAAAAGATGGAAACTTCACAGACAAGGTAAGTAGATTCAGCCAGTGCAGAGTAATAAATAAAAAGAGAAAGCAGCCAATATAGACAAGATAATGGAGAAATGGATAGGGACTGCACTGGGGGCCCTGGCTAAATTACTCAGTATTGATGGATGATGAGTTTGCCAGTTGGGGATGTATGTCAAAATACGAACATGGTGGAAACTCCCTTTAGTAATGGGAATGTGCAAAGCAATCATCCATGATGGATGGGACACTTTATAAAGTTAGACCAGATCAACCAAGCTTTGTAATTAAAATTGGCCCTGCATTGGAAGAACTCCTTGCAAATGACTGTGTGTGTGTGTGTGTGTGTGTGTGAATATGAGACCATGTGTGTGTTTGTGTGTGTGTGTGAGAGAGTGAGTATATGCATGTGTATGTGTGTGTGTGTTTGTGTGTGGGTGTGGGGGAATGGGGGAGCAGTGGGGTGGCGGGAGGTAGTGGGGTGGAAGCTAAAGGCCATGTCAGTTGGTTTTGAGAGAAATACAAAAGTTCCTTTGCTAATGAGTCATTGTCCCCTGGCTTGGGACAGGATTAAAATCAGCTCTAATTTCCTCTGAGCATTTGAATGTCCTGCGTACAGGGTCAAGGTCACTCATAAAGATTAAGGTTTAAGAAAGCATTCTGTGACCCTTACTGCATCAAAAAAAGGCAATCAGAAATACACATTAATCAAAGGGGGTCGCGGTTTATTATAAAACAGAAGAACAGAAATACAGAAAGGTCTGAGTAAGACTAGTGGTGAATGCACCAGTAATTTTACAGCAATGCAGCCAAACTGTTCTCAAGGTTAATTGAACATAAGGACTTGGAGCAGGAGCAGACAAGTCAGCTCATTGAGCCTGCTCCACCATTTAGTATGATCAAGGATGACCTCAACTTGACTTCAACTACACTTTCCTGTTCACTCTCCATCGCCTTTCAACCCATTCATAGCTAAATATCATCTATCTCCCCCTCACATGTATGCAGTGTCCTGGGGTCCACCACATTCTGGGTGAGTGAATTCCACAGAATTACCTTTTGAGAGAAGCAATTCTTCCCCATCTCTGTTTTAAATCTGCCGCCCCCTGGCCTAAAATTATGACTATTCTTGTTCTAGATTGTCCCGCAAGGGGAAACATCCACTCTCTAAAGTACAGGTCTAAATGGTTCAATCCCTCCTCATGAAACAAGCCTTTCATCCCTGCAATGAATCGAGTTGGTAATTGAAATTGTAATTGATACTGATACACACTTATAGAGAGCTTTCAGAAGGTGTGTAGCTCAGGTAGAGGTTCTGGATGTAGGTTTGCTCGCTGAGCTGGAAGGTTTGTTTTCAGACGTTTCATCACCATACTAGGTAACATCATCAGTGAGCCTCTGGATGAAGCACTGGTGATATTGCCTGTTTTTTTTTATGTGTTTAGATTTCCTTGGCCCATACCACCAGTGCTTCATCCGGACACTCACTGATGATGTTACCTGCAACATTCTTCCACACTGTCCATTAATCTACTGACTTTAGTGTCATCTGCAAACTTACTAACCTATCCACCTATGTCCGCGTTTAAGGACTTTCAGCTCAGTGAGCAAACCTACATCCATACACTTATAGAGTCTGAGCTTAAAAATGTGTTGTTGGAAAAGTGCAGCAGGTCAGGCAGCATCAAAGGAGAAGGAGAATCGACGTTTCGGGCATAAGCCCTTCTTCAGCAAGTAATGAGGCACCGTGCATTCCATACACACATATGTTGGACAGCTATGACAATCAGACTATGGCAGATGAAGGCTTGATTGAAGATGGTCGAAAAGACACAGAAACACAGGACATGGCTGTTTTTTCTCTCAGACAGTATGAGAATAGCACACATATCAGAAAGGACCAACAAATTGAGAAATGCCACCATTCCAGGGAGAGCAGAGAAAGGCCATTGGTCAATATGAACACTGGATAAATAAGCAAGATGAGGAACATAGAACATAGACCAATACAGAGCAGAAGAGGCCCTTCAGCCCTCGATGTTGTGTTGACCTGTGAACTAATTCCCCTACACTATCCCATCATCCTCCATGTGCTTATCCAAGGGTTGTTTAAATCTCCCTAATGTGGCTGAGTTGACTACCTTACCAGGTAGGACATTCCATGGCCTTACCACTCTCTGAGTAAAGAACCTGCCTCTGACATCTTTCTTAAATCTATCACCCTTCAATTTGTAGTTATGCCCTCTTTTACAAGCTGACATCACCATCCTAGGAAAAAGTCTTTCACTGTCTACCTTATCTAATCCTCTGATCATCTTGTATGTCTCTATCAAATCTTCTCTTAGCCTTCTTCTTTCCAATGAGAACAGACCCAAGTTTCTCAGCCTTTCCTCATTAGACCTTCCCTCCAGACCAGGCAATATCCTGGTAAATCTCCTCTGTGCCTTTTCCAATGCTTCCACATCCTTCCCGAATTATGGCGACCAGAACTTTACACAATATTCCAAATGTGGCCGCACTAGCATTTTGTGTAGTTGCAGCATGATATTGTGGCTCCAGAACCCAATCCCTCTACCAATGAAACCTAACACATTGTATGCCTTCTTAGCAGCACTATCCAGCTGGGTGGCTACTTTCAGGGATTTATGTACATGGACTTCTAGATCCCTCTGCACATCCACACTACTAAGAATCTTTCAATTGACCCAGTATTCTGCCTTCCTGTTATTCTTCCCAAAGTGAAGCACCTCACATTTATCTGCATTGAACTCCATTTGCCACCTCTCAGCCCAATTCTGCAGTTTATCCAACTCCCCCCGCAACCTGCAACATTCTTTCACACTGTCCACGACTCCACCGACTTTAGTGTCAGCTGCAAACTTACTAACCCATCCACCTAGGCCTGTGTCTAAGTCCTTTATAAAAATGACAAACAGCAGTGGTCCCAAAACAGATCCTTGTGGCACACCACTCATAACTGGATTCCAGCTGAATATTTTCCATCAACCACCACTTCTCATCCAAACTGCTAAATCATCCTCAATCCCATGCCTCGGCATTTTCTCCAACGAGGTAAAAACAATGACTGCAGATGCTGAAAATCAAATACTGGATTAGTGGTGCTGGAAGAGCACAGCAGTTCAGGCAGCATCCATTTTCTCCAACAGCCTACCATATGGAACCTTATCAAAGGCTTTACTGAAGTCCATGTATACCATGTCAGCTGCCTTACTCCCATCCACATGCTTGGTCACCTTCTCAAAAAATTCAATGAGTTTTGTGAGACATGACCTACGGTTGGAGAAATTTGCCCAACAGATTAGAGATCACAAAACACCGCTCAAAGTGAAATTGACAAAACAGTTTATTGCAAGAAATATCGCTGGAAGAGAAATTGACTAGACTGACACAGAACTGACAGTCTGTACAGGTAGATCAGATTTCTCTTCCCAGAGCTGAGGATGAGACCAGTTTTATAGTAATGCTGCACAATGACATTGATGAAGAAATGGGAAACTAAAATGTATTTGGAAATGGAGTTATCTAGTTACAAGGATGCTAATTGGAAAACAGTTATCGGATGAATGTCCTGTTCCTTCACACAATGCAACACCCTGACAGTGACAATGGTTCCATTCCTCTTCACACTTGGGTGTTAATGTCTCTTCTGAAGTGGTGAGGTGCTTCCATTGTCCTGTGGTCCCTCTCTGTCTGACCTGCTGTTTGTGTGGCTTTGGTATTGCTGGTTTGTGAAACTGCCCTTAGGGCTTTGAGATATCTGTGGTGCTCTGTCATGTCCCTGAGAGCTTAAAGCATATTCCCTTGTCTGCGTGCTATCTGATTCGGCTTAGATTAGATTAGATTAGATTCCCCAACAGTGTGGAAACAGGCCATTTGGCCCAACAAGTCCACACCGACCTTCCGAAGAGTAACCCTTGTGAGCTGCTTGGGAATTCTGGGTGTTCTGGTACAGTTTGGCCAATTTTGCTTTTGTGGGCCTATCATGGGTTAGCAAATCTTTTCGCACACCTGCCCTTGATGAAACCATGTTGACTATCTGAAATCAAATTGTTGCTTGTGCAAAGATGTGGAAGGCCAGAAAACATAGTACAAGCTCTGAAAGTGGATCTTGAAGTAAACATGACCCAAAGAAAACATGAAGCAGGTGGAGATTGTCTGGTAGCAGTCCAGAATAGGATAGGACAGTTAGCAGGGCTCGTAATTTGGCAACAGCAGGGATGACAGAGCAGATCGGGAATATCACAAAAAGGAGAAGCCTATCTGATTGAGAGGTTTTAGTTGCTCCAAACAAATGAGAAGATAAATTGATTACAGAAGCTAAGCAGAGAGAATTGGACAGCTGGAAAGAATTTGGTGCGTGCACTGTGCACTAGATAGAAGGGAGCATGTCATATTAGACAAATATCCTGGAGATGCGTAGGCAGTGTTCATACACTCCCTGATGGGATGAAAAGGCTAAAAGTCAGACAAATAGCTCAAGTTTTCAAAGGAAAACTCAGTGGTCAGGATATTAAATTAAATTCGCTTGATGTAAGCAAAATGATCTTCAGTATCTTCTTGTCTTTTTGATTTACACCCTCTTGGAAATGTAGATTACTGGATACGAAAATTATTTCTACAAGTTTATATTGAGTATAGGAACAGGGTTGTGTTGTTGCAGTCACACAGGGCCTTGGTGAGGCTACACCTAGAATATTGTGTGCAGTTTTGGTCTCCTTTTCTGAGGAAGGATGCTCTTGCTCTCGAGGGAGTGCAGTGAAGGTTTCCCAATCTGGTTCCAGGGATATGGGACTAACATATGGGGAGAGATTGGCTATGTTAGGATTGTTTTTGCTGAAGTTCAAAAGAGTGAGGGGGGGTCTCATAGAGACTTCTAAAATTCTAACAGGACTAGATAGGGTAGATGCAGGGAGGATGTTCCCAATGGTGGGTGTGTCCAGAACCAGGGGTCACAATCTGAGGATTCAGGGTGGAGCATTTGGGACAGAGATGAGGAGACATCTCTTCACCAAAGAGTAGTGAGCCTGTGGAATTCATTACCACATGGAGTCGTTAATGCCAAAACATTGAATGTATTCAAGAGACAGCTAGATATAGCACTTGGGGTGAATGGGATCAAAGGTTATGGGGAGAAAGCAGGATTAGGCTACTGATTGGATCATGTAGAATGGCAGAGCAGGCTCGAAGGGCTGAATGGCCTCCTCCTGCTCCTATCTTCTATGTTTCTATGTCAGGTGGAAAGTTACAAAGGGAAGTATTTTTGAAATTAGATGAAGATGCAGGTGACATTTAAGACCATTTTTGGATGGTAAACAGCATGTACATGGTATGAATGGTACAGTGAGTGTTTGATATTTAACAGGAGGAAATATCTTGCTGAAAGTAAGTTGTATTCAGGTCAGAGTAGGTCCTGTAAGGTTCTACCGGTAACATAAAGAGAACAGAGCTAGGACTTTCAAATTGATTTTCAGTAAGGATTTACTATAGAATTTGAATGTCACGTAATTGATAAAGTTAAAAATGCAATTCAAGATTGGAATGAAGATTAGAGTGGTGCTGGAAAAGCACAGCAGGTCAGGCAGCATCCGAGGATCAGGAAAATCGATGCTTCGGGCAAAAGCCCTTCATCAGGAATCATCCTGCTCCTCGGATGTTGCCTGACCTGCTGTGCTTTTCCAGCATCATGCTAATCATGACTTTGATCTCCAGAATCTGCAATGCTCACTTTTGCCTTCAAGATTGGAAGTCAGCCTTTAAACATACATAATAGGGTGAGAAATTAAACAGTATAGATCAGGAGTGACTTCGGATTAACACTCTCACATGGATAAGCCTTAATTGAATTGCAGGCAAAGTCCTCAAAGAAATATAATAGTGAAAGAAACATCTGTAGGAAGTCTGAATCATGGAAGTGTTAGGGTACAGAAGGAGTACATTTGGCCCATCATGCCTACACAACCTCTGAAGACAACCTGCCTGATTGGATGGTCAAACTGAGTGAGGGTATCGACTAGATACAACAATACTTATGATGTATTGGAACTGAGTACTATGAGTAAACACGCTCCTGTTGACAGCAACCAAAACAAAGGAACTAAATTCAGGTCATTCTGGTATAGCATGTGTTTCGTTCATGTGACTTGGCTATAACACGATTGACAAATTTGGATAATGTGAACTTTCTACTGAATGGGTATAGCAATTTTTTGTATCAATCTTGTACAGTGCGATTTTCTGTTGTGGATTTCCATAATGCAATTTTCTATAATGATCTTGCACAGTGTGATTTTCTATCTTGGTTTTCCATAGCACGATTTTCCATAATGATCTTGAACAATGCAATTTTCTCTCATGGATTTCCCTCACATGATTTTCTATAATGATCTTGTACAGTGCGATTTTCTGTTGTGGATTTCCATAATGCGATTTTCTATAGCGATCTTGTACAATGTGATTTTCTATCACTGTTTTCTATAGTGTAATTTTCTATAGTGATCCTGTACAGTGCGATTTTCTATCATAGTTTTCCATAGTGCGATTTTCTATTGCAATCTTGTACAGTGCGATTTTCTATCATGGTTTTCCATAGTGTGATTTTCTATAGCGATCTTGTACAGTGCGATTTTCTATCATGGTTTTCCATAGTGTGATTTTCTATAGCGATCTTGTACAGTGCAATTTTCTATAGCACTTTTCCATAATATGATTTTCTATAGTGATCTTGTATAGTGCGATTTTCTATCACGGTTTTCCATAGTGCGATTTTCCATAGTGATCTTGTACAGTGTGATTTTCTATCATGGTTTTCCCTAGCATGATTTTCTATCGCGATCTTGTACAGTGCGATTTTCTATCACGGTTTTCCGTAGTGCAAGTTTCTATATTGATCTTGCACAGTCAGATTTTCTGTCACATTTTATCATAGCATGATTTTCTATAGTAATCTTGTACAGTGCGATTTTCTATCACAGTTTTCTATAGAGCAAATTTCTTAAGTGATCTTGGACAGTACGATTTGCTATCATGGTTTTCCATGGTACAATTTTCTATAATGACCTTGCACAGTACGATTTTCTATCACGGTTTTCCATAGCACGATTATTTATAGTATCTTGTACAGTGCAATTTTCTATAGTGATCTTGCACAATGCGATTTTCTACAGCGGTTTTCATAGTGTGATTTTCTATAATGATCTTGTACAGTGTGATTTTCTATCATGGTTTTCCCTTGCATGATTTTCTATCGTGACCTTGTACAGTGTGATTTTCTATCATGGTATTTCATAGTGTGATTTTCTATGGTCATCTTGTACAGTGCAATTTTCTATCACGGTTTTCCATAGAGCAATTTTCTTAAGTGATCTTGAACAGTGCGATTTGCTATCATGGTTTTCCATGGTACGATTTTCTATAGTGACCTTGCACAGTGTGATTTTCTATCATGGTTTTCCATCGCGTTATTTCTATAGCGATCTTGTACAGTATGATTTTCTATCACAGTTTTCCATTGTGCGATTTTCCATAGCGATCTTGCACAGTGCGATTTTCTATCACGGTTTTCCATCGCATGATTTTCTATAAAGATCTTGAACAGTATGATTTTCTATCACCGCTTTCCATAGTGCAATTTTCTATAGTGATCTTGTACAGTGCGATTTTCTATCACGATTTTCCATAGTGCAATTTGCTATAGCAATTTTGTACAGTGCGATTTTCTATCATGGTTTTCCATCGTGTGATTTTCTGTAGCGATTTTGTACAGTGCGGTTTTCTATCACCATTTTCCATAGCGTGGTTTTCTATAGTGATCCTGTACAATGCGATTTTCTATCATGGGTTTCCCCAGCGTGATTTTCTATAGCAATATTGTACAGTGCAATTTTCTATAGTGACCTTGCACAATGCAATTTTCTATAGCACTTTTCCATAATGCGATTTTCTATAGCGATCTTGCACAGTGCGATTTTCTATCACGGGTTTCCCTAGTGTGATTTTTTATAGCGATCTTGTACAGTGCAATTTTCTATCATGGGTTTCCCTAGTGTGATTTTTTATAGCGATCTTGTACAGTGCGATTTTCTATCATGGGTTTCCCCAGCGTGATTTTCTATAGCGATCTTGTATAGTGCGATTTGCTATCATGGTTTTCCATGGTACGATTTTCTACAGTGAGCTTGTACTGTGCGATTTTTTAATCACGATTTTTCATAGTAAATTTTCTATCACGGTTGCTCATAGCACGATTTTCTAAAGTGATCTTGGACAGTGCGATTTTCTATTGTGGTTTTCCATCATGCAATTTTCTATAGTGATCTTGTACAATGTCATTTTCTAAAGCGATGTTGTACAGTGCGATTTTCTATAGCGGTTTTCCATAGTGTGATTTTCTATAACGATCTTGTACAGTGCGATTTGCTATCATGGTTTTCCATCGCATGATTTTCTGTAGTGATCTTGTACAGTATGATTTTCAATCACAGTTTTCCATAGTGCAATTTTCTATAGTGATCTTGTACAGTGCGATTTTCTATCACAGTTTTTCATAGAGCAATTTTCTATAGTGATCTTGTACAGTGCGATTTTCTATCATGGTATTCCATCGCATGATTTTCTATAGCGATGTTGTACAGTGTTAATTTCTATAGCGGTTTTCCATCGCATGATTTTCTATAACAATCTTGTACAGTGCGATTTTCTATTATGGTTTTCCTTAGTGCGATATTATATTGTGATCTTGTACAATGTGATTTTCTATCACAGTTTTCCATCGCATGATTTTCTATAGCGATCTTGTACAGTGCAATTTTCTATCATGGTTTTCCATAGTGCGATTCTCTACAGTGACCTTGTACCATGTCATTTTCTATAGTGATCTTGTACAGTGCGATTTTCTATCACGGGTTTCCATAGTGCGATTTTTCTATAGTGATCGTGTACAATGCAATTTGTATCACAGGTTTCCATAGTGTGATTTTCTATAGTGATCTTGTACAGTACGATTTTCTATCACGGGTTTCCATAGTGCGAATTTCTATAGTGACTTTGTACAGTGCGATTTTCTATCATGGTTTTCCCTAGTGTGATTTTCTATAGCGGTTTTCCATAGTGCGATTTTCTGCAGTGATCTTGTACAGTGCGATTTTCTATCACGGGTTTCCATAATGCGATTTTCTATAGTGATCTTGTACAATGCAATTTGTATCACAGGTTTCCATAGTGTGATTTTCTATAGCGGTTTTCCATAGTGCGATATCCTGCAGTGATCTTGTACAATGCAATTTGTATCACGGGTTTCCATAGCGTGATTTTCTGTAGTAATCTTGTACAGTGCGATTTTCTATCGCGGCTTTCCATAGTGCGATTTTCTGTAGTGATCTTGTACAGTGTGATTTTCTATACTGGTTTTCCATAGTGTGATTTTCTATGGTGATCTTGTACAGTGCGATTTTCTATCACGGGTTTCCATAGTGCGAATTTCTATAGTAATCTTGTAGTGCGATTTTCTACAGCATGGGGTTGCAGAGGAACACAACTGTCACATTATAGCAGAAAAACAACTGCAAGCTTAAATCTCCAGACTTGGCTGACCCAGAAGATAAAATGCTAGTCATTTTTAATGATGCTGCTCATGACAGTTTTCCAAATGGATATTCTACCATGGCAGGACTTGTTATGCTCTTAGTGCGAAAGAAGAATAAATGTTACCCATTGACAATCTTTTCTTTCCTAGGAGAAGACCTCTGTGGCCTACTCAAGAGTTTCAGGTCGTGATGTCTTCATGATCCTGGTAATGTCCTTGTAAATCTTTCCCCTACTTTCCGCAGAGCTCCGAATGCACTGATGTCCCGGTAAGAGAGAGAGGTGAGTGCATTTTCCCTGTTTGAGATGGGACTGTTGTGGAGGTGCTGTCCGTTTCCTTGACAGCACGGCAGGATCTCCTCAAGGTATGGCCCCTTAAGGTTTTCATTCCAAGGTCAAAGCCCGCCACTGATTTGGCGGAAGTTTTCGAGGCCGGTATGAATTATGGAAAAAAAAGCCTGTAAACGGCAACAAAAAAAGTGGCTAACTTGAAGCATACGGGATGGCGGTCTTAAAAGAAGATGAATGTGGAGAAGAAAGAATCTTAAACTGTGAGGGAGCATCAGGCAAGTGTAAATACAAAACCGATAAGGGAAACAAAGGGGTTTGATTTAACCTCATCAAAGGAGCAGTAGCTCTGTAACCGATAAAAAATAATTAGTGCCATGAATTATTTCTATTTGAAACACATGCTAGGCCGGGGTCTTCCTGCTAACAGGCAAGGATCAACCATGCTGCAGCATTGCTTGTCAGAAGCTGCCTGTTTAATGGTAAACCCTTAGACAATTACCAGTAAACAGAGCGCTGATTGCATGATTTGGACTGATTACAATTTCCGGCTCTTGTTCGATGTTATCAGGTATCTGTGTTCGCAGAAGGTGATTCAGCACGGATCATCATCTCAAACAAATACTTGTCACAACTGAGTCACTTGCTTGGGAGATGTGAAATGAGTGGTTAAGTCTCGCCACTTTGGAGTCATGACTGAATCGATGTAAAACTCTGTAAAACTATACAGAGGGTTGGTCAGTCTGCCATAGCATTGTTTAAAAGGCTGAGCTAACCTGAGAATGTAATTTAAAAGAAGTTCTGGGATTTACATAGCAAAGAACAAGGAACCAGCATATCCCATTCTAAAAGATGAAAGTTTTGATCTAAGATTGTTTGCTGTATCACATTGCCATGACACTAGATTCCTTTGGCTATAAATTCTGTGAGCATGATCTTAACCTCGACAACCACCTGACGAAAGAGCGGCGCTCCGAAAGCTAGTGCCTCCAACTAAACTATATTGGACTATAGGTGAAGGTGAGGACTGCAGATGCTGGAGATCAGAGTCGAGATTAGAGTGGTGCTGGAAAAGCACAGCAGGTCAGGCAGCATCCGAGGAGCAGGAAAATCGGTGTTTCGGGCAGGAGCCCTTCATCATAAGCTGGTCTTGTGTGATTTTTAATTTCACATTGGAGTGAGACTTATAAGCCAGAGTGATGAAAGACCATGAGCTTCATCTCCTGTAAAAGTAGTCGACTTTGACTATAGTCACCTCAAATAACGCAGGAAAACCCCAGTAAGGAGAATCCCAGGGGACCCGCTTGAGTTAAGTAAAGTTTTGACAGAACCAAAAAGGCCTCAACCTTACTTGACGCATTGAGATGGTTGTCCAATTCCACACAAAGGCAATCCATCTGTCAAGCTTTTTCTTGATCAACCCACTATGACAGAAATCTGGAGCGAGTGGGACTTGAACGCAGGCGTACTGATTCAGAGATAGAGACACTACCATTAGGGCCACCAAGGGCCTTGTCCAAATGCCAAAATAAACAGATTGAAACACCAAATGAAACAACATCAGTGAAAAATGTCACAACTCGATTTGCTCAAACCTCACAAAGCCTTGCAAAAGGCATTGAAAAATGCCAGGAGTTAGCCCTGGATGAACTGTCCGCTGGGAAAAGTGTCAACTTTTACTTCATCGCCGAATGAAAATTCTCAAGGGGCTGTGGTGGTGGGATTCAGACTTCCATTTCTAGGATCGTAATCCTAACAACACAGTCAGTGTTCTTGTACTTGCTTTACAGCATCATTTTGTCACAAATAACATCTCCCTGCTGAGTAATTGAAAAATGAAAAGAATTGCAAACATTACTCTTTTTTAAAAAAATCTCCTTTTTAACTATTTTTGGTGAATTTTCTTGTTCATTCAATAGATGTGGGCATGCTGGATCAGGCAGCATTTATTGGCCATCTGTAATGGTGACCCACATTGTGGTGGGTCTGGAGTCACACATAAGCCAACCAGGTAAGAATGGCAGCTTGTGACATTAGTGAACCAGATGGCCCCTCCAACAATTGACAATAGTTTCATGGTCATCATTAGACTTTTCAATCCAGATTTGTTGTTAAATTTAATTTCAGCCAACATCGATTATGAACTCAAGTTTCCAAACATTACCGAGGTCACCAGATTACTTGTCTTGTGATAGTTCCATGAGGCCATCACCTCCCGAGGTGTTTAATGAGCCTGATTAAAATGAAATGAACAACACTTGTCAATTATATGACTTTGGGGAGAGTCACTTCAACCGTTAAGACTGATCTAACTACTAACCTTGAACAGAATAATAATGGAATATTGAAACCACTGCACTGGCCCCCATACAATCAATCTAATCTGGTCATTCTATACAAACTTCATAATGTCACCCTTATTAAAGCTTACTTTGTCAAAGAAATAGGTGACCAGACGGTCTTCAAAATGGATTTTAGATTTAGACTTTATTGTCACGCATACTCAAGTACAGTCATAGAGGAGTACAGTGAAAAGAGTATAATGTTGTCACACACAATGCCATCTGAGGTACAACAGTACCTAGGTACAAAAAGCATAGGTACAAAGTAGGAAAAGAAAAGTGCTTGAAAAATTAACTTTTTCAATTTGTTTTTGTTTTAAAGTGAAACAAATATCATTTGTACAAGATATGTAGAATGCACCTAGCGATGGTGAAGCCAGTGTTATATTAAAAGTAAAATAATGAGGCAAGTTCCCATGGTTAATGAAATCCCAGTGGGGAATGACTGTGATGTGTAATTCACATGTGGATTGTCACTACATGCACTGTGTACACTTTATTCTTTCAGTACAATATATTTTTACAAGCTGGGTGAATCATACCAAAATCAGCAACCACAAAAATTAAAATATACCATACGGCTCTTTTAGAATCTGGAAGACTCCTGCTGACTGATTTTGTCTTACCAGCACTTCATGGGCTTCTGATCATTGACAGAGGTTATGACGATGTTATGTATATGCTTTATAGACTGCACTAGGTCTCTATTTGAATCCCTTTTGCACCACAGATGCAGTTTTAATGTTCCAGACAGCGTCACACTGTATTAATAACACGTGCGCCTGCAGAAATATGTTTTGGTTTTCCGACTTTTTCTGCACTTGAACAAATAATCAAAATGTCTGACAGCTTTACCTAGACCTGGGACCGTACAGTCCCGCATTCTCTGTGGCTTGATCAAAGGGCCTAAAGTGGTCTGAGAATCCCTCACCAGTTGCTGGGGGGGGAGATCAAATGTACCCAGTATTGGAATTTATCGACTACACAACTGAGATGAATGGATTTTCGGGCAGTTGTGGTTGTAAGTCGGTGAAAGATTGTGGCTTACTTTACAAATTGAACATAAATGGAAGAAGAAACGGGCTTTGGCCTATCTTAGGTGCCATTAGCCCATAGGTCTCAGCTCTGAATCATAGAATCCCGACAGTGTGGAAACAGGCCATTTGGCCCAACAAGTCCACACCGACCCTCTGAAGAGTATCCCACCCAGCTCCATTCCCCTACCTGAGATTTACGCCTGACTAATGCACGTTATGTACATGTCCCTGAACACTTTGGACAATTTGGCATGGCCAATTCACCTAATCTACACAATTTTGGATTGTAGGAGGAAACTGGAGCACCCAGAGGAAACCCACACAGACGGGGAGAATGTGCGAATTCCACACAGACAGTCACCCGAGGCTGGAATCAAACCCAGGTGCCTGGTGCTGTGAGGCAGTAGTGCTAACCACTGAGCCACCGTGCCGCCCATAACATCATGGGCGTAATATCAACATTTTTCGACCACCCTTAATTTCCCAGAAGTCATCTGGGAATCAACCACATTGCTATATGGTTTGGAATCATAAGTAAGCCAGAACTCACTCCCAGCTCTGAAACAGTAGGGGAGCCCAAATGAACAGAGAAAGCACTTCAGGGACACCCCCAAGGCATCACTGGGTGAGGTGTGGCATTCCCACACACTAGTGGGAATCACTAGTCCAAGACTTTCCCAAAGAGGAGGAGGACCATCTGGGAAGGCATCAAGCATCTTGAGACCTGCCACTGGGGAACAGCAGAAGCCAAGCGGAAGCAGCGAAAGAACCATGTTGCCATGCCAACGCCTCATCCACCCCTTCCCACGACCACCTTCTGCCCCGTGTATAACAGAGCCTGCAGCAGCTGCATCGGTCTGTAGAGCCACCTACAGACTCACCTGGAGATGGGAAGAGAGTCATCCCTGTCTGTGAGGGACCACCCATAATGATTTGATGATGAGGCCAGGCCAGGAAAGGACAGTATATTTCCTTCCTAAGGGACATTTATGAACAAGGTGAGCTTTTAACAAATGACAATGCTGAAATGGTCACCATTAGGCGAGCTTTTCAAATCCAAGTTTTTGTCAAGTTTAAACGTTGTGATGTGCCCCGAGTGAAATTTTTACCCATGTCCCCAGACCATTAATCTTGGGTAATGGATTACTCTTCCCAGTGACAGTACCAGTGACACCCGCTAAAAGGAGCCCTCTTTGCATCTCTCCCAAATGTTTTACCTTCAACTGAAGCCAAACCTTTAAGAGGGCATGACACTAACAAACATTGAGGAAGGGTGACTGGATGCGAAATATTAACTCTGCGTTCTCTGTTCAGCATTCCTCCAGCAACTTCTGTTTTTTGTTTCAGATTTCCAGCATCCATGTTTCTTTGTTTTAGTCCAGTTTAAGTAATGATGTGCTGAGCCACTTGAATATTTCTTGCAAGGAATGCAGACATGGAGCACACAGTCAGAAAGACCAATGGTACGTCAGCCATTTTTGCAAGGAGCTTGTCCAACACAAACAAGCAAAGTTTGTGCACAAGCTTTGGTGGGATTACATCTAAGTTTTTGTCTCTGTATTTCAAGAAGAATTTATTTGTATTGGAGGTATGCAACAGGTCACTGGATTGGATCCTGTGAAGAGAGGGTGGCACAATGCTGAGTCATTTGGACCTGTTCCGTCTGGAGTTTCCAAGAATGCGAGGTGATCTCAATAAAACAGTCAAAACCCTGAGGGGACGTGACAGGATAGACACTGAAAGGTTGTTCCCCTCTGGCTGGAGAATCTAGTCATCTCAGGATAAGGGGCCAATTGATGAGGATTGACATGAGGAGAAATGACTTCACTCAAAAGATTGTGTATCTTTGGAATTCTCTACATCTGAGGCCTGTGGTTCCTCCTTTTGGGAATATCATCGAGGTTGAGTTCGGCCCTTATTGTGAGGGGCTCAAGGATGCAGACAGGGACCTGGAGTTAAACACAGAAACTAGGAGCATGCATAAGCCAATCAGCTCTTTGAACCTGTTCCCCAACTCAATACGATCATGGCTGATCCTCTACCTCAATGTCATATTCCCGTTTGCTCCCCATAACCTTTAATATTGAAGAATGTGTCTCTTTCTTGAATATACTCAGTGGTTAGGCCCTAGCAGCCTTCTGTGGTAGAGAATTCCAGAGGATCACTATCCACTGAGTGAAGAAATGTTTCCTCATCGCCATCCTCAATTTCTGCTCACCCAGTTGCTGAGACGGCATTCCCAACCCCTCAAACAGAGGAGATGGTATGCACAGCAATGAGCCTGTCTGGCCCTGTTAGAATCTGGTATTTCAAATAGATCTCTTCACATTCCTCTAAACTCGAGTGATTGCAGGGCCAGTTGAAGCAATCTCTCCACATAGCGCAAAGAGAGCACTACCTTGCACTACCTTTCTGATAATTTAAGGCATGGCCAGTTTAAATTGTCTCTTGTGGGACACTGATGACCAGTAGCACATCTTGGGCACCTTGGGTACCAACCGGAAGAGTACCATCAATCCTATTCCACAATGCAATTCAATCACGATCCACCTGTATCTTTAATAACACCTAGCTGAATCCATTGTCTATCCCCGAACACAATTGTACAGTTAGAATCCACCCATCTCAGTTTTGAAGTGATCTCACAGCCACAGCACAAAGTTCAGGGAAGAGAGAATTTCCAAAGGGCTGTTTGGAATGCAGGATTGGCAACGACCGAGGAGATATCTCTCCATGCAAATGATAAATCAAACCCCCATTGTCTGACAGATTACTGACTCAGTGAGAACAAATTGTAGATGTATAAATGATTGCACTGTTTGCTCATTTACCCTTAGCGTCCAGACCTTGGTAAACTTGCCACCTGTTCATTTAATGGGACCGTGAGTGTCATGGAGAAAGCAATGCCCTCCAGTTTTAGAGGAAGCCTGGTTAGCCCTTACCTCTGCCTTGGTCCACATGAGCTACTCAGTAAAGCACAATCCACCTACGAACTGCTCCCACTGGAAGAAGGAGGCCAAAGCAAACACAGAGACAGCTGGAGAAACTCAGCAGGTCAGGCAGCATCTGTGGAGACAGAAACAGAGTTAACGTGTCCGGTCCGGTAGGTGTCTTCTTCAAAGCTAGATTAGGACTTGGCCATTCAGCCCCTCAAGCCTGATCCACCATTCCAGATCTTGTCTGACCATTCCAGTTCAATGCTAACCACACATCATGAATATCACTAGTCTCCAGAATCTATTGATTTGAACATGCTCAGTGATTAAGTGTCTATAGGCCTCCAAGGCAGAGAATTCCAAAGACTTTGTAATCCTCTGAGTGAGGAAATTCCTCCTTATCTCAGTCATAAACGGAGGCTTGCCCTCTATTCTGAGGGTCTGTCTAACAGGCTGTTCGGTAACCTTGCCGACAGTAGTGAGGGCAATGACTTTACAGGCACCCCAGACAGCTCTTCCCCCCATGGACCTCGGCCCTCATATCTCTGATGAGCTTTTAAAAGAAAAATAATTGATTTTCTTTCTGATAAGAACTTGATTTCTGCTTTGCATGTACAACAATAAATGGAATCACTGATGGCCCATTCTATCCTGGAGACAAACAGATGGATGGCTTTTTAAAGGATGTGATGGTTTTGAGACATGTTCACATGTTTGCCACTAGATGGGAGTGTTGTATTAATGCAGAAGGCTGTCTCAAGGGAAGACAGAATTGGATCGACATTACTGCGATCGTGGCAGATTTACTCCTGTCAGATATTTGAGAGATTAATGCACAACAAAATGCATTCAGAACACAAGCAAGGCTGAGGCTTCAAGTGCCTGATGCAAACATTTGGCTGGGTCTCAGAGGGAGGGGTCTCTTGAAATTGGGGCAGCTCAAAGCCACCGTGCATTGAGTGTAACGAGCAGAATTGGAACAGGTTATTATGGGAGTTATTGTTAAATCGGGTGAAAGTACTCTGTCAAAGAAAAAGAAAGATCCTCTTAGTTTAAAGTTTGGAGTGTCTGTGATTAATTTCATTTGCTTTCAACTTCTGTCAGAAACTGCCAAACTAAACATTGGAATGTGCGGTAGCTGAAATCTTCCAATGGGTGCAGACACGAACAGACCATACTTGGTGACGCCAATTAATTATCCTGGGGTCTCGATTCTGTTGATTGTAGACAATGAGAAAAAAAGGATAATTTGCTTTTGGAAAAATTAAACAGGGAGCTTGTGAACTTTAAAAGCTAGACTCGAGGTCTCTATAAATCTGGGATCTGTGAATTTCTACTTGCATCGCTTTTTAAAATAATTTCAATACGGAGTTTTCCGTGGCACCTTTTTGAATTTACACTACTGAGGTCACGTATTTGCAAACCCAAAACTAGACCCAAAACCTCACCTTCACCCTGACCTTAGACCTAAACCTAACTATAGCCTTAACCCTAGCCCGAACCCAAGCTCAAACCCTAACTCTGATGCTAACTCTATCCTGAGCCCTAACCCTAAATCTAACCCTAAACCTAATCCAAGCCCTCACCCTAACCCGAACCTTAGCCCTCACCCTAACCTTGACCCTAACATTAGCCAGAGCCCTAGCCCTAAATCTAATCATTGCCTTCACCCTACCCCTAACCCTCAACCTAACCTTAGCCCTAACCCTAACCTTAGCCCTCACTCTAGCCCTAACCCTAACTCTAACCCTAGCCCAGGTCCAAACCCTAACCTTAGCCCTAACCCTAGCCCTAACCTTAACCCTCACCCTAGCCCTAGCTCTAGCCCTAACCCTAACCTTAGCCCTCACTCTAGTCCAAACCCTAACCCTAACCCGCGTCCAAACCCTAACCTTAGCCCTCACCCTAGCTCTAACCCTAACCCTAACCCTAATTCTAACCCTAACCCGAGCCCCAAGCCTGAGCCCTAACCCTAGACCTAACCCTACACCTAGGCCAAACCTCAGCCCTAATCCTCATTTTAGCCCCTAATCCTAATCCTAAATCCTAACCTTAATTCTCCATCAATATTTGCCTAGCCTGCCATCTCTACAATGCATGTTTCCTTGAATGGCAATGCTACACTTTCAGTAAAGTGCCAACTTCTGTGGCATTACAATTAAAACACACATCCAGGGTGTCTGTGATTCTCCCTGACACCTCACTGCTCAATGTGTTCACATATACAGTAACTAACATCTGGTAGTTTAACTAAGCAATCGAAAGTGCTAGATTCAGATTTTAGCTTGGATAGGACTTGTGATGTAGTGGTATTGTCTTTCCTTCTTATGCTAAATAGACTCAGGTTTAAGTCTGACCTGCGCTGGAGGTGTATCACAGCATGTCCAAATAGGTTAAACAAATGACTGAAAACAACAAATGCTGGTGATCACAGCGGCTCAGACAGCATCCGTGGAGAGAGAGCAAGCGAACATTTCAAATCTAGATGAATGTTCTTCAGAGCTGACATTCAGCTGATGGAGAGTCACCTAGACTAGAAGCGTTAGCTTACTCTCTCCCCATGGATGGTATCTAACCGATTGTCATCTCCAGCATTTATTGTTTTCAATACAGATTCCAGTATCTGCAGTAATTTGCTCCGATATAAAGTGACTATTGTCTGCATTGAGATAGTGGAAGCTTGTTGTGACTGAGAGGACTTTAACATTTAAAAGTTTCTCACATCTTTAAGCATTTCAGGTTAATTCCTTTCCATGTGTGTAACGTGAAGGTCTCCAGTTTTAAGAACGTCACCGATGATGAGGCAAGTGGGTGGGTTAAAAATGAAGTCACCTTACATTCTCTTTGAGCAACCGCGCTCGTTAGAACAGTAAAACCTCTAGCACTGATGGGACAATAGTACTGGAACAGTGATGGTATGACAGTGACAGCCCAACAAAAGTACATCCTGGATACCAGGACTTACCATGGTTCTGAAAGGTGGTTTTATCGACGTGAATCTGGTAGTTGTAGAGCTCAAACACAAATGGTGGATCCCAATTACATACCCAAGGACGTGGAAGAAACTAATGCTTCCAATGCAGAACATTTAATGGCTGTTGTATGTTGATAAAAAGCTCACCATTAAAACAACATACTCACTCTTTTTTGATACTGGTATTTCTTTAAAAGGTCCAGTATCCTGGGCAGTTTGCACTTTCATGGAATTGCTAATGTGCAATGAGTGATTCAGGTTCAGATGCTCACTGCCTTGCATTAAAGTGGTCCAGAAATATTCAATGAATCAACAGGGTGGTTAATAATCAGCCTCTGCCAATTACTTACTGTTCAACCCCGTTAAGAAGCTCATTCATCTCTCAGCTCACCTTTGCCATGTCAAGTTACTCTGTGGAAGAGTAACTTGACATTTTGACTCATAGCCAGTCAAGACCTTTCCTTTCATGTAAGATCCAATGTTGTGACTTTAAGTGACAGGCAGACCATGCCAACAAAAGGTTACTTTGAGCCTTATTTAGAGCTGATGTGTCTACCATGCTTCTCATCTCACAGCCAAGAGAACTCTTACATCTTTGCTGTTTATGTACTTCGGCGGCTTCGCAATTTGAAATGTCTCTGTAATTCCCTTCTCTGTATGTAGTAAACCTACTGTTGTCTCTTTCCTAATGAACAAACATTAGGGCAGGGGACACAATTTCATCCTCCATCCCATTTGCCCAGTTCCTCTGTCTCCTTCACTTCTGTTCTGACAATGCCATCTTCTGCAAGGGGACCTCAGAAATGTCCAGCCTTTTCCTCAACCAAGTTTTCCCTGCTACCATATTCGACAGGTCCCTCAGCCATGTCCAACCCATCTCCCATGTTTCTGCTGTTACTCCTTCTCTTACCTTCAACAACACCAATCGTATCCCCCCTTGCCCTCACTTACCGCCCCACCATCACTCATATCCAAAGGCTCATCAGTCGCTGTTTTGGTTACCTCCCATGGGATGCCACCACCAGATACCTTTTCCCCTACCCTCCCTTGACAGCCTCCTACAGGGACCGTTCTCTCTGGGAACTTTGGTCCACTCCACCTCCACCACTCCCAACGCCTCCCCAGATCCCCACAGCACCGTCAAATGCAATTGCAGGTAGCACCTCTCCGATTACTCCCTCCCTCCTCACTATCCAAAACCCCATTCACAGCTTCTAGATGAAGCAGCGAGTTACCTGCACTCCATTCAATCTGTTGTAGTTGCCTCTCACAATGTGGCCTATCCTACAATTTGAAAGGATGGCACTTCATTTCCGCTTGGGAACCCTGCAGCCTTCAGGACTCAAAATTGAGTTCAAAACTTTTAGAACCCGAACACCTTCTTCAAACAGCCTTTACCCACTACGGCAACTGACTCTGTGCTATCTGGGTAAAAACAATGACTGCAGATGCTGGAAACCAGATTCTGGATTAGTGGTGCTGGAAGAGCACAGCAGTTCAGGCAGCATCCAAGTAGCTTCGAAATCGACGTTTCGGGCAAAAGCCCTTCATCAGGAATAAAGGCAGTGAGCCTGAAGCGTGGAGAGATAAGCTAGAGGAGAGTGGGGATGGGGAGAAAGTAGCATAGAGTACAATGGGTAAGTGGGGGAGGGGATGAAAGTGATAGGTCAAGGAGGAGAGGGTGGAGTGGATAGGTGGAAAAGAAGATAGGCAGGTAGGACAAGTCCGGACAAGTCAAAGGGACAGTTACTGAGCTGGAAGTTTAGAACTAGGGTGAGGTGGGGGAAGGGGAAATGAGGAAACTGTTGAAGTCCACATTGATGCTTTGGGGTTGAAGTGTTCCGAGGCGGAAGATGAGGCGTTCTTCCTCCAGGTGTCTGGTGGTGAGGGAGCGGCGGTGAAGGAGGCCCAGGACCTCCATGTCCTCGGCAGAGTGGGAGGGGGAGTTGAAATGTTGGGCCACGGGGCGGTGTGGTTGATTGGTGCGGGTGTCCCGGAGATGTTCCCTAAAGCGCTCTGCTAGGAGGCGCCCAGTCTCCCCAATGTAGAGGAGACCGCATCAGGAGCAACGGATACAATAAATGTGGAGTCCATGTATCGGGCAAGTGTGAATAAAAGGTGACCCAGTGGCAGGATGCTGACCTCCATGGATTTATTTCAGTCTTGTTAGGGCGGCACAGCGGCTCAGTGGTTAGCACTCCTGCCTCACAGCGCCAGGGACTCGGGTTAGATTTCATTCTGGGGTAACGGTCTGTGTGGAGTTTGCACATTCTCCCCGTGTCTGTGTGGGTTTCCTTCAGGTGCTCCGGTTTCCTCTCACAGTCCAAAGAGGTGCAGGTCAGGTAAACTGGCCATGCTAAATTGCCCATAGTGCTCAGGGATGTGTAGGTTGGGTGCACTAGTCACGGGAAATGTAGTAGGGGAGTGAATCTGGATGGATTACTCTTCAGAGGGTCGGTGTGGATTTGTTGAACCAAAGGGCCTGTTTCCACACTGTCGGGACTGTATGATTCCATGAAATAACTAGCAGTGGCTTTAACTGCACCTCAGCTGAAGGGCAGCGTGGAGAAGGCACAGTGTTCGTGGTGACTTCAGCTTGGAATTAAATCCACAACATCGGCGTCACACTCCATTACAAATCAGCTCTCCAGCCAGCTGAGCTACCTACACCATGAGGCAAGAATTGCTGGAGCACAGGGTAGCTCTGAGAGGTTATGACGACATCATGGCAACATTACTTAGCGAGCAATCCAAAGGCCCATGCAAATGGTCAGGAATGTGGTTTGGGTCCTACTGCCACAGGGAGGGAAATCTGAATTCAACCACTGAATCCAGAATTCAAACCTGGACAAAGCAATCATTTATTGTCATTACAAACCTATTTGCTGCACTGATTACTCATAAGGAAGAAAATCTGCCATTCTCACCTGGTCTGGCCTACATTCGACTCCAGGCCCACAATTAGGTGGCTAGCTCTCACTGTCCTCTAAACTGATAAAGCCATGATGAAGGGCTAATGCTCAAAACGCGACTCCCCTGCTCCTCAGATGCTGCCTGACCTGCTGTGCTTTTCCAGCGCCACAACTCTACGCTCTAAAGAGGCCTAGCCAGGCCACCCCTCGCCCCCACCCCCCTCTTATGCCAGAAGCATAACAAAAACATTAAAAATGGCTTACAAAAATTCATAAGGACACAAACGGTTGCTGTAAAAGAATATCAAAGATGTGGAGATGAAGTGATAGCATCTTGTGTAAGATAAATAGAATAATTATTGCTAAGAAGATGGGCCGACAAATCTGGAGTATATCCACGTAAGCAATCAAAGAATTGAGTTTAGACTGAGGGGGATAAGGGAAGTGGTCTGAGGGCTAACCTTTACAATTGGATGTAGGATGACATGACCCAGTGCAGTGCTTCTTACTAATACCAAGCTGAAGAGCTGCTTGAAGTCTCAGGCAGATCACAGATGAAGCTTGGAGTGGACCTCTTCACACTCATAAAAACAAATTACTTTAGGCATTGCAGGTTACTATTCTAACTATTGCAGGGTTCCTAATATGATTACAAAATGCATGAGAGCACATTTCAATTATGTAGCATTCCAGAAGGAATAATAAGCAACAAAGGTTTCAATTCAAGCACTTTGTTAGGAAATCCAACATCACGCATCAGCTCCACACCATCCCCAGTGAAAAGGAACGAATGCATGGCAGTGAAACTTCCCAAAGGGACCATAAAAATGGATGTAAGTTTGCTGAGAAATTGGTGGACTGTGTTCTTTGGGTACCTTTTGATTTTGAATACACTGTAGAGGTGATTTTCCTCATTTGTGCTGCAGTTTGTGGTGGCTCAGCAACAAACCCAAGCAAGTAGACTAAACACGTCCAGAAACCCTAGCCACTCTCCCCTACATCAAAGACATCTCGGAAATATCTGCCATACTACTCAGACCTCTTGGCATCATGGTAGCCCATCAAATCCACCAACACACTAAAACAGCAGCTAATGAACTTGAAAGACCCCATACAGTCAACAAGCAAAACTAATGTCATTTACAAAATACCTTTCAAGAACTGTAACAAACACAGCATTGGACGAACAGGCAGAAAACTAGCCACCACAATACATGAGCATCAACTAGCCACAAAAAGACATGACCCACTCTCACTCGTATCCTTATATACAGATGAGGAAGGACACCACTTCGACTGGGACAACACATCCATCCTAGGACAAGCCAAACAGAGACATGTGCGAGAATTCCTAGAAGTATGGTTTTCCAATCAGAACTCTATGAACAAAACACATCGAGTTAGATCCCATTTACCACCCTCTGAAAAAAAACAGGAAATGACATCACCACAGGAACTTCATCACCATAGGAAATGACATCACCGACCCAAGGAAACTTAAACACATAAATAGGAAGCATGTCACTAACATCAGTGCTTCACTGGAGGCTCACTAATGATGATACCTAGTATGGTGTTTAAACGTCTAAAAATGAACCTTCCAGCTCAGCTAGCAAACTTACATTCAGAACCTCGGCCTGAGATACAAATCCTCTCAAAACTCAGATCATAAAGATATTAAACAAATTCAACACAGGTTTGTATAATGCAATACTTGAATGGAAAAGCCATACCTACTGAAGGCATGGCAAGTTGTCCGATTCAAAGATTAATGTACTCAAACTACACTTTTAGTTGCAAAACAGCAACGACTAAAGCCAGAAGTAGTAAAAGGCATGATTGGTAAAATCAAGGGGAATTGACAGAAGACCAGATTTCAGTTTGATAAAATTGCCCAATGGCTAGAGCTGAGCATTGGCAAACCAGTCAGAAAATAAACATTCACCATGCTCAGCAAACATCAGCCCATGTGGCTACTTGTGGTGTAGCTGAGCTGATGTCAACCAAAAACACCTACATAAAGGTGAGAGACTGCTCCTTCACTGCAGGCACCTGAACAGGACGTTGTGATGTCACCTCCTGCATAGAGCTCAGGGTGAACATCAATCCCAGAGATCCACTGCTCTCCTGCAAGACAGATGGATCATCAAAAACTCACCACGGCAACAGTGTTTGCTGCTAGAACAACATTCCCTGGAGAAGAATCAGCTGAGAAACAAGCAGATAAGAGAGGAACAACCAACAGTAAGATCAGGAGACCGTCATTACTTCATCGCTATTTATACAATTCCTGTACAGATACTGACAAAAGTAGAACTGACACGAATTAAAATGCTTTAGTTAATGAATAATGATTTTACTTGCAACCATAAACATCAGATAACTTGCAATAAGTGCAAGTGCAAATGATGGTGCAAGCAATCGATTTTTTTACAGGAAAGGATTTTGGAGAACTACAATTGCACCCTCTCTGTTTTGGCTCACTTCCTGTGCTCATGTGACCTCTACCTGTGCTGTAAGTGTGTTTGTGAGCAATGTATGGGAGCCAGTAAACATGCATTACTTGTAGCAGAGAGCAGACAAACTCTCAGTGGAAGCCAGGATTGAAGTGCTTTTGATCATGTAGCAATTCAACAGAATTGCAGTGATGCAGCAGTGTGGATGCATCAGGACTGAGGGCTGACCCCCTGGCCTTCTAATTCAAAGCGAAAGCGAACCACACAAGATCTGAATTAATTTGAAAAACAGAACAAAACCCAATTCCTTTCTAATCTTTTAACCAATGAAAGAATAGGGGTTCAGCATGTTTCATATGATTGTCTGACAACAGTCTGTTTGGCATGGTGGAGTAGGACAATAGCAATACACATCAAACTGGAATTACAAGATAGAACAGGTCTGATGAACAACTCGGTTGCAACTGAGCGAGTAATGTTTCACAAATCTCACAGGTTAAACCCTTCTCATGCAAGTCATTGAAAGTTAAACAAAACTAGAAAATGGTGTGGCAAGGCTATATAGGATCATTTGGACTGTATGAAGGCATTGATGAGCCCACAGTTAGCTCTGGAGTCTATTAAAAAAGGACAAAATAAAAATTGTCAACTTTGTAGATTCACCAAGATTTTATCAGAGATGGAAAACCCTAACTATGAGAACAAACTTGAGAATGTCTAAAAGACACAGATAAGGTCAAGAAAAATCACTATTGAGTTTTTAGGACATGATATGAAGGACTTACGATCTGATTTGTTAAGTGTGAGTTACCTAAGGAAACCAGAAGACTTGTGACTTTTAGGTCCCAGAGCTTTATACCTTCCATTTATAAAGGTATGCATTATTTCTCCATGTTCCTCAAGCGTGAGACACTCATCTTCATTGCCTTCTGTGGGAATAAGCAGAAAATAATGTTCCTGTGTTTGTCGAATTACATCTGACAGTCTTTGCCGCATGCTACACCAACTATTCACCAGTAAAATCCGAAAGAACTGTGGATGCTGGAAATCAAAAACAAAAGCAGAAATTGCTGGAAAAGCTCAGCAGGTCTGGCAGTGTCTGTGGAGAGAAATCAGAGTTAACGTTTCAGGTTGGGTGACCCTTCCTTCCTAAGTTGTTTGATTTGCAATCTTTCATTTTGATTGCACATCTGCTTTTTTCTCACTTTGTGGAGAATGTATCCAATCAGGGATCCAGGTTCGATTCCACCTTTGGGTGACTGCTCACATGGAGTTTGTGCATTCTCCCCTATGTGGGTTTCCTCCCAAAGATGTGCAGCTTATGTGGATTGACCATGCAAAATTGCCCCATGATATGCAGGCTAGGATAGAGGGGTGGGTCTGGGTGGGATGCTCTTTGGTCGGTTGATAGGGCTGAATGGCCTGCTTCCATGCTGTAGGGATTCTATGAGGGTGGGAATTTATCAGGGGTAGGCAAGATGTAGAGTTATCTGATTAACCATGATATTATTGAACAGTGGAGCAGGTCTGAGGGACTGAATGGTCTGTTCCTGCTCCTAATTCAAATGTTCACATTTTCGAAGCCCAGCATTCTACTATTTTGGTCTAACGATGTAGCCTATGTTAGTGATCCTACTGTAAACAAAAAACCAGATTCTTTCCATTCCTATCTGCCAGCCTAGCCAGTTCCCCTGGTACAGCCTTTATCCCAGTTCTTTCAAACCAAGGGATGCAGAATTCAAAGGAGATGACCACAAGCTGGTTATCCAGATCTGGCTGGACCACTTTACCCACAACCAGATCCTACATTCATCTGCTAAATTAGCTTACTATTCCAGGATCATTCCTGTCATCAAATATCATCATTAGCTCCTGTGCTTTATTGCCAATGGAAAGCATTCAGCGGTCTGTTTGTGTTAGCGATGTAGTTTTCATCTTCCATGGTCAGAACCATTCACATACAACAGAAGGAGGCACAGGACCTTGCACATCATCGGTTTTGTTAATTCTTCCTTGTTATCCTGGTAAAACATGGAGTCATGCAGCACGGAAACAGATCCTTTGGTCCAACTCATCCACATTGACCAGACGTCTCAAACTGACCCAGTCCTATTTGCCAACATTCGACCCATTTCCCTCTAAATCCTTCCTATACACATCTAGATGCCTCATAAAATCTCTAATTGTAGCAGACTCTACCACTTCTGTGGCAACTCATTACATACACAGATCATCCTCTGCGTGAAAAAATTATCCCTCAAGTCCTTCTTAAATCTTTCCCCTCTCACTTTAAGCCTATGGCCTCTAGTTTTGGACTCCCCCACCCTAGGAAAACGACCTAATCTATTCATCTTATCCTTGCTCTTCATGATTTTATAAACCTCTATAAGGTCACCCCTCAGCCTCTGAAGCTCCAGAGAAAACAGCCCCAGCCTATTCAGCCTCTCCCTATAGCTCAAATCCTCCAAACCTGGCAAATGTTAGATTGAAGGCGAGAAGGAATTTCTGTCCCTCAAAGGATTGTGAAAATTTGGAATTCTGTAGTACAGAGAGCTGTGGGTGTTCAGCTGTTGAGAATTTTTAAAATAGACATCAATCGATTTTTGGGAATGAAGGGCTCTGAAGATTGCAAGAGGTGGAGTTTAGCTCAACAAATCAAAAATGTGGAGGAATCCTTTCTCCTGGAGGGTAGTGAATCTGTGGAATTCTTCATGCAGGGAACTGAATGAATATTCAGGGTCAAGATGGACAGCATTTTGATCAGTAAGGGAGTCAAGGGTAATGGGGAAAAGGCAGGAAAATGGAGTTGATGATCATCAGATCAGCTATGATCTCATTGAATGGCGGAATGAACGCAATGGACTGAATGGCCTACTATGGGTTACAGTCTGACTTCGTTCATGGCAGAGCAAGTTCGATGGGCAGAATGGCCCACTCCAGTTCCAATTGCCTAAGTTCTAAAGGTGGAATAGATGGCATTTTGGCCCTGGAAATTGTAACCTTAACCAGGAAATCAATTTCGAAGAGGCAATGAGAAGGAATGGAAATATATTGTAAAGTTTAAAGAGGACAATTCCTGTATGAAAAGCCGCAGATTGTCAGAAAAAAATCAGACCAATGAGTGTGAGCAGAATGATGTTTGGGTTGAAATTAAATATGGTATTGCAGAAAGAGAACATTCAAAATGAATAAAGTAAAATGAAGAGTGGTGTAGTTCAAAACATCAAAGTTTGTCGTAAACTTATTAACTGAAGATGAATCAGTCAATTCATAAAGAGCAGAACTGCTTCTTTGGTATTTCCATGAGTCTTTGTGTCCTTACTAATGCCATTATATATAATTCAGGCCCATTCTACATTAAAACAGAATGTGAAATGTCAGTTCAAATATTGCCTCGTAACTTACAACAACACATAAAATACCTTTCCAAAATAACGGTTCTGTTCATTGCTGTTTTAGCGACTTCATTCTCTCTGGTGCTGGACATATGCTCTGAGTTTGTGTGACTCTTCTTGTAACAATGCATGTGATAAGTTCCATGGAGTGTTTTTAATTGCAAATAACTAACCAATCTGAGAGTATTCTATTAAAGGGAATCAGCACCGTGTGAGGAAATGGCTGTTTCCCAGTCACAATCCCACTGACTTCTACTCCTGGCAGATTCTTTAATGGGCGAAAGTGAGGACTGCAGATGCTGGAAATCAGAGTCAAGAGAGTGGCGCTGGAAAAGCACAGCAGGTCAGGCAGAATCCGAAGAGCAGGAGAGTCGATGTTTCGGGCAAAAGCCCTTCATCAGGAATTATCATCCTAATATAGGGCTTTTCCGAAATGTCGAGATTATTTAATGGCCCAGGTGGTAAACTCATCAGGACCTTTTTTAAAATATGTATATATAAAAAGCAAAGACTTAAAATGTGCAAAAACATCTTTGGCTGGTCATATCATCATGAGTGACAACCCTGTGGGAATATCAGGAGGACTGAAGCCATTGTTTTTAATCCTTGCTCCAGACTCCTTCCCCCAGCAACCACTCCCTGACACTGGCCTGCAATTAAGCCTAGCTATTTACTATTATAAAAACCATGAACTGCACACGCTGTAAATCAAAAACTAAAACAGAAATTGCTGGAAAAGCTCAGCAGGTCGGTGGAGAGAAATCAGAGTTAACCTTTTGGGTCAAGTGACCCTTCCTCAGGACTCAATTATGTTGTCCTGAGATGAGAATCCAAACTACTTCTGAACCTATTTGCACTCTGCATCATCACTAAAGAGATCCTTATTCCAGCTCATTTACTGCTGAAACCATTGTTTATTGAAGTCTTAGCTTGAGCTTCAAATGCTACACTCCATAACCGAAATCTTCCTGCACATTTCTGAACTCAGAGCCAGTCTCATTCCTTTATTACCTGTTTGTACATGTTGATTCCTTGCTAAGCATTGTCTGGAGTCTAAGATGTGATTCTCCGTGGCCTTGCCCTGTCTAACTGTAGTCTCTTCCAACCATGTGAAATGCTCCTTTAATCCTGGCTACTCAAGACCATATGATTATAAATGTTCTTACTGAAAACAAAAAATGCTGGAGATCACAGCAGTTCAGGCAGCATCCATGGAGAGACAGCACATTAATGTTTTGAGTCCAGACTCAAAACGTTAGCTTGTTCTCTCTCTGTGGATGTCGCCTGACCCACTGTTATCTTCAGCATTTTTTGTTTCCAGTACAGATTCCAGCATCTGCTGTAATTAGCTCCTCTAAATGTTCCTACATTGGTAGCTGTTCTTTCAGTTGCCTAGGCTCCGGGTTTTAGAATTCCCTCCCTACACTTCTCTGTCTCTCTACCTCACTTTCCTCTTTTAAGACACACTTTTGTACCCACCTCTCTGACAAGGGTTTTGGCCAATATCATCTCATGTTGCCCATGCCATGCTTGGTGTTGTAGTACTCCTGTGAAGCATTTTGGGACTTTACATTAAAGCTATAAACTTAACTTGTGTTATGGACCAGACCAAACCCCCTCAAAATAAGGCTGCCTGGACCCTAGATTTTTAACACTTTAATGGTAAATGTAAAATATTGCATTCTGGATGCTACTCAGTTAGTCAAACTATCAGATTTAAAGCACTTTATTCTTAGTTAGAATATGGCAAAACAAAGAAGGAATTGGAATGCTTATTGTAAAACTTAACAGAATAATAAATACAGTAACTATTCATAATTAACTGTTCCAATGCAGTAACATGCCATAATCACACCCCTTAGCAAAAAGGCACATTCAGAAAACAGATTGTCTCACATGCAATTTCAACAGCTCAGGAGGAGAACCTCCACCTTTTGGCTGTAACCAAGAAGGAAGAAATAGCTTCCATCTCTTCAAGACCCCACCCAGTAGCTGCTCAAAGCTAAACCTAAAATCCTGGTTCTGTGGGAGCTGGACCACACCCATTCAGGCTGCTTCTATTGTTCCAGTATTTAAAAAAATTGAGTTGAGCAATTGTCCCACCAGGCAGATGCAGCGTGTATTCGCGAAAGACGGGTCATGTTTAACTAAGTTACTGGAATTCTATGAGCGTGGTGGACAACAGGAAACTGGTGGATGTGGTTGTATCTGGATTACCAGAAGGCAGTCAACAAGGTGCCACACAAAAGGCTTCTGCATAAGATAAAGGTGCAAGGGGTTATAAGTTATGTGTTAGCACCGTTAGAGGACTGGTTAACTAACATGAAGCAAAGTGTGGGAAGAAATGAGTGCTTTTTGGTTGGCAATCAGTGGCTAGTGGTGTGCCTCAGGGATCAGTATTGGAACCGCAATTGTTTACAATTTATATCAATGATTTAGCGTTGGGGACTAAATGTAATGTGTCAAAGTTTGCAAAAGATGCTAAGATGGATGGTAAAGTAAAGTGTGAGAGGACTCTGTGAGCTTGCAGAGGGATATAAATAGGCTAAGTGAGTGGACAAGGGTCTGGCAAATGGAGTACAATGGTGGTAACTATGAGGTCACCTGTTTTGATAGGAATATCAACAAAATGGACTATTATTTAAATGGTGACTGATTGCAGCATGCTGTTGTGCAGAGACAGCTGGGTGTCCTTTGTATATGAATTGCAAAAAGTTGGTTTACAACTACAGAAGATATTTAAGATATTTAAGAAGGCTTTTATTGCTAGACGGTTGTAGTTTAAAAAGAGAGAGGTTATGTTGCAGCTGTACATGGTGCTGGTGAGGCACCTGGAGTACTGTGTGCAGTTTTGGTTTCCTTACTTGAGAAAGGATGTAGTGGTACTGGAGGGGATGCACAGGAGGTTCACTAGGTTGATTCTGGAGTTGAAGGGGTTGGATTATTAAGAGAGGTTGAGTAGACTGGGATTATACTTCTTAGCATTTAGAAGAATCGGGGTGGTGACCTTATAGAAACATATAAAATTATGAAAGGAATAGATCAGATAGAAACAGAAAAGTCATTTCCATTGGTGGGTGAAACTAGAAAGAGGGGGCATAGCCTTAAATAAAGGGAAGCAGATTTAGGACTGAGTTGAGGAGGCACTTCTTCACCCAAAGGGTTGTGAGTCTGTGGAATTCCATGCCCAGAGAAGCAGTGGAGGCTACCTCATTGCATGTTTTTAAAGCAAAGTTAAATAGATTTTTGAATCATAAAGGAATGAAGGGTTATGGTGAGAGGATGGGTAAATGGAGCTGAGTCCATGATAAGATCAGTCATGATCTGATTGAACGACAGAGCAGGCTCAAGGGGCCAGATGGCCCACTCCTGATCCTATTTCTTATGTTCTTATGTTCTCATAAGTTATTCTTGTATGCTAGCCAATATTTATCCCTTGCATGTATCCCTTGGGCAGTATTGTGGCTCAGTGGTTAACACTGCTGCTTCACAATGACAGAGTCCCAACTTCAATCCCTGCCTCGGGCAACTGTGTGGAGTTTGTACATTCTCCTTGTGTCTGCATGGGCTTCCTCCAGGTGCTCCGATTTCCTCCCACAATCCAAAAATGGGCAGATTAGGTGAATGGGTCATGCTAAATTGTCCACAGTGTTCAGGGGTGTTAAGTGCATTAGTCAGGGGTAATATAGGATAGGGGAATGGGTCTGGGAGGGTTAGTCTTCGGAGGGTCTGTGTGGACTTGTTGGGCTGAAGGGCCTGTTTCCACACTGTAGGGATTCTATGAATCAATATCAGAAAATATAGATTATTCAGGTATTTATGCTTTACAGTTTGTGAGAGCTTTCTGTGTACAAGTTGGGTACCGACTTTGCTACTTTGGAATAATGATTGAGCTTCTTTTATTGATTCTTAGTGAGCTTTGAGAAGATTTATTGATTCTACAGTACTTTGGAACAACTTGTGCCAGTGCAAGGTACTATATAAATGTTTAATAGACTATTATCCAGATGTTGAATTTGGCAGCAAAGGATTTCCAGAGATTTACAAGAGTTTATTTGTAAATAAATCACTTACCAACAACATCAGTTCCTACCTGGCCCTGCCTGGACCCAATTGCTCTCCAGAAGCTAACTCCTCATCGGGGGAAGGGTCCAGTTTTTTAAAAATTATATTCAGAGGTGTTGTTACATACAACTGAACTTTTTTTTTACCCATCGCGAAATCACCCGTGATATTTTGTTCATCTGTTAGCCGTCCATAATAAATCACCAGTGTTTTTCAGATGAACCACCTGATGAAGGAGCAGCGCTCTGAAGGCTAGTGTTTCCAGTTAAACCTGTTGGACTATAACCTGGTGGTGTGTGATTTTTAACTTCCAGATGATTGATTTGCATGCAAAGGTCAAAGCAGACGAGCAAAGGTGAGGGAGAAGGATGGAGAAAGGAAGGGGCGAAAGCACATGGAGTTGGAAGAAGAACCCCACTCTCTTTTCTTATTTTCTAAAGAACCCATGAGATCAGTTTCTTGCAGCCGTCTCAAGTTGATCCAGAAAGGGACCTGCATTTCTAACCCTGGCAGCCCTTCCTTCTTGTTAAATTCAAAACGGATGGTATCTGGTTGGAAGTCATGAAATCTTAGTCAAGAGTGTGTTGCTGGAATCCTGATGGAGGGTTCCGGCCTGACATGTCGATTCTCCTGCTCCTTGGACGCTGCCTGACCTGCTGCGTTTTTCCAGCAACACACTCTTGACTCATGAAATCTTAGTCGATTGCAGTCTGCTCCCACCCCCACCCCTACACCCAATATAAAGTCCCAGGCCACCCCTGTGCTTCCACACATCCTCCTGAGAATTGGACCCTTTACAGGGGTGGCACAGTGGTTAGCACTGCTAACTCACAGCATCGGGGACTCGGATTCAATTCCAGCCTTGGGCGACTGTCTGTAATTATGGAGTTTGCATGTTCTCCCTGTGAGTGCATGGGTTTCCTCTGGGCTTTCTGGTTTCCTCCCACAGTCTAAAGATGTGCAGGTTAGGTCGATTGGCCATGCTAGATTGCCCATAGTGTCCAGGGATGTGCAGGTTAGGTGGATTAGCCATAGGAAATGCAGGGTTACAGGGATGGGTCCAGGTGGGATGTTTTTCAGAGGGGTGATGTAGACTCAATGGGGCAGCTGGCTTCCTTCCACATTATAGGAATTCTAAAGTATTTTTTAAGAAAATCATCAGAGGAGCAAAGTAAGACAAATGCATTGTGCAGTAGGGATCATTGGCACAATTTAAATATTCCAAACAGTTCACGGCTCAGTGATTCTGTGCTTTTTGTTTCACACCATTGTTGAGTAGCACAGCACCTTCAAAGTGTTTGCAGAATGTGCTTTCTCTGAAAGTGTTGTATGAAACTGTGAAACAAATTGTCACTGATTTGACTGTACAGCAGGTTGTGCCACACAGCACAAGGCTACCCAGAGGAGTTACTGTCATTCAAGAAAATATTATCAGGAGAAAATCCACCAAGCCTGTACACTCACATTAGAACCCAGGATTTTGACTCTCTGTACTGTGTGGCCCACCAGTGGCAGGTAATCCCTTGAGAGAGGCATAAGAAACACTTAAAGAAAATCAGTTCTGATAAAGTTTCCAAAGATGACCCAAAATAAGCTTCTCGAAGTTATAGTGATCCCGAAGTTTCCCAAACTTCGCTCTTCTAATTGAATAAAGGTAATTACAAAGTAATGAAGGTACCAGGCTAGCTGAAGTAGAGTGGTAAAATAAGTTAAAAGATAGAGACTCAATAGCAGACTTTTTAACAGATCATTAATAACTGTCAGCAAAAACTCAGAGAAAAGGAAAGACTTTCTGATACAAATGCTTCATTGATGGCAGTTAAAGTATCAAACTGAGAGCAACAATGAAGAAATCAGCAGAGCCTCTGGAAGGTACCAACAGATTAATAGCTAAGCAACTCAATTTATCTATGTCAATAGGTTATCCCCTAATGTGTCTGCTCCTAATATGATACAGTACATTATGAAATGTCTTTTGGAAATCATCAGTCTTCACAGTGGAAGACATGAGTAATATCCCAACAATTAAAGGGAGTCAGGGGACTGAGTTGAGTATGGTTGCCATTACAAAAGAGAAAGTGCTAGAAAAGCTAAAAGGTCTTAAAATTGACTAAACTCCTGGCCCCGATGGGCTACATCCTAGAGTTCTGAGGAAGGTGGCTGAGGAAATAGCAGAGGCGTTGGTTGAGATCTTTCAAAAGTCACTGGGGTCAGGGAAAGTCCTGGATGATTGGAAGAATGCAGTTGTAACCCCCCCCGTTCAAGAAAGGATCAAGACAAAAGATGGAAAATTATAGGTCAATTAGCCTAACCTCGGTTGTTGGTAAAATTCTAGAATCCATCATTAAGGATGAGGTTTCTAAATTCTTGGAAGAGCAGGGTCGGATTAGAACAAGTCAACATGGATTTAGTAAGGGGAGGTCGTGCCTGACAAACCTGTTGGAATTCTTTGAAGAGGTGACAAGTAGGTTAAACCAGGGAAACCCAGTGGATGTGGTCTATCTAGACTTCCAAAAGGCCTTTGATAAGGGGCCACACGGGAGGCTGCTGAGTAAGGTGAGAGCCCATGGTGTTTGAGGTGAGCTACTAGTATGGATTGAGGATTGGCTGTCTGACAGAGGCAGAGAGTTGGAATGGCAGCCGGTGACAAGCGGTGTCCCGCAGGGTTCAGTGTTGGGGCCGCAGCTGTTCATGTTATATATTAATGATCTGGATGAAGGGACTGGGGGCAATCCAGCAAAATTTGCCGATGATATGAAGTTAGGTGGACAGGCAGGTAGTACTGAGGAAGTGGGGAGGCTGCAGAAGGATCTAGACAGTTTGGGAGAGTGGTCCAAGAAATGGCTAATGGAATTCAATGTGAGCAAATGCGAGGTCTTGCACTTTGGAAAAAAGAATACAAGCATGGACTACTTTCTAAACGGTGAGAAAATTCATAAAGCCAAAGTACAAAGGGATCTGGGAGTGATAGTCAAGGATTCTCTAAAGGTCAACATGCAGGTTGAGTCCGTGATTAAGAAAGCAAATGCAATGTTGTCATTTATCTCAAGAGGGTTGGAATATAAAAGCACCGTTGTGCTACTGAGATTTTATAAAGCTCTGGTTAGGCCCCATTTGGAGTACTGTGTCCAGTTTTGGTCCCCACACCTCAGGAAGGACTTACTGGCACTGGAACGTGTCCAGCGGAGATTCACACGGATGATCTCTGGAATGGTAGGTCTAACATACGAGGAACGGCTGAGGATCCTGGGATTGTATTCATTGGAGTTTAGTAGATTAAGGGGAGATCTAATAGAAACTTACAAGATAATACATGGCTTGGAAAGGGTGGACGCTAGGAAATTGTTTCCGTTAGGCGAGGAGACTAGGACCTGTGGACACAGCCTTAGAATTAGAGGGGGTAAATTCAGAACAGAAATGCGGAGACATTTCTTCAGCCAGAGAGTGGTGGGCCTGTGGAATTCATTGCCGCAGAGTGCAGTGGAGGCCGGGACGCTAAATGTCTTCAAGGCCGAGATTGATAAATTCTTGATGTCACAAGTAGTTAAGGGCTACAGGGAGAATGCGGGTAAGTGCAGTTGAAATGCCTATCAGCCATAATTGAATGGCAGAGTGGACTCGATGGGCTGAATGGCCTTACTTCCACTCCTATGTCTTATGGAAATCCAAATACACTGTATCTCCAGGTTCTCCTATCTATATCCATCTTGCTTGTTACCTCCTAAGCGATCTCACCCTGGGTCCCATCATCTGACGTTCCCTCTAGTCATTTTCTTTGCTGTTTGGTAGCAGCTCCCGAAATCAGAAGTCACTGCACAGAGCCTCACAGTGACTATGTAGCCATTGAGAGAATGTAGCTCCAATCTTTGAATCTAACATCTTTCCCAGCACCTTTTGCCTGGACAAAAAGCTGGAGCCTCTAATATCACCGAAGACCACAATAGAATGTACAGGGCTTCGGTAAGACCACATCTGGTGTTCCATATGAAGTTTAGGTCTCCTCATTTGAAACAAAATGTATAGTTGAACTAGAAGCTGCTGACAGCAGGTAAAGTTGACCTGTTCCTAGGATGAAGTTTTGAACAGATTGAGCCAATTATAACATAATAATGAGCAGTGATCTTATAAACACATGCAAGGAAGACTGAAGAAAGGGCAGTCATGTTTGACTTTTTCACGTTATTTTGTTATTTTCCATTTTTATACGAAGAAGGGTGTAGTGCCAAACTTATTTCTTTATTTTTCTACTTCTGTAACGAAGATTTTGTACCTACATAGTCAGAGAGTCATGGAAACAGACCTTTCGGTCCAACTCGCCCATGCCAACCAGATACGCGAAATTTATCTAGTCCCATTTGCCAGCATTTAGCCCATATCTCTCTAAACCCTTCCTACTCATCTCTCCATCCAGATGCCTTTTAAATGTTGCAATTGTACCAGCCTCCACCACTTCCTCTGGTAGCTCAATCCATGCATGCACCACCCTCTGTGTGAAAATGTTGACCATCATGTCCCTTTTAAATCTTTCCCCTCTCACCTTAAACTTATGCCCATTAGTTTTGAACTTCCCACCAAGGGAAAAAAAAGACATTGTCTATTTACCCTATCCATACCCCTCATGATTTTATAAATTTCTTTGTGATCACCCCTCAGCCTCCAAAGCTCCAGACAAAATAGCCCCCATTTATTCAACCCCTCCCTGTAGCTCAAACACTCCAAACCTGGCATCATCCTCGTAAATCTTTTCTGAACCCTTTCAACATCCTTCCATTAGCAGGGAGACCAGAATTGCACATAGTATTCCAAACCTCCAATGTCCTATAGAGCCACAACATGGCTTCCCAACTCCAAAAACAATTCACTGACCAATAAAGGCAATCATGGCCAAACGCCTTCTTCACTATCCTATTTATCTGTGACTCCACTTTCAAGGAACAATGAACCTGCACTCTAAGGTCTCTTTGTTCAGCAATTCTCCCCAGGAACTTACCATTAAGTGTATAAGTCCTGCTCTGATTTGCTTTTCCAAAATGCAACACCACATTTATCTAAATTAAACTCCATCTGTCACTCCTTGGCCCTTTGGCCCATCTGATCAAGATCCCATTGTAATCTGAGGTAACCTTCTTCGTTGTCCACTTCACTCCAATTTTGGTGTCATCTGCAAACATATTAACCATAACTCCTATGTTCACATCCAAGTCATTTATGTAAATGACGAAAAACAGTGGACCCAGCACCCAGCTACGAGGGACATAGCTTTAAATTGAGGGGTGATAAATACAAGAAAAATGTCAAAGGTAGTTTCTTTACTCAGAGAATAGTAAGAGCGTGGAACACCCTGCCTGCAGCCGTAGTAGACTCACCAACTTTAAGGGCATTTAAATGGTCATTGGATTATCATATGGATGATAATGGAATAGTGTAGGTTTGATGGGCTTCGGATTGGTTCCACAGGTCATGCAACATCGAGGGCTGAAGGGCTCTATGTTCTATGTTCAATCATTGTGGCACACCATTGGTCGCAGGCCTCCAGTCTGAAAAATAGACATCAACCATCATCCTGCGTCTTCTACCTTCGAGCAAGTTCTGTATCCAAATGGCTTGTTCTTCCTGTATTCCATGTGATCTAACCTTGCTAACCAGTCAACTATGTGGAACCTCATCGAATGCCTTACTGAAGTCCATACAGATCACCACCACTCTGTCCTCATCAATCCTCTTTGTTACTTCTTCAAAAACCTCAATCAAGTACGTGAGACACGATTTCCCATGCACAACACCATGTTGACTATCCCTAATCAGTCCTTACTTTTCCAAATACATGTAAATCTTGGTGCTGTGTGTGGTAACACTGTATACTTTTTGCAATAGTCTTGTACTCTGTACTTGAGTACATGTCGCATTAAAACCTAAACCTAAAATCTAAAGATCTGGAGGGGTCTTGATATGATGGATACCAGGATGATGTTTCTTCTTGAAGCCAAACCACTTAATGTTTTCAAAGAGGAGATTGTTATCATCCTTAGGGCTAAAGGGGTCAAAAGGTATGGGGTGAAGGTCAGAATAATGAACAGTGACCTTATAAACACATTCTAGAAAGGCTTAAGAATGGACAGTAACGTTTGACTTTGTACCTTTACTTTGCTATTTTCTGTTTTTATATGAAGAAGACTGTAGTGCCGAACTTTTTAACTTACTTCTTTATTTTTCTATTTCTGTAATGAAGATTTAGTACCTAAGTAGAGTCATAGAGTTATACAGATGTACTGCACAGAAACAGACCCTTCGGTCCAACACGTTCATGCCGACCCGATATCCCAGCCTAATCCAGTCCCTTTTCCCTAATTTCCCTCTAAACCCTTCCTATTCATATACCCACCCAGATGCCTTTTAAATGTATTTGTACCAGCCTCCACCAGGGGTAGGATGATCAGCCACGATCATAAGGAATGCCAGAGCAGGGTCAGTGGGCAGAATGGTCCATCATCTTGCTATTTGCTAGGTTTATATATTTCTTGAGGTAATATTAAGGTTTAAGGTTAAGACCTTTCTCTTTTAAGAAAGGTATAATGAGAATATTTGAATACATAGAGTCTTTAATTCTCTTCCATGGAAAGAAGTAGAGCTGAGTCATTGAATTTATACAAGGTAAAGACAGATTTTCTTTCTGAGATGAGCAAGCTTTTTGATGGACATGGAAGTCAAGCAGGGTTAGGGAGAGGAGTGCAGACAGGAAAGTGATGCTGAGACCACAATCAGATCTTATTGAATGGTAGAGCAAGCTTGAAGGGTGAACAGGCTACTCCTCATTGCCCAACATGCCAATATCTTCTATGAGTAGCATCATCAGCTTCCTCCCGTCACAAATTGCTTGTTGCGAATTTATTCTCTGTGTGCAATCTCGAAACTTTCTTCCAAAGTTGAGTGGCCATTTTAGGAAAGAAGAACCTCCAGATATCAAGTCTGCATTATCGACTCCCATTCTCCCCCAACACTCCACTACCTCCTACCCCACCCGCATGAGAGCATAAATGCTGCTCCCTCCACACTTCATGTCAGCTCTGATGAAGAGTTATCCAGACTTGAACCAATAGCATGCTCTCTCTCCACGGATGCTGCCTGACCTGCTGTGATTTCCAGCACTTTTTGTTTTCACTACAACCCTAATTTGATGCTTCCTTAGTTGAATTTACTCAGTTCTCCCTAAACACTGGCATATTGTGATGAGTGGTAGTAGTGGTGCATTACCATTCACTCAGGGAGTCTGACTTGCTTGCCCTTTTTACATGCATGTTGTCATCTATGGACATCGATAGTGATGGTAAAGGCTACAATATCTTGTTCCATTACATGTACTGTGCCTGTTTGGCTGTTTTATGAAGGCACTTTCCTTGGCAATTTATTCTGGGGTGCAACTCGAGCCCAGAGCTCCTGGCCAAGAGGCAGGGATGCTACCCATGTCCCACAAGACCTTTTTCTCAATTTTGACTCTGGTGTGGATTTGCATCCAGCCTATTTTTTTTAATCTGATGTGGCAATGCTTATGTTATCTCCCATGTCATAAGAAATGCAATCCAGATGTTGAAGAATCCAGCAAGTATTTACAATATCAAGTTATTACGTATACACTTTACAATCCTCAGACATATAAGTGTCTGGGCTAGTGTTCAGCTGTTGAATTACAACTGAAGAACATGCTTCCAATAAGTGCCATGCTTCAAGTGATCCAAAGTAAGATGGAGTGTGAGACTGTTGTACTTTCAGGAAACAAGCGATGAGTGATATCATGGATGTTTCTCGTAATGGTACACTGTGCAATGTAGAACACAACAAACCAGATTTTTAAATACCTGTCAAAGAGATCTCCATGGATCTTCTAACCACACCCCTATATTTTCCTGGATGTCTCCAGAAAACCGATTATTCTACAACTTGAGGGGAGTTCAGGAGCACTTGTTTTGAATGAGACCTACTGTGTGCACCTCTCAGGCTTTCAGACTGCCCCAAACATCTCCTGTATGGAGTTTGCACATTCTCCCTGTGTCTGCAGAGGTTTCCTCTGGGTGCTCCAGTTTCCTCCCACAATCCAAAGATGTGCAGGTTAGGTCAATTGGCCATGCTAAATTGTCCATAGTGTCCAGGGATGTGCTGGTTAGGTGGATTAGCCATAGGAAATGCAGGGCTGCAGGGATAGTTTAGGGGTATGGGTCTGGATGGGTTGATCTTTGGAGGGGCCGAACAGCCTGCCTCCACAATGTAAGGATTCTATGATTCTAAAGTAAAGTACTGGGTCAAGAATGAAACCAACAGCCAAATAAATTGTCTTCTTTGAGAATTAGAATTTCTCAGCATTAATTTTAGTTTATGTGTTTGAGTCAAAATTTTGCACTCTTCACAGTATTAAAAAGAAAGATTAGTTAAACAGTCTGGTCACTGAAAAATCATGGCATGTTTCCAAAATAAAATGACACGGCAAATGTTCGTTGCCCTTTAGGAAGAGAAAAAGTGAGGACTGCAGATGCTGGAGATCAGAGCTGAAAATGTGTTGCTGGAAAAGTGCAGCAGGTCAGGCAGCATCCAAGGAGCAGGAGATTCCTAAAGAAGGGCTCATGCCCGAAATGTCGATTCTCCTGCTCCTTGGATGCTGCCTGACTTGCTGCACTTTTCCAGCAACACATTTTCAGCCCTTTAGAAAGGGAACCTATTATGCTATCAGAAGTGGTCTATACATGACATCAGCCCCACACTATTTGGTTAATTCTTAATATGCTCTGAGCACTAGCAAAACAGTAAAACCAGGTACTATAAAGCATTAATCCCAATAATACTTGTGCATGGAAAGGACTTCCCTTTATTCTAAGGCTATGCCCTTGCATCCTAGTCTTTCCCACCAATGGGAAAATCTTCCCAACATCCATTCCATCCAGGCCATTCAGTATTCTGCATGTTTCATTAAATCCCCCTTATCTTTCTAAACTCCATCGAGTATCACACTATGGCAGTGATTGGAATTTGAATTCAGTGAATAAATCTGAAATCTAAAACTAATCTCAGTAAATAGTGGCACTGAAACTATTGTTAATTGTTGCACAAAGCCCATCTGGTTCACCAATGTCCTTTAGGGATCGGCCATCTTTACTCAGTCTGACCTACATGGGACTGTTGATCCATTGAAATGTCATAGACTCATACCTGTCCTCTCAAAAGGGACTTGGGCAAATGAATGTCAAAAGGTCATTTCCTCTTATAGGAGAACCTAGAACTAGAGCTCATGTTTAAAAATTAGGGACCACCATTTCAGGCAGGAATAAGGGAACTCTTCTTATCTCTCAGATAGTTGTGAGTCTTTGAAGTTCCCTTCCTCAAAAGGCAGGTAGTGAAGAGTTTTTAAACATATTTAAGTCAGAGGTAGATAGATATGTGATTACCCAAGGGAATGAAAGATTATGGGGGATATAGAGGAATGCAGAGTTAGGGTTAAAATCAGACCAGCCATGATCA
Source organism: Chiloscyllium punctatum (assembly GCF_047496795.1). Taxonomy (NCBI): domain Eukaryota; kingdom Metazoa; phylum Chordata; class Chondrichthyes; order Orectolobiformes; family Hemiscylliidae; genus Chiloscyllium; species Chiloscyllium punctatum. Next base: position 102,636,486 of record NC_092749.1, on the reverse strand, counting down.
TAGTGAAAGGAAGGGCAGGCTCAAAATGCCACGAGGTCTACTCTAGTTCCTTGTTTGTACATTCATATCAAGGGGATTTCAGTTCAAGGGGATTAGTGATGGACAACAAATGTTGGCCAGTACAGTTCATCCCATCATACACAAAAAAAGCCAAGAAATTGGCATCTGTCTTCCAACTAGGTCAACTGATTTCCGAACCAATTAATCATTTGTGCCTACAACTGAAGGAGCTCCGAATTTCTCTTTTCCTCTTTCTTCTGTATCCATGGCTTCATCAAATGCCTGTCAGAATAGCCTCCTCTGGGGCCCGTTCTTTTCTTGCTGATCACCATTTTAGATTTAGATCTAGGTTTTATTGTCACAGGTACTCAAGTACTGGGTACAAGAGTACAGTGAAAAGTGTGCAATGTTAGCACACTCAGCACCATCTTGGGTACAAAGTACCTCAGTACAAGATCTTAGTTACAGAATCAGAAAAACAAAGAAATAAGTTTAAAAAGTTCAGCACTGCAGTTTTCTTAGTATAGGAGTAGAAAAATAAAGAATTACATTTCAAAGGTCATATATTACAGTACTTTCTTAAGCCAAAGGCTTGCAGCTGCACACTTACTTGATCATTTCATCATCTACCCATTAGAAATGTTCAGATCACATCTCCACACTGTTGTTTATCCCAGTTTTATGATTCAGCTCATCACGCTGTACATGAATGCTCATATACACAGCAAAATAACAAAATAGGATATTTCAAATATGTTGCAGGAGAAATGTCATCAAGAACCTTATCAGACAGAATCTTGACCAAAAAAAGAAAATTGAAATAAGTCCATGGAGACCGGTATCCTGTCACCAAGTCACCCTTTATTCACACGTGTATTGTACACGACACTGACCCAGCTAGCTCAGAGCCAGCTCCTGGCGAGAGCAAACCCCTGACACTCCTGTTTATATCTGTCAGCTAGGGCTCCCTGATTGAACCAAATTCACAGCCCCAGTCTATGAGATCCACCTGACCAACCTTGTTCCAATCACAAAAGCAATTTGTATTTAATCTGTCATTTACTTTAGCGACAATCCCCTCTGGGAACTCTGCATTCTTTCAGTTCCACTTGCTCAGCCTTGATTTTGCTCCTTGATTTAGTGGCTAGCGATCTGGCTGAGAGAGTGAGTAGCCGTTAATGGAGACAGTTAGTGGCTAATAATGGGTAGTGTGTAATGTTCTGGGGCTTGGGTTCAAATCCTGCTACGGCTGATGGTGGAATTCGAATTCAATTTGTGGGCGGCACGGTGGCACAGTGGTTAGCACTGCTGCCTCACAGCGTCAGAGACCCGGATTCAGTTCCCGCCTCAGGCGACTGACTGTGTGGAGTTTGCACGTTCTCCCCGTGTCGGCGTGGGTTTCCTCCGGGTGCTCTGGTTTCCTCCCACAGTCCAAAGATGTGCAGGGTCAGGTGAATTGGCCATGCTAAATTGCCCGTAGTGTTAGGTATGGGGTAAATGTAGGGAAATGGGTGGGCTGCACTTCGGCGGGTCGGTGTGGACTTGTTGGGCCGAAGGGCCTGTTTCCACACTGTAAATCTAATCTAATCTAATCCTGTTTGGCAACCGTTTTTGCAGATTTCTGAAATTTGTTTTCCGTACCTCTCCACCTCTACTTCTCTCTACCCCTTCAAAACGTTCTTTACAGCTTCTCTTTGGTCATGCTTATGATCTTCTCTGTTTTTATAGTCTAATAAAGCTCAGTGTCAAATACCTCATCACAAGTCCGAGAAGAACATTTTACACCATTAATATGTTATGTAAATAAATATACTGTTTATATATTTTCAGGAGATTCCAAAGCATTGTGCCAGCAATAGGATACTTTCCAAGCCTGGCCATTGTCTTCTGGTTTGCTAGAAAGCAGAGATTTCTTCAAGTGAGATATCTTCAATAGATTTCTTCAGCCCCACGGTACCTTTCCCTGCAACCACAGAAGATAATATATTCCTGTCCACTTCCTCCCTCCTCACCAGCCAAGGGCCCAAACACACCACAGCGCTATGCTTGCACTTCACTCAATCTAGCCTGCTGGATTAGCTACTCACAAGGTGGTCTCCTCTACATTGGAGAATTGACTGGGTGACCGTTTTGCAGAACACCTACATTCTGTCCACAAAATAAGGTCCTGAACTCCCAGCTGCCTGCCACTTCAACACACACCAGCCTGTTCCGAGGCCAACGTCTCTGTCTCAGGCTTGCTGCAGTGCTCCAGCACAGCTTCACGCAAGCTGGAAAAACTACATCCCGTATTCCGCTTGGGAACTCTACAACCTTCTGGACACAATATTGAGTTCAACAACTTTGTGGCTTGAGGCATCTTCACATGTGCTTCCCTAACCCCACACACCAAGCCTTGTTCTCACGTGGTCTGCCATTACACACTATCCATCATTAGCCACTAACTTCCCACTAACAGCTATTCATTCTCCCAGGCTGATCATTATCTACTCCTTTGTCTATCTATCTGTTCTTCTCTCTCTTTGGGCTCTATCTGCACCTATCGTTTATTCCTTAACCCCTCCCCCTACCTTATCTTCTGCATAAAAACCAACCTCGATACCATCAGTTCTGAGAAAGGGTCAATGGACCTGAAATGTCAACTCTGATTTGTGTCCACTGACGCAGCCTGACCTGCTGAGACTTTCCAGCAATTTCTGTTTTTGTTTCTGAATACCAGCATCCGTAGTTCTTTCAATTTTCATTTCTCCAAGGCATTTGTTTCATTGCTGCCACAAACTAAAATGAAAGCAAGTTACACCCAAGGTACGTGACCACTTTAAGCCAGCTACTATACTACGTACAATTGCATTTTCCCTTGTTGATGCCAGCTTTTATTACTGGGCAAGTCAGATTGTAGAATGAAATCGAGCTTAACAGATCATATTCTTCTTATCTTATTTTAATATGGCAGCCTTTCACTGAAACATAAATGCACGAGCAAGTTTTAAGAAGATTTGTAGCTCAGGTTGAGGTTTTGGATGTCGAACAGGAAATGGCATCACCACAGGAAATGATGTCACCACAGGAAATGGCATCACCAACCCAAAGAAACCCAAACATACAAATGAAAGCAGGAATTATCAACAGTGCTTCTCCCAGAGGCCCACTGAAGATGTTGCCTAGTAGGGTGGAAATGAACCTTCCAGCTCAGCAAGCAAACCTACATCCAATAAGTGCACCAGTTGTAGATCAGATGTTAATCATAAAACTGAAGTTTATTACACAAAGAAACAAAGATTATATAAAGTAAAATAATGCCAAACTGAGCTATCTATTTATAGCACAACCTCAAAACACCTGGTAATTGCCACAGCCTGAAGAATGTGAGGACTGCAGATGCTGGAAAGTCAGAGTCGATAAAGTGTGGAGCTGCAAAAGATGCAGTAGGTCAGTCAGCATCAGAGGAGCAGGGAATCAATGTTTTGGGTGATGAAAGGTCCCGACCTGAAATGTTGACTCTCCTACCCCTCTGACCTGCAACTACCACAGCCTGACCTCCTCCTCTCCACTCTCCACTCCCTCATCACTGGAATTGAGAGTCTGTTGATGACCATTGCCAATTGTTAGAAAGCTCCAAGTGGTTCACAATTGTCCTTTAGGGAAGGAAACTGCTGACTTTATTCAATATGTGACTCCAGACCCACAGCAATGTGGTTGATTCTTCACTCCCTTTGGGCAATTAGGGTTAGGCAATAAATGCAGGTCTACCCATTGATGCCCACATTTTTAATGAATGGATAAGACGGAATCAAAATCCTGAAAAATTTATTTCCTCCCAAATCTGTAGGCTTGACTTAACTGCTTCTTGACAGTTTCTGTCCTGTGAGCGGTGAAGCCACCACCTTCAAAGTTCACACCACTGTGGGCTTAGACATGACAGTCTTTTAAAAAAATATGCAGAGTTCTAACTAAATACTTCTGGTCTGGAAGTTTCACAAACTGCGTTATTTCATTGAGGTATTCCCTGAACTGTTTTTTTTTCAAGGAGAGATGATACATTCTATTGATCCTGGTCAGATCTGCTTCAAACTTGAACCCAAAAGCATTTTAAACAACATTTTAAAACTTGCTCATCCAAGAGCTAATGCTTAATGTTTCCCACTGCTATCACAACATCCCACAATATAAACAAACTTCCATTAACGCTCGGGGAGCCCTTGCAGGCACAGCTACTTTTAGTAACACAGTACATCAGAAGTGTCGACTTTAATCTTAGTTTTTCAAAGAACTATAGAACCATACAGCAGCGAAAAGCCCCGTTAAGTCTGTACTGCCAGAAATATGCTGCTACCTACACTAGTCCTTACTATTTCTTACAGAGGTCGACAAACAGGAAGCTGGAAGAACACAGCAAGCCAGTCAGCATCACAAGGCGGAGAAGTCAATGTTTCGGGTATAATCCTTCTTCAGGACTCTTTCTTAGAGAAGCTGGGTCCTCCTCAGCACTGAAAGCCTGCATCGTTTCAGCTGCCTACTTCTGGCATTGTGTTTGAAGCAATGTGTTTATTGACTGCCACAAGCTAAAGGGAAAAGAGGTCACATGACTACAACAAGCCACTATTTATTATTTTTTTTCTATATAAGGGGAAATACTGGCCAGTTAATACTATCACAATATGTCTCCTGGTCTGATCCTCCTCCACTGCTAGTTCTAAATCCAAGAATAGGGGAGGCAACAGTGCAGTGATATTACCGCTGGACTGCTAATCCAGAAACCCAGTATTGTACTGAGAATCCAGGTTCAAATCCTGCCAGGGCAGATGGCGAAATTCGAATTCAATCAAAAATCCAGAATTATGAGTCTAATGATAACCACAAATCCATTGTCAGGAAAAGACCATCTGGTTCACTAATACCCTTCAAGGAAGGAAACTGCCATCCTTACCTGGTCTGGTCTACATGTGATTCAAGACCCACAGCAATGTGGTTAACTCCTAACTGCCCCCTGAGCAAATTAGGGAAGGGAAATAAATGCTCACCTAGCCAGTGATGCCCTCATCCTGTGCATGAATAAAAAGAGAACCCTTGTTTGCTTTCATTCAGATTCATGATGAAGGGCTTGTGCTTGAAGCATTGATTCTCCTGCTCCTTGGATGCTGCCTGGCCTGCTGTGCTTTTCCAGCACCACACTCTTGACTCTGAACTCCAGCATCTGCAGTCCTCACTTTGTCCCTTCATTCAGGTTCTCTTGTGATCAGCAGAGGTGGGACAGTGGAGACTCAACTTTGCATTCTATCAGAATGGCAGCACCTTCAACAGTGTTGGCATCTGCTCAGTACTGCACTGGGATGTCCACCCAGATTACGTGTTTAAGTCCTGGAGTGCCGTTTGAACCACAACCTCCCAGATCAAAGGTAAGAATACAACCATCTAGGGTGAATCAACATCGGAAAGATTTGCAAATAATTTGGCGTCTGTGCAATCAAAATTAATGTTACAAAGGCAAATACTGTAGATGCTAGAAATCTGAAACAGATACAGATAATGCTGGAGAACACTGTTGACACTCTTAATTATCTGGAATTATCTTACCATTAACTCTCCACCTACATATTCTGTGCCTGTGCGCTTCCCTCTACTTCACCCAATGAGGGGCAGTGTTCTGAAAGCTTGTGCTTTTAATTTAACCAGTTGGACTATGGCCTGGTGTCATGTGACTTCTGAGGACATCAGCAGAGGCAGCAACAGAGTTAAGCTTTCGGGTCTGATATACCTTAAAGACTTACACTGTTTCTCTCACCACACTTGCTGCCAGACCTGCTGAGTTTCTCCCGAATTTGATGTATTTGAGCCTGAATAGTGTTGATAGACTTGGGACTTGATAATGCTTGTTTGTTTGAAGACTCTGGCACTGTTTTGTTTTCGTCCACCAGCATCATCTAAAGGTGATCACACCCACATATACACATTTTCCCACCACACTCGACTAATAATAGTTATTGGATTGTATTCGGCATGGGAATGTAATCATTCTGCTGGAGGCACCGTTCAGCTAGTAATGGGTCAGTAACCTTTTAAAAATAGTCCCGTTTAATTCTTGCCCTACTCCACTCAATGACACAATTCCCCTCCACACCAATTATTTTTAGACATAACACAAAGTAATCTTTTTTCCAAAGGGAGTGCTACCAAAAAGTACATAAAATTTTGCAAAGAAAACTACAAATCAAGACCTTGTCATTGCTTTGCTGCAATTATTTTTGTTTCTATGTCTGTTACATCATTTGAATATTATTGCAGCCTCACAGTGATTGGACTAGTACACAAAGTCTGGTGGTCAAGGGGACACAGAGAGTTCTGGTGGGTGTTTACGATGCCACTGCTGTTAATGACATGCAGCGAGAGCTTCAGGAAGATTAGCCACAGCTGCTGCAGACTGTGTTCGAATCCTATCCAACAGAGAACTGTAAACAGGCTGGCCCACTCTCCACTGCCAATGACATTTTAGCATCAAGGGAGTTTACTGAGGTCAAAACGCACAAGGCTGAAAATATAGGAACAAGATTCCAATAAAAGCGGCTTCTGACCAGCATGCAGCTCGCCAAATGAGATCCAGGTGGAAAACCAATCTCATGTTCAGAATCTTTAAAATCAGTAACAGAGCACTATGATGACATCCAAATGTTCAAATACATCCATATTTCTTAAGCAGAAGAGAAGCAGCGTTGAAATATGCAGTTAAATGAGTGGCTCTTTGTTAAATAACACGTAAAAAACGGACACATTTTCAGACCTGAACTATTATTCTCCTTTCACTGCAAAATGCAGATGGCTGTAACATGACACTTTAAGTCAAATCACCTCTTGTTTTGGCAAAAGCGCTTGCCAATCAATTTGGATGACATACATACCAGACCAATTTCACAGTAGCTGAAAAATAATATATCATTTTGATTGGAAAGGTTTGTGTTTTTATTTCTGATCATGGATTTAAAATACAACCCTTAAAATGGTTGAAATCAAACCGGCGCAGAACCACATAGAGTTTTTGTTTAAAACTCAGTCTGCAAAGCAGTAGGGTTTGTGTTTTCCGCATTGGTAGAAAACATTTTCTTCTTAAGGCAACGAAACGAAGTTCGCGAAAACCACAAAGGTTAGGGATTCTGAAAAGGATACACTGCTCTGAAGAGAAAGCAAAAACAAAATTATTTTCTTTCCAGGAGTCAGCATTGCTTTCCATAATAAAACCATGAGAACCTGGCAATTCGCCTAAAGGCAGAGGTTTAAAGAGGTCCGTCAGCATGAAGAGGAAATCCCGGAGTATTATGTTGCTTAAAGGAATAAGATATTAAAAAGTAGATTTAGTGGGGGCAAAGGCCACTACAACCAGTATAAGGCTGTATAACATCTTGAAGTTTTAACGATACATAATTGGGAAGAGATTATGTTTTATGGTGTTTAGTGTTTTTAGATATTTCAGAAACCTTTCCAACGAATGTAAGGAATGAGGTACCATCTTAGCCGGGCAATGGAAGAACTCTAGGGAACTCCTGTGAGCATAGACAATTCATCAGTTCTAAGCTGCTTGACACAGTGGAATCTTTCATTATAATTCGCCTTAAGTATGGAAAAAAGAATTGTAAGATACTTAATAAATGAATTAGAAGACTTAAGGGTGTGCACCAAAAATATTGGCTGAATAAATTGCACCTCAGTTATAAAAGTGCAGAAACTAAGCTTTTGTGCAGCGAGTGCCACATAAATCTGAGTCAAAAACTACTTCACTGCAAAGCTCATGTAACAAGATACAACAGTATGAAATAAAACGTAGCAATATCAAGTTGGTGCACATTTGAAGCGAGATGATCTGACAAAGGGATTTGCCATCGTTGACTCAAAACAAGATTCAATAGAGCAATAATTAACACAGAATGATGGGTTGGTTGATAAACATCTGCTGAACTTTGCAGTAGGAACTTGGGATGGAGGAAAAGAGAAAGTTACAAGATGTGGATCCAATCTCACATTCTGCTGAACTGATCAGTCCTTAGCTCTATTTCTTTTAGGCTTGCCTCTGTTCAGCACCACCCTGAACCAAGTGGCATAGTTCACAAACCTACAATTGCATTGCTGAGCTTCTAAATATACAGCAGTAAGGGGACATCAATATCTGTAAGTCAGCCAAAATGGTACCGTTTTTTATTGCAAAATGTCAGCTGCCTGATAAGAAAGCTGTATCAAAAGCAAAAGCTATCATTAATGAAAAATAATTTAAGTTATAATAACATAGTACAATTAAAACAGAGAAATGAAATTTATAAAAGATGAATAATTCACACCATAACCAATTTATTTCACTAAAGACAAGATGTGTGGATGTTAATAATATTAATGTTAATATGAATGCCACTGTTAAAATGATGTTGCTACTTTTATGTCTCTGAGAATAATGCCTCCTTATTGAATGCAGATTTTACAATTCTGACTCCATTTTGCTCTTTCAGAAGAATATTAATTTATCTATACTTAGGCAAGTTTTGGAGATCTTAAAAATTGCATGCTATATTTGAAGATGTCCAATATCCTTTCTAGGATGCTTCACCAAAGTTGTTGAAGAATTGACATTACACTATTATTGGACGCAATGGGGGTAGCAATAATTTTCTGCGTGTATCAAGGTTGGAAAGAAATTGGTCCACCACCCTATAAGTGTTGACTTGTTTGAAACCTGAACTACTGTGGACAGAGAGTCACAGAGTCATAGAGTTGTACAGCACAGACCCTTTGATCCAACTCATCCATGCCAACCAAATATCCTAAATTACCTAGTCCCATTAGCCAGCATTTGGCCCATATCCCTCTAAACCCTTCCCATTCACATCCGCATCCAGATACCTTTTAAATGTTGTAGCTGTACCAGCCTCCAACACTTCCTCTGGTAGCTCATTCATTACACACACCACCCTCTGTGTGAAAAGGTTGCCCCTTAAATCTCTTTTGTATCTTTCCCCTCTTACTTAAACCTAAACCCTTTAGTTTTGGATTCCCATACCCTGGGAAAAAGTCCTTGTCTATTCACCCTCTCCATGCCCCTCATGATTTTATAAACCTTTATAAGTTCAACCTTCAACACTCCAGGGAAAATAGCCCCAATCTACTCAGCCTCTCCCCTTAGCTCAAACCCTCCAATCCTGGCAATATCCTTGTAAATCTTCTCTGAACCATTTCAAGTTTAACATCTTTCCTATAGCTCAGAATTGAAAGCAGTATTCCAAAAGTGGCCTGACCAATGTCCTGTACAGCCACATTGCAATGCACTGACCAATAAGACCAGATAGGTTTAATTTGTAGGAACATAGCAACAGGAGTGAGGTTATTCAGCCAATTGTGTCTGCCCTGTAATTCAATCCAATCATGGCTGATCAAACACCTCCATTCCTTTTAGCCACTCCATCCCCATTATCCTGTACACTATTGTTAATCTGAAATCTACCAATCTCCACTCAAATTATAGTCAAACATAGAGCATCCACAGCCCTCTACGGTAGAAAATTCCAAAGGTTCACAAATCTCTAAGTTTAAAAAAAATTTTCATGTTGGATCCAAGTGGCAACCCCTTATTTTTAAATTGTGCTTCTGGTTCTAGAATCCCCAAGAAGAGGAAACATCCTTTGTGCACCTAACCTGTCTATTTCTTTAAGTATTTTGTGTGTGTCAATAAGATTAACTCTCAATCTTCGAAACTCTACCTCCATTATTCTTTCCAACAAAGTATTCCATTTGCGAAACACAGACAACAGCACTTAATGGAAGAGAATTCAGGATCTCATGCATTGGCCTGAGAGCTGTATGAGGTGGTTTAGAGAGTCCACAGGCACCACCTTCCCATTTGAATAAGTGACCCTGCCCATATTCTGGGACAGGATACAGGGCACAGGAATTTCAGGGTATGGCTGAGTGTTTCAGCAGTGTCATGACTATTGTAAGGGTGGTAACGGATGATATAGTGGATTTATAGCAAAATTGATAGATAAGATCTGAGATTTCATCTTCAGCCTTGGTGGGTGGGGAAGCATAATTTCATTTAGAGGTCAAATCTGCTTGATTAAATAGACATGGAATTGGAGGTGAGGTTGCTGCATCATTCAGACAAGTAGAAAAAGGTAAATAAAACAAAGAAGAGTGGATGCTGGAAATTTGAAACAAAAACAGAATTGGCTGGAAAAGCTCAGCAGGTCCAATAGCACATACAGAAGGAAACCAGAGTTAATGTTTCGACTTCAGTGACAATTCTTCAAAATGCAGAAAATAATGGATTGGAGCTTTCTAATTTTGAGTTGGAGAAATATCTGGTGTGCTCAATTCTCACCTCTTGAACATCTCTGATTTCCTTCACATCTCCATTGGCAGCCTTGCCTTCAGTTGCTTGTTCCCTGAATTCCCTCTCGGAACCTCTCTGCCTCTCCAAAGACCTCTTTTCTCTTTGAAGACATTAAACTTGACTCTTTGACTAAGCCTGTCCCAAGATGTGGCTTGATGTTGAATTTTATCTCATGTTCAATTTCTCAAACCTGAGGTCAGTTGCCAAGGAATGGAGGATGGTTGTTTGAAGCACAGAACCGGACGTAGAACTTGATTCAGTGTTATTGGTTAATTTCATTGAGAAAGGTGTAACTGGTAAATGAAGATTCTGAGACAGCATACTCTGCTATAGAGTTCAGGTAGTACAGTTGGTGATTCACACAGGATGCTTTTAGTGCCTGGTGGAAAGAGATAGGTTGTCATTTTTGAAGGGTCATCTTTCTCTTCACAAGGGCATTCTGCAATGTTTTGAATTCAGTACATCAGACCATTTCTACAATAATTCTAAAAGCAGTTGCCCACTTCACATTCAACCTAATTGTATTCCCTCCGTGTTGTGTGGTGGTGCAATGTGTACTCTCCTTCAGCTATATTGACCCTTTGTCGCTGTTATGAAACACAAGTATATGGTCCAAGATTTTCACACTACATCTGGTCTTCTATCCAGTGATTTTCCTTGACCATTCTTTCCAGCAACATCTTTTTGCTACCATTAATTTGCACCACACACCCAAACATACATCTGACCAACACCAAGAGCAATTTGCCCATGCTGTCAACTCCCATCTGTTGTAATAACCACTCATTTATACATCCATTTATCAATTTCACTGGGAACATGCTTCAGACACATTAAAGTTCAAAAGGGATAATCGTATGCGCATCTACCTTGCACTTGGTCTGAAATCCTGCATCAGAAGTGGCAATGGGATTGTCTGTAGAAGTCCGGGAACTCCCTCCCTAATGGCATTGTGGATGTGCCTACTCCAAAGGGAGTGCAGCAGTTCAGTAAGGGGACTCACTACCAGCTTCGCAAGGACAACTAGTTACAGGAATTAAAACCTGGATGAGCCAGCAACTCCAATATCCGACAAGAGAGTAAAAGAAAACAGAAAACACCAATCTTGAAGAAGCTAACTTTAGTCATTTTCCTGAAAGATTTATCTGAAGTTAAAATTAGTTTGCACTATCCTTGCTTGCTTGACCATTCTAAATTCTTTGTTCTTATTTGATTGATCCTTCATATTATTATTATAATTTCTGATCTCTTCTTTCCCTGCTTTAATAGCTTTCTTCACCTTTTCTTCTCGTTCTTATAGGCTTCTGGCAATCAAAACCATCATTTAAATAACGTCAACATGCTAGTTCACATCAGTTGCCAATGTTGTCAGGGTTGCCAATGTTGTCATGTAAATCTCTTTTCTAGAAGGGCTGAGTGGCCACATAGTGTGGTTATTAATGACTGACTATCATGTGATGACATTTGTTAGTCATGGGTTTTCTCTTTCGCATTCTCTGAAGAAATGAACATGTATGTAGGTAGAAAGAGGATGCTCTAAACCAACTGTCTGCTCATTTATGTGCCATCTTCCAGAATCCCTACTGATTGGAAGCAGACCATCTGGCTCATCAAGTCCAGATCAACTCTCCAAAGAGCATCCCCCCCTAGACCCAATCCCTGTAACTCCTCAACAACCATGACTAATCCGGCAAAAGTGAGGACTGCAGATGCTGGAGATCAGAGTCTAGATTAGAGTGGTACTGGAAAAGCACAGCAGGTCAGGCAGTATCCAAGGAGCAGGAAAATCGATGTTTCAGGCGTAAGCCCTTCATCAGGAATGAAGGTAGGGAGCCTCCAGGGTGCAGGGAATCCACCTAGCCTGCACACTACGGCCAATCCACTTGGACTGTAGGAGGAAACCAGACACCCAAAGGAAACCCATGCAGACATGGGGAGAATGTGCAAACTCCACACAGACAGTCACCCGAGGGTGGAATTGAACCCAGGTCTTTGGCGCTGTGAGGCATGAGTGCCAACCACTGAGCCACTCTTTATTGCAAACTTCCCATCTCCCTCAAACCAGGTGCTTTTCTTTATCATTACTCGCCTGACTACGCTCTGACAGATCTCTGCTGTAGATTGAGAGCTCCATTAGATGGCTGGGGTTACAAATAAAACACCCCCAAAAAATGAGAATATAACGTTCAGATATAGAATACACACAAAAACTAACTAATTGGCATAAAAGTTATCGGGACACAATTGAACAAGATGAACTAGATGCGAGCAAAATAGAATGTCAAAGAGCAAAACTTCAAAGCTCAGATGGTATCCTAGGCCAAAGCATGGTCGAGCTGCCTTGCAAAGACCTGACACTGCAGGAGAGAACAGGAATCAGAATCCAGCCAACATTCTGAGTCACTATTTGACTCGCCATCGGGGGGCTGTATTATCCCAGGGGAATCAGACACTGAGAACAGTTAAAAATAGTTGAGCGAAAGGCAGATAGCTGGCTGGGATGCTTCAGAATGGTTCCGGAATTGGACTCTTTCACACGCCAAGGCTAAAATAAAACACACCTTGGATCTCGCCAAATCCAACAAGTTTGTGAAAGATTTCTTCAAACAATACTTGAAATAAATTCCTCTTTCACTGACTGGGAGCAAACCCTTTTAAAATGAAGATTATAGCAACATAATATATTTCTTATATTATCCTACATTATTGATTTTTAAATAAACTTGTTCATTAGTGTCACTCATAGCAAGGTTATTCCCGTACAAGAAGTCAGGTGAGGCACTGAAGTGCTGAGATAGAGAACATGATGTTTCTCTACAGGATATAATAGAATTGTAAGTAAGCAGCTTTATCATTGGCTTCAGTTTACAGAGGAACCTCGATTATCAGGATACACGGGTGAGGAGTATTTTGTTCAGTTAACTGAATTCCAAATAATCAAATGCCAGCTAACATAGCTTAGCTAATCATTAGGACCTTGTGATCTTGCCGGATAATCTGATATTCAGATAATCGAATGCTGGATAATTGAGGTTCCTCTGTATTTGTGTCTTCTTTACTTATCTGGACAATTTGTGTTTTTTTTTTATTCACTTGTGGAACGTGGATATCGTTGACTGGGCCAACATTGTGTATCCTTGTAGTGGTGAGCTGCCTTCTTGAACCACTGCAGTCCATGTAGGTTGACCCACAATTGCATTTTGGGATCTCTCAGTTGTACGCACAACAAATGCACCAGGACAGTGACCGATGCCATCTGAGGAAGATCGCACTAATTCATTTTGTGTCACGGTCATGAGGTCAGTGCTGCAGCCCGGGCAGTAAGATTCGGGAACGTAACTGGCTTCTCCCTAGTACAGGGTGCCATCGGCTGTACAGAGGCAGCCTTGACAGGGCTGTATCTTAATGCTATGAAATTCGGCACCAGGCATGGATTCCATTCCATTCATGTACAGGTGATCTGTGAGCACTGTTACCACTTCCCTGAGGTGTGTGCCCACTCCCCTGGAAGCTGCTAACCTTCCTACATCCTGGATCACTCTCACATAATTGGTGCATTTCAGGTTCATGTTTGCTGGTGGACAAGGGCTACCCACATTGACCATGGCGGAAGACCCCAGTGTACAATCTCCTGACTGATGTGGAGCACACTTATCCATACAGTGTTGCCCAGGTTTGATCCAGGGCCGTGGTGGAACAGACGATAAGCCTGCTGAAGGTGGGCTTGGACAGGTTTAACGTGATGGCAACTGCCCTCCAGTTGAGTCTGGATAGTGTGTGCCACATCATCCTGGCACACTGCACTCTGCACAACTGAAGCAAGCAACAGGGCATTGCGCTGGGTGCTGAGGAACTGGGGGAATGGGAGCAGCTTTCTGAGGAGGAAGGTGAGGACACTGGGGAGGGTGGTGCCCTCCTTATCCAGGAGTGAGCTCAGTGGCCACTTGAGAGCTATAAGCTAGAGAGACAGCCTGACTGACACCCAATTCCAGTTAATAGGAGCTAGCTGCAACAGCCATCATGAATTTGGAAACAGTGGAAGGCATCTGGATGGGGATATCAATAGGAAGGGTTAGAGAGATATGGGCCAAGTGCTGGTAAATGGGACTAGATTAGGTTAGGATATCTGGTTGGCATGGATAAGTTGGACCGAAGGGTCTGTTTCTGTACTTTTACACATTTGCAATCTGTAAATAATCATTCATGTTTGGAATAGTCTGACTGGTTTGACAATCTGGGAGTGAAGAGTGGGCATTCGGGACAGAGGAATGGTGACTTCAGGGATGGGATGTGTCTGAGAGGGTATATGGCCGAGTTATTAAACTGTGACCTAGGTGAGAGAATAGGGTTGCATGTGCGGCGGTGGGTCAGCCATGCCAACTGTGGCATGGGGCTGCTGCGCCATGAAATGGCCAGTAAAGGTCACAGCCCGACTTCCTAATCTTGTCCGGGTGCAGAGTGGCCTTTCAAAGATGGTGTGGGTGCAAGGGAGTCCAGTCTTACAGTGGATATCCGCTGAGTGGTGAGTCTTTTGGGGAACGACGTGTGGTAAGTTGGGACTCGAATGAAATGGTGAGGGAAACCCTAGTTAACAAAGTCAGCTTGGTTATATACAGTGAGAAAAGCCTGGCAAAACTTAGATTTATCTAAAACATTCGTAAGATGGAGCCCTGAAGTACTACCATATTCTACACACCTTTTCCACCATTCTCACAGCCTTTGCGTTTTGCTGTGGGCAACCTCACCATCTATTCCACTTGCCCCGCCTCCCCCCTCCTTTGTCAACGGCATAAAAAAATCATCATTTTTGTCAGCTCCTTTCAGTTCTGGATAAGAGTCATACCAGACTCAAGATGTCAACTCTGTTTCTTCCTGCACATACCTACTGTGTTCCTCTAGCACTTCCTGTTTTTATTTTAGGTTGGTTCATGCTTTTGAGATATTCCAAAGACAGAGAAGCAAGTCAAACCAGACTTCAAACTGGTTTAAAAAAAAACAAAGAACGTGGCATATGGGAAAACCAGGGGAGTCTCTGTAATTTACATTTTGCTGAAGTCAATACTTCATTCCTCGGTGATGTTTTATGAACAATACTTGAGTATTTCTGAGTCTAGTTTCTATTTTAAGACTTAAAAATCAGGATGCAGCATTCCCAATGTAGCCAGGTCATATTTCCTGAATTTCACAGTTCATGATACTAAATCTCTGTATAAGACTTTTCAGGAAAACTTGCCAAACACATGCTGAAAAGAGTTGTTGTGTGTGAGCACACAGATACAGTCTGCAGGTAAGATCTATACACAATATCAATTAGTGCATTCTTTTTGTAACATTACAAAGGGGAGTCCATACGCTTTAATTCATAAAAGGTGCAGTTAACAAGATCTAAATCTATCTTTTTAACAAAAAAACTTTTAAAATTGTAAATTTATAGATGAAGGTGTTTGATTGGTTGCTGCATGCTGATTTGTTGGATTTCAAGTTAGCTGCTTATCTGAAAGCAGGTAATGCCTTTCCAATGCACATCTTTCTCCAGAACATAGATTTCAACCATCAGGGTTGAATCATACACCTATCAGAAGTGCAGTCTGATACTGTCAACTGGATTTTCTTTGTTGCCTCTTATCGTTATCACAAAATAAAACTGAGAATCTGAATCACCCATGAGAAGGCAGGCCTAGATATTTGGGTGGGCTCATCTTTGGAAAGGTGGGGAACATAAGGAACTATTCTTGATCCTGAAAAATTAGACTTAGGATTCAGCTAATGCACCCTAAAATCCGTCAAGTGGCAAGCTTCGAACAGTAACTGGCACTTCACCAGATGGTCAAAGCACTACAGCAGTAGCAATGGGCTGTTAGGTGAGTGACAAAGCTAGGGGAGCAATCAGAAAGTTTTTTTAAATCATTCACAGCACGTGGGCATCGCTGGCTAGGCCAACATTTAGTGCCCGCTGCTAGCTGTCATAAAGAAGATGGTAATGGGCTTCCCTCTTGAATCATTGCAGCTCATTAGATGCAGGAAGATCCACAATGCCATTAGGGAGAGAGTTCCAGGATTTTGACCGAGTAATTCTGAAGGGATGGTGATATATTTTCAAGTCTGGATGATGAGCGACTTGGAGGGAAACTTGCAGGTGATTGTATTCCCATGTATCTTCTGCCCTTGTCCTTCTAGATAGTAGCGTTCATGGATTTGGAAGTTGCTATTTAAGGATCTTTGGTGAATTTCTACAGTGCACCTTGCAGATAATACACACTGCTGCTACTGAGTGCCAGTGGTGGAAGGAGTAGATGTTTAAGGATGCAATGCTAATCAAGTGGAATGCTTTGTCCTGAATGGTGGCAAGCTCTTTGAGTGTTTTTGGAGCTGCACCCATCCAGGCAATTATCAAAGAACATCCCCACTTCAGACCTTATGATAGAGGGAGAATCATTGACATAGCTGCTGAAAATGAAGATGGTTAGGCTAAGGACAATATGCTGGGGAATTCCAGTAAAGATGCCTTGGAGCAATTCCTATGGGTCATTTCTAACGCTCAACCATCTTAAGCGGCTTCAGTGGGAGTGACTAAGAAGGAATGCACTGGAATAGTCCCTGATGTGGAATGAGAGCAACTGCAATGGGAGAGATTGGGAAGGAGCAAACAGGAATGCCAGGAGTAAAACAGTAATACATGGAAGAGGTTTGGGGAGGTGATGGGGGAAAGTTACGGAGACTTGAGGATAGGACGTGTAGTCTTTGAGAAGACAGTAGGGGTCAAGATGAACGGAAGAGATGACCAAGGACAAAAGGTACTGGGTGGCAATTGGGGTGGGATGGATGGAGAGTTGAATAATGGCAATGACTGGGAAGTGGGGTTCAGTTAATGAAGATTTTCCAACCCATCTTGTTCTCCTGAAATCATAACCCTACCTCTTCCCATGCCAAATCTAGGTATGATGAAGTAAATAAGGGAACTAGGTCTCAACTATTCTTACTTAAACTCTGTATAAAAAGATCTTCACTGACATTTGTCCTAAATGTGCCTCCTGTACTCTCCTAGACTTAGTCCTTATTCGAACAACAATGTCAATCTGGAGTTATTTCAATGTCACACACTGCTGTGTAGTCCGGTTGCTGAAGAGGTTAAATGAGATTCATATTTAATGCTATTCCTCATAGACCTGCCTTCCAATGTTTGTTGCTCTTATTTCCCCTTATACAGGAGAGGCGATGGCCTAGTGGTGTTATCGCTGGATTAGTAATGCAGGGACCTAGTAATGTCCTGAGGAGATGGGTTCAAATCCTGCCACAGCAGATGATGGAATTGGGGCTAAATTAAAACTCCGGAATCAACCGTAAAATGATGACCATGGGCTGATTGTTGGAAAATCCCCTCTGGTTCACTAATGTCCTTTAGGGAAGGAAACAGCCATCCTTACCTGGTCTGGCCTACATGGGACTCCATACCTACAGCAACATGGTTGACTCTTAACTGTCCTCTGGGCAATTAGAGATGGGCAATAAATGTTAGCCTCGTCAGTGATACCCACATCCCATAGATGAATATAAACATATAACAGGACTGTTGATGGATTGACCATCTGAGACAGGCTTGTGGAGCTGCAAAGCAACCAGTGCTACTGCATCCATGTACAGTGACAAAGGCGTACCACATTAAGTGGAACTGTATCCAAATTCTTGTGTGCCATTTGTAGCTGGGCCAAAACCTTTTGACCAAAAAATGTGCTTTTTACATTGTGTGCAAAAATTGTTTCAAGTAGAGTAAAGATTTGGGTCTTGTCAGTTTAAAATTTCCAAGCACCTTTTGGCTAAATTCATCCCGTAATTTTTAACATAAGTTGAAACATCTGGGACACTGCCAAGTGGAGGTAAACTTACTTCCTTGGGAGGAGAGAACCAAACACTGTTTACAGTCAAAGTACAATACACATGGATTACATGAAGGGGTCAACATCACCAAAGGAAGGAGCTGGAAGAGATGGAGTTAGCTTTTTGCTCATTGAATCAAAATGTGAAACAGTCAAGTAAAATTAAAATGAGATGCTGCAGGGTATGGCCAAATAACATAAGGTGGCAGGAATAAAATTGAAGTAATACCTGGCTTTCTCCAACCTCACTGGCTTTCAACGATATCACTGTGCTATTGGGAGTCATTCCCAGCTCTATTCTCTCTTCAAGGTTTGTTTGACGAAACGCAGGCAGCTATCTGCAGCATTGTCTCTAACTCCCTTATCTTTATAGGCACAGAAACAAAGGGACACAGTTATCCAATACTCTCTTTTCTTGCTTTGCAGATTTTGGGAGAATGCTGACAAAAGGTTTCATCCATGTTGTAAGCCAATGTGTGTACACACCCACCCTACATACACACACCCACGCACACACACATCACACACACACACACACTAGTTTTTCAAGGAGGATATCAAATTCTTCTTTGATGCCCTTCCAGCTGATGCAACATGAGACACGCAAACCTTCATTGCAACTAGTGAAATAAGTAAAAGCATAGTTACATGATTCAAAGTGATTAATACAATATCAGATTTACTGGCTTACAAAGTGGTGTGTGTGTGTCGTGTGTGTGTGTCGTGTGTGTGTGTCGTGTGTGTGTGTGTGTGTGTGTGTGTGTGTACACATTGGTTTACAACATGGATGAAACTTTTGTCAGCATTCTCCCACTGCAATAGTGACTGTGTTTCAACAGTACTATACAACTCCTTGTGTCATCTTGAAGTTGTGAAGGTACTATATGCAGCTGCAAGTCTCTTTCCTTTCTTATTTTATACTGTTTATAAAATGCAAAAACTCACTACACATCTACAATGAAGCAAGGTTACATTTATACTCAGATTTTGATTGGCTAAGAGTGAGTTTGAGACTCACTCTGCACCTTTTACAACACAACTTCACTGTCAGTTATTAGTAAATTTGTAAACGATACAATGTTTAATGGAAAAGTAGGTTTACAGTCTTTTCCAGCAACCATACTGTGCTAGTAAATGGAAAATGTGGAATTAGCTGAATTATACCCTGTGGAAACCTTAAAAGATTCAGGTTTGAGCTAGCACATACACCCTTTTCTTCTTCCTGCAAGTAGGGCTTAAATCATCTGATCTTTCTTCTGATGGGTTATGGCCTCACCTAAGTTTAATCCATATGTTGTTATTTTATAATTTTGTAGTTCCTTATTAGTTATCTATTAATATAAAGCCTGTAGTTTGGACATCAGCCATCTTTAATAGCAGTTTCACAGTAGATGATCATGGAAACACATGACATGTTATATTGAACAGAATATCGGAGTACTATGTACATTGTGCTCTGTTAGTCAGGTCACCTTTAAATCCAGTTTAAATATTGCTTTTATTTTACTTCTTTTCTTCCATGATGGTAACCTAGCCTACAGAGACTACTTGATACATTATCCCTTGCAGGAGCCAGGAATTTTATAGTGGGGACATAAAAAGAGATATGGATTGAGCCCATAATTGAGAGAGCAGTGTGGTTTCAGCCAGGATTAGGAGGACAAAATCAAACTGTGTTGGAAAAAATATGCATCAACTGTTTTATTCTTCACATTGACTGCCAAGAATCAATGCCAAGCAGAGGCTGCTTTGCAAACAAGACTGGCAGGATCCATAAACTAATATATTTGCTTTATGCAGTTTTATATATTGGCTACTTGAGGATTGCTGTTCTTCCTAGGGAAAAGTGTTTTACGGAGATATTGGGTAATCTATTATGGATTATGCTTTATGGAGTAATATCATCTTCTGCCATTAGCAACAGCTTGGATTACTCGTTGCCTCCCCAGCTCCCACTCCCTGATGTGAGCATAACTGACAGTAACTCTAGTTATAGCACAAGTATATAATAAAACAGACCCAGACTACATTTCTTTGGCAGCAATTCTAAAATATGTTTTCTCAGGTTACTAGTGGGACCTTTAGTATGGAATAAGAGCTTGGGTCCTATTCTACTTGGAGCCTACATTGACATATCAGTCTGTCCTGGTGTAGTAAGTTGTTGGCATGGTAATAGTGATTGTAGAATGCTAATAAGCAAAGATGAGCATTGATGGAGACATAGATGATTGAAGAAACAACATGTTGTTGTCTTGTTATATTTTAAGAAAACAATAGAAGTAATTGAAAAGGCACAATGTGGAACAGTGGCATTTTAAGCAGAAGTTGAAGGTTTGCAATAAAGAGCAATTATTTGAGTACTGAAAGCCCTTTTTATCAGAACAGAGGAGATTAAGGCAGGGGGTGACTTAATAGAAGTCTTCAAGATTTGAAAAATGGTTGTGATTGATTGTTGGCAAGATCAGGTTCAAATTTAAGATAATGACAAAAAGAGGTGGAAAAAAAATATTTGTTGACAGAGAGGATGGTTAATAATGTGTCAATCTCTGTCACAGAATAAAAAAAACTTGATGAAGGAGAGTCCATCAAACCTTATAAATGGGAAACAGATACTTATCTGAAAAAGAGGAATATTTAAAGATTTGGAGTTCAACAAGCTGAAACATGACTTCTGAAGAGTAATGCTAATGATAGTTTGATAGGCAAATTGGCCCTGAATTTCTATGCATTGAGTTGCAAAACGTGGGAGGCATTTGCGATAGAGTTTCGCAGTTCGACTCTTTTGTATGGAAAATTAGGAGAATTATTCTTCGTGAGGCTGTGGGTAATGCACTGTAGCAGCTCATCCAGGCTCCTCTGACAGCACCTTCCAAATCTGAATCCTCTACCACAAGGGTAGCAGATGCATGGGAATGTCACTACCAACAAGTTGCCTTTCAAGTCATACACCACCCAGAATTGGACTGGATTGGATTATTTTATCCTCACTAGGTCAAAATCCTGGAATTCACTTCCTAACAGCACAGTAAGCATTCCCACACTCATTGGACTGCAGCACTTTAAGAAGGAAATTCACTACCACCTTCCTCAGGGCAGTTAAGAATGGGCAATAAATGCTGGCCCCATCCAGAAACGCCTACATCCCATGAATGAATTTTGAAAAACATTTGGAAATTCCTGGAAAAGTTAGTTCTGGCTGGAGATTGTAGCCTGGGGAGCAGCAGGAAACAGCTCAAGCACTTGGCTCCATGAGTTGATGTCAGCTCACTGAAAGGACTGTTAAATGATTCTTTCCAAGCCCGTCTACCACCGTAGCAACTGACATAGGGAAACATAGAAAGAACAAGGTCTTGGCACAGGGAGTGAGAAGGAGATTGATTTCCATAGGTTTCCAACGTTCCCCTTGACAAACTAGATCCAAATAGGCACAGACCGCTCAGGGGCCAGAGAGGAATGTATGAAGGAAGAACACTGATACTGTGAACCAGCTGTCTCAGCCCCAGAAGTGCAGGTCAAAACTGCAAGACATTCAATGACCTGATCAGGTCAGAAAAGGAAGCACACTGGACACTCTTTCTTTTCTCCTGTGGACCCCTGGATACATTTATTCTTTCAAAACACTGACTGACTTTTCATAACGTGCGGTCAAGACAGGAACACTTTGGGATCTTCCACTTACTATTGCTAGAGCGCACAACTTTACAACCTCCTCCATTTCAAGAGTGACACAACCCCATCTCTAACTTCTCTCACCATGACATTGTCGCACTTTCCACAACTACAGGCCAAGACTTAACTCTTTCATTCCTAAATCATGACTGGCAATGGATGGGAGCATCTTTGACATTAAGGGTCTCAATCTTTATGAAAAGTAAGTCATGAAGCGGAATCCAAGTTTGGGATGATGACATCTGCTGAATACTTAAACAACTACGCAGTGACTGTGGCATCCCTGTGAACAGAGCACCACGCAGTCACATGTTTCCACCATGATGTTTGCCGGCCATTTTCAGTGATGGGTGGAGCTAATGGTCAGTAATTCTTTCCAAAATGCAGACTCTTCAAAGCAAAGGGGACGGGGAAGAGTGAGAGAGAGAGAGAGACGAGACAAAAAGAGTTAAATGATGGTTATAATTGCAACGAGAAAGAACAGAAAATGGAAGGGCATAATTTTCTCATGAATGGAAGTAGGAAGTGAGCCAAAAGAAAACAAAAAAACCTTGCAACATCGACCAGCCGTACATTTTCAGACTTGACTCCTTTGATCTCCTTATTTGCATTACTTAATGACTTACTCTGTGCACTAATGGAAGGTCACACTAAAAGACTATATAATTCCAAAATGAAAGGCCATTAGAAGTTGCTTCAATTCTGGAATATTGCTCATCATAATGCCTTGATTGGTGTAACAACAAAGTGAAAATATAGGGCCCGTATCCTTCGGTCAGCCTGTATCACAGTGCTTAAGTACATGTGACAATAAACTTAATTCTAATTCTAATTCTTTCCTGGAATATGTAGGAACATAAGAGCTGAGATAAACACTTCGTCTCTTTGGGCCTATTCAATTCAATAATGGCTGATCCATAACTCTACATACCAGCTGATTTTCCACATCCCTTGTTACCCTAACTGAACAAAGATCTGTTGAATTTTCTTGAACTTGTGTAAGTGGAGAGAGATCCAAAATTTCAAATGAGAATTTATTTGCGAAGTACTTTTTGATTTCACAGCCACGTGGTGTTGAAGTTTGAAGTAATGTACATTATTTTCTACATCCATCAAACAGTGAAATACTTTTATGGTATCTGCTTCCTTTAATCATATTAATGACTATTGGCTGAGGCAACGGTCCCCCAGATGAGACTAGCTGTTTCACAGAGCTACCATGCAGTAGCAATATGATGGGGATCACCACCAATAGAATGCTACTGTTAAGTCAATAAGACCTTCACTCAAATGAGTTATTTGGTATATGAATTTTAGTGGCAGCGTGATGCCAGGTATGTAGCTCATACATCCCTAAGACTGGTAGTCCATATAAAACAGCGTAACCAAGAAAGGTACCGACTATGCCCAACCGGCCAGCACATTCAAAACTCACAACACAGTGTCCAACATTACTTGTGATGCCTTGATGAGACAACATTTGCTATATAATCCTAAGTGTGCAAAGAATTAGGCTTATGACTGGTTAAGAATTGTCATTTGAGCTTGCAGTGTGTACTTGCATCTGTGGTGGAGGCTGGTACAATTGCAACATTTAAGAGGCATTTGGATGGATAGATGAATAGGAAGGGTTTGGGGGGATATGGGCCGAGTGCTGGCAGGTGGGAACTAGATTGGGTTGGGATATCTGGTCGGCGTGGACAGGTTGGACGAAGGGTCTGTTTCCATTCTGTACATCTCTATGACTCTATGACTCTACTGGAAATTACATATTAGTCCACAGGTTTGTGTTCTTTGAATATAGATAAAACATGCATACACACTCTGTGCATTTTGCGACTCAACTAAGTAGATGCCAGCAATTCTCTGGCTCATTTCTCAGGGGGCAATCTTTTAGCTAAAAACAAAAGTCTTTTGATAATCAGAATCAACTTTCCTTGCCAGTGAGAGCTGTTACATAATCAGGCACCATGCCTTGATGTCCAGCAATTCTCAGTTGCTTGGTTGAATAGCAGTGTTCTGTGTCAATCCCAGGGCTGCCCCAGTTACGCCAACAGCTTGCAGGGCAAATACGTGGCATGTGCAGCAAGCAAGCCGCCAAGTCTTTGGGAATTTGTCCTCATTGAAGTCCATTGGAAGTGCTCATCAATCAGGAGTCTTGGCGCGGAAAGTCAAAGGAAGCTGCCCACTACAGTCCAGGGGATTGGTCATGCATTGACATTGAGTCAGGGTTTTATTTAGCATGGGCCTGTGCCTCTGTCGTCCAGGCAAGGGCTGACGGAGGATGCTTTGGCTCCAAGGTAACCAGTCAAGGAGATGCTAGTTAGGGGACTGGGCATAAGTTCTTCAGGGCTACCCAGTCACACTGGTCGAGGGATGGTCTACAGTCATGCCAGTCCACAGAAAATAAGGGAAGGAGAGAAGGCCTCAGTGGGGCGAAGGGAAAAGACAGCTATAGCTGCAGGACCAAACTCAGCAGGTTCCTCTCCAGAAATGCAATCTTCCTGCTCTGGAGATGGGCACAGTCAAACTGTGATGAAGAGGGATACTGGATTAGTGGTGCTGGAAGAGCACAGCAGTTCAGGCAGCATCCATGGAGCAGTGAAATCGATGTTTCGGGCAAAAGCCTTTCCTGATGAAGGGCTTTTGCCCGAACATCGATTTCACTGCTCCATGGATGCTGCCTGAACTGCTGTGCTCTTCCAGCACCACTAATCCAGTATTTGGTTTCCAGCATCTGCAGTTATTGTTTTTACCCTGTGATGAAGAGGGGGCAGCAGTATCTGCGAGATGGGGGTGGGGTATACAGGGCTGGGAAGGGGCTAATGTGGAAGGGGGTGACTGTCCATGGTAAAGAGCACCCTGGCCTCAGGGTGTAGGGCTTCAAGGTATGACCATGCTGGGAAGGTCACCTCAAATGCCATGGGCTGTATGGCAAGGGTAGGTAGATTGTGAACTGGTTGCTTGGGGACTTGAGGGAGTGTGAATCGCGTGGGGTTTATGGGATGGCATGCTAGGAAGGGAATGTGGATGTTTGGTGGGGAGGCCATGTTCAGATGGAGACTGGAAGCCATTGGGCCAAGGGCACTCTCCAGGACATTGGAAGTCAGAAGTGTTCAACTAGGAAGAAAATGGCTGTGAGCACCCTCAGGATGGGTGGGGTAATTGACTGATCATGTGAGAGAGGAGGCTATAAGTAGCATAAGGGCATCGAAAGGGAAATAACACTGGACACACTGGTGGCCTACTCCTTGGTTACTCTACAGCATGGACCCTCTTTGTCTGTTGCATGATCCTGGCACAGCTACTGCTGGTCGTCTCATTGAACAGGTCATTCACGACACCAACACCTTTCACCTCCGATCTCACCCTCGTGACAATATATAAAGTTAACCCTACTCGGTCTGAGCAGAAAAATCCCCTTCCCCCTCAACTTTTATTTTTCCCTCCTCCCTGCCTTTCATTCCCTTCTCCATCTTCCCACAGAGTGGTATCTTGGAAAAGCTTGCACAGCAAGCCCCGATGCAAAACCCTGAGCAAAGATATTCAAATACAGAGCACCTCGTGTTTATCATGGAAATGCAAAACCATTTGCAGATGTTATGTGATCACGTCAGCAATGCATCAAAGCTAACTCGCAATCTGATCCATTGTAATTAGTGACCGCAGCATGATAGTACTGGGGATTAAATAGAGCAAAATTGATCTTTATAATAGAGCCATTCCATGTCCCAAAGGGCTCCAGAGCCAATTTTAATATGGAAATCTAGAAGCCAATTTGGGCAGAGCTGGCTTCGCCAAAAACAATGTGGTAAGTAATCTTAATGATAAATATTGGCCCAATAGTGGGGATAACTCCCCCGCCACAGAGTTGTAGAATCATGCAGCATAGAAATAGAACCTTTTGGTTGAACCAGTCCATGCTGAACGTAATCCCAAACTAAACTAGTCCCACCTGCCTGTATTTGGCCCAAATCCCTCCAAACCTTTCTTATTCATGTACATATCCAAATGTCTTTAACTGTACCCTCATTCACCACATTCTCTTGAAGTTCATTGCGGAGACTAACCTCTCTCTGTGTAAAACAGGTACCTCTCATGTTGTTTTTCAAAATACTTCTCCTCTCACCTTAAAAATAAATCCTCTACTCTCGGAAAAAGACACCTGCCATTCACCTTATCCATACCCCTCATGATTTTATAAACCTCTATAAGGTGACCCCTCAACCTTTAATGCTCCAGTGAAAAAAGTCCTAACCTATCCAACATCACCCTATAACTAAAATAGTGCCTTGGGAGCTTTAACATCCATCTGACACTGTACATAGAGCTATAGTTACTGCCTGATCTAGAAGAAAATAATGGGACCTAAATACATCAAAGAATCCCTACAGTGTGGAAACAGGCTCTTTGGCCCAACGAAGAGTAACCCACCCAGATCCTTTCCCCTAGATTTACTCCTGACTAATGCACCTAACCAACACATCCCTGAATAGTATGGGCAATTTAGCATGGCCAATTCACCTAATCTGCACATCTTTTGGATTGTGGGAGGAAACTGGAGCACCCGGAGGAAACCCACACAGACACTGGGTGAATGTCCAAACTCCACACAGACAGTTGCCTGAGGCTAGAATCGATCTCGGGTCCCTGGCGCTGTGAGGCAGCAATGCTAACCATTGAGCCACCATGCCTCCTCCAGAAGCTGATGGTTTCTGTCCTAGGGTATTAAAAGATAAAGGAATAGTAAAAGGAATTACAACATCATTAGTCATAAACTTTCAAAGATTATTTAATTTAGGAATTGTGCAATTGGCTTGTAAATGTGCTCAAATCACACATTTAATTAAGAAGGAAATAAGTTAAATCATGACACTGCAGCTATCTCCCAGCACTACAGGGGGCTTTTGGATTCTTGGCTCTGGCTGGTTCTTGAACCAACATGACTTAATGGCTAAAGGAATCACTCACTGAGTAATAGCTAACTCCGATTATTATGTATAAACTTTCAAACGACAAACATCCATGCACAAACTAAGGTTTTAAATTAAAGTAAGGCCAATGGTGAAGGAACAAGATGTAAATTGAACCCATTAAACGAGGTTTGAGCTTTTAATAGGCCAATCTGCACAAAATCAGTGGGTGGTACTCAAAGAAGTATTTTTTAGTGTAATACATGAAGACCAATGCATACCTCTAAAGAGCAAAACTCCCACTTGGACAGTCAAGTAACCATGGTCAATATATGAGGTCAGACAGAATAAAGCTAAAGGAAATAGTTTACAGAAATAACAAGGAGTATGGTTTGTTAGTGAGCTGGGGTGAAATATGGCAACGAAGGAATACAAAGAAAGTATTAAGGGCTGCCAAAGGGAATATGAATATAAGCTCGCAAGTAATATAAAGTACACCAGTTTAAGATTTTATAAATCTGTTAAGCTTGAGAGAGTGATTGTTAATGATAGACTTGGGTAATATTACAAAAAGATATCAGGGTAACAGAGGATGCATTAAACAAATACCATTGCCTTTGTTTTCCAAACAAATAATGAGAAAAGGCAAACTGAAAATTAATCCAGGAGAAGGCCCTGCTAAATTCAATACAAATAACAAAACAATAACAGAGAAGATAATGGGACCTAAATAGATCATAGAATCCCTACAGTGTGGAAACAAGCCCTTCAGTCCAACAAGTCCCCCCTGACCCTCTGAAAAGTAACCCACCCAGACCTATTCCCCTACCCTATATTTGCCCCTGACTAATGCAGCTAGCCTGCACATCCCGATGGGCAATTTAGCATGACCAATTCACCTAACCTGTACACCTTTTGGACTGTGGGAGGAAAGCAGAGCACCAAGAAGAAACCTACGCACACACGGGGAGAATGTGCAAACTCCACACAGTCACCCGAGGCTGGAATTGAACCTAGGTCCCTAGCACTGTGAGGCTGCAGGGCAAATCACTGAGCCACCATGCCAGCCCAAGAAGCTGAAGGCTTCTGTCCTGGGGAATTAAAAAATAAAGGAATAGTAAAAGGAATTACAACATCACTAGTCATAAACCTTCAAAGATCATTTAATTTAGAAACTATGCAATTGTCTTGTAAATTTCCCAAATCACTCATTTAGTTAAGAAAGAAGTAAGTCTAGAAACTGTAGACCTGTCATTTTTAGGTTACTTTAATAGAAATTACACAAATCTGTCATTGGTGAGATGACTTGATGTGTTGAGGAAGTGGGGAAGCTCCGGAAGGACTTGGACAGGCTGGGAATGTGAGAAAAGAAGTAGCCGATGGAATTCAATGTGGGAAAGTGTGAGGTTATGCACTTTGGTCAGAAGAATAGACATGTCGTCTATTTTCAAAATGGGACAAGGCTTTAGACATCTGAAACACAAAGGGACTTAAAAGTCCTAGTTCAGGATTGGATGCCCATGAAGATTTAGTAAGTGAGGACATTTAAACTAATAGATTCCAGATACTAATGATATTGAGGATACATGGCCAGCACAAGATAATAACATTGATCTAGAATGGTGAAGCAGACTTGATTGGCCAAATGGCCTAATTCTGCTTCTATATCTTATGATCTTATGGTCTTATCTTCGAGATAATAAGCGATTATGTTTAAACATAACTTTTCAAACTGGTTCAGACCCAAATCTCCACCATGGCATTTGGAATAAAATTTTGAAAGGTCAGCTGACCTATTTGCTTTTTGGAACTTTTACTTTCATAGGTTTCCTTGTGTGCCTTATTCCTTTTACTTCAGGAAGCACTATCTCAAGTTGGTTTGATTACCCTCCAGTTTCTTACCCAGTTGGAATCTCTCCATTGTGAGCACAAGAATTTCAAGAGGCTATTTTACTATGTGGTGTTCTGTCGTAGATTCCAAAACTGTCCTTCCCCAAGATCATCATTTCTTAATAGAAAAAAGTGAGGACTCCAGATGCTGGAGATCAGAGCTGAAAATGTGTTGCTGGAAAAGTGCAGGTCAGGCAGCATCCAAGGAGCAGGAGAATCGATGTTTCGGGCATGAGCCCTTCTTCAGGATTCATGAAGAAGCACTTATGCCCGAAACGTCGATTCTCCTGCTCCTTGGATGCTGCCTGATCTGCTGCGCTTTTCCAGCAACACATTTTCAGCTCTGATTGCCCAGTTAGTTTTGTAAAAAATCCATGGCTTCTCTGAGTGATACAGTAGCCAGCAAAACAGAGAAAAGTAAGGAACACCTCCGCTTTCTCGGAGTAAAAGACTGGCCTTTTATGGGAAAGCAGCACATACGGATCAAATACTGAACTACAGAAGCAATCAGCCCAACATCCACAAACAAAGCTGCATCAGAACATTATTTCCAACACATACTGCACTACAGAGGAACTGCGCAGAGCAGAGGAAAATCACCTACACTGTGTAGTCAAAAAGAATGGGTACCCAATGAACACAGTCTGCCGATTTCTCAGCAACAAACCCAAACAAACAGACAAAACAGGTCCAAAAACCCTAGCCACTCTCCCCTACATCAAAGACATCTTGGAAATGACTGCCAGACTACTCAGACCCCTTGGCATCATGGTAGCCCACAAACCTACCCACACACTAAAACAGCAGAATGAACTTGAAAGCCCCTATACAGACAATGAGCAAAACTAATGTCATTTACAAAATACCATGCAAGGACTGTAACAAACACTATATTGGATAAACAAGCAGAAAACTAGCCACCAGGATACACGTACACCAACTAGCCACAAAAAGACATGACCCTCTCTCACTAGTATCCTCACATATGAATGAGGAAAGACACTACTTCGACTGGGACAACACATCCATCCTAGGACAAGCCAAACAAAGACATGAACGAGAATTCCTAGAAGCATGGAATTCCAACTGAAACTCTATTAACAACCACATCGAGTTAGACCCCATCTACTACCCCCTGAGAAAAGGAACAGGAAGTGACTTCACCACAGGAAATAACATCACCACAGGAAATGACATTACCAACCCAAAGAAACCCAAACATATAAAGAGAAAGCATATTTTTCAGCATTGCTTTGCCTAAGGCCCATTGAAGATGTTACCACATAGGGTAACGAAACGTCTGGAAATGAACCTTCTAGCTCAGCGAGCAAACCTACATCCAAAAACCTCAAGCTGAGCTACAAATCTTCTCAAAACTTGCTAAGTTATATCCCTAATTGGCCTGAGGACAGCCAATAGCTAATCATATTGTTGTGGTTCTGGAGTCACATATAAGCCAGACCAAGTAAGGATGGCAGATTTCCCCGCCAAAAGACATTAGTGAACCAAATGGGTTTTTACAATAATGAACAATGATTACATGGTTACCATAATTTGGATTGAATTTTGAAATGAAACTTCACTGCTTGCTGTGCATGGACTCAAACCCTTGTCTCTCACTCTCACCTCCGTTACCCCTCCCGAACCACCCACCCTCACCCCCAGGAATCTGATTACCAAGCCCAGTAGCACTAATGTTTCACCACTGCCTCCACGATATAAACTGAGTAGGCTGAATTCTTCATGTCTGTTATATATTATGTTTGTCCCAATATATCTCAGCAACCTTCGCATGGGCAGCAGCTTGCTGACTGAATCCAAACAGTTTTGTGCCTGATTTCATTATTTATTCTCTGTCCAGACTCTACTGTACTGCTGCCTGCCCTTTCTCTGACTCTACAGCTTGAAGGCAGTTTCCCTACTGCTCATTTCTTTGGCCATCCTTAAACCGAGCACCCAAATATATCCCCAGATCCACCCTTTGGAAGAGAACTCTGGGGTCCAAGGGCAACAGGGAAACTGTGAGTTGGCTATCATTGCAAGCATCCCTCCTTGCATTACATCTAGGTGTTAAATACAATGACAGCAAAGTGAAGGCCATTATTTCCAGAACTACCTACCTTTGGATATGATTGATTAATTAAAATTAACAGTTAAATCCAATCAGTCAAGACTACACTGTGTGGTGCTTCATATCCATACAATATTCACTACTGGAGAATTGAATTTGTATTCAATACCCCATATTTTGCTGGAAAGTTTTTATTCTGCCCTTGCAAACAACATTCTGCCCTTGGCTCTTGTTCAGACCTTGTTATGAAGCCATATTTAAATGTGCCACCTTTTGAGAAGTGGACTTACAGTGCAGTCCCTGTCTCTGGGGACACAGTCTAACTCCAGGACTCAATAATTAAGATATGGTCAAGCAGGTTGAGTATCAACCTGCCAATCCTTCCAACACAGGCCATTGGCAAGCAGGTATGAGTGAGAGACATTGCTGGTCAACCATTTGATGGAATGAAATTTCAAATAACCCCATCACTATCCCTACTTCCAGACTGCAGTGTGCATCTAAAAATCTATGTTGTCATGGTGTCTCAGACTCACTGAATGAGCTGTAGCACTGGCACTGTAGAACTGTGGCAATGTAAGGATATTTCAGCTGGTTATTAACATCTTTGCTAAATATTGCCACATTTTGACATGGTCTAACCCAACCATGTTAAGACAGAAAGTTATTGAGATCCACATGGTTTCCCCATTTCCTGTCCTTAACTGTTGGGCCAACATCTGCAGGTTTTTTTTAGCTCTCACATGTGATTGCTATTTCTGTACCCTGTTAACATAGCTCAAGTGTCCCACATATGGATGTCAAGCTATTAGGTTAGCAGAATTTCTGCTTAGTAGCTCCTTGATTATTTAGGTTATGTTTGACATCAAATGGCCACAAGGGGCAGTAGAAAATGGGAAAAATTAATATTGTTATTGTCACAGCTTCTCGAGTGTCTACGCTAGATTAAATGGGTTTAATACCAAGTAACATTGACCACAGACACAACTTTTTGTAACTGTAACTGCAGACCTAGTAGTCTGAGCCTGCCCTGAGTAGATTACACCCTCTGCAACAGATATCCTTCAACATCTCATTCTATAAACTCACACCTCAGGAAAGACATACTGGCACTGGAATCTCCAGCGGAGATTCACACGGATGATCCCTGGAATGGTAGGCCTAACATAGGATGAACGGCTGAGGATCCTGGGATTGTATTCATTAGAGTTTAGAAGGTTGAGGGAAGATTTAATAGAAACTTACACGATAATGCATGGCTTAGAAAGTGTGGACGCTGGGAAGTTGTTTCCGTTAGGCAGGCAAACTAGGACCCGTGGGCACAGCCTTAAAATTAGAAGGGGTCAATTTAGAACGGAAATAAGGAGACATTTCTTCAGCCAGAGAGTGGTGGGCCTGTGGATTTCATTGCCGTGGAGCGCAGTGGAGGACGGGACATTGAGTGTCTTCAAGGCAGAGATTGATAAATTCTTGATCTCGCAAGGAATTAAGGGCTACGGGGAGAGTGCGGGTAAGTGAAGTTGAAACGCCCATCAGCCATGAGTAAATGAACCAGACAGATGTTTATAACTAGGGACTAGTGGCTGCATTTCAATTACTTTTTTATTCAAGATTTTTAATTGGATTCAAATTTCACTGTAGTTGGATTCGACCCATGTTCCCAGAAACTAGCCTGGGGAAACCAGGATTTCTAGCCCAGTGACAATGCCAACGCCTCTCTATTATTAAGAGGGAATAAGTTATGGCTTGTTATCTAAGATAAAGATCTCTTCTGCAATGACATACATCATCGAATTCCCCCAACAACAACCTACTAAACAGTCAATTAGCATAGGAAAGAGGATTGGTGTCTACAGTCTCCACCAACCTCAAGGCACCAGAGATATGCAGGCATCATGACACAATATAACAGGCCCTAGTTTCACTGAAAGGTTTAGCCAACAATTAAGAGTAGCATCCAATGTCTCAGTTTAACCTGAATCTGGTGTTGAGCGGAAGACAGAGTGCCGAATGATAAAGAAGAAAATTGTTTCGGTGGGAATGTGATTAGAACTCCTTACTTTTTGCTAGAAGCAGTTAAGAATTCATAGAATCCCTACAGTGTGGAAGAATTTGGCCCATCAGGTCCACACCACCCCTCCGAAGAGCATCCCGCACAGGTCCACCCAACAAGCCTGTGTTTCCCATGGCTAACCCACCTAGTCTACACATCACTGGACACAATGGTCAACCCATCTAACCTGCACATTTTTTGGACTGTGGGAGGAAACCCAAGAACATGGCAGAAACCTACCCAGGCACGAGGCGAACGTACAAATGCATACAGTCGCCCAAAGATGGAATCAAACCCAGGTCCCTGGCACCGTGAGGCAGCAGTGCAAACCATTGAGTCACTGTGTCAGTTCTGGAATGATACAAAAGCAAATCAAATCAAGTGAGATAGTTTGGAAAGGTGCGTGATCATTAGTTCAGATTTATTGCTCAGTTTCTTCGTGCTGTCGGTTATTATAAACTCTACATGAACCACAACAATCTTTTGCATGTGCCAAAAGATCAAACATGGATCAAACTTAACCACCTGTCCTCACCAAGGCTGAGTTGTTGGTACTTGAGAAGTAAGCATTCTAGCCTCAGGGGCAACATCTACAAACTACCACATACATTAGAATTACATGAGCTGCCACTTCCAACTCAATAAATTCTTAACTCTAATTGCTTCTGGAACTGAAATGACAGCAGAATTAGAACGACATAAAAATTAAGAAACACTATGTTACCAAGCGCACACTTGCCTTGAAAACCAGAATCCTTCACTCCAGTCACACAATAAACTAAGGGGTGGCACGGGTTGGCTCAGTGGTTAGCACTGCAGCCTCACAGCACCAGAGTTCCTAGGTTCAATTCCAGCCTCGGGCGTCTGTCTGTGTGGAGTTCGCACATCCTCCCTGTGTCTGTGTGGGTTTCCTCCGGGTGCTCCGGTTTCCTCCCACAATCCAGAGATATACAGGTCAGGTGAATTGGCCATGCTAAATTGTCTATAGTGTTAAGTGCATTAGTCAGAGAGAAATGGGTCTGGTGGGTTACTCCTCAGAGAGTCAGTGTGGACTTGTTGGGCCGAAGGGCCTGTTTCCACACTGTAGGGAATCTAATCTAAACTCTTTGCCATGGTGTGGAGGTGATTTTTTAACTGAATTCTTTGCAGCAGAGATTCTGCCTTTTCAAACTAATTTCTTTGTACATATTATCAGCTGATGATATTTTCTGTTCCAATTTGTACAGCCATCATTTCCAGATAAATTTGAGCCATCAGATCTCGGTGTCACGTTGATCCTGAGTTGAGGTTATGATTTTATATTCATACCATCACTAATGCCATCTATTTCCTGAGCATTGCTGGCATGACCTCTGCCACAGCTCGTTTGCTGCTGAAATGTTCATCCAAAGCCTATGTCTCCCGAGGTGAAACTATTCCAATGCACCCTGGCTGGTCTTCCACATAGCTCCATAAACCTCCAAACCTCGGCTGCCCAACTCTGTTTCCAGTAAGTGTCAATCCCCTTATCGCCTCTCTGCTCATTAACATACTTGGGAACCGCTCATGTCTTAATTTTTCATCAGGTCTGGCATAGTCTGTGGAGAGAACGTGTCGGGTCCAATGGTCCACCTTCAGAACCTCAGAATCTATTCAGGCTTCCCTGCCCATGTTTAACCTAAAGCCATGAGACCTCATGGAGTCTGAAATCTATGTTCAAACTCCTAGGCCAACTTCCTCTTGACTCTATAACTCTGCATGGTCCTGCTGGTGGGACAGGACATATCCAGGGATAGTGATGGTGGTGTCTGGGGCATTGTCTCTCAGATATGATGTGTAAGTATGACTGCATCAGGCTGGTGCTTGACTAGTCTGTGAGGCAGCTCTCCTAATTTTGTCACTAGCCTCCAGAGATTATTAAGGAGGACTTTGCAGGCTCAACGGGCCTGTTTCTGCTGTTGTCTTTTCCAGTGCCTAGGTCAGTGTCAGGTTGGTCTGTCCAGCTTTATTTCTTTCTTGTGACTTTGTAGTGATTGGTACAACTGAGTGGCTTGCTAGGCCATTTCAGAGTGAAGTCAACCACATTGCTGTGGGTCTGGAGTCACATGTAGGCCAGATCAAGTAAGCATGGCAGAGTTCCTTCCCTGAAAGATATTAGTGAACCAGATGGGCTTTTCTGACAATGAACAATGGCTTCATGGTCATCGATAGACACTTCATACTGTCAAAACATCAGATAAAATTATTTCATATACAACATCCAACTAATGACAGATGGAGTTTAATTTAGATAAATGAAAGGTGTTGCATTTTGGAAAGGCAAATCAGAGCAGGGCACCTGGGAGTGTTGCTGAAGAAAGAGACCTTGGAGTGCACGTTCATAGTTCCTTGAAAGTGGAGTCGCAGGTAGACAGGATGTTGAAGAAAGCATTTCCTACCCTTGCCACTATTTGTCAGTGCATTAAGTACAGGAGTTGGGAGGTCATGTTGTGGTTGTACAGGACATTGGTTAGGCCACTTTTGGAATACTGCATGCAAAGTTGGTCTCCCTGGTATAGGAAAGATATTATGAAACTTGAAAGGGTTCAGAAAAGATTTACAAAGATGTTGCCAGGGGTTGGAGGGTTTGAACTACAGGGAGAGGCTGAACAGGCTGGGGCTGTTTTCCCTGGAGTGTCAGAGATGGAGGGTTGACGTTGTCGAGGTTTATAAAATCATGGGGGGGCATGGATAGGGTAAATAGTCAAGGTCTCTTCCCCAGGGTAGGGAATCCAAAACCAGAGGGCATTGGGTTAAGGTGAGAGGGGAAAGATTTAAAAGGGACTTAAGAGCTAACCTTTACACACAGTGGGTGATGCATGCATGGAATGAGCTGCCAGAGGAAATGGTGGAGTCTGTACAATGTCAACACTTATAAGGCATCTGGATGGTTATTTGAGGGATATGGGCCAAATGCTGGTTAATGGGACTAGATTAATTTAAGATATTTGGTAAGCATGGACAAGTTGGGCTGAAGGGATTGTTTCTGTGCTGTGCCTTTCCATGACTCTATGATTGTATTTTGTATCATATATTCTGGAAAGGAAAGCTGATTGGTGTTGTTACAGTTGTGCAGTGAGGAAACTACAATATGTAATTTAAATCCAACTACAAAATAGCACATTATGTCTACCAGGAGTACTTCAGTTGAAGATAATCAAATTGATAAAAGCATTATGTTTTTGCTTTACTTATCATTATATGATAACAAAATGCCTGCTATGGCTGACAACTCACTTTAGTAATGACCATATGAAAGAAAATTCATTAAAATCCCACAGTGACAACTGGGAGATGTTCCCAAAGGAGACATGGGTCGATAATTAAGTGACAGCAAAATTGGTCTGACATTTCGATCCTGGAAGAAAGGGGTTGATGTATCAATGTTGCAAGTATTTCATGGCATTGAATGTATTTTGTGATAGAAGTAAATAGACCTGAGTGTGCAACAACACATTTAGTTATATTGAGTAATCTCCTAATAATGGCCTGCAATTTTATTGCTATAGGTTGCTTTTAATGGATGGAACACAAGCAGAGTCTTCAACAGGTGGGCGATCTGCCAGGATGCCAACCACAGTCACAGCGTTTCCCTTACTCCAGTCCCAACCCTAAGCGTCAGATATCCGAGCCAGAGAAAGAGGGGAAGGGGGATCCAAAACTGTCGATCTCACTGTAATGACTCCTCTCAGACTCCTGAGTGAACATCAGGTGTGTGAAGGCCCCCCTTTGCCGCCTGATGCACAATTGAGATCGACCATTTGTGTGAGATATAGGGTAGCTGCCTGTACACAGGCAGGAGAAAACACCCGAGGGTGGAGAAGTTCGGAGAGTATAATGCCTCTGTTCGTTTGCCTTCCGGTCTTGCTGCATTTTTGTTGTTCCAAAATATTCGGGCGGGGGATGGAGGGGAGGGCGTGGTTGTTGATAGATTGTGCATACGAGAGCAATTTTACACAGGTCAGGTTACAGTGCTTTTCATCCAGCTCCTCAATGTCACTCCTGGGCCTCAGATATCCATGAGCTGACAAACCTGAAGCCTCGGTGATCCTAAAAGCGCACGTTATTGTGAAGATTTCTCATGCGAAGCAAAAACTCAGGGTCACAGGCAAGCTGCTGGAGAGTCTGTCATCCCAGTCTCCCTCGTCAAGGCGTTGTGAAGGATGCGGCTGGGAGATCTCAATGATGCTTAACCCAGAGGCCTAATAATTTTTTGCTCTGATGAGACACCCAGCATGGATAACATACAACATTCCCAAAGGCTACAGAGAGAGAATGGGGGTGTTTGGCAATTACGCTCTCACAGTATCGATCAGTCACATTGTCAATAAAAAAAATACATTTTGCAACAGTTTAACGTCAAGACCGTGCTCCAACATCGAATGGACTGAAAGAATGAGGCCACCATATTTCCAAATTGACCATTATAGGGAGGGCTAAGCTGCTGTTGCAAACTGGGCAGAAGCTAGATTGTGATCATTGTCCCTCAAAACATTTTCTTGGTGTCCAAAGGTAAAAGCAGCATCAGTAACGTCTGGTGAAGGTGACGGGCCAATGTGTTCAAGACTCTCCGTATTTTTAACCTCGAGAGTTTTAAAATTTTGGTTGACTCGTTCTGAGTACGCTGTTTCCTTCAATTGCCCCTTAAGACACACCAAAGTATTGCCGCCTATTCTCAGAGCCACCTCAAACGTTCGCCATGACAGTAAAGCCTTCTCATCCTCTCAGCAGTGGATACATTAATTTTCACGCTATCAAGGCTTTAAAGGCTTTTAGTTGAAAAGTTGAAGGAAGTGGTCTGATTACTCAGGCTGTGTAAAGCTGATGTTCAGATAATACTCCTGGCTCTTACAGCTGTACACACAGTGAGATTGTGCACGCTTGTGTGACAGCTCATTCAGGAATACTGAAGTGTCTGTTAGGATTGCTTCCTTTCGCCATTATATCCCGCACTGTGGGGGAACTGTACGGACTAATTCTGAAAGGAAAGGCCGAGGAGTCATCAGAAAATGCATAACTTCTATCCGATTCAATATCAGATGTTTGCAAAAATGAATCCCCCGTTTGTTCAAAGAAGGAGAACTGCCAGACAGTGTGGCAGAGATGAGGGTAAGCCTGACGGAAAAGCAACACAAAAGACGGAGCCTGCGTGGGAGCTGGACAGAGAAATAAGGGTAAGAAATTCAAGAGTTACGTCAATGCCATAGAATGAGTCTATTGGTGGCTGACTAGTATTGATTGGTTCGGTTATGTTGTTAACTGTTGAAGAGTGCTTGATGACAGTTTGCACTGTTCGCAGTTTTAGATTAATAGATACCTTCGCCGGTAATTTTAGTCAACTTTTCACTGTTACCTTTAGTTTTTCATTGTTCAGATGGCATAGGGCTGGTAATAGCAGTACAATTAGAATTAAAGCAATAGTTAATTGAGAAAAATAGCAAAAGTGATGAGGAAAGTATTAAAATATATTAAAATGCCTGTATCCATATAATATTAGTGAACTATAGGCATAAATTGCTACAAGGGGTCCTGGTTTGCAAATGTCTGCGTTACAAGCATTTGTACTTACAAATGCAATTTTATACAGGATTATAATTTTAAAGATCCAACATTTCCTGTGCAGAGTCATACAGCATGGAAACAGACCCTTCAGTCGAAGCAGTCCAACTGACTATAATCCCAAACTAAGTGAGTCCCGCTTGCGTGCCCTTGGCCCATATCCCTCCAAACCTTTCCTTTTCATGTACTTATCCAAATGCCTTTTAAACATTGTAACTGTATCCACATCTACCACTTTCTCTGGAAGTTCATTCCATGCACAAGCCACTCTCTGTGTAAAATAAAGTAACCCCTCATATCTTTTTTTAAAATTTCGAGCCTCTCACCTTAAAAATACGCCACCTCGTCTTGAGAACAGAGCCGAGAGAACAGACACCTGCCGTTCATCTTACCTATACCCCTCATTATTTTATAAACCTCTATAAGGTCACCTCTCAACCTTCTATGCTGCACTTACAAACAGTTCCTTTATA
This sequence comes from Chiloscyllium punctatum, assembly GCF_047496795.1. Lineage (NCBI taxonomy): Eukaryota > Metazoa > Chordata > Chondrichthyes > Orectolobiformes > Hemiscylliidae > Chiloscyllium > Chiloscyllium punctatum. The sequence continues at coordinate 102,597,603 of NC_092749.1, read as the reverse complement.
TTGCCCTGCATTGTGTTTCAACTTGCCCATAAATCAAATCATGATCAGACCCTCAGAGCCAACTGTGTAGGATTATGGTCTGGTTGCATTATCAGAGTCTTGGGTCAAACAAAGTCAGGAATAATATTCTTAATCTTCATGATTACCAACTATTCTGTGGTGATCGAGAATGAAAAATAGGAGGAGTATAGTGGCATTAATTAACAACATGTGACAGTGCTAAACAGAAAAGATATCCTGGCTAGTCATGGAACTGAAACATTGTGGTTTTAGCTGAGGGACCGTGTTGGTATTTTGGGAGTTTTTAATGGTGCACCACAGAGTGAAAAGGTACAAATATTTTGGGATATTGCAAAGGTATGTCACAAAAATATAGCAATATTGGTAGATTTTAATTAGTAGACTGAGAACAACATAATGCTAAGGATAGGGAAGAAAGGGACATAGATTCATAGAGATGTACAGCATGTTTACCCTATCCATGCCCCTCATAATTTTGTAAACATCTATTAGATCACCCCTCAGCCTCCAACGCACCAGGGAAAACAGTCCCAGCCTGTTTAGCCTCTCCCTATATCTGCCAAATGGAAGGAGAAGGTAATCAATTGGTGTGTTAGTCTCTCTCATGGTTGAAAGCAACATTGGGTCTAATTCTGGGAAATGGGTTAAAACAATTTGAATCCATCACTGTCAGATATTGTCCAGTTTACAACAGTTGGTTAAACATTATTATGGAAAGAGCACATGCAGAGCTAATTTCACTGTCTAATTCTGCATAAATAGCACCACCCCCCACCTCTAGCCTTACCTCAGTTTATTTGCTTTTGGAAACCTACTTAATGTTTTTGTGATAACACTCATGTAGTTGATCTCCCACATTCCACTTTCCTTAAACTTAAGGCCATCTGCGGCCCATGTCTTAACTTGCATCAAGCAGCGTTGTGCTCAATGATGATTAGTGCCTCATCTTCAAGAAATATCTTGACTTTAAAATTCTCAATTTTTTTTTTACAAATCACACACATTAACACCTGAAATAACTGCACAGCGGCCGGTATCCCATCACCAAATCATCCTGTATTTACTTGTGCACAGTACACTGGCTGTGACCAGCCAGTTCAGAGTCAACCCCCTCCACTGAGGAGATTCTAATTCTCCTGGTAATAGTTTTTTTTTTGGCTGTGGCCAGCTAGCTCAGAGTCAGTCCCTGAATTGAGGAGATTCTGAATCGCCTAGTTATATTTTCTCGCTTTTATTTTGTGGACATTCTAATCTCCTGGTTATATGTTTTTTTTCTGGACAAGTTTCTAAATCCCCTGGTTATATTTTCTTATTTTTTGGCAGAGATTCTAATTCCCCAAGTTATATATTTTCTTTATTTTTTTCCTTTTTTTTCTCCCCAGCATCCTTGTTGTGCGTGTAGGTGTAGGACACAGTGAAGAAACATCGCATGCAGAGAACACTATTCGCATTCCACCAAAACATCAAAATGGCCAGTGATGAGCAGTGCCCCTTTTCTTAAGGACAAAGCCTGTGTGAATGAAAAATTGAAGGGGAGGGCAGGAGTTAAATCAAAATAGAGTTAGCAGGAGAAACAAAGCACTCCATGCCCCCAATGCCCACTTCTCTTCTGGTTATACATTTTTTTTGAGATACTAAATCTCCTTCCTTTTTTTTTCTTTCTCAACTGAGGACATTCTAAAAATCTCCTGCTTATATTTTTAATTTTTTTTCCTGAACTGAGGAGATTTTCATCTCCCGGTTTGTCTTTTATAAGCTCCCAAACTACCGCCAAGCAGTGCATATATCCGACCCCCAGCATCCATGTCATGTACATGTAGGTGTAGGACACAGTTAAGAAACAACGGGTGCAGAAAACTTTATTCATATCACATCACCAGGAAGAACAAAAATGGCCAGTGACAAGCAGTGCCCTTAGGGGTAATGCCTGCATGGTCGAAAAAGTGAAAGGGGAGGGCAGGGGTTTAATCAAAATAGAATCCGAGGGGGAAATAAAACACTCCATGCCCTCTGGTGCTCGCTTCTCTCCTGGTTATAAATTTTTTTCTTTTTTTAAGATTCTAAATCTCTTGGCTATTTTTATTTCCTTTCTCAACTGTGGAGGTTCTCTCTTCTGGTTGTATTTTTTCTAAATTAAAGGAGACAAGGAAGGAAACCAGAAAAACAAACACCAAAATAAAAGGAAAACCAAAAATCAAAAGTCTTCCTTCGACAAGGGGAAAGAAAGGAAAACTCTCCTCCTCAGCAGAAACCAACAGCAGCGGCAACACACTGGCTCTGTGGCCAGCCAGCTCAGAGTCAGTCGCCTAGACTGAGGAGATTCTTCTTCCCCACACAGCCGCCTATCAGCAATAGCACTTATTTTCTCCCCAGCAACCATGTTGAGTGTGTGCTGGTGTTGGTCACAGTAAAAAACAATAAGTGTATAAATTGTTATTTATATTTCACCACCAGGAAGAAAGGAAACACCCAAGTGGCCAGTGACAAGCAGTGCCTTTCTCAACAAAGAGCAATGCTATGTGATCAAAAAGTGAAAGGGGAGGACAGGAACTAAATCAAAATAGAGTCTGAGGGGGAAATGAAACACTCCATGCCCCCTGGTGCCCACCTCTCTCCTGGTTTTATATATATATATTTTGAGATTCTAAATCTCCTCAACTGAGGAGATCCTATCTCCTGGTTTTGTTGGTCAGCCAGGGCTTTCCTGATAGGCCGAGGTTAACAACCCCAATCAAGGATCTCATAGTCAACAAGATCCAGTTGGTCCCAATCACAACACCACCCTATCTCTGCAATCTCCCCCAATCTCACTGTATCAGTAGTCCTGTAATTCTGTCTTGTAGAGCATTCCCAACTTTGATTGCTCCATCATTGGCATCTATACTTCCAGTTGCCAAGGACGAAACACTGGAATATCCTCCCTAAAATTTCTTGCCTCTCTACCTTGCTTTAAAATAAACCTTAAGATCTACATCTTATGCCAAGGTTTTGGTCATCTAACCTAATTTCTCAAATAAAATAAATATATGGCAGATGTTGAAGGCCTGAGGTAAAAGCAGAAAGTGCTGGAGAAACTCAGCAGGTCTGGCCACATCTGTGAAGACAGAGAGAGAGAGACAAAGTTATTAATTTGAATCCATTCTGACTCTCTTTCCCCAGCAGATGGCAACACTGATGGAAGCCTCTAAGCAAAGAAGCTCACCTGTTCAGTAAGACCTCTTCCAGCAGGTGGTGACAGGTGAGGGAGTGCAGTCTAATGGACTACCAGTGGAAAAGAAAAGGTGCTTTTGGTGGAATAAAGGCTGATGAGAATGAGGAAGCAGATAGACCAAGGATTCCTTAGTTCACTGATAAGGCTGAAGCATTCACACAATTTTGAGGCAGAAGGGCCAAGTGGATGATCCATTCCAATCTCTTCCAGTGGTCTCCAGCATTACAGAGATCAGCCTTCTGCGAATTCAGTTCATTCCACATGAAACCCTCCAACATGGAAACACTGGATACTACAAATGCTATGGGCCCTGATAATATTCCAGTGACAGCAATGAAGACTTGTGCTCCTGAACTAGCCAAATTCGTCCAGTACATTACAACCATGTATCTACCCAACAATGTGGAAATTGACTAGTTATGTCCTATATATAAAATGAAGGACAATTCTAACCCAGCCAATTACTGCCACGTCAATCTACTCTTGATCATGAGTAAAATGATGGAAGGTGTGTATAATAGTACTATCAGGCAGCACCTGCTCAGTAATAACCTGCTCAGTGACACCCAATTTGGATTCTGCCAGGGCCACTCAGTTCCTGACCTCATTACAGAGTTGATTCAAACATGGACAAACAAGCTGAATTCCGGAGGGGAGGTGAGAGTGACAGCCCTTGGCATCAAGACTGCTTTTGACTGAGTGTGGCATCAAGGAGTCATAGCAAAACTGGGAGCAATGGGTATCGGGGGCAACTCTCCTGACACATTGGAAGATGGTCGTGGTTGTTGGAGGTCAGTCATCTCAGTTCCAGGACATCTCTGCAGGTGTTCCTCCAGGTAGTGTCCTAGGCCCAAACATCTTCAGCTGCTTCATCAATGGCCTTCCCTCCATCAGAAGTGGGGATGTTTGCCAATGATTGCACAATGTTCAGCACCACTTGTTATTCCTCAGACATTGAAGTAGTCAATGGTCAAATGCAACAAGATCCAGACAGTATCCAGGCTTGGGCTGACAAGTGGCAAGCAAAGTTCATGCCACAACAAATGCGAGACAATGACCATCTCCAATAAGAGACAATCTAACCACTGTCTCTTGACTGTTACCATCACTGAATTTCTCACTATCAGTATCCTGGAGGTTACCATTGACAAAAAACTCAACTGGACCTATCACATAAACACTGTGGCTACAAAGGCAGATCAGAGGCTAGGAACACCTTGGCGAGTAACTCAACTTCTGGCTTCTAAATACCTGTCCACCATTTACAAGGCACACATCAGGGTGTGATGGAATACTCCCCACTTGCCTGGATGGGTGCAATTCCAATAACTCAAGAAGCTCAACACCATCCAGGCCAAAGCAGCCCACTTGATTGTCATCACACCATGTCCATTCCCTCCACCACTGATGCTCAATAGCAGCATTAATTCACCAAAGATCCTCAGACAGCACCTTTCAAACTCACGGTCATTTTCTTCAAGAAGGACAAGGGCAATCGATCCAGAGGAAGACCCCCTATCTGTAACTTCCCTTCTTAGCCACTCAGCATTCTGACTTGGCGATATATTGCCGTTCCTTCACTGTCACTGAGTCAAAATTCTGGAATTCCTTCCTTAAGGCATTGTGGGTCAATCCACAGAAGGTTCAAGAAGGCAGCTCACCACCACCTTCTGAAGGGCAACCAGGGACGGGCAATAAATGCTGACCCAGCCAGCGACACCCACATTCCACAAATACATTTTGAAAAAAACTACAGGCTTTGTTCCATGAACATGCTATCAATAATTCATTGCTAATATTTAATTTAACAGTGGGAGCCAATGGCGTGGTGGTGCTATTGCTGGGCTATTAAATCAGAGACCTAGATAATGTTCTGGGGAGCTGGGTTTGAATCCTGCCAAGGCAGATGGTGGAATTTGAATTTAATAAATATCTGGAATTAAGAGCTTAATGATGACCATGAATCCATTGTCGATTGTCAGGATAAACCCATCTGGTTCATTAACATCCTTTATGGAAGAAAATTGTTAACCTTTCCAGTTCTGGTCTAAATGTGACTCCAGACCCACAGGAATATGATTGACTCATAGCAATTAGCAATAAATACCACCCTGGCCAGCGATGCTTTCATCTCGTGAATGAATAAAACAAGAAATTTCCTTCCTATTTATAATGAGCTGATGCCAGTGAAAAAAAATCCCTGCCCCATGATCTTTGGACTGTCTGTATATTCAAATTCTTATGTTACACTGATATCACCTTATGTGGCTCAGTGTTATAATTTATTTTCTAATACTCCTGTGAAGCTCCTTGGTTTGTTTAATTCTGCTCAAAATGCTTTATACATAAGTTATTGTTAGTATTAGGTGATCTAAGTAAATGCCTCACTCAGATAGGTTAAAACAAGATGATTCCAAGTTTTCTTTTTCATTGTTCCTTGAGATGAGGATGACCAAATTCATCCTCTAGGTTTTTCGGAGGATATGTAGGTGATTGTTAAGGCTGGATTGTACTGCTACAAATAAGACAGGATGCTGTAGCTGACTGAGTTTTGGACAATTGCTGTGTTGGGCAGTCCTTTGCTGTAGTTTCTCTCTGCTTGTTCCATATAAGGCAGAATGTCTTGCAACAAGGTATTGACATGCTACACATATGGAAGGTGATTTTTCTACAGGGGTCCTCTTGCTTATGACTTGAGCAAGATATGTTGCAACAATGCTTATGTTAGCCCTTGTAATATAAGTAACTGGATGTGGATAATATGGTGTTGAAAAATCCAACAGATATTTATTACAGTTCACTACTGTGAATAAACATTAATTTATTCAGATACAAAAAGAGTATGCTTTAGCATTAAGATGTGAGATTGCCGATTACAGAGTGCCATGCTTCAAGTGATCCCAGAGTAAGGTGGAGTGTGAGAACATTATGCCTTCAGATCATGCGCTGTGATGCAGTGATAATATCATGGGAATGTCTGTTAAAGGTATAGTGACATATTGAGTGTAAAACGTAATGCAGTAATCCAGTGGGTGCAGCAGACTGGGTGACTGCTTTGCCGAACACCTTCACTCTCGGAGTAGCAATGACCCAGAGCTTCCAGTTGTCTGCATCTTCAGAGCACTACCCTGTTCCCTCGCCAATATTTCTGTCTCAGGCTTGCTGCAGTGCTCCAGCAATACTCAATGCAAGCTGGAAGAACAGTGACTCATCTTCTGCTGAGGCACCTTACAATTCTCGGGACACAACACTGAGTTTGACAGTGGAGAGCACAAAAACCTACCTGCATGTTCATTTTCCATACCCATCTCCACAGGTCTTGTTCTGATCCCAGCACAGACAATACATGATTAGATTAGATTCCCTACACTGTGGAAACAGGCCCTTCGTCCCAACCAATCCACACCGACTCTCCGAAGAGTAACCCACCCAGAACCATTTCCCTCTGACTAATACACCTAACACTACAGGCAATTTAGCATGGCCAATTCACCTGACCCACACAACTTTGGACTGTGGGAGGAAACCCATGCAGACACAGGGAGAATATGCAAACTCCACACAGACAGTTACCCACGACTGGAATTGAACCTGGGATCCTGATGCTGTGAAGCAGCAGTGCTAACCGCTAACCACTGAGCCACTGTGCCACCCCTGTCATTAACTATTCACAGATCTCTTTATCACCAATTAGCCTTCATTTCTTCCTGCAGCTTACCATCAGCAAAATCCCTCTGATGTGAGTTTTGATTTGATTTGATGGGATTTATTGTTGTCACATGTGCCTAAGTGCAGTGGAAAGTTATGTTTTGCACACAGTACAGGCTGATCATAGCAAACAAGGTCAGAGGATATTTTGATGAGCAGGGCACCCAGGAGGTGTACAAAAACGAGATCAACATTCGATTTGAATTTAGAGAGGTCTGCTCAGCAATCTAATAACAGCAGAGAAGAAGCTGTTCCTGAAACTTTTGGTACATGTGTTTAAGCTTCTGTATCTTCTGCCTGACAGAAGAGGTTAGAAGAGAGTATTACTGGGGTGGAAAGGCTCTTTAATGATGTTGTCTGGCTACGGGAAATGTAGATGGAACATAACATGACTTTTCAATCTTTACTCTCTCTCACTCTGGTCACTGTCTGCAACTATCCGTCTCACTCCTTCCCCCTTCCTACCTCATCATCAGCATAAACACCACTATTTCACGGTTTCAATTCCAACAACGGATCACTGGACTCAAAACCTTAGCTCTGTTTCTCTCTCTGCAGAAGCTTCCAGACCTGCCACATTTCTCCGCTTTCTGCTTTCGTTTCAGCAACCCCACTGTGTTGGTCTCTCTCGATATTTGCAACCCTCGAGCTGTGGCAGACAAGGGGAAATATTCTCCACAAAACTCAGCTCCATTAATTGTTGAGCAACTGTTTACTTTTTGGGGGAATTGCGGTGCAGTAAGGCTGCAATTGGAATCATCAACTAAACTCTTCCCAAGACGGTAAGAAACTACAGAATGTTGTGAACACAGCCCAGTCTATCACACAAACCAACCTTCCAACCATTGACTCTATCTATACTTCCCACTGCCTTAGGAAAGCAACCAACAAAATCAAAGACTCCTCCCACCCCTGTGAAAATCTCTTCCAACCTCTTCCATCAGGCAGACAATATAGAGGTTTGTATACATATATGAATCAATTCAAGAACAGCTTTTTTTCCCAGCTTTTATTAGACTTCTGAATGGAATACTCCAAATTTAAATATAATGTTGATCTCGCTCTCTGTGCACCTTTGCTGCAGCTGCAGCATTGTATTTAGATTAGAAGTCCTACAGAATGGAAACAGGCCTTTCAGCCCAACAAGTCCACACCAACCCTCCAAAGAATAACCCACCCAGACCCATTCCCCCACCCTATATTTACCCCTGACTAATGCACCTAACTTTATGGGCAATTTAGCATGGCCAATTCACCTGACCTACACATCTTTTGGATTGTGGGAGGAAACTCATGCAGACACGGGGAGAATGTGCAAACTCCACACAGACTGTCACCAGAGGCTGGAATCAAACCCAAGTCGCTGGCACTATGAGGCTGCAGTACTAACCACTGTACCGCTGTTCCAGTACTCTAAAGCACTTTGTATAGTACGGTCTGCAGTGTACCGCACACAACACAAAACTTTTCACTGTACCCAGGTACATGTGACAATAATAAATCAAACTAAATCAAATCAAAGGTCCAAGCTGCTTGGTTGTGGGCACAGGTTCAAATGCCACCAGCTCACAGAGTCTAATATGTTTAGTTAATTACAATCTGGAATTAATAGCTAGTCTCAGCAATGAGGCCATGAGCTCTCATTGATTATTGCAAAAGAAAATTATGTAATTTGCTGTAAGAACAAATTATCCCATGTTATCCATTCAGGGTGACCAGTGCTCCAGCAGTTGGTTGACTCTTGGCCAATAAACTGTACAGTTATAGGCCAAGTAGGTGACCTGGCCAGGGAAATCCGTATCCCATAAAAGAACAAAAATAAAATGCCGCAGCATTCTTCTGCTGCTGAACAGGGGCGGTTTCAAATGTGAAGCTAATTCATTTTCCAGAACACTTCCACAAGTGCAGATCACTCACAGACCTCACAGAACCACGCCATTGTACTGAGACAAAAGCCTTCATCTGTACTCCATATTGTCAATGTCAAAGATGGCTGATTCTCACAGCTGCAAGTCGTCTATTTGCATTTTTGCTAAGGTCCATTTACCACCAGTTTTCTGGAATTGCTTACTCAAAAAATACAGTTACCTTTTGTGCACTTACTGAGCACCTTACCGAAGGATACTCTGTTTGCTCATTGCAAGCTTTCGGCAAAATGGAACTGTGATTGTAGGAAGAAATCTGATGTGGCTTTGCCTTTTTCTTTTGTTCAAACTGCCCAGGCAATTGTTTCCATGCAAGTTTCTAAGTAGCCTATCAGAGAAATATTATTCAGCAATCTGATTTGACAACACAGCGAAAAAAAAAATACAGATAGTTCTCCTTTCACGCCACAGTTGCATTCCAGCGAAACCTCATTTAATAGAAAATCGCGTAATAGAAATTATGGGGCCTATTGGAAAAGTGGGTTTGAGCAGACCCGTAAAAACTATCACGCACGATCACTGAAAATTCACCTAAAAGTCTAATGCAAAGTATAGCACAGCCTGAATGAAGGTTTAAATCACATTTATTAATGAAACAAAAGTAAGTTTAACATAGTGAATTAAAAAGATGTAAAAAAAACTGCTCTTTGTACAGTACCTGTTACAGAAAGCTGCTCTGTCGGCAGCTGACATTGGCGCATGTGCAGGTCAACGCAGAAACCTTGGCGCAGGAATTGGCGCATGCGCAGAACAGCGCGAAGACAAGCACCGACATCGGCGCATCTGCAGAACGAAGCATACGAGCCGATTCCCGCTGGAATCGCACTATTACCAACAGAGGTAAACGTTATCGAAAATCCCGTTTCCTACTTCTTCAGCGACATTATAGCCAAATCGCATTGGTGAAACGTGCGTTATCCCAGAACTATCTACCTGTACCAGCAAGCGTATCTACTTTCAAATTCTTTCACCTGGAGCCAGTTGTAATTCACATTCAGGCATGATGGCAGGATAGGAGAAGCAAGGCTAGCATTTATATAGCACCTATCCTGACCTCATATCCAAAGGAGTACTTTTGAAATATTGCCACAGCTGTAATGTAGGAAGCACATCTATTAATTCAAGAGGTATCACATACAACACTGTGATAATGACTAGATTATGTTTTATTGTGAGGTTAATTGGAGGACAAGGATTGGACAGTAAAATCTCACATTTGAAATAGTACTTTGGGATGTTTTACAACCAGCCAAAAGCTGACAGAGGTTCTGCTTCAATTCTCATTCAAAAGGCAGCATAGCACTTTGGCAAGAATGTCATGTTAGATTTCTGTACTCGAGTCCCTGAAGTGGGGACTTGAACCGCACGTCAGTCTGACTCAGGAGCGATAAAGCAACGACAGGAGTAGGCCCCTGTTGTGCATGGACTCGTGAAAAGCTGGCATTTAACTGTCGGGAATAGGTAGAGTCTGTCAGACGCCCCCAGCCGTATCTGTGTAAGTGTGGAGAGCAAACATCACCCAGAGTTGGCACATAGGCAGCACAGAGTTGGCAAAGTCCTGGGAGTGCATGCAGCTGGTTGATTTGTAATTGAGATTGAGTGGAATGGGGATAAGTAGCAAGAGATGAAGGATTTACATCCTGATGGACAACAATAAAACTAGGAACGGAAATGTGCCATGCCTCACTGAAATCCATTCTTCCAATTTTGGAAACTTCAGGAGATCATGGTCACTGGCACTTAGATGGCAATTACTTGAATGCTAACTGAGCAACAGTTTCATAGAATTATCAATAGAATCGCTACAGGGTAGAAACAGGCCATTCAGCCCAACAAGTCCACACTGAACCTCCAAAGAGGAGCCCACCCAGACCCATTCCCCCTACCTTATATTTACCCCTGACTAATGCACCTAACCCGAACACTATGGGCAATTTAGCATGGTGAATCCACCTAACCTGCACATCTTTGGACTGTGGGAGGAAACCCACGCAGACATGGGGAGAATGTGCAAACTCCTCACAAACAGTTAGCCAAGGCTGGAATTGAACCTGGGTCCCTGGCATTGTGAGGCAGCATTGCTAACCACTGAGCCACCTTGGTGCCCCATTTTAAAACATCTGCATATCTTAAAACACAGAGAGGCTTGTTCTGTCTATGTGCATCTACTGAGCAGAAATCTGATCCATCAGAAACTTGGCTAAATATGTACTGTGTTCTGCGGTTATAGCTTATTCTTTGCTGCTTATCTTAAGAATCACATCAGCTGTGGAATGTATGCAGGTACCCTTCAGAAAAAAAAACATACAGGTGAGAGCAAAAGGCAACATTCAGCATTCCCTTCAGAGAAGAAAATACTGCAAGCGGATAATTGAGTGTGTGCACCAACTGAATTCAAAACATTAAAATAATAAATGACATTAAAACAGACCTACACAGTGGTCCCTCCTCAACATACTTGTCATAACACTGAAGACTGTTCTCAAAATATGTAGCACACAACTTGTTGGTGAAGGTCAAACACAAGGAGCAGAGAAATATGAACGAGAAAATAATCCTTATCAATGTATAATAGCTCTTTATTTAACAAATGTGGTATGCTTAAAATGTAACTTAGTCTTATAAGGTGACTTAAGCGCTAAAGTAAATAACTCTCAAATTTCCTTTGCAGCTTTAATAATATTTGACAAATATTTCCTACAAAAATGATTTACTAAGAACTTCCTGGGTTCGGACACTGTAGAGTAGAAAAAAAACGAACAGAATAAAAGAACATTTCTTTTGCTTGTAGTTTCTTCGGCTATAAATTAAAAAGTCTGTAACTGTGTGACAATGTGGGCCAACAAAACCACTGGAAAACAAATGAAGAGTTGAAGTGCATTTTCAGTTTTACCTGTGAACAGCTGTGACATGTTCCTGTCCCTTTTCTTCGTGGAAAGGTTTGTTTAAAAAACACAAACCTTTTTTATGTTTTCTGAGGAACCTTGGTTGAAAGGTTAGGACCGAGGGCGCATAATGGTAGCATGTAGATTGTTCAGAGTGGGCAGTTATAGGACTATTGAGTTGGTGTTAAGTTTGGTAGTAAACTGGCTGTGAGGGCAGCTGAAAAGGAATTTGAGGGTTTTTGCTTCTGCCCAGTTTAACCTGCAGAAACTTGTAGGCGGATGAGAAGCCAAAAGGAAAACAGAGCCTCACATAGTTAGGGAAGTTGGAGTTGTATAATGCCAATACAATACAATGCAGTTTAATATGGATTTGAGTGGGAATGACCACACTGTTAGGAAAGTCAGTGTTGTATAATGCTGACAGGATGCAGTTTAATTGGGAGTTGGAACACGGCAATGACCACAATGTTAGGCAAGTTCAGGCCTGAAGACAGAAAAGAACTGGAGAGTTATTCTTTGGTGATGTGGAATAGAAGAGCAAACTTCTCCAGGCTCTGCATGGATGACTCTATCAACTCACACTTCAGCTCCTTTGTCACAATGAGACTGTCCTGATATGGATGGCTTAGCCCATCCAATCTTTATTTGCTGGCTCCTGCTTATTTAGCACTCTCTGTGTACTGTTCCTAGCTAAAAATATCCCCAGCAGCAGCATTTGAAAAGTGAAATTAGTCTGGTCTTGAAAGGTAAATGAGGGAGAGTGTTCTTCACCTAACCCAGATCTGAATGCTATCAGAGATCCAGACAAGCAGGAAGCAGGCACCTTGGCTTTTGCAAGGAAGGTAAATCTTTGGGGTTTGAGAAGATCATTGGTGGAGATGAGTTAGAGTAGGAACCAGGGCAATAAGTCTTGATTGGAAACAGAGAGGAAGGAGGTGGAAAACCATGACACTTCATTTTTTATTGCAGTATAAAAGAATCGAACAAACTGAATCACATGACTCCTACACCATCTCGAACAAGCAACCCACCTGACTGCTATCTCATTCATCACCTTAAACATTATTCCTGATAGCACAGAAACCATGGTATGTACCACCCACAATAGGCACTGTAGCAACTCAGGAAGGCTCCCTGTACAATACCTCCCAAACTTAGGACCTTTACCATTTAGAAGGATAAGGGCAGTCGATGTTTGGAGCAGCATGACCTTCAGGTTCTCCTCCAAGACACTCACCATCCTGACTGATCGTCACTCAATCCTTCATGGTAACTGGATCCAGATCCTTTAGCAACCTCACTGTGAGTGTACCTACATCATGTAGACTGCAGCGGTTCAAGGAAATGACTTACCAGCATCTTCTCAGGGTGAGAATTTGACTAGATTTGAATGCAGTATTTCAAAACTGGTCTAAACAATGTCCTGTATAGCTGCAACCTGACCTCCTATACTTAATTGCACTGACCAATAAAGGCATGCTTACTGAACACCTTCACTGTCCTGTTTACCTGCAACTCCGCTTTCACGGAGCTATGAACTTGCACTCCAATGTCTCTTTGTTCAGAAACACTCCCCGGGATCATTAGGCATACATGTCGAATATAAGTTGTAAGTGGTTGCTAACGTATGATGTATTCAATACAAATCCTCATCTAGTTAGACCAGGAAAGCATTATCGTCTATTACACTGGACTCTGTAGATCCGACACTTAAAAAGGACGGTAACAGTGACCCTCATCATGAATAGCAGCTTAAACAGCACAGTGAGTTGGCATGACCACACAACAAGATGTGTGATTCAATAAGTAAACCAGTGTCAGCTCATTAGCCAAGTGGAATTAAGGCACTTAGGAGCCACTTGCTTTCATATTTAGCTACACTTTTGTGAAGAAGTGTCCAGTCCTGTTATTTTGACAGACCTCAGTCCATATGATCACTGAAGTAAAAGGTCTAATGTAATCTCCTTCACTAGCATAAACAGTGAATGAATCATACTTAAGTCACAGCTGGACTCAAGGCAAGAGATTGAAATCAACAGCAGTAACACAAATTGGTTGCTGTACCAGATATTATTACAGGAAAATGTGTTTTGGTGGCAATTTCTTCTGCTTTGATTTTGAAAGAATTTGATCACCTCCATCATTTGTTAGAGTTGGTCCTTGATTAGATTCCCTGCAGTGTGGAAACAGGCCATTTGGCCCAACAAATTCACACCGGCCCTCCGAAGAGTATCCCACCCAGATCCATTACCCTACCCTATATTTACCCCATGACTGATGCAACTAACACTATGGCAATTTAGCATGCCAATTCACCTGACCTGCACATCTTTGGACTGTGGGAGGAAACCAGAGCACCCGGAGGAAACCCACGCTGACACGGGGAGAATGTGCAAACTCCACACAGAGAGTTGCCTGAGGCGGGAATCGAACCCAGATCCCTGGCAGCAGTGTTAACCACTGAGGCACTTTGTCGCCCAGTCCTATTACCATAATCTTGATAGCATCCAATAGTCCTTTCTGAGGGGCCTGACAAAGAGGTGGATGCAGAAAATGTAGATCAGTGCCTCAGGTGTCTATTACTGGAACGATGCGATCTTCCGCCAGGGCAGTGAGCAGTGAATATCTCTTTTCCAAACGTCCAAAATCCAATGTCATATTGCTCTGGCCTTACTAATTGGAAATATATTGCAAAGAAATGGACTGGCATGTCTATAATATCTTTTCTGACCTCAGGACATCTCCAAAACCTTCATGGCTAGTCGCTTGCTTTTGATCTGTAGTAATGTGTGCACAGCAAGTTCCCACATCCTTCAATGAAACAAAAGAGCACACAATCTAACAAGGATGCATGAACCATTCTGCTGTTCCTGGATGTGACAGTGACACTTTGTGCATCCAACCGACAGGTTAGGGCATAGTACAGGGTAACCTTAATTATAGACAGTGAGTATTTTGTTCAGATCATCAAATGTTTGGATAATCGAATGTTCGGATAACACAGTTTACCCAGCCTGTATTCCTGATGAAGGGCTTTTGCCCAAAATGTTGATTTTCCTGCTCCTCAGATGCTGCCAGACCGGGTGTGCTTTTCCAGCACCACTCTAATCTAGACTCTGGTTTCCAGCATCTGCAGTCATTGTTTTTACCAAGCATCGGGACCTTGAGACCTTGTTCAGATAATCCAAAATTCGGATAATCGATGTACGGATAACCGAGGTTGTTCTACATGCTGTTTAAAAATAAAAAAGCAATGCAAAGTGTAGTGAATAATGGAAATCAGTATCCAGGGGAAGGGGAGTTTTGGTGGGTCACGTGAGTCCGTTATGTCAAACACAGCAGAGTGCTGGGAGAAAAGAGGGAGCAGGCTCTTTGGGACACTTTCCTGATGGACTGAGGGAGGGCTGCATTTTTAAAAACAGGTTCAAACAAGAATCCTTCTCACCTCTTGTAATGGTTCAGGCGGTTATTAAAAGTTTTTAAAAAGTGCAACTTCATGATGGCGAGGCATTCACCTCGTAGCACGGCTAATATCACCTCCTCAACTGTTGTCTTGACAAAAAGCAGAGTTTAAATAGTCATTTACCTCATTATTTCTTGAAGCTTGATCAAGCAAAATTGCCAGGCTTTGGGCAAAGTAATTCCAAACTGTGCTGTCAATTTTGAGGTTGCGCATAGTGTTGTATATTTTATAGTCCTTATTTCAGTTCAGGAATAACACTTATCTCTAGATATACAAGAAATTTATTTACAAGGTGTAAAATATCTTTGCAATCACAAGTTGTCTGCACTCATGCTTATTACTCAACTAATAACTTCTGAACTATTTGCTATGACTCCACACCAAGGCTTAATCAATCAAGCACGTTGAGTATAGATTAGTTACCAGGTTCACATAATCAAACACAGAACAATGCAGTACTGTCACAAGAGCTCACGTGATGCAATAGTAGTGTTCCTACCTCTAAGCCAGGGGACCTAGTTCAAGTCGCACCAGCTCCAGCGCTTGATCAGTACATGATTGCAGAATTTGTTGGCAAACAAGTGAAACTCAGACTCTGGAGTTGGTTGAACATTTATTATTGAATTTGCTTGGAGACAGGAAGGAAACCAAATATGGGTAACAATGAGGAGGGAAAGAGAAGTGTATTTGAATTAGCTTTTACTATCACAAGTACTCACATGAGTACAGTGAAAAATTTATAAGTCACCACTTACCTAGGTACAGATTGGTGAGTACAAATTCTTCGGGAAAAGAATACAAAAATAAAGAAATAAAAAGTCCAGCATTTCAGATCTTCAAAATTACAACGTCATTGCAAAAATTAGAAAAATAAAGAAATAAAAAGTTCAGAATAACAGGCCTTCCATGGTAATATAATAGAAAAAGGAAAGAAAAGGAAATTAAAAAGAAGAGAATTTAAGACAGAATCCACTGAGACCATTTGACAGCTCTGGGCTTGAGGACCCAAATAGCGACCCTCCCACCCCCTGCCCCCTACCCCCACCTTGTAATCTCAGGCTAAACCCGCCCTGACGATGAGGAAAATGATGATGTCACAAGGAGACCCAGACCGACGCCAGCGAAAATAGCCACTGAAGCCGCCGAAGGAGTTTCCAGGCTGCCACCTAAAGGAAGCCTAGACTGGACCAGACCAACCATGCCACTGCAAAGATGCTCCAGAGGCCTCAAGGAAACGTAGGCCTTGTCTTTAGCCGCTGCTGAAGCAGCCCAGCCAATGCAGCCATCAGGACGCAGCCACAAGGAATGCTCAGATTCACATGGCATTCTCCGCTGCTGCGGCCTCTCGTAATCTCCTTCCTCACCCGAAGCTGCCAAAACAAGGTGAAACGAACTTGATGTCAGAGAAAAAAAAAGAAGGAAGCAGCAGGCCTAGTGATAAGAAGCAGACAGCCAGGAATCTGAAAACTGTCCTACCCAAGTGCAAATCCGTGCAGAAATATTGAAGGAGCTATTAAAAAGAATCATATCTGTTTCAATTTGCATGCAATCTGTCTTCAGCCATTAACACAATGAGCTTGCGACTTCGCTGGACTCATAAACATTGTGGGGTCAATGAATATGGCGCTGGAAAAGCACAGAAGGTCAGGCAGCATTTGACGAGCAGGAGAGTTAATGTTTCAAGCATAAGCTCTTCATCAGGAATGTTCCTCAGATGCTGCATTACCGGCTGTGCTTTTCCAGCACCACACTTTTTGACTCTGATCTCCAGCATCTGCAGGCCTCACTTTCTCCTCATAAACATTGTGACTTTCTTTCAGGTTAGCCAAAAGATTAATTTTGGAAGTGCATCAGGATTGATTGTTTCGACCTTGATCTTAAGAAATTAGCACTTCTTCAGAAGCACGGATTTCACATTCCTCCCATTGTATCAGCAGTTGGAAAATAACGATGTGAAATACTATTATCCCAACTTTTTAGAACAGAGGCCCGTAACGGGTTTCAGAATTATTAATGTAAACATGACAATTTTCCCAGGTTAATTTTGATTGCTATAGTTCATTAAGGAACAAAAAAACCAAAATGCATTGAACTTTAATCCAGAAGCATTTCAACATTTTCTTCCCAAGTAAGGATGCCCTTTGTATGAACAGATTTGTCCTTCCATCTCACCACAGGAAGATAGGAACAGCTGTTTCAGGCATTTATTTAGCTTGTCAGTGAGATTGTAGCTGGTCTGTAATAACAGGCAGAAGAATGTAAATGGAACTACGAGTTAAATTATCTAAAGATGTACAAGACTCACTTCCCACTTTTTCTTAAATTGATTCACAGGATGAGGGCATCACTGGCTGAGTCAGAATTTGTTGCCCAGCTGACACTGCAGAGACAACCACATTACTGTGGGTCTGGAGTCACGTGTAAGCTGTTCTAGGTAACACTGACAGCAAGGAGAAAGTGAGGACTGCAGTTGCTGGGGATCAGAGTCAAGAGTGTGGTATTGGAAAAGCACAGCAGGTCAGGCAGTATCCAAGGTGCAGGAGAATTGACGTCTGGATCAAGAGCACTTCATCGGGAATGATGGCAGTTTCCTTCCCCAAAGGACATTAGTGAACCAGATGGGTTTTTTTCCTGACAATCAACGATGATTTTGTGGTCTTCATTACACTCTTAATTCTAGATTCTAAATTTCACCATCTGCTATGTCAGGACTTGAACTTGGGTCCCCAGACCATTACATGGGTCTCTGGGTTAATGATAATACCACGAGGCTATTGCCTCCCCTGTATATGATCAGCTAAAAACAGATGGCAGCTCAAAACATTTGGATTGCAAATTGTGATCAAATATGAACAACTCATGGCAAAATGAAAAGGTCCAACATCATTGAAGGTCATTGGGTTCGTTCCTGCCAACAAACATTGACTCGACAGGTCCACACTCTCATGGGGAGGTGTGGAGTCAAGATCAGCGATTTCTTCAGAGGAATGAAGGCAAAAGCTGAAAGGAAAGTCCACCTTTATCATTTTAAATCATATGCTAACAAATGCTTCCAGAACACTACTGACAGGAGGTGGCCATTATCAAGAGGTAGAGATCTATAGTCTTCCTTGTCTCCTGCAACAACTTCAGTTGAATCTGGTTTAAAAAAAAAACCTTTGGAGAAATAATGGGTCATTTTTCCTCTTGATTCCCAATGTTGTCTTCAACCACTTCCTCTGGTTGTCTTCACCAAATCCATAACTTCTGATTCACTGGGTGCAACAAGTTTATTGGAATCCCATTGAGTTATCATGCGTGCAGAGCCTACAGTTTGAGGATATTCAGGTTTGGTTATCTCCTGGAAATTACAGCAGACCCAATCCTTACCACTAGGGGGGAAAGAGATTACACAGGAGAGCCACTTTCCACTAAGGGTCAAGATGATAACTGAATGTTTATTGGAGAGTTCAAGCTTTCCTTTGTTCCTGCGCTGGGTCGTTTGGGTTGCAAGTATTGGTTAGATTTTGGTTCCCTGTAAAATCCTGTAAAATAACTCCCTGTTCATTTTCAATCCATTGTCAGTCATTACTGAAGTCAGCATTACATTGTAACAGTTCTGATGAAGAGTCATCTAGACTTGTGTGACCCGCTGTGATCTCCTGCACTTTTTGTTTTCAGTCATTTTAACAGAAAATGGGTGATTTGGTTATTTTTCATGATTAGAATTGCTAAATAAGTGATTGAGATGAGGTTAGAGTAAAATAAACAGCAACAATATCGTCTTGTGTTTACACTGGATCTGAGAATCATAGATTTGGAGATGCCGGTGTTGGACTGGGGTGTACAAAGTTAAAATCACACAACACCAGGTTATAGTCCAACAGGTTTATTTGGAAGCACTAGCTTTTGGAGCACTGCTAAAATCATAGAGTCATAGAGATGTAAAGCACAAAAAAACAGACCCTTCGATCCAACTCATCCATGCCGACCAAATATCATAACACAATTTAGTCCCATTTACCAGCACCCGGCCCACATTCCTCTCAACCTTTTCTATTCATAGACCCATCTAGATGCCTTTTAAAAGTTGTAATTGTACCAGTTTCCACCACTTCCTCTGACAGTTCATTTCATACATGTACCACGCTCTGTGTGAAAATTTTGCCCCTTAAGTCCCTTTTAAATCTTTCCCCTTTCACCCTTAAACTATGGCCTCTAGTTCTGGATGCCCCCACCCCAGGGAAAATCCATGCCCCTCATGATTTTATAAACCTCTATAAGGTCACCCCTCAGCCTCCGACGTTTCAGGGAAAACAGTAAATCTTGTAAATCTTGAACATAACAGAATGTCTGAATGCACATCACAGTAGCATAATAAAGCAACTACATGAGGCACTAATAGACAATAGACAATAGGTGCAGGAGTAGGCCATTCAGCCCTTCGACTCTGCACCGCCATTCCATATGATCATGGCTGATCATTCCTAATTAGTATCCTCTTCCTGCCTTATCTCCATAACCCTTGATTCCACTATCCTTGAGAGCTCTATCCAACTCTTTCTTAAATGAATCCAGAGACTAGGCCTCCATTGCCCTCTGGGGCAATGCATTCTACACAGCCACCACTCTCTGTGTGAAGAAGTTTCTCCTCATCTCTGTCCTAAATGGTCTACCCCGTATTTTTAAGCTGTTTCCTCTGGTTCGGCACTCACCCATCAGTGGAAACATGTTTCCTGCTGCCAGAGTGTTCAATCCTTTCATAATCTTATATGTCTCAATCAGATCCCCTCTCAGTCTTCTAAACTCAAGGGTATACAAGCCCAGTCGCTTCAGTCTTTCAGTGTAAGGTAATCCCGCCATTCCAGGAATTGACCTCGTGAACCTATGCTGCACTCCCTCAATAGCCAGAATGTCTTTCCTCAAATTTGGAGACCAGAACTGCACACAATACTCCAGGTGTGGTCTCACCAGGGCCCTGTACAGCTGCAGAAGAACCTCTTTGCTTCTATACTCAATCCCTCTTGTTATGAAGGCCAGCATGCTATTAGCCTTCTTCACTACCTGCTGTACCTGCATGCTTGCCTTCATTGACTGGTGTACAAGCACACCCAGATCTCTCTGTACTGCCTCTTTACCTAAAGTGATTCCATTGAGGTAGTAATCTGCCTTCCTGTTCTTGCCACCAAAGTGGATAACCATACATTTATCCGCATTAAACTGCATCTGCCATGCATCTGCCCACTCACCTAACTTGTCCAGGTCACCCTGTAATCTCCTAACATCCTCATCACATTTCACCCTGCCACCCAGCTTTGTATCATCAGCAAATTTGCTAATGTTATTGCTGATACCATCTTCTATATCATTAACCTATATTGTAAAAAGCTGCGGTCCCAGCGCAGATCCCTGCGGTACCCCACTGGTCACTGCCTGCCATTCCAAAATGGAGCCGTTTATCACTACCCTTTGTTTCCTATCAGCCAACCAATTTTCAATCCAATCTAGTACTTTGCCCCCAATACCATGCGCCCTAAGTTTACTCACTAACCTCCTGTGTGGGACTTTATCAAAAGCTTTTTGAAAGTCCAGGTACATTACATCTACTGGATCTCCCTCGTCCATCTTCAGAATTACATCCTCAAAAAATTCAAGAAGATTAGTCAAGCATGATTTCCCCTTCATAAATCCATGCTGACTCTGTCCTATCCTGTTACTACTATCCAGATGTGTCGTAATTTCATCCTTTATAATAGACTCCAGCATCTTTCCCACCACTGAGGTCAGACTAACTGGTCTATAATTTCCTGCTTTCTCTTTCCCACCTTTCTTAAAAAGTGGTATAACATTAGCCACCCTCCAATCCTGAGGAACCGACCCCAAATCCCTGAATAGGGAACATGGACAACAGATCAGTCAAAGTATGATGACCCACTTGGGAAAGTGCATTGATGCTTGAAACCCATGACTCCTGGGCTTGTCACAAACATTAGTGACTTAATTGAAGAACACAATTTACCTGCCTGATGGAATCAGGTTGATAGAAAATAATGGCTAGGTCACTGTACTTAACGTATTGTTTTTATATAGAATCCCTATAGTGTGGAAACAGGTCATTTGGCCCAACAAGTCCACACCGACCTTCCGAAGAGTAACCCACCCAAATCAATACCTTATTATCCTATATCTACCCCAGACTAATACACCTAACCCACACATCTCTGGACACTCTGGGCAATTTAGCATGGCTAATTCAGCTAACCTGCACATCATTTGGATTGTGGGAGGAAACCAGATCACCCAGAGGAAACCCATGCAGACACAGGGAGAATGTGTAAACTCCACACGGACAGTTGCCTAAGGCTGGAATCAAACTCAGGTCCCTGGCGCTGTAGGTAGCAGTGCTAACCACTGTGCCACTCTGCTGCCTGAACTAATTGTTATTACAAATAAATTAGATCTAGCCACAGGCATAGGAACTATCAACATATAATGCTGTTGGATTAAAGTTTGCTGTTGGATTAAAGTTTGCAGTTAATTGAAATTCTAACTCCCTTTTTAAAACTTCTAAATGTACACACACACACACACCATGTTATTTTAAGAATGGTGTTATGGATGGAGGAGAAAAGCAGTAAGGAAGCACAGTTCAATAGTGCTAGTCCACAGAATTGATGATTTTAGATTTAGGTCTTATTGTCACATGTACTCAAGTATAGGATATAAGATACAATAAAACATACAATGTCACCACATATGGCATCATCTTAGGTACGAAGAAACTCGGCACAAAATCTTAGTTACAGAAATAAAAAAATAAAGAAATAAGTTAAAAAGTTCAGCACAACAGTCTTTTTAGCATAAAAGTAGAAAATTAGAGTCATAGAATCATAGAGATGTACAGCACGGAACCAGACTCTTCGTTCCAACTCATCTATGCTGACCAGATATCCCAACCTAATCTAGTCCCATTTGCTAGCACTGGGTTCATATCCCTCTAAACCCTTCCTATTCATATACCCATCCAGATGCCTTTTAAATGCTGTAAATATACCAGCCTCCACCACTTCCTCTGGCACCTCATTCCATACATGTACCACCCTCTGCATGAAAAAAAGTTGTGCCTTAGGTCCATTTTATGTCTTTCCCCTCTCACCCTAAACCTATGTCCTCTAGTTCTGGACTCCCCCACCCCAGGGAAAAGACCTTGCCTATTTACCCCATCCATGCTGCTCATAATTTTATATGACCTCTATAAGGTCATCCCTCAGCCTCTGACGCTCCAGGGAAAACAGCCCCAGCCTGTTCAGCCTCTCCCGATAGCTCAAACCATCCAAACCTGGCAAAATCCTTGTAAATCTTTTCTGAACCCTTTCAAATTTCACAACATGCTTCTGATTGGAAGGAGACCAGAAATGCATGCAATATTCCAAAAATGGCCTAACCAACGTCCTGTACAGACGCAGCATGTCTCCAAACTCCTGTACTCAATACTCTGACCAATCAAGAAAAGCATGCCAAATGCCCTCTACACTATCCTATCTACCTGCGACTCCACTTTCAAGGAGCTATAAATCTGCACTCTAAGGACTCTTTGTTCAGCAACACTCCCTAGGACCTTACCATCAAGTGTATAAGAACTGCTAAGATTTGCCTGCCCAAAATGCAGCACCTCGCATTAATCGAAATTAATCTCCATCTGCCACTCTTCAGCCAATCGGCCCATCTGATCAAGATCCTGTTGTATTCTGAGGTAACCTTCTTTGCTGTTCACTACACCTCCAATTTTGGTATCATCTGCAAATTTACTAATTATACCTCTTATGCTCACATCTAAATCATTATATAAATGACAAAAAGTAGTGGACGCAGCACAAATCCCTGTGGCAGTCCAGGGATGACCCTCCCCAACACCCTCTGTCTTCTACCTTCGAGCCAGTTGTGTATCCAAATGGCTAGTTCTCCATGAATTTCATGAGATCTAACCTTGCTAACCAGTCTCCCATGGGGAACCATGTCGAATGCCTTGCTGAAGTACATATAGATCACATCTACCACTCTGCTCTCATCAATCTTCTTTGTTACTTCTTCAAAAACTCAATCAAGTTTGTGAGACATGATTTCCCATGCATAAAGCGATGTTGACTATCCCTAATCAGTCCTTGCCTTTCCAAATACATGTAAATCCTGCCTTCGGGATTCCCTCCAACAACTTGCCCACCACTGATGTCAGGCTCACAGGTCTATAGTTCCTTGGCTTTTCCTTACCATCTTCCTCAAATATTGGCACCACGTTTGCCAACCTCCAGTCTTCCAGCATTTCACCAGTGACTATCAATGATACAAATATCTCAGCAAGGGGCTCAGCAATATTCCTGTTCCAGTGAAAGGAAAGGCTGGTAGGTATAGGGAATGCTGGATGACAAGAGAGATTGTGGGTTTGGTTAAGAAAAAGAAGGAAGCATATGTCGGGTATAGACAGGATAGATCGAGTGAATCCTTAGAAGAGTATAAAGGCAGTAGGAGTATAGTTAAGAGGAAAATCAGGAGGGCAAAGAGGGGACATGAGATAGCTTTGGCAAATAGAGTTAAGCAGAATCCAAAGGATTTTTACAAATACATTAAGGACAAAAGGGTAACTAGGGAGAGAATAGGACCCCTCAAAGATCAGCAAGATGGCCTTTATGTGGAGCTGCGGGAGATGAGTGAGATACTAAATGAATAATTTGTATCATTGTTTACTGTGGAGGACTTGGAAGATATAGAAAGAAGAGAAACAGATGGTGACATCTTGAAAAATGTCCATATTACAGAGGAGGAAGTGCTGGGTGTCTTGAAATGCAAAACGGTGGATAAATCCCCAGGACCTGATCAGGTGTACCCGAGAACTCTGTGGGAAGCTCAGGAAGTGATTACTTAACTGGAGCGGAACTATGTGAAATTAACAATTTAAATTGACAGCTTTGGAGGGTTCCAGGCGTAAGGGAATTGCTCATCTGCATCTTCAATTTCCTAGGCGAGTCCCTTGGAGTCTGTTACGTCAAGTAACCCCCAGGTTCCCATGTGTAATTCCCACCCAGACTGCAGAAATAATTATCTGATCATTGCAAAACACAGGCCATTATTGTTTGCAGAATGAGACAGAAGAATTTGTCCCAGTGCTTTGTCCAGTCCACTGGTCATGCTGCACCATTGCAGCACGAGGTCTACATCATACCAGGATTGGTATCATCACAGTTGATAAATTCAAATCAATCATATCTTCCCACTCTGTCCAGGACTGATAGTGTGCGCTTTCATGTGTGACTTCCTGCCGTGTTTGTTGCCCATTTTATTTCCAAGCTCCTCTGCCCTCAAAACATGCCCTTTTGCTGCACTCCCTCCATCAAGGTATCTTGTCTGTCATTGAAGGGTCAGTTCTGAAGCCTGAGGAACTATTCATTTCCTTTCCCAGCAAACACCCAGAATATAGAGCTGCGAAAGGGAATGAATAGGTCCTCAGGCTTCAGAATTGACTCTTCAATGACAGACAAGATACCTTGGTGCAGGGAGAGCAGCAAAGGGTCCATTTTGAGGTCAACCAGCAAGTCAAACTTCAATCAGTAGCCCATAAGGAGCTGGTGCACACAGTATAACACCCATGTGGCTGTAGCACTATGCATATTGCGATGGTGTAAATGAGCTGAGCTAACAGAATCAGCCACGTTGAGCTCTCAGCTGCACTGTTGGCACAGCGCTAATACAAATCCTCGTTCTCAGAGCCTATTTTCCCAAGATTCTGGAGTCAGCCTTAATGAGGCTGTGTCAGTTATCACGCTGTCTGAAAACGGCATTGTAATGAAACCACATCTTCAGCCACAGTGTGTGTGCGATTCCAGTGCAATTAGGATATAATGCTTTAAAAAGTGTAATGGTCTGTCAGTGCTATCACGGGCACTCTTGAAGCAATTGATGGGATTTCAATAAAAATAAACAATGCTTTTAAAGCAACTAAATTATAAACCAGAGGCCCTGAAGAGAGCAAGTAAACAGACTAAATTCCATCACTGTCTGCAACGGGGAATTACTAAATTTATTTGATCTCAGAGTACAGCAGCATGTAGAATATCTACAGCAAATCTTTACTGTAACCCATACAATATCACCAGAGCCAACAATCAAATTCGATCAATCTAAAAAAAAAGTTGTTTTATTTGTGAACTGAACAGATTTCTATCCTTAAGTAAAACAAGGAATTGCAGAGGCTGAAAATCTCAAACAAAAACAGAAAGTTTCACAAAAACCTTACAAAGTGCTAGGGAATCTTAGCAAGCCAGGGCAGCATCCATAGAGAGATACAGAGTTAACGTTTCAACTCCAGCAAACCGAATCAGAATCCAAATTCCACCCTGTGTCAGCTGAACAAATGATAGTCTTGCCTGTGCTCTCTCCCTTCCAGTTTACATCGCTGACTTGACTGTGCTTTCCTGATAGACCAATGTTAATAGTTGTTTCCAGTTACGTGGCTGCCAAGAGCCAATGATAAAAATCCCACAACACCAAGTTAAAGGCCAACAGGTTTATTTGGGAGCATTAGCTTTTGAAGTGCTGCTTCTTCCTCAGGCAGATAGTGGGGCAGGATCATAGGACACGCAATTCATAGTAAATGTTAAAGTGTCATACAACTGATGCAACGTATTGAACAAACCTAGATTGCTCTTAAGTCTTTAATCACTTAGAATGTGGCTTGAAAGATGTTCTGGTATTTGCATATTAATGAATCAAAACTTGCAACCACATTCTAAGTGATTGAAGACTTAACTGCAATCTAGGATTGTCAATACATTGTATCAGTTGTATGACACTTTGATCTTTTACTATAAATTCGGTGGTCTATGATCCCTTCCCATTAGATACCTGGTGAAGCTGCAGTGCCCGGAAAGCTATGCTTCCAAATAAATGTGTTGGACTATAACCTGATATAGTCTGATCTTTAACTTTGTCCAACCCAGTCCAACACCGGCGCCTCCACATCAAGAGTCAATGAGAAAGCCAATGAGCACATGGAGATCATCAGAGCTGATCCAGTGAATTGTTCTGACCTGGTAAGCAGCCTCCGTGTCCCTTTCAGGTTTGCTAATCAGTAGTGATGAAGAGATACCTGAGCTGAATATCCATTCCCAGCCCAGGAATCCTGGGGATCTTGCTACCTCGCACTCACCTGAGAGCTTTGAATTTACGACAGATCAGCGACTAAATGTGGCACCCTCCGGGTTTATGCAGTTCTTCGACTCGCCATGTCAGGGGAGAAAGTGAGTGAGTTTTTCGATCTGCAAGTCCCAGTGAGGCATAGAAGGAGACTGGCTTAAAGTATACAGAAACAGGGATGTGGCCCTGATGATAGCTCAGGCTACTCTCGAGTGGGTCCTTCACAGTTGAAAGATAAGACTCTGAAGTCCCCAGATCTCCAAGAACTCAGACCACTGCTGTCTCTCTGATGGGCAATGGACACTGAACTGCGAGATGGTAGCTGTGTTATTTGTTACAGCCTGAAAGCAGACAGATGTGAAGAAATTGGGTCCCAATAGTAACTTCATTGTTTTTGTCAGTGTCATTTGAGCCCCATTCAGAAGGGGCAGGTCTAGTTCCAAGAGGTGGTGAAGCTCAGCTGCCAGACATACTGCTCTCGGCTGAATTGATGGCAGGAGAATGTTTCATGGTTTTCAATGCCAGTGATTACCAGCCTGGGGTCGGGATAGTTTGCAGCCACAAAGTGAGTCTAAGCGAGAAGCTCTTGCCTGAAACAAATTGCAGTTTACCAAGGAAATAATAAAATTGACGTTGGGCTGAAATTTCCAAGGCACCAAACATTATGAGATTTGACGAGAATTGCGTGAGAGGGCTGTGATGAGATTCCTGGTTTTAAGGTCCCATTTTCAAATGAAGTGATCAACAACAAGGTGAGATTCTTGCAATAAGAGGTGAGAGGCCTACTTGCATATGCTAGCATGCATTGGCATCTCGATATTATGGAATCTTATCTCATTGATGTGCAGCTTCCCATTCTCCCGCCTGCTGGAGACAGTCTTGATGGTGACAGTTCCTGATGTGAAAGTCAGATCAATTATCTAGAGACTTGAGCTTGCCACTGGCTCCAACAGCCCTCCATCTTGCACAGGGGGCACCGATATTTTAGGGCGTGTTTCATTGGCAATGACTGCAAACTTCACCTCTCCCAGCCTCCCCACCCACCTCATCCACCTGAACCCCCATTTCCTCTGTGCAACTTGTCTGGGGCAATTGACAGGAACCACGCAGGGCAGAAGCAGACTGCCAGTACTTGACCAGGTGAATAGCTGGACTCAAAGATGGCACCATCACCAAGAATTCCAGGAACAGCCAATACTTCTGCCTGTGGTGAATGAAGAAGGCGTTTGGCATACTTGCCGTCATTGGTCAGAGCATTGAGTATAGGAGTCGGGACATCGTGTTGCGGCTGTACACAACGCTAGTCAGGTCACTTTTAGATGACTGCGTACAATTCTGTCACCCTGTGATAGGAAGGATGTGATTAAACTGGAAAGGTTACAGAAAATGTTGCAAGAATGTTGCCAGGACTGAAGGGTTTTGAGGTATAAGGAGAGGCTGAATAGGCTAGGGCTATTTTCCCTGGAGCGTCAGAGGCTAAGGGGTGATCTTATAGAGGTTTATAAAATCATGAGGGGCATGGATAGGGTAAATAGACACGATCTCTTCCCTGGGATGGGGGTGTCCAAAACTAGAGGGCATGGGTTTAAGGTGAGAGGAGAACGATTTAAAAGGGGCCTGAGGGGCAAATTCTCAGACAGACGGTGATGCACGAATTGAACGAGCTGCCACAGGAAGTGGTAGAGGGGAGTACAAATACAACATTTAAAAGACATTTGGACATGTATATGGAAAGGAATGGTTTGGACAGATATGGGCTAAAGACAGGCAAATGGCACTCGTTCAGTTTAAGCAACCTGGCCAGCATGGATGAGTTGGAGTGAAGGGTCTGTCCCCAAGCTGTATACATCTGTGATTCTGTGATCATGGACATCATAGGGGTATTGTAATGAAATGAGTTTGAGAAGATTGAGTGAGAAAAAAGCCCACTCTCACTCAGGGAGAGAAGCTCTCTCCAGGAAACTCGCCAGATTTGACACAAAGCCAATTTCTGGTAAAATTCAGCCCATTGTTATTAAGAATAACACTCTCCAAGATCTTAAATTGTGCTGCCCATATGTCAGTCTGATATTATCAGATTGGACCGAGTCTCCAATATTCAGACACAACGTCTCCTCCCAAGTATTTTCCCATTGTTAATATTGTATGTGTAATTATATTGACCACCACCTCATATTCCCCCAAGTCTTTGATTTCACAAAATCATATGGTCTGCAAGTTTCACAATTCTTCTTGAATGTTTTATTTTCAGACGTGGAATGTTGGTAGGCCTTTGGCTTGAGAACTGTTAACGTTTTTTCTGTTTTTGACACAATGTAGTCTCTGAATAGTCTTTCTACACAGGAGTACCTTTTATGTCTTGACTGTTCTACACTGAGAATGCTGTTTCTGCAAAGCCAGTAGTCAGTCCATTATTTTATCTGGAGCACTCTTAATCCCCTGAGATGCTTTTGCATTGGAATTCTTCCCTGCTGAGTCAGATAATTGCCCTGTAACATTGTCAGGGAACTTTTTATGCCATGAATTCCCTGCATGAAAGACAGACAAATAGTTGAAATAGGTGTTTTCTTTTTGTTTGTTTTTTGGACCTTTGAGCCAGACAATTTCTTTGTGACCATATCCTGAATCTGTGGACATTAGTGGCCTCTAACCCAATGCTGATTCCTAGGAATTTGTGTGCGGTCCACCTTCAGTCTGTGTAAGAAAATCCTTATTCTCAATTGTTTGAGACATCTGTGTTGAAGCATGTAAAGTGAAATATGTAAACTGCTTACTTCAACTGTGGATTGGGTTGAATATTTTTCTGTTGTTGTCTTACAGTGAACTCTGCATGTTTCACATCCTCAATTGAGGATTTGTGGTTGTCTTAGTTCTGTCACTGGCAATGATTATTCTTCCTTGGAAGACAAAGAAGTAAAATTGAACCTGTGTAATTTCATCATCTGAAATCAATTTTGAATCTGCTAATACAATTTATTCAACAGGCTGTGTTGGTGCTTGAATAATTGCTGCTGAAGATTGATCAAGAAGCACAAGACAGTAGAACTATTTATTCCTTTACTCGTCAGTATTTCCAGGCAAACCCCACACTGTTTTTGTCACCTGGGTTTTCTTCAATAGAAATCATTTCTGCCAGCCCACTGTAGTCACAGACTTCCATTCTGTTAATAGTATGAAACAATCCTGTTCTGACAACATAGATAACCTCAACAGATTCTGTCTTATTTCTTGGGTTCTGCAATGAGTTTGAGAAATCCATTACAAACTTCTGAGGAATAGTCACTGCACCTGAAATGTTAACTCTGATTTCTCTCCACAGATGCTGCCAGACCTTTCCAGCAATCTTCTGTTTGTTGCTCCTTGACCAGTTGCTCAGAATTGTTTGTTTCTGGATCAATTGTTCTCTGACTGGCTTGCCTTAGTATAGGTTTATCATAATTTCAACCCTCTTAACATGTTCATTGTCCATTGCAACTAGTTGAACATGCTTAAGAGTGAGATCTCTCGATTATTATTATATATACATTCTCAACCACCTTGCATCTTTTGTGTTTCACTTTTGCTTAAGGAATACCTTTAATCATGAGAATTGTTCCACCTGAATAACGTAGTTTCATCTCTATAGGCTGCAAGTTCTTCACCCATGTATGTGAACAAATAAGACATTGGCCCTCACTCCTGTATCGAGTTTAAAATAAATGAGCTTTCCATTGACTTTGACATGTTCCTTCAAACATAGGTCGGTTGAATCACCAATTTCTAATGCATAGGTTATCTTTGCTAATGCATAGGAGTAAGACTAATCCGGTTGACTCTTGAGCCTTGGTAATAGGGCAGCATAGTGGCTCGGTGGTTACAGTGCTAGGGACCCAGGTTGGGTGACTGTGTGTGGAGTTTGTACATTCCCCCCATATCTGCATGGGTTTCCTCCCACATGCCGAAAGATGTGCAGGTCAGGTGAATTGGTCACGCTAAATTGCCCATAGTATTAGGCGCATTAGTCAGGGGGAAATGAGTCTGGATGGGTTACTCTTCGGAGGGTCAGTGTGGATTGTTGGGCTGCAGGGGCTATTTCCAGACTGTAAGAAATCTAATCTAAAAAAACTGTGTCCTACTTCTACATGTCTTCTGGAACTGATTTGTGGCTTTATTTT
The DNA here is from genome assembly GCF_047496795.1 of Chiloscyllium punctatum. Taxonomy (NCBI): domain Eukaryota; kingdom Metazoa; phylum Chordata; class Chondrichthyes; order Orectolobiformes; family Hemiscylliidae; genus Chiloscyllium; species Chiloscyllium punctatum. The sequence goes on along the minus strand of NC_092749.1, from coordinate 102,567,070 downwards.
TTGTAGTGTTGAGCACTGTTTGTGTCTGTGAGAGTTCCTTGTCCTACAGCATTGTGCCTGACTCTTAGTACCTAGTTGCTGGCCTACTCTTCATGTTGGCTTGTCATGTCTGTGTTTGGGCATTTTTGTACCTTATAAACTGACTGGACTCTACAGCTCCCCTGTGATAAGGTTGTCCTCCTTTCAGGATTTCTCTGTGATTTACCATGCTTTCTGCTTCCAGCACAATCTGAATAGCTTTCTTCAAAGTCAAATCTTCCTTGGATTGTAATAAGTCTGACAACTGCTCATGAAAACTTCCAACAGTTATTCTGTTTCTTGAGAATTTTCCACTATTCTATACAAAGCGTTCATGAAATTATCTACAGATTCCATTGGATGGTGAACTGTTTTGTTAAATCTTGCTCTTTTTCAAGAATTTGATTTCTTCTCAAATTAGATCCATTGTTAAAAACTAGGTGAAAGTCATTATCTGTGCCCTTGTATATGCTTTGATCAGCTTTATTGAACACAATTATGTATTTACTTGTTCAGCTTATGATTTAGTGTCTAGTTTGGAAGCAATTCCGCATCTTAATGATAGTTTTCTTCGAGATGTCAAATTTCTATTTGGCCCATCTCTAAATTTAAATGTTGTTGGTGTTATGCTCAAGACTGGAGGAGTGCATTATTACTGCATGGGTCAGAATACACAGTAAAAATATTTTTCCCAATTGCCAAGATGGCCTATTAAATACATTACATATAGCTCTCCTATAATGCGGTGGTTGTATTCCCACTGGCGGGGGGGAGCATCATGTTATAGAAAATCACGCTATATAAATAATGAGACCTATGGGAAAAAAAACGGGTTGGGGTGAACCATCAAAAATATCAGTAAAAATCGACACAAAAATAGCAGTTAGCCTAACACAAATGATAGCACAACCCAAGGTAATCTTTAAATCATATATTTTAATGAAATAATATGGTAAATTTAACACTTTAATACTAAACTCACTGATTACCTTTCATGAAGCTTTTCACCAGAGCTGACTGACCATGTGATCCTGACGTGGAATTCCAGTTCTCCTTGAGATTCTCCTCCCCTGGTTTGAAATAAAGTTCCTTCTAAATGTAGACTACAATTCCCAGTTTCAAGCTAAGTTTCAAGGCTTGCAGAGCTGATTGCATTCCTGTTTTTTGCTGAACACGCTGAATTTGCATTTTGCAGACAGAGAATCTTAAGGCTGAGTTTTGCTGTTCAGGTAAGTACCGGGGATGGAATTGCGTAACAGCAAACAGGAGTTCTCTTTATTAAAAAGGTCCGCAATTCACAAATCACATTACAACCAAATTGCATTTAATAATGATTTGGAGATGCCAGTGTTGAACTGGGGTGTACAAAGTTAAAAACCACACAACACCAGGTTATAGTCCAACAGGTTTAATTGGAAGCACTAGCTTTCAGAGCGCTACCCCTTCATCTGGTGGTAAAAAAAGTGTTTTTTGGCTCATGCAATAATGGGATTAGAGCAACAATACACTCTTCCAGTCTTCAGCATAACACCAACAACCACATGGTGAAGGAGCAGCGCTCTGAAAGCTAGTGCTTCCAATTAAACCTGATGTACTATAACTTGGTGTTGTGTGATTTTTAACTTTGCATTTAATAAATGCGCGTTAGAGGAGAACTGTCTGTATTTAAAATAAAAAGCTCTATCAGCAAGGTTTCTTTAGTAGAGTTAAATTCTTGGTTTATTTCCAAGCAAAACTTATTCAGGAGGAGGGAATCCTGGCCCTTGCAGGAGATGGTCAGGACCGCTCCTGTGGGCTCCTGAGACATCCAAGAACTGCCAACCAAGTAGGTGCCACTCTTCCTATCACTGCAAGACTCATAGTGAGCCCACTGTCAATACCATACGTTGCACACCTCTTCCAACCACCAGCCACATCAATGTTTCTCTCTTCTGTCTTGTAAAACAGGATATCAACACCCACTAGAGGGAAATGGCTGAGCCCACCAGACACAAGGGTTGTTCGGCCCTGAACAACATCGAAGATGTTGGCAACCTTTGATGAGCTGAAATGAGCAGGCACCCACTCGGACTTCTATATCGAGAATTCGCGACATCTAGCTCGTTTGATGCTCTTGGTGAGATAGAAAGCTGAATGTTAAAGAGGTGAGTTGGGCTATTAATAAGCCATATAATGAGCTTTAATTCCACTTCATTGGCAACTCTTCACTGCCTTATGAGAAACTCACCTTGCCGCTTGGCAATAACATAGAGGACGCAATAAGATGCTCTTGACTTCTTGTCCAATTCTGCCACAAATCTCCCCATAGCCCATGGGCTCAGACCCTGATAAGATTCAGCCCGAAGACTGAAGCTGGACACATTAAAACAATATGATATTCAGTAGGTCTGGTGGCAGAGGATGCTATTAACAGACAAGATACAAAAGAGAATACAAACTCCTTGTTACCTCAGAACAGTGCCTCTTCGATAGATATTCTACAACTGTGTATCCACTACTACTCATCAGCAGGTAGGCCCAAGATACAGCAAAGATATAGAAGGATTGGTGACAATGAACTACATCAAACAATCCTCACCCAGTAACACATCCTGGGAGAAGAGACAAATGTCATAAGTACAAGGAGTGATCAACCTAGAAAATACCCCTCTGACTTAGACGCAAGCTTGTTGCTGTTGATCTCAGGTTAAGCTGGAGAAGCCATAGCCAGAGTGGGATAGTGGGCTGATCTTCCTTTTCATTCACCTAATAGTATTGAAGCTAATGTTACCATTCAAGTTACTAGCTGAGTTCTAGCTAAGGTCAATTTGCTCTGTCAACGTGGAGGAGTATTCCCAGTCTGTCAACCACGTTTCTGAACCAGGCCTGGGGTTCAACAGAAAGGTTCACTGGCAAATGCAAAGAAAGGACATAATGTTTCAAAGGCTTATAAAGCAGCATTGTGAATCCCCTTCCTGTCACTAGCAAGGGTGACATTTGTAGCCTGTTCCTAATTGTCGGAGTGGCTTGCGATGCTATTTCAGATCCTGTAGATCAGAAGTAATTTGTAGGCCGGACGTTGATTTTCTTCACTCACAGAAGGTGGGTGTTTACAATGACTAATGTGAGTTTTGAGAAGATTTGTAGCTCAGGTTGAGGTTCTGGATGCAGGTTTGCTCGCTGAGCTGGAAGGTTAATTTCCAGACGTTTCGTCACCCTACTAGGTAACATCTTCAGTGGGCCTCCAGGCGAAGCAATGTACATGATTCCTGCTTTCTATTTATATGTTTATAAGAAACATTTATAATGAATATTTATAAGAAACCCAGACATATAAACTGAAGATGTTACTTAGTAGGGTGACAAAACATCTAGAAATGAACCTTCCAGCTCAGTGAGCAAACCTACATTCACAATGACCAATATTGAGCATAAGGTTTCTTTATGAATTGAATTTAAATTCCATAAATTGTAATGAGGGGGATTCGAATCAGTTTCCCCAGCATATTAGCCTGGTCCATCTGGATTGCTAGCCCACTAACTTTGCCACAGTCCACCCAATTTAGTATCCTAGGACGGTTCCTTACTAATGCATCCATATAAAGTTGAGCACCATTTTAACAACTGTACAACCATGTCTTTTATTTATCTTCTGAAAGAAGGTCAGACAGACTGGGTTTGTTTCCATTGCAGTGTCGAAGGGAAAGATATTCACAAGCTAGATAGGGAAAGGTTGTATTTTCCTTCTGGTGATTTCCAAATGATGGGCCAGTTGTCCTTTTGAGGAGAGTTCATTTTCTCCTGGAGGGTTGTGTGACATTTGAACTCTCTGCCTCAGAAGTCAGGGATCATTGAAGGTGAGGGTGGGTAAACACTTGTTAGACAAGAGAGGCAAAGGTTGTAGGAGGTGGATGTGAATTTGAAACACAAACAACCCAGCCATGATAAGGATGGCACAGTAACTCAGTGGTTAGCACTACTGCCTCACAGTGCCAGGGACCTGGGTTCAATTCCACCTGTGGGTGTCTGCCTCTGTGGAGATTGCACATTCTCTCTGGGTGCTCCAGTTTCCTCCCACTGTCCAAAGATGTGCAGATTAGGTGGATTGGCCATGATAAATTGCTCATGGTGTCCACGGATGTGTAGGTAAGGTGGGTTGACCATGCTAAATTGTTCATGGTGTCCAGGGATATGGAGGCTAGGTGGGTTGGCCATTGGAAATGCAGTGTTATCGGGATAAGGTGGGTCTGGGTGGGGTGCACTTTGGCGGATTGGAGTGGACCCGACGGGCTGAATGGCCTGCTTCCACACTGTAGAGATTCTATGATCTTTTTGAAAATTGGAAAGGCTCAAAGCACTTTTTCCTCTACTCCTCATCCAGACCTTTGTATGTTTGCAACAATGGTGTCACGCAGAAAGCAATGTTATCTGACAACATTAGGTAAAATTACGCCCCAAATGGTTTGACACTTGGCCAGCCCTAGCAGTATATTTCAGATCTGAAAACACAACGGGTTAACAGATTAACGAAAGCAGCAGCGAGGATTAAAGCCTTTTGTGGTATTTGGTATGCTGCATCAAGTTTAGAGGAAAAGAAAATTATAATTTACTTTTGTTTCAGGATCAAACAGTTTGGATATCTACATCAGACTCGTACCAGTTACCCCGCAGTATCATTTCCTGCAGCTGCCCATAATGTTAATGATAATTGGAATTAAGAGAAATTGCCAAGTAGGTTGACCTCTGTATATTGTTGATATAAGACTGGGAAATTATTGCCTTGTTTATTTGCTTCTCTAATTTCTACCAACTGAAGAAATATCAGCAATGCTTACTCAGAGCAATCAGGGTGTATTCCATTTGTCATGCATCAAAGAACTCAGAGTGTTTCAAAGCCTATTTGCCTTTTTCGCCTGCCTTTAACCTTGTTTGATAATGGTATGTTTGTCTGCCTTTTGGTCTGAGCAGCCACTTTCTCTGCTGTTCTTGAGGAAACAAGGGAAAAAAAAACATTACATGGGACAATCTAAATCTATTGCTCGATGCGGCCCGTTGACTAGAAAATTAAGGGTTTCATCATTGTGTTGCCTCATTGACATCAATCAATACGGGATGTGGCTGATAGGCAACCTTAACACACGCTCAGCTCTCAGCCTCAATAAGCACGCGCACACACACACAGACAGACACACATAGACACACACACACACACACGCGCACGCACACACACACACACTCACAGACAACACGCACAGACACACACAGACAGACACACAAACACAGACACACACTCACAGACACACACGCACAGACACACATACATAGACACGTTTGCACAGACACACACACACACAGGCAGACACACACACATACAGGCACACACACACTCACACTCACAAGTACACACGCACAGACACATGCACACAGACATGCACAGACACAAACACACACAGTCACAAACACAGACACACATAAACACACACACATACATATACAAACATACAGACAGACACACACACTCACAGACACACATATACACACAGACACACACATACACACACAGAATCATACACAGACACATATACATAGACAAACATACACAGACAGAAACACACAGACACACATAAACACAGACTCTTTCACACACAGACACACATACACATACACAGACACATACACGGACACATATACAGATCACACACATATATACACAGACACACGTACACACATACACACGTACACACACACACACACACCGACAGATACACATAGACACACCGATCAACATACACAGACACACTGATAGACACACTGACCGATACACACCCAGACACACACCTGCACACACCCAGACATACACTGATTGACACACACAGTATATAGGCTGTTACTTAACAAAACGAGGCTTCAAAAATGGTAGACTTGATTTGGAAATACCGGTGTTGGACTGGAATGTACAAAGTTAAAAATCACACAACACCAGGTTATAGTCCAACAGGTTTAATTGGAAGCACTAGCTTTCAGAGTGCTGCTCCTTCATCAGGTGGTTGTGGAGGACACAGTTGTAAGACACAGAATTTACAGCAAAAGTTTGCAGTGTGATGTAACTGAAATTATACATTGAAACATACCTTGATCGTTTGTTAAATCTCTCATCTGTTAGAATGACCGTGTTAGTTTCACTTCTTTCACATGAAAATCACATTTTTTTTTTAAAAGATACATTCTCAAGTTCTCAGGTGAACTTTAACAATTGGTGTCAGCCCAGATAATGTGTTGAAGGTGTTAGCCCCCTCTGTGCTGCTGTCTGTGCCATAATGCTTAGATTCTAATGTAAAAATGAATTAACAGAGTCTTACATGGATTTATGCAGTTTTTGAGCAAATTACAAAGATGAATGGGCACCGCACAACAACCAACAGACAGGAGGGTTCCCTCCCAGTTGGGGAACACTACAGTGGTCCAGAACATTCGAGCTCGGATCTTTGGGTGACCATCCTCCAAGGCAGACTTCGGGACAGGCAGCATCGAAAAGTGGCCGAGCAGAGGCTGATAGCTAAGTTCCATACCCATAGGGAGGGCCTCAACCGGGACCTTGGGTTCATGTCACACTACAGGTGACCCCATTGCACTACACACACACACACACACACACACACACACACACACACACACACACACACACTCCTATACAGACACACACACACATACACACAAACACTCCTATACACACACACACTCATATATGCATCCTCTCACAGACTTAGACCCCTTTACACTCACACACACATATACACTCTCTCTCACAGACATTCACAACACCCTCACCCCACACACACACAAACCCACATGCACACATGCATATATACATTTGTGGAATGAATCTGTACTTGCAGAGTTACATTGTACTTTGCTCAAAAACTGCATGAATCTATGTAAGATTCTGTCAATTCATTTTCAGATTAGAATCAGTCTAAACATTATGGCACAGACAGCAGCACACAGGGGGCTAACACCTTCAATACATTATCTGAGCTGACACCAATTGTTAAAGTTCACCTAAGAATGTAACTTCAAAAAAATGTTTTGCAATTTACATGTGAAAGAAGTGAAACTAACACGGTCATTCTAACAGATGAGAGACTTAATAAACAATCAAGGTCTGATTCAATGTATAATTTCAGTTACATCACACTGTAAACCTGCTATAAATTCTGTGTCTTACAATTGTGTACTCCACAAACACCTGATGAAGGAGCAGCGCTTTGAAAGCTAGTGCTTCCAATTAAACCTGTTGGACTATAACCTGGTGTTGTGTGATTTTTAACTTCAAAATTGGTGAGGTTTTAATTCACAATGCTCCAAAGTTGTGTGATAGTTTAATTACACAGTTGATGCCAAATGTATTTGTTCTAAGTCAATGCACTGTAATTCAGGTGCCAAGTCTTCTCAATTCAATTGAAGTCATAAGGCTGCAAGCCAAATGAGTAGCAGTCAGCCATTCAGCCCGCTAAGCCTGCTCCACCATTCTATGAGATCTTGGTAGATCTGATAATCCTAAACTTTACTTTCCTGCCTTTTCTCCTTCAGTGACTGAAAAATCTGTCTATCTAAGCCTCAACATCCCAGCCTTGAGAGCCCTTACAGTAAAGAATTCTATGGATTCAGTCCCGTCTGAGAAAAAAAAATTCCTCCTTATCTTTGCTCTAACTGGATGACCGCATACTCTGAGATCATTCCTTCTGGTCCTAGACTCTCCCACAAGGGGAAACATCCTCTCTGCATCCACCCTGTCATGTCCCTGAAGTGAGTTGTGAGTTTCAATAAGGTCTCCTTTCATTTTCTGAACTCCAGTGAGTACAAGCCCAAACTACTCAACTTCGCTTCATAAAGCAATCCTTCTATGCCTGGAATTAATGTAATGAACCTTCTCTGCCATGTCTCCAATGCAAGGACATCTCTGCAGGACTTCCATGAGGTAGTGTCCTAGCCCCATCCATCTTCAGCTGCTTTACCAATGACCTTCTTTCCATTAGAAGATCAGGTGTGGGGACATTTTAATGCTAATTTACATTTTCCCACAGAATGCCATCTTCTCGCTTTCACATCCCTCCAGATTGTTGTGCATTTTCTTCTCTATTGACAATATATGATGAGCTTTGAGCTACCCTGGTCTTGCATATTCTGCCTAGATCCTGTCCCATCTCTGTTTCTCTCTCTTCCTTCTAATTCCTTTTCAAAATCCATTTTTTTTGACGCATTTGGACCAGCACAACTAACAGTTCAATGGAGAGGTCTTCCAGTACAGTGGAGAGTACCCTATCTCTAAGCTTGACATTTTGTGTTTGAGTCCCACCTCAGGCTTCACGGCCAAGGTGTATCTTAATGTGGCTAAATAGGCTGTGTAGAAACCTGTAAGTATTTTTAGCAAATGCCCAATGGCAGGCTGTAAATCCAGGTGAGATTTTGGGTCAGCCACATAACAGAAAGTAGGTTGGTGCCTCTCTCATCATTACTAGAACTAGAGGGCATAGGTTTCGGGTCAGAGGGGAAGTACATAAAAGAGACCTAAGGGGCAACTGTTTCACGCAGAAACTAGTATGTGTATGGAATGAGCTGCCAGAAGAGGTGGTGCAGGCTGGTACAATTGCAACATTTAAAAGGCATCTGGATGGGTATATGAATAGCAAGGGTTTCGAGGGATATGGTGTGGGTGCTGGCAGGTGGGACGAGATTGGGTCGGGACATCTGATCAGCATGGACGGGTTGGACCGCAGGTTGTTTCCATGCTGTACATTTCTATGACCCTAAGTTCGTATGCAGGTACAGCAGTACTTAAAGAAGGCTAATGGAATGTTATTCTTAATATGTGGGAATTGAACATAAAAGTAAAACTGTTACGATTGAGTTATATCGAACATTGATACAACCTATACTCTCGATTACTATGTTCAGTTAGGTCTCCTTACTTAAGGAAGAATGTTTATGTGTTGGAAGCGGTTCAGTGTAGGTTTACGAGATTGATCTGAGGAATTGTCTCATGAGGACAGGTTATACAGACAAGAACAAAATCAGAAATTGCTGGAAAAGCTCATCAGGTCTGACAGCATCCGGGACAGAAATCAGAGTTAACATTTTCAGTCAACTGACTCTTCCTCAGATCAAGATTTTGTCCAGTCTTTATAAAGTGAATGTGCAAATGATGTTTTCCCTTGGCGGGAGTGGAGGGTAGCGAGGGGTAGTGAGCCAGTTCCAGGGCACACTATTAATATGTATCAATTGTCCTTTTAGGACAGAGATGAGGAGAAATTATTTCTGTCAGAGGTTTTTGTCGCTTTGGGAAACTCGGCCTCAGGAGAACAGATCATTGAATACTTTAGTCTGGTTTGGACAGTGGAGCAGATTGAAAGGACTGATTAATGCTGTTAATTTGTCTGAAATTTAAAGGAAACTCTATGAAGACTCAAACTATAACTGTTACTCCATACTTGCTTGGACAAGTGAAACTCCAAAAACAAGAAGCTTGACACCATCCAGGAACAAAGCATCCCACTTAATTGGCACCACATCCACTCCCTCCACCACTGACTCTCAGTAGCTACAGTGTTGTACCATCTACAAGACACACTGCAGCAGTTCACCAAAGATCATTAGACAGCTTCTTCCAAGTTTACGACCATTTCAATCTAGCAAGACCAGAGCAGCTGTTATATAGGAATACCACCTCCCGCAAGTTCCCCTCCAATCACACACCATCCTGACTTGGAAATATGTCACTGTTCCATCAGTGTCACTGTGTCAAAATCCTGGAATTCCCTCCCTAAGAGCATTGTGGATCAACCTACAGTACATGGACAGCAGCGGTTCAGGAAGGCAGGTCACCACCATGGGCAACTAGGGATAGGCAATAAACATTGGCCCAGCCAATCATATCCATCAGTGAATAAACAAAAATGTTTGAGCAATTAGTGTAGACCTAAAGCCCCATTCCCCTATCACTGTCAGACAGGTCAGTCAGCATGCATGGAACCCGAAAACACAGAATCTGTTAGGTTTGCTTGCAGACTCCTTTTGGGGGATGATAGGATCACCCTCATTGTTCCTGATACACGCATCCAGCATTAGCAAACTGATGGGGGTTTGGGCTGAGAACTGCCGTTCTGCCCTTGCCTCTGACAACCCTCTTAACCTGCTGAGCTAAAGCTGCCTTCCCCTGGACTCCAATCCCATCCTCCTTCAATTGTGACCTAGGTCCCTCATTGATTTTGGAATCTCATGGGTGTGTTGCTCATGTTAGCCCGACTTTCTCTAATTGGCTGATGTGTCTCCAGGGGCAGGGGCAGAATTTCCACCATCACGGTCTTTAACCTAGGACAGACCCACCATTAGTCACTTAAATGCCTAAAAGGTACTTACTTGTCCTCACCAAAGAAGCCAATGCAGTGTTCTCACTGGCTCTCATTGAGATCCCCACAGTATGTATTAAATTTTATCCATGAACGACATTAAAGTACCATGTACAGATATTTTTTATCAACCTATTCAGAGATGTTATGACACACCTCTGGAGCCAGTGAGGATTTGAATCCAGCACATCTGACCCAGAGGTAGTGACAGTACCATTGTACCACAAGAGCCCAGTGCCTTGCACACTCCGAAATGTACTAGGAGAAAATGAGGACTGCAGATGCTGCATTTCAGAGTCGAGAGTGTGGTGCTGGAAAATCACAGAAGGTCAGGCAGCATCCGGGGAGCAGGAGAATTGATGTTTCGGGCATAAGCCCTTCATCAGGAATTCCACATGAAGGGCTTATGCCCAACACGTCAATTTTCCTGCTCCTCGGATGCTGCCTGACCTGCTGTGCTTTTCCAGCACCACACTCTCGACTCTGAAATGCAACGTCATTGGCAACTGTTACCACTGTTCAATGAAAAAAAAATGCTCACAATGACCAGCAGATTGATCATAGGCAGTGAGTTGACCTGATACTGAAAGCAATTCTGAAGTTACTTTTCAACGTAGAAATATCAATTCAGGCAACAACATAAAAATTATGTTTATATTGTACCTTTAAGCCAATCAAAGTTTGGGGGAGTATTGTAACACAACATATGATGCTGTGTGACAGAGGGAGATGTTAGGCCAAGTAAACATTTAGCACAGTCAATGAGATGAGTGTATCTTAAAGGAAGACAGTAAGGCAGGGAGGTGGAGGGAGAGAATTTCAGAGTTTAGGACTCAGGCACATGAGATAGCTGATCATTCTAATCTACAGTGACTGTAACTATGTAAAATAGCCAGTGCAAAAGGAAGTTATTCAGTCCATTAAGTCTGTGTTGGCATTTTGAAATTACTGCTGATTAGTTCCGTTTCCCTTCTTTTTCTTATGACCCTGCAATTTCTTTTCCTTTACAAGTATATATTCAAGCCTCTTTTGAAAGTCACCAGTTAATCTGGATCCATTGCCGACTCAAACAACGCCTGCCAGATTGTAACACTCACAGCAGTAACAGTTGAGAGAGGAGATTACAGTCCTGGAGATGGGAGCTGGGGGGACACTCTCAGTGACAGGATGGTGAGCTGACTAGAAGCCCCTCTTGGGTCAGTCCACCATATCACAAACCAGTGGAGACATCACTGGCCAACCTTTCACAGGATCAGGACCCAGTCACAGAGTCATCGAGATGTACAGCACCGAAACAGACCTTTCGGCCTAACTTATCCATGCCGACTAGACATCCTAAATTAATCTGGTCCCATTTGCCAGCACTTGGCCCATATCTCTCTAATCCTTTCCTATTCATATACCTATCCAGATGCCTTTTAAATGCGGTGGCTTTTTTGCTCAGAGAGATAGTGGCTGCAATGTCCCCAGGATTGAAGTGCAGTATGGAGCCATGTGAGATCTGCACTCTTGTGAGTGAATGACATTAAGCGTTATTGAACATAACTATACACGTAGGATGCTAAAAGAGGACAACATGGTTGGAGTCCTACAGACCCTGCCTTCAGTTTCACGTAACCTGCCGTCACTATGATGTGGTTCTTTTAACACATGTTCAGCAGCTACAATTAGCAGAAAGGCATTAATTCCCTTGGTTCCACCTTTCTCCCCAAGTTATTTTGTGATACCTCTTTTTAACATTGACATTTAACCATGTATATTTACACATTTACTCCACTTCTGAACCCATCCCCAACCACAAGTCTATTGTGTTTGTTTGAAGGACTAACCCTTTGGAGTGGCACAGTGGGTAACTGGTTAGCACTGTTGCCTCACAGCACCACTTGGGTTTGATTCTACTCTCGGATGTCTGTCCGTGTGGAGTTTGCACATTCTCCCCATGTCTGTGTGGGTTTCCTCTGGTGGTCTGGTTTCCTCCCACAGTCCAAAGATGTGCATGTTAGGGTGGATTGACCATGCTAAATTGCCCTTAGTGTTCAGGGATGAGCAGGATAGGCAGTTTCACCATCAGAAATGGAGAGTTGTCCAGGTGGGATGCTATTTGGAGGGTTGGTGTGGCTGAATGGCCTGTTTCAGTATTGTGAGGATTACAATAGCACTCTCTGTCCTCGTCTTTATTGTACAGGATCAATGCGCATTCTCACCATTTCCATGGAAGGCTAATATATTTATAGAGTCAAAGGGCAGCTCTGTTGATAGCTCAAAGACTCTCTAGTGTTTCCATAGCTTACTGACGGGTTTGTGTTGCTGTCATGAATTGCCATCAATGCAGATCAATGATTTCTTCGATAGTAACTTGACCCACCTGGACTTGAGAAGCTGGCCAGAAAGATCCTTATAACCAAACTGAAGTAGCTTTAATCCTCTTGATGGCTTCCTGCTCAGGGACTAAAAATTAAGAACTGTCTTAGGATCGACCATGAGCATATTGACTGGCAGAGCAGGCTTGATGGGCTAAATGGCCTACTCCTGTTTCTATTTCCTATGGTCTTATGAATGCTGAAAGTCTGAAGCCAAAATAGAAAGTGTTGGGGAGACTCAGCAGGTCTGACAGCATCTCCAACTCCTCAGTGTTGCACTTAACGTTTTCAAAAGGTAAACACTCCTTTCATGTTGGTTACCCTCCCCTCACACTCTTCGAATCCTTTTTTGTGTGGGTTGCTCCCATCACAGCCAACCCTTTTTCAAATTAAACTTCTCATTAGCATCTTATTTATTTCCCACTCCACCTACCATCAGCTATCGCTTTGTTTGGATCAATCTCAAGGACTCTCCACATGTAAATAAAGGGTGACTTGGTGATAGGATAACGGCCTCTGTGGAGATATTTCAGCACCGTTGATAGGGTAGACAAACCTGCTGACCAAATCCCTGGAGGAGCCATTACATAAAAGCAACAAAGAAAAGATCTCTTTGTCTGACTACTCCTTCTTACTTTAATGTTAACCGTTACCTTATTCCTTAATTTTTCAACTTATACTATGATGGTCTGTACTGTTTAAAAAAAAATTGTTTCCCTCTTCTACTTCTCTCTGCCTAAGTTCTTTGTAGGTAGAAACCTTTGTACCTAAGATAGCGCTGTGTATGGTAACACTGGACATTTTTCACTGTACTCTAGTAATTCAGTATATGTGACAATAACATCAAAATCAAAATCTAATCTCTATCTCTCTCTGGGCACCATCTCCATGTATTCTAGGCATTCCCTCTTCACCATGTCATCAGCATAAATACCACCCGTTCCTAGTTGTTTTCAGCTCTGATGAAGGTCACTGGATTCAAAATGTTAACTCTGTTTTACTCTCGACAGATGCTGCCTGGCAGGTGAGTTTCCCCAGCACTTTCTGGGTTTGTTTCAGGGTATTTGCTGAAGGAAGTTTTCTTCTAAACCTGTTAACCTCATTCTCTGTGCAAGGATGTGTTGCATAGAATTTACTTCAGCAGTAAAGGAGTGGCTCTGTCCACGCTGACTGATGGTTCAGTGATCTCGGACTTGTTTCGAACTTTGAGATCGCTTGCCTGCCTGACTGAAGATCTCTTGCAAGCTGCGTAATTCTTGATAACTCAGCTTCCAAAGTCTCTTTACTGGCTGTAGAAATGTTAAAACCTTCAGTTGCTTTCATTTGTGATCGAGCTAATACAAGGACACCTATTTATTTCTCAGCCGTAGTCTAGCTTTCCAACTTGGGAGGAAATTTTTCATCAGACTGCTGCAGTAATTGCTGTCGCTGAATCTTCTTGGCACATTCTGTACAATGTGTGGACAGCTTTTGCTCTTCCTCACCTTCTTGAAGAGAAGATTGATGATCGTCTGAAGAGACAGTAGAATTTTCAGGAACTGCATCACCTGAACGCTATAAAAGAGTCACGTTACAGAAGTAAGTAAAATGTGTGTTGAGCCTACAACCTGAGCCACCTCCAGAGTTTTGGTTTTGCCCCTTTTAGGGACATATAACGGTGGGCCCTGTACTGACTGCTGCTGCACACTGTCCACCTCTTCTCCCTCATTCACCGCCCGGACATGCCTTGGCATGCCAAATCCTTAAGTCTACCCTTATTGAATTTAAGATTCCTTTTTCTATCATATACTATAATGTCTGCATGTCAGAATCCATTCTGCTGATCTATCACTTAACCCAAGAAGATTACATTTTGGTCCTCAGTAGAATTACTTCTTGTATTGGCACAGACTGAGGTGGTGTGGTTTTAACTGCCCAAACCACTGATTGAAAATGCCCCCTGCTGTGTCAGAAAAGTAACTGGAAGTGGCTTATCCTGCGGCATCAATGGCTGGGCTGGGATCTCATTGATCCGGGCTTTGCCCATGACAATGTGGACAAGAATTCACTGTGGAAACTGTGCCCATTGCTTTTTTGGCTGCCCATTAGCAAGTTTCTCATTAACAAACTGCATTCAATCGTCAGCAGTCTGACTCCATTAGCATTCTCTGCCATCCCAGATAAAAAGCTTGTGTTGCTTGTGAACCTCTGGCACAAAACACTTCTTCTGGTCAATTAAGTTCTTCTTTAGACTGTAAAACAAAATTCAGATGATGCTTGATCCTGTAGCATAATGTAGCCCCAGATGGGGTAGCACAGTGGCTCAGTGGTTTGCACTAATGCCTAACAGTGCTAGATTGATTCCTGACTCGGGCAACAGTCTGTGTGGAGTTTGTACATTCTCCCCGTGTCTGTGTGGGCTTCCTCCAGGTGCTCCTGTTTCCTCCCATAATCCAAAGATGTGCAGGTTAGGTGAATGGGCCAGCTAAATTGCCCATAGTGTAGGTTATTAGTTAGGGGTAAATACAGGGTAGGGATTTGAGTGGGTTACACTTCGGAGGATCGGTGTGGACTTGTTGGACCAAAGGGCCTGTTTCCACACTGTAGGGATTCTAATTCTAATTGTCTTTCAAACTTCCACATTGACCATTATCTGCAAAATGTCATCTCTTAACTCAGCTTGGTTTTGATTTTATTGTCACGTGACCTCAAGTACAAAAGTACAGGAGTGCGGTGAAAAGAATATGATGTTGCCACACAAAGTGCCATAGGTATGGTGATATGAATCATTTATGGAAGAGTCCTTGGTTTACTGTAATCCTTGTTTCCACCCATTAAATTTTGGTGAACCGAATCAGGGTTTCTTCTTAAACTCAAATGGGAATTGAATGTTTTAATGACATTGTTGAAGGCTGCAATTTCCTCTCAGAGAAAGTGAGGACTGCAGATGCTGGAGATCAGAGTCAAAAACTTGAAAAGCACAGCCGGTCAGACTGCATCTGAGGAGCAGATATGATGAAGAGCTTATGCTCGAAACATCGACTCTCCTGCTCCTCGGATGCTGCCTGAGAGGCTGTGCTTTTCCAGTGCCACACTTTTTGACTGAAGTATCTTCTACAGTAACTTGTCTAGCAAGAACAATGACTCGGGGCAGGAGTGTTAACATTGTTTAGTAGAGTGTTGTCAAATATACCAGGTACAATAAACTGACCTGGTTTTTGCCTGGCTTCTGGTAGAGACCTTCCCCAACACAACATCTACTAAACCATGAATGTCAATTTACGCAGTACACAGACTGGTCCAGGATTTCTTTGTTCTCCAGTGGGTCCAGCAAAAGTAAGGCTTCTTCCATCACTGTTGCATTTGTAATGGGGACTGTGGGGACTACCCTGTCATTTAATATGGGCTGTGCAATGTCCTCTCTTGCACTTTTGTTTCTCTGGACCACTGAGGATTTCAGCAACAGATTAGCTGATACAGCGGCAAAGCTGAAGAGGTGGAAATAGGCAGCCTTAAGAAGTGCCATGAAAATTTAGATTTTTATAGCCTCATGTACTCAAGTACAGGAGTACAATGGCACCACACAAAGCGTCATCTTAGGCACAAAGTACTTAGGTACAGAATCATAACAACAAGGTAGAAAGAACAATGTTAGAAGTTAAACACGACAGCAATTCTCAGCATTAAGTAGAAAAGTAAAGAAATAAGGCTAAACATCAAACATTAGTCCTTCGAAAGTGCTTACCCACAGTTGGGACCACACTTCCTACAGGGCTCGATCTCCATAAACCACAGCAAGTTGCAACTGGCAATGTACCGGCTGCAACAGGAATGTTTGTTATGTCCGTCATCAAACATTGCCATGGGATTTTTAATGTCCACCTGAATAGGTGATTTGTTTCCCTTTGAATAATGACATCTTTGATGGTGCATTGCAGTACGACACTGGAGTGTCAGCCTGCAGCACAAGTTCAAGACTTGGACTGGTGTTACACCCAGACTTTCTGACTCAGGGGAAAGAGTACAAACTTGCCATTGTTTAGTCAAATGCTGTCAAGACCCAGATTGTTGACTGTAAGAGGCATGATGAATCATTACAATTCCATGAAAATTCCAACTTTCCTTTGTTCTCATTAAAAAGCTTCACCATGGGAAGTTTAATCCATTTTCTGCTGATCTACTAAGATTGCATGCTTTGTTATGGCAAAATTGGGTAGAAAAAGAGATACGGTCCATGATAGTAATTGAAAGTTGGATAAAAACTAAAGGAAAGTTAGATGAACTGAGAACAGCTCACCATAGGGACTAAATTATCATGGTTCTTTTATGAGTTAGAAGGATATGTAGGAGATCTAAATAAGTTAGAACAGAAACAATGCCGAGACCCCCCTCACAGTCTCTTATCCATCATCCATGACATATTATCGTGTAAAACATTGTGAAATGAAATCTCAAGGATCAAGTTAGAAGGTATAATACGACATGGATCCAAATTGTGTGATTTAGTTTGAACAACCATCTGCTTGCTATTATTCATCACAACCCTGGTGTCGGCTTGAATCACCCATCAAAATTAGAGTGGAGGCACTATAGCTGTTTATTGGAAGTAACAGTTCTAGGATGGAGGATGCTTTGAGGTTCAATGAGTTGGTCAATCATATCACAGAATTGCCCCAGTGCCGATGGAGGCTATTCAGCCCATCGTGTCTACACAAGCTCTCTGAGCATATGGACTTATTGCCAATCCCCCTTAATCCTGCGCTCTGCTTCTGTTAAAAAATGATCATCCAATGGCTCCTTTCAATCCATACAAGGTGGAAGCAGACCATTCAGCCCATCGAGTCCACACCGCTCCTCTGAATAGCATCCCAGCCAGACCCACCCCCTATGCCATCCCTGTAACCCTGCATTTCCCATGGCTAATCTAGCCTGCACATCATAGGCAATGTAGTA
Organism: Chiloscyllium punctatum; assembly: GCF_047496795.1. Lineage (NCBI taxonomy): Eukaryota > Metazoa > Chordata > Chondrichthyes > Orectolobiformes > Hemiscylliidae > Chiloscyllium > Chiloscyllium punctatum. The sequence continues at coordinate 102,549,375 of NC_092749.1, read as the reverse complement.
TGGCCAATGCATCTAACCTGCAGATCTTTGTGGACAGTGGGAGGAAACCGGAGAACCCGGAGGAAACCCACGCAGACACAGGGAAAATGTGCACACAACAATCGCCCGAGGTTGGAATCAAATCTGGGTCCCTGGCTCTGTGAGGCAGCAGTGCTAACCACTGAGCCACCGTGCCATTCCAGAATGTGCCAGTTAAACTTTGCAGAAGTTTGCTTTTTTTCTTCAAAACACTTTATTACCGTGCCCTCTGGTTCTTATTCCTGTCAGTGTTTGGGAATGGTTTCTCCCAACTACTCTGTTCAAGCCCGAAATGATTTCAGATTCAAAAGTTGCCTCAGACTCCACCTCTCCAAGGTCTCCACCCCTGGCTTCTCCAATTGATCAGAACTGATCTTTCTCATCCTTGGGGCTTCATCTTGTAAACCTCTACTGCAGTGTCTCCAATGCATTCACATCCTTCCTAAAGTGTGGTGCCCAGAACTGTATATAATTCTCCAGCTGAGGTCTAACATTATGGACAAGCTTATCAAAACCTCCCTGTGTTCTTATACTCTTTGCCCCTGTTAATGAAGGAGAAAGTGAGGACTGCAGATGCTGGAGATCAGAGTCAAAACTTTGGCACTGATAAAGCACAGCCGGTCAGGCAGCATCCAAGGAGCAGGAGAGTCAACATTTCGAGCATAAGCTCTTCATCATGATTCCTGACGAAGAGCTTGTGCTTGAAACATCAACTCTTCTGCTCCTCAGATGCTGCCTGACCGGCTGTGCTTTATCAATGCCACACTTTTTGCCCCTATTAATGAAGAACACTGCACACTTTCTTAACAGCTCAGTGTGTGTGTCCTGCCACCTTCAATAATTTGAGCAGAGATATACATATATATATATATATATCCTGCCACCCTGTAGAATAGTTCCCTTTATTGTGCATTGCCTCTCCATGTTCTTTGCAGTAAATTGTAACAACTCACACTTCTCTGCATTTTAATTGAGCTACCACCTATTCCACTAACCTATCAATGTCTTTTTTGAAGTTCTACCATAAGCTGTGAAATCTGGGGCTCAAACTTGTGAAGCCAGTGACATGTGTTACCTATGGGCTCATGAGATGTGTCCACGTCTCCCCCCTTTTGCCACAGTATGGACATTTTGCTTGGCTGAGCTGCCTTGGCACACTCTCTCTTATACTTTTAAGTGACTTTCCTTACTGTAACTTTAATGGGGGAGGTGACAACTTAGTGGTATTGTTGCTGGGCTGTTAATACAGAGACTTAGTTAATGTTCCAGTGACTTAGGCTCAAATCCCATGTTGGCAGATAGTGGCATTTGGATTCAATAAAGCAAAAACGAAATCTGGAATAAAGGGCCAAATATAACCTTGAATCCATTGCTGACTCTTGGAAAAACATATCTTATTCATTAACTCATCCAGTGATGAAAGGAAACTGCCATCCTTACCTGGTCTGACCTACATGTTACTCCAGATCCATGGCAATGTGGTTGACTCTTAACTACTCTCTGGGCAATTAGGGATGGGCAATAAATGTTGGTTTAGCCAGTGATGCCTCATCCTCATCCTATGGATGAATAAAAAAATAATCATTTTAACCTATCTTAACTCTTGTCTTATTTCAGAACAACCTTGATTACCTAAACGAGATGGGCGGGGACTATTTTGTCCAGATAACTGATTGTTCAGATAATTGATCAGAGTTCCCATGGGAACGGCAATAGCAGGAACAGGGTTCCAGTGGTGATGGTAATAGTGATGGTAATAGTATGAACAGGGTTCCCATGGTAACAGCATTGCAGGAACAGGGTTTCCGTGGCGACAGCAATAGCAGGGACAGGGCTCCCGTGGTGATGGCAATCGCAGGAACAGAGTTTTGTGTTGGTGGGAGCAGGAACAGGGTCCCATGGCAATGGCAATAGCAGGAACAGGGTTCCCATGGCGACAGCAATAGCAGGCATAGGGTTTCCGCGGTGGTGGCAATAGTAACTACAGGGTCTCATGGTGACAGCGATAGCCCTGAAACAGGGTTCCCATGGTGATGACAATAACAGGAACTGGGTCTCGTGGTGACAGCAATAGCAGGAACAGGGTTCCCATGGCGACCCTATTCCTGCTCCTGCAGCAAACCCAGGCTGCTTGGTCTTGCTGTGCTTTCATTGAAATTTAATAAAATATTTATGGGACCTTGAGATCTTTTTCAGATAATCCAAAATTCAGATAACTGGTGTTCGGATAACTGAGGTTGTTCTGTAAATAAAAACTAAAGATGAATACAAATTAGAAATTCATTGCTTTTTGCTTACAAATTAGCCTCCTTTCCTGTTCCAATAAATTCTTCCTTTCCTTGTGCTGGTTTACAAATGCACATTTATCAAAATTATTGTAGTGGAAACAGAGTTGGTCAGGGCAAATATTCAACAAACAACTAATGTCTTTTCTGCCACATCATTCTTTGACTCTTTCTTCTATTCTTGTGCTGTGTTATCTGGCATCTGCACATTGTCCTCACCTTTCACATCCTGGTGACTGTATTGAGTTGGATTAAATTAGATTCCCGACAGTATGTAAACAGACCCTTCAGCTCAACAAGTCCACACCAACCCTCCGAAGAGTAATCCACCTAGACCCATTTCCCTACCCTATATTTTCCCCTGACTAATGCACCTAATAATGTGGGCAATTTAGTATGGCCAATTCACATAACCTGCACATCTTTGAATTATGGGAGGAAACCAGAGCACCCAGAGGAAACCCACACAGACACAGACGCTGGAAGAATAGGCAAACTCCACACAGATAGTCACCTAAGGTGGGAATTGAACCTGGGTCCCTAATGCTGTGAGGCAGCAGTGCTAACCACTGAGCCACTGTGCCACCCTATTTGCTCAGCTGACCTGCTGTTTGGGTACTGGTGGATGACTCCAACCAGTAGAGCGGCAACAAGAGTCTCCCTCATCACTGCATGAAAACATTGCTGGCTCAGTGGTTAGCACTCCTGCCTCACAGCTCAAGGGACCAAGGTTCAATTCCCGCTTCCCCGGGTGACTGTGTGGATTTTTCCTGTGTCTGTGTGGGTTTCCTCTGGGTGATCTGGTTTCTTCCCACAGTCCAACGATGTGCAGTTTAGGTGGATTCTACATTGCACCATAGTATCCAGGGATGTATAAATTAGGTGGATTAGCCATGGGGAACTGTAGGATTCTGGGGGGGGGGAGGTGCAGGAAGATTCTGGGTAGGATGTTCTTCAGAGACTCGGTGTGGACTTGTTGGGCTGATTGGCCTGCTTCTACACTGTAGGCATTCTATGATTCCAAGGTTGCATTTACTGTCTGTTCCATGTGTAATATAACCTCAATCTGCAGATGGTGACAGTGAGGAAGGGCAGCTTGAGTAGATGTTTCCAGGACCTTCAGCAGCTTGGAACAGTCAAATGGATTCTCAATAGAGGGAAGGGTGTCTTCAGAAACAGAATCTATTGTGGAGAGAAGGATCAGACACTTAAAGGATTTCCTCAACCAGACATGAACCACAGATTCAATGTACTGCATCTTCCATATTCAACCTTAAATCTCCCTCATGTTTCTGATGATGTGATGCTAGCAGAATGAAGAATCCTCGCTTCATGATCTTTGGGCTGTCCACGTGCCCAAATCTGATCTTATGGAAATATTCACCTCACCTAGAATTCAGTCGACTGTTGTGCTGTAATGTAACTGGCTTTCCTGATCTTGCTTATTTGCCTTTCACTAGCTGGATCTTGTTCCCATTTTCCTACCGGTCCTAATTCGTGGCCAACCCTGAAATCATATTCTGGATTTCCCAACGCATAAGCTATGGCACATTTATCTTCAAATAAGGTATAAAACCAAGGTTCTGTCTGCCTTCTCAAATGGTCATTAAAGATCCAGAGCACTATTTCAAAGATGAGCAGGAGCCTTCTCCCTGGTGTCCCAGCAGTTTTTGTCCCTCAACAAACACCACTACAGGACAAATTATGTGTTCTTTGCTCATTACTGTTGGCAAGACCATGAGGAGCAGCATTTGGCTACCATGGCTTCTACATTATAACCATAACTACACTTCAAAAGAACTTAAGACCGACCGTAAGACATAGGAACAGAAATTAGGCCATTCAGCCCATCGAGTCTGCTCCACAATTCAATCACGGCTGATAAGTTTCTCAAACCCATTCTCCTGCTTTCTCTCCACAACCCTTGATCCCCTTCACAACCAAGAACATATTTATCTCCATCTTAAATATACTCAATGACCTGGCCTCCACAGCCTTCTGTGGCAGTGAATTCCATCGATTCACCACTCTCTGGATGAAGAAGCTTCTCCTTATCTCCATTCTAAAGCATCTTCCCTTTACTTTAAAGCTGTGCCCTCAGGTCCAACCAATGGAAACATCTTCCCAACATCCACTGTGTCCAGGCCATTCAGTCTTCTATAAGTTTCAATTAGATTCTCCCTCATCCTTCTAAACTCTATCAAGAATAGATCCTGAGTCCTCAAACATTCCTCATGTTAAACTTTTCATTCCTTGGACTATTCTCATGAACCTCCTCTGAACATGCTCCAGGGCCAGTACATCCTTCCTGAAATACTCCAAATGTGGTCTGACCAGAGCCTTAGAGAGCCTCTGAGTGCTTTAGGATGTCCTGAGGTTGTGAAGGATGCAATATGAACACATGTCCTTTCTTCTTTAGATGTTCATAATGTTGTCCACAACCACCAGTGTGGTAATGCCTTGAAAAATGCCCCTGACTGTATGTTGTCCTGTGTATATGATAGGTATACTTGGCATTTCTGGTTCAGTGCAATAGTGAAGTTACAATCTTATTACTGAGGGAGGCTGGAGGTGTATTACATAGCAGTGCTGGAGAAGCAGCAATTGTAGTGGTAGCATTGGCTCACGGTTGCATACGAGACAGAGGAAGCCAAATTCTGCCTGGCCTCCTGTGTGTGGACATTGTGATTGGTAGCCCAGCACTGTAAATAGGTCACAATTTCTCACAGACCGAGCTCACTCAGAAAAGTCAATACCCAGCATCCAACAGTGGGCATTAGATTGGTGAACCATCCAATTTACTCTCTAACTCATCATTTCATTTTGAATAAATTATCAATACAACCAGACAGAACTTTCACAGATTTTGTCAGTCTTTTTTGTGGTAAGATTCAATTCTTTCAGTCAGGCATTTAACAAAGCTCCTGATGACTTTTTCTGTGATCATTCAAAAGAAGTACTTTTGACAAAAATATTTCTTGTCTGAATACTTAAACAAAAATCACAGCATCAATAATATAAACATCTCAATCAACTGTCTTGTAGCCATCCATAATTCATTAGATTAAGAGATGGTCACATTTGGTTGTGTTATTCACCTTCCTATTGTACACTGTATTATTCTAAACTTTTGTGCCAGACTCAGGGTTTATATAATTAGTGATCTGGTTTGATAATACCATTGTATTCTGGAATGGTCTCTTGCTTATTTGAGAAAAGATATTATCATCCAATGAAATGTATGTAATTGCTGTAATTGAAATACTTTGACATTTGGCCACTTTGCTTTCATCTATAATAATAATCGTGATGTTTAGATATTGCGTGTTAAAATGAAAACAAGGTTAAGCAACACAAGTTGCTACAAACAACAGAGTTGATCACACAGTCCGATAAAAGAAAAATGGAAAATCAACAATGCATGTTTCAAGGTAATTAAACTGTTATATCTTAACTGTAGCACTATTTTATGGGAGCAAATGTAAGATTACATTTTTTTTAAATCATTAAAAAATGTTTTTGTTCCTTTATTAGCCATTTTTCAGATGTTCAATTGCATTACAGCACGATAGAAGACTGAAAAATTCTGATTTCCTTTTTCAATTATTTCTCTGGTGCTATTTAAACCCAGCACACCTTTCTTTAAGACTTAACTTGATTAACTGTAACAGAAAGTAAACTTCCAATTGCGAACATCAAGCTAATCCTTATGAAAGCTATGTTGAGGACTACGTCTAATTAGATCCTGTAAATGCCATTATAAATTACCCATTTGCATGAAGTTAGGGTATACTATATACTTAATGGGACTACCTCCACGGAGAACAATATTCCACAATCCCAGAAGACACTGGAAATGACAAGTAAAGCAATCGGCAGCAGAAAGGGAGAAACAAGCTAATGTTTCAGTATGGTCTGATGTCGGAACTTCAGCTGTCTCCATTTTTAATTTTCCATGATAGGTTCATTCATAGAACATAGAACATAGAAGAATACAGCGCAGTACAGGCCCTTCAGCCCTCGATGTTGCGCCGATCAAAGCCCACCTAACCTACACTAACCCACTATCCTCCATATACCTATCCAATGCCCGCTTAAATACCCATAAAGAGGGAGAGTCCACTACTGCTACTGGCAGGGCATTCCATGAACTTACGACTCGCTGAGTGAAGAACCTACCCCTAACATCAGTCCTATATCTACCCCCCCTTAATTTAAAGCTATGCCCCCTTGTAATAGCTGACTCCATACGTGGAAAAAGGTTCTCACTGTCAACCCTATCTAACCCCCTAATCATCTTGTACACCTCTATCAAATCACCCCTAAACCTTCTTTTCTCCAATGAAAACAACCCCAAGTGCCTCAGCCTTTCCTCATAGGATTTTCCTACCATACCAGGCAACATCCTGGTAAACTTCCTCTGCACCCGTTCCAGTGCCTCCACATCCTTCCTATAGTATGGCGACCAAAACTGCACACAATATTCCAGATGCGGCCGCACCAGAGTCTTATACAACTGCAGCATGACCTCAGGACTCCGGAACTCAATTCCTCTACCAATAAAAGCCAGTACGCCATATGCCTTCTTCACTGCACTATTTACCTGGGTGGCAACTTTCAGAGATCTGTGTACATGGACACCAAGATCCCTCTGCTCTTCCACACTACCAAGTAGTCTACCATTAGCACAGTAATCCATCTTTTTATTACTCTTACCAAAGTGAATCACTTCACACTTAGCTACATTGAACTCCATTTGCCACCTTTCTGCCCAGCTCTGCAGCTTCTCTATATCCCGCTGTAACCTGCCATATCCTTCCTCACTGTCTACAACTCCTCCGACTTTCGTATCATCCGCAAACTTGCTCACCCAACCTTCTAACCCTTCCTCCAGGTCATTTATAAAAATGACAAACAGCAATGGTCCCAAAACAGATCCTTGCGGAACACCGCTAGTGACTGCACTCCAAGATGAACCTTTGCCATCAACTACTACCCTCTGTCTTCTTCCAGAGAGCCAATTCCTAATCCAAACCTCCAACTCACCCTCAATGCCATATCTCTGTATTTTCTGCAGTAGCCTACCATGGGGGACCTTATCAAACGCCTTACTAAAATCCATATATACCACATCTACCGCTTTCCCCTCATCTACCTCCTTAGTCACCTTCTCAAAGAATTCAATAAGGTTTGTGAGGCACGACCTGCCCTTCACAAAACCATGCTGACTATCCTTGATCACATCATTCTTATCCAGATGTGCATAAATCCTATCCCTTACAATTCTCTCTAAGACTTTGCCCACAACAGAAGTGAGACTCACTGGCCTATAGTTACTAGGATTATCCCAACTCCCCTTCTTGAACAAGGGAACCACGTTTGCTAGCCTCCAGTCCTCTGGCACTACTCCTGTCAACAAAGAGGACACAAAAATCAAGGCCAATGGCTCTGCAATCTCCTCCCTTGCTTCCCAGAGAATCCTGGGATAAATGCCATCAGGCCCAGGGGACTTATCTATTTTCACCCTTGCCAGAATTTCCAACACCTCTTCTCTACATATCTCAAAGCCATCCATTCTACTTATTCGTGCCTCAGTATTCATATCGACAACAATGTCCTGTTCCTGAGTGAATACTGACGAAAAGTATTCATTCAGCGCCTCCCCAATCTCTTCAGCCTCCACACGCAACTTCCCATTACTATCCTTGATTGGACCTATTCCTTCCCTAGTCATTCTTTTATTCCTAACATACCTATAGAAAGCCTTAGGGTTATCCCTAATCCTACCAACTAAGCACCTTTCATGTCCCCTCCTTGCTGCTCTTAGCTCTCTCTTCAGGTCCTTCCGGGCTACCTTATAACTCTCAATTGCCCCTATTGAACCTTCACGCCTCATCTTTACAAAGGCCGCCCTCTTCCATTTAACAAGGGATTCCAACTCCTTATTAAACCACGGCTCCCTCACACGACCCTTTCCTCCCTGCCTGATAGGTACGTACTTATCAACGACACTCAATAGTTGCTCCTTGAACAAGTTCCACATATCAATTACGCTCTTGCCTTGGAATCTACTTTTCCAATCCACACATCCTAAGTCATGCCTCAACGCATCATAATTTCCCTGCCCCCAGCTATAACTCTTGCCCTGTAGTACACACTTATCCCTCTCCATCACTAGAGTAAAAATCACCGAATTGTGGTCACTGTCCCCAAAGTGCTCACCTACCCCTAGTTCTAATACCTGGCCTGGTTCGTTACCCAGAACCAAATCCAGTATGGCCTCACCTCTTGTTGGCTTATCTACATATTGTGTCAGGAAACTCTCCTGCACACATTGCACAAACACTGACCCATCTAACGAACTTGAGCTATAGCTTTCCCAATCAATATCAGGAAAGTTAAAGTCTCCCATAACAATCACCCTATTACTGTCACTCTTCTCCTGAATCATCTTCGCAATCCTTTCTTCAACGATTCTAGGACTATTAGGAGGCCTGTAAAAGACTCCTAACTGGGTGACCTCACCTCTCCTATTCCTAACCTCAACCCAAACTACCTCAGATGGCAAATCTTCGTCCATCTTCCTTTCCACCGCTGTAATACTATCTTTGACAAGCAAAGCCACACCCCCCCCTCTTTTGCCCCCACCTCTGACCCTACTAAAACATTTAAACCCTGGAACCTGCAACAGCCAATCCTGTCCCTGATCTAGCCACGTTTCCGTAATAGCCACAACATCGAAGTCCCAGGTACCAACCCACAATTAAACAATAAGCAAGGGCTTCCACATGGAGGAAAAGACCATTCTTTAACACCCTTTAAGCCAATTCAGGTTGGTCATGGCTGAACTGCAGCTCAACTCCATTTAGTCCATGTTCCTTGACAGCCATAATGCTGATATATTGACCTCAGTCTTGAACACTCAAATTATCCATGCATCCAGAGCCTGTTGGGAAGGAGAGCATGAGATTTAAACTTTCCTGCCACTGGTTGGGAACACATGGGATGAAATCAAAGAACATAGAACATAGAACAGTACAGCACAGAACAGGCCCTTCAGCCCACGATGTTGTGCCGACCACTGATCCTCATGTATGCACCCTCAAATTTCTGTGACCATATGCATGTCCAGTAGTCTCTTAAATGTCCCCACTGACCTTGCTTCCACAACTGCTGCTGGCAACGCATTCCATGCTCTCACAACTCTCTGTGTAAAGAACCCGCCTCTGACATCCCCTCCATACTTTCCTCCGACCAGCTTAAAACTATGACCCCTTGTGTTAGTCATTTCTGCCCTGGGAAATAGTCTCTGGCTATCGACTCTATCTATGCCTCTCATTATCTTGTATACCTCAATTAGGTCCCCTCTCCTCCTCCTTTTCTCCAATGAAAAAAGTCCGAACTCAGTCGATCTCTCTTCATAAGATAAGCCCTCCAGTCCAGGCAGCATCCTGGTATACCTCCTCTGAACCCTCTCCAAAGCATCCACATCTTTCCTATAATAGGGCGACCAGAACTGGACGCAGTATTCCAAGTGCGGTCTAACCAAAGTTTTATAGAGCTGCAACAAGATCTCACGACTCTTAAACTCAATCCCCCTGTTAATGAAAGCCAAAACACCATATGCTTTCATAACAACCCTGTCCACTTGGGTGGCCATTTTAAGGGATTTATGTACCTGCACACCAAGATCCCTCTGTTCCTCCACACTGCCAAGATTCCTATCCTTAGTCCTGTACTCAGCTTTCAAATTTGACCTTCCAAAATGCATCACCTCGCATTTATCCAGGTTGAACTTCATCTGCCACCTCTCAGTCCATCTCTGCATCCTGTCAATGTCCCGCTGCAGTCTATGACAGCCCTAAATACTGTCAACGACACCTCCAACCTTTGTGTCATCTGCAAATCCTTCAGTCCCTTCATCCAAGTCATTAATAAAAATTACAAACAGTAGAGGCCCAAGGACAGAGCCCTGTGGAACACCACTCACCACAGAATTCCAGGCAGAATATTTTCCTTCTACTACCACTCGCTGTCTTCTGTTGGCCAGCCAATTCTGTATCCAGACAGCTATGTTCCCCTGAATCCCATTCCACCTGACCTGCTGAATGAGCCTACCATGGGGAACCTTATCAAATGCCTTGCTGAAGTCCATATACACCACATCCACAGCTCGGCCCTCATCAACTATTCTAGTCACATCCTCAAAGAACTCAATAAGGTTTGTGAGGCATGACCTGCCCCTCACAAAGCTGTGTTGACTGCATTTAATCAAGCCATGCTCTTCCAGATGGTCATGAATCCTATCCCTCAGAATCCTTTCTAACATCTTGCAGACTACAGACGTGAGACTTACTAGTCTGTAATTGCCGGGGATTTCCCTATTTCCTTTCTTGAAGAGAGGAATTACATTTGCCTCTCTCCAGTCCACAGGTATGACTCCAGTGGAGAGCGAGGATGCAAAGATCTTCGCAAGTGGCAAAGCAATTGCATTTCTCGTTTCCCAAAGCAGCCGAGGACAAATCTGGTCCGGGTCTGGCCACTTGTCAATCTTAATGTTTGACAAAATTTTCAGCACATCAGCTTCCTCTATCTCTATCCATTCCAGCATGGACACCTGCTCTTCAAAGGTTTCATTCACTACAAAGTTTGTTTATTTCATAAAGACAGAAGCAAAAAACTAATTTAGGGCTTCCCCCTCAGACTCCACACACAAATTCCCTATGCTATCCCTGATCGGCCCTACTCTTTCTTTGACCATTCTCTTATTCCTCACATAAGTGTAAAATGCCTTTGTGTTCTCCCTAATCTGTTCTGCCAAGCCTTTCTCGTGCCCCCTCCTGGCACTTCTCAGACCATTTTTGAGCTCCTTCCTCACCTGCCTGTAATCCTGTAGAGCTGAGCTTGACCCTAGCTTCCTCCACCTTATGTAAGCTACCTTTTTTTCTTTTGACGAGAAGCTCCACTGCTCTCGTCATCCAATGTTCCTTTATTTTACCACTTCTTGCCTGTCTCAGAGGGACATATTTATTCATCATTTTCAACAACTGTTCCTTAAACAGTCTCCACATGTTTATAGTGCCTTTACCATAGAACAATTGCTCCCAATCCAAGCTTCCTAACTCATGTCTAATCGCATCATAGTTTCCTCTTCCCCAATTAAATATCCTCCCATTTTGCCGAACCCTCTCCTCCTCCATTGCTGTGAACATTCCCACAGGTCCTCAGTCAAGGATAATTCCATCCATAATGGAGAGAGCGAATCAATCATTTCTCCCTCGATATACCCAGGAAATCTGATGCAGGGCATTTTCCTCAGTAGAGAAAATTGCAGACGTTCACATAATACCATCACAAAATCATCAATACATTTGAAGTGGATTCGAAAGGCAGTGATGCAAAGTGCTGGTGGCCTGGAGAAGGTGTTCTATATCATCAAGCGATCTGAAACAACCATAAGAAGAATGTTTTCATTGCTCGTGCTTAGCGGATATTGAGAAGATTTGTAGCTCAGGTTGAGGTTTTGGATGTAGGTTTGCTTGCTGAGCTTGAAGGTTCATTTCCAGACCTATCATTACCTTATTAGGCAACATCTTCAGTGGGCCTCAGGCAAAGCGATACTGAAAATTCCTGCTTTCTATTTATATGTTTGGGTTTCTTTGGGTTGGTGATGTCATTTCCTGTGGTGATGCTATTTCCTGTGGTGAAGTCACTTCCTGTTCCTTTTCTCAGGGGGTGGTAGATGGGATCTAACTTGGTGTGTTTGTTGATAGAGTTCAGGTTGGAATGCCATGTTTCTAGGAATTCTCATGTATGTCTTTGTTTGGCTTTTCCAAGGATGGATCCAAACAAAGACATGCACGAGAATTCCTAGAAGCATGGCATTCCAACCAGAACTCCAGCAATAAACACATCGAGTTAGACCCCATTGACCACCCCCTGAGAAATGGAACAGGAAGTGACTTCACCGCAGAAAATAATATCACCACAGGAAATGACATCACCAACCCAAAGAAACCCAAACATATAAGTAGAAAGCAGGAATTTTCAGCATTGCTTCACATGAGGCCCACTGAAGATGTTACCTAGTGAGGTAACAAAACGCCTGGAAATGAACCTCCAAGCTCAGTGAACAAACCTACATCCAAAATTGCTCATGCAACAACGGTTTCAATCTGACATGAAGATTACAATGACATGAATGAAAAGAATTCCAGTGGAAATGTTTCAACTGCTTGCACAAGCACTCAGCTGCCCAATATATTTCCTTTTTTGGCTCAGTCTTAATTTCTGTCTGAGGAAAAATAATTCTGTCAAGCGTGTTGGGACATTTTTCTCTGTTAAACTTGCATCATCTTCTTGCGACTCAACACTACGGGCTCACCCTAATCAATCACTCATTTTGGTCACTTAACTCTGGTGGTCATGAGTTCAAATTCCCTTGTTAAACTTTTGCCAACTCTCTACCTCTCTTTCTCTCACGTAAACATTCTGTAAAATCTGTTATCTTAAGTGGTTAGCACCTGAAAGAGTTAACTGACATCACAGGATTAGCTCTGCCCCACAAGGTATTAAGGTCTAATGCTAGAGATAACAAGAGTTCTGTGTCCTGTGAGCTCTACATGTCTTTGCCAAAGAATGTATAACATTTCAATGATTTGTATTCGTGTTAACAGGACGTAACTCATGTGGTAATCTGTACTCAATCTTAAATTGAACCAGAGAGTCTCATAAGAGACATGGTGCATCTCTGATTTAATGTAACCAACTACTAAGTAAAATGTAATAGAGCTTTTTTTCTGTTCATCAAAATTGATATAACTTCTGTAGAAGAATTTATGCTGCCATTCTCCTCCACAGAGTATCAGTAGCTTAGACTGCTACCACAAAATCATTGAGATGTACAACATGGAAACAGACCCTTCTCTCCAATTCCTCCATGCCAACCAGGTATCCTAATTTAATATAGTCCCATTTGCCAGCATTTGGCTCATATCCCTCTAAATCTTCCTACTCATATACCTATCCTGATATCTTTTAAATTGTACCAACCTCCACCACTATCTATGACAGCTCATTCTATACATGCACCACTCACTGCGTGAAAAAATTGCCCCTTAGGTCCCTTTTAAACTTTTCCCTCTCATCTTCAACCTATGCCCTCTAATTTTGGACTCCCCTACCCTGGGGGGAAAAGGCCTTGGCTGATCATCCTATCCATATCCCTCATGATTTTATAAACCCCTGTAAGGTTACCTATCAGCTTCTGACACTAAGGGGAAAGTGGCCCCAGCCTATTCAACCTCCCCCTATAACTCAAACCCTCAAACCCTGGCAACATTCTTGTAAGTGTTTTCTGCAGCCTTTCAAGTTTCACAACATCTGACCTATAGCAGGGACCAGAATTGAATGCAGTATTCCAAAAGTGGCCTAACCAATTCCTGTACAGCCACAACATGGCCTCCCAACTCCTATACTCAATGCTCTGACCAATAAAAGCAAGTAGCAGAAAGGACTGATGGCAATGAATTTATTCAAAATACCTGGTTCTAGCAGAAACCGAGTTATGCAAGAAATGGACACAGCTTTTGGTTACCGTTCTTGTGTGGCTCTGAATGTGTCCATATATGCTTTTTAATGCTCTTCAAACTGCCTTTTATTTCATCAAAGAGGTTACATGAAGACAAGATATTGTTGTTGTCCGAGGCGCAATAGCAATGTAATTTATTAACTATGAGAGCACCAAATAACCACTTTATTAGAGCCATCTTATCTGTGTAGTAATGGAGCTCTGCATACTGTGCTTTCGAAGCATTTATTTTGAGACTCACTCCAGGCAATCCCTGGAGTGGTAAGGGCATGGAATGCCCTACTTGCTAATGTATTTGACGTGAAAATATCTTCTTGAGTTCAATTATGCTCTCAACTTAGAATAAGTTTGTTTTCACATTAACAGAACCTACTTGAAAGCTGCATTGTACAATGGTCTTTAAGATTGAATAGGACAGGAGCTAAAACAAATAAAAATTAACTTGGAAGTTGTTCTGATTTTTGGAGGAGATAGGAAACTGGCAGAGAAGAGTGATGAAAGGAGAAGAGTGTTAACCTCACGGTCGTGGCTTATCCTTGAGTGTAATGTAAAACAGATACAGGAAAGAGATTATACAAAGTGTCTTAATTTGTATTTTTAGATCAAGGAATAAATGACAAACAATGTAAAAAGCAACAATGACCAAAACAGGAATGCGGCAGTTATACTGCATACAAATGTAGTTATATATTAACTTTTCTACCTTCCCCTTCATAGCATAGGCTTGCCCTGTATTAATGTTGATTAATAAATAATTAACCAATGCAGTGATTTCTTTGAGATTTCTTTTTTGCATTTATTTTTATCTTAGAACAATGCAGGGATGACACTAGTTTACAGATTTGCAGCAGGTTTATCTTCAAAAGTTTTAATATTTCTTTACAATCACCAAATGTCTGCATTCATGCTTATCCCAGCAGCACCTTCCAATAGCTTCTGTGCTCTTGGCTTTCATTGCTCAGAGTCCACATTCAGACCTAACTAATCAAGCACAGTGAGCATGGGCTCGTTACCAGGTTCCCATAATTAAACTCAAAGCAACTGAACAAATAAACTCTACAAACTTGCCTTTGGGATTAGGAGCAGGATACAACATTGTTTATTTTCAGCATGAGATCTCCACATGGTGGCTCAGTGGTTAGCACTGCTGTCAGAGTCCCAGGTTCAATTCCAACCTTAGACAACAGTCTGTGTAGCATTTGTATGTTCTCCCCGTGTCTGTGTATGTTTCCTCTGGGCACTCTGGTTTCCTCCCACAGTCCAATGATGTGCAGGTTTGATGCATTGACCATATTAAATTGCCCATAGCGTCCAGAGATGGGCAGGCTAGGTGGATTAGCCATGGGAAACACAGAGTTACAAGGATAGGCAGAAGTAGGTCTCGGTAGGATGCTCTTTGGAGGGTTGGTGTGAACTCAATGGGCTAAATGGCCTGTTTGCACACTGTACACTTGCACAGTGTATGTGAATTTGTGTATGTAAATTAATTTCATTATTATGAAAGTTAGGCAATATAACCAATATCTCATATATTGTAGACTTTTGATAGAATCTTCCCAATCTGACAGAGCTAGGTTTGAAGCTGGAACCTTTGAAACTTCTGCATTGGATCATAGGCCTCTCCATGATTCCATCCCATATCCAACTCTAAACTGGTCCTTGATACAGTGTAACCTCATTAAGGCCTGCCTTGTGCCTTCTGAAGAGCTATTGCAGATGAGTAATAAATGGGTAGAACCCAACAAAGAATTGCATGTGAAGGATTCAGCTCAACAAAGCCTCTTGAGCTCTTTGACGTGAAGCAGAACTGTTTTCGGTGGCAGGACGGTAACCAGAGGACATGTACGTAAGATGATCAGCAAGAGTAATGGCGATTGAGGAGAACTGTGTGTTGCCAATGACTGTGTCCTGTGACAATTACCAGTGCTGTGAAGTGACTGATCAAGACTCTAAGCTTGCTCAAGTAAACTGCTCACTATAGTTTGCAGCTGTTCATGAAGAAAGGACTTGAATGTTATTGTGTATAGTTCTGGTCGCTCCATTACAGGAAGGATGTGGAAGCATTGGAAAAGGTGCAGAGGAGATTTACCAGGACGTTGCCTGGTCTGGAGGGAAGGTCTTATGAGGAAAGGCTGAACTACGGGTCTGTTCTCATTGGAAAGAAGAAGGCTCAGTGGGGATTTGATAAAGACATACAAGATGATCAAAGGATTAGATCGGGTAGACAGTGAAATAATTTTTCCTAGGATGGTGATGTCAGCTTGTACGAGAGGGCATAACTACAAATTGAAGGGTGATAGATTTAAGATAGATGTCAGAGGCAGGTTCTTTACATAGAGAGTGGTAAGGGCATGGAATGCCCTACCTGCTAATGTAGTCAACTCGGCCACATTAGGGAGATTTAAACAATCCTTAGATAAGCACATGGATGATTTTGAGATAGTGTAGGGGGACGAGCTGAGAATAGTACACAGGTTGGCACAACATCGAGGGCCGAAGGGCCTGTTCTGCGCTGTATTGTTTGATATTCTATGTTCTAGCTCCTTGTTGAGTTCCCAGCTCCAAGCAACCTTGATGCAGGAAGGGTCAACATGGCAGTTGCTTCATACCCAGCAGTGGTTGGCCATTGAAGAGACTAGGTGGGCACCAGTTGCAGTGAGCATCTGTGAATGAGCAGCACCCAGCTCCCTCAGCACTCCATGATAACAGCAGCTTGGAGGGGAGCCCTTGGACAAGATCACCATCAGAGCCTGGGCCCATGAATACATCCCAGAAGAGCAAAGGTTGCAGCCTCAGTCTGTCTCCTCTGCTCTGCTCATTCCATGAACCAGCTTATGTGAGTACCTCCACTTGGAGGCACCTGCAATGTTAGTGAGTAGAAAGGAGCTGCCACCAATTCTCCTTCCTTTGACCAGGTATGGTGGTGGAATTAGTTACAGTCATAGAGAATCCATTACTACCATTCTTCAGAAAATGCATGATAACAATTAAGTACAAGTTATGTTAGTCCATTAGACATTGTTTCCAAGACTATGAGAAGACCTGGAGATGTAGGTCTGCACTCCATGAGATTCACAGATATTCTGCCTTATCTCCACCCAAACCAGCATGACACCTTTCTTTACATTGAGCAGAGATTTTTGCAGACTTCAACATAAACATTGGAAGTGACATCGGTGCGCCCTACCTTGCTGACCTGGCTTAGCAACCTCTCGGGGCTTGTGCCAAAATAAGCAACTCACAGACTAGTCATCCTACATCCTGACGTAGCCCTACTCACAATATCACACCTTACGGACAATGTTCCAGATACCTCCATCACCAGTCCCAGGTATCCTATGTTTCACTAGCAGAGCAGTCAGATAGAGGTTAGCCTGAAGGTCTGCAACATTGATTTCAGATCCCATGAAGCCTCATGACATTGAATCAAACATGGACACGGATAGCATCCTGCCACAGCTGATGTACCAGTACTCACCCAGTAGTGAGAACTACTTGGAGGAAGCTCTGATGGTGGCAATATCATGATGTATCTGGTTAGGATATTTAATGTCTATGACCAGGAGTGGATTAGTTGCACCATTACTGGACTGGTCATGAAGGGGATAACTACTAGACTGAGGTTGTGGCAAGTGGTGAGACAACGAAGAGGAAAATACTTAGTTGACATGTTCTCACCAATTAATCTCAGTTGAGAGTGTGATGCTGGGAAAGCACAGCGGGTCAGGCAGCATCCGTGGAGCAAGACCATCGATGTTTCGAGCAAAAGCCCTTCATCAGGAATGAGCCTAACTCTCGACTCTGACTCCAGCATCTGCAGTCCTCACTTTCTCCTCACCAATTAATCTGTCATAGGTGCATCTGTCCATGACAATAGCAGTAGGAGGGACCCCACTGTTTCACAGTACTATTTACAAGACACACTGCAATAAATTACCAAGGCTACCTTAACAGCACTTCCTAACCTTGCAACCTCTACCACCCAAAAAGGACAGGAGCAGCAAATACATGGGAACATTTACTGTCATTGAGTTGAAAGCCTGGAATTCCCTTTCTAACAGCAGCTGTGGGTATACCTTACAAAGCTAACTGCAGAAGGAAGCTCACCATCACCTCCTCAAGGGCAAAAGGAAGAGGCGATAGATGCTGGCCTGACCAGCAATGCCCATATCCCATGAATGAATGTTTAATAATTAACCCTTTCAGAGTATTAACTTTCGACAACAGTGTCCTTAGGGTCTGCTATTTGCCTCTGCAATACCCACCTCCTCTGGTGACCGTGAACTGTACCTTTTTATCAAGAAAAATCCTTTTACCTTCCACAGTTGCAAAAGCTTCAACCTCTGTTTAAGATCGCTATCTGAAAACTGTCCACATTCGCTATTATAGTGGAGAGACAAAGTATGGTCCATGTGCAAAACTCCTTTTCGCTTTCCCACCCCATGTTGTGAAAAGGAAGACTGGAGGACTTTCTTTATTGCTTTTTACCAATATGTGTTTTATTTAAAGACAACAAAAAGTTTAGCAGGGAAAGAAAGAATGGATGAATGAAAAAAAAGTAATGTAAACTTCACTTTGCACTGCCAAAGGTGCAACAGCATCCAAAGTGGACTTCAGTTGTCTCATGCACAAGCTCGACTCCACGTCATAGTCAAATCTAAATAACCTTGCGATAGAATATCATATTCTTGGAGTTAAATCTGTCTATGCTTTCATTTTTCCCTTTCATTATCCACTGCATTTCCTCGCAATCTCATTAATGTTCACCAAGATATAAAAATGAGGAAAAACAGGTGGAATTTTGTGTAAACAATGAGCACCCAAAGAAAAGGTGGAGCACCATGTACTCCATCAAGCATGGCAATTATAGTTACAAACTATCTAATGACCCTCACTGCACCTTAGGCACATCAGGGTGTAATTTCATAGAGCATAGAAACGTACAGCACAGAACAGGCGCTTAGGCCCACGATATTGTGCCGAGACTTAATCCTAATGTAAAATATAGTAACTTAACCTACACACCCCTCAACTCACTGCTATCCATGTGCATGTCCAGCCGTCGCTTAAATGTCCCCAATGACTTTGCTTCCACCACCTCAGCTGGCGACACATTCCATACATTCACAACTCTCTGCGTAAAGAACCTACCTCTGACATCTCCTTTATACCTTCCTCCTAATATCTTCAAACTATGATTTCTCATACCAGTCAATCCTGCCCTGGGGAAAAGTCTCTGGCTATTGACTCTATTGATTCCACTCATTATTTTGTACACCTCGATCAGGTCTCCTCTCTTCCTCCTTCTCTCCAGAGAGAAAAGTCTGAGCTCATTTAGCCTTTCTTCATAAGGCAAGCCCTCCAGTCCAGGCAGCATCCTGGTAAACCTTCATTGCACCCTCTCCAAAGCCTCTGTATCTTTCCTATAGCAGGGCAACCAGAACTGGACACAATATTCCAAGTGTGGTCTCACCAGGGTCTTGTAGAGTTGCAGCAAAACCTCGCGGCTCTTAAGCTCGATACTCCTGTTACTGAAGGCCAAAACACCATATGCTTTCTCAACTACCTTATCCACTTGGCTGACAATTTTGAGAGATCTATATACTTGCACACCCAGATCTCTCTGTTCCTCCACACTGCCAAGAATCCGGTCCTTCATCCTATATTCAGCATTTGAGTTCGACCTTCCAAAATGCATCACTTTGCATATATCCAGATTGAACTCCATCTGCCATTTCTCAGCCCAGCTCTGCCTCCTGTCTATGTTGCGCTGCAGCCTGCAATAGCCCTCTGAACTATCAACGACACCTCCAACCTTTGTATCATCTGCAAATTTACTAACCCACGCTTCAACCTCCTCATCCAAGTCATTTATAAAAACTACAAAGAGCAGAGGCCCAAGAACAGAGCCCTGTGGGACCCCACTCAACACTGTTTTTCAGGCAGAATACTTTCCATCTGCAACCACACTCTGCCTTCTGTCAGCCAGCCAATTCTGAATCCAGATAGCCAAACCTCCCTGTATCCCACACTTCCTGACTTTATGAATGAGCCTACCATGGGGAACCCTATCAAATGCCTTGCTGAAATCCATATACACCATATCCACTACTCAACCGTCGTCGACCTGTCTTGACACCTCCTCAAAGATCTCAATAAGATTTGTGAGGCATGACCTGCCCCTCACAAAGCCATGTTGACTGCCTTTAAACACTATGCTTTGCCAAATAGTCATAAATCCTATCCCTCAGAATTCTTTCCACAACTTTTCTGACCACAGACAGGAGACTGACTGGTCTGTAATTGCCAGGGATTTCCCTATTACCCTTCTTTAAAAGTGGAACAACATTCTCCTCCTTCCAATCCTCTGGTATGACTCCCGTGGAGAGTGAGAAGGCAAATATCCTCGCCAGCGGCTTAGCAACCTCTTTTCTTGCTTCCCGGAGCAACCCCAGGATAAATCTGGTCTGGACCTGGGGGCTTATCAATCTTAATGTTTTCCAAAATTTCTAACACATCAACTTCATCAATCTTGATCTGGTCAAGACTGTATCCCAGTTCCTCTAAGTTTTCATTTACAACAAGTTCCCTTTTCTTGGTGAAAACAAAGCAAAAAACTCATTTAGGGCTTCTCTTATCTGCTCAGAATTTCCTATGCATTAATGTGCAGTGAGATGCATTACAAGGGAGTGAGTCTGAAATAATGAGGAAACTCAGGTGTACATGCACCACATATGTCATTCGCATATTTACTCTCATCGATCCAACCCTGCATCCAATTAGATTAGATTTTTAGATTGTATTAGGTTAGATTTGATTGTCATGTGTACCTGAGAACAGAGAAAAGTGTATAGAGGCACTATCTTTGAATACAATAGTTGGAATTAAAAACAAGAGCCGAAATTAAAGAAATAAATGCAAAAGGAAAAGAAAATGTCCATGTCACCCTTGCCAATGCCATGTGTCTTGAGTTGTGTTCATCAATGCCACCTACCCACCAGCACTGCAGTGCGATTGTAGCTTAGCTCATTATAATGCCTACTCACAAGTTCGGGATGGGCATTCCAATCTTCTGGAATTACATTGGCTCAAAACAAGCAGAAAACCAAGTTTATAAGCACAACAAGAAATAACATCCTTTCCCTGACAAGAAAGTACTACCCAAACACATACAGGACACTTCTACACTCATCACCAGCCCTTGTGTCCAGGCTAGAATATACACAGCAAGCCAGGCAGCCTCAGGAGATGAGAAGTCAACGTTTCAGGTGTAACCCTTCTTCAGGATTGGGGGTGGGGGTGAGGGGAGCCGCAGATAAAGGGGAGTTGTGAGGGAGAGTTTTGGGTGATTGAGAGGGGTGGAGTGGTGAGGTAGCAATAGGTGAACGCAGGTAGATGGTGCAGCCTGGTTGGCCGATGGGAGGATTGAATCTGGTTGGTCGCCTAAAGGAAGGGTCAATCAGAGGAATGGAGGGGATGGGGAGAGGCTGGGAGGGGAGTCAGGGGACGGGAAGGAAAGCTATTGAAATTGGAGAACTCAATGTTGAGTCCTTTGGACTGTGGGTTGCCAGGGCAGAAGATGAGGTGTTGTTCCTCCAATTTGTGGTCCTCCAAGCTGTGGCAAAGGAGGAGGTCGAGGATGGTCATGTCAGAAAGGGAGTGTGAAGGGGGATTGAAATGGGTGGTGACTGGGAAGTCAGGGCAGCCCTTGCTGGCCCAGCTGAGATGCTGGGGTTCCCTGAGTTGCTTCCAGCGTAAAAGATTCTCTGGTGGTGTATTGTTCCATGGGTAGAAATGACACCCTCTGTACCATACAGTAGCCATGACCTCAGTGTGATCCTTGACTGTTGAGTGTTGGCTGCATGAAGCATCATCATTCTGCCACTGCCAGTGGATCTTTACCTATCCGTGACTTCCGTATGTTATTCATGCACATGCGCTTTCCAGCAGGAATCAGGACTATCTGAATTGTCTGGAGACTAACCCAAGGGCCGTGAGACTGGGCGGTAAATACAAATGAAATAATTGGTCAAAAAGAAGAGAGAAACAGGAAGCTGAACAACAATCACAAAGAAGTCAGATCTGGAGAAGGAAGAGATACAAGGTTGGTGATATTGCAGCACAGCTTTGACATATCTGAGTGGGAATTGGACTAAACTATTCAACCTTTCTTCACAAGATAACTTTTGCCCCAGGAATGAGCTCTAAACTGCCTCTAGATCAGTTATGTATTCTTCAAATAGGAAGATCAAAACTGTACATAGTATTCCAGATATGTTTACACCAATGCCTTGTAGAGCTGCAGTAGAATTTACAAAAGGAACACCTTTTTTTTTCACCTGGTAAACACTAGAGGGAAGTGGCAACATTACCTCCAGACCAAAGTATGCCATCGCGACCATCAATGGCCATGGCAGCTTGGCAATAGATATTAACACTGAAAAACCACAATAACATTAACCACATCAGACGAGATTCCTCCATTTCAAGATCCCTTTAGCCATAAGCAAAATGTGGAAATCCATCCCATCCCCAAACTCTTACATGGATGAGACAGATGCCCCCAGTAATGATGAGATGAAAAAAATGTCTGATGTTGTTTGAGCATCCACATTCCAAGCTTAAGGGTTTGAGACCATGAATAGATTATTTCTTGAAAGCATCTGTTACAGAAGAGACCCTGACCCAGACTTTTCTGTCCACTTCATACAAATTCTGTCACACATCATACGCATCTGTGAAATGTCCCCGACAGAAACACTCAGGCAGAACACTTCCGTTCCTAGTGATACATAATGATAATTCATCCACATTTTGCAACCAATTGTGCAGTGATAGGACTGTCCACTGACCCAATATAAATCTCCATATGGAATTACTGCAGTTTCCATGTGGGAATTCAGGTTGTCTTGAGAGAGAATTCTCTTCCAACATGGACTGCAATCTGGTGCAGATGAAAATACAACCCATTGGTATCTAATCGCTCTACTATAGTTACTGTATAAAGCACTGACTGATGCAGTAAAATGGCATTTCGGAAATCACATCAAGATAAAGCACTGGAGTTTAAATAATGGCTTTGAAAATTGTACTTTCAGTAAACATATTAATTTTACAAAACTAATAATATGAATTTTGTTTTAAGAATTAAAAATATAGACTTACTTTTAAAAAGTACATTGTTTGAACTTTCAGCTTTATGTTTTTATTTTCTGTGTAAAACTAAGAAGGTCGGCAATGTGTAACTTTTAACCTTATTTCATATGCTTTATATAAAACTTTAATTACTGCAATGTTTAACTTTCAGCATTTTGTTCTTTCCTTCTGTCTTGTTCTTAAGATTCTGTCTCGAAGTACTTGCACTTGAGATGGCGCCTTGTGTGGTGGCATTATACACCACAAGGGGCAGCATGGTGGCTCAGTGGTTAGCACTGCTGCCTCATAGCAGCCGGGACTCAGGTTCGATGCCCACCTTGGGCCACTGTCTGTGTGGAGTTTACACATTCTCCCCATGTCTGCGTGGGTTTCCTCCCACAGTCCAAAGATGTGCAGGTTAGATTAATTGGCCATGCTAAACTGTCTATTGTTAGGGGAATTGCTTTTGTGGGTTACTCTTCAAAGGGTCAGTGTGGAGTTTTTTTTAGATTACTTACAGTGTGGAATCAGGCCCTTCGGCCCAACAAGTATACACAAACTCGCCGAAGCGCACCCACCCAGACCCATTCCCCTACATTTACCCCTGCATCCAACACTACGGGCAATTTAGCATGGCCAATTCACCTAACTTGCACATTTTTGGACTGTGGGAGGAAACCGGAGCACCCGGAGGAAAGCCACGCAGACACGGGGAGAATGTGCAAACTCCACACAGTCAGTCGCCTGAGGCGGGAATTGAACCCGGGTCTCTGGCGCTGTGAGGCAGCAGTGCTAACGACTGTGCCACCATGCCGCCGAGTTGTTAGGCCGAAGGGCCTGTTTCCATACTTTAGGGAATCTAATCTCTAACCTTTTCACTGTACTTAATTTAGAGTCAGAGGTTGTTTTTTCTAGGATCTGGGTAAAGTTGTCTTTCTAGGATCTCAATCCTCCTTTCTCAAAAAAGGTTAACTGGACTTTATGTCCTGTTGGTCGAGCTACACTTACCGTCATTGCTCAGTCCTTTGAGGATAGGAATTGGGAAGTTATGCTGATGTTGTACAGGACATTGCTGAGGCCTCTTCTGAAATACTGTGTCCAGTTCTGGTCACCCAGTTATAGGAAGGATATTATCAAACTGGAGAGGGTTCAAAAGAGATTTACCAGGACGTTGCCGGGTATGGAGCTTTGAGTTATAAAGAAAGGCTGGATAGGCTGGGACTTCTTTCACTAGAGCGTAAGAGGTTGAGAGGCGACCTTATAAAAGTTTACAGAATAATGAGGGGTACAGATAGAGTTAACAGTATGAAAGCAAATTACTGCGGATGCTGGAATCAGTTAGACTCAAAACGTCAGCTCTTTTCACTCCTTACAGATGCTGCCAGACCTGCTGAGATTTTCCAGCATTCTCTCTTTTGGTTAGAGTTAACAGTAGTTGTCTTTTCCCTAGGATGGGGGATTTCAAGAGTAGTGGTGAGAGGAGAGACAATTTAAAAAAAAAATGAGGGGCAAATTTTTTATGCAGAGGGTGGTTTGTGTGTGGAATGAACTTCCTGAGAAAGTGGTGGATGTCAGTACAATTACATTATTTAAAAGACAATTGGGTAAGTACATGAATAGGAAAGGTTTAGAAGGATATGGGCCAGGAGCAGGCAGGTGGGACTAGTTTAGTCTGGGATTATGTTCGGCATGGACTGGTTAGACCAAAGAGTCTGTTTCCATGCTGTATGATTCAATGACTCTATGACAAGAACTACAAATCTCCATGACCTCCAACTTCCCCTCCAAGCCACTTACCATCCTGATTTGGAAATATATTGTGGTTTATTCGGTGTCACTGGGTCAAATTCCTGAAATTCCCTTCCTAACAGTACTGTGGGTCTATTGTGGACTGCAGTGGTTCAAGAAAGCAGTTTACTTTCATCCTCTCAAGATCAACAGGGGATGAGGAATACT
The DNA here is from genome assembly GCF_047496795.1 of Chiloscyllium punctatum. Taxonomy (NCBI): domain Eukaryota; kingdom Metazoa; phylum Chordata; class Chondrichthyes; order Orectolobiformes; family Hemiscylliidae; genus Chiloscyllium; species Chiloscyllium punctatum. The sequence goes on along the minus strand of NC_092749.1, from coordinate 102,524,391 downwards.
TAGTAGCTGGCCTGGGATACCCATGCCCCATGAGTGAATAAAAATGTGGCATAGTATTGAAAGTAATAGGCTAATTCTTGCTATCTGTGTTAAGAACATACAAAAATACAAATTTAGAATAGTAATAAGCCACCCACCCTCTCAAGTCTGCGCTGGCATTCAATGAGATTATGGCTGTTTACCCCAGATAACCTTTCACCCATTGCTCAATGATGTTCTTAATATCTGCATTATTGTGTCTCCAAGTTACACTCACTCTCTGTTTTTTTTTCCCTAGCATGATGTCAAACACTCGGGTGCTATTGCTGTGCCGAGGTTTACAATGTCTGCAAAGTGGAAGGGAAAGAAGATGAGAAGTTTTGTGTAGACACAGGGTTCATGGATGTGGAAGCAAGTCTCTGAGGTCAACTATGAGACTCCTGGGGCTTCAATAGTTCATTTTCAACTAAAAAGTCTCTACAGCTTAGAATATGTTGTTCTGTCGTCTTATCAACATGTCCAGTGTCGCAATATTGTTTAAGAGTGAGTAAATCTGGCCCTGGACTGACATTAGGACCAGATGGACCTATCTACTGTAGGGATTCTATGATTCTCTGAACTACATCAATGGAGCTGAGGTGGACGTGGTCAGGAACATCAAGTTCCTAGGAGAGATGATCACCAACAGTCTGTCCTCGACCACACATATTGATACATCAGTCAAGAAGGCATGACATCTCTTCTTCCTCAGGAGGCTAAGGAAATTCTACACGTGCCTCAGACGCTCACCACCTTTTATAGATGCATTACAGAAAGGATTGTATCTGGATGCATCATAGCTTGAGGCGGCAACTGCTCTGTTCAGGATCATAAGAAACTACAGAGTTGTGAACACAGTCCAGTCCATGTTGCAAACCAGCCTCCTATCCATTGATTCCAGCTACACTTCACCCTGCCTGGGGAAGGCAGCCAACATCAACAAAGACCCCTCAAATCCCAGTTAAAATCTCTTCCAACCTCCTCCATTAGGCAGAAGTTACAAAAGCTTAAACACACGTACCAACAGGTTCAAGAACAGCTTCTTCCCCGTGTCATTAGGCTTTGGAATGGACCTCTCAAATTTCAAAGTGAATGGGAAATCTTATTTTTTGTGCACCTTCTTTGCAGCTGTACCTTTGTATTCCTCACCCTGTGATCTTTGTATGGCATGATCTGCCTGTTTTGCACACGAAACAAAACTTTTCACTGTACCTAGGTATATGTGACAATAATAATTAATTAAATCAAATCAAAATGATATCTATACTAAAGAGACATCAAACAGTGTATGAGCCAGGTCATAATTACATGCCATTAACATCCGTGCAGTTCTAGCAGTATGACAGAATCTTGTCCAATCCTAAGAGAAATAAATAAACAGGTGATGCAATATAATTGTAGCCTAAACCATAGTCATTGAAAATGTTTTTTTTTATCATTTTTCACCAAATTATCCTTCCTATTTCATGGTGAATGCTTTAAAAGTATAATTGCATCAGATGAAGGGGAAACTCTGGGTGATAAAATAATTTTCTGGCCTAACAATTGCTGCACGATTTAACTTTTCAGAGAGTTCATCAACATTTCAAAGGAAGTATTTAAGCTAATTTTAAATGATGTAATTGCTGGGTAGTTACGTTTGGAAAAAAAAACCGAGTGGGAATTCTAATTAGCGTGAAATACTAGTGACTCCTTGCTTCTAATACCAAACTGAAAGACAATGACTGCAACGTTTGCAAGAAAATGCAGGAAATAAAAACACATTTTCAATACAAAATGCTCTGTTTTGTTATGTAGGTCTTCAAAATGCGATGACTCACCGCATTGTAACATCGGTCCCATTTATGTTGTATGGGCAGTTCCACAGTAAAACATGTGGCATCACTTCAAATATATGAAGGACTGTTATCTCTTCCAATTTCCTTTATCACTCCCTGCTACCACAATTTATACATTCATGTTACTCTTTAGCATTGATAGAAGTGGCTTTATTATTTGAATTAGACTTTTGCTAATAGTACACAGCATTCTATGCTTTTCTGCATGGCATTTTTGTTTCAGAAAAAATATATTAGTTTTGTACTTTTTTTGTCCCAGATTTGAAGACTTTCCACTATTGGATAGTTGCTGCTAGACAGAATAATAATGTTGACCATTTATACCCATAGCCCCATCTCAGCAGCTCCTGGAAGTGGGAGACAGTGAGGTCTGCAGATGCTGGAGATCAGAGTTAAGAGTGTGTTGCTGGAAAAAGCACAGCAGGAAGGGCCGATGAAGGGCTTATGCCCGAAATGTCGATTCTTCTACTCCTCGGATACTGCCTGACTGGCTGTGCTTTTCCAGCACCATGCTCTTCGACGCTGATCCCCAGCATCTACAGTCCTGACTTCCTCCCAGAAACAAGTCAGGAGGCAACCACATGACTGCACTGCTGTGCTGTGCTCCTTTAAAGGACCTTCTCAATGGTCTGGGCCTCTGTCCCATTTACAATGAGAGCAGTAATACCCTCGAGCCCAAAAATCCATGCCCCATCCACCTTAACTTGTGCCACTTCATGTTCCTCACTCACCCTCATGACCTCTCAATCCCACTATGCCACTCTATGCCCTCTACCCAAACCCACAGCCCCTTGCGGCTCATATGCCAACTTAGTCCCAACTCATCCAACCCACCAGCCTTTGCCCTTATAATTTCCATTTCAAATCACTGTACACAGTCCTCAGGGGGCATGATTAGATTACTTACAGTGTGGAAACAGGCCCTTCGGCCCAACAAGTCCACACCGACCCGCCAAAGAGCAACCCACCCGGACCCATTCTCCTACATTTACCCTTTCACCTAACACTACGGGCAATTTAGCATGGCCAATTCACCTAACCTGCACATCTTTGGACTGTGGGAGGACGCCGGAGCACCCAGAGGAAACCCATGGAAACATGGGGAGAATGTGCAAACTCCACACAGACAGTCGCCCGAGGCAGGAATTGAACCTGGGTCTCTGGCGCTGTGAGACAGCAGTACTAACCACTGTGCCATTGTGCCACCCTAAGATGAGATTTGAAAAGGCTAAAGTTCTAAATATATATTACAGACTTCATTTTAGTTTTAAAAAATCATGCTGATTGATAAGAATACATTCAATACATTTACATTTACTCAAGTACTTAATCCATTATTTAAAAAAGGTTTCTACTCATAACCCCATACCAAAGACAGCAAAGCCATTTATCGTCATGTTAAACTGTCAATCAGTCTGTAATGTATACTTACCCCCTCCACTCAGATCTATGACAACAATGAGTTGTGGGAGTCATCAAACAATACATTTCCTGTAATGATAGCCCTTAGATTTACACCAACAGTTACTGGAATTGGAAACACTGATTATTTTTACCTGATTCACAGCCACTTGTATGTTTATTTTAAAATTTAAAGGATGAGGTATTTATATTATTCGACAACTTGACAATTCCACAGTAATATCCACCTATTAGCCACTGTTACATGTACGCTACACATCTCCTGAAGTGTATCTGTTCCTTCAAAGAATTCTGGTAGTTTTAGACCCTTCCCTTGGTCTTGGTTCAGAAACTCTGGTGATAAAAATTGTTTCTGAGTAAAGTCAATAGCTGCCCAGAATGATTGAATGAGGTTTACAGTTCAGATATCCTACCATGAGGTCTTTGGTCAAATGTTACACTAACAACAGACCACTGGTGGCAGATGAGCGCAGGTCAATTAACAGCATCCCTCTTCAACTAACTGGACTCAAAAATCTCCACTAAATCATGCAGAGTCCAAACCAAAAGGTAGAAAGCAAGAAAGGATTCAAAGAAGATTTACAAGGATGTTGCCGGGGTTGGAGGGTTTGAGCTATAGAGAGAGGCTGAAAAGGCTGAGGCTGTTTCCCCTAGAGTGTTGGAGGCTAAGGGGTGATCTTACAGAGTTTTATAAAATCATGAGGGCATGGATAGGGTGAATAGACGAGGTATTTTCTCAGGGCAGCAGAGCTCAAAACTAGAGGCCATAGGTTAAAGGTAAGCATGGAAAGATTTAAAAGGCACTTAAAGGGCAACTTTTTTCATGCAGATGGTGGTGTGTGTATGGAATGAGCTACCAGAGGAAGTGCTGGAAGCTGGTACAAATACAACATTTAAAGGCATCTGGATGGGTATTTAAATAGGAAGGGTTTAGAGGGACATGGGCCTAAATCAATTGAGTTGGACCAAAGGGCCTGTTTCCATGTTGTACATCGTTATGGCTCTAAATCTAAATTAGATATAAATGTTCTACAGGGAACATAGTAAAGATTGGAGAATACAAATCGGATTGTGCAGGGGAATAAAAGGAATGAAAAAATAAAGTAAGAATATTTAAATCTGTAAGGGAATGAGACACCACGTTTGTAAAATCGGTTTCCAGGACTAGACAAGTTGCACAGCTATATCAACACATTTTATACCAGTGAAAACATGCATTATTTTCAATGCACCAGAACGAACTTGTTTGACATATTCTGATGCAGAACCTGCAGGCGAGTGTAGTGGTTCCACACAATCACAGTCATTTCATTGCTGAGTCTATTGGTGGTGAGGATTTTAACAGCCCACGCTGGAAAAAGGAACAGATTATCTCTGATGGCAACACCTGCATTTTCATGTTTAGTTTGCAATGGCTGAGTGGCAGAAATTGCTGTTCTATTCACCCCACCGTAACCATAAGCTCGGATAGAGCCACTGTTGTCATTACAACAAAATCTGCATCACATTGTAATACAGTGAGCAACGTCACTTTTGCCGCCCTCCCTCTAACACAGAGGAAATAAGGTTCCAGTTGCACATTGTTTGAACACTGTAATATTCAATACATTTGAATTTATTTTACCTTGAATTCAACCAAATCCAGATGCTAATCTAATTGTTTGTGACAAGAAAGGTTAGGAGAGTGCCTTTGCTTTTTTTTAAAAACTTGACTGTTTTGACAGTTGATTATCTGCATGATCAGCCCATAATTTATGGTACCCTAGATGCTACAGCTGAGGGCCATCTGTCAATAATTCCGCTTGCAAATATGTTATGCTGGTAGCATGTTTTCTCACCCCATATGTTATTCCGATAACTACATTCTCAGCCCACATGTTGCATTATCTCTTTGTGGTTACACTGCATTGCTACCGCCATGTTCGGAATATCTTCAAACCCAGCTGATGTTCCTCTCCTCTCACGATTTATATCAATCCACAGCTATTCTTGGTGCCATTTATCCTTCCCATCATTTCTTAGTAAGGGAACAATACGTAAAGGATGAATATATCCTGCAACTCCCTCCATGTAGGCCCTACATCAGAGATGGAAATTTATTGGCAGTGCCATTGCTCTGTCTCAGCAGTGCAAATGGACTGAAGTGAATTAGCAGCCATTTTGACCCCATTCCCAACTCTTTTTACACTGACGATCACAGAATGATAATTCAAATCCGATGGAGGCCAATTTCCTTTCATTTGATCACCCTTGCCTCAGCTTAGAATGATAGAGATGTACAACATAGAAATGTCTAACTTGTCCATGCCAACCAGCTATCCTAAATTAATCTAGTCCCATTTGCCATCACTTGTCCCTTTAAACCCTTCCTATTCATATACCTATCAAGATACCTTTTAAATGTTGTAATTGTACCAGCCTCCACCATTTCATCTGGCAGCTCATTCCAGACATGCCTCACCCTCTGTGTGAAAATGCTGTCCATTAAGTTCCTTTTAAATCATTCCCACTCATCTTCAATCTATGCCCTCTAGTTTTGGACTCCATTATTCTGGGGAAAAGACCTTGACTGTTGCCCCTCTCCATGCCCCTCATGGTTTTATAAACTTCTATAAGGTCATCCCTCAGCCTTTGACACTCTGACCTTCATTCATTTATGGGATGCTGGTATTTCTGGCTGGGTCAGCATTTGTTGCTCCCTCCGAGTTACCCAGCAGGGAGTGAGGAATCAACTACACTGCTGTGGGTCTGGAGTCACATGTGGCCATGCCAGTTGAGTTTGGCTGATTTCCTTCCCTATCAGGTTTTATTGAACCAACTGATAGTCATTACATACTCATCATTTAGGTTAGGTTTATTAAATTATTGAAATCAAATGTCACCATCTACCAAGGTAGGTTCATACCCATGTCCCCAGAGCATTCTCCTGGGGATCTGAATTATGAGTTCAATAAAACTACCACAACACCACTGCCTGCTTTAATCTGCCATTGTAAAGCTCATTCTACGCTTCATCAGCTCGAGGCATGGCCACCATAAACTTGTGATCACCCAAAAACTCAGCTGCCTGTGCTTAAATCACAGTTCAGTCCCATTCCTCTGTGCTTGCTGACAGACAAGCAACATAGGGCCATGGAGTCATACAGCAAGGAATGGTCCAACTAGTCTGTGCTGAACATAATCCCAAGGTAAACCAATCCCACCTACCTGCTTCTGACCCACAACCCTCCATTGCCTATTCATGTATTTATCCAAATGTCTTTGAAACATTGTAATTGTACCCACATCCACCACTTCCTCAGGGAGTTCATTCCACAGGCGAACCACCCTCTGTGTAAAACATTTGCCCCGCAACTTCTAACCTTTGTTTACAAATTCCGCCATAGCCTCCTTCCCTATTTCTTTAATCCCCTCCGCACTTACCTGTGCACCTTTGATTCGGACCACCTGAGCACCTCCAGTTTCAAATGCCTAACATCCAATCTTTGGAATCCCTTGTCAAAAGTTTATAACCTCTCAATTGCATTTTCCAGTCAAATATCAATACGAACCAATGTGAAGCAGTTCAGTCAAGTTTGTAACCGAGAAAGGCAAATCGGTAAGCAAGCAATGACATTGCTGATTTTACAAGGCTGTTCGTGAGAATATTCAGTGCACTAATTGGCTGCCCCAGTTCTTACACCAGAGCAAAAGTCTCCAATTCAAGAGTACTTTGTTGGCTATGAAACACTATGAACTGTGGGTGACTCAGTGGTTAGCACTGCTGCCTCTCAACGCCAGAGATCTGGGTTTGATTCCAGCCTCGGGTGACTGTTTGTATGGATTGGGTGTGGTAAATTGCTTGTAGTGACACAGAGATGCATAGGTAAGATGGATGACATTCCTGATGTAGGGCTTATGCCTGAAATGTCAACTCTCCTGCTCCTCGGATGCTGCCTGACCTGCTGTGCTTTTCCAGCGCTACACTTTTCGACTTTGAGTCACCAGCATCTGCAGTCTTCATTTTCTCCTAGGCTAGATGGATTAGTTGCGGTAAATACGAGGAGAGGGTGGGGGTCTGGGTGGGATGATGTTCGGAAGGTTGGTCATTGAGTGACTTATGGCCTAAATGGTCTCTTTCCACACTGTAGGAATTCGATGTTGCAGGATTGTGAAAGTCATGATAGAAATGCAAGTCAATCTTTTTCTTTAGTTGTTCCCTATGATTTGGCAAGGACTGATAGCTAACCAATAGTACGTTTAGAGGTAGCTTGAGCAACTGAGTATTAAATTCAATGAGTCAGATTTTCCCACACATTTTCGTAAGGTGTTCAAAGCACAAAATGAATTCACTGAGCAGGGAGAGGTGCATTCCCCACACAATGCTAGTCCCTTCTCTGTCCAGCCACACGATAGAAGAAATGGGAGCAGGATAGGCAATTCAGGCCCCTGTACCTGTCCCAATGGTTAATAAGATCATGGATGATCTCATCTCGGCCTCAACTCCACTTTCCCGCCCACCTCCCATTTTACAAGTTAAAACTCTATCTATCCCATCCTTACATTTATTCACTGACCTGGTGTCCACCACATTCTGGGCTAGGAAACTGCACAGATTCATGACCTTTTGAGAGAAGTCATTCCTCCTCATCTCTGTTTTAAGTCTGCCGCGCCCTGGCCTAAAACTATGACTCTTCTTGTTCTAGAATGCCCTACAAGGGGAAACATCCACTCTTTGTCTCCTTTGTCGACTTCCCTTTAGCAACATAATCCACTCAATGACGTCATCCTTCTAAACTCTGGTAAGTATGGGCCTAAACTGCTCAATCATTCCTCAAAAGGACTGCTATCATCTCTGGAATTAACCTAATGAAACCTCTCTGAACTGCTTCCAACACAAAAACATCTTCTGCAAATGCTAAGATGCAATTAGCTCTCTCTATAGTTCTAGGGGTCTCCTCTTCTGAAAGACACAGTCTGTACAAGGGAAGGGAAGCTGTCGCTAATGACTGCCATTTGCTAAATAACTACATTTGGATGCAGCCGTGACACATTAAAAGAAAGAGATTTATTGTTGCTGCCCTGGCCACAAGTCAGAGGAGAGACTGGAGTCAGGAAGAAGTGTTGGTGGGCAGCAGGGAGTCACCAGAGTTCACCCCCATGGAGTGGTCCCAAGATGCAGAGAGGGGCTAGTAAATGCCAAGAGTAGAGCACCATAGCACTGGCAACAGTGCTCAATATGTTTTAATGACCTCATGCAGGTGGTCAAGGTCATTGTTGGCAATCAGAAGCACAATTTCTAAATTTGTGGGCAACACCAAACCTGTATAGCGGGATATTGGATCACCAAACGGACTTTGGTATAAAGTGCAATGAGTTGGGACACTTTTGGAAGGAAAGGTAAGGAGGACACATCTTACTTGGGCTATAAGGGAGGAAATTCTAACTGGCCTGACCAAAATGGAAAGGGTCAGTCAGAAACTCAGGAACCCACAAATCAGGATTTCCTCACACCCAATGGCACATTTTTGAGTGGTTTGTAAATTAATTTGATTCGTAGCTGGAGCTCCAGTCTGATGAGGAATCAATCACAGTCTCAGTCAGTCATTAGTCCTGCAGCAGTTACTGCCTTGTCAGTGATAGGAGCATGGGAAGGACGAATAGAGGACAGAGCAGGGGTGTGGAAAGAGATGCAATTAATCGTGTTATGTCAATATCTCATTCTACCTTAGAGAGACAATAAATTCAGTTCAATTCAGAAGGTAGAGCTAAATTCTTTCTGATTAAACTCTAAGCTCTTTCAAGATATAAAAAAAATCTCAGATTGACTTAATTAAAAATTAAAAAGCCAAAGTTAGAATACAATCAGAAGCAAAGTTTAAACAGCTCAGCGTGTGAATTGTCTTGTCTCCCCCTAAAAGAATTTAAGATTATGAGAGACAGAGATCTGAGTTTTTTTTCAAAACATAGCCCCTAAATGGTCCTCTCAACCCTCCTAAGATAAAATATAGTTTCGACCACACTATAAAAGCAGTATAATACCCTAAGAAGGCTTACCTCTGTCCAGATTTCAGATGCTTCCAACATTTTCTTTCCTCAAATCATTTTTTAAGTGGCAAAGTTACACTCCTTACATGGCATGAATGCCACCTACAGGCTGAAATCTGCAACTACCAGTCTACAGTTTTTTAAACTTTGAATCTGTCATTCTTCAAACAACATTCCGAAAGAGACCCAGGGTAGTAACGGAGCAGAAAAATATAACATGATGATAATCAGAAGAAATGCAGGAGAGACAAGAAAAACTCAGTAAAAGAAATATAAAAAAATGCAAGGGCACCTTAATTCTAAAAAACAAAACAAAAAGAAATGGAAGGCAAATGCTGAATTATGAATTGCACATATAGTACTTTTAATGAACTATAGCTATTCAAATTATGCATGCAGATCTACTGTACTGGCCAGGCAAGAGATAGTCCGCAGAAAAGGGGACAAAAAACCTTCCTTGCTGTTGACAAGCAGAGCCTTTGCAGAACTTATACATGGAGTATTTCTATGATCAATTGAAAGATCTAGAAATATTTTGGGAAGTTCTTGAAGATAAGCTCAAGAAATAACTTCAGGATGAAAAGACTCCAACTCACATACAGAGAACAACGCCAAGAGTCTACTGACCAGTTTGTTGGATGATGGTGCAGCAAAGTGTATGAGTGTAACTTTTCCCAAGAGGAGCTATCAGAGAGGTTCATTGAGTTAGTCATCACCTCTACATAATTCAGGCTTTCAGGAAGAATCTACTGGGCAAGTGAAAGGGCCATCCCGTGGATTCATTACTTCATAGAATTCCTGCAGTGTGGAAGCAGCCCATTTGGCCTGTCAATTCCTCGCACAGACTCTCCAAAAAACATGACCCATCCCCAATTCCTGTAACCCTGTATTTCTCATGGTTAAGCCACTTAACTTGCACATCTTTGGACTGTGGGAAACCTACACAGAAAGGGGGAGAACGTGCAAAGTTGCCCAAGCGTGGGATATAACCCAGGTCTCTGGCATTGTGAGGCAACAGTGCTAACCACTGAGCCACCACACTCAATGATGGCAGTACTGTTGTTGTGGTCAGCAAAATGCACTAAACAAACAAAATCTTAAAAGATATGGTTTGATGCACCAACCCAAAAGCAGTTGAACTTTCCTTGTTCCCAAAAAGCATGCAGCACCACAGGACCCTGAGCACACATGCAGGAAGTATGTTTCTAAGGCCAAGTCAAACCCCAGACCAAAATACAGGTGCCCAGCAAGATGGTAAGGCAACATAAAACTGGCAGAAAGGAAAGTGTTAATGAGGTGCCCTCAATACAAGCACATCAATGAAGTTCAGACTCAACTAAGCAAAAGGTAAATTTCAGAAGATGAGCAAGCTTTCCTTATTGTTAACTTCACACACCATGCTGATCCAATATGATCAGAAGTTATTAACATCATAAATCCTGAAAAAGCAGGATGACACAACATGAAAGCTAAAATTGACAGAGCGGCCAGGGCAACACCAGAATTGGTGGCTCAGTGGTTAGCACTGCTGCCTCACAGTGCCAGAGACCTGGGTTATATCCACAGTGCCAGGCTTGATTCCAGTCTTGAGCAACTGTGTGGAGTTTGCATATTCTCCCAGTGTCTGCGTGGGTTTCCTCCCAAAGATATGCAGACCAGGTGAATTGGCCAGGCTAAATGGCCCATTATGTGCATTCGTGAGAGGGAAATGGATCTGGGTGGGTTATTTTTCAGAGGATTAGTATGGACTTGTCGGGCCAAATGGCCTGTTTCCACACTGTAGGGAATCTAATCTAATCCTGAAGGACATACAACTCAGCAAGTGGTGCTCATGGTACAGGTTCTGAGAAATCCCACCTCATTGCATACAACAAATCGACCAATTCTGTTCATTGATAGAATCACACTGCAGTGCTAATACACAAGCTCATCTTGACTTCCCAACATCTTCTACCTGACAGACACTAACAGACTAGGAGCAGCATGAATACCAGTGTGAACAGATCTTGGTCTCGTCACAAATGAAGAGATTCAAACCAAGCCTACTGTTCTGGAACAGAATACTCATGATGTAATTGACTCAATGATCTCTGACATCTATACCCAGACCAGTTCAACACTTTGACAATTTTAAGGGCGATACCGTATTAACCTCCAAGGACGTACAGTGAGTACGTTCAGGAAATGATGGAGCGGGATGGCATAATTCAGGGGAGTGACCACCACAGAGATCGGTGTAGCTCCATCAAATGCATTTTAAAGAAAATGAGAATGCCCAGAAATAACGCACTTCCACCTTCCACTGAAAAGGTGTCCTCATAAAATACCAATTGGTGGAAAAATTAAATCCTGAATTTCTCACAGCAAGTTTCATTCCAAACTAGACGTTACAGCTTCTGATGGTTAGCACTTGAACTATCAACAAGCCAGTTGTGGCACAATAACTCAGTGGTTAGCACTGCTCCCTCACAACACCATGGATCCGGGTTTGATTCCAGCCTCGGGTGATGGTCTGTGTAGAGTTTGCGTGTTCTCCCCGTGTCTATGTGGGTGTGCTCTGCTTTCCTCCCACAGTCCAAACATGTGCAGGTGAGGTGGATTGGCCATGCTAAATTGCCCGTAGTGTCCAGGGTTGTGCTGGCTGGGTGGATTAGCCATGGGGAATATAGGGTTAGAGTGGATGGGTTTGGTGGGATGCTCTTTGGAGTGTCATTGTGGACTTGATGTAGGGATTGTAAGGGTTATTAAAGTCTACCTGGCCTTGCTTGTGTTGCTGACAATAGTGCGGTCATGAGTATGATGATTGAAGAGGATGGCCATACCCATCAACTACTGATGGCAGCAGCACAATGGTATTTAACAAGATAATGTGCCAACTCACCATCAGTCAGATAAAGTTCCTCAAGTCCATTTACTCTCCGCATTAAGTCTGCCACATTCTAAGATTAGAGTTGTTAAAATATGTCCCCCTCACAGGGTAAGAAGGATCTGGACGTTGCTTCAGATTTTTCAACTGCATCTCACCGTATATTCCCAACTTCACAGAGTTGGTATCTCTGCTGAGAGGCTTGTTCAGAAAGGATGCTTGGCAAGGCAGCCATTAGTACATCTTTGATTGACTTGAGCAGGTTCTGTCAGAAAATTAATGCCTATAGCAATGGGACAACCCCAGGAAAGACATGATTCTGAAAGTGGATGCATCACAAAAGGATGTAGAGAAAACCGTGGAAATGATTCAGATCATTTTGTCCATACTAACCCAAACACATAGTGTTTGCAAAATGATAAACTTATTGCTTTTGGTTCAAAAGCCCGTTCATCTAGCTAACTCCCATTTATAGCATGAGGCATTGGCTCCGATATTTTGGCACTATTTTGGCACAAGATAGTCACTGTTGAAACAGATCATAAGCCCCTAAAAAATGACCAACAGTGAATTTAATGAGTGCACTGCAACATTTGCAACTTCCACTTGTCAAGGTACAAGGGTATGTTATTGAATTAAGATATAAGCCAGGTTGTTTCCCATGCTGTACAACTCTGTGACTGTTTCATTATGTTTGCTCCCTGGGGTGTGAGTAATACTGACAAACATTCAAGGCAACATTGACCCAACACCACCAGTCCACCCTGCCAAGTTCCATTGGACTTTCCATCTATATAAAGGCCCCAGCCTAGACAGTGGTCCCTTCAAAGACTGGACTCTGACTGGGATCAGATCACCCTTCTCCCACCGCAACTCCCAAGGACTCAGACCTCACTCCTCGACACTGGGTTGGACCTCACCTCACCTGGAGGCAATTGAATTGCAGGACATTTCCCACTTTCCCCTTTCCCCCACAATCCCCTCTCCCCCTTCCCCTGCCACCCTCAGGTCCTAGAGTGGAAGACAGGCCTTAAAATGAGGCTGCTGATTGGATGGGGGAGTCATTCAAGTCCAAACAACACACAGAGCAGAGTTAAAACTCTACAGGACACAGTGAAGCTCAGTCTCTGAGCCTATGCTGGCCACTCCCACTCCCATCCAGGCTGATGGCTGTGGTGGTACCTGACCAGGAGGATGGGTTCCTCCATTCCATTTGGCCACAAAAAATCGAATTAGGCAAACCTTGAGTAAGGAGAAGGATTTTGAGCAGGAGTTTCCTGTGAACAGGTAGCTCCTATGTCGATGAGCGAATAAACTTCACTGCCAAATGTCCTTTCTTTCTTAGATGATTCTCAAATGTACCAGGTGCAGCAAAAAAGTGGATAAGTACTTGGAGAAGATGAAATAAAAGCATTGGGATAGGACGGAATGAGTTAAGAGCATGAAATGAGTTACACTATCTAGTATACAATGGGCTGAATGCCCTTGGTCTATAATAGAACAAATCGATGGGACCGAACCTGAACAAAGAGAATGGACGACACTTGCTGCAGTTTAAACATTTTTTCTTAGCTCTGATCAAGTCCTAAGAGCAAACATCACTCAACACTATATCTCACTCTGCCTGTTCCAAGATAAATACAAACAAGGTGCTGAATTCAGTAGCATGTGGGAACCTTAGCCCCCTCCCTCCCCCACCCCCTGTGTGAACAGACGGCATTATAAGACCTGGAGGAAGTTGCACGTCCAACATAATGCGACTCACAAACATATATTCAGGTACACATTCAATTTTCCCAACCGCTGGGTTTCATTGAGACTTCTTTAACTTCTGTTTATCGTATAGTTTAGGAAGACGATAAAGAAATTGAAGAGATTACTTTAAGAAAGAAAGGAAAAGAGAGCTAAAAGGAAAGAGATAAGGACTAGATAAGACTAATGCGGACAATAACAAGCAGTCAAGAACAGTAAAGTAAGCGAATCAGATAAAACAGGGTAAACAGGATGGAACAAAGGGCAAGATAGGAAGAGATGACAGATAAGTCAGGTACACCTTTTAGTTGATGAGATGGACATAAGCATTCAAGGTTGAGAAACAGGTGATAGCCAGGAATAAAGGCAAAACCCTTCAGAAAGTACGACAGGACATAAATATAGAGAACAGACCTCACAAAAGTAGGAAGGAAATCTCACCAAAATTGAACGATCAGAAGATCCAGCAACAAATGGAGTAACAATACCTTAAGTTTGTGTAGAGTGATATTTAATCCATGTTTTACAAAACTTGACTCGTGCCACACTTTAATTTTGTTCAGCGTCACTTGTTTAAAAATGTGTTTGATGATCAGCACAGTCTGAGATCAGACTGTTAGCAATTCCATGCACTTTTGGATGTGCTAGCCATCCGAATATTTGTTCTGCTGCTGCCCAGCAAGAACAAGAATGATAAAAGCACTGTGCCATCCCTTAGCATCACCTTCAGGTCATGTCCCACCAGCTTCCATTGATCCCAATCAAAGATGGGAATTGATGATTACACTCAGACAAAGAGGACAGAGGCTTGTTGGCACCAATGAAGCATAGGAACCTGACTCTGACCTCAAAGAAAGATACCTGCAAAGACCCAGTGTTCTCTGAGGTGTTGTGCCTGGTGCCTGCTTAAATGTGGCATCACGTCAAGAGGATGTCTCAGTGTGTGATGGTGGTGATGACAGCAGCAGGAGGCTGGAAGAACACAGCAAGCCAGGCAGCATCAGGATGTAACTCTTCTTCTGGACTGGTGGTGGGTGTAAGGGGAGCTGCAGATAAAGGGGAGGGAGTGTGGGGGAGGCGGGGAGAGGTTGGGGGCAGGGCGGTGAGGTAGTGATAGGTGAACACAGGTAGAGGGCACGGCATGGTTGGGATGGGAGGAATGAATCCGGTTGGTCACTGGAAGGAAGGGTCAATAAGAGGGAGGGGGGAGGTACTGGGAAGGGAGGTTATTTGAAATTGGAGAACTCAATGTATGTCACCACCCTTTCCCCTCTCTCTCTCTATAACTCCCCTTACACCCACCCCCAGTCCTGAAGAAGGGTTATACCAAAACGTTGACTTCTCCATCTCCTGATGCAGCCTGGCTTGCTGTGTTCTCCCAGCGTCTGGCCTGTCTATCTTGGATTCCAGCATCTGCATTTATTTTTGTCTCTAACCAAGCAAGTAGTCAACAAATCAAACTGAAATATTCAAACAGACAGCGAAACTAGGGAGTTAAACATGTCTAAAGTCTTTTGCTTTGAATCTAAGTTTACAGATAGCAACTACAGATTGCAAAGTACATGATCGTGATTGGCTTAAGGTGGAAGGCAAAAATAATCATAAACAGATTGTGTCAGGTCTAGCTCAGTTAGAGAGAGGTAATGGCCCAGAGGTATAATCACTGGACTGTTAATTCAGAAACTCAGCTAATGCTCTGAGGTCCCAGGTTCGAATCCCACCATGGCAGCTGATGGAATTTGATATTAATAAAAAATATCAGGAATTAAGAATCTACTGATGACCATGAAATTGTTGTTGATTGTCAGAATAATCCAACTGGCTCACCAATATCCTTCAGGAAAGGAGATCGGCCATACTCACCTGGCCTACATGTGACTCCAGACCCACAGCAATGTTGCTGACTCTCAACTTGCCCTCTGAAATGGCCTAGCAAGCCATTCGGTCACAGCAGTTTTATGTCTCAATGAAACAGGGTGGACCATCAGGTATTAAGCTAAGTGCTGGAAAAGGCAATGGCAGAAACAGCCCTGTTGACCCTGAAAAGTTCTCCTTCCCAACATCTGGGTGGGGAGGGAGCACATGCCAAAATTGGGAGAGCTGTCTCACAGACTAGCCAAGCAATAGCTTGACATATTTATTCTTATGGAGTCATACCTGACTGACTGTGTCCATCACCATCTCTGGATATGTCCTGATGGCAGTACAGAGGGATGTAATCAGGACGGAGTTGCCCTGGGAGGCCTAAACGTTGACTCCGAACCCCAGTTAATTGTGGGAATTTTAAATAAACTTGCTGGTTGGCCATGTGCCATCCTCCCTCAGCTGATGAATTGGTTTTCTGTCATGTTGCACAACACTTGGAGGAAGCACTGAGGGTGGCAAGGGCACAGAATGCACTCTGGGTGGGGGATTTCAATGTCCACCACGATGAGTGACTCTACAGCAGTCCTACTGATCGAGCTGGTTGGGTCATAAAGGACATCGTTGCTAGACTGGGTCTGTGGCAGGTGGTGACCGCAAACATACTTGACCTCATCTTTGCCAATCTGCCAGCTGCAGATGCATCTGCCTGTGACAGTATGGTAAGAGTGACCACTGCACAGGCCTTATGGAGAAAATCTCCCGTCTTTACACTGAGAATGCCCTTCATCGTGTTGTGTACAATCATCACCATGTTAAATGAGACAGACTTTGAACAGACTTTGAACTCAAGATTGGGCATCCATGAGATACTGTGGGCCATCAACAGCAACAGAACTGTACTCCTGCACAATATTTAACCTCATGGCCCAGCATATCCCCCATTCAATCATTACCATCAACCAGGAGATCAACCCTGGTTCAGTGGAGAGTGCAAAAGGCCATGCCAGGAGCAATACCACAAAAATGAGTTATCAACTGGAGAAACTACCAAACAGGACTATTTTTATGCCAAATAGTATCAGCAGCAAGTGAGAGACAGAACAAAATGATCCCATGACCAATGGATAAGTGTTAAGCTTTGCAGATCCAGTTGTGAATGATGGTGGACAATTAAATAATTCACTGGAGGAAGAGGGTCCACTAATATCCCCATCCTCGATGATAGAGGAGCCCAGTACATCAGGGCGATTGATAAAGCCAATGAGGGGATTGTATAGCTGTCCAAAAATAGGAAAAGACATTCTGTCAAGAATTGCATCAACTGCACTCAGAACATTCCGGAATAGTATGCCAATAAGGGAGAGTTAAGGCATACCAGGCCTGTAGCAGGACTTCAGACTGACCTTCAACTGCGCTGCGTTAGCCCCCTACCACCTGGTAAAGGGGGATTTCAGGATATTCTGGTCATCATGGGTATTTTTTAGGAAATGGCAGAGGTGTTCCTCACTTGAACGAACCCCGTGAAGGTTGCGGACATATCCAAATTCAGCATGATTTCACTATATAAGGTTTTCCCCATGGTATAGCTTCAGACCAGGAAACCCAATTAACAGCCCAGGGAATTTGGTGTGAGCCAAAGGGTTCCAAATCAGTGGGAATATAAAGAGGATGATTCACACCCTCCAGGGGAGGCTGCGAAAGGTCAACCAACAATACGACTCGACCTGAAATGAAATATGACCTTTTGTCCTCATGCTCATAAGGAATGCACCCTCCCTCCCCTCCATCCTGTTCTAATGACTGGATGCCCCATGAGAGGTATCGAACCCACAATAGGACCGGACTTGAGAGAGCCTGACATCAAAGCCCTTTGCCATGAGAAAAGTGTGAAAATTCTATTTGAAAACATAATGGTCATCAGATGGTAAAAAGGAAAAAAAATGGAGCAAGGTGCATGTTGATGGGAAAAGTAGGAGGGCAGTGAGTGATCTTACAAATTTTCCAGCCGAAAACATTCCAGTCCCCCTTCAATCTCCACTCAGCAGTGCACAAGGCCAGCCCACCTGTGTACAGAATTTTGCTCACTACAGAAAAGGCTGGGTGGTACCACATTTAAAGGTCAACAGACCCCATAGCATCAGCCACCAATTCTGCGTGCTTCCAAGTCAACACTAAACCAAATCCTGATCCACACCCCGGGCCAGTCACTGATCCAGTCTCAACCTAAATTCCCAATCCCAACGCAAGTCCAGCCCCAGATTCAGATCCAGGCCAGGATCCTGGAGCAGCCCTAAATACTGTCCCTTCGGAAGCCTGACCTGCAGAAACTGAGCAAACGTGAGGATTGCAGATGCTGGAAACCAGAGTTTAGATTAGAGTGGTGCTGGAAAAGCACAGCAGGTCAGGCAGCATCTGAGGAGCAGGAAAATCAATGCTTCGGGTAAAAGCCCTTCATCAGGAATAGAGGCAGGGACCCTCTGGGGTGGAGAGGTAAATGGGGTGGGGGCCTGGGGAGAAGGTAGCAAAGAGTACAATAGGTGGATGGGGGTGGGGATGGATGTGATAGGTCAGAGAGGAGGGTGGAGCAGATAGGTGGGAAGGGAGATTGGCAGGTAGGACAGGTCATGAGGACAGTGCTGAGTGGGAAGGTTGGAACTGGGGTGAGGTGGGGGAAGGGGAAGTGAGGAAACAGTTGAAGTCCACATTGATGCCCTGGGGTTGAAGTGTTCCGAGGGGGAAGATGAGTTGTTTTTCCTCCAGGCGTCGAGTGGTGAGGGAGCGGCAGTGGAGGAGGCCCAGGATCTGCATGTCCTCGGCAGAGTGGGAGGGGGAGTTGAAATGTTGGGCCACAGGGCAGTGTGGTTGATTGGTGTAGGTGTCCCAGAGATGTTCCCTGAAGCTCTCTGCTAGGAAGCTTCCAGTCTCCCTTGCAGAAACTGACTCATAACTGGAACTATCAATTCCAGCCAGAAGAGGCATGGTCTCATTGCACAGTAGCCCTGAAGCGAAAGGGATGGTTGGAGACACTCTGCCCAAGCAAGTGTCCTATGTGGTGCTCTAGCCCAGAAATGGAGACAATCCCTTTGGGAAGGCAATCACTCCAACATTCCCACTGAGACGGGTGGAGGAGCAAGTCCCTGGCAGCCAGAGACCTTAGATACACAAACACATGCACGTGCACACGCACAGACACAAACACATGCACACATACATCCACACACACACTTAGACACACACATACATACACACACAGACACACAATACATACACATACACAGACACGAACACGTACACTCACACATACATACACACACACATAGACACACACACATGCCCTCCATTACACCCCACCCCTGGTGATCCACTAATCGACCATACCCAAAGTAGAACATGAACATCTGCCACCACCATAGCCTGAATCTACCAGTCCATCCTGTTTGTACCAGGATACAGCGCCACTACAGTCTGAGAGATAGCCAACATCATCATTTTTGTCTTTTGGGCCTTCCTCATCCTTTGCCATTTACTGTCGTTTCAACACCATCACATTCAAAGGAACTTTAATCATTCAGAACTCTAACGATAGCAATGCACTGACCCACTTACAACCTCCCCATTGTGGAATAACCAATGTTGGGCCTAAAGTAAGGTCTGACACATAAGCAATTAACTGACCAAAGGGGAATTGAAGGAATTTGTTAAAAGCCAACTTTGGGAGGAGCACAGGCCAAGACCAGACAGAGTTAGAAAAAACCATCCCCCCAGGTGAAGAAGGATGGGGAGGTATTTAAACTTGGTCAGATAACACATGCCACCTTGACCCCTTTGCCAGAATCAGAGTGTTCTGGTATTCATCATTGGCTGGTTTGCCAGAATGTGATCATTGGAAATTGAGCGAGAGTACACGTACCTCGGTTTGCCCCACGGGAGGCAGGCCCAATGTGAGGATGGTGTTCTGCAGGTCCAGCCCAACAAATCCATGACATTTGGGTGTACCAACCTCTGTATAGGAAGACAAATGGAAACTCAGATCATTGCTACCTGAGCACAGACAGTATGGATGACTGGTAGGGTGACTCCACAAGCTGATGTGTGGAAATGGGATATTAGACTATTGGCGCAAAAGGAGGGCTGGAAATTAGTCAACACTGCCCCAGGAGGAATTATGTCTAGCATGAAACTAGAAATGGGCTACAAAAAGGCAGAAGTGCACCTGAACACATTTATCTGAGGACTACCCCGGGACCATAGAGTGGAGACAGGCAATTCAGCCCATCAAACCCACACTGACCTTCAAAGAGAATCCCACCCACCCCTAATTTCCCATGGCCACTCCACCTAACCTGCAATTGCGAGAGGAAACCCATGCAGACAAGGGAGAATGTGCAAACTGCACAAGGACAGTCACCCAAGGGTGGAATCAAACCTGGGTACCTGAGACAACAGTGCTATCCACTGAGCTATAGTGCCACCTCACAACATGGAGTGGTTTTAAAACATACGGGTAAAACGCTGTTTGACAAAATACACCACAAATTGGTACCAGGTTTACCCAGAACCGAACTGCTAATCTGACACCTTTCCTAACTTCAGGAATTATACTTGTATTTGATCCATTGGCTATTCGGGCAGAAAACAGGGATTGACACAACAGGTGGTTGGACTCAGGCCAGCTTTTACAGAGCAGGAGTGTCCACAGTCAACACCCTCAATTTAATTAGTGCAGATAATAAGCTCAGGCTTCGAACACAGCCTTCAATAAAAATTAATCTGGGTTGGCGGCAGGAAGACGCCGAGGGGATGAGTAAGAGAAAATCAGGCAGCCCAACACCTGGCAATGGTGCTGATAGGAAAGGCTAGGACCCTAAAGGAGGTCAGTTGGGGAAAGATTGATGCTAATAGTGGACAGCAGATTAGGACCCCATTTTGTCGTCCTGGGATAGTCCTGAGTCAAACTGCAGTACATGGTATGCATCTTACTTTACCAAATGTTGTTAATTGCCAAAGAGGCTTGATGGCGAGCCAGTGCATTGTAAATAGTGACTAATTCTCAGTTTATATATTAAGTTATTTGTACACAGTAAACTTATTGATATGTGTAAGGAAGGTAGTATATAGGGTATTGATATCTTTGTACAATGGGGATCCCAGATTCTCATGGAGTTAAGCTATCCAAGTGAGATATGATACATCCTACACAAGGGTGTGGCTTGAGCCTGGCATCCCATTTTCATGAGACACTTGAAGAGATCAACAGGAGGTACTGTGGATTTCTGGTCTCCCTCCCATCAGAAGGATGTTGTGAAACTTGCAAGGGTTCAGAAAAGATTTACAAGGCTGTTGCCAGGGTTGGAGGATTTGAGCTATGGGAAAGGCTGAATAGGCTGGGGCTGTTTTCCCTGGAGCTTTGGAGGCTGAGGGGTGACCTTATGGAGGTTTATGAAATCATGAGGGGCATGGATAGGATAAATAAACAAGTTTTTTTTCCTGGGGTGTGGGAGTCCAGAATTGGAGGGCATAGGTTAGGGGTGAGAGGGTAAAGATTTAAAAGGGACCTAAGCGGCAACTTTTTCACGCAGAAGGTGGTGCGTGGATGAAATGAGCTGTCAGAGGAAGTGGTGGAGGCTGATACAATCACAACATTTAAAAGGCATCTGGATGGGTCCATGAATAGGAAGAGTTTAGAGGCATATGGGCCAAATGTTAGCAAATGGGACTAGATTAGGTTAGGATATCTGGTCTGTGTGGATGAGTTGGACCGAAGGGTCTGCTTCCATGCTGTACATCTCTATGACTCTATGACTCGATGGCAGAAAATTGGCTAAACTAAATTTGGCAGCAGCCAGCAGCTATTGGTGGCAGAGAACAGTGGAAACAAGGATCAAAGTGGAACCAGTTGCAACCAGCCTGGGAGCTGTATATTGGAGAAGAGTCGATGAGATTCTCTAGCACCTTGACCTAGTCAGTGCTTGAGGATGTGAACTTCACATCTCCCTGGCAACAGTAAGGGGCGTTGACCAGACCCCAATGGATCCTTTGAATCCAGCCCATGACCCCATTGGCCAGAGACCACAGAACATTCGGAAACGTCTGGGCAACAGGGGATAAAAACACATACCTGGGAGTCACTTCCTCAGGGAAAACTCGTTGCGGAAGATTATGTGATAATCCAAGATGACCGAGTAGAAGATCCACCTTGACCAATGAGAGCCCCCTTCCTGAAGAGATCCAGTCCCACAGAGAGGAAGGAGATTCCAACAGCCCGACTCGAACACGTGGATCATTGCAAGTAATATCCTTTCTCCGATGAATCATGATAAAGAGTAAATATTGCGGGATATTGGAAAATGCTCACCGTAGAATATCTTTTTAATAAAGAATAATATGTTAATAAAATCAAATTGAACTGCAAATCAAATTCTGTGTCCCTTTGTCCATCTCACAGAAGGATGAAGTGCTTTTAGGACATAAACTGGTCGACGTGTCCAGCATACCTACACATAAATGGGCAACCAACAGATGGGGAACATCAGCACTTTCAAGTTCCTCTCCCCATCACACAGCATCCTGACTTCGCTTCCTTTAACACCGTTGAGTTAAAATCCTTGATACCTTGTCCAATTACACTCTGCGTGGATCCATTAAGCACAGCCACAGTGATTCAAGGATGTGGCTCTCCACCACCTTCAAGAATGATTTGGGATGATCAATAAATGTTAGCTTAGTTAATGACAGTCAGGTTCCATCAGTGGCTTTGCGCCTGCTGCAATCCAGGTCCTGACATTTTCAATTCTTTTCCTAATGTGGTAACTGTTACCATGACATGGGATCTTGGAGGGACATCACGACCTTAATAAAGACCACTGGAAGCTGGGCTGTCAACAAGATGATCGTTTTTTAAACCTTCTTTTATTAATAAGATCATATTTAATACAATGCTTTCTGGAGAACTCCAAACTCAGTTGTCATGTTGCTGAACTAAGAGACTTGGAGTGCAGGTTCGTAGCTCCTTGAAAGTGGAGTCGCGGGTAGATAGGATAGTGAAGAAGGCGTTTGGTATACTTTCCTTTATTGGTCAGGGTATTAAGTACAGGAGTTGGGAGGTCATGTTGCGGCTGTACAGGACATTGGTTAGGCCACTGTTGGAATATTGTGTGCAATTCTGGTCTTTTTCCGATCGGAAGGATGTTGTGAAACTTGAAATCGTTCAGGAAGGATTTACAAGGTTGTCGTCAGGGTTGGAGGATTTAAACTATAGGGAGAGGCTGAACAGGCTGGGGCTGTTTTCTCTTCGGAGGCTGAGGGGTGACCTTATAGAGGTTTACAAAATCATGAGGGGCATGGATAGGGTAAATAGGCAAAGTCTTTTCACGGGGGTGGGGGAGTCCAGAACTAGAGGGCATAGGTTTAGGGTGAGAGGGGAAATATATAAAAGAGACATAAGGGGCAACTTTTTCCCGCAGAGGATGGTACGTGTATGGAATGAGCTGCCAGAGGAAGTGGCGGAGGCTGGTACAATTGCAACATTTAAAAGGTAGGGTTTGGAGGGATATGGACCGGGTGCTGGCAAGTGGGACTAGATTGGGTTGGGATATCTTGTCGGCAAGGACACATTGGACTGAAGGGTCTGTTTCTGTGCTCTACATCTCTATGACTCTATGTCCTTCCATTTCTCCAGCTCCCTTTATGATGTTCCTTCAAATCAATCTCCTTAACTTTTTTATGACATCCCCCTCACCAAATCACCCATTTCACTCATCACCATAACAAATTCCAACAATAACAAAATAAAAAGGGTAGAGAAAGAGGAAGGGGGCTCAAGCAAAATGGAACTGGAGGGGGAACCAATCTCTTTATACAAGCCTTTGTTCTCATCTCCTTTTATGTAAATAATTATGTAAATAAATGCAATAAATTGGCACCAATTATTGTAAGATAATGTAAGCAATGTGAGGGAGTTGAAGGAGGGTGTAGCATAAATGGTTAATGTTATCAGTGTAAATTGTCAATATACATCATCAGTGATGGAAGGACATTACAACTCAGTTTGGAGCTCTACAGAAAAGATTGTATTAAATGTTATCGCATAAATAAAAGAATACAAAGAACAAAGAAAATTTAAATCCCAGAAACAGGCCCTTCGGCCCTTCAAGCCTGAGCCGATCCAAATGTACTGTCTAAACCTGTCGGTCATTTCCTAAGCATTTGTATCCCTTTACTCCCCACCTACTCATGCATCTGTCCAGACGCATCTTAAATGAATCTACCGTGCCTGCCTCTACCACCTCTGCTAGCAACGCGTTCTAAACGCCCACCACCCTCCGTGTGAAGTACTTGCCACCTGTATCCCCTTTAAATTTTCCACCTCTCACCTTAAAAGCATGACCTCTCGTTATTGAATCCCTCACCCTGGGATAAAGCTTGTCTCTATCCACCCTGTCTATACCCTTCATGATTTTGTAAACCTCAATCAGGTCCCCCCTTAATCTCCTTTGTTCTAGTGAAAATAAACCTAATCTACTCAACCTCTCTTCATAGCTAGCACCTTGCATACCAGGCAACATCCTCGTTAACCTTCTCTGCACCGTCTCCAAAACGTCCTCATCCTTTTGGTAATGTGGCGACCAGAACTGCACATAGTATTCTAAATGCGGCTGAACCAATGACTTGTACAATTTTAACATGACTTGCCAGCTCTTATACTCAATACTCCATCTAATGAAGGCAAGCATACTATATGCCTTCTTGACCACTCTATCCACCTGTGCAGCAACCTTCAGGGTACAATGGACCTGCACTCCCAGATCTCTCTGCCCATCAACTTTTCCCAAGGCTCTTCCATTCATTGTATAATCTGCTCTAGAATTAGACTTGCCTAAATGCACCGCTTCACATTTGTCTGGATTGAAAGCCATCTGCCACTTTTCTGCCCAATTCTCCAGTGTTTCTATGTCCTCCTGTATTCTCTGACAGTCCCTTATGCTTTCTGCTACTCTACCAATCATCGTGTCATCTGCAAACTTGCTGATCATACCAACAGTGTCCTCTTCTAGATTATTTATATATATTACAAATAACAGTGGCCACGATGCTGACCCCTGTGGAACACCAATGGTCACCTTTCTCCATTTCGAGAAACTCCCTTCAACTACTATTCTCTGTCTCCTGTTGCTCAACCAGTTCTTTATTCACCTAGCTAGAATACCCTGCACACCATGTGACTTCACTTTTTCCATTAGTCTACAATGGGGAACCCTATCAAACGCCATACTAAAGACCATGCATATGACATCAACAGCCCTTCCTTCATCTAA
Organism: Chiloscyllium punctatum; assembly: GCF_047496795.1. Classification (NCBI taxonomy): domain Eukaryota; kingdom Metazoa; phylum Chordata; class Chondrichthyes; order Orectolobiformes; family Hemiscylliidae; genus Chiloscyllium; species Chiloscyllium punctatum. Next base: position 102,499,288 of record NC_092749.1, on the reverse strand, counting down.
CAACTTGGTCACTTCCTCGAAGAACTCTATTAAGTTGGTAAGGCACGATCTCCCCTGCACAAAACCATGTTGCCTATCACTAATAAGCTCATTCTTTTCTAAATATAAATAGATCCTATCTCTTAGTACTCGCTCCAGCAACTTCCCCACCACCGATGTCAGGCTCACTGGTCTGTAGTTACCCGGAATATCTGTACTACCCTTCATGTACAGGTGGACAACATGAGCAACCCTCCAGTCCTCCAGCACTTCACCTGTATTTAAGGATGCCACAAAGCTTTCTGTCAGGGCCCCAGCTATTTTCTCTCTCACCTCCCTCAGCAACCTGGGATAGATCCACCTTAATAACCTCTAGCATACCCAACACATCTTCCCTACTTATGCCAACGTGATCCAGACTAATCAAACTTCTATCTCTAATCTCAAGATTCATCATGTTCCTTTCCTCAGTGAACACTGATGAAAAGTAATCATTCAGAATCTCACCCATACTCTCAGGTTCAGCACACAGCTTTCCTTCATTATCTTTTAGTGGACCAATCCTTTCTCTAGTTACCCACTTGCTTCTTATATAAGAATAAAATGCTTTGGGATTTTCCTTAATTCTGCTTGCGAATGCTAGTTCATGACCCCTTTTTGCCCACTTGATTCCTTGTTTAAGACTTGTCCTACTCTTCCGATATTCCTCCAGGGCCCATTCTGTTCTTAGCTGCCTAGACCTTATGTACGCTTCCCTTTTCCTCTCGGCTAGTCATACAATTTCTCCTATCATCCATGGTTCACGAATCTTGCCCTTCCTGTCCTTTGCCTTCAACGGGATATGCTTATCCTGCACTACCATTAACCTATCTTTGAAAGACTCCCACATCTCAACTGTGGACTTCACTTCAAATATCTGGGTCCAATCCACATTTCCTAGCTCCTGCCTAATTTTGATATAATTGGCTTTGGCCCAGTTTAGTACTCTTCCCTGAGGACCACTCTCTTCTTTATCTACGAGTATTCTAAAACTTACAGCATTGTAGTCACTGTTCCCAAAGAAATCCCCCACCGCAACTTCTAACACTTGTCCTGGCTCGTTCCCCAGTACCAGGTCCAATATGGCTCCTTCCCTCGTCGGACTGTTGACATACTGCTCTAGAAAACTCTCCTGGACACTTTGTACAAATTTTACTCCATCCAGACCTCTGACGCTATGTGTATCCCAGTCAATGTTCGGAAAATTAAAATCTCCCATCACAACTACTCTATTGCCTCTACATCTATTCATAATCCATTTACCTATTTGTTCTTCTGCCTCATGCTCACTGTTGGGAGGTCTGTAATACAGCTCCAACAATGTAACTGCACCCTTCTTATTTCTTAGCTCCACCCATAATGCCTCACTAACCAAGACCACCATAGTCTTCTCCTTTAGCATAGCCGTGATATTGTCCCTGACCAGCAACGCAACTCTACCCCCTCTTTGACTTCCCTTCCAGTCCAGTCTGAAGCGTCTATATCCTGGAACATTTAGTTGCCAATCATCATGCCCTTCCTTCAACCAAGTCTCTGTGATGGCAATATAGTCATACTCCCAGGCACTAATCCAAGCCCTAAGTTCATCTGCCTTACACACTATACTGCTTGCATTAAAGTAGATGCATTTCAAGCCACCAGTTCTTTTGCGCTCACCTGCTCTCTGCCTATTCTTCCCTTTATTAATGTTACCTTCATAATTCTTACAGTCTCCAGTCTCCACCTCCCTGCCTACTTGTTTTCTCTTCTGGTTCCCGGCCCCCTGCCACATTAGTTTAAACCCCCCTGCCAACAGCAGTAGCAAAAACTCCCCTAAGGACATTGGTTCCAGTCTGGTTCAGGTGTACACCGTCCCTTTTGTAATAGTCCCACCTTCCCCAGAACTGGTCCCAATGTCCAACAAATCTAAACCCCTCCCTCCTACACCACCTCTCAAGCCATGTGTTCATCCTGCCTATTTTTTCATTTCTACACTGGCTAGCACGTGGCACTGGTAGTAATTCCAAGGTCAGTACCTTTGAGGTCCTCCCCTTTAACTTCTCTCCTATCTCCCTGAATTCTTCTTTTGGACCTCATCTCACTTTCTACTTATATCGTTGGTGCCTATCTGCACCAAGACAATTGGCTGTTCACCCTCCCCTTTCAGAATACTCTGCAGCCAATTGGTGACATCCTTGACCCGAGCACCTGGGAGGCAACATACCATCCGGGAGTCCTGTTTTCAGCCACAGAACCGCCTATCTACTCCTCTCACAATAGAATCCCCTATGACTATAGCCCTACGAGTCTTTTTCCCGCCCTTCTGAACAGCAGTGCCCGCTATGGTGCCATGATCTTGACAACTGCTGCCCTTCCCTGGTGAGCCATCTCCCTCAACAGTATCCAAAACGGTATATCTGTTTTGGAGGGAGATGACAGCAGGGGACACCTGCACTGCCTTCCTACTCTTTTTCTGTCTTTTGGCCACCCATTCACTGTCTCCCTCAGCAATCCTAACCTGTGGTGTGACGAGTTCACTAAATGTGCTGTCCACGACCTCCTCAGCATCGCGGCTGCTCCATCTGCAACTCCAGAGCCATCATGCGGTCAAACAACAGCTGCAGCTGGACACACTTCTTGCAAGTGTAAGAGTCAGGAGCGTCAGCCATGTCCCGGAGCTCCCACATCAAGCAAGAGCCACATGCCACGGGTCTGAGGTCCCCTGCCATTGTAAACTTAGCTTTATATGAACTAACTGAAACCAAACAATGCACTTAAATAAATGAAAAAGAACGATAAGAAATAAAAGCCTTACCTTACAAGGTCTTTTTCTTCCGGTTAGAGGAGGGGGCGGGAGGGAGATACTAAACGTGTAGTATCTTGGGTTTAGCCTCTGCCCAAATATATATTAAGCCCTTACCTTCCCAGCAGCCCTCGCTTCACTCCTCCTTCTCTCCTTGGCGCTCTGGCAAAATGGAGGCCCAACTCCCTTTTTATGCGGGAAAACTTACCCTTCCTGGCAGCCTTCACCGAGAATGTTTAAGAAAAGATTATTTTACTGACGGCCTAGCTTCTAACGGTCTCTCTTGATCCTGATTCAGGCCACAATCTCCCCCCAAGGCACCGTGTGATGGTAACAGTTACCAAGTTGCCAAATGAAGCAGCAGACCTTAATTGAGATGAGGAAATTGTACATTGAAAATAACTTCAACATTGCATTGTCTATTTATATTGGCATGATTTTTCAAACATTTGACCAGAATATAGTGAAAAGAAATTCTCTGATTGCAAATTCATTAGACTACCAAGATGAAAACAACTGCAAAAAAAAGCAAAACAATGCAATAACTTTTCCATTCAGAACCTTCCATGTGCACAAATATCTCAATAACCTTCAAAGGGGAGAAAGGAGATGGCACACAAAAGGAAGGATTCAGGGAACTGACTGAAGATTAGATTGACAAATTGGATTTGAGGAAATGTTTGAAATGTGACTGTGGGTTGGAGAGATGCCAGACACAGAAGGGCTTTGTGGGCAGCTTTACCGTAAGCCATGAGGAGAAATCGGAACAAGTATAGGCCATTCGGTCCTTCGAGCCTGCTGCACCATTTTACAAAGTGAAGACCCTCGGTGTTGTTGCCATGGTTGGATCAGAGGATGGGGAGGGAGATACAAGAAATGCAGAGCTGAGGAACTGGAAGGTAGGGGTGAAACTAGAAAGTGGAGAAGGTTGTACAGGTGGAATAAGGTAAAGTGATGGATGGATTTGCAAATGAATTTTCAATTCATCCCTTTGGTGAGTGTGGACAGGAAAGGTAGGCCGATATATAAAAATGCACAACTTCTTCAAAAGATCTCTAAACACCTCACAGCTGCCTTTTGGGGTCAGTGAGCAAGAACAAGAGACAGGGATTGGAGGGGATGCTTTGCTTGAGCAGAAAAAGAGCTATGACTTGTCCATTATATAGTCCTTATGTGAACCACCTTTACGGGAAATTTGCCATAAAAATGTAAATAGAGTAGATTTTAATTGTCATTTCTACCATATACAACTGACACAGTAAAAACGAGACAGCGTTCCTTTAGGACCAAGGTGCTACATGGATAACACAAACTACACAATCATACACAGGGCAACATAAAGTGCATAGAAGTGCAAAACATGCAAATTGCAGTGTCATAAAAGAATGATAATTAATAGACATTGTTCTCACAACAATTCAAATTTGTGCAAAGAATTCCAGATGGAAAGGTATCCGATCATACTGTGGTAAGGAACCTGATGGCTTGGGAGAAGGAACTGTTGCGCAATCTGGCCATGGGAGACCGAATGTTCCAGTATCTTCTGCCAGATGGCAGGAGGAAGAAGACTTTGAGTGAGGGGTGTGTGGTGTCTTCCACAATGCTCTTAGCCTCTCAGATGCAGTGTATGGTGTAAATGTCTGTAATGGAAGAAAGAGAGACCCCGATGATCTTCTCAGCTGTCCTCACTATCCGTTGTAGAGTCTTATGATCCAAGACCGCGCTATTCCTGAACCAGGCAGTGATGCAGCAGCTCATGGGACTCTCATTGAACCCTCTGTGGAATGTGGTAAGGATGGAGGGTTGGGAGGTAGGCTTTCCTCAGTCTATGCAGAATGTAGAGATGCTGCTTGGCTTTCTGGCTATGGGGCTGGTGTTGAGGAACCAGTTGAGATTCTCCGTCAGGTGGATGCCAAGAAATTTGGTGCTCTTCACGATCTCCACTGGGGAGCCATCAATATCCAGCGGAGAGTGGTCACTCCATGTCCTCCTGAAGTCAACAACCATCTCTTTTGGTTTGTTCACGTTCAGAGACAGGTTGTTGGCTTTGCACCAATCCGTTAGCCACTGCACCTCTTCTCTGTATGCTGACTCGTCATTCCTGCTGATGAGACCCAATGCAGTCATGTAATCAGCGAACATGATGATGTGATTCAATCGGTGCATTGCCACACAGTTGTGTGTCAGCAGGGTGAACAGCAGTGAACTGAGCACACAGCCCCGGGGGGCCCCCGTGCTCAGTGAGATGGTGTTGGAGATGCTGTTGCCAATCTGGACTGGCTATGGTTTTCCAGTCAGGAAGTCCAGGATCCAGTTACAAAGGGAGGTCTTTAGGCCCAGCAGTCTCAGCTTTCCAACAAGGTGCTGAGGAATGATAGTGTTAAATGCAGAACTGAAGTCTATGAACAGTAATCTGATGTAGGTGTGCTTCTTCTCCAGGTGGGTAAGGGCCAGACGGAGGGTGGTGAAAATGGCACCATCTGTTGAACAGTTGGGATGATACGCGAACTGCTGGGTGTACAATGAGGGGGGCAGGAGAGTCTTAATATGTCTCTTCATGAGCATCTCGAAACACTTCATGATGGTGGATGTTAGTGCAATGGGGCGATAGTCCCATACAAAATGACAAATAAATTAATATAAGCAGACTACACCTACCCTTAATGCAGTTTAAAAATATGACATTGTCAGAGAAATTTGCCCAATAGGATGGAGATCACAAAATACAGCTCGAAGTGAAATTGGCAAACAGTTTATTGCAAGCGATATCGCTGGAAGAGAAATTGACTAGACTGACACAGAACTGACAGTCTGCACAGGTAGATCAGATTTCTCCTCCCAGAGCTGACGATGAGACCAGTTTTATAGTAATGCTGCACAATGACATTGATGAAGAAATGGGAAACTACAATGTTTCAGGAAATGGAGTAATTTAGTTGCAAGGATGCTAATTGGAAAACAGTTTATTGGATGAATGTCCTGTTCCTTCACACAATACAACACCCTGAAATCCATTCCTTTTCACAGGTAGGTGTTAATGGCTCTTCTGAAGTGGTGAGGTGCTTCCATTGTGCTGTCCCTGGAGCATGTCTTTGCTGGTGCCTGTCTGTCTCCTGCTCTTTGTGTGGCTTGGGTATTGCTGGGTTATGAAAGCCTTAGGGCTTTGAGATATCTGTGGTACTCTGTCATGTCTGCGTGCTGCCTGATTCAGCTTGTGAGCTGCTCGGGAATTCTGGGGGTTCTGGTACAGTTTGGCCAATTTTGTTTTTATGGTCCTATCGTGGGTTAGCAAATCTTTTCCCATAGACGTATTTGTGTAGAATTTATTGAGCCATAGTATCACTGAGACATTATGGCACAGAAGGAAGCCATTTAACCCATCACTTCCAAGCCAGCTTCCACAATGTAATCCAATCAATTTACTTCCCTTCTCTCCTTGTAACCCTTCAAGGTCATTTCCAACAATTACCCACCTGACATCCTTTCGAAATGATTGATTTTCTCCACTTCCACTGTTCTCAGAGACAATGATTTCCAGTTCTACAGTTCAGTTTCCAACTCACATCATCTCATTTGCAGCATAAAAGAGATTCGTAAGTGCAGAAGAGGTGAGAGCATTCTATTATTCAGCCAGTGATAGAACCCTTTAGGATTTCTTGAGCTATACAGTTAGGAATTCCTTTCAAATAAATTCAAATAAAAAAAAGCTGTGAAGTTTTCATATGTTTGATGAAGAGACCTTGATTAGTTCAAGACTGTTATCCTCTGGTTATGGTCGTGATTGGAATCAAAGCAGAAATACACTGTTATCTAAAATCGCATAACCTACTCAAAAGATATTTTTGCAAGTGACAAATACCACAATGTATTTTGAATTAAGTCTCTGCGAAAGGAAGAAGAATAACATCTTAAATAAAATAAGCTTCAAACACTGCAACGTTCATTCCTCTGATGCATGGGGTATTATATATGACTTCATTTTCTTGTGGTTTCACCCACCTAGCCTCACTTGCAATGTAACAGACTCATGTGTGACTATCACTCACAGCCCTTGATCACAGCTTTTAAGAAAATTCATTTGGGCAGCTTCCCTCATGGTGAACAAACAATAGTTATCAGTATTTTGATCAGTCAAAATTAGCCAAAATTATTCCCATTCAATAACTGGCAGTCAAAACAAAAAAAAAGGGAGGCAGACCTCTTCATTCATGTATCTCCTAAATCCGTCATGAAAATAGCAAGCATTATCTAACTTTGTAGTGTTTTGCAGTGTTTAATGTATCTTGGTGACACAGTGATTGAAACCTAACTTGGATGTTTGAGTGTGGCCAGAGGTGAGTACGCAAAGGAGGGCAGGAACAAATCCCGTCTGCGAGAATTGAAAGGCCTCATAATACCAGGCCATAAGCCTCATTGCCAGTGAACTGGTGAGCAGTAGATGCCTTAGCCATCACAGAGAGAAAGATGTGATCACTATGATGCTGGCAGCAACATCTATGTTAAACTCCTACCAGGGACAGGGAGGCCCACAGGACTTGGAGGGAAGTTAGCAGTGATGGTGAGGGTGGCTGGGTGCACTCAGGAAGCAGAGCCCGGTAGCCTGAATCGGAAAAGTGGCAGAGGTGATAAGGGTCAGAGGGAGTGGGGTGTTCTATCACGGATCAGCAACTACACATAACCTTTTGTGTAGATATGCAGAGTGACCCAGTAAATCAGTCTGAATGGGAAACAGAGCCAAAGGTGTATCCATGTACAAAAACAGAAATTGCTGGAGAAACTCAGTAGGTTTGGCAACATTTGGGGAAAGAAAGAAAGCATAGCTTAATGTTTCGTGTCCAGAGATCCTTTCTTTTATTCATGGGATGATTATTTCTCCAGTATTTATTGCCCAACCTTAATTGCCCAGAGGGCTGTTAAGAGTTAATAACATTGTTGTGGGTTTGAAGTCACAAATAGACCAGACCCGGTAAGGATGGCTAATTCCCTCCCTAAAGGACATTAGTGAACCAGGTGGGGTTTTTCCAACCATCAGCAATGGATTCATGATTATCATTAGACTCTTAATTCCAGATTTGTATTGAATTCAAATTCCGCTATCCGCTGTTGGTGGTTTGACCCAGAGAACTTGGGTCACTGGGTTAGCAGTACAGAGATAATACCACTGGGAAATCACCTCCCCATACCCTTCTTCAAAACTGATTGGAGCAAGTTTAAAGGTTGGTATACTTGCTGAAGTTGGGGCAGGGTGAGAGGGAAGAGTAAACACGTGGCAATTGAGCCCAGGAAGAGAGAACAACAGTTGGCCAGACAAAGAAATAATTAAAGATCAGCCTGGGAGAATAAATAGCTGACATTGGGACCATTGGCAGCTGACAAAGGTTTGTTTGTGACTAGGACATGGCCTGGGATGTGGGAATTGGGAGATGGACATGGGGAAAAGGTGCCCATGCCCTAAAATGATTGAACACGATATAGAGGCTGGAGGGCTGCAGGGTACCCAAGCAGAAAAGCAAGATGCTGTTCTTTCACCTTACGCTGAGCTTCACTGGGGCACTACAGCAAGCCCGAGACAGATGTTGGCCAGGGAACACAGTGGTGTGTTAAAGTGACAAGCAACTGGAAGCTTAGGGTCATTTTTTATGGACAGAATATAGGTGTTCTGCAAAACAATTGCCCAGAGTGAATTTTGCCATCCCAATGTAAAGGAGATGATATTGTGAGCAGTCAATATTGTGGACTGGATTGAATGAAGTGCCAGTAAATCACTGCTTCCAGCTGATATATCTACATATGTTGCACTGACAAATCAAAGTAAGTACATAAGACCATGAGCAACAGGAGCAGAAGCAGACAATTCAGCCCATTGGGCCTGGTCTGCCAGTTAAGACAATTATGGCTGATCTTGTTCCATTTTCCTGCCTACTCGCCTTCACCATTTTACCCATTGTTAAATACAAATCTGACCTTAACTTTATTCAGTATCCTGACCATCCACACTCTGGGCTGGTGAATTCCATAGATCCCCAATCCTTTGAGAATTTCTCCGCATCTCTCTTTTAAATCTGCAACACATTAACCTAAAACTATGACCTCTCATTCCAGATTGCCCCACAAGGGGAAACAATTGCTCGACATTTGCTTTGTCAATCCCCTTTAGCGTCTTATATATCTCAATTAGATCTCCTCCAATCCTTCTAAATTCCGGTGAGTTTCAGTCTAAACTGTTCAATCTTGCCTCACAAGTCAAGCCTTTCATCTCTGGAATAAATGTTCATGCACCACATTCAACACTCACTCTCTCCACCTTCAGTGGCAGAAGTGCAGCACGTTATAAAGTTTCCTGGGTTCGATTCCAGCATCAGGTGTCTGTGTTTGCATGTTCTCCCCGTGTCTGCATGGATGTCCTCCAGGTGCTCTGGTTTCCTCCCACAGTCCAAAGATTGACCATTGTATCCAGAGATGTGCAGGCCACATGAGTTAGCCATGGGAAATGCAGGATTATAGGGGAGAGGGGTGTGGGAGTGGACTCAATGGCCTGCTTCCACACTGTAAGGATTTTATGATTCTTTGACCGCACCTCCCAAACGTGAACCCTCTACCACCTAGAAGGATGTGGTATAGCAGATAAATGGGAACAGAACCAACTGCAAACACCCCTCCAAGCCACTCACCATCCTTACTATGGAACTACATCACTGTTCCTTCACTATCAATGAGTCAAAATCATGGAACTCCATTCTGAATAACATTGGGCATCACCCTACACCATAGTTGTGCAAAACAACAGCTCACCAACACCTTCTCAGGAGTAACATATCTTGGCCTAGCCAGTAAAGAATAAATGTTTACATCAGAGTGGTGTTGGAAAAACACAGCAGGTCAGGCAGCATTCGAGGAGCAGGAAAATCGACTTTTCGGGCAAAATCCTTCATCAGGAATAGAGGCAGGAAGTCTCCAGGGTGGAGAGGCTGGAGGCTTCCTGCCTCTATTCCTGATGAAGGGCTTTTGCCCGAAACGTCCATTTTCCTGCTCCTCGGTTGCTGCCTGACCTGCTGTGCTTTTCCAGCACCACTCTGATCTAAACTCTGGTTTCCAGCATCTGCAGTCCTCACTTTTGCCTAGTAAAGAGTAAATAACAATTTCTATGTCTGCATATGGTTCGATGAATAATAGCCAGAGCACAGCGTTGCTCTGGCAAATTCTCAAGAACTGGAATCACTCAGTTGGTCCCCTTTCTCTTCATCCAAAAAATACAACGAGATTCCCATATGAAAACATGTGGTTCAAATATTTTGGGGAAATAATTTAAAAATGACAATGCCAAGAGATTTCGCTACAAAATCTTTTCAAAGTATTGAGAAGCCAGAATTTCTGAATTTGAAATACCACCTGCAGGAGCATTGTGGCTGCTTGCTCTGTATCTTTTTTGCCGTCAAATTCTTCAGCGATCACACCCAGCAATCTCGATCCCACTAAAATCCCAGTTTCCAGCACAAATTGGCTCTACCTCAGCCAGCTGTTATGTAGGGAGAATTGGGGCTTACATTTGAATCAGGAACATAAATGTGAGACTTGATTCTTGCACAATGCGACATACTCCCTCCATTGGGACAACATCCATCTCCAGTTTCCTTGCAGGTATCATGACCCTTGGTATCTCCAGAGCATCAAATGGAACACAGGCAAGGAAACTGAGGAACAAGCACACTCGGAGACTCGCCATGTCTACTGCCAACTGGCTCAGGCTTACAATATCTGCATTATAGGAAGGATGTGATTGCACTGCAGGGGTGCAGAGGAGGTTCACTAGGATGTTACATGGGGTTGAGCATTTCAGCTGTGGAAGGAGGCTGGATAAGCTCAGGTTGGCTTCTTTGAAGCAGAGAAGGTTGAGAGGTGCTCTAACAGAGATGTACAAGGGGCATCAACAGGATGAGTAGAAAGCAGCTGTTCATTTTTTAAAAATTTATTCACAGGACAAGGACATCACTGTCTAGGCCAACATTTATTGCCCATCCCTAATTGCCCAGAAGACAATTCAGAGTCAATCACATTATTGCGGGTCTGGAGTCACATGTAGGCCAGACCAGGTAAGGATGGCAGTTTCCTTCCTTGAAGGGCATAAGTGAATCAGATGGGTTTTTCAGACAATTGTCAATGGCTCCATGGTCATCATTGATTCCAGATTTTTACTCAATTCGAATTCTACCAGCTGCCATGGTGGGATTTAAACCCTGATCCCAGGATATTATCAGGGTCTCTAGATTAACAGTCTGGTGATAACACCATGAGGCCATTACCTCCCTTATTGAAGTGCACGTAACAAGAAGGGGTGTAATTTTAAGGTGAAAGACAGGAGGTTTGGAGCGGATTTGAGGAAGTACTTTTTCAAAGAGGGTAGTGAGTTCTGGTTGCTTGGGAGGGTGGTTGAGTTGGGAAAACTTCACACACTTTAATTAGTACTTAGATGACCACTTGAAATGTCCTAATGCTGTAGGCCAACTGCTGGAAAGTGGGATGAGGGTAGATTTGGCATAGTTTTGGTGCAGACTCGAAGGACCTTTGTTGTATTGTATTTTTCTATGGTGCCTGAGGTCACACTCCACCTACACATTCTGCTCAAACACTTGAATGAAGGCAAAGTACTGTGGATGCTGGAAATCTGAAACAAACACAGAGAATGCTGGAGAAACTCAGGAGGTCAGGCAGCTTCTGCAGACAGAGAGAAACAGAGATTAATGTCTCAAGTCTGGTAAGCCTGCTGCAGAACAGTTCTGAGGAAGTGTTGGACCAGATTCAAAATGTGAACTCTGTTTCTCTCCCTACAGACCTCCTGAGTTTCTCCAGCATTCTCTCTGTGTATTCATTTCTGTTTGAATGATTTTCTTGTTGCTTCTAAAGAGGAGAACATGCGGAAACCCAAGACTTTGAGTCTGACAGGATCCTGTGATCTGTGTCTTCCCAATCAACAACTTTGATACAGGACCTCCTTCCCTTCTTCCACTTCTTTGAGCCTCCGTGAGTAAGGACCACCATCCTTGCTCGCTGCCTCTTTTCCACCTGGTGTGGCAGCATCCACTGCTCACCTCAGCGATGTTCTCACAGCTCCCAGCACTCCTGCAGTTAGCCAAATCCAACAGTGCAGCAGCTACCAACAGTCAACTCTCTGGCAGTATCGAAACCTCCACACCTCAGCCAAAAGAATCAAGACGTAGTTCGGAGAAAGCTTGTGGAGGCCACAACAACAAGCTCATGACCTAACTTGAATGAAGGCCCGTGTCAATTATTCTGCTGAAACCTGCTTCCTGAGCCATGTTTTAAAGTAAGCTTGAGAATGATCAAATCCAATGCTTCCAGGCACCAATTTCCCCAAAGCAAGAAGTATTTGCATCCTTCGCAACATCAGCAAACTCCAAACCTAGTAGGGTGGTACCGGTCAGGTTGTAGATGTTTGGAACTCTGCAATTGGAATCAAACTGCAACAAAAGGCTAAATTAAAATCTGAGACATATGTTTTTGTGAGCAAAGCAATTAAAGGCTATGGGCCAAAGGCAGGTATATTGCATTATACCACAGATCAGCCATGATGTTGGTGAATGGTGGAACAGACTCACAGGGCTGAATAGCCTACTCCCATTTCTATGTTTCAAAGTGCTTTAGAGGTAAGGACATGCCTTTAAAATGTGATTGGTCTTAATACGGTAGAAAACAAGGCAATCAATAAGTAGACAGTAACATCCTACAAGCAGCAATGTGAAGATGATCATATCTTCAGTTTAAGTGATATTGTCAGAGACCCAATAGAAGAGGTGTACCCTATTTGCATAAAATAATTAGGCAGCCCCTCCAATTTGTTACCATGTTTAATTGGAAATCTCCCATCACAGGATTGATGTTTTGGATGTCTATTTAATGTCCAAGAAGTTCTAGGCTATTGGATTCCAACCCTTACCTGAAGAATGAGATAAATATAAAGATTGGCACTGCTGGAGGGATAGCAACTAATAGCTGAAGGTTACTGTAAAACAGCGACAAAAAGAGATCAGACTGTTGGCAGGGTGTTACAGTGTATTTGTGAAAGAAAGTTGATTCTAACTTCAGTCAACTGAGTGGAGTTTGCACATTCTCCCTGTGTCTGCATGGATTTCCTCCGGATGCTATGGTTTCCTCCCACAGTCCAAAGATGTGTAAGTTGGGTGGATTGGCTATTCTAAATTGTCTGTATTGTCCAGGGATAATTAGGTTAAATGGATTAGTCATGGAAAATGCAGGGTTACATGACAGGATGGGGTGGTGGGTTTGGGTGGGATTCTCTTCAGAAGGTCAGTGTGGACTTGATGGGCAGAATGGCCTGCTTCCAGACTGTAGGCATTCTGTGATTCTATCTAAGGAGTTCCACCTTATCGTGGGTTTGTGAAACTCAGAGGGTGACCCCCTCAGTACTCTTTAATATAGCGCTGTCCCAGTAGCTGAGGAGACGGCGGGGGAGGGGGGGTCATTGAGGCAGTGCAGATGGTGGTCCCTCAAATGTATCCCAATAATGGTCCAGGGAATCTCAGGAACTCTCCTCCACAGTCGAAGGATTGAGCCTTTGGAAGATGGGAGTTGAAAAGTGTGGCACTGGAAAAACACAGCAGCTCAGGCAGCATCCAAGGAGCAGGAGAGTCAACGTTTCAGGCAGAAGTCCTTCATCAGGAAGCCCTTCATCTCCTGCTCCTCGGGTACTGCCTGACCTGCTGTGCTTTTCCAGTGCCACACTTTTCGACTCTGATCTCCAGCATCTGCAGTCCCCACTTTCTCCTTGAGAAGATGGGTCCACCTGTAAGAATTAAGAGGTAGAGGACATTACTGCCACTGACTAGTCACGGTGTTCCATGTGACCTTTGCAGTGGGATAGCAAGTTTTATTAAGTTGGGAGATGGGACATGGATATCTCCACATCCCCATCAGTCGAAGTCCCCGCCTCCTCCTGGCAGGGGAAGAACTCTTTCTTCAGAGCGTGGGAGGACACGGATTGTCTGGCATCTCCCATCTATCCAACCTCACTCATCCCCATTATTATCTGCCTTCCCCTGTAATGACATAAACATGCAAATGAGCAAGATACAGGCAGTAGTTCTACCATTAGTGCTGGGTGTTCCGCCACAGTGAGGAGGCAGCATGGAGGTCACCAGGTGTTAATGGTGGAAGAGTATAGAGATAACAAGAGCGTTGAGGGAAGTTGTTGCATGCAGCAGAGAGGGTATGATAGAGTGAGAAATGGGCACAGTGGCACAGGTAAGTGTAAGGCAGCAGAGGGTGGAGTGGTCCATGTTCATAAGATACAGGAGCAAAATTAGACCGTATGGCCCAAGGAGTCTACTCCGCCATTCAATCATGGCTGATCTGTTCCCCACTACCATTTTCCTGCCTTCTCCCCTTTATCCTTCAACCCATTACCAATTAAAAATCTGGCTAACTCCTCTTTAAATTTATTCACTATCCTAGTATCCACAGCACTTTGGGGTTGTCAATTCCACAGATTCAAAACCTTATGGGGGGATTAGTAGTTTCTCCTCAACTCTGTTTTAGATTTGCTATCCCTTATACTAAGACTATGACCTCTCATCTGAGAATGCCCCACAAGAGGAAGCATCTGCTCCAGAAATAATTGGAGAAACTCAGCAGTTCAGCTTCAGCTCAGGCTTGGAGGACTGAAGGGCCTGTTCCTGGGCTGTAAATTTTCTTTGTTAGGTCTGATAGGATCCAATGAGAGGAAACAGAGCTAATGTTTTGAATCCAGTGATCCTTCTTCTGAACAATATTGTACTCATCCTCATGAACTGGAGAAGAACATTGACTAGATTATGTTACCCAGACCTCCTCATCTGGAGGTGGCAATCTCTGACCAGGCTGGCATGGTGTGTTGGCATCATTTCCTCTGTCAGGCCTCCAAGGGAAACTTTCCTCTCTACCAGCACCTTCGAGAAGCTTACTGATACTCATAGAATCACCACAGTGTAGAAGCAGGCCATTCAGCCCATCAAGCCCACACTGACCCTCAGAAGAGCATCCCATCCACATTCCCTGTAGCCCTGCATTTCCCATGGCCAATGCATCTTTGGACTGTGGGAGGAAACCCAGGGGAAAATGTGCAAACTCTACACAGAGAGTCACCAGAGGATGGAATCGAACCCAGGTCCCTGGTGCTGTGAGGCAGCAGTGCTGACCACTGAGCACCATGCCACTCCACTCCACTGCCATCTCTCCTAATGCCTAACACAGCCAGGAAGTATGGCTTGCAGATGGCAGCGCTCCTGAAGGTGCACAGTGGGCTTTGAAAGATGGCATAGTCCCAAGCCTTGCTAAGTGATTGATTTCTCCATGAATAACAGACGGTAACATGGAGCAGAAGTCAGACATGAACCTCGCCATGGTGGATTAGGTGGTAACTTATAATAAGTTGAATAAGATACAGGGAAGAAATTCTCTCGGCAAGTCTCATTTCCACAAAACTCAACACAACTTGCATTAGCTGAGCAATGGTAAGATTCAGCCAAGGTGGCCGTAGTGGGATCTAGCTAGATTGTGATAAGTGGACAAAATCTTGGCAGATGGATTATATTGGGAGCCAATGTGTGGTTATGCACTTTGGCAGCAAGAAGAGAAGAGCTGAATATTATTTAAATGGAGCAAGATTTCAGAAAGTTGTAGCACAACAGGATTTGAGGGTCCTCTGGCATAAATTGCAAAAAGGCTAATGTCCAGCAGATAGTCAGAAGGCAAATAGAATGTTCACCTTCATTTCAAAAGGAATGGGGCTTAAAAATAGGGAGGCCCTGCAAAAACTATAAAAGGCACTAGTCAGACAACAGGTAGGACTCTGAGCAGTTTTGAGCTGCTTCTTGAAGGCAAGATATGCTGGCATTTGAGGTGGTTCAGAGATTTACTTGGCTGATTCTGGGAGTGGAAGGACTTTTTTTTTAAAAGGAGGGACTAAGTAATTTTGACCTTATTGAAATACAGAAAAATGTGAAGTGATTTTTTTGAAATGTATAAGATTCTTCAGGGACTTGACAGGGTGAATACTGAGGGGCTGTTTCCTCTTCTGGACAGTCTAGAAACAGACAGTATAATCTCAGGAAAAAGGGTTACTCATTTAAGACAGGAATGAGAAAGAGCTTCTTCTCTCAGAGGGACAAGATTCCAATCAGTAACTGTATTGAAGGTTGAGAGATTTTAAATCACAAGGGAATCAAGGAACTCAGGAAAAAGGCAGGAAAGTGGAGTTGAAGATTATCAGATTAACCATGAATTGAAATGAAAACAATTCATTGAATGGCAGAGCGTTGATGGGCTTTATGGCCTATTGTTGTTTCTTCATCTTATAACAGTCATAGAGTCATTGAGTTGTTTAGCACAGAAACAGACCTTTTGGTCCAACGTGTCCATGCTGGTCAGATATCCTAAATTAATCTAATCCTTTTGGCCAGCATTTGGCCCATATCCCTCTAAACCCTTCCTATTCACATACCCATCCAGATGTCTTTTAAACGTTGTAATTATGCCAGCCTCCACCACTTCCTCTGGCTGCGTGAAAAAGTTGCCCCTTAGGTCCCTTCCCTTCTCACCTTAAACCCATGTCCCCAAGCTTTGGACTCCCCTACTGTGGGACAAAGGCCTTGGCTATTTACCCTATCCATGCCCCTCACGGTTTCATAAGCCTCTATAAGGTCACCCCTCAGCCTCCAATGCTCCAGGGAAAAACAGCCTCAGCCCATCCAGCCTCTCCGTATAGCTCAAACCCTCTAATATCCTTGTACATCTTTATATTGGTCATTTCTTTGTGCTTGAGGGGCCTGTTGTAGGCTGCCCCAAATTTCCAAAGTGGCTTGAAGCCTGGGGTATTCAAGGATGTCAGAGGTGGACCAATAACATTCAGTAAACCACAAACCACATCTCCAGAGTTTAGAACAGCAGATAATGATAGATGCATCATTTCCTGTATCAGCCACTTCGAGAAAACCTGCAGATAACTTTATTACTGTCACATACTGTCAAGAGGCTCACAACATTGGTGTCTCTGGCTCCTTCTAGACCAGGGGAGTGATTCGTTGTTCAGTGCAATGAGTTGTTATTTTCTGGAATATTCTGTCTGGAAGGATGATAGGAGCAGACACAATAAAACCTTTCTCAAAGGGGAAAAGGCAAGGACATGGAAGTATTTGGATAACATCCTGTAAAGAGCTAGCACAGACACAATGGGCTGAAAAGCCTCATTGTAAACTGAGAAGGCCAATGATTCTATCTTCTTAGATAACATTTCTGGGAGAAATGAAAATTATTATTGATTAAAACATTTTTTTCACAGGATGCAAGTACCCTGGCTGGGCCAACATTTACTGACCATCCCTAATTGCCCAGAGGACGGTTAAGAGTCAACCACATCGTGGTGGGTCTGGAGTCACATATGGGCCAGACCAGATAAGGTTTGCAGATTTCCTTCTGTGAAGGACATTAGTGACCCAGATAGTTTTTTTTTCCCCCTAACAATTGACGGAGGTTGTAGTAGCCACCATTAAAACTTGCTTTAATTCACAGATTTCTTTTAAAAAACTGAATTCACTTGCTCATGGTAGGATTTGAACCCCATGTCCCCAGAACACTAAGCTGGGGGGAGGCTGGATGAACTAGTTCAGTGGCAATCGTTACTGAATCCCTACAATGTGGAAGCAGGCCATTCAGCCCATCGAATCCACACAAACCCTCCAAACAGCATCCTATCCAGACCCATCCCCCACCCTCCTCCCATCTCCCCCCCCCAAAATCCCGACCCTAAATTGCCTATGGCTAACCTGCACATCTTTGGACTGTGGGAGGAAACTAAGGCACCAGGAGGAAATCCACACAGACACAGGGAGAATGTGCAAACTCCTCATAGTCACCTGAGGCTGGAATCGAACTCAGGTCCCTAGCCCTGCAAGGCATTCATAGAATAGAATCATAGAATCCCTACAGTGTGGAAACAGGCCCTTCAGCCCAGCAAGTTCACACCGACCCTCTGAAGAGAACCCCACCCGTACCTTTCCCCTACCCTATTTTTCTCTACATTTATCCCTGACTAATGCCCCTAGCCTACACATTCCTGAACACCAGAGGCAATTCACCTACACTGCATATCTTTGGGGTCATCCAGCCTCTCTCCCACCTCCACACCTTACACCCCAGGCAGCAATGCTAACCACTGTGGCATTATCGCAACAATCCATAAGGGCTGGAAGAAAGGCCTACAAGAAGTGAATAAGAATGGGTAATAAATTGGTTAAGGTTCTCTCATTTTTAATCTCCTTGCCTCTTCGATAACTTCTGTGCCTCACAGTCTGAGATACTCGCTTCAAATGCCCTGGTTTCACACCAGGCATGGAGCAGGCGTGTGCTGCTGGTAATGGGGTGTGGAGTTGGTATTCTCCCAAATGGTTACTGCAATTCAGCTTGTTTAAGGTGGGTGTTTCAATCTCTGCTATTCCCACATGTTCCACTGCACAAGACACTGTGCAAGGAAACCCAGACAGGAGTGCCCACAAACTAAAATGAGTTCTACTCTTGAGCTTCCACTTTAATCAAGGGCACAAGAGATCATTAATAGCCACTTTTCCCGTCATCAGCGATTTCACTCCTTTTGCAAATATTTTTAACCTGCAAGTCTGTGGTTTGTACAGGCTTTCTTATTCATTATAGCCAAGTAACAACAGCAACCTGCATTCAAATAGCACCTTTAACATATTAAAGTATACCAAAGTGCTGCACAGAGTAAATCAACCTCGCGCTGCCTTGGAAAGGCTGCCAACATCATCAAAGACTCTCCCACCCTGCGAATACTGTCTTCCAACCTCTTCCATCAGGCAGAAGATACAGAAGCTTGAACACGCACACCAGCAGATTCAAGAACAGCTTCTTCCTTGTTGTTATTAGATTGCTGACTGAACCTCTCTAATTGGAAATCTAATGGTGATCTTGCTTTTGTGCATCTCTTGTGCAGCCACATATTACAGCAAATAATCAAAACTTTGGTAATAAGAGGTGGGTTTTAAGAAGCAGCTTAACGGAGAGAAGCAAGATAGAGATGGGTGAGGAGATTTTGCAAGACAACTACAGAACCCAGAATTTAGGTATTAGTAACCAACTCAAAGTGATTAAAATCAAGGTCGCTTGAGAGAACAGAATAACAAGAGTGTGGCTGACTTGGACAGTTGGAGGATTGGAAGAGACAGTAGCCACAGAGAGACGCCAGGATATTTTGCGGGTTTGGAAACAAAGGTGAGAATTTTAAAGTAGATTTGTTGCTGAAACATGAGCAAGGAGGTGGATGAATGGTCTTTAATGGCAAATTAAGACAAGGGCAGAATAGTTTAGAACGACCTCATGGTTACAGGTTGTAGAATCATAGAATTCCTAAAGTGCAGAAAGAAGCCATTCAGTCCATCACGTCTGTACTGACCCTCCAGAGAGCATCCCACCCAGACCCACACCCCACATTGGGTTTTTACTATGACCAACGCATGTAACCTGCACATCTTTGCACAATGGGAGGGAGAAGTGAGGGCTGCAGATGCTGGAGATCAGAGTCGAGAGTGTGGTGCTCAAGAAGCACAGCAGGTCAGGCAGCATCCAAGGAGCAGAAGAATCGATGTTTCGGGCATAAGCCCTTCATTCCTGATGAAATGTCGATTCTCCTGCTCCTCGGATGCTGCCTGACCTGTTGTGCTTTTCTAGCACGACACTGTGGGAGGGACCTTGTGCACCCAGAGGAAACCCACCCAGACATGGAGAGGACTTGCAAACTCCACACAGAAAGTCACCCATAGCTGAAGTTGAATCCAGGTCCCTGGCGCTGTGAGGTAGCAGTGTTACCCACTGAGCCACCGTGATATCCTTTATGGGAGAAAGTGGGAGACCAGCCAGGAATACATTGGCATGCTCAAGCGCACTCACAAGGGTTTCAGGAGCAGAGGTGTGGCATGGGTAGGGATTTTTGACAGTATGTCTAGCTACATAATTGCCTGGCACAGCAACTGCTCTGCCCAGGACTGTAAGAAAGTTGTGTGCACAGCCCAGATCATCATGGAAGTCATCCTCCCATTCATGGGCTCCATTTTCACTTCTTGTTGCCTCAGAAAGGCTGTCAACATCATCAAAGACCCCTTCCATCCTGGCAATGCTCTCTTCCAACTTCTTCTGTCAGGCTGAAGATACAGAAGCTTGAACATACGGACCAACAAGTTCAAGAACAGCTTTGGCCTCTTTGTTGTTGGACTGCTGAATGGACCTCTCTAAGTTCAAATCTAATGTTGGTCTTGCTTTAGTGCACTTCCTGTGCAGCTGTAACCTTGTATGCCTCTCTCTGTTTTAGCACCCTGTGGTCTGTATGTCCCTGCTTGCTATGATCTGCCTGTACTGCTTGCAAAACAGAACTTTTCACTGTACTCAGGTAATCAAATCAAATAAATGAAATCAAAGTACAGGAGTAGAGACAGACAATTTTAGCGACGGCACCAATATGTGGCTGGATGCAAACACAGGAGTAATTTTTAATGCTGAGGTTGTGAGCAGTCTGTTTCAGCCTCAGTCAGTTTTGCAGGAGAAGGACCCAACCAATGACCAGGGACCAGACTTGAGGGACCTAGCTGAAACCTATGGCTTCAGTTTTCCCAGTATATATATTTGGAGGAAATGTCTGCTCACTCCAATACTGGATGTCCGAAAAGAGGGCTGAGAACTTTGAGGGAAGAAAGGGGTTGAGAGGGCTGGGAGTGTTGCCCACATACATGTGCAATTTCAGACGATGCCGATGAAATATAATAACACCTGAAAAATAAATGGAATCCTTTCACCCTTTCGGAAGGAGTCACCCAATTCATAAGGAGCACAATAATCACTTCATGCTCTGGAGATGTTAATTAAACTGCCCAATTAAACCTAGTAATATATGGGGATCTGCATATTTTCTTACTTTTTATGAGCTGCCTGTTAAACTCTCTATGGTTTCTGGCATTCATCAATAGCCCTTAGTTTCCTTGATTGTGATTCAAGTAACCAATTTGATTCTTTATCACAAATTGTCCATAAAATAGCTTTCATATCTTCTGATTTCTCTCCTATATTCTCTTTCTTTCTGGTCATTATTTGAAAATTCAGTGCCTGGCTTGCCATTGTCTAAAGAAGGTTTAAAAATATCAACATTCAGCCTTAAGTGTATTTCATGATCTCCCCCTTCTCCCACAACATCCTACTATTATTTTGTGAATTGAACTCAAATATTCCTCCTCCTCCTACTTGGGAGTAATTCTTGCACATTACGAGAGAGAGAAATAAGACCATGTGAGATTCTGTGTGAGAAAATTGATGGTGGGGGACATTTCTGGCAGAGAAGCAAGGTGCAGGCAAAGTCTGGGAATTTTTATAAGGAATAACTTTTGTTTTTACAGGCCAAGAAGTAAAAACTCACAACTCTGCGCACAAAGGCAGAGAGAGGTGAGATCCTCATAGTGTTATGGCACCTGCTACTTCGAGAACAGAACTAAGGGCAATAAGAGTATCAAGTCAGTGAAAAGGAATCAGATAGCAAAAGCTTCTGCAAAGGATGCCCAATTGACCTCAAATTGGTGTGGAAATATCTATGATTAGATTACTCCCTGGCAATTTTAAATCTGGCCATACATGTGTGATGTGCAATTAGAAGGAAAGAACAGATGTCTGGCACATTGGCTTAGTAGTTAGCCACTCACAGCACCAGAGACTTGGGTTTGATTCCAGCCTTGGCCAAGTATCTGTGTGGAGTTTTCACGTTCTCCCTGTGTCTGTGCGAGTTTCCTCTGGGTGTTCCGGTTTCCTCCCACAGTCCAACGATATGCCGGTTAGGGTGGATTGGCCACGCTAAATTACCCACAGTGTCCAGGGATGTGTAAACTAGGTGGGTTAGCCAGGGGAAATGAAGGTTTAGGGGGATGGGTAGGTCTGTCCGGAGGGTCGGTGTGGACTTGATAGGTTGAATGGCCTGCTTCCACACAGTGAGGATACTATGATGCTGGTATTTTACATCTGCACAATCAAAACTAAACAAAATGCAGTGTAACCTCTTTGATTGTGAATGCTTGGAACCAAACTTGTTCTGAATTTCAGAATTTTGTAGATTATTGAATTACATTAGAATACCTAACCAGAAGGATGGGAGCTATAAAACATCGTAGATATAAATACTTACCAGAGGCATAGAACAGTCAGTTAAAATGATGAAGCAGCAATAATAAAATTGTTTTGCTTGTCCAACAGTTATACTTTGCATCTTTATGCTTCCAAAATATTGTTGTCATATTGTTGATGTCATAGAGTGAGAGAGATGTACAGCATGGAAACAGACCCTTCAGTCCAACTTGTCCATGCCGACCAGATATCCCAACCCAATCTAGTCCCACCTGCCAGCACCCAGCCCATATCCCTCCAATCCCTTCCTATTCATATACCCATCCAAATGCTTTTTAAATGTTGCAATTGTACCAGCCTCCACCACATCCTCTGGCAACTCATTACATACACGTACCACCCTCTGCGTGAAAATGTTGCCCCTTAGGTCTCTTTTATATCTTTCCCCTCTCACCCTAAACCTAGCCCTCTAGTTCTGGACTCTCCCACCCCAGAGAAAAGGCATTGTCTATTTATCCTATCCATGCCCCTCATGATTTTATAAACGTCTATAAGGACACCCCTCAGCCTCCAACGCTCTAGGGAGAATAGCTGCAGCCTATTCAACCTCTCCCTATAGCTCAAACCCTCCAACCCTGGCAATATCCTTGTGATTTTTTTCTGAACCCTTTCATGTGTTTGCTTGGCTCTGCTCAAAATATTTTCAAACACTGATGTTTCCTAACAATCAATTTCCACACTGGAGAGATCCCATGTCATGTTTTGGCATTAACATTGTTGACAACATTCATTGCCTTTTTGTTAAATTCGTTCGTGGGAACATCACCGGCTAGGTCAGTATTTATTGGCCATCCCGAATTGCCCAGAGGGCAGCTAAAGAGTCAACCACATTGCTGTGAGTTTGGATTCAAATATAGGTCAGACCAGGTAAAGGTGGCACTTTCCCTTGTTTCAGGACATTAGCGAACTAGATGGGTTTTCCCCTGAGAATCGATACATGGTCATCAGAAGACTCTTAATTCCAGATTTTTCTTGAATCCAAATTCAAGGGTTTCAGGATCAGATGACAGGATTTGAACCCAGGTCCTCAGTACATTATCTAGGTCTCCAGACTAATTAATCTAGTAACAATATCACTAGCCTATCACCTCCTCTTGAGTGTGGCTCACAGAGAGTATTCTTATCAACCTCTCAGTTCTATCATATCTGTAGAAAGGTACCATCTTCCACAGAGGTGCCTCTGTTGTGTTCTCCTTTTATCTCCATTGAGGACTACCCCTCCCCCACCCCATCAGTGTGGTTGACAGGTTCCTTGACCACATCTGACCTGTTGTCTCCCTCTCAGCCATCACATCTTCCCCTTCCTTCCCAGAATAACAATATGGTGCCCCTTACCATTAATCTTCTAAACAGTTTTGGGTTCTCTACCTTTTATTACTTGGCATTATACAAATTCTTTATGATTAAATCATTTATCAGCATCAGCAATACAATTACTTAAAATAGCCTGTTTTATAGCTAAGAATACACCCAAAGTCCTTTCTCTCTACTTGGTACTTAGCTTGCTTGGACTGAAATTCAATTTCACGATGACACAGGTGCTAAACTACTGACTAGTATCTTGACGCAGTTCATTCGATCTAAATCGAGTTCCTCTGAGAAAGTGATTTGTTTCTTCAGCATAACATCAGGGGCACTTGCAAACAGAAGTCAACATAGTGGGTGGTCTGCATTTGCTTGTGCTATTTGGAAGCATTTAAATCCTATGATAAAGACAACTCTAATTTGAAGCAATTAGGTGCTTGGATTTAATCTAAATCGCAGATAGTATTTTCAAGCTGTATGCTAATCTTGTGAGTGAAGAACTGTTTCACACCTCAGTTTATTGATGATTTGTTTTAAAGGTAATTGTATAACATTCAAAGCTCCAATGGGAATGTAATCACTACAGTAGTCACTGCGAGACATGTGGAGGATGAACTTGTGACTGAGCAGATGTTTCTCTTTTACGAAAAGCAATCTCATTAACAGAGCGTCTTCTCACATGCATGGAGGTCTGAATGTTTACTCCCGGGGAAGGAGTCGGAGTTGGGACTCCCGGTTCCACAAACCCAACTGGGTTGATGTTCCCTGGATGGTCAGATTTTGGTTCTGGGAGATGGGGAGGTTGGAGGCGCAATTGAAAATGAGAGTCAAGGCAGGAGACCCGCAGAAATGGGAGGAAGGCAAAATGCCAGTTTCTGTGTTCCAGAATTTTGACAAAGATGTGGAAGAAAGCATACCACAAAGGAACAGCCTGCAGCCTTTAGGCCTCATGACCCCAGTATGTCGCCCCTCACACCGTCCATTCTATTTCAATGTACCCATCTCCTATCACCCCTCATAACTCCACTCCCCCTACCTGTTCCCATGGCCCTATATGGCCTGTATGCCAATTCAGTGCCAGCTCTGCATTAATCATGTACTGATAACTCCCCCTCGACCATGACCCCATCCCCCATCACCAAACCATCATCTCCCAGACCATACAGAACCTCATCACCTCAGGAGATCTCCCACCCACAGCTTCCAACCTCATAGTCTGGGAACCCTGCACTGCCCGGTTCTACCTCCTTCCCAAGATCCACAAGCCTGACCACCCTGGCCGACCCATTGTCTCAGCATGCCCCTGCCCCACTGAACTCATCTCTAGCTACCTCGACACTGTCCTATCCCCCCTAGTACAGGAACTCCCCACATACGTTCGAGACACCACCCACGCCCTCCACCTCCTCCAAGACTTCCGTTTCCCTGGTTCCCAACACCTCATCTTCACCATGGATATCCAATCCCTCTACACCTCCATCCGCCATGACCAGGGCCTCCAAGCCCTCCGTTTTTTCCTCTCCAGACGTTCCCAAAAGTACCCTTCTACCGACACTCTCATTTGTTTGCCGAACTGGTCCTCACCCTTAACAATTTCTCCTTTGAATCCTCCCACTTCCTCCAGACCAAAGGCGTAGCCACAGGCACACGTATGAGCCCCAGCTATGCCTGTCTCTTTGTTGGCTATGTAGAACAGTTGATCTTCCGTAATTACACCGGCACCACTCCCCACCTCTTCCTCCGCTACATTGAATACTGCATTGGCGCCACCTCATGCTCCCGCGAGGAGGTTGAGCAATTCATCAACTTCACCAACACATTCCACCCTGACCTTAAATTTACCTGGACCATCTCTGACACCTCCCTCCCCTTCCTGGACCTCTCCATCTCCATTAATGACGACCGACTTGACACTGACATTTTTTACAAACCCACCAACTTCCACAGCTACCTGGATTACACCTCTTCCCACCCTACCTCTTGCAAAAAGGCCATCCCGTATTCCCAATTCCTCCGCCTCCGCCGGATCTGCTCCCAGGAGGACAAGTTCCACCACAAAACACACCAGATGGCCTCCTTCTTTAGAGACCGCAATTTCCCTTCCCATGTGGGTAAAGATGCCCTCCAACGCATCTCATCTACATCCCGCACATCCGCCCTCAGACCCCACCCCTCCAACCGTAACAAGGACAGAACGCCCCGGTGCTCACCTTCCACCCTACCAACCTTCGCATAAACCAAATTATCCGCCGACATTTCTGCCACCTCCAAACAGACCCCACTACCAGGGATATATTTCCCTCCCCACCCCTTTCCGCCTTCCGCAAAGACCGTTCCCTCCGCGACTACCTGGTCAGGTCCACGCCCCCAAACAACCCACCCTCCAATCCTGGCACTTTCCCCTGCCACCGCAGGAACTGTAAAACCTGCGCCCACACTTCCTCCCTCACCTCTATCCAAGGCCCTAAAGGAGCCTTCCACACCCATTAAAGTTTTACTTGCACATCCACTAATATCATTTATTGTATCCTTTACTCCCGATGCGGTCTCCTCTACATTGGGGAGACTGGGCACCTCCTAGCAGAGCGCTTTAGGGAACATCTCCGAGACACCCGCACCAATCAACCACACTGCCCCGTGGCCCAACATTTCAACTCCCCCTCCCACTCTGCTGAGGACATGGAGGTCCTGGGCCTCCTTCACCGCCGCTCCCTCACCACCAGACACCTGGAGGAAGAACGCCTCATCTTCCGCCTCGGAACACATCAACCCCAGGGCATCAATGTGGACTTCAACAGTTTCCTCATTTCCCCTCCTCCCATCTCACCTTAGTTCTAAACTTCCAGCTCAGTAACTGTCCCCATGACTTGTCCGGACTTGTCCTACCTGCCTATCTTCTTTTCCACCTATCCACTCCACCCTCTCCTCCTTGACCTATCACCTTCATCCCCTCCCCCACTCACCCATTGTACTCTATGCTACTTTCTCCCCACCCCCACCCTCCTCTAGCTTATCTCTCCACACTTCAGGCTCACTGCCTTTATTCCTGATGAAGGGCTTTTGCCCGAAACGTCGATTTCAAAGCTACTTGGATGTTGTTTCGTGTAAAATGTAATGCTTTCCCCGTCTCAAATTTCAGATGTGTTTGATGGCCATTAACCCGAATGATCTCTGTCATAGCTGGTTTGGAAATGATGATTTATATCTTCCAAAGGTGATAATATCATTGTATAAGATGTTCGAATTAAGGTTTATTTGAAAGATTCTTCCTGTAAGGTGCTTTAACCTTTTTGTGCAGATTAACATTTCATGTTTTGTGGTTCACCCGTTGCTGTGGCCGCTTGTGCATTGCCGGGAAATGACTGCAAAGGCCCAGCGAAGCTAAACAATGAGTCAGATTTTCCTCAGAGTGGCATTCTTGAGCAGATTATTACTCTGACCCTTCTTTTATTCAAAGGAAGGGAGCTGTGCATTTCTGAGAGGAGATTCCACTCAGTGCTGCATAGTTCCGTTCTGACAGTTGCTTCTCAGCTCGGAACTTAAGAACGAGGAGCAGGAGTAGGCCATCTGGCCCTTTGAGCCTGCTCTGCCATTCAATAAGATCATGGCTGATCGTTTTGTGGCCTCAGCTCCATTTACCCACCCTCTCGCCGTAACCCTTTATTCCTTTGTTGTTACATTACCTTTAAAAACGTTTACTGATGTAGGGTCAACCACTTCCCTGGGCAGAGAACTCCACAGATTCACAACCCTCTGGATGAAGAAAATCCTTCTCAATTCAGTCCTAAATCTGCTCCCACTAATCTTGAGGCTATGCCCTCCTGTCTTAGTTTCACCTGCCAGTGGAAACATCCTCTCTATGTCTATCTTACCTATTCCCTTCATAATTTTATGTGGTTCTATAAGATCCCCCCTCATTCTTCTGAATACAAACCCTGTCTACACAACCTCTCCTTATAAGATAACCCCCTCAACTCCAGAATCAACCTAGTGAACCTCCTCTGCACCCTCTCTAGTGTCAGAATGGTCAGAGAAACACAGGCCATACCACTCTTTCACAGCAGCCAGCCACATATTCTGAAATTTAAAGGTCCTGACAGCCACTTTGAGAGCTACTGGCAACAGTCAGTATAAAATGTAGTGTCATGTAAGGAGCTGGAAGGATAGGCTGCTGGATAGGAATAGGGATGGGGTGCCAGGTAAGTAGAATGCCAAGTTATGGAGTCATAGAGTCATACGACTCTTTGGTTCACCTCATCTATGCTGACCTCATATCTCAAACTTAATGAGTCCCATTTGCCTGCATTTGGCTCATATCCCTCTAAACCTTTCCTATTTATGGTCCTGTCCAAATATCTTATTACTGTTGTAAGTGCTCCTGCCAACATTCTAAACCTGGCCTCATCATTGTCATGTACAGCCACAACTGGATGTGCTCACTCCCACATGCATTGCCCTGACCAATGAAGGCAACTGTGAGGGATGACAGGGTACCAGATAAATAGGATGCCATGGGAGGCATTAGGGTGCCAGGGGTAGCATGCAAGATGAGGAGGGGAGTGCAGAGTGCAAGGTATGTAGGGTGCCAGCTGGATAGGGAACCAGAATGAGGAGGTGACGAGCTTGTCGGGATAACATACCAGATTGTTAGAGTCGAGGCGCAGCAAGCTGGATGCCAGGTGGGTCAGGTGCCAGCTGGGGAGTGGACATGGATGGGATGTCAGATAACTAGGCAGTCAGGTGCTAGGTGGGTAGGATACCAAGTGGACAACATTAGAGTGCCAAATGGATAGAGTGCAATGCAGCAAGGTCAGTGTTGCAGGACAGTTCAAGATGAGTGAGAGAAGTTGGATCCAGCAGAACACAGGAGAAAGTGGATCCTGTCACTGGAGGGTCCTAGTCCATCAGCTGGACTGGGATCAGGACCAAAAATTGAGGGGTGTGTGTCTGAATTCGGGTTGACTCCAGAGATAGTGGTTGTGGGGAGTAGTGGGGAAGAAGGAGTGGTGATATCATGTGGGCCATGACACCAGGCCATAGCAGCGTGGACTGAAGTTGCCTCCCAGGTTGGAGCACTCTGAGCCATCTGGAGGAGGCATTGTAGGAAAGGGATCAATGATCTTCTCCACTCCAGCAGGATGTGTTCCACTATTTTCTCTCAAATTCACTACCCTCACTGTATCTCTCCTACTGCACCCTCTTCCTACCAAGGCTCCTGCTCTTCCACTCTCACTGTTGCCTGAAACATCTTCCTTCCCTCGGTATCACCGAGTCCAACTCCCAACACCACTGATCCAGGTGAGTCACTCAGGATGCACAGCCCCAGAGGTAATAGCTGTGCCATCCACTTTTATCTCCCATATTGTCTGCCACAATGTCATTCCAGGAGGAAAGCATTCACACTTCTTTCAGGAAGAGTGCCGATGGCCGCTGGGCTGTCTGATAATCAGCTCCTCAGCCCTAAGGTGGAGAGCATCCTGGCTCTGACCACTTTAAGTAACTGACTGACCATGTCCAAGGCCCTGGTGTGGTATTAGAGGCTGGCTTTGCCTTACAGTGCCAGGACCCCCTCACCGAAGGTGATTTTCCCCCTTGACTTGACTGAGGCCTGCTCATAAACATGACGAGCTTCCTTCCTTTGAGTCTGTGCTAAGCAGCAAGGCAAAATAGAAATCATATGAGCCTGCTACCTCTGGCTGAGGGGACAAAATGCAAAAAGGTAAGACAAGGAGATGCGAGGCAAGGACGCTGTGTGAACCCAGGTCGGGTCAAAGTCCATAAGAGTTATGTCAGCATGCAAAGAGGTGGAGATACAGTCTGGTCCAGTTTGTGAGCTGGGTGTGTGTTCCTCAGTGCACAGTGTCCTTGCTGCAGTATTGCACTGACAGAAGATAGATAGATAGATCGACAAATCGATAGATCGATAGATAGATAGTTAGATGGATGGATGGATGGATGGACGGACGGACGGACTAAAAGTAGGAGGTTATGATGGCTTTGTGCATGGGAAATCATGTCTCACAAACTAGATTGAGTTTTTGTATGAAGTAACAAAGAAGTTTGATGAGGGCAGAGCAGTAGATGTGATCTATATAGACTTCAGTAAGGCGTTCGACAAGGTTCCCCATGGGAGACTGATTAGCAAGGTTAGATATCCTGGAATAAAGGGAGAACTAGCCATTAGGATACAGAACTGGCTCAAGGGGAGAAGGCAGAAGGTGGTGGTGGAGGGTTGTTTTTCAGATTGGAGGCCTGTGACCAGTGGAGTGCCACAAGGATCGGTGCTGGGCCCTCTACATTTTGACATTTACATAAATGATTTGGATGTGAGCATAAGGGGTATAGTTAGTAAGTTTGCAGATGACACCAAAATTGGAGGTGTAGTGGACAGCGAAGAGGGGGATCTGGACCAGATGGGCCAGTGGGCTGAGAAGTGGCAGATGGAGTTTAATTCAGATAAATGCGAGGTGCTGCATTTTGGGAAAGCAAATCTTAACAGGACTTATACACTTAATGGTAAGGTCCTAGGGAGTGTTGCTGAACAAAGAGACCTTGGAGTGCAGGTTCATAGCTCCTTGAAAGTGGAGTCGCAGGTAGATAGGATAGTGAAGAAGGCATTTGGTATGCTTTCCTTTATTGGTCAGAGTATTGAGTGCAGGAGGTGGGAGGTCATGTTGCGACTATACAGGACATTGCTTAGACCACTGTTGGAATATTGTGTGCAATTCTGGTCTCCTTCCTATCGGAAAGATGTTGTGAAACTTGAAAGGGTTCAGAAGAGATTTACAAGGATGTTGCCAGGGTTGGAGGATCTGAGCTACAGGGAGAGGCTGAAGAGGCTGGGGCTGTTTTCCTTGGACCGTCGGAGGCTGAGGGCTGACCTTATGGAGATTTACAAAATTATGAGGGGCGTGGATAGGATAAATAGACAAAGTCTTTTCCCTGGGGTCGGGGAGTCCAGAACTAGAGGGTATAGGTTTAGGTTTAGGGTGAGAGGGGAAAGATATAAAAGAGACCTAAGGGGCAACTTTTTCATGCAGAGAGTGGTACGTGTCTGGAATGAGCTGCCAGAGGATGTGGTGGAGGCTGGTACAATTGCAACATTTAAGAGGCATTTGGATGGGTATATGAATAGGAAGGGTTTGGAGGGATATGGGTCGGGTGCTGGCAGGTGGGACTAGATTGGGTTGGGATATCTGGTTGGCATGGACGGGTTGGACCGAAGGGTCTGTTTCCAT
This sequence comes from Chiloscyllium punctatum, assembly GCF_047496795.1. Classification (NCBI taxonomy): domain Eukaryota; kingdom Metazoa; phylum Chordata; class Chondrichthyes; order Orectolobiformes; family Hemiscylliidae; genus Chiloscyllium; species Chiloscyllium punctatum. Next base: position 102,468,706 of record NC_092749.1, on the reverse strand, counting down.
GCTGTACATCTCTCTGACTCTATGACTCTAACGGTATTAACGATAGACAATGAATCTGGAGACTCTGGTAATGTTCTGGGGACCTGGATTGGAATCCTTCTATACCACATGGTGGAGCTTGAATTCAATACACGTTTTGAACTCGGAGTCTAATGATGACCAGGAATCCACTGTCGATTGTCAGAACCAACCTGTCTGGTTCACCAATATCCTTTAGGGAAGGAAGCCGCCATCCTTACCTGTTCTGGCCTCCATGTGACTCCAGACTGCCCTCTGGGCAATTAGGAATGGACAATAAATGCTGACCTAGCCAGTGACACCCTCATCCCGTGAATGAATTTTTAAAAAGACTGCTGTGCAACCCCAGGCGTAGCACTGAAGTGCCGATGTATCTTGTAAGTGGATCAGTGTCACAAAGGTTCTTAGACTGGAAGAAATAGGATCGGGAAGAGCACATTTGGTCCCTCAATCTGTTCAATAGGCTGATTCAACACTCCTCATTTCCACTGTCTTACTCTTTCTCCATCATCCAGAGGCTGACATATATCAATTGCCAAAGACCATAGATATCAGGTGCATACACCTGGTGCCTATGGAATGTGCCCTGAGATAGTGCAGCCCGATCTCCAACATGGAGGTCCTTTGGAGCTGAAGTTGATTTTCATACCGAGATTTCTCAATGTTTATCTTGTTTGGTGCATTTGGTAAAATAGGTGTCAGAATATCGCCCTTAATTGACAACTCACTCCTGCCACTTGTCAAAAGCATAGAAGAGGATGTGAGATGGTCCCTACACTGAGATAGGCCTCAATGGACTCCTGCCATAAACCTCACCATAATTCACATCACTCAGAACCCCCATGGTAACTGCATAGTGTATTTTATATGTTCTCCATAGATAGAGGAGAGACTGTTAGTTCAATCCCATGATGCTTGGTGACTTTTGTCCTTTTTTTAAGACTATAGTCAAATTGATCACTCATGCTTCTTCAAGCTTTTCACATTGTAAAAGGCGGTATCACACTAATACTGCACCTTAAAGGAATATTTTCAACTGAACAATAAACATTAGCTTTTCCCACCAAAACACGTTTTAATAAATTCTTCTTCTGGCTTCAATCTTTCCACTCTCAGTTATAGAGTCACAGAGATGTGCAGCATGGAAACAGACCCTTCAGTCCAACTCATCCATGCTGACCAGATATCTGAACCTAATTAAATTCCACTTGCCAGCACTTGACCCATATCCCTCCAAACCCTTCCTATTTATCTCTCCATCCAAATGCCTTTTAAATGTCGCAATTGTACCAGCCTCCACCACATCCTCTGGTAGGTCATTCCATTAACACACCACCAACTACATGAAAGGTTGCCCCTTAGGTCCCTTTTAAATCTTTCCCCTCTCATTCTAAACCCATGCCCTCTAGTTCTGGACTCCCCCACCCCAGGGAAAATACCTTATCCATTTACCCTATCCATGCCCCTCATGATTTTATAAACCTCTAGAAGGTCAACCTTCTGACGCCGACGCTCCAGAGAAAATAGCCCCAGCCTATTCCATCTCTCCCTCTAGCTCAAATCCTCCAACCCTGGCAGCATCCTTGTAAATCTGTCATTTTTTACAGCTGTTTCCCAAACTTATGAATGATTGTCTTTTTTCCATGGATTTCCCTTGCACCCTTTCATGACAGTTTCAAATAATTGTTACAATATTTGTTTGCTTATTCTAGCATCATATCCTTCTTTGAGTTTGTATGTCTATAATTTTTCCTTAAATTTAAAATTTGTCATCCTTCCACTCAGGCACTGAGTTGACACTTCAACTGTTGTGTCTCATGTTTATGACTTGGATTTTTTTCACCTAGTGAGACTTTTTGTGGTCTGTTCAAGCTTTATCAAAATGTTCACTCTGTCTGGGTGATTTAAGCTTTAACACACATGCTCAAAAGCACTATAAGCATAGCTAATCTTTTAACTACTGGATGCTGCAGTCCTAGAAGCTGAAAGGTTCTGTGTGCCTTTGAACGGCTGACGATTTAAGGATATATTCACACTCTTCTGAATTGATTATTTCCTTCTTCCTGGATGACTATGGCATTTGCAGAACTGAAGAATTCTCCAACCTGCGGCCACTGCTTCTACAACAAGATGTGAGACAGTGCTGCCCACTGCTGCCAGTTTCTTATAAGGGCAGCAAAATTAAATCTTCAAGTGACCATTGTTGGTATCATATTGTAAAGTCAAACTGAAAAGCTTCAGCTACTTTCACTGCCACCAATCTTTCTTCCTTGTAGTAGTCTAAGATACTGAAACCACACAGGAAAAAATGCTCACATGAAGAGCTTGGCAAAACAAATTTGACAAACCATACTTGGGTTGATTACATGTTATTTAATAGCTAGTTGCAAGTTCATAAGATACAGGAACAGAATTAAGCCAATTCCACTCACCGAGTCTGCTCTGCCATTCGATCATGGCTGAACTGCTCCTCACCCCCATTTTCTTGCCTTCTCCCCTTTACCCTTCAACCCATTACCAATCTGTTGAACTCCTCCTTAAATTTACTCACTGTCCCAGCATCCTCCGCACTTTGAGGTAGCCAACTCCACAGATTCACAACCCTTTGGGAGAAGTAGTTTCTCCTCAACTCTGTTTTAAATTTGTTACCCCTTACCTTAAGACTATGACCTCTCGTCCTAGACTGCCCCACCAAAGGAAGCATCCGCTCCACGTCTATTTTATCCATACCTTTTTCCATCTTGAATATCTCAATTTGATCTTCCCTCATTCTTCTAAATTCCAGGTAGCATAGACCTAAACTGTTCACTTTCTCTTCATACGGCCTAATTACTTTTCATCTGAGATACAAGATGGTCCCTTTCGAAAAATCAGACTCAACTTAAGAATATGTTCATAGTTATAGCATCACTGAAACATTTGCATACAACATTGGCAGCAAACACAAAACTGTTCAATTCCTCTCAGGGACAGTCCTTTATATCCTAATGGGTATAAACTGTATTATGATGCCTGGGAACCCTTTAAACACTAGCTTTTTCATACAACGTGCGACAGTTCAGAAGTCCAGACAGGATACTTTTTAAAAAGTGAAGAATGACTAAAATATTAATGGGGAATGAAAACATAGAGTATGAGAGAAAACTAGCTACAAATAGAAAAACATAGTAAGAGCTTCTGTAGATATCTAAAACAAACAGTTAACAGATTGAGTGCTGGTCCCATTGAAAGTGTCACTGGGAGTTAGTGGTGGAAAATTAAGGAGATGCCAGATGCTTTGGACAGAAATTTTGCAACGATCTTCACTATGGAGGATGAAAATAGCATGCCAGAATTAGCTGCAAATCAAGAAATGGAAGGAAGCTGTTGTGATTAGAACAAGGTTAACCAGCTTGAAGTCATAGGTTGGCGCAATTAATATGGTCCATACACAGAGCCCTGGCTGACAAATAAAGTGGAGAGTGTCAGAGAAGCTAACACTCTGGTAGTTAACTCTGAATGAGGTAGTACTACAGTCAAGGCCTGTTCATGAGTAAAGGAAGACTGATTTGGTGTTGGCCTCTGTGGAGTTATCTCAGACGGGAGGAACTCAAGAAGAATGGAGAAAGGTGAACACAATTTCAGTAAAATCATGCACCATATTCAGTGTTTCAAGATGGTGTCAGAGTGTGGTGATACTTTGCATATAACACTGTATTTTTAGATACATGTGACAATAATTCTAAATCTACTTTAAATATAAATTCATTTGAATCAGCTCGGAGAAAGTTTTCTAGATTAATATCTGGAATGACAAAGTTGCCTTGTGAGGAAAGCTTGGACAGGCTAGGCTTGTATCGACTAGAATATGTTAAAGTAAGATGCAATTTGATTGAAACATAAAAGGTCATGAGAGCTCGTGACAGGGTAAATGTAGAATGAATGATTCTTCTTGTGGGATTATCTGGCACCAAGGCCTATGGCATAGTGGCTCAGTGGTTAGCACTGCTGCCTCACTACACCAGGCACCTGGGTTCAATTCCCACCTTGGCTGACTGTCTGTATTGAGTTTGCACATTCGCCCTGTGGGTTTGCTCTGGTTTCCTCCCACAGTCCAAAGATGTGCAGGTCAGGTGAATTGGCCATGCTAAATTACCCATAGTGTGAGGTGCATTAGTCAGAGGGAAATGGGTCTGGGTGGGTTACTCTCCCCATGAGTCACTGTGGACTTGTTGGGCTGAATGGCCTGTTTCCACACTGTAGATAATCTAATCTACTGCTTAAAAATAAGGGGTGACAGAGATGAGGAAGATTTTGTTTTGCCTCACTGAGGGCTGGGAGTCTTTGGAACTCTCTTCTTTAAAAGGTGGTGGAGGCACAGTCTATGAATATTTTGGAGACAGCATTAAATAGATTCTCGATAAGCAAGAAGTGAAGAATTGTTGGTGGTAAGGGGAATAGGGAGTGATCAAATCAGACCCAATTTTATTAAACTGGGGAGGAGGCTCAAGAAGCCATGTGGCTGGTCCTAACTGGTAACTTTTTACATTGTTTCAGTGAATATTAGTACAATTGCACACAGCCAGTCAATCATATACAAATCAGAAGCAACATGTGCAACAACAGTGACCACAGGACAGTGCAGTAGCAGTGAACAAGATTAACACATCAAAAGTGCAGTTCTATTGCTACTTACACCAGTGGGAGCCATTTTGGCAGCCATGCAAAAGGGAAAATATAGCTCTGGAACAAAATCAAAATAATACTGTCGATCCCAGAAATGTGAAGAAAATAAGTGAACTCATTCAGCATCTGGCTTGGAGAGACAAAGAGCTTAATGGTCCTAATATTGAGGGCGAGGAATATTCAGAGCAGAATAGGGATGTGGTTCTGCACAGGAAGCCCCAACATTTGGTAAACCTGATGTCCTGCAGATGTAAACTTCAAGACATATTTTCCAATCGCTCTGCTAGTTTCTTGCCCAATGGCCAGCCCTGATTGATGGGTTGTCAGAGTGGGAACATGAACTAAGAAGCAGAGTGCACAAAAGAAGAGTGTTTTCATGGTCTGAAAGGGGACAGACAGATTGTGATCAGGGCTTTTGGGGTTGGTCGCATCAGACCATGGCCAGGGGAGATTGATTGTGGGAAAGAGGGCAGTATACTGGTGGGGTGAGACCATTGAGTGAAAGAGAGGGCGTCAGCAATTGTGGAACTGAAAGCAGGTATGTTGGCTTGTCCAGGGCAAAGATACAACCACTCCTCTGTCTCTTGGTCCACAAGCTGTGCTGTAAAGGCATTGATTCCTTTTTTTTAAACTCCTTTCTCTTTCATTTGTTTTATCCTGTGATAACGACAATAAATTTCATGGATTTATTAAATTAAGGTGGCATTTTAATGAAATTAATTGATATGATGTCGAGGTGAAAGCTTTAGAGTGATTGATTTTAATACAGGATCATAGAACAAACCTATCTGTAAAATAGTCTTGACCCAATCCAATGATTACCTGTACTTTATGTTTTCACAGTTAGCAAAGTTCTGTGATCCTCTGTAGATTAATAATGCGTAAAATAAAACTTCGATCACATGTGACTTCCTTTCTTAAAAATCACAAACAGCTCACTTCCTTGTACTTGCGGATTTGCTCAGGTCTGGGAAATTCAACACAAACAGATTTGTAATAAAATTCTTGTTAGCATGGAAGCACTTTGTTTCCTCAAAAGCCTTTAGCAACTATCCTGTTTCCTGAGGGCAAATTGGTCACTTTTTCCAGAATTCAGATGGGATTGAGTCAAAATTTAAAATGTTAACATCACACCCGATGCTAAGTTGGTCACACGGGGGTTTCAAATATCCAATAATTTTTTTAAACAATGAGCTTTCATCACAGTCAGGATGTGGTCACTGACCTTCTTCCAGTGCACCTTTTCTAAAGAAGTAATCACTCATTGCTTTAAGTTTGATACTACATATAATGATAAAGGAAATGCATTAATATAGCACCATTCACATCTACCAACCGTATCATAATGTCAATGGAATATTGTTTGAAATGTAGTCAGTGTTCTGATACAGGAACTGGTTGGAGCCATCTCAGAGTTTGCTTCAGTTTCCTGTTTGCCAGTGACTATGCACATTGCTAATCGAGTCATGGGTAAGTGATGGCCTACTGGGACTATCACATAGACTATTAATCCAGAGACCTAGGTAGTGTTAAAGAACAAAGAACAGAGAAAGTTTACTTCCTAGTAACAGACCCTTCAGCCCTCCAAGCCTGAGCCGATCAAAATCTACTGTCTAAACCTGTCGCCCAATTCCTAAGCACCTGTATCCCTCTGCTCCCCACCTACTCATGCATCTGTCTAGATGCATCTTAAATGGATCTACGATGCCTGCTTCTACCACCTCTGCCAGCAACACATTCCAGACACACAGCATCCTCTGTGTAAAGTACTTGCCATGTGAATCCCCCTTAAACTTTTCACCTCTCACCTTGAATGCATGACCTCTCGCTATTGAATCCTTCACTCTGGGAAAAAGGCTATCTCTATCTACCCTATCTATACCCTTCAAGATTTTGTAAACCTCAATCAGGCTCCCCCCTCAATCTCCTTTTTTCTAATGAAAACGAACCTAACCTACTCAACCCCTCTTCATAGCTAGCACCTTCCATACCAGGCAACATCCTCGTAAACCTTCTCTGCACCCTCTCCAAAGCGTCCACATCCTTTTGGTAATGTGGCAAACAGAACTGTTCTGGGGACCTGTTCATATCCTGCCATGGCAGATGGTGAAGCTTGAATTAAATAAAGCTCTAGAAATAAGTTTAATGATGACCATGATCCCATCTGGTTCACTAGTGTCCTTGAGAGAAGAAAATCTGCCACCGTTACCTGCTCTGGTCTATATGTGACTCCAGACCCATCACAATGTAATTGTCCTCTGGGCAATTAGGGTTAGCCAATAAATGCTGGTCAAGCCAGTGATGTTCACATCCCACAAAATAAAGTTGAGAGCTGGACAAGTAGCAGGGACCTGCCCTCTAATGACATTGTCCTTCCAGTCAACACAAATAAAACTGAGGTAACTCTTCAGGAAAGCTTTACCTCGATCCAAAGGTTTCAAACCATGACCAGAGCTGTCACCAATGGGTAAATTCACTTACTCTAGCAGCACACACTCTCCAGCTGTTTGTATTGGCAGGGCGCGAGGTAGAATTGCCGAAGCAACTTTTGCCTTCGGGAGACATCAGTCTGAGAATAAGGAGGATTAATTCTGCTCACCAAACCGTCAGACAGTGCTGTGCACTCTTTTCATACTCAAGACCTGACAGAAGTTTATAAAATAATGGGCAAAATAGATAGAATTGACGGTAATTGTCTTTTCCCGAAGATGGGGAATTTCAAGACTAGGGGCACATTTTTAAGGTGAGAGGGGACAAATTTAAAAAAGACATAAGGTGCTTTTTTTTAACACAAGAGGGTGATTCGAATCTGGAATGAACTTCCTGAGGAAGTGTTGGATGTGGGTACAATTACAACATTTAAAAGACATTTGGACAGACAATTGAATAGTAAAGGTTTGGGCCAGGAGCAAGCAGGCAAGATTAATTTAGTTTGGAATTGTGTTCGGCATGGACTGGTTGGATGAAAGGATCTATTTGCATGCTGTATGATCTATGAGTCTGTAGTGAGATCTGAACCCAAAACCTCCTGACTGGGAAGCAAGAGTGACCAATTATGTTACAAGTGGCAACCTAGGCAAATATTCTCCCGAATGTCACTACAGGAAATTTGGAGAAACCATTGGTCTTTATTTATTGAGCATCAGAGCATAGAATAGAATAACACAGAGCCATCCATACCATCGATTCAGTGGCAGCTCTCATTTTCAGTCCCATTCTGCAGTCCTTTGTCAGAGGTCCTGCATTTTAAAAATTCAATTCCCTTTTGAAAACCATTACATTCTGGGGCATTACATTCCAGCTCCTAGCCACTCACTGCTCTGAAAAGCTTTCCCCATCTCAACTTTTGTTCTTTTACTAATCAGTATTAATCTGTGCCTCTCAGTTTTCCAGCACATTTTCCAACCACGTTTTCTCTCAGAACGCCCTCAGCTTCTCCAAAAAATTCAAATGTTGGAAGTCCCCAGAATATTTCTCATCTGCGCCCTCTCTCAAGCCTTCACATTGTTCCTAAAGTACAGTGCTCAGAATCGGACACAATGCTGCAGTCAAAGTCAAACCAGTGCTTTATAAAGCTTCATCACAATCTCCGTTCCTGAGAATACAATATCATTTCCATTGGACTTCTACTCATTTGTCATTTGTCCCCTCCCATTTTGACTGCACTTATCTTGCTAAAATACAATTATCACCCTATTGTTTTATAATCACATCATAGCATGATTATCAGAATATCACTCTACTGGCAGTTGCCTTATCTTCAGTCCTGCAAGAAATAAAAGATAGAGGTCTCTCTATAAAGAAGCAAAATCCTCATTTCATTGATTTAATTCCTATTGGGCCGAATTTCTTACACTTCTGAATGAAGCTATTTCATGCAAAATTTGGTGTTAACAATTTAGAATACAGATTTCAACTGACTCTGAGCCATATGAATAAAAGATGTACTCCCATGATTGCCTGTAATTTCTGTGATTCCCGTTATTCTGTTTAATCACTTTCCGAACACTATAAAATGCCCATTTCTAAGATCTTGCTACTCCTCCTGGGGTGTGTGGTCATTACTTGCTCCTCATTTATTTGCTCGTTACCAGCTAGTTATTAAACATTATTGGAGATATCTATAGCCTCTTCTTTTAATGTGGATCAATTTACTCAATAAATATTCTGTTACTCAAAGTCTTGGATGTATCCTGAAGATTCCATGTTCTGCTTTTACTAGCTGGTAGTTATTAAACGTCCTAGAGTTTTATGAGTTTCACGGCGCCACATCTCTTGAGTAAACTCCCTTAAGTAAAACCTTTCATTTGTGACACACTGTCCGTGTCTTACTAGTTTCTATTTGCCTAACCTAACAGTGATGTTAACATATATTTCTTTTAGGTAAAACCTCCACTTTAGTATCACCAGCAACTTGTTAATGCTTAAGCGCTTAAGTGTTGATTGTAAATTTGCTTTTTAAACATGACTGTATCAAAGTTGTGTGATAGGGCATTGCAACACCATCATTTTACATGTTTGTTTGAAATCTTTTCTTTCTGCTTGTTTGCTTGAATAGGTTGGTTCTTTGGCTAAAATGCAGAGGTGAATTTCAAACAAATACATTCAATGTCACCAGTCTTATTTCACTTCTTTTCCCTTTAAGCACAGTTCCAAACTAAACAGTAGACCAGAGATGAGGATGACAGAGATGAGGAGAAATTTCATCGCTCAGAGAGGGGTGAATCTTTGCAATGCTCAACCCACAGAATGGCGACTTAGCCACTGAGTATGTTCAAGACAATCCATTGAGAGATTAATAGATATTTTTCTTACTAAAGATATCAAGGGACATGAAAGTAGGCAGGAAACTGGAATTTAGGTAGAGGATCAGCTGTAACCTGAATGAATGGCGCAGCATGTTCAATGGACCGAATGGTCTACTCCAGCTCCTGTCTGCTTTGTTGGTATGTTCCAAGTATTGACCATTGTTCAGTGTTTGCTTAGCACTCTGCTGTCTTTGTGTCTTTTTTTTGTGCAATGTGCCAATACTAAGATGCCTCAGGGCATGCTCCATCGCAGTTCGAACATTTTCCCCCTGAAGTCTTCATCTTAAAGATGCTGGGAAGTAATCCAATAATAGTAAGCCTGGGCAACGGGCCATCCCAGACCTGAGTGAGTAACAAGATTTAGCATTCTATCACTTTAATCAATGAGTTTACAAACTGAAGATGAAACACAGGTAACACTGAGAAGCAAGGTGGATTAGTGTGCATGAGTTTGATGTCAAACAGGAAAAGGTATAAAGAGAGGAAAAGAAAAGTTAAAATAAGATAGAAAAAAATCGGGAAAGTACAAAGAAAGTTTTCAAAAAGAGTTTGATTTTTTTCAAATGTCCAAAAATATCCTGTCTAGGGGAATAAGACACCACATGCATAATTATTTCTGGGCAAGAGATGTTGAATGATTTTCATTAGCAATTATCATGTCACTTACTCTGATAACTACTATATGGACCATCCAAAGATGATGTTAATAGGAAATACTCATTTTCATAAAAGTCATACATGAGTACTGAAGAGAAGTAAGCAGTTTTATTTATTTGTCAGCAAGGTATTGATAGCACAGCCTGTTTCTTACTATCATTGCGCTTAATTCACTCCAAAGGAAAGAATGTAAGGCATGAATAAAATGGCAAAATAGGACAAGAAGGTAGCTGAAGGAGCTGCTTAAGTAGGGGATGTGGTGGCCTAGTGGTATTATTGCTGGCCTGTTAATACAGAGACCTGGGTAAAATTCTAGGGTTCTCAGGTTCAGATCCTGACAAGGCAAATAGTGGAACTTCAATTCAATTTTTTTAAATTTAGAGTCTAATGTTGACCATTGTTCAACTGATGGGGAAAACCCATCTGGTTTGCTAATATCCTTTAAAGAAGGAAACTGCCATCCTTACCTGGTCTGGCCCACATATAACTCCAGACCCACAGCAATGTGGTTGATTCTTAAACTGCCCTCTTGGCCATTAGGGATGGGCAATAAATGCTGGACCAACCAGTGATGCCCTCATCCCGTGAATGAATTAAAAGAAAAATTATTACATGATAAAACACCTGCAAATATTTTGTCTCTCATAGCCCAAATTTCTTCCTTCACATTCCTTTCAATGTCATGTGGTCAGTTCTCTAATATCTGTGACATGTTTCAGTTGTTCTAGTTTCTGATGGGCCAAGTGACCTCCTTCTGCGCTGTAACATTTCTGTGATTGCCTAGTAAGAATGATTGCCTCCACTTCCCATTGCATTTTCCAGACACAATGTTCATTGCTGCATGAGCTATCACATTGAATTTTAATATACATCCCGCTCATTTTATTTCAGTCTTCTTTGTATTTTTGTTTAATAAACTGCTTTTGATCCCTGACTATTGTTCCCTTTTTTCTTGACCTAAATCTGACACTTGCTCCAATCAACTGCACACCCATTGCTTTGTGTCAATCATGGAAAGAGTTAGCTAGCCCTCTGGAATTTTTAACATATACTGTTATGCTATTTTGATCTGATCCCCATCTACGATCTTCTGACTGTAAAGCTGTAAACACAGCTCTATTTCTCCCTTCTACTGTATCAAAGAGAATAAAATTTCTAGTGAATGCAACACGTTACCATTTGTATGACATCAGAACATCTGCTACAATAAGTAAACTTTCAAGTGGAAAATGATTTACTCACATCAGTTCAATCTGTCGCATTTGACCAGGGTTAGACAGTACCAATGAAATCCTGATGAAGTCTCTAAAAGTGCCAACTATTGGACCATGAAATTTAAGACCCTACAAAGTCCTCCTTACAAGCATCTGGAGTCTAATACCTGAAAGTGGAAGAGCTTTTTCACAGACTGATCAAGAAATAGTCAGACATCAAGGGATCATATCTCACAGACAAGGCCCCAGACACCACTATTACCATCCCTGAGTTTGACCTGCCCCACTGGCAGGACAGATCCGGCAGAGGTGGCTGCACACTGGTGTACAGTCAACGAGGGAGTCCTCCAAATTGACACTGGACCCCATGAAATCTCATGATATCAGGTCAAACATGACCAAGGAGATTTGATTGCCACTTGAGACCCAGCCTCTCCCCAAAGCTGGTGAATCAGTTCTCCTCCAGGTTGAAAAGCATTTGGAGGAATCACTGAGGGTGGTAAGGACGCAGAGCGTACTCCTCAATGTCCATCACCAAGAGTGACTCAGCAACACCACTACTGACCGAGCTGGTTGAGTCCTGAAGGAAATGGTTGCCAGACTGAGTACTCAGCTGGTGTTAGGACAAGCAACAAGAGGGAAAAACATACTTGACCTCATCCTCACCCAACTGCCTCCCACTGATGCATCTCTCCAAGACAGTACCCATAGGAGTGACCACTCTACAGTCTTGTGTAGATAAAGTCCCATCCTCATATTGACGATGCTCACCATCATGGGTGGCACCATCACCAAGCTAAGTAAGATAGACATTGAACAGAAGAACCAACTCAAGACTAAGCATCCATGAGCCACTATGGGCAGTCAGCTGCAACACAACTGGACTGAAAAACAATCTACAACCTCATGGCCTGACATATCCCCAACTCCACCATTACCATCAAGCCAGGGGATGAATACTGGTTCAAAGAGGAGTGTAGGAGGACATGCCTGGAGCAGCACCTGGCATATCTAAAAATGAGGTGTCAACCGTGTGGAGCTACAACACAGGGCAATTTGCCTGTCAAACTGCACAAGCAGAGATGGTGGACAGGGCTAAGTGATTTGACAACCAACAAATCAGATCTATAGTCCACTTCCTCCCTGATATCATCGTGGGTCTTCCTGGACAAAATGGACTGCAAGGGTTCAAAAGGGCACCTTGCCATCACCTTCTCAATGGCTGTTACGGGTGGATGATAAACCCTAGACCAGCCAACAATTCCCTGATCCCATGAATGGATAAAAACAAAGTCCTGCCACATCCAGTTGTGAATGGTGATGGACAACTAAACAACTCAATGCAGGAGGACTTTCCACAATCATCCCCTTATTCAATGATGGGAGAGCTCAGCTCATTGCTTTAAAAGGTAAAGATAAAGCTTTTATAGCAATCGTCAGCCAGAAATGCCAAGTGACTGAACATTGCCAGCTTATTGCAGAAAGATGACAGTCTTCAGAAAACTTAATTCACTCCATGATATCAAGAAACGGTTGAAGGCACTGATACAGCAAATGCTTTGGGTCCTGACAATATTCTGGCAACAGTACTAAAGACATGTGCTCTGGCACTTGCTGCATCCCTAGCTAAGCAGTTTCAGTACCTCTGTACATAGCCAACAATGTGAAAAATTCCCAGGTACGTCCTGTGTGCAAGAAACAGGACAAATCAAGATAATGATTACTTTGCCAATTATGGCCCTATCAGTCCACTCTTGATCACCTGTAAAGTTATAGAAAGTGTCATCATCAAAAGCACTTTCTTAGCAACAACCCTGACCAGTTAGGGTTCCACATGGGTCACTCTGCTCCTGACCACATTACAAATGTGGACAAAAGAACTGAATTCCAACAGTGAGAGTGACGGCTCTTGTCATGAAGGCTACATTTGATTGAGGGCTTTCTCAAGGATAGTTCCAAGCAAGGCTGGAATCAATGAGAATCAGGGGAAGTCTTCCTGCTGGTTGGAGTCAAGCTCAGCAGAGTGGAAGTTGGTTGAGGTTGTCGGAGACCAATGGTCTCAGCTCCAGGATATCTCTGCAGGAGTTCCTCAGGATAGCGCCTTCATCTCAACCCTCTTCAGGTGCTTCATCAATGACCTTCTCTCCATCATAAGGTCAGATGTCGGGATGTTTGTGAATGATTGCACGACATTCGGCACCATTCACGACTCCTCAATCCACACGCAAAGACAATATGACCAAGGTAATATACAGATGTTGGCTGAGAAGTCACAACTGATATTCATGCCACAGAAGTGGCAACCAATGAGCATTCCCCACAAGAGTGATCCTTTGATTGTCAATGGCATTACCATCACTGAATCCCCCACTGTCAACATCCTGGAGATTACCATTGAACAGGACCAGCCATATAAATCCTGTAGCTAAAAGCCTTCCTGAAGCATATTTATCTTAATAATTATGTCATTTCAACAAACATCTTGAGTTCAAGTTGCAGGCATGGGATAATACTTTGCTAAGTCTGCTGCAGCATTTCAGTGAGTTAGTTAGCTAAGTTGACTGGATGGCTGGTTTGTATATCAGAGTGATGCTAAGACACTAAGAGTGATCCTATACCAAGTGAGATCACCAGGAAGGTCCCATCTTCTCAAACTTTCCCCCCCCTCACTTGAGGGATAGCAAGTCTCAGATTAAACCCATCATAAATTATCCCCTTCCAATAAGGGAGTAGGACTATGGTAATTTCGACATTCCAATATTAAATAGATCAAAAATGATATTGAATAGGACTTCAGAAGAAACATTAATGTAAGGAAGTTAATTTTTTTATACTGTAGAATGAAAGACTTTTGCAGACCTACAACAACTTCCAGGAAGCCCCAGAAGATTATAGAATATCAAGTATTTTTGAAGTTTAGTCACTGTTGGAATGAAGCGAACAGGGCAGCCAATTTTCCCAAGATCATAATGTGATCACAGTCAATGATCCTTTTTGTAGATAGTGGTTGAAGGACAAATGTTAGTCAGGACACAAAACGTTCTCTCTTATTCTTCTTTGATGGAAGAAAGCAAAAATGACTCATGTCTCCTCCAGTGCTGCGGTGTCAGCCGAGAATTTGTGCTCAGTCACTGAATTGGGATTAATCTTCACAAATTCTTCAGTTGCATGAAACCAATAGAGCTGGTCCAACATGGTGAATAAACAGGTCATGACAAAACAGCTCAGTTAATGAATTTTAGAACCCTCTCCAGTGTGGAGCAGGCCATTCGGCCCATCAAATCAACACTGACTCTCCTACCCAGACCTAGCCCCCCACTCTTTCCCTGTGACCCTGCATATCCCACAGCTAACCCACTTAGCCTGCATATCCTTGGACACTGTGCGACAATTTAGCATGGCCAATCCCCCTAACCTGCACATCTTTGGATTGTGGGAGGAAACCGGAGCAAACCCATGCAGACACGGGGAGAATGTGAAATCTATACACAGGCGGTTGCCCAAGGGTGGAATCAAACCCAGGTACCTGGCGCTGTGAGGCAGTAGCGCTAACTACTGAGCCACTAAACGAACAGTCAAGTATTTCAAAAGTTTCTGGTTCAGACTCCCTGCATTTGTTTCTGGTAGGGAAAATTCATTTCTTTCAATGGTAGGATTTTAGCTTTTCTTTTGCCACATGATCACAATGCAGTAGAAGACTCCCATGGCAACTGAAACCATATCCTGTCAGTGCTCCACATTCCTCAAATAGGTTTTGTAGCTCCCCTGAGGGCACTGAAATGGCTCTCCCGCGGGGACAAGGGGAGTTTGCCACTCAGCATATTACTGCTCACTCTCTTTTTGTTTGTCAAAGTGCCAGATTCAGCAGCAGCGCTACTTCCCATCTATCACTAGAACAGTTTGAGCATTCATGAGCTCAAACCATTTACTGAGCGGAGAGACCTAGGGACCTCAAAGATAAATGATCGCAACTCTTTTGATTGAGGACTTAACTGGAAAAGGACCTGACTTAATCAGAGTCCAGCTCCTATCCAGTCTTTGTGGGAAGGTAGAGGTGGAGTGGTAATGCTACTTCACTAGTAATTCAGAGGCCCAGACTAATATAACTGTGGAACATGGGTTCAAATCCCATCATAGCAGATGGTGAATTTTGAATTTATTCAAACCTGGAATGCCAATTATACATGGCCACCAGACCCATGATAGAGCTCAATAAGAAGGACTGTCTTTCTGCCTGTATATTCTTTGCTTTGGCTTATTTTTCTGATGACACGGGGATGAGGTGGTGACACAATACCTTTCAGTGCCTTTTGTAACAAGATATATGTGACAATAACTAAATCAAATCAAATGATACCCTTTAGGAAAGAAAATCTGTTATTCTTATCAAGTGTAAACTACACGTGACTCCAGTAATGATTGACAGGCATATCTAATCTAATCAGAGCCCAGCTCCTCCATGTGATTGACTTTTACTTGTCCTCTGACAGTTAGTGATGGGGAATCAATGCTGCCCGAACCAATGATGCCCACATCCTGTGAACAAACCAAAGCAAGCAGTTAGGATTTTGAAGAGAATATCGTTCAGCCAAGAGGTGAACTCAGTTGAATCAAGTCACAGCCGTGAAGCTTTCTTGGCCTCCTCGGGTTTACGTAAATGAATCTGGATTTATATTGCCACTTTCCCACCTGTCGGACATCCCAGATTTTGAAAGCGCAGGCACTACTGTAAAGTGGGCAAATGATTCCAGAAACAGCAATGAAATTATGACTGGATCCCAGAGACATTGGTTTGGAGAGAACTGTGGGCCAGAGCGCTATGAAAAACACCTATGGAGAAGGCATGGCAATGCCTGTTCTTCTTGGAGAGGGCTAGGAAACTCAGTATGCCCACAAAGTCCCTCACCAACTTTTACAGATGCACCATAGAAAGCATTCTATCTGGGCATATGATGGCCTGGTACGGCAACTGCTCTCTCCAGGACCGTAAAAAGGTTGTGTGGGCAGTCCAGACCATCACGGAAGCCAGCCTCCCATCCACGGACTCCAGTTACACTTCTCGCTGCCTTGGAAAGACTGCCAACATCATCAAAGACCCATCGCACCCCAGTAATGCTCTCCCACTTCTCACAGCAGGCAGAAGATATGGAAGCTTAAACACAGGTTCAAGAACAGCTTCTTCCCTGTTGTTATTACACTGCTGACTGGATCTCGCTAACTTCAAACCTAATGTGGCTCCTGCTTTTGTGCACCTCCTGTGCAGCCATAACCTTATATGCCTCACTCTGTCTAAGTACCCTTTGATCTGTATATCCTTGAGTATTATGATCTTCCTGTCCTGCTTGCAAAACAAAATTTATCACCGTATCTAAGTACATGTGACAACAATAAATCAAATCAAATCAACCTCTACTCTGTTCAATGTAATGACTTTTACCTCCAAAGGATAGGTGAGGATTCATTTTAACGTCTCACCCAGAAGACAGCAATGACGACAATGTAGCTCTCTTTCTTGCACTGAGATGTCAGCCCCAAATATGCAGTCAGAATGTTTGCAGCATGTCTAGCACGCACAATCTCTGACTCAGAGATTAGAGTGCAGCTACTGAGCCAAGACTGTCACTGCGTGTATCGCTTGCCAATCTGGCTGAAGATAAAAACTAATCCATCCTCTGCAATTTTAACCTGAGTTCCAGGTAACGTGCAAAAATGAGAAACATTAGAAATGAAGATATGGAAAAGCATCTATTATAGCTCAGAATATCTACTCAATTACGGCAGCTATTTTACAATAATCCAATGTACAGCAATGAAATGGAAATCCAACCTATGGGGCACTGATTGAGGGAGGAATGTCAGTTGAGGCACTGGGTGTCACTATTTAATGTCAAATTGTAATTTAGAAGATTCAACCTCCATCCAATGAAATAGAGCATCTCATTGATGCAACTATCTACAACATCTTTAAGGAACATTAAGGGACTCCAAATTACAATGTCTATGCGTTATACTCTGTTAGAGACAAAAACACTGCAGATGCTGGAATCCAAAGTAAACAGGCAGGAGGCTGGAAGAACACAGCAAGCCAGGCAGCATCAGGGGGTGGAGACATCGATATTTCGGGTGTAACACGTCTTCGCGACAGGGGGTGGGTTTAAGGGGTACAAGCAGGAGGCTGGAAGAACACAGCAAGCCAGGCGGCATCAGGAGGCGGAGAAGTCAACGTTTCAGGTGTAACCCTTCTTGACCCTGAAGAAGGGTTACACCCAAAACATTGACTTCTGCACCTCCTGATGCCACCTGACTTGCTGTGTTCTTCTAGCCTCCTGGCTGTCTACTATGCATTATACTCTGGCAAGGAAGACAAACAAACCTCAAGGATTGCTTTGAGCCAGCATTTAATACAAAATGGCATTAAGACTGACCAATATTCTGTTCATCGTCCTGCAGAGCATTCAACCTCCCACAGTCCAATGTCATTGTGCAGGTTAGTTGGATTGGGCATGGAGGGATGTTCAGGCAAGGCAGATTAGCCATGGGAAATGGAGGTCGGATTATATGCTTCCTTCCAATTGCTTGACAAATTCAGCACCCCATCCTTTCTTTAAGTCATGGGATATTATTTGGTGAGGAATGACAAAAAATAGCTAATGACATGGGCTTACTATTAACGAGAAATTAGTCATTGTATTTTGATTGATGCATTCACAAACAGCAAATGGCACCAAATACCCGAATTGCAAAATTTTATCTTTCAAAGATATTTTGCATCAATTTCTTTAGCTTCATTTGCTGAGAGGTGTCAAACTCCACATGGAAGTAAATTGATAGACATAGTGAGCAGTTACTATTACCAGCCGTCATAAGGTGCATGTGTATCCTTCACATTACAGGTTTGAAACTGCAGGTGACCTTTTCGTATCCAAGTGTACTGTTCTGAGAACATATTCCTTTTGTATAATGGAGTAATATTTGTCCTGTAAAGGGATATCCATTCTACACTGCAAACATTAGAATCTTATTTTTTTAGTTAGAATCTCTACAGTGTGGAGCAAGGACATTCAGCCAATTCAGACTGTACTGTCCCTCTGAAAAGAATCGCACCCTATCCTTGTAACCCCGCATTTACCATGGTCAATCCACCTACCCTGCATATTTTTGGACTGTGGGAGGAAACCAGAGGACCCAACTGAAACGCACAAAAACATCGGGAGAATGTGCAAACTGCACACAGAATTGAACCCAGGCCCCTGGTGTTGTGAAGCAGCAGTGCTAAACATTGAGCCACTATCAGTAACTTGATGCATGTCACATTTAAGAGCCAAAGTGTCATGTGTACCATATGGTTCATCTTTCAGATGTGAAATCTGGCACCAACCTCCAATTTTGACGAACAGTTAAGTTGGGAGCTAAACTTGTAATGTCATCTGGTCATCTTAAGAATCCCAACTGGAGAACACCCTTTCTAACAAATCAGTCCCATATTGTTATCATTAAGGTCTTTTAAGGACTCAAATGCTGGAATGTTTTCAGTCATTGGTAATCCTTTTGTTTCTTAATACAAAAATTGTCGTTATTCCATACTCTACAACAGTAAATACACTTCAAAAGGACTTCAAAGAGTGCCAAGTGTGCATAAATTCATGTCTTTGTTTTCTCCCTTGTTTGTCCAACAATATATGTAAATTTATGTATCCACGCAATCTGTTTAAATGACAGTACAAATAGTGTGCCCACAATAAGGAAGCAGTTAATAGCCGAGAGAGTCAATTCATCAGTAAAATCAATGGCTGAAATTCTCCTCCAGTTTCAGTAGGCAACTTCAACAAATCAGAATCTATTTCTGGTGACCTGAATTGATGATCACAATATTTCACTTTGGGGCTGTACAATCCAGATTGAAATCAAAAGCCAACGTGCAGACTTGAACAAAAGCAGTAGCATTTCTACAGAGAATCACAGATTCACTTTATGCTTTCCCTCATTACAATATATACCTCACTGTATACTTCATAATTGCTCGTCATGCTCAGGAATAATAAGCAAAGCCTGCAAATGCACCCAGTAAATCTGAAGTTAGCCTGCTAAATAGGGAACATTTCACGTCATGCAACTGTCAAAGTACTACTGATAAAATAGATTCAGCTGTTAAGCACACCAAATACAAACTTAGTAATTATTACCCTAATTACACTGAACATTTAACTGTCATTTCTTGTGGGATAATTTATATGTGATGTCTGTCGAGATAAGGCACTTTTTTGAAGTTGTATATGTTGTAAATTGTTGCCTTTGAGCTAGGGAAAGGGAAAGGGTCCTGTTTCACTATAGGGATTTGGCTCTTGGCATTCAAAGCCTGTCTCTTTGGCTTAAACCACAAGATCTTGTTTTGCTGGAACTATTATTAGAGCAGTATTCAGACAGCATGGTTAACTTCTTATAGTGATCATACTCAGTTTGTTACAGCAAGAGCAAAATTAAGTAGCAACGCAGAGCTAGAAAACACCACGAAGTACAGTTTACTTTTCAGAAGAAAGTAGTTCATGAATTATATTGTAATTTCAGTGTGCAATCCATTGGGCTTAATGGAAGAGGACAAAAAAAAAGAAAAAGAAATACAGACATCTAAAATAAAAGCAGAATTGAAGAATGCAAGATACACTATCCGTGAGTGGTGAATATTTCATGTGCAACCCAATATCAGAAATTTATTTCTTAGGTTCAGTATCCCTTTGTTAATGCCAAAGGTAATTTGAAATAATGAGGTGATTTTCAACAAAATGCATTATAGATTTATTATAACATAATGCAGAAAGTTTCCTAAGTTATACATTGAAAACTGACCACATATAATGGAGGAGGAGAAGTAGAATACACATCTCTTCTTTTACTAGTTGACTTAACTCCAGTCAGTCTTTATAGTCATGTTTAACTATTAAGAAGACAAATTTGGCATTGACCTGGGCAGACCCAATAAAGTCCTAATAAAGCAAGCGGGTGGATGCAAGTGTAGTTATAGAGGAACACAGTCTAACATAAATGAACAGAAAGTTTGGTTATAAACTGTGTCTATAGCCAGGAAGAGAAAAGAAAAAATGATCCAAATAAATAGTGGCGTGGATAATAAATGAAAGCAGGTTTCAAGAAAAGTACTTGCACTCGCATGCTAAGTTGTCCCAACCAAGCAACAATTACAAACAGTTGGTTAAATGATCAAATCCAAAGTAAACACCATACCAGTAAATTACACCAACCAGTATTGAAGGTCTGCTAATAGGGTTGACAGGCTACCTTTACCTGTTGGTGTGGCAAGCAAGCTGACTGCTCAAGGGCATGGAACTACAAGACCTGTACCCTTTCTCCTGGTGATAAAATTGAAGTAACAACTTAGTTAAGAGAATTTTTTCGTTCTTAGGTAGACTACAAAATGGACTGACTCCTGAAATGTTTTGTACTCACTGCTCTTTTGAGGACAAATTTCCACACTCATGTCCTATTTGAATTCATTGTTTGTTTGCATGTTTTCACAGAATTACCAAAGAAGACAGGACAGTGACAGTGGCTCAATGATTAGCACTGCTGCTTCACAGCGTCAGGGACCAGGCTTCAATTCCACCCCTAGTGTGGCTGTGTGGAATTTGCATATTCTCCCCGTGTCTGCATGGGGTTCCTCCAGGTGCTCCCGAAATCCAAAGAAGTGCAGCTTAGGTGGATCGGCCATGCTAAATTGTCCAGAGGTGTGCAGGCTAGGTGGATTAGCCATGGGAAGTGCAGAGCTAGAGGAATTGGGTGAGATGCTGTCCAGGGGGTTATTGTGAGCTCAATGGATTGAATGGCCTGCTTCCACCCTATTGGAATTCTAAGATTTGCTCTCTCATTTTCTGATGTACCCTGGTTACAATATAAAATAAATCCACCAATGCACTAAATTTGATGAAAGAAAACACTTTCCTCTTATGGCAAGCTTTGTACTAGCTCGAGCCTGAACTGATGGGCATCTGAGTGGAGCGTGTGGTGTTGGAAAAGCACAGCAGGCCAGGCAGCAACCAAAGAGCAGGAGAATCGATCTTTCTGGCATAAGCCTTTCATCAGGAATTCCTCCCTGATGGACATCTGCATGATTAAAATTTTGAGATTATTTAAAAATTATTGCAATAATTTTTTAAAAAGTTATTTTTGTGCTTATCAGTTGTATTTTTAGCTCTGAAACTGCTGGCATTCTTTGTCAATGTGCAATGCCTGAAATTATTAAACTGCAGCCTGAAAACCAAAAGGAAAAAAAAGACTTAAATTGTTTTCAAAATAACACACTGAGACCATTTACGCGGTTTCATGTAACAAGACAGGCAGATATAAATCCTATTTATGTTGTTGGTCAATATTTTTCAGGGTTTGAACCTAGAAATAATACAGTGCAATATTGTTTGATTATTTTAATAATTATATTGTTTTACTGCATTCTTACAAAATTACTTTGTCTATTAACTTCTAGGCTTTGAACTGACATTTTTCAAAGAGCTTTATCTTTCAGCTGCATTTGCCTTCCCCAGTTTGACGTCTATTCCTTAATTGTGGTCTATTTTTTCCTCATTTTGTCTTTTCCATTAACTGGCCCACATCTTCTAGTCTCTGAATTGTTGGAGAATAGGTGTAAAATCTAATATGTACATTGGGACCCCACAGATCCTACAGTATCGCCAATCCACCTAATCAGCACATTTTTGGACTAACCCACGCAGACATGGGGAGAATGTACATACTCCACACAGACCATTACCTGAGAGTAGAATTCAACCCAAGTCCCTGCAGAATTTGCAAAACATCGTCCTCTGTGGGCATCACCCAAGAAGTTTGAATTTCTAATAGACAGTCCTTCAACTCCTTGGATCCCGCTGCAAAAGATTCCAACTCTACCACAGAGCTGGAGGATTTCGTCAGTCCACCTGATTGCTGGCTGAGGAAGTGTTACTGACTAACTTGATGAGCCTCCATCCTGAATATTCACACCAGCCTGACCTGACCCAGCTAGCTTCTGATCCACTGAACCCAATAGCCCAACCACCCACTTCAACTACCTACCACCTCACCAACCTGCCACACTGCTCTCATGTCACCTTCCCACCTGCAACCTCATCTACCTGCCATCCTACCCCTTAGGCACACAGTTGTGCAGTCACTTGACATTAAGAGAGTTTGCTTTTTATGATTCCATGTGCTGTATGCATATAATGTGCCTGGTGGTTAGTTTGGAGAAAGTGAGGACTGCAGATGTTTGTGGGTGTGGCGCCCATCAGATGAGTTGCTTTGTCCTGGATGATGCCCTGGCATGGTACAGTGGCCCAGTCGTTAGCCCTGCTGCCTTACACTGCCAGGTTCCTGGATTCAATTCCACCCTCAGGTGATGGTCTTTGTGAAGTATGCATGTTCTCCCTGTGTCTACGTGTTAGTCCAAAGCTCTACAGGTTAAGAGGATTGGCCATACTAAATTGCCCACAGTGTCCAGGGATGTGTAGGTAAGGTGGATTAGTTGTGGGAAAAATACAGGGTTGGGTCTTGGGAGACTTCAGAGGGTCAGTGTGGCCTCAATGGGTGGAATGATTTGCTTCCACACTGTAGGGATTCTATGATTCTATGTCAAGCTTCTTAACTGTTGATGGAACCAGTGGCTGTGTTATCAGTTCTTACAATGTGTTTCACGTCTCATATTTTCAACACCATGTAGTAATCCACGGCTTTGAAATGTACTCCTTTCCCATTTCAGTCCACAATGAAAAATAAAGAAAAAGTGATTTCAATCTGTTGGACAAGAGAATGGTGCTGTGTAACCCCTGACCTCAATAAACTGTGCATCACTTGACAAGAGACAAAAAGCCTACTCCGAAATGCAGGATTAATGTGTCGATACAAAAACATGAATTAGGTTAGATTAGATTAGATTCCCTACAGTGTGTAAATAGGCCCTTCAGCCCAACCAGTCCACACCGACCCGCCGAAGAGTAACCCACCCAGACCCATTTCCGTCTGACTAATGCACCTAACACTATGGGCAATGAGGATAATGCTTTGGGCAATGAGGAAGATAATGTTTTCCAGGCCCCTCAAGCATGCCCCACCACTTGATAAGATGAAGGCAGATCTGTCTGTAGCTTTATCGCTGCATTCCTGCGTGCACACACTATTCTTTTGACACCCTTTTCACTATTTAACACAGCCTTTAAAATGCTCAACAATTGTGTCTCCACCATCTGGGAAAGAAAATGCTTCCAAACGTCTGAGAGAAGAGTTTCCATCTGAAGTGGGAGATCCCTTATTTTTAAACTGTACCTTCTTGTTGTTGTCTGTCTCATAATGTGAGATAATTTGTCAGCTTCCTCCCTTTCAAGCCCTTTTAGGATCTCATGCTTGATTCAAAGCATCCTGTTTCTAAACACCAATAGATATAGATGCAATTGTTTCTCATAAAAACATCCCCTTCATCCCAGGAATCACTTGAATGAATTTTTCCTGACATTCTCCCAATTTATATCCCATCTTAAGTGAGGAGATCAGAACTGTATAAAGGACCCCAAAAACCTTCAGATCAATCTCCCTAATTCCTTGAAATCATGTCATAACCACATCTGGGGACCTAGGTTCATTTGTGACACAGCACTGGACAATCCAAGAAGGCTATACACAGACATCATGGCCAGTGATGTACACTTCATAGGAATGGGGTGACGGCCATTATTGTATGTAAACACTGAGGGTCCATATCTTTAAGGTGACCACCTCTAACTGTTGCAGAAAATCAGAACACCATTCTGTATTTCCAGAGGTGAAACAAGAGACCCCCTTTGAGAGTTAAAAGGGAGCCTATTTTTCCTCTTTCTTCACCACCATGGAGATAAGGAGAAACTTCTTCAGCCAGAGAGTGGAGAATCTATGGAATTCATTGCCTCAGAAGAGTGTGGAGGCCAGTCATTCAGTATATTTAAGACTGAGATAGATAGATTCTTGATTATCAAGGGGATCAAGGGTTATGGGGAGAAAGGGACAGAATGGTTTTGAGAAGCTTGTCAGCTATGTTTGAATGGCAGAGTAGACTCGATGGACTAAATGGCCTAATTTCTGCTCCTATGTCATATGGTCTCATTAAATGAATATCAGTGTAGACTGTAACTGGACACTTGGTCAGCCCCAGCTCAGTTTGATAATGTTGTCACCGTGACATTATAAGGTTGCAAATTCAACTGTAATTCTTTAACTTAAGTAGTGAAGTTAAGCCTAATAGGGGCAGCATGGTGGCTCAGTGGTTAGCACTGCTACCTCACAGTGCCAGGGACCTGAGTTTGATCCCTGCCTCAGGCAATTATCTGTGTGGAGTTTGCACGTTCTCTCCGTGCCTATGTGGGTTTCCTTCCACAATCGAAAGATGTGCAGGTTAGGTGAATTGGCCGTGCTAAATTACCCATAGTGTTAGGTGCATGAGTCAGAGGTAAATGTTGGAGAATGGGGCTGGGTGGGTTACTCTTCAGAGGGTTGATGTGAATGTGTTGGGCCAACTGGCCTTTTCCCACAATGTACGTAATCTAATCTAATACTATACTAGAGAAGTGAGGGAGCTCTGTGTTGTTGAAGTTGATATCTTTCTGCTGATTTATAAACTAGAGCCCAATCTGGGCTGATTGGAAACCACAAAGTCCTAACGCACTACTCTGAAGAAGCTCTCTCAAGTTATCCCCTTTATTTAACCTCTAATCCATATTCCAAAAGGGGATTATCTGGTCATTAGCACATTGTTGCTTCGGGAGCTGACTTTGTGCATATTCACTGCTGCACCTCCTGCATTATAACAGTAACTACAATTCGTTGTCTGTAAAGCACTTTGGGACACTGTCTGATTGTGAGAAGTGCAAAAAAATGCAAGGCTTCCTTTGAAGGTAATCAATCCCCGGACTTTAGCCTTCCAGATGCCGGATAGCAGAGTTCATCCTATTTCTCAGTTATTGAGAACTGACGTTGAGTCTTCATGGGAGACATGGTGAGAGAAGGTATCTGTGAAATGCCAGGAATGGCCCCAGACATATTCAAGACAAAGCCATCTCACCTGTGCTTTCCAGTTCAGATCTGGGTTGGATTGAAGTGTGGACATAATCCGATTAATCCACAATCCTTCTTCCCCAGTCACTGTCATTTCAACATAGCTCTAGGTAAGCTGATTTCACTCTTCTGCTTCCTATTGTTTCAGTTAGCTTAGAAACGGGGAAGAGAATTAGCCCAGAAATGGACTGTTTGGCACTGGTATCACTATCTCTATGGTAGAGGTTAATGTCTAGTTATCGTGCAGCAGATAGCTGGTGAGGAATGTACAGAACTGGCTCAACCATAATCATTAGCCTCTGGCTGAGCCAAAAACTCCTTATTATGGTTAGTGGAACAAACTTATCTTGACCTTATAAAAAATTATTAAACCATGAGGGTCATTGACAGGGTGAATAGGCCAAGGTCCTTTTCTCAGGGTAGTAGAGTCCAAAACTAGAGGGCATAGGTTTACGGTGAGAGGGGAAAGAATTAAAAGGGACCGAAGGGGCAAATTTTTCACACAGAGGGTGATACGTGTATGCCAGAGAAGTGGTGGAGTCTGGAACAATTGTAACATTTAAAAGGCATGTGAATAGGAAGGCTTTGGAGGGATATGCGCCAAGTGCTGGCAAATGGGACTAGATCAATTTGGGATATCTGGTCAGCGTGGACAAGTTGGAAAGAAAGGTCTACTTCCATGTTGCTCATGCCTATGACCTGACAATAGCAAATCATGTTCTATTTCAATGATGCAATTCTTTGGGCATTTTAAAAACAATTTCCTTCATTCAAACCAGCAGGATAGAAGATCTTGCAATCAAAGTGCTGATTCTTATCAGGAAGTGGCTAAGTGTCATTGTGAACAAGTGTCTAGGAGGGTTCCTCTCTGTGACTCCCAATGGGTTTTTCACATGCTATCCTCCCAATCTCATCCCAATGGTAACTTGCCCATCATATTTTCCCACTTGACATCAGTGGCATGGACTGGCCACTGCCAGGATTCCTGAAGCTAATGCCATCTTTAAACCAATCTGTGCACCGGGGCCAAATGTTGGCAGGCCACAGGTGCCAAACAAAGTCTCTGTCAATTGCCCCATAAAAGGCAGATACAGATACATTGGGCGCTGCTTCACCAGCAGGGACCTGAGCTTCTTGTTGGATAAGGGGTGTGTGCAGTCACTGCTCATGGAGAGCACCCTGAGGTATTGGGGACTAATGGAGGCCCATAGGAACATGGAGGCACCAGGTATCCACTCTGACATTCCATCGGAATTTGCCTAATATCTATTCATGGGTTGGAAGAATGGGAAACTGCCTATCAACGAGGTTAGGCAACTTCATGATGAGGATGTTAATGCTTGCTAAAACATACAAGTAGGCCTTTTGCTATTCACTAGTGAGAGAGTCATCTCTCAGTTTAAAATTTGATTCAAACATGTGACTTCTTGCTTTTGGCATCAGGAAGTTCTTCTTTGACCATTGCCCCTGGTTCTACCTTGCACGTGACAGCTCATATTGTCCAGAGCAGGGAAGATTCCACCCAAACCCTGTTGTGCCCTCAGCTCTTCAAAGATTTGCATTATAGAAAGGTCCTTTCCACATCTTTTTAGAGTCATGCAGCACAAGAAGAGACCTCTTGCTCCAACCAGTCCATGCCAAACATAATCCCAAACTAAACTAGTCCCACCTGTGTGTACTTGACCCCTATCCTTCCAAACCTTTCCTATTCATGTACTTATCCAAACATCTTTTAAACACTGTAACTGTATCCACACTCACCACTTCCTCTGGAATGCGGAGGTGCCGGTGTTGGACAGGGGCGGACAAAGTCAGAAGTCACATGACACCAGGTTATAATCCAACAGGTTTATTTGAAATCACAAAGTTTTTGAGCGCTGCTCCATCGTCAAGTGTGACTTCACCTGAAGAAGGAGCAGCACTCCGAAAGTTTGTGAGTTCAAATAAATCTGTTGGACTATAACCTAGTGTCATGTGACTTCTGACTTCCTCTGGAAGTTCATTCCATACACAAACCACTCTCTATGTAAAAAAGTCTCCCCTCATGTCCTTTATTAATTTTCCTCCTCTCATCTTAAAAATGTGTCTCCTAGTCTTGAAATCCACTTCCCCCGCCACCTCCCACCCCCCCCCACCCCCACATAGGAAAAAGACAAATGTCATTCACCTTATCGATATTCCTCATGATTTTAAAAACCCCAATACCGTCACTCCTCAATCTCCTGTGCTGCAGAGACAAAAGTCCCAGTTTATCCAGCCTCTCCCCGTAACTCAAACCTTCCATTCCTGGCAATATGTTGGTAAATCTTTTCTGAACCTTCCCCAGCTTGGTTCTTTGAAAGGTTTCTCTGACACGTTCAAATACTTCAATTATAGCAATATCCAATTCCGACCAGTTTGGGACAAAATGAAAATCGGGAAACGTTAAGCAGGAGGGAAAATAAGACCTTTGATTGGTTTTAGTGTCTATAACATCTGTTAATTCCTCAAATTAATTTACGTTGGTGACACCTTTCCACCTCAAAATAAAGACACAATTCACAGCAATTCTTGTATGTACAACTTATGAGACTGTTTCCCATCTTTGTTTATCCTTAAACAGTGTTTTGTGTAAAAAGTTCACAACTGAACAAATAATCCATGGAAAAAATAATGTCACAGATTATGCTCAATATGCTAAAAAAAATTAAAGCTCCCTTTGTGTATTAAATTTTATTTTGAGCACATCATTCAGATTTAATTAAATAGAAGAAGCTTTAACAAGTTAGTCACATTTGATTGTGCTACAAGATACTCATACCATTGTTTGGAGGAGCTTCTGAGTGTTATTTTATGAGGATAGGTCAACATTTAGTATCCAGAACATGTAACAGAAGTTAGATTGTAACTGCGTTAATAGTGCTCCCATGGGTACACTAGAACAAGTTGTGAAGGGACTACTGAAGCTATTACTTCTCCCAATTAGAATTTAATTCATCTTCGTCTCCTCGCAGCTCAGGTTATGAGACATACAAAAGACCTATTAAGTTGCAATGTTACTGCTCTCTGAGTTTTGTCAGGTGTTGACCAGTGAAGCTCATTGCGGAATGGGTCAGACTGCTGCAAGAAAAATGGACTTGGAGAATGTTGAAAGTGTCTCCGAGGGTCAACAGGATTTATGGTGGACATCTGTTGTCAGTCTGCGAGAGGCCGCAGAGAGTATGCATCCAGATGGAGGCTTTTCTTTTTGCACAGTAGTGCAGTAGTGAGTCTTGCTGGATGGACCTTGCAAACACAGGAGGCCGTGTGAGCAACAATGTATGTTTTTAGCAGTCGGGAGGCCTGGGCGGAGGAGGCACACTGCTTGAGCATTATTTTATTTCCCCACCCCATCCCACGTTCCACCCTCCCCCACCCCATTCACAGTCCTACTGACCCAGTTTATTTGAGGAGCAATGTCAGGTGAGGTCATTTATTGCCAAAGCACTGTGGTAGGACCAGCTCATTTACAAAAGAGGATTTCAGTACACAGAGTGAGATCACTTCTTCCCCATTCAGATGCCCGAGCCTGCAGGTGGTGAAATCATTTATTTTCTTACACACTGAACACGGGAACATGATTGGCTTGGGATCAACTATGGAACGTCTGGCTGAGGTTGTTTTCAAAGGAAGCACCTTTGACTTGAGCTTTTGCTCTGTCCATCTCCCTCCTACTCTGACACCATGGTTCCCCCAACCCGCCCTACATTTCCGAGCAATCCTTCTCCCAAGCCGGTTTGTGATTTTTGCCGGTTGTCGGAAATCGGCAAGAGGATTATACAAACTCAGCAGCAAACGGTGCTGTGGCCAGAGACGCTCAGAGTCCTGTAACTTTGAACAGGGCAGCGTAAAAGCTTTCAAGAGCCCAGGCTGCCAGAGATCATGCCCGTCTCTGTGCCAACAGGGTGAACTTGTCAACTTGTTTCCACAATGTAGACAATGGAAAGGGGCAGACCACGTGAGTTGTAGGTGAGCTATGTGACCCATCATGCCTCCCTCCCCAACTCCCAAATCCTCATCATCACATCTTCAATGCTTCTTAATAAGGTTCACAGAGGTAGGTAACATTTGGGCAGCAAGGTGTCTCACACAGTGTCCTGGGTTTGATTCCAGCCTCGGGCAACAGCATGGAGTTTGCATCTTCTCCCCATGTCTGTGTGGGTTTCCTCTGGGTGCTCTGGTTTCCTCCCAGAGTCCAAAGATGTGCAGCTTAGGGGAGGATTGGCCAACCTAAATTGCCCTGTTATGTGCAGGCTAGGTGGATTAGCCATGGAAATCTGGGGACAGGGTGGGGGCTTGGTCTGGGTAGGATGTTCTTCAGAAGGTAGGTGCAAATTCAATGGGCCAAATGGCTTCCTTCCACACTATAAGGACTCTACGACAGATCTCTTATCCTATACTAACTCATGGTAATGGTAGTTGGTCCACAGACTGCATTACATTTGGGAAATATTTGGCTGGGGCACAAGAATGCATTCATTGGCAGGTTCATATTTTAATCCCCTTATTCACCAATTAGTTTTCTCCTGTTAAAAAAAGGCCTTTGAAAACCACCCTTCTCTTTACCACACCTACTTCTACTCTTTCCTAAATCATTCTAGAACCCTCCATCACATCCACCACGGCTCTTCCATTGTTCTACTTTGGCTGGGTCCTTTAGTAAAGGTTGCAGGAATCTTGGTTTACCAGCAACCACAAGCTACCATTTACATGCGGTAACTAGTGAAACAGTGAAAACTCCACCTCGACCCTGAGAGAACTGCGTCTTAATAGTCACGTGATTTTACATCACTTCCTGTTCACCATGTGAGCTACTTTCTTGACATATTCACATTGACCCTTTCCACTACAGCTAAGAGGTAAGACATTGTACAAAAATGAGGGCACCTCCACGTCATGTCAGGAAAGAAGACAGCCATGATGTGTGGGATTGTCAAACATGAGGGTAAAGCCTCACCTCTCACCCCCCTCCCAAACTCTTGGGCACTCCCACCATTTCCGCTGATCATTAAAGTAACCTATCATATGGATTGTGGACCGGAGGAGACCACTCTGCACCTTGAGCCTGTGCCTCTACTTCATAAGATCATGGCTGATCTGATTGTGGTCCCAACTCTATTTTCCTGTGAATAAACCCTTTGACTTTCCTATCAATCACTAGTCTATCTGCCTCTCCCTTAGAGATATTCAATGGTCCTGCCTCCAGCACTCTCTGGAGAAGGGAATTCCCTGAAGTAACAACTCTCTGAGAGAAAAATACTTGTCCTGATGTCCTCTTATTTTTAAACAGCGTCCTATAGTTCTGGTCTCTCCCACAAGGGGAAACATTCATTCAGCAGCTATTGTGTCAAATCCCCTCAGGAACTTGAACATTTTAAGAAGGTCACGTCTCATTCTTCTAAGGTCCAATGGATACAATAGGGCCAACCTCTCTAACCTTGCCTCACTAGGTAACCCCTTTATCTCAGAAATCAGTGGAGTGAACCCTCTTTACTCTGCCTCTAATTTTCAGCACTTTACCAGTTGAATTGAGCCTCCCACCCAATCTTAAGAGACTAAATTGGTCACCCATTTCCACTCCTTTTCATCTCCATTCTGGCTGCCTGCAGGGCCATTGTCAATTCAGTCCCATAATTCCCATTGCAAATAATGTTACATGACAATATATAGCATGGCATGGCTGGAGATATTGTCTTGTGTAACCAAGTAGCTAATGGCATAAGCAACTAGGCCCACCCAACATAAAATTGACTGTACAGCTTTTGCAAAAAAAGGCCTGACGGAATGCAAAGGGGCCAAGGTTACCACAGGTCAAAAGCATACAAAGATCAGCCTAGTCCCGATGAAGGGCTTATGCCCGAAACGTCGATTCTCCTGCTCCTCGGATGCTGCCTGACCTGCTCTGCTTTTCCAGCACCACATTCTCCAATCAGCTTAGTCCTGTCTTGCATATTGAATAATAGGAGAGTCGTTATGACCTGAAACTTGTTAAGTAATACTCAGCCATAGCAATTGTGAGGAACATGAACAGAAATTGCTGGAAAAGCTCAGCAGGTCTGGCAGCATCTGTGGAGAGAAACCAGAGTTAATGTTTAGGGTCGAGTGGCCCTTCCTCAAACCCACCAAAGAACATCCCAAACAGATCCACCCCTCCTTCCCCATGGCCAATCAACCTAAACCTACACACCCCTAGCCACGATGGGCAACTTAGCCTATTCAATCCACCCTCACCTGCACATCTTTGGACTGTGGGTGGAAGTCCATGCAGATGGGGAGAATGTGCAAACTCCACACAGGCAATCACCCAGTTGAACCCAGATCCCAGATCCCCAGTGCTGTGAGGTAGCAGTGCTAACCACTGAGCCACCATCTGATCAGAATTCCATGATCTATTCTTCGCTTTGGCAGCACCTATTCTCCATAAGCGGTTGTATCAGTCTGACTGGTTGCAATGAGTTGATTCAACACAGACCAGTGACCGGGACGTGGAATCGTGTGGTTCGCACAGCGGAGGACAACACCAGGCAGCGCACTCACAATCCCAGCCACTTTACAACGCAGAAGGACTTCACTTTCATCACTTTGTCAACTCTGCGGGACTGTCAACCGCCACCCAAAACAGGGGAGCCATTATTTGCAGCTGCAAAAGAATTTGTTCCATGTTTAGGAAACACCTCTTTGTGCAAAGTCAAAGGATGAGGGCAACCTCCCACACAAAACATCAAAAACTAGTCACTTCATTTCGAACTCCAACTGGCCAGCAGATCCAGAGGCAAGGCCTGGGAATGCAGTGTCATGACAGAACAAGTGAAGGGCCGAAATGGCCTCCCCCATCCCTCGCTTCCCATATACGTCTGTGCATGATACCATCTTGCGACATCGTTGTCGAAACTAGTTACACCACTTCCAAATTGTAGCACACAATGGCATTCGAATGTGAAGTTTTATCAGTCGTTACAATCGTAACATTGTCAACACATTTCATTAGTCACCAGCACGTTTTCATTTCTGTTGACACATACAGACTACTCTGAGAATAAAAAATGCGTCATTTTGAAAGCATAACTGGTGACATATCCGTTTCACCTTTCTCTGGGAAGCATTTCCAACCCAGCAAGGGAACGAAGGGTATGGATTCACAAGCTAATGCAAGGTAATTAAGGGAATCCTCGAAAAGGCACTGAATAAATGACCAAGAATTTGCAAGGGAGAGATACATCCACAGACCTCTCCAGACAACGTATCACATGTCTTTAACGCCACTACGCACTTCAAGCTTTCCATTTTTCTCCTATGGCATCGTGGTTAGCACTGCTGCCTCATATTCCCAGGGCCTGGGTTCAATTCCAAGCCTTGGGTGACTCTCTGTGTGGAGTTTGTATGCTCTCCCTGTGTCTGTGGGTTTCCTCTAGGTGCTCTGGTTTCTACTCACAGTCCAAAGATGTGCAGATTTGGTGGATTGGCCACGCTAAATTGTCAGTGGTGTTCAGGGATCAGCAGGCTAGGTGGATTAGCCGTGGGAAAGGTAGAGTCATGGGCACAGAGTATTGGGGTGAGTGCGAGGGTCTGTGGACTGACTGGCCTCTCCCCTCACTGTAGGTCTTATATGTTGTGGCAAGAGAATGGCGTATTAAGTCACCAGTGGCTGTCCCATTGCAGTTTCAGTGAAATAATCTGTTTCCACGCATCATGGAGTTGGATTCAAAACCATTGACTGGGTTGACAATGTCACCTTGACTGAAACATTTGGGCAGGATTTGCTTGTTTCTTCAGAATCAGATCAATGAATGCAATGCAACTGATGACGGCTGATTCTGTCATGGCTCTGGAAGTATAAGCCTACAATTACAACCTATTCTCTCTAAGCTTTGTGGAGCGGCTGGTGCTTTTTTTTATTCATTTGTGGGACTTGGGCATCACTGGTTGGCTAGCATTGATAGCCCATCCCTATTTGCCCTTGAGAAGGTGGGGGTGAGCTGCTTTTTTGAATCAGTGCAGTCCACTTGCTGTGGGTTGACTCACAATGCCGGTAGGGAGGGAATTCCAGGATTTTGACCCAATGACTGTGAAAGAAAGGCAGTATATTTCCAAGTCAGGGTGGTGAGTGTCTTAGAGGGGTACTTGCAGATGGTGGTGTTCCCAGGTATTTGCTGGCCTCGTCCTTCTAGATGGAAGTGGCTCTGGGTTTTAGAAGGTGCTGTCGAAGAATCTTTGCCGAATTCCTGCAACTGCAGAACCAAACTCTGAGGACTGCACCCCCCGTCAAGGCTACTCAATCATTGAAGTATTTTGGAGGGTCATGTTAGCATATTTAGAATCTGACAGCTTATGTTATTGAATGAGATATTCCCATTATGCATATTTTAAGTCTGAATTCCTGGTCTGTTATTTTGTTGACAATATTTCTTTAGTTTGTTGTTTTTGGCTAAACCCGTAGGTGGCATATCATATGGTGTCTAATCACTTGCCAAAGGGGAAAGCATTTTCAGAAACCTGCCAGAGCCAGATTCTAGTCACCCTTAGATAGAAGAAGCCTTACTGATTGAAAGCGGGCCAAGTTACCCAGCAAGACTTCCAAACATGGCCCAGTGGTTTTGGGTCATTCTCTGATCTTCTTTTTCAGCCATTTCCTT
Source organism: Chiloscyllium punctatum (assembly GCF_047496795.1). Classification (NCBI taxonomy): domain Eukaryota; kingdom Metazoa; phylum Chordata; class Chondrichthyes; order Orectolobiformes; family Hemiscylliidae; genus Chiloscyllium; species Chiloscyllium punctatum. The sequence goes on along the minus strand of NC_092749.1, from coordinate 102,434,611 downwards.
CCCTGTTTTTCTTCAATTTATCCTCATGTTCACCTCTCTGAGTATTGCGACAGTTTCTAGCTGGGGTGAATAAGCATTTACTTCTTCTCCTCAGTAATAATGGAAGCAAAACTATCACAGATCACTCAAGATCTAGTGTTGACCCCAAGATGTGTCACTTTGCATGTGAGGGGGGGGGGAAAGCTCCTGGACCAACTTGTGACAAAATGTGGGATAAAGGCCGATAGGGAGCAGGTGGGAGTGAGGAGTCGAGATGCGGATAAGATCAGCCATGATCATGGGAAATGATGGATGTAGGCTGAAAGGGCTAAATTACCTACTCCCGTTCTTAATTCCTATATTCCAATCTACTGCCAACTGGGGAAATCTTATCATGCTCGTCTTTATCGGTCAATGCATTGCATATAGGAGTTGGTAGGTCATGTTGCAGGACATTGGTTAGGCTACTTTTGGAATACTGCATTCAATTCTGACTCCCTGCTATCAGAAAGATGGTGTGAAAATTGAAAGGGTTCAGAAAAGATTGGCGAGGATGTTGCCAGGGTTGGAAGGTTTTGAGCTACAGGAAGAGGCTGATTGGGTTGGGGCTATTTTCCCTGCAACAGCAGAGGCTGAGAGGTAACCTTATAGAGTCATAGAGTCATAGAGATGTACAGCATGGAAACAGACCCTTCGATCCAACCTGTCCACACCGACCAGATATCCCAACCCAATCTAGTCCCAACTGCCAGCTCCCTCCAAACCCTTCCTATTCATATACCCATCCAAATGCCTCTTAACTGTTGCAATTGTACCAGCCTCCACCATATCCTCTGGCAACTCATTCCATACACGTACCACTCTCTGCGTGAAAATGTTGCCCCTTAGGTCTCTTTTATATCTTTCCCCTCTCACCCTAAACCTATGCCCCCTAGTTCTGGACTCCTCGACCCCAGGGAGAAGACTTTGTCTATTTATCCTATCCATGCCCCTCATAATTTTGTAAACCTCTATAAGGTCAGCCCTCAGCCTCCGACGCTCCAGGGAAAACAGCCCCAGCCTGTTCAGCCTCTCCCTATAGCTCAGATCCTCCAACCCTGACAATATCATTGTAAATCTTTTCTGAACCCTTTCAACATCTTTCCGATAGGAAGGAGACTAGAATTGCATGCAATATTCCAACAGTGGCCTAACCAATGTCCTGTATAGCCGCAACATGACCTCCCAACTCCTGTACTCAATACTCTGAACAATAAAGGAAAACATACCAAATGCCTTCTTCACTATCCTATCTACCTGCGACTCTACTTTCAATGAGCTATGAACCTGCACTCCAAGGTCTTTTTGTTCAGCAACACCCCCGAGGACCTTACCATTAAGTAAGTCCTGTTAAGATTTGCTTTCCCAAAATGCAGCACTTCACATTTATCTGAATTAAACTCCATCTGCCACTTCTCAGCCCATTGGCTCATCTGGTCCAGATCCTGTTGTAATCTGAAGTAACCCTCTTTGCCATCTACTACACCTCCAATTTTGGTGTCATCTGCAAACTTACTGACTATACCTCTTATGCTCACATCCAAATCATTTATGTAAATGACAAAAAGTAGAGGGCCCAGCACCGATCCTTGTGACACTCCACTGGTCACAGGCCTCCAGTCTGAAAAACAATCCTTCACCACCACCCTCTGTTTTCTACCTTTGAGCCAGTTCTGTATCCAAATGGCTAGTTCTCCCTTTATTCCAGGAGATCTAACCTTGCTAATCAGTCTCCCATGGGGAACCTTGTCGAATGCCTTACTGAAGTCCATATAGATCACATCTACTGCTCTGCCCTCATCAATCTTCTTTGTTACTTCTTCAAAAAACTCAATCAAGTTTGTGAGACATGATTTCCCACACACAAAGCCATGTTGACGATCCCTAATCAGTCCTTGCCTTTCCAAATACATGTACATCCTGTCCCTCAGGATTTCCTCCAACAACTTGCCCACCACTGAGCTCAGGCTCACTGGTCTATAATTTCCTGGCTTATCTTTACCGCCCTTCTTAAACAGTGGCACCATATTTGCCAACCTCCAGTCTTCCAGCACCTCACCTGTGACTATCGATGATACAAATATCTCAGCAAGAGGCCCAGCAATCACTTCTCTAGCTTCCCACAGAGTTCTCAGGTACACCCTATCAGGTCCTGGGGATTTATCCACTTTTGTGATTCAAGACATCCAGCACTTCCTCCTCTGTAACCTGGACATTTTGCAAGATGTCACCATCTATTTCCCTACAGTCTATATCTTCCATATCCTTTTCCACAGTAAATACTGATGCAAAATATTGATTTCATATAAAATTTATAAAATCACGAGGGGCATGGATTGGGTGAATAGGACAAAGTCTTTTCCTCAGGATAGGGGAGTCCAGAACTAGAGGTTTAAGTTGAGAGGAGAAAGATTTAAAAGGGACCTAAAGGGCAATGTTTTCACACAGAGGGTGGTACGTGTATGGAAGGAACTGCCAGAAGAAGTGGTGGAAACTGGTACTATTGCAACATTTAAAAGGGATCTGGATGGGTATGTGAATAGGAAGGGTTTCGAAGGATATGGGCCAAGTGCTGCCAAATAGGACTAATTAATTTAGGATATCTGGTTGGCATGGATGATTTAGAGCTAAGGGTCTGTTTCTGTGTTGTATAGCTGTCTGATTGTATTTCCTCCTGATTGAGCCAAGACTGAGGCAGAGTTGTCAAGTGATGTATGATCTCAATCAGCCAGATTCTCATCTCTGCCTTCCTGCGACAACTATTTCAAATTCTAATTAAGCTAAAAGTCCAGGTATAAAAATCTGAGTTTTCTGCACAATATCTCACATTGTGAGAAGTGGTTCTGGCAAATTGGAATTCAACCAAGCAAGTGAGACAACAGAACAAATCTGTGCTGATTCCTGTCACAATCTAACTTTAAATTTTGCTTCCTCTTTCCTAACTGCAGAAATAGTTCACTTGTGAAGCCGTGGAAAGCAAATCCTGTGCTACAGGTTGGGAAGGGGTAAAATGTCAATACTTCATCGCCGAGAGATAGCTGCAGTGTTTACTGTGTCTTACGCAAACACTGTCCATGAGACACTAATCGATGACGGGGGAATAACAATGCATGAGGGAAAAACAAAGATTGTGGCTTGAGCAAGTACACTCCCACAGAATGATACTTTCCACTCATTTGTCCTCAAAAATGGAACATCGCCATTTTTAATTATATATAGATATTTGTGTTGCAAAGGTTTCTTAAAAGATTCTGAACACCCAACCTATGCAATCGCAAACTTGGCCAAAGGCCGCTGGGATTCTTGACATTCCAGTTCTTCGACAATTTTCCACTGATGAATCTTTTATTTCTGAACTGGTTTCTGCGCTAGCCCTTTCAGATACACAGCAAGTCAGGACAAATTTAACTGCACAGAAAAATCGTCCAAGTGAGATGTCGTTTTGACAGTTAATGAATTGTGGATTTATGATCCTATAATTGCTGCACGGCACTGCATGAAATATCGTGGTGTGAGTTTTGACAGCCAGAGATTGATTTGTTTAGGCGCAGATTATTGCCGCAGATGCGAAGCCTGTTTGAAGTCGTCCTTTTCTTCCACAGCCACTTGAGAAAGAAGGGCAACCAAAATTTTTTACATCCACAATTTCATTATTTCGGAACTTTGAAGTCGTCCAAGGATTACTGCAGGAGACCCATTTGTGAATAACTTGTGTATCTTCTCCCTGTGAACCTAATGCGTTTTTTTGCAGAAGTGGCTTTAGTGCTGTGCCACAGAACCTTGAAAGGACATGTTGCATAAGAATGCAAAACGTTTGACAACTGATGAAAAAAGCTATTTGACCAAACACGTCTATTGCTCGCTATTTGTTGTCATTCCGCTTTCTTATACGACCATCATATCCCTCTATCCCCTCCTTCTCCAGAAATTTGTTGTGTCTTGAACTAATTTCAGAATTTTGCAGTGCAGAATGAGGCCATTCAGAGCAGCATGTGTGCACTAGCTCTCCAAAATAAGCAATTAAGAACTATTTTCTCATATCTTCCCCAGAGCTCGGCACATTGCTTCGGTTCAAATGATCGTCTAATATCCCTTTGAGTGCTTCAGTTGAACCAGCCTCCATCATATTTCCATGCAGAGCTCTTCAGATCATAACTGCCAGTTGTGTAAAAAGCTTCCTCTCACAAGAGAAAGCTGCAACTCACTTTAAACCTGTGCCCTCTCATTCACAATCTTTTCATGAGTCCAAACAGCTTCTCCCTATTTACTCTGTTCAGACTCCTCATGGTAACACGGTGGTTCAGTGGTTGGCAATGCTGTCTCACTGTGCCAAGAACCAAAGTTTGATTCTATACTCGGGTGACTGTCAGTGCGGAGTTTGTACATTCTCCCGTGTCTGTGTGGATTTCATCTGGGTGCTCCAGTTTCCTCCCAAAGATATGCAAGTTAGGTGGATTGGCCATGCTAAATTGCCCCTTAATGTCCATGGATGTGTAGATTATATGGATTGGCCATGGGAAATGCTGGGTTACAGGGGTAGGGTGGGTCTGAGTGGAAGGTTGTTCAGGGGTTTGGCGTGGAATCAATGAGCTGACTGGATTGCTTCCACACCTTAAGGATTCTATGACTTTGAAAACTTCTATCAGATCAAACTGTTTCTCTCCAGGAGAAATACTTCCAACCTCGTCAATTTATCCTTATAACAGAAGTTTCCTATCCCTGGAACCACACCAGTAAACTTCTTCTGCAGTCTCCTCAATGCTTCCTCAAGTGTAATCCCCAAAACTGCGCACAACACTCCAGCTGAGGTCGTACTGATGTCGTACACATTGTATGAAAATTCTATATCATTGCCAGGTAGCTAATTCCATACCTTTGTTGCAATACATCTTTCCTTCTGGGTTATAAACAATTAGTATTTTCACCATTATTGAAACTGTTCTGAAACTGCATGTAACATTAATAATGAAATAAAGCATTGGTGATGCAAACTGGATTTGAGACATTGGTTAGTGAAAGAGGCAACACCATCTAGTTTAATTTATGCAACCAGTTGGCAGTAGTGCATAATGGAGAGCATTTTAAATTAGGTTTTAGGTTCATTCCATTACGAGTTTGTGTTGATGGCAAGTTGTGAGGGGGACTGATCTGATGTGGTTTCCTACGCATTCAACCATGTAACAAATACCACGGAGACCTGGGTTCATTTCGAGATAGATGTCTGGAAGTTCATTTACAATTAATTACGTACATTCATCTGACATCTTGACTTACATAATACCATAGACTGTAAGATCATAAGATTTAGGAGCAGAAATAGACCATTCAGTTCATTGAACTTTTTTGGCCATTCGATTGTAGCTGATATGTTTCACACCCCCATCCTCTTGCCTTCTCCCTCAAGCCCCTGACTAATCAGTAACTTATCTGGCTTTGTGTTCATTATATTCAATGACTTGGCCTCCACAGCCTTCTGTGGCAATGCGTTCCACAGATTCACCACCGCTAGCTGGTGAAATTCTTCCTCATCTCAGTTCTAAAAACATTGTCCCGACATATAACCTCGATGCTAGGCCTCCTTAACTTATTGGATTAGTGGTGCTGGAAGAGCACAGCAGTTCAGGCAGCATCCAACGAGCAGCGATGCTGCCTGAACTGCTGTGCTCTTCCAGCACCACTAATCCAGTATTTGCTTTCCAGCGTCTGCAGTCATTGTTTTTACCTCCTTAACTTATTGTTACATGATAAACATAGTTGACTGGCTGGCCAGCTGTCTGATGTCATCTGACTGTGTGAATAAGTGATTAGCTAAATTTGCATAGAGTAAGAGAGAGACATTTCATACAAGAGCATCATAAGTCCCAATGTCATGTAGCTGTCTTAAAGGTGTAGTGCCTTTCTGAGATTTTGGTACAATAGGGATCTTTGTGGAAATCATGTTCCAGCTTTCTCTGGTGCACTGTAGTGCATGTGCGTTGAAAGTATGGTGTTGTTGCAGTTTCTGTTTTACTGAACATTTCTGCTTCACAAGTACCTGAACTGCCCTGGTGCACAGCTCTTGCCCACTCTTCCAGCGAAGCCAGCATAGTGACCTGTGATCTTTCACTTACATTTTGTCAGCGGAACAGAAGGAGCCTGTGCTCCTTTGGATTCCCTGATCCAGTGCCACATTGATTTCAGTTAGAAGTCACATGACACCAGGTTATAGGCCAACGAGCTTTTGGAGCTCTGCTTCTCCATGAGGTGAAATCGCCTGGTATAACCTGGTGTTGTGTGAATTCTGACTTTGTCTACCCGAGTCCAACACCGGCACCTCCAGATCACATTGGTTTGAATTTGAACAATGGCTGAATTCTTGCACATACCGAATGGAAAGGAAGGGCATTCCACTTCAGCAGGTCAAGGCCTCACTTGGAGAGACAAGATTGTTGGTTATTCGATTGTTTCCAGCCAGCAAGATGAAGCATCCACGAATGTGAAATCCATGAAGCATTCAGGTTTTTCAGTTGCAAGTAAAGTCGCAGGGGCATAAACTTCCAAGATGTGTGATTTCTGAAAATGTAAATTCAACACACACAAAACACTGCAGGTGCTGGAAATCTGAAATTAAAAGGTGAAATTAATGATCCAACCTACACCTTGCACACTCCCCACATAAGCTTCTCTGACAGTACCATCCCCTCATAAGGCAGGTCACTGAGGCAGCATGAGGATAAAGCTTTTTAATGTAGAGATCAGTCAGGGTCCAGACAGGTCCCTGAGAGGGTACTAGAGGCAGGATTAATCAAGGTTCTCAAAACAGAATTGAACAATAAGGGAAAATATTTGTAAACCCACAGGGGAGCAGGACTAGCTGAATTCTTGCAAAGAGACAGCAGGAGAACTGAATGTCTTCCTTCTGTAATCATACCAAGACTGCAGGCCGCCTATGCCCATGAATCCATGCCCATGAATCTTCCTGTGATTTTTTTTCTTTCCATTATTATTGCATAAGCTTTTTGGAAAGAGAATGGAGATTGGGAAGATGTATATGCCAATATATCTCAAACTGCCTAAGTATTAACATGACCAAAGTTTATGAAGGACCTAGTTGTTAAAATGAGTGATGGAATTTTGACTTAATTGTCTCAAATATGTCGAAGCTAATATTTTTGTATGTACGTTAGCACATGACAAGCAGAATTATGGACAGATGATAGGGCAGATATTTTTATGTTAATGCAAAGCAAGTATTGACAGCTGACATGGTTGGAGGGCTATCTACAAGAACAGTAAGTACCTGGCCTGACAGCTTTATTGCTGATTTGTATGATATTCACGCGGTAGATCATAGCCTCAGGCTGAGCACCAGTGTTGATTCCAGCCAGACAAGCACTTTGTGCTCACCTTCCTAGCTTAATTTTACACGCAGGCAGAGATCTTTATTTTTAATTCACTCATGGGATGAAGGCATCACTGGCTAGGCCAGCATTTATTGCCCAGAGAGCAGGTGAGAGTCAACCACCGTGGCGTCACATATAGGCCAGACCAGTTAAGGATGGCAGTTCCTTCCCTAAAGGACATTTGTGAACCAGATGGGTTTTCCCAACAATCGACAATGGTTTAAGACTCTTATTTCCAGATTTTTAAAAATTGAATTTAGAGTTTACCATCTGCTGTGGCAGGAATTGAACCCATGTCCCCAGGACATTATTCTAGCTGTTGGATTAATAGTCGAGTGACAATACCATGAGGTGATTGCCTCCCCTGTATTTGGCACATTCATGGAATTCCCATCTTTGTCTTTTTTGCTGAAATAGTTAGAATGCATAGGTAACATTTTCAAAACGTACAAGTCATTTGCAGACTAACTTCACAGTGCCCTGTATGACTTTTAAGTGGGAGTGACACCACACCTCGGTGCTGTGTGACGGTACGGAACTTCAGGAAAGTCATACACCATTTGACTCCAGTATTAGGACAAGACATGAATCAAGATCATTAAATATGTCTCCAATTAGTGTGACAAAATAGTATCTGTAGCGATAGAGAACATTCCCAACAAGCATAAGTAAAGGGGGACACTGAGCTCAAGGAACAGAGTGAGGAAGATTTGTTGAAACTTTGCAGGTCAGTGACAAAAAGACAGTTATGGGTGGCACGGTGGCTCAATAGTTAGCAGTGCTGCCTCACAGCGCCAGGGACCCAGGTTCGATTCCTGCCTCGGGTGACTGTCTGTGTGGAGTTTTCACATTCTCCCTGTGTCTACACGGGCTTCCTCTGGGTGCTCCGGTTTCCTCACACAATCCAAAGATGTGCTGGCCAGGTGAATTGGCCATGATAAATTGCCCAGAACATTAGGCACATTAGTCTTGGGTAAATATAGGGTAGGGGAATGGGTCCGGGTGGGTTACTCTTCAGAGGCTCAGTGTGGACTTGTTGGGCTGAAGGGCCTGTTTCCATACTGTAGGGAATCTAATCTAAAAATCTTGCATTGACATTGCGTCATTCATAGCTACAGATATCTCAAAGTACTTTACAATTGTTTAAGTCCTTCTCAAGTGCTGTTACATGTATAGTGTCAGAAACATGGCAAGCAATTTCTGCACAGCAAGCTCCCACAAAATAGCAATGTGATGGTGATCTGTTTTGATGATTTTGATTGAGGGATTGATATTAATCAGGGCACTGTGCTTTTACAGCACCACACTTTTTGATTCTGATCTCCAGCCTCTGCAGTCCTCACTTTCTCCCACTCAGGATAATCTCCCTGCTTTTCTTCAAAATAATGCCATGGGATCTTCTGCATCCACCCAAACAGAGAGTGCATAGCCTCAGCTGAATGCCTCAGCTAAAACCTCCCAGTAGCACCAGCCCTGGTTTTTAGTCTCAGTCACTGGAATAGTGACCGGGGCTTGATGGAGTTTTGAGAAGGGCCATCAGAATGTACAGCTGGACAAACTAGACATCCAGAGGTACGGCAAATGGATCAGAGCTCAGAGCGTGAGGAACTGAGTGTTCCTGCTGGGAGAAACAGTCAAGGAGTCCAAAGGGAGCTCATGCAGAGAGCCATTGCAAACAGGCTGCAGCTTCCTGTAGTACCAGCAATGACCACTGTTACTGGTGGTGCTGCTGGCACGACAGAACCTCAAGCCATTCCCAGCAACTCTGTGAGGTGGAAACTCTTCCTGAGCACAGAACCTGACTTAAGTTAAGAAATACTGATCCTGGCAGTAACTTGCTGTAAGGCAGCTTTTAGCTGGTTTGCCTACTCCTCCACACACATTGTTTTAGCATGGGATGAGTGAGATCACAGTGTCCGGTAAAGATCAGCCAAGAGATTCAGAAAGGGTTGGTGTGATGTCGTGGGTCAACTTGTGTTTAAATACTACATCTACTCACTGAGATATCAGAATGTTCATGGTTTGGGATATCTGGTCGGCATGGACGGGTTGGACCGAAGGGTCTGTTTTCATGCTGTACATCTCTATGACTCTATGACGCGAAATGATCAGATAAACAATTGGATTGCTGCAAGATTACCTTCTAAACCAGTTTTGTAGTGGTCTGTTGGTCCAAATTGTATCAAGCCTGAAATACACTTGACATTTTCTCATTCACAGGATAACGGCGTCACTGCCTAGGCCAGCATTTATTGTTCATCGTAATTGCCCAGAGTGAGGGTTAAGGATCAACCACATGGTTGTGGGTCTGGAGTCACATGTAGGCCAGACCGGGTAAGGATGGCAGTTTCCTTCCCTGAAGGGCATTAGTGAACCAGTTGGGTTTTTCCAACAATCTGCATGGTCATCGTTTAGGTCTTAATTCCAGATATGTTTACTGAATTCAAATTCCGCCATCTGCATGATGGCTAGATTTCTACCTTGACATGACCCCACCTGAGGTTCCTGAGTTGGAGGTTGAGGCATAGTAAAGCAACCATAAGTAGCTCTGGAATGCTCAACAACAGCTGGAGAACAGAAGATACACCTGTACAGGCTCATCTGAAACAGAGAATACAGAAGAACCTCGATTATCAGAATGATACGGGTGGGGAGTATTTTGTCGGATAATCGAATGTTTGGATAATTGAATGCCGGATAACACAGTTTAGCCAAGCATCGGGACCTTGTGATCACTTCGGATAATCCAAAATTGGGATAATCGAATGCCGGATAACTCTGAGATGGCTAAATAGAGGGAGAGGGGAGATCTTATTCATGTGGAACTGCTTTTGTGCCCTAGGACAACATTGCAATGAAATCATGGGGTTGTTCCTCACTGGCATAAATACCACAGAGTGGGCAGAGTTAAAGAAAAAAGAGGGGACACATGCAGAGAAATATGTGAAGTAAACTGATTAGCATTAGACAGCTATAAAGAGGGTTTTTTTGTTTTTGTCTTTTTATTTTTCTGCATTTTTGATTGTTGACTGAAATGCAAAGAAAATCATTTAAAAACTAAGAATTATTGAAAGATTACTGTAGTTTTTGAAATCAAATAACCTGACACTCATTGTAAGTACTGTCCACACAGCTGCCAGGTTAACTGTAGTATATGGGTTGCAAGTGACCTGGATCCCTGAGATGTATACAAATAACGATTCAGTCAACAACAAGGAGATGATTGGTCTGTGGACTAGTGACCAGTTATCGATGATGTCGGCCTTCCATTTGCCAGCAGCATTGTAATTGGCTCCCTGGTAGTTAAGTACCTCAGGGCTCTGAGCAAGGGACTGAGGAGTCATTAGATCTGTGCACGCTCAGGAGCTTTCTCTGTTCTCTGTAGTATTGAACACTTTAAGCCTGAAGGAAATCAGGTAAGTTTTACTTCAGCAGTCTTCATGTAATTTTTACTTCAGCAGTTCCTGCAATCTGTGGCTATTCATTAATAGCCACAGGTTGGCACAGTGGCTCAGTGCGGCTTAACAGCGCCAGGGACCCGGGTTCGATACCAGTCTCAGGCAACTGTCTGTGTGGAGTTTGCACATTCTCCCCAAGTCTGCGTGGGTTTCCTCCAGGTGCTCCGGTTTCCTCCCACATTTAAAGATATACAGGTTACGTGAATTGGCCATGCTAAATTGCCATAGCATTCAGGGATGTGTAGGTAGGGGTAAGTGCAGGGCAATGGGGAATAGGTTTGTGTGGGATACTCTTTGGAGGATCAGTGTGGACTTTTAGTGCTGAAGGGCCTGTTTCCATGCTGTAGTGATTCTGTAATAAGTCAGTGACCTGCTATAAGTCTGACCAAGTCACCCTGTGCCTTCTGAAAACTAGTAAAAGTACCAGCAGAAGAAAGATCAAGAAGTCATATTCTCATCAGCACAGGAACCATCACAGTAAATCTAATGAGCTGAGACCATTGCTCTGAATTTCCAGTCTTACACTCTACCCATAACAACCATGTCTTTCTATTTTTTTCTGTGTCAGTCTATAGGTGTGTGTATAGGGAGATTTATGAAGTGAATTAGATTTTTGACCAGTAGCTTTATATTCTGTTAATTCAAAATTATTTGCCTGCAGCTAGAATCTATTTATTCATAATAAATTGAAATGCTCCTTAAGTATAGAAACCTGGTCCTTGGTTCCTGTCAGTCAGAGGCTAAAAGACCAGAGCATTTCAAAATTCTCCACTCTTATGATATCGTTAACTTTCACTCTGACTCCATTGTTTAATTTCCAGGGCAGTAACCCAGTGAGGTAGACTGAACATAAATTGTCCTCCATCTGCGTCTCCCACCACCAACATTACCACTGGATATCCAAGCATGAGAAGAAGGAGTGGTCAGAAATTATCCTGACAGTGGTATCCTGGTATGATGTTGAATGAAGTTCTTTTTTCCCACTGCTTTATCATTTTGTTTCAGAAGATACCTAAAGAAAATTCAATCCTCGTTGTCAAAAGGCTAGCATGACTCAATCAATTGCAACTGATCAAGTACAACACCAAATCTCCAACCACTTCCTGCCACTTTGAAAAGGTAAAGGGACGAGTAGCTCAAATAAATGATTAAAGTAGAATTCATGTGAGATTACTGGTTCATACAGAGGTCCCTGATTTACCAACGTCCGACTTACCAATTCTTGCAGGTTCAAATGGGAACCCATACAGGTGTGTAACTTTAAAGGAGGAGAAAGTGAGGACTGCAGATGCTGGAGATCAGAGCTGAAAAATGTGTTGCTGGAAAAGCGCAGCAGGTCAGGCAGCATCCAAGGAGCAGGAGAATTGATGTTTCGGGCATAAGCCCTTCTTCAGGAACTCATTCCTGAAGAAGGGCTTATGCCCGAAACATTGATTCTCCTGTAATTTGAAAGGTCCAACATACAAACATTTCCCATATTTGTGAACAACTGCTTTGCATTGTCCTACATTGTGCTCTGACTTGCAAAAAAAGCAACTTACAGGAGCAGTCCAGAATGAAACCTGTTTGAAATGCAGGGGTTGTCTGTATTTTAAGATGGGAGCATTTGTAAAACTGGATTTGGCACTTGACCTCCAAGTCCCAGCCAACTTGAGAGTGACTGGTATCCCCAGGAGCCAGATTAATATTGAACGTGGATAATACTTTTGCAAGGGATTTCAGAGCCAATGCAAACAGTTAGCTTTTGGTGTGTGGACTGAACCACATTGTGCCAGTTTCCTGTATCCGCCTATTGTCAGATGGTAAAGTGATGATCTTTACACTTAACCTGAGCCAAACTTTGCATTAAGTGCATATTATCTTTCCCTTTAGGGTACATGACTTGGACGGAGGGAAAGGCTTCACCTTTTCTAATGGCATTGACATGGTATGTCATGTTGACTACATGGACTGTGTGATGATAAATCTGTAACCTGTGACCTTGTAGATCGCTCTTGTACTTAGTCCCTAAGCTAGGACTCTCCTGGAGTCCAGGCTTCAAAATTGCAAACTGATATTTTCCATATTCAAGGACAGAATTACATTCTGGTGACTGACTGTTAAAGTAAACTTCCCTCTGTGTGATAAATAAATATATCATTAATGCAAGGGATTAACTGTCAGATTCAGTATGCTTGGTATTCTGAAGCAAATTATATCTGACAATGGACTGCAATTCACAATTGCACTCTTCCAAGACACATGTAGAAAATGGAGATTCAACCTATTATTTCTTCTCCTCACTGCTCTCGGAGTAAGGGTCTTGAAGAATGTTCTGAATATGATGTAAAATCCATGAGAGTTTTATATAAAGTGATTTGCTAAGATCTTCAGATAGCTATAGTAAATCTCCTCTTCAAGGCAATGGTTTATGCTCTCCAGGATCTTGCATATGTGGGTGAAAGATCCAAATCATTCTTCCCTACCACACTCTCAGCAGGCAACCACATGTGGGTGATGCAATTGTTGGAAAGAGGGGAGAGAATGGACCAAGAGCATTGAACAATGAGCAGACAGACATTCTCACAACTTGAACTAGCATCAAGTGAAAGAGTTTAAGATTTTGAAGTGAATTGCATTGAATCATCTATTGTCTCTTGCATTTTAAAATTAATAATACAATAAAATACGGTGAAAGGCTTCAACTGTCGCCACAGTCCAGCACCATTTTGAATGGTTTAAGAATGAAGAGATATAACTGAGTCTGCTTTCATTTCACTGCATCCACCAGTGATGGCTCAGTGGTTAGCACTGCTGCCTCACAGCGCCCATGTTCGTTTCCAGCCACAGGCCACTATCTGTGCGGAGTTTGCACATTCTCCCCGTGTCTGCGTGGGTTTTACAAGGCACTCCGGTTTCCTCCCACAGTCCAAAGATTAGTTGGATTGTCCTTGCTATGTTGCCCCATAGTGTCCAGGTATGTGTCGGTTAAGTGGGCCAGCCATGGGCAATGCTGGGGTAGGGTAGGGGCCGGATCAGATTGGAATGCCTTTCAGAGGTTTGGTGTGGACTCAATGGGCTGAATGGCCTGCTTTCATACAGTAGGGATTCCATGCATTCTAAGCCACTCACCAACGATACCTACCACTCCATCCTCTTGCAGCTGCCTGTATTGGACCCACCAAAGTAGGAGTTGCCATCCTTTAGGCTCCTTCTCTTCAGTGCCATGTCCACCTCGCTGACACTACCTGGTATTGAACATTCACCCCTCGACCAGGAGTCCCTGACTCTGAGCCTGCAGCTGCCTGGAGCTGTGACCGTCATCTCATTGATAACTAGGACCCCCCAGTCTAGGCCCGCCTCTAACGTAACCAGGAATCCCTGGCTCTTTTTCCACCTTGATGACAGCAAGTGTCTTCACTCCAGGCATACCAAGCTGCCGCCACGCCAATGCCAGGACTCCCCGCTCTGGGTCTACTGCTACCAGGAGTCTGAGGCTCCACTGCTAGGCCAGGCTGCAGCATCGCCCAGAGTCCTACTCCAGCCGCCCTCCTCCAAGATGTCACCTTGCCAATGCTGCCATCTTGAAATGCCTACTGCGGTAGCTTCCAATCACCAGGAGGAGTCTCACCCACCACCTCAGAATGCCAGGAAGCTGATGCCATTCTGTGCACAGCCTGCTCTTACTGCCATGCCCATGCCACCAATTAGCCCGCAGTAAGAAGCTTTAAAGAAAAGAAAAATGAGTGAAGAAATCAAAGAGAAAAGAAAAAAAGTGTAAGTAAAAAGGAAGCAGATGGGAGTGGGTGAGCTCTAGGCACACAGCCCTGCTATTCCACCACTGTCTTGTACTTATGAACACACAAGATTTCCTTGTGAACACATGAGTTTGCAGAAAGACACCACCTCTTGGTGTCCAGCTAGGTTACACAATATCGTAATGAGCAATGATCAGGTGAAGAAATAGATGACATGTCCAAACTGTAAATTGTAACTTCTCATCACACAGGGTGATGACTTCAAAATTGAGGATATCATGAAGACAACAACTATAGGTCTATGACAAATGATGCACGTGCCTCCGGGGTGATAGATAGCTTATCTTGGAGAGTGAAGCATGATAGTCAAACCACGATAACTGTATAATGTGTTATGCCTTACTGGGTTAGTGAACTGGAAACCGGTCCAATCCCCACTATACCTGGAGCTGGTCGAAAGCATGAACCGGCTTTTCTGTATCATTACGTGTTGCAAGTAATTTAACTTTAGCTGCAGATAAACAGTTAAAACCTTCAGCATATCACACTAATAATTAAAACTTGAACTCTAATAAACTCCCCCTTACACAGACAGCCAAACAGAAGGGAAGAACTGGACAAGCATTTCAGTGATCTGTGTTCCCGGGTCTTCTTGTTGAGATGACATTTATGATTCTGCCATCGGCCAGTGAAATGTTTCATTTATTTTTTTCTGGATGCTTCTACTGGTTAGTAAAAAATGTAAGGCGATTAGTTCCTTTGTGAAGAATCACTGACTTATCCATTAAATCAAGGAGTACAACAACTGTTACAGGAAAGATAAACTAGTTTGGATTGGGTTACAGCAGGTTTTGACAGCGTAAAGTACAGCGACCATTCCTGAGCTCTCTCGATAACTTGTCCCCAGCTCCAAGTCTTTTAGTTACCTGAGAACCAATCACGGATTGTTGGCTGAATGTGTCTGTCATTGAAACAAGTCACTAGTCCATAGACCAATGAAGTTACTATTGCCAGCAGAAGGTGCATGTGAACACTCCCTCAGCTGCCTATTGCCTGTAATCAAATGTCAGTTACTACTTATTCAACCTGTTGCTAACGATGTCTGTATTGGGGGGTTCAGTTACTTGCTTTTCAAACTGCAGTTACCATTTTAGACACTGGTTTTAGAACAGCTCTTTCTCATATCTCACCAGAGTTTATTTTAAAAGGCACGGTCCTACAAAGGACTAGATATGGTCCTGTTGTTCGACCATTGGAAGTGTGACCAAAAGATATCGTCAATATATCTATATACAACTTTAACATCCCTTTAAGAGAGGTTCTCATTCTTTGAAGCCAAACAGGGATGTTGTGTTATTCCAACAGTCAGACAGTGTACATTTAAGACAGTTACACAATATGTAACATTTGGTATAAAGCCTTTACCTTCAGTCAGTCTCTGCTAACAAAGACAGGGCAGTACATTCAGTTACGTGCTTGCAATGTATTGTAACAATGTAGGCACAGAACCCAGATTATGTATGTCTGTGATCTTCCAGCAATGTAAATAGTGTTGTGAACAAACTTCAAGACATCTGTCTCAATAAGAACCCACCCTCTGTAGCAAATGTCATGTGAGCTAACACATAGGCAACACTCTGATCCTATCTTAATGGCAGTGTTGTTCCATCCAGGAAGGGACATCAATGTGGAGGACTGTGATATCATTTTGATGCTGTATTTTGTAGAAAGTGTTCTGCTCAGTGAAACTATCTGTTAAGAAATGAGGTCATAGTTCTGTTGTGGCCCATAATGGTCCCTTCCTTTTGGCTGTTTTCACTTCCTTTTCTCTCACCTCTGATCCCAGTTCACATCTGGGTTCCCCGAGTTCCCAACCCAACTGCTTTTTCGTGTTCATGGGTAAGACGCTCAAACAAAATGGTTCAAATGTGGGCTGACCTTTATTCAATAGAATGAGGTGAATGAAGATTTAGCTCACGATGTTGACAGTAGGTAGTTCATTTGCGCAGTCACATTTGAGTTAATGCAGAAAGCTGAGATGCTCTTCAAGTGCTTTTTTTAATCATTAAAGCTGAATATCTGATTTAAACCTTGTAACCCCATTCAAAAAAAAATGCAACGTCGGAATTTCAACTGCTCCCAGCTGATCCTAAACTTCTTGACGTTTTAGTTAGATTAGAATCATGTTTGCGAGTGGAATGATCTGAAATGCAGCAGAAGTCTTAGTTTTTTAAAAAAACCAAAACATAAAATACAAATAAAAGTTTATTATATTGACGACAGTTAAGTGCCTCACCAGGGAAAATGTTTGGTGGAGCACTATATAGTGATGGAGAAAACTGACATAGCACTGGGTCTTAGTTTTTATGAACAGAGACTCACAAGGCTCTGGACTGTTAAGTTTTAGCAGATTGAAAGATGATTTCATCTTTGAAATAAATGGGCTAATAACTGTTTAAGTATGGCAAGCATGGATTTTATGCACAGATCCTAATCAGCGCATTGAGCCAACAGAAATATATAGTCTGACCAAGGCTTCCTCATTATGATACCACTTGAACATCTGCAAAAAGAAACCTGTGTTTATGGCCATGGTTTGCATTTCCACAACTCCCTGTACATCGTATAACATACAATGTGTGGGTGAGAGAGAAGACGGGCAAGGATTGAAATGCAGGAGGCTGTTACATCCATTAACGATGACCGACTTGACACTGACATCTTTTACAAACCCACCGACTCCCACAGCTACCTGGATTACACCTCTTCCCACCCTAGCTCCTACAAAAATGCCATCCCATATTCCCAATTCCTCCACCTCTGCCGTATCTGCTCCCAGGAGGACCAGTTCCACCACAGAACACAACAGGTGGCTTCCTTCTTTAGAGACCACAATTTCCCTTCCCACGTGGATAAAGGTGCCCTCCAACGCATCTCGTCCACATCTCGCCCCTCCGCCCTCATACCCCACTCCTCCAACTGTAACAAGGACAGAGCCCCCCGATGCTCACCTTCCACCCTACCAACCTTCGCATAAACCACATCATCTGAAGACATTTCCGTCACCTTCAAATGGACCCCACCACCAGGGATATATTCCCCCCCCACCCCTTTCTGCCTTCCGCAAAGACCGTTCCCTCTGTGACTACCTGTCATGCCCCCAACAACCCACCCTCCCTTCCTTCCCCCGAAAGGAATTGCAAAACCTGCACCCACACCTCCTCCCTCACATCCATCAAAGTTTTACCTGCACATCCACCAATATCATTTATTGTATCCATTGCTCCCGATGCGGTCTCTTCTACACTGGGGACACGGGACGCCTCCTAGTAGAGCGCTTTAGGGAACATCTCCGGGACACCCGCACCAATCAACCACACTGCCCTGTGGCCCAACATTTCAACTCCCCCTCCCACTCTGCTGAGGACATGGAGGTCCTGGGCCTCCTCCACTGCCACTCCCTCACCACCAGATGCCTGGAGGAAGAACGCCTTACCTTCCGCCTCAGAACACTTCAACCCCATGGCATCAATGTGGACTTCACCAGTTTCCTCATTTCCCCTTCCACCACCTCACCCCAGCTCCAACTTTCCAGCTCAGCACTGCCCTCATGACCTGTCCTACCTGCCTATCTTCCTTTCCACCTATCCACTCCACCCTCTTCTTTGACCTTTCACCTCCATCCCCACCCCATTCACCTATTGTACTCTATGCTACTTTCTCCCCACCACCACCCCCTCTCATTTATCTCTCCACTCTGCAGGCACCCTGCCTCTACTCTTGATGAAGGGCTTTTGCCTGAAACGTCGACATTCCTGCTCCTCGGATGCTGCCTGACCTGCTGTGCTTTTCCAGCACTACTCTAATCTAGACTCTGGTTTCCAGCATCTGCAGTCCTTGTTTTGACCTGTGAGGGGAGGGGTAGATGAGTTGAGAGAGTTGTTTGGGAGGGATTGTCATGAGTGAGACAGCAGAATAAGATTGAAGTTTTTTTTGTAAAGTCAGCCCCAGGATATTTGAAAATGCATGAATTGGCTGACAATCTCTCTCTTTTGGGTCAACTAAAGAAACCTAAAAAGATGCCAAAGGTCACTTCCTCTCTGCCTGTCCCCAGGTGATTAGTGGAAGGTGTTGCGGGGGGGGGGGGGGGAGCGGTGGTGTTGAGAGCACAGTCAAAGCAGTGGGTTGCTGAGAACACGTAGAGAGGAGCAAAGCACTGAGATTTTAACAAGACTGATCGAGGCCAAGAGAGAATGGTGAGAGGGACGGAGGTCCTGGAATGACGATGGAATGGAACCCTGAAGATTTATAAATATTATTTACTCCTAATTCCAAAATGTGCTGTTGTCAAAAGGGAGGTCGACGATAGACAAACTGCTGATTTAAATTCAGTGGTCAGGTCCTGTGTGAAGCCAGTGGAATATTGTACATGTCAAATATCAGTAAAGCTTCTAACAGGGAGAGACGTAGCAAGAAGAGGGAATGGGAGAGGGTGTGGATTGTCTCTCCTCTCTCAGTAGAAAACTGCCTCTTGCCAATTGTTCTGCCCTCCAGCTTTTACAAGGGTGTGTGTTAAAAGATCAGTTTCAACTCTTCTGGAATAGTCTAGTGAGACTGAATGCTTTTGTGTACTAGGCTAGGTTCTACTGTCTGTGTGCTGTGAAGGTCCCAGTGAAAGAACTACCCCCTAGTTAGCCTGGTGTTGCAGGTAAAGATATTATCTCACTCCTTGCAAACAAGTTCAAAAATGAATCAAGAGAATGGAACTTCATAAGTTCAAAATAAGAATCTCGAAAATTGTTTGTTAACGTACCAATAGTAATCTCTGCTGAAATGTTCAACTATCCATTCTTCATAAATGGCAGACTGATCCATACATCTGTTTTTTAAAAACGTTTATCCTTTTGAATGTACGCTTTATTTCAAATCCATGCATGTGTGCATCGCCATACAGTCATAGAGTCATAGAGATGTACAGCATGGAAACAGACCCTTCGGTCCAACCCGTCCATGCCGACCAGATGTCCCAACTCAATCTAGTCCCACCTGCCAGCACCCAGTCCATATCCCTCCAAACCTTTCCTATTCATATACCCATCCAAATGCCTCTTAAATGTTGCAGTTGTACCAGCCTCCACCACATCCTCTGGCAGCTCATTCCATACACGTACCACTCTCTGCGTGAAAAAGTTGCCCCTTAGGTCTCTTTTATATCTTTCCCCTCTCACCCTAAACCTATGGCCTCTAGTTCTGGACTCCCCAACACCAGGGAAAAGACTTTGTCTATTTATCCTATCCATAATTTTGTAAACCTCTATAAGGTCACCTCTCAGCCTCCGACGCTCCAGGGAAAACAGCCCCAGCCTCTTCAGCCTCTCCCTGAAGCTCAGATCCTCCAACCCTTGTAAATTCTTGCAAATCTTTTCTGAACCCTTTCAAGTTTCACAACATCTTACCAATAAGAAGGAGATCTGAATTGCACACAATATTCCAACAGTGGCCTAACCAATGTCCTGTACAGCCGCAACATGACCTCCCAACTCCTGTACTCAATATACTGACCAATAAAGGAAAGCATACCAAACGCCTTCTTCACTACCCTATCTACCTGTGACTCCACTTTCAATGAGCTATAAACCTGCACTCCAAGGTCTCTTTGTCCAGAAACACTACCTAGGACCTTACCATTAAGTGTATAAGTCCTGCTAAGATTTGCTTTCCCAAAATGCAGCACCTCGCATCTATCTGAATTAAACTCCATCGGCCACTTTTCAGCCTATTGGCCCATCTGGTCAAGGTCCTGTTGTAATCTGAAGTAACCCTCTTTGCTGTCCACTACACCTCCAATTTTGGTGACATCTGCAAACTTACTAACTGTACCTCTTATGCTCGCATCCAAATCATTTATGTAAATGACAAAAATTAGAGGACCCAGCACCAATCCTTGTGGCACTCCACTGGTCACAGGCCTCCAGTCTGAAAAACAGCCCTCCACCACCACCCTCTGATTTCTACCTTTGAGTCAGTTCTATATCCAAATGGCTAGTTCTCCCTGTATTCCGTGAGATCTAACCTTGCTAATCAGTCTCCCATGGGGAACCTTGTCGAACGCCTTACTGAAGTCCATATGGATCACATCTATTGCTCTGCCCTCATCAATCCTCTTTGTTACTTCTTCAAAAAACTCAATCAAGTTTGTGAGACATGATTTCCCACACACAAAACCATGTTGACTATCCCTAATCAGTCCTTGCCTTTCCAAATACATGTACATCCTGTCCCTCAGGATTCCCTCCAACAACTTGCCCACCACCGAAATCAGGCTCACTGGTCTATAGTTCCCTGGCTTGTGCTTACCACCCTTCTTAAACAGTGCCACCACGTTAGCCAACCTCCAGTCTTCCAGCACCTCGCCTCTGACTATTGATGTTACAAATATCTCAGCAAGAGGCCCAGCAATCACTTTTCCAGCTTCCCACAGAGTTCTCAGGTACACCTGATCAGGTCCTGGGGATTTATCCACTTTTATGCATTTCAAGACACCCAGTACTTCCTCCTTTGTAATCTGGACATTTTGCAAGATGTCATCATCTATTTCCCTACAGTCTATATCTTCCATATCCTTTTCCACAGTAAATGCTGATGCAAAATACTCATTTAGTATCTTCCCCATTTTCTGCGGCTCCGTTCAAAGGCCGCCTTGCTGATCTTTGAGGGGCCCTATTCTCTCCCTAGTTACCCTTTTGTCCTTAATGTATTTGTAAAAACTCTTTGGATTCTCCTTAATTCTATTTGCCAAAGCTATCACATTTCCCCTTTTTGCCCTCCTGATTTCCCTCTTAAGTATACTCCTACTGCCTTTATACTCTTCTAAGGATTCACTCAATCTATCCTGTCTATACCTTACATATGCTTCCTTCTTTTTCTTAACCAAACCCTCAATTTCTTTAGTCATCCAGCATTCCGTATACCTACCAGCCTTCCCTTTCACCCTGACAGGAATATACTTTCTCTGGATTCTTGTTATCTCATTTCTGAAGGCTTCCCATTTTCCAGCCATCCCTTTACCTGTGAACATCTGCCTCCAATCAGCTTTCAAAAATTCTTGCCTAATACCATCAAAATTGGCCTTTCTCCAATTTAGAATTTCACCTTTTAGATCTGGTCTATCCTTTTCCATCATTATTTTAATTCTAATAGAGTTATGGTTGCTGGCCCCAAAGTGCTCCCCCACTGACATCTCAGTCACCTGCCCTGCCTTATTTCCCAATAGTAAGTCAAGTTTTGCACCTTCTGTAGTACATTCACATACTGAAGCAGAAAATTGTCTTGTTCACACTTAACAAATTCCTCTCCATCTAAACCCTTAACACTATGGCAGTCCCAGTCTATGTTTGGAAAGTTAAAATCCCCTACCATAACTACCCTATTATTCTTACAGATAGCTGAGATCTCCTTACAAGTTTGTTTCTCAATTTGCCTATGACTATTAGGGGGTCTATAATACAATCCCAAAAAGGTTATCATCCATTTCTTATTTCTCAGTTCCACCCAAATAACTTCCCTGGATGTATTTCCAGGAATATCCTCCCTCAGCACAGCTGTAATGCTATTCCTTATCAAAAATGCCACCCCCCTCCTCTCTTGCCTCCCTTTCTATCCTTCCTGTAGCATTTGTATCCTGGAACATTAAGCTGCCAGTCCTGCCCATCCCTGAGCCATGTTTCTGTAATTGTGATGATATCCCAGTCCCATGTTCCAAACCATGCCCTGAGTTCATCTGACTTCCATGTTAGGCCCCTTGCATTGAAATAAATGCAGTTTAATTTATTAGTCCTACCTTGTCCCTGCCTGCCCTGACTGTTTGACTCGCTTCTGTTCTCAACTGTACCAGTCTCAGTTTGATCTCTTTCCTCACTATCTCCCTGGGTCCCACCCCCCCACCTTACTAGTTTAAGTCCTCCCGAGCAGCTCTAGCAAATTTCCCTGCCAGTATATTAGTCCCCTTCCAATTTAGGTGCAATCCGTCCTTCTTGTACAGGTCACTTCTATCTCAAAAGAGATTCCAATGATCCAAAAATGTGAATCCTTCTCCCATACACCAGCTCCTCAGCCATGCATTCATCTGCTCTATCCTCCTATTCCTGTCCTCACTAGCTCGTCGCACTGGGAGTAGTCCAGATATTACTAATCTCGATGACCCCCTTTTTAAATTTCTGCATAACTCTCAGTAATCTCCCTTCAGAGTCTCAACCTTTTCCCTTCCTGTGTCATTGGTTCCAATGTGGAAAATGACTCTTGCTGGCCCCTCTCCCTCTGGAGAACATTCTGCACCCTCTCTGAGACATCCTTGATCCTGGCACCAGGGAAGTAACACACCATTCTGCTTTATCGCTGCTGGCCACAGAAACGTCTGTCTGTACCTCGAACTAAAGAATCCCCTAACACAATTGATCTCTTGGAACCCAACGTACCCCTTGTTGCATTAGAGCCAGTCTCTTTACCAGAAACTTGGCTGTTCGTGCTACGTTCCCCTGAGAATCATTGTATTAATATTTCTTCTCACATGTCATAATTAATAAACCCACTCATTTTGTTAATTGAAGATTAGTTACATTGGCTCCTTCAAAACATGATTTCACTTGAGTTTGGGAGAAAGATATCCGTTCGGGAAGGAATCCTTCTGAATTAACAGTGCTGCAACAGCCAAGGGCATGTGTGAATGAAGAAGAGCCAGTCTATTCTTGCTTAACCGGGAGCTTACTGGTGTCAGCGTAACCTATCTGGAACTGTAAAAAATTAGAGAACCTTGCCCAGGGTCTGGTTTTGGACTGCACGGTGGCCTCACAGTGTCAGGGACTCGGGTTCGATTCCAACCTCGGGCAACTGTCTATGTGAAGTTTGCACATTCTCCCTTGTGTCTGCATGGGTTGCCTCTGGGTGCCCCAGTTTCCTCCCACAGTCCAAAGATGTGCAGGTTAGATGGATTGGCCAGGCTAAATTGCCCTAATGGTGTGCAGGTTAGGTGGATTTGCCCTGGTAAATGTGGGATTATGGGGAAAGGATGGGGGAAGCGTCGGTCTGGGTGGTTAGAGGCTCGTTAGAGGTTCAGTAGCTTCAATGGGCTGAATGGCCTCTTTCTGAACTGTACTTGAGAGCATGGAGAGAACATGTTGAGACTGACAGAGGTTGAGGGCCAGAAACCAAAGAACACAGGCAGATTAAAGGATAGTATAATCAAGGAATGGCATCACAAGCAATAAGTAGTGGGCGGCACGATGGCACAGTGGTTAGCACTGCTGCCTCACAGCACCAGAGACCCAGGTTCAATTCCCGCCTCAGGCGACTGACTCTGTGGAGTTTGCACGTTCTCCCCGTGTCTGCGTGGGTTTCCTCCAGGTGCTCCGGTTTCCTCCCACAGTCCAAAGCTGTGCAGGTCAGGTGAATTGGCCATGCTAAATTGCCCGTAGTGTTAGGTAAGGGGTAGATATATGGGTGGGTGGCAGGGCGGTGTGGACTTGTTGGGCCGAAGGGCCTGTTTCCACACTGTAAGTAATCTAATCTAATCTAGTTGGCTGGTTGCTGTTTGCAATTTTCTTTCCTCTATGAGCTTGGAAGTGAGTTTAACACTTTCCAGTTTGAAAGTTCTCCACATGTTATGCCATAACTCTTCAATCATATCTGGTTTTGGCTATGCCTTGATCAAGGGAGGCAATGGACAAGTAGTATTAGTGTTCGACTGTTAATCCAGAGACGCAGAAAACATATTGGGAATGTGGGTAGAAAGAAGGCATTTGGTATGCATGCCTTTGTTGTTCAGTGCATTAAATATAGGAGCTAGGAAATCATGCTGTGGCTGTATAGGACATTAGTTAGGCCACTTTTGGAATACTGTGTTCAATTCTGGTCTCCCTGCTCCAGGAAGGACGTTGTGAAACTTGAACGGGTTCAGAGAAGGTTTACAAGGATGTTGCCGGGGTTGGAGGGTTTCAGCTATTGGGAGAGGCTGAATAGGCTGGGGCTATTTTCCCTGAAGCATTGGAGGCTAACGGGTGACCTTACAGAAGTTTATAAAATCATGAGGGGAATGGATGAGGTGAATAACCAAGGTCTTTTCCCCAGGGTAGAAGAGTCCAAAACAAGAGGACATAGGTTTAGGGCAAGATGAGAAACATTCAAAAGGATCCTAAGGGGCAACTTTTTCACACACCACTGTGCTTCAGGGAAGTGAGGAATGAGCCGCCAGAGGAAGTGGTGGAGGCTGGTACAATGACAACATTTAAAATGCATCTGGATGGTTATATGAATAGGAAGGGTTTAGAAGAATATGGGCCAAATGCTGGCAAATGGGAGTAGGTTAATTTAGGTTATCTGGTCAGCATTAACGAGTTGGACAGAAGGGTCTATTTCCACACTAAGTGAAAAATCTAGCTCCCTGAGCATTTACCTCCAAAATGGAGCTTGCCTGAAATAATCAGAACTGGTGACACTTTCAGAGCATCATAAAAAATTAGAAAGAAAATTTAGTTTCAATGTGAAGGGTTAATGTTGACCACTTCAGTGGAAAATAATTGTAGGGGTTGATTTCTACTCGCCACAATGCGCAACGGTTTTTCTATCAGAGGCAGATTATGTTTTCAACTTGGGAATTTAACCAAAACTTCATCCAGAAATATTCTTCCCTCACTTGTTTCAGATGTAACAGTATACAGTAACTAAAAATAACCTCCTGATGTTATTCCCCACTTTATACCTCAGCGATACAGCAACATGATTAATACCAGCAATAACACGAGCACTACTCTGCAGAATATTTTCACATCTGAGTACTACAAGCTTTTCCTTGGGTCCCATCAATCACAAGAACAGATCAGCATCACAAGAAAATAACCAGTTCTTGAAATGATCATTTTACACAGATTGAATCAATGCTTCAAAATTGACTTGATTTGTTGAGAATACAAAGCACTCAATTGACCTACTGTGCATGTTAATAAACTCATTCGGTCAGCAGGAAAGAAACTTCAGACGAGAGGCAAATATTAAACATCCGACAGTCATGATCTGTGGAGTGTTGCCTCAGCATTAGTCTTGAAGGTACTGCTGCCTGCCTCATCACTGACATCCCTGTTGAATGCCACCAATTTGTTATGTAAGTGCGGAAAGCACTGAGAGTGAGAAATTCATTGGCATAGCGCCGCAATTAGGGGGCGGGCTGTGCCACAGGCCACTGTGAGTGGTGTGTTTCCAAGCCAAGGGCATGCGCAGCTGCCTCACCTGTGTGGAATTGGAACGACCCTGATGCCGCCCAGCTTAGGAGAGCCAAAAGGGACAGCCTATGGTCCTGGCATCACTGGGCGTCATCGGGTGACCAACAAAGCACAGTGGATGCAGCAAGCTGGGCCTCACAACTATTTCAAAAAGAGTCCAGCATGCTGACTGCCCGTAGGTAGAACTCTTGGAAGTTTATTTTCAGTGGAAAATATCTGGAAGCACTTAATGGCGTTTTTGCGAGTGAGTTGGCACATTTCGGAAGAGCATTGCTGCTTCACATGAGGAGGTTGCCCTATACAAAGGTTGCAAGTGGCATTACCCTGCTCAATCTCTCCCCGTAAGAAAATCCTTCTGTACCCAGAATCAACTCGCGAACCTTCTCTGGTTTGTCTCCAAAGCTGATATATAGTTCCTTCAATAAGGGGATCGCAGAATTCCTGGTGTGGTCTGGTTACTGTTTTGTATAGCTTTACAGTATATTTCATACATAGTGACAGACTGCAAAGCTCTGAGATGCAGAGGAAGCTAGGTGGGCTAGGATACAATTAGCAATTGAGTTGCTTCAAAGGTAAATGGGATTGACAGGGAGACACCATCATTACCAGCAGTATAACAACTTTCCTGGGATTTTCCATGATTTTGACCAAGTTCATTTATTTGAATTGTCTTATCACCTCTTCCATCTGTGAAGTACAATGAGATACATATCCTCGGAGTCATTGCAAGCATCAACACCATCATATTTTTGAGACACATCTGAAGTTTAAGCTTTTGGAATTCCCCAAGAAATGACAGGGAGGAAGAATGGCTATCAATGCATTCCAATACATCTCAGCAAAAGCAAAACTTGCCCGCATTACTGCATCTTTCCCCAGGGAAACCTAGAAGATAAAGTGAACAAGAGTCAGTGTACACACTCCTGATATTACTGCTGGTTTCGCCATTTTCACTGGAGCCAAGAATGGAACAAAAGCAGAAATTGCTGGTAAAGTCAGAGTTCTCTTCACAGATGCTGCCAGACCTGCTGAGCTTTTCCAGCAATTTCTGGTTTTGGTTCTGATTTACAGCATCTGCATATCTTCAATTATTATGTCAGAGCCAAAAATGGGGTCTTCTTACACGTAATTGGTTGTTGTTGCCCTTAACTATCAATTGCATTGTCTTCAACAAAGTAGAACACTGTACCAGAGGAAGTTTCACAAGAAACTCATGACACATTATCAGTACATGCGGGTGCAATCAGTGTTCACAGGGACTTGAGTTGGTATCAAAAAGTGTCTCCACAATCACACTTAGCAAGCCTTCCATTTGGATGCTTGGCACTTCACCCAGATGGATCTCCCTTGGCACCCACTGGGGAAAGCAGTGAGCTGCTTCATGTGTCCGCACCTCAACCTGGCCAAGGTGGCTGACCTGCTTCAGAGTAGATGTGGCGTTTAGAGGTGGACACATTGATATCACTCCCAGGTGCTCCTGGAGAAGGGCCATGTGGGGTTATAAGTGTGCCACATGGGCACCACACCAACCAAAGGGTACAGTTGAAATGGTAAGGATTATCCATTTAAGTTATAAAGATCCCTGTGTTTTATTATTTTCTACCAGGAGTATCCATCAATAAAAGAAGTCATAGCATCCCGACAGTGTGGAAGAAGGCCATCAAGTCCACACTGACCCTCCAAAGTGCATCCCACCCTGTAACCCAGCATTCCCCATAGCTAACCCATCTGGCCTGCACATCCTTGAACACAATAGCATGCTCAATCCACTTAATCTGCACATCTTTGGACTTTGAGATGAAAACAGAGCAAACCCACGCGGACACGAGGAGAATGTGCAAACTCCACACAGATAGCTACCTGAGCCTGGAATCAAACTCAGGTCCCTGGATCTGCGAGGTAGCAATGCTAACTACTGAGCCACTGAAGTCATTTTTGTTTATTTGTGTTTGATAACAGTGAGGCAATCCATAGCACCTCCACATTGCTCATTTTAAAAGGCATACTCAGGAATTCAAACAGTCCAAACTCCTCAACTCTTCAACTTTCTCAATAAGCCACTATCACTTCAACAATGATATACAATTTCACAAGCCATAGCAATGTATTTGTTTTAAACAGGAGAGAAAAAAACAATGTTTTTTTAATTACAGCTACAAAGCCTTTTGCTTGTCACACATCAGTACAGACTCTCCCCTAAATTGTTTTACTTCTGTCCATCCCAAGACTATTTCTCTTCAGTGAGCTAACTGGGGATCCCATAGTTTGCAGGTGCAGCAAGTAATTGGGAAGGTAAATGTGATATTAACTGAAACTCCACAGAGGCTGGTATCCCATCAACAAGTCATCTTTTGTTTACACATGAATAGTCCGAGACTTTAGCTCTGCCTCTTCAGAGTCAGTTATCACAGTGCCAGAATCTCTGACACTCCTGTTTATATCTATCAGCCAGACCTCCCTGATTAACAGCCCCAATCAAGGAACTCATAATCTATGAGGGGTAGCTGGCTAACCTTGTTACAATCACTACATCCCTCCCCCTCTGATTCTGAGATCATAGGCTGGTCCTTTCTCTTGGAGAGACTCAGGGTGTTTTAACAATGAGTCAAGTTACTCCAACTCAGCATCTGGTGTGGGCAGAGTGTAATACACAGGAGCTCGTCTCTTACACCCAGAGCTCCTCAGTCATATTTCACTCTCTTGTTCCAAAGGCAAAGACATCAAGGTGGCTACATCCGTCATGTCCATCTTGGATCCTGAGGAATCGTCAATGTGTAATGTACAGGGTGAAGCCACAGGTTCTGGAAGCCTTTCTAACTGTTCTGAGGGGCATGTTTTGTTCCCACACCATTTGCAAATTCACAGCTTTCATTTGGTCTATGTCTTGGTTCAAGACTATCACACCTGCCCGAACTTTAGAGGTCACTGTTCCTGACATCACTTCGACCATGCTCCTTACCCACTCAGGGCCATTTTAGTGATTCTTACACCAGGCTTTGTCCCCTTTATCAAACCATCTCTCTCAGTTGGCAGAGCCTTGTGTCCAGTATTGGTATTTCTGATGTTGCTTCATCTACCCCGCTTCTAGGAGGATCAGACATAACCAATTCGGAGTCTTCTACCCATGAGCAACTCTGCCTGTGCTAACAACTAGTAATTATACACAGTTAGTTTGAGAGCCCACTGCTGACGCACCTGAAGCAGACAAGGCAGGGATTGAGGTCTGTGATTATCACAACTTTTTGATTGTAAAGGTATTGGTGAAACTTCCTTACTCCAAAGAGGACTGCCAATCCTTTTTCTATCTGGGCGTATTTATGATCGATATTAGCCAATGTTGTGGATACACGTTATTAGTTGTTCCTCTCCATTGGGCCACCTATGAGCTAATACCACCTCAATGCTATGTGGGGAGGCATCGCACGTGGATGTCAGATCTTTCTTTGGGTTATGATGTGTCAATATCATAGAGGAAGCTAACTGTTTCTTTACTTCACTGAACGTTTGTCATTTCCAAGGCTGACCCTTTTTTAGGAGTTATTGCAAAAGTGCCAGGTTATGTATGCACATCCTGGATGGACATGGGAGCCAGGCATCTTTGATCACTCTCATTTTATCTTCCAATGGGTATAACTCAGTCTTGTCAATTCTGTAGGCTGTACAGGTCACTTGGGGATCCTGGGACACTCATTTTTCCTTATTAAATGCATGCTTGCCTTGGAAAAACATCCCAAGTCTATATCCAAATTCTCTAAGTGTTCTTTATTATTTTCTCTCTTATTAGAACGCCATCTTAATAAATGGTGACCTGAGGTGGATCTTGCAAAACATTCTTCAAGATCCACTGATAAATTGAACAGGTTGATGACACCCCATATGGCATCTCTCGTATATTGGTACGAGCCCTTATGGGTATTAATTATAGCATAGTTATGGGAATCTTCATCTAACCGCAATTGTAAGTACGCGTGGTTCATGTCCAGCTTTGTAAAGGATAGTCCCCCCCCCCCGCTAGCTCTGCATATAAACCCTCTATGTGAGGGATTGAGTATTTATCCAGCTCTGAAAAGCAGTCTACCATTTGTTTAAAATCCCCACAAAGGCAAACCAACCCATCAGATTCTGCCACTTTTACGACCACTGCTGGTCGTATTACAACATACTATTGTAATATTCCTTAACGGTGTCCAGCAATTCTTGAAAGGCTTTAGTATCTGGTGCCTGAGGAAAAGGCAGGCTCCCAATAACAGAAAAAGCTGCAGCTGCATTGGTTGTCAGGAGAATTCCTTGTTCCTTTTCATCTGCCCTAATGTCATTTGCCTGAAAATATAACACATTCTTTCCCCATACAGGGCCCAGTCCTCAAAGGCAGAATCAAAAGAGTCAAGCTTCCTAAACGAAGACATGGTGTAAGAAATGTTTACCCCCAACTGAAAGACAACTACCATTACCAGTGAAATAACTCCACAGAGGCTGGAATCCTACCCACTAAGTCACCCTTTATTTGCAAGTGAGCAACCATGCGTTTTAGCTCTGCCTCTTCAGAGTCAGCTATCAGAGATCCAGAATCTTTGATACTCCTCTTTTTTAAAATTTGTCAGCCAGGTCTCCCTGATTTTGACCAGATTAATAGCTGCAACTCATATTCTAAAGGTCCAGCTGGCTGACCTCATTACAATCACTACATTGGCCAATTTTAGTAAAGGGAAAGTGTATAAAAGCACAAAAGTCTTGCTACAGGTGTACAAGGCATCAGTGAGGCCAAAATTGGAACATTGTGTACAGTTATGGTCTCCCTACTTAAGGAGGGATATACACACATTGGACATAGTTTGGCAAAGAATCACCAGGTTGACTCCTGTGGTCAAAGAAATGTCATATGAGAAACAATTGAGCAAGTTGAGCCAAGACACATTGGCATTTCAAAGAATGAGAGGGGATTTTGCCAAACACATAGGATTCTGAGGGTACTTAGCAGGGTGAATGCTGAGAGATGTTTCCTCTCGTGGGGGAGCTAGAACTATGTGGCACAGTTTCAATGTTAAGGTCTTTGTTGCCTTAACACATATTCCCCTCCCCTCCCTTGTCCATTTTCCGCAGGGACCGGTCCCTCTGGAAGACCCTTGCCCACTCTTCCTTCACTCCCAACACCTCCTACAGCCCCAGGGCACCTTCCCTAGCAACTGTCAAAGGAGTAACGTCTGCCAATTTACCTCCTCCCTCCCCAGTATCCAAGGGCCCAAACATACCTTCCAGGTGAAGCAGCACTTTACCTGCACTTCACACAATCAAGTCGATTGCACTTGCTGCTGGCAATGTGGTCTCCTCTCACAGGGGAAACAAAGCATAGACTGAGTGACCACTTTGCAGAACATCGACATTCTGCCCACAAAAAAGACCCTGAGCTTCCAGTTATCTGCCACGTTACCACCCCACCCTGTTCCCTGGCCAACATCTCTGTCTCAGGTTTGCTGCATTGCTCCAGCAAAGCTCAGCGCAAACTGAAAGAACACCTCATTTTCCAATTGGGGACCCTGCAGCCTTCCGGACTCAATATCGAGTTCAATAATTTTAGGGCCTGAACTCTCCCATGTCCTCGCCCCCTACCCCAACACACTAGGCCTTCTCAGCACATGGTCTGCCATTACGTATTACCTATTGTTAGCCACTAACAGTCTCTACAAACAGCTATTCATCCACCCAGCCAGGTCATTCCTGACTCTTTTATCCATTCAATTGTTCTTCTCTTTCTTTGGGCTCTATCCCTACCTATCATTTACTCTTTACTCCCTCTCCCACCCTACCTTCTGCACATAAGCCAACATTTTCCTAGCTACCATCAGTTCTGAGGAAGGAGCACCAGTCCTGAAACGTTAACTCTGATTTCTCTGCACAGATGCTGCCAGACCAGCTGAGTTTTTCCAGCAACTCCTGGTTTTGTTTCAGATTTGCAGCACTCGCATTTCTTTCGGTTTTTGTTCAATAATAAGGCACCTTCCATTTAAACTGGAGCTAAGGAGGACTCTTTTGTATTTTCAGGAGGGTTGTTGGTCTGTGTAATTCGCTTCCACAGGCAATAAAGGACGTTGGATCATTGCATATATTCAAAGCTGAATTAGACGTGGTTTGGATTGACAAGACAGTCAAAGCTAATGGAGGACAGGCTAGAAAGATGAGTTTAGGCCACAGTCAGATCAGCCACAGTATAAACGTAGATGCAGAAAGGATATTTCCAATGGTGGAGGATTCTAGAAACAGGGGCCACAGTCTAAGGATACAAGGTAAACCATTTCGGACTGAGATGAGGAGAATTGAGTTTTGACCCAGAGCCGATGAAATTTGCTACCATAGAATGCAGTCATAGAGATGTACAGCATGGAAACAGACCCTTCGGTCCAACCAGTTCATGTCAACCAGATATCCCAACCCAATCTAGTCCCACCTGCCAGCACCCGGCCCATATCCCTCCAAACCCTTCCTATTCAGATACCCATCCAAATGCCTCTTAACTGTTGCAATTGTACCAGCCTCCACCACATCCTCTGGCAGCTCATTCCATACTCTGCGTGAAAACGCTGCCCCTTAGATCTCTTTTATATATTTCCCCTCTCACCCTAAACCTATGCCCTCTAGTTCTGGACTCCTCGACACCAGGGAAAAGACTTTGTCTATTTATCCTATCCATGCCCCCCATAATTTTGTAAACCTCTATAAGGTCACTCCTCAGTCTCTGACGCTCCAGGGAAAACAGCCCCAGCCTGTTCATCCTCTCCCTGTTCCTCAAATCCTCCAGCCCTGGCAACATCCTTGTAAATCTTTTCTGAACCCTTTCAAGTTTCACAACAGCACGGTGGCACAGTGGTTAGCACTGCTGCCTCACAGGGCCAGAGACCTGGGTTCAATTCCCGCCTCAGGCGACTCTTTGTGTGGAGTTTGCACGTTCTCCCTGTGTCTGCGTGGGTTTCCTCCGGGTGCTCCGGTTTCCTCCCACAGTCCAAAGATGTGCAGGTCAGGTGAATTGGCCACGCTAAATTGCCCGTAGTGTTAGGTAAGGGGTAGATGTAGATGTAGATGTAGGGGTATGGGTGGGTTGCGCTTCGGCGGGGCGGTGTGGACTTGTTGGGCCGATTACTGTAAGTAATCTAATCTAATCTAATCTAAACATCTTTCCAATAGGAAGGAGATCTGAATTGCACGCAATATTCCAACAGTGGCCTAACCAATGTCCTGTACAGCCGCAACATGACCTCCCAACTCCTGTACTCAATATACTGACCAATAAAGGAAAGCATACCAAATGCCTTCTTCACTATCCTATCTACCTGTGACTCCACTTTCACTGAGCTATGAACCTGCACTCCAAGGTCTCTTTGTTCAGCAACACTCCCTAGGAGCTTACCATTAAGTGTATAAGTCCTTTTAAGATTTGCTTTCCCAAAATGCAGCACCTTGCATTTATCCGAATTAAACTCTATCGGCCACTTCTCAGCCCATTGGCCCATCTGGTCCAGATCCTGTTGTAATCTGAAATAACTCTCTTCGCTGTCTACTACACCTCCAATTTTGGTGTCATCTGCAAACTTACTAAATGTACCTCTTATGCTCACATCCAAATCATTTATATAAATGACAAAATGTCGTGGGCCCAGCACCGATCCTTGTGGCACTCCACTGGTCACAGGCCTCCAGTCTGAAAAACAACCCTCCACCACCCTCTGTTTTCTCCCTTTGAGCCAGTTCTGTATCCAAATGGCTAGTTCTCCCGTACTCCATAAGATCTAACCTTGCTAATCAGTCTCCCATGGGGAACCTTGTCAAATGCCTAACTGAAGTCCATATAGATCAATCTATTGCTCTGCCCTCATCAATCTTCTTTGTTGCTTCTTTAAAAAAACTCAATCAAGTTTGTGAGACATGATTTCCCATGCACAATGCCATGTTGACTACCCCTAATCAGTCCTTGCCTTTCCAAATACATATACATCCTGTCCCTCAGGATTCCCTCCAACAATTTGCCCACCACTGAGGTCAGGCTCACTGGTCTACATTTCCCTGGCTTGTCTTTACCACCCTTCTTAAACAGTAGCACCACGTTTGCCAATCTCCAGTCTTCCGGCACCTCACCTGTGACTATCGATGATACAAATATCTCAGCAAGAGGCCCAGCAATCACTTCGCTAGCTTCCCACAGAGTTCTTGGGTACGCCTGATCAGGTCCTGGGGATTTATCCACTTTTAACCATTTCAAGACATCCAGCACTTCCTCCTCTGTCATCTGGACATTTTGCAAGATGTCACCATCTATTTCCCTACAGTCAATATCTTCCATATCCTTTTCCACAGTAAATACTGATTCAAAATATTCATTTAGTATCTCCCCTATTTCTGCGGCTCCGTTCAAAGGCCGCCTTGCTGATCTTTGAGGGGCCCTATTCTCTTCCTAGTTATCCTTTTGTCCTTAATGTATTTGTAAAAACCCTTTGGATTCTCTGTAATTCTATTTGCCAAAGCTATCTCATGTTCCCGTTTTGCCCTCCTGATTTCCCTCTTAAGTATACTCCTACTTTCTTTATACTCTTCTAAGGATTCACTCGATCTATCCTGTCTATACCTGACATATGCTTCCTTCTTTTTCTTAACCAAACCCTCAATTTCTTTAGTCATCCAGCATTCCCTATATCTACCAGCCTTCCCTTTCACCCTAACAGGAATATACTTCCTCTGATTCTTGTTATCTCATTTTTGAAGGCTTCCTATTTTCCAGCCGTCCCTTTACCTGCGGACATCTGCCTCCAATCGGCTTTTGATAGGTCTTCTCTAATACCATCAAAATTGGCCTTTCTCCAATATAGAACTTCAACTTTTAGATCTGGTCTATCCTTTTCCATCACTATTTTAAAACGAATAGAATTATGGTCACTGGCCTCAAAGTGCTCCCCCACTGACACCTCAGTCACCTGCCCTGCCTTATTTCCCAAGAGTAGGTCAAGATTTGCACCTTCTCTAGTAGGTACATCCACATACTGAATCAGAAAATTGCCTTTTACACACTTAAGAAATTTCTCTCCATCTAAACTTTAACACTATGGCAGTCCCAGTCGATGTTTGGAAAGTTAAAATCCCCGACCATAACTACCCTATTATTCTTACAGATAGCTGAGATCTCCTTACAAGTTTGTTTCTCATCGAAGCCAAAACATTGAAGGATTTCAAGATGGAGTTGGATGTAACACATGTAAATAAAGGTATCAAAGCATATGGGGAAAAATGGGAGCAGGCTATTGAGTTGGATGATTAAACGCAATTGTAACGAATGGCAGACCACGTTCAAAGGGGCAAACAAGCTACCCCATGTTCCTACTTCCTATGGTTTTAAGTTAGTCAAAGGCAGAACAAAGTTAAAAGTCACACAACACCAGGTTATAGTCCAACCGGTTTATTTGGTTGAACCACCTGATGAAGAGGCAGCGCTTCGAAAGCTAGTGCTTCCAAATAAACTTGTTGGACTATAGCCTGGTGTCATGTGACTTTTAACTTTGTCCATGCCAGTCCAGCACCAGGACCTCCAAATAAAGGCTAACAACCCTGAGAGGCAGAATGGTCTCCTACTCCCATTCCAATATCATGATGTTCACACATCTGTTCTCCAGAATTCCCTAGTCTTCCCTCATTTGTCTTTTGGTGATGACATTACATATGTTCACGCTGAAGTGTTTTTTTTCTTAAAATTGTACTCTGTCAGAAAGTAGCAGTGATTTAATCAAAAAGCCAGGCAAAGAGGAAATACAAGACCCATTCTTCTTTCTAATACATCTGCAATTCGAGGTTTGAGGCCCAGCTTCAATAAGATGTGCCTCTTTCAAGATTCTTCTGGAGTTTTCTGCCCAAAGGCAGTTTTGGCCCACAGAACCACAGCCACCATTGTTGGTAGGACAAGGAGACATGTCACAGCCAGAACAAGGTATTGAAGCTTATGTTGTTGGCACCAACTCTGGCTAACTAACCTCATGTCCCAACCCACCAGGAGTCAGACTTATCTTTTCATTGCCATCTGCATTGATGGATATTAACCACTGAGGCTTCCATTTTTTCCAATTATGACTGATCAGGAAATTCTCTTACTCTTATCCACCTGATGATGGCAGGATTTACAGGTTGGTTTCGATCTTTTGCTTGTGTAATGACCACACCTCTCTGGAGCCATCAGGTCTTTGAGTGGAACTTTGAACTAAGACCCCCTGACTCAGGGACAGGAACATGACATGTTGCATCAGAAGACCTCTTTGGCTCACTTATACAATTCCTTGGGGCTGCAGAACCTGAATAGTGCTGAAATGAGAGACATGTTGCTGAAACTGTTTGTCTCCAACTCAATAGTATAAATGCAAGAATCCTAAGTTTCAAAATCTCATAACAATTTACACCACAGAGAAAACAGTGTTTGAAGTTTGTTGTTTTTGTAGTTTACCTCTGAGTGCAAGATGAGAGAAGTTTTGGCAACATTCAACCCATATGATTATTCCTATTGTACAAAATAGTGCTGTGTAAAACAGGTAATAAGGTGATAGCACCCCAATTTACATTTCTCCTCATTGTTATTTCCATTGCAGTCAACAAGTTGCTCCAATCTGCTTTCCCAGAGAGCTCAGGCTCTCTGCTGGACAGTAGATATTACACAAAGCCGAACGTGATGAAGATTTCACCCATTTCTGCCCACTCTGGGGAACAAAGTAAGTTTTGTATCAGTCAGATCTAGAGATATGAGACAATGTTCTATTAGTGGTTGAACTGTATTCATATTAGGTGACTTAAGTGCACTGGATATTTGGTTATTGAGTAAAGCCTGCATGTAAATTCATCATATTGTGGGCAGCACGGTGGCTCAGCGGTTATCACTGCTGCCTCGCAGCGCCAGGGACCTGGGTTCAATTCCAGCCTTGGGTGATTGTCTGTGTGGAGTTCTCACATTCTCCATGTATGTGTGGACTTCCTTCGGGCGCTCCAGCTTCCTCCCACAGTCCAAAGATGTGCAGGTTAGATGAATTGCCAGTAGTGTTCAGGGATGTGTAGGTTAGGTGCATTAGTCAGGGGAAATGTAGAGTAATAGAGTAGGGGAATGGGTCTGGGTGGGTTACTCTTTGGAGGGTCGGTATGGACTTGTTGAGTCAAATGATCTGTTTACACACTGTACGGATTCTATGATATTCATATATCTTGAAGTCATACATAATTCTGTAAACTTTCGTTTGCAGCAAGTTCCAAAATTGTTGTGCCTTCACACTGCGAAACACAACTTACGTCATGAAAAGAGCAGTTTCCAAAGAAAACCCCTAAATCCCCCTCTAGTGTTCGGATGTATACATTGCACTATTGAAAGACTTGACTGAAATCATTTTAAAATTAGTGACTTTTTTTTTAGATTAGATTACTTTGCAGTGTGGAAACAGGCCGTTTGGCCCAACAAGTCCACACTGACCCTCCGAAGAGCAACCCACCCCCCTACATTTACCCCTTCACTTAACACTACAGGCAATTTAGCATGGCCAATTCACCTAACCTGCACATCTTTGTGACTGTGGGAGGAAACCGGAGCACCCAGAGGAAATCCACGCAGACATGGGGAGAATGTGCAAACTCCACACAGATAGTTGCCTGAGGTGGGAATTGAACCCAGGTCTCTGGCGCTGTGAGGCAGCAGTGCTAACCACTGTGCTACCATGCGAAGGAATTGCAGAAGGGTACAGAAAATGGCTCAATGGCCACAAATGATAAATGGGTGGGTGGGGAGGGTCTTAATAATGTTCATTTTCAAATCTACGTGAATGGTTAAGAAGAAGTAATGAGAAATAATAGCGAATAATTGATGGCAGTAGATGGGAAAAGGAAGTGATCTACTGAGGTAGAGACCTGGATTTTTACTCAGAGCCAAGAAGGGTGTAGTGGGTGGGCATTGTGAGGGGTGCCACTGGTGGTAGCTGGGAGTGAAGTCAGCAAACTCAGCAGGTCTGGCAGCATCTGTGGTGGGACAAATGTACAGGTCATTCTGCTGTACCGCGACAATTGTGTCCCTCTGCAACCTCGCGCTGTAAAAAGTCATGCTATGAGAAGCCACTATAGAAAATCACACTGTAGAAGATCACTGTACCTGTTCAGTAGAAAGATTGCATTATCTAAACAGCGTCCAAGGTCCATTATCCAAACAAATCGTCAATGGCACTGTCGCTAATTCGCACTGACGAAACGTCGTTGTAGCAGAACAACCTCTAGTTAATGTTTCGAGGCTGGGATGACTTCTTTGGAACAACCCTTCCAGCATTCGCAGCAATTTGCTTTTCTTCAGCCCATAAGAATCTTCCTCTTTCTTAGCCGACATTGGGCAGACTGGGTTGCAGTTGCGAAAGAGCACCTGGTTTTCAGGTTAAAACCACAGGCTATCCGTCATCAATTACTGTATAAATCATGTATCTGTTACTGCTGTTCAATTACTCCTTAAGCACATTTACATTTTTCTTTCAGATTTTGAGCACATTTTTGTGTCGATTACCAAGTGCAAGAACCATCCTCTTGGGTTTTGGCTGATAAAAGGACATCATGGGTAGAAATTCACACACGTGCAGTCAGGGGTTCCAACACTGAGACCGGAAACAGGGAGCGAGCACCAGATGTTGGAGTCACATACAGCAAGAGGCTAAAGCACTGCCTCCATTGTAATCATATTAAGGGTAACCACTTGCCCTCGAGAGTTGCCAGGTGTGGAGGGCACAGCAGCACCGAAAGAAAAGGGAGCATGAATGAAATTGAGCCCTCAGTCTCCATTAAGTCTTGAGGCACCAGGCCTAGTCTGCTCGGCTCCAGTGAGGGCCAGGTGGGTAGATGTTGCTAGGGAAGGGGTAACATCTTCACAGAATGGCAGCCACTGCAGTCCATGGGCCATGCTGTACCAAAACAAAAAGAAAATACCCAAGATCCTACTGGGAGACAATTCATTTCCATTGGTGACTTGCTCATATTGAAGCAATCCCCCCCAATGCCCTCTGCAGAGACAAAATGAAGTCATTAATCTGTCGTTCAAGTGGTTCGGTGAGGCTCCATTTGGGGTGGCTTATCTACTACCTTTCTTACCACTCACGAACTGGGAAGACATTGGACACCCCGACCCTCCGATGCATCCATGTAGCATTTTGCCAGCCTCCCATCCTGCCAGCCTGTTGCTAATGCCATTGAAAAACTCCAGCACATGTTGGGATTTCTTTCAAAGCTCTCTCCTAATGAAGCCATCAACGAAGTTGCATCATCATCTACTCGGGTGGTCATTAT
Source organism: Chiloscyllium punctatum (assembly GCF_047496795.1). Taxonomy (NCBI): domain Eukaryota; kingdom Metazoa; phylum Chordata; class Chondrichthyes; order Orectolobiformes; family Hemiscylliidae; genus Chiloscyllium; species Chiloscyllium punctatum. The sequence continues at coordinate 102,395,429 of NC_092749.1, read as the reverse complement.
TTAGACAAACGCAATCATTCATCAAATGAAGGAAAGCCATTGAGTTTGTCATGTCTGAACCACATATCCTGCATACATGATGATTCTCTCATGGATTTTCATCACACACTACTTGTAGGTCCTCTACACCTGAGGACGTTTGATTCCCTTCCTCAAATGCCTGAATGAAAATTCAGACATTTTATTCAGCATCTTGCAAACTATCAATCCTTCTTCTCAACATGAAGTGTTGGACAGAGTCAACTAGACTTGAAATGTTAGTCTGCTCTCTCTCTCCAGATGCTGTCTGACCTGCTGTAGCTTCCAGCATTTTTTGTTTGCAGGACAGCATTTCTGCCAGGTCCTAAAGTAAACATGATATTGACAGACCCTTTAAAGCAGAAGACCGTCTAATCTTCTTTGGTGATTTTGTTGGCCTTGTATTTAAAGATGGAATTTGTAGTGAAAGTGGGAGCTCCACTTGTTCTCTTTTCATTGGTTCTTCAAGATGATGGTAGTTGGTCCATTATCATTGATGAGAGCATATGATTCTTTGTTTTGAAGAAAACACTTGCATAATTTCAAAGCCACTGCAAGTCTCAAAGCACTTTACAATCATTGAAGTACTTTTGAAGCGTAGTCTCTGTAATCATGTATAAAAAGTGGCAGCGAATTAACACACAGCAAACTCCCCCAAGCAACAATGCTAATCTGTTTTTTGTGTGTGAAGCTGACTGAAGAATAAATATTGACCAGCAAAATGGAGAACACGCTCTGTTCCTTTTCAAAATTTGATTTTTTTAGCATCACCCAAGCAACTAGATGGGACCTCAGTTTAATATTTGATTTGATTTAGTTTTTGATTTGATTTATTATTGTCACATGTACCTAAGCACAGCAAAAAGTTATGTTTTGCTTGTAGTGCAGGTAGATCATACCCTATAATGTGCATATGTGCAAGTTAGGGTGGCACAGTGGCTAGTGGTTAGCACTGCTGCCTCACAGCGCCAGCGTCCCAGGTTTGATTCCAGCCGTGGGCGACTGTCAGTGTGGAGTTTGCACATTCTTTTCGTGTCTGCATGGGTTTCCTCTTATAGTCCAAAGATGTGCAGGTCAGGTGAATTGGCCATGATAAATTGTCCATAGCTGTTAGGTACATTTGTCAGAGGGGGGTGGTTACTCTTCGGAGGGTCGGTGTGGGCTTGTTGGGCCGAAGGGTCAGTTTCCACACTGTAGGGAATCCAATGTAATTGAATAGAGCGGAGTGAGGAACACAAGTTACAGCTACAGAGAAGGTACAGAGACAGCAAGCTCAACATTAAATTTAAAACTTAAGAGGTCCATTCAGAAGTCTACTAAGTGGAGAAGAAGCTGTTCTTGAATCTGTTGGTACGTGTGTTTAAACTTTTGTATATTCTGCCCAACAGAAGAGGTTGGAAGAGATTATAACTGGGGTGGATGGGTCCTTGATGATGTTAGCTGTTTTCCCAAGGCAGAGGGAAGTATAGAGTCAGTGGATAGAAGGTTGGCTTATGTTCACAACACTTTGTAATTTCTAACGGTCCTCAGTTGCCGTACCAAGCTGTGATGCATCAGATTGAATGCTTGCTATGGCGCATCATTAAAAATTGGTAAGAGTCTTTATGGACATGTCAAATTTCTTAATATCTTTCTTAACATATTTCTTAATTACTTGATATATTTCTTAATATCTCAAGCAAAAGATGAGTCAATTGAAAATGCAGCAGGCTCTCAGCCTTATACTGGTGTGTTAGTGTTAGGAGACTCAGTTATTAAAAAAAAATTGAAGCATAAAGCTTGAGTTCAACAGAACAAGAATTATCAGGCAAAATCATGTTATGTGTGCCACAGCACTTTTCCAAAAGGGAGGATGGACAATTGAAATAAACAAAGGAATGGACACCAAGAGATGAAGGGAAACCTTACAAGGGGAAAGGATGGAAGTATGTTTGAAAAGATGAGTTTGAGGAGGTTAAAAAAATACAAGGATACCTATCAATTCTTGCATCCTACAATGCAAATCCTCAATTGCCTTCTTTACCAGGATATTACAGTGTTAATCTGAAAGCTATTAATTTTCTGCCAAGCTGTGGGAAGCTTTAAGCGTTTGATGCACACCCACAAGGAATTCAGCGACACTCTCCAACAGTTCAGGAATCACCACACCTTAAGTGGCATCGATCCAGCTCTTTCTGTACTCGTCCTTCAGCCCATTTCGAAGCAGCTCTACCTCTTATCCTTTGCTAATTCTCAGGGTGCATTCCATAAATTGTCCATCTTCTTTGGGGTGGAGGGGAAACAGCAGATTCTAAGCACGCCCAGTTGCAGCATAATGAAAATTCAGGAGTTTAACGCGAAGCAAGTTTCCTGTGGGAATTCCACTGTCATTTTCACTTGAGAGAGGTTAAAATCATTGCAATAGCCTATAGGATCTCCTCATATGCTCTAGCTGGGTTTACACCCAGGTCACTCAACTAGTAATTGAGTCTGGATTTGAGAACCCAGCTGTTCTGGGAGTGTCTCACACTTGGAAATGGATAGGAGAGTGGAAAATTTGAGACGGGAAAAGCCTAAAACTTCTGATCTGCTGTCTTCTGGCAGCATCCTGGCTTCATAAAGGAAATGAATTTCATCCCTTAAGTATCCTCGTCTTCTGTGGATCTCCTTCACAAATGCCTTCAAGTGGAGAAGTAACTGAAGACTTCTCTCAGGCTGAAGACAAGGTGCAGTCAAAGTCCAATGGAGTTATCCGGACCAGAATCTCCATGTTTAAGAAAGGACTTCTCCAACTTTGGCCTGACCAGAAATGTCAGTTCAAAAGCATAATGTCGGGAATAATTGTTCACCCACCCAATATCTCCTGGGCAGCTCAGAGTTCAAATCCATCCATTGGACTTTCGTACACAATAACTATTTGTTTAAAAGGAACTATTTTTTACAATTATGTGAGAGAAATGTCGCACTAATGATACTAGTTGTCATCCAGGACTCTGGGCTCTGGTTCTGGGGCCATTGTTCAAATCTCACCAAAGAAGATAATGAAACTTGAATTCAATAAAAATCTGGAATGAAAAGATTAGTTTAACAGTTGCCAGATAACCACTGTCATAAACATCCATCTGGTTCACTAGAAGTAAAGTTCCCATTGTCTTACCAGTCCACATGGACAGCTTTCCCATTAGAGAGAGATAACTGGTAGCAGTTTAACCTAAAACCTGCCACACCACAGATGAGAAGAGAGGGTGAGAAGGAGAATCCTTCATAAAAACCTCAGCCAGTGCAGGAATTGGACCCATGCTGGTCGGTCTTACCAACCAGCCATCCAAGCTAACCTGACCCCCAGATCTACTAATGCCCTTCAGAGAGGGAAATCTGCCATTCTTACCTGGTCTGGCGTACTCCAGAGCTATAGAAAAGTGATTGACTTTTAACTGTCCTCTGGGTAATTAGGGGTGGGCAAGAAATGCTGGTCTGGCCAAAGATGTCCACATTCCATAAACCAATTAAAAAGTGAATGAATTAACGAAAGATAATGCTACAATTATTCCATATTTCCAACATTATAGTTTACTTAAATACATAATTTTGGCTGATAACTCAGCGCTGCCTTTCAAAACTAACTCTATGAAACTTTTAGGTTTCTCTCCCTTTGCCATTCATCTCAACCAAAAGTTAAAGTGGATTGTTTGGACATTACCTCTTTTTTTATATAACTGTCGTTCAAAAGTACCTTACCACTTGTAAATGCATTTTCTCAGCCAATCAGAGATATCTTCCTAGCCAATCAGCATCCTCTTTTTCCTGAAGTGTTATACTTGTTTTAAATTTTGCATTCTTGCATTTGACCAGATGACTAAAAGATAAAATGTTTAGGTAGCACATCGTATCTCTTATCAGGTATGTTCAGGTATGAAATTGACCATTTCCAAGAGAGTTGCTATTATTGAAATGGATATAAAATGCAAGGGCATTATAAGGTACCTGGGATTAGAACTTTTTGAAGAGTCACTCTAAAACCTTCTTTACGATCAACTCAGAGTTGTACCGAACCAATCAACCTTCCCTGAGAGTAATTGTTCCTGACAAATCTTTTGCTCTCAACAACCATATCTAGCAATCACATAAAAAATAACAACTAGCTATGAGCATCTATCCACAATGAATGCTGAAATCTAATCCTCAACAACCACATCTAGAACTGTTCCATATAAAAGGTAAACCTTTGACATTCTTTCATTCGTGCTGTAAGTAGAAAAAATATCAGAGAAGAAATAATCCATAAAAATACCTCCTGAACTGGGCTGTTAACAAAAACAATCCAGCAATGTTATAGTTATTGTTGTGTGTGCTGCTATCCATTTACACTAAGAATCTGAGTTCTTCAGAGCTTATATGGCCTAGTATATGTGAGGGTGGCCAATTTCTGGACTAATGAGAAAAGTTAAATTGAAAATAATCTATGATGTATCATGTCTTTAAGTCAACATATTGCTGTTGCCTTGGTTGCTGTCTTCTTCTGTTATTTTTCATTCTTTCAAGCATTTTTCTTACTGTGAGGTTGAAATTAGAGTTATACAGTTGTGCAGCATGGAAACTGGCCCTTCAGTTGAACTTTTCCATGCCAAATTGATATTTGAAATTTCAAGTTCCATTTGCCAGCACTTGGCCCGTATCCCTCTAAACCCTTCCTCTTTATGTACCCAACCAGATGCTTGTTAAATGTTATAATTGTACCTGCCTCCACCAATTCCTCCAGCAGCTCGTTCCATACATGTACCATCTTTCCCCTCTCACCTTAAACCTTTAACCTTGTTCAACGTTTTAAGTACCTCTTGGAATGTGTATATTGATTCTTTTACTGCTTGGTGAGCTACTGTATCACCTGCTATCTTTTCAACTGTGTGCGTAAGTTTATTTAATTGTTCAGCTTCTGATTCAATATCCAGTTTAGTGGCTATTCCATTCGTGGAGAATTGTTTTCTCCAGGATGTCTAATTCTGTGTCTACCTGGCCCATCTTTACAATTAAATTTACTCGCAAAACTATTTCTGATGCTGTTGCTTCCCAATGTAATCAGACATTTTATCTTCTTCAAAGATGTACATTGTGCAGTACAGGGTGGGCGGCATGGTGGCACAGTGGTTAGCACTGCTGCCTCACAGCGCCAGAGACCTGGGTTCAATTCCCACCTCAGGCGACTGTCTGTGTGGAGTCTGCACATTCTCCCCGGGTTTCCTCTGGGTGCTCCGGTTTCGTTCCGCAATCCAAGAATATGCATGTTAGGTGAATTGGCCATGCTCAATTACCTGTAGAGTTAGGGGAATGGGTCTGGGTGGGTTGCCCTTCAGCGGGTCAGTGTGGACTTATTGAACTGAAGGGCCTGTTTCCATGCTGTAAGTAATCTAAAAAACAATCTATCTAATCTAATGGCAGTTCTCCCATACTTTGCCATTGGTCTAGAAGATTTTCTTGCTCTTTGTAGCTTTAATGGAGGATTGCCCTGTTCTTGTGGCCGTGTTGGAGAATTTCTTCACTGTGCAGCTCTAATGGAGGATTTCCTGCCTTCATGTTGCTTTACTGAAGGAACCCAAAAAGGATTTCCATGTGAGACCAGAATTGCTCACTGTTTAAATTGCCTGACACTTTCAGTGACTGAATTCATTAGTTCTCTGGGTCTCCAAAAGCAACTTGATGGTGGTGTACAAAAGGATGAGAAACGCAGATAATGTGGACAGCCAGAGACTTTTTTCCCAGGGCTGAAATGACTATCATAAGGGGGCATCATTTTAAGGTAATTGGAAAAAGGTTTAGTGAAAATGTCAGAGGTAGGTTCTTGACACAGAGAATGGTGGGTGTATGGAATGCCAGTGGTGGTAGTAGAGTCAGATACATTGGGGACATTTGAGCGACTCTTGGATAGACACATGGATGATGGCAAAATGAAGGGCAGGTTGTTTCATCTTAGAGTAGAATAAAGGGCCGGCGCAACATTGTGGCCAAAGAGTCTGTTATGTTCGATGTTTTATGTTCCATTTCTACGTTATACTTCCCTTTTATTATTATTTATAGCTGCCAGCTGTGATTTTGCAGTGTCGTGCATCTGAGTCTCAATATCGTTTTTCAATTCTCATCCTGAACTATTGCTTCATTTAAAGTTTCCCTGTTGTACCAAGGATTTTTAATTTTGACTCATACAACCTGATGAAGGGCTTTTGCCCGAAACGTCGATTTCGCTGCTCGTTGGATGCTGCCTGAACTGCTGTGCTCTTCCAGCACCACTAATCCAACCTCTGATGTCAGTCCACTCCCAGGCTAATCTTGAACTCCACACCACACCAACAGACCACCATCTCACAATGCAGCCTGTATCTCTCCTCTGGAGTTGTGACTGGTTCTGCTAAATTAAATCTTCAGATCCTGCATCGATCACCATGTTGTGTGTACCAGTATCTATATCTTCCAAGTTTTTGGGTTCTTGAGGGTTTTACAGAGGCCAATGTGTGAGGTGGTGGACATTTTCTGATCTAACGAGAAGAGTCTTGCAGAATAAACAAAATGAGTTCATTGCTTTTCCCAACAATAGGCTGTACATTGTTACAAAGATGATTGGGAGGACCCAGCCTTAGGACCGTCCTCATGACCTAATCCTTGTGGGTGGTGCTTAATGCAGTCAATCAATGCTACCTCTTTCAGACTGTTATACAACAGCTGCCACAGCTCATGGTGGAGATCATTGAGTCATGCAACCTATGTGGTTCAGTGGTTAACTTTTAATGATAGTCAATCACTGATATGTAGTAATCATGATTTGGAGATGCCGGTGTTGGACTGAGGTGTACAAAGTTAAAAATCACACAACACCAGGCTATAGTCCAACAGGTTTAATTGGAAGCACACTAGCTTTCAGAGCGATGCTCCTTCATCAGGTGATCATCACCTGACGATTACCTGATGAAGGAGTGTCGCTCCGAAAGCTAGTGTGCTTCCAATTAAACCTATTGGACTATAACCTGGTGATATATGTAGTAATGTTTTCCTTGAAACCTTTTCAGCATATTTGCCTCATTGGTACTGGTGCTGCTAAATTAAATCATAGAATAGAATCACAAAATCCCTACAGTGTGGGAGCAGACTATTCAGCCCGAGTCCACATCGACCCTCTGAAGATCATTCCACCCCTATCCCTGCATTTCCCATGACTAAACTGCACATCCCTGGACACTATGGGTAATTTAGCATGGCCAATCCACCTAACCTGCACATCTTTGGATTGTGGGAAGAAACCAGAGCACCCGGAGGAAATTCATCCAGACACAGGGAGAACGTGCAAACTCCACACAATCACCTAAGGGTGGAATCAAACCCAGATTCCTGGTAGTGTGAAGCACTGATCACCATGTTGTATGTATCATTGACTATATCTTCTAAGTGTATGGTTTATTTAGAATCTTACATAGTCTTACATATTGGATTATAATAGCTTGACTCCTTTTCACTTCTGCATAATAGCCCTGTGCTGGTGAGTCTTGGGGTTTATTGTTGTGCGTTCTTGCACACACTCTATTGATCACAAATTGCCCACCATGTTGCTGAGGATAATGAGAGCAAGCATAAATACGGCCAAAAAGGCGTACTGACAGATAAAAAGAATTTAATAGCCTGCCACTTTTAACAAATTCACCAGCTGAATCTGAGCTATTGAAGTTAAAGTCATTTATGCCTTCATCCACAACACAAAATTACTGTCTGGCTTATAATTTCAAAATATGTCAATCAAATTACTTGGAGATTTATGTCAGGACTTGAAACAGGAATGGTGATCTCAGTAAGTCAGTATTAGAGTTCTGATTTCAATCAGTCCAGTGTTCAAAACAGAGAACTGATAACAAATACACTTGAGGAAAGATGGCGGCTGTAGGGTGCAGAGTGTCTCCAAGGCAATAAACTGTTCAGCCAACAGCAGAATTTCATGTTACAGAACTGACTGTGAAAGATCACTTCATCTAAATAAATGCATTTGGAGCCACTTTAAAAGCACGTGGCTCAACTTTCCCATTTCTTGCCAAGTATTAATAAGGATTTTTCACTAGAAGTTTGAAACCAAAAGTATTTTGAAGATAATCCTTTTGGGAACACTGATAATTAATGCTGCTGGCATTTAATAAATGCAAAATCTTGTAAGTTGTATCATGTCATGTTCTGCAATTGTGCAAAGCTGGCAATTCCTTCATGCATTCGCCAATAGGCAAACACATTGCAGATACCTGACCTTATGTTACAAGTGAAGGAATTTCTAGTTAATACCATACATACATGCATACATATGTATCTATTTATATATACAGAGACAGATACACATATAAAACAATTGGAGACCAACACAGTGACAGAGTTATACAAAAATGTCTACATTGTAAAAGAGTCTATACATTCTATAAATGAGGTTACTTTGAGCCCTGTGTCAAACACATGGGTCTAAAATCACATAAAATGCTGGTTTCCCGCCAGTTAAAGTATACTCTCAGCCAGTGTGAAGTCAGCCCCTTTATGGCAATTGTTTGCAGTTACGTCACCCTGTAATCCAGTCATATAACACACTCTCACTGTGCATAGTCAGAGTTCTTATAGACAGACCATCTGCACAGGTCAGTGCACATAACAGACAAACAAGCTTTCATGGTATTATTGCATTATTCAATATGCACAGTTCACACTAACAATATTTAGAGTCATAAAGGTGTACAGCACGGAAACAGACCCTTTAGTCCAACTTGTCCATGCTGACTAGATATTCTAACCTAATCTAGTCCCATGTGCTAGCATTTGGCCCATATCCCTGTAAACCCTTCCTATTCACATACCCATCCAGATGTCTTTTAAACATTGTAATTGTACCAGCTTCCACCACTTCCTCTGGCAGCTCATTCCATACACTGCTAAAGTTGCTCTTTAGGTTTCTTTTAAATCTTTCCCCTCTCACCCTAAACCTATGCCTTCGAGTTCTAGATTCCCCCACTCCTGGGAAAAAACCTTGTCTATATACCCCATTCATGCCCCTCATGATTTTATAAACTTCTGTAACATTGCCCCTCAGCCTCCGACACTCCAGGGAAAACAGCTCCATCCTATTCAGCCTCTCCCTATCGCTCAAACCCACCAACCCTGGCAACATCCTTGTAAATCTTTTCTGCACTCTTTCAAGTTTCACAACATATTTCCTTTGGGGAGAGACCACAATTGCATGCAATATTCCGAAAGTTGTCTAACCAATGTCCTGTACAGCCACAACATGTCCTCCCAACTCCTATACTCAATGCCCTGACCACTGTACAGCAGTTTATTAATTATTGTTAAATGGCAGGTGAGTCCCAGGTGGACAGAGGAAGCACTTCAGGGATACCCTCAAGGCCTCACCATGTGAAGTGTGGCTTCCCATAGACACCTGGGATTCACTGGCCCAAGACCGTCCAAAGTGGAGGAGGACCATCCAGGAAGGTTTCTAGCGCCTTGAGACTTCCCATCAGGGGAAAGTGGAAGCCGGGGGAAACAGTGAAAGGAGTATATTCCCACATCAATGGCCCACCCACCTCTTCCCGTCCACCTTCTGCCCCAAGTGTAACAGAGCCGCATCCTCACCTGCAAGGGACTGCCAATTATCGAATTATTTGTTGAGACTGAATGTTCCAGTCACAGTTAAGAGTGGCATGGTAGCTCAGTGGTTAGCACTGCTGCCTCACAGCACCAGTGCCCCAGGTTCAATTCGAGCCTTGGGGGAGTGTCTGTGTGGAGTTTGCACATTCTCCCCGTGTCTGCATGGGTTTCCTCCGGGTGCTCTGGTTTCCTCCCACAGTCCAAAGGTGTGTGGATCAGGTGAATTGGCCATGCTAAATTGCCCATAGAGCTAGGTACATTAGTCAGAAGGGAAATGGGTGTGGGTGGGTTACTCTTCAGAGAGTCGGTGTGGACTGGTTGGGCCGAAGGGCCTGTTTCCACACTGTAGGGACTCTAATCTAATCAAACCAAAACTCAGTGCACTTGTTTTGAGGGATAACTATAAAAGCCTTGAGCTTGAGAAATGAAGTGTGTAGATGGATGTTTGAGGTAGATGCTAAGACACTTTTTAATTTCTTTGTTCTTGGACATTTTCCGCAAAGCCACTGTAGAAATGATACATCGCATCTGCCTGTCTGCAGCCAGATATTGTGAAGGGAGGTGGGGCTACCAGAATTAGATGATATGTTTGAATTTCTGTTGCACACCTGGAAATGCTTTTCAAGGACAGAAGTGCGGTCCAGAAAATATACTCTAGACCAATCTCATTTTTTGAAACACAACAAAATAACAAAACATTGGGCCTCACTCCTTTAAATGAATCTTAGCTGCTTTCTCCATCCAGACCGATCAATCAAGTGAGTTGCTGATCTTGACGGGACATATTTCTGGAAAGGTCATTCCATGACCTCTTGCTTCTGAATGCCCCACCTACACCTTCCTGTCATGAGCCTCCTAAAATGTTCCAGCAGCTTGTCTCACCTTCTGTCTCCAATCGGAAGTGAGTGACCCTGATTCAAACCTTCCTGACTGTCCTTTATTCCCTGATAGAAAAGGATTGCAAGTGATTGTGGCCTGGAGAATGGTAGCTTTATTCCTTCAATTTCCAAGGCTTTCCTGTAGAGTCGGTCACCCTAGAGGGTGTCCAGGCAGAACACGCAAACAGTCAGATGATAACTGGGGTTGGACTCTTAAGTCACCAGTGGGTCAAATTCTCATCCTCACTGTTGTATGTTTTGTAACTCTGACGATGCTGTTACTTTAAGAAGTGTGTTTTGTCCTGGTTTCTTTGAGAGATGGAGATTGGGAGACAAGTGATGAGCAATCTGTAAGAAGATAAGAAACATGTGAGGCCTTGGGTTTTTCTTTAAGTTGGAACAATAGTAGCAGCCTGAGCGGGTGTGATCAAGCTCTCACAGATCCAGGATTTTTTGTTGGCTTTTGGCAGTTGTTACTGGGGTCTCGACAGTGTTGTGAGGCAGTGAATCTTTCCCAGCTGCTGCACTCTCCCCTTCTGAATTATTTTTTGATGTTCACTCCAACTTGATTGGAGAACTGCATGTGAGACAATTGATTTCTGAATTTGCCTTTTTGCCAAATGTGTGTTTATGGGATGTTACTATATTTTAATAGTTATTATTTAGTAGTAAAATAGTCTATTATTCTGTTAAGTTATCCAATAGAGTTAAGTTATTCTAAGTTCCTTTATTTTTTGTTATATTTTAACTATACTGTTTGAATAAATTGTGTTTTGCTTAACTTCAACTAATTTGACCATTCGAATTACATCTGGGACACAGCACCTGACATTTAACTTTAAAATAAGAAAAAATTAGGGACTAGGCTACCTTCGTAAAATATTTTGAGGGGTGTGATCTGGTTCAGAGGGAATACCAGTTCATACCTGCCATCATGGACAGAATGCGTGTGTTCACTTTACTGCCTGAGATCAACAAGCTTCGGACTAAGGAGGTGTGCCTTCAAGTGAATATCTCAACCGAAGTAATTCTAAATGAAGCTGTGGCTCACATCACCAGGAACCTGTGTTCAACTCTCGCCTCAGGCGACTGTCTGTGTGAAGTTTGCACATTCTTGTGTGGATGTGCTCTGGTTTCCTCCCATGATCCAAGGATGTGCAGGTTTGGTGAATCGGCCATGCTAAATTGACCATAGTAGAGGAATGGGTCTGGGTGGGTTACTCTTCAGAGGATCAGTGTGGACTTGTTGGGTCGAAGGGCCTGTTACCACACTGTCAGGATTCTAAGAGCAAGTTTTGGTGAGTTTAAAAACAAATTAATCGCAAATATTTACCCTTCAATAAATCCAACATTACCCACCCAATCTCTCATTCTCTCTGTCTCACATACGTATTGACACACATGTGCTATGGATGAGGCTAGACCCCCTCAAAACATTTCAAGAAAGTAGCACAGACCCTAACTTTGCCAGTTGTTTTAAGCAGGTGTACAGTGGATATTCCACCAGTTGGTCAAACCATTTAGTTTTAAACAAAACAGAATTTATTTATAAGATTACCAAATAAAACACAAACAAAAGAGAACAGAATACTGAATAACTTAACCTCTCTGAAAACCCAATAGATTATACCAACTTAATGATGCTGCTCCCAATACTTGCATCCATCCTCATAAACACCCCTTGGCACAAAAGGTAAGATCAAACACAGGGTCTTACAGGAGAGATGTCAGCGAGAGGGAGGAAGGGCCTAGACCTGCTTCTTTGGGTCCAGCAGCTTTTCCAACACTGACTGATTTAAATGAATAGCCAGACCGAACCAAACCAAGTCAGGAGAATTTGCCGCTCCCCTTTCATTGTACAAGTGTTTTTTTTTAAACTTGAAAGCCTTTTTCCTGAGGCAGTATCTGTTAGCAATAATCAAATTGGCCCTAAAACCCATTGAAAGCCAAATTTTTCATATCCTGTGCTTTTACGACCTTCTGAAAATAAAAACCAAGGAGAACATAACCTTGTTAAAGGAGCAGCGTCATCACACATGTTACAAAGATTGTTTACATTTGTGAGGGTCCGCGTAGAAACATGTCGTAGAGATTGGTACTTGGTGAACTTTAACTGAACCAAGGTATGTACTTTGTCTGTCTGATGAATTAGCATTAGAGGGGGTCAATTTAGAACAGAAATGAGGAGATATTTCTTCAGCCAGAGAGTGGTGGGCCTATGGAATTCACTGCCATGGAGCGCAGTGGAGGCCAGGGCATTGAATGTCTTCAAGGCAGAGATTGATAAAGTCTTAATCTCTCAAGGAATTAAGGGCTATGGGGAGAGTGTGGGTAAGTGGCGTTGAAATCAGCCATGATTGAATGGCGGAGTGGACTCGATGGGCCAAATGGCCTTACTTCCATTCCTATTTCTTATGTTCTTATGGACTGATGATGTCATCCAACTTTGATTTACAGGCTTGCAGATCTGTTATCTTGAGGGCTTTGGTGAAACCAACCGCAAATCGACTTCAGCTGATTTTATAAATGCAGACAATAACTTTGCTTTCCCACTCTCTTCTCACATCCCTTGATACCTTGAGTGGCAAAAAAAAACAATCTCAGTTTTAAATACATGCATCAACTGAGCATCCTAACTAATGGGATAGGGGTTTCACGACTCTCACAGTTTTTATTGTTTATTCAACCATGTGATGTGAGTGTTGCTGGCTGGGCAACATTTATTTAGCATCCCTAGTTGCCCTTGAGAAAATGGGGGTGATCTTCCTTTTGACCTGCTGAAATCTATGTGCTGTAGGTAGATCCACAATACCTTTTGAGAGGGAATTCCAGGATTTTGAGGCAGCAACAGTGAAGGAATGGCAATATATTTCCAAATCAGGATACTGAGTGGCTTGGAGGGGGACCATACAGATAATGATGTTCCCTTGTCTGCAACCTTTAGTCCTTCCAAATGGAAGTGGTCATGGGTTTGGAGATAGTGAGAACTGCAGATGCTTGAAAGTCAGAGTTGATCAAATGTGGAGCTGGATAAAGCACGACAAGTCAAGCAGCATCAGAGGAGCCGGAGAGTCAAGGTTTCAGGTAGGACCCTGACTCATGGGTTTGGAAGGTACTGTCTAAAACTCTTTGGTGTATTTCTGCAGTGCATCTTGTCGATAACACACAATGCTGCTACTCAGTGTTGGTACTGGGAGAAGTGAACACTTGTGAATGTGGTGCTAATCAAGTGGGTTGCTTTGTCCTGGATGGTGTCAAGCTTCTTGAGTGGTGTTGGAGCTGCACCCATCCAGGCAAGTGGGGAATATTCCATCACACTCCTGACTTGTTCCTTGCAGATTGCAGACAGGCTTTGGGGAATCAGGAGGTGACTTACTCGCTGCAGTATTCTGAGACTCTGACCTGCTCTTGTAACCACTGTACTTATGTGATGAGTCCAGTTGAGGAGCTAGTGAATGGTAAACCCCAGAACATTGATAGGAAGAGATTCAGTAATGGTAACACCATTGAATCTCGAGGTGCAATGATTAATGTCTCTTTCTGGAGATGGGCATTGCCTGGCATTTGTGTAACATGAATGTTATATATTATTTGTCAGCTCAAAGATCAAAATTATCCAATGGATTTTACTGACATATCACTGACCTCACAAACTCAGGTAAATTCAAAAGAACCTGACAGAGAGAGAGAGAGAGAAAGGAAAGTGATAGAACAAGAGACACAAGTTAAAAAGTACTCTGCTGTTCACCATGTGGAATGCAGCTGGAAATGCATATTCAAATTACAAAGTTGATAACAGAATTCCAAAAAATGGTATAAACCACTGATGTTACAGCAGAAACTTGCCTTTATGCGGTGTTTTTAATGTATTAAAAATAATGCTTCATAGAAGTGGTCTCACAAAAAAAAATGACATGAAGCTATAAAAGGAAATGTTAGTTTGGTGCTAACAAGGATGTTCAAAGATGTGGGTTTTAAAGATCATCTTAAAGGAGGAGAAAAATAGAGAAGAGGAGAGAGTGAGCAGAGGAAATAAATGCTTAATGTTGCAGGGGCAATGATGGCTGAGTGGTATTAGCTCTGGGCTGTTAATCCAAACGTCCATGTAATGTTTGGGGGAACCGGTGTTCAAATCCCACCACAACAGCTGGTGAAACTTGAATTCAAAAGATACTTGGAATTAAGTGACTAGTAATGACCATGAATCAATAGTCAGGAAGAACCTATCTGGTTCACTTATGTCCTTTAGGGAAGGAAACTGCTATCCTTACCTGGTCTAGCCTACATGTGACTCCAGACCCATAGCAATGTGGTTGACCCGTAACTGCCATCTGGGCAATAAATGCTGTCCTAGCCAGCAGCACCCTCATCCTGTGAATAAAATAAGTTATTAGATCAGTCTGTTCACATTTTACTTTCTTCTCTTTATTTATCGCCTGTCAGGGAGCTGCATCGTTCAAATCATAAAGGGCCAAGATCTTTTCCCTGGGGTGGAGGAGTCCAGAACTAAGGCTCTAGGTTTAAGGTGAGGGGGAAGGATTTAAGAGGGACCTAAGGGGCAACGTTTTCATGCAAAGGATGATGCGTGTATAGAATGAGCTGCCAGAGGAAGTGGTGGAGGCTGGTACAATTGCAACATTCAAAAGGCATCTGGATGAGTGTCAGTACGGGAAGGGTTTAGAGGAATATGGGCCAAATGCTGGCAAATAGGACTAGACTAATTTAGGATATCTGGTCAGTGCAGATGAGTTGAACTCAAGGGACTGTTTCCATGCTGTATAACTCTATAACATGATTTATACCAGGTTGGAATAATTTTCTTTTGTTTCAGCTGAATTTCATGAAGCTTGATTATATTTCCATTATATTTATTGCAAATGATTTAACTTTCTGAGTTCCACATTAAAACTATAGATTCACCAGAAAGTAGCTCTTCGGTTATCCACAAATCTTGCAAGGCAGCTAAGTGAAACCAGCAGTATATTCATAACAAACAGTAGGCTGCAAGCGATGAATCAATAATTTTTTTATACACTGCCATATGATACACTCTCCTCTACAGTTACAATTCAAAAAATAAACCAGGGCCTTAAGGTTGGGTAAGTTTACAACGAGAGCTCATTGTATAAAGTGAGACTGAGAGAAAGAGTCTAGCGTGACATGATAAGGGCATATATGATCTTTCAGCAAAGAAAATGTGCACATCATTTTGCCATTAGGCACCGAGGATAAAATTCATGCACCTGAATGGGGAGGTTGGAGATGCTACTGTTTTGAGGTTGTAACAGCAAGACTGGCAGAGACACCAGTGAAATGGAACTGGAGCCTAGTGTGTTGCAGCCCTCAGCTAATTACAAAGGATAGTTGAACAGGCCATGGGCTGGTTTGGACAATCAATGACCCATGCTGATTGGAGACTAGGCCTTGGATCAGGAATACACAAGGGATAGGCCAACCCCACCCTCCTCACTTAATATTGTCGTGTCCCAAGTAACCATTCTGCTTTCAGCATATCCATTGATCCTATACTTAGTGAATGTGCAGCAGTGCATTCCATGTTCGCTGAATCAATTATGGGAGGGATTTTCTTTTCCAACTGCCTTTAACGGGGATAGCTCAAGTGTAAAGGTCCTGTGGGGAAGTAGTAGTATCCCTACCTCTGGGTCAGAATCACTCTGAGTTCAAGCCCCATGCCAAGACCTTGGCCTTCATTATGACTGTCAACATGCGATTCCCCAGCAGGATCCTGGATCCGAGGGGAAAGCCCATTGCTGGTCTATTGAGTGCCTAATGGAAAAAAGCAGGGCAAGTATTCCCTAAAAGTTGGAAGGTTTGTGTGGATTAAAGGAAGGACTTAGGTTTAGTTTTGAGTTCTGTTAGTTGTGCAGGATGTATGGAAATGTGTTTGTATGCATTCAAGTCATAGAATTCCTGCAGTGTGGAAGTAGCCCATCAAGTCCACACCGACCCTCCAAACACTATCCCATTCCTGTAACCATGCATTTCCCACCCAGCCTGCACATCATGGCAACTACACCTATCCTGCACATCTTTGGAGGAAACCGGAGCACTCTGAGGAATCCCATGCGGACGTGGGGAGAATGTGTAAACTTCACACAGCCCGAGGGTGGAATTGAACCTGGGTCGCTGGCGCTGCACGGCGGCAGTGTCAACCACTGAGCCACCATACCGCCCAGTGGGATTGATTAAAATGAGACATTCTAAAAAAAAATCTCTTGAGGTGAATTGTTCAGTGCGTTATTAAAAACAAGGACAGAAGAAAGGGAACAACAAATGCATTTTTTCTGATCAACAAGGTGTCCTATGAAGCAAGAAGTGAGACACAGAATCAATTTCTCTTTCAAAGGATGGAACTAACGAGAGGGTAGTGAGTCCACAGGTTTCTTTCAGATGGAAGCAGGTCATAGGTGGAAAAAGAGCCTGTGAGATTATTAGGGCAGTTTAGTAACCTTCATGAGATTCCTTCTAATATATTCTTCGTAAACTTCCACACCAATGCATTGCAAGATTATGTGTTATATTAGTTATTGTCATTGCTTTATCACATTGTGCAGATGTTAAACATGATAACTCTAATAAACAAGTCTCATTCCGATTTTGGGGGTGATTTAATCAAATGTCTAATGGCCACAAGATGTGCTTTTGACCCCTCAGTATCGAAGAATTTATGCAACTGGAATGAAGGTGCACTTTTACCCGCACAGATCCCTCTGTGAAGCATGGACTTACACATGACCACCAACCCCCATTCTCCTCCTGACAAAAATGGTGGTGCCAGGTTTGGGGGTGTGCCGCTTACAGACAGTACTTCAGCTAAGCAAGAGACCCCTTTCGTAAGTGCAAAAATAAGCTTCTTGGATTTAGTTGAATTCCTGTCACTGCTGAAGGTGTGAACAGCACATAATCAACTGACGTGTGCATGAGTGCATGAAAAATCATCTAAGCTACTGCTGAAAACGAGCTTGCACAGAGGGATTTGCTGCAATATCAGCTGTAGTACATTAACTGAAACGCCTTTTAACTTTGTTAGTGGTGACACATTCGAGGTGTTAGAACTCATGTTAGCTGCAGTTTCCTCTAATCCACACCATATTGTACCACACATAGAAACATTCAGAGTTGATACTATCAGTGTGTGTGACTGCTGGTGCTCCAGCCAAATCCCATTATAGTAAACTCTCAGCTGAACATCTTCAGACACTAGAGGCCAATTTTGACTGACCCGAAACGTCAATTCTCATGCTCCTCGGATGCTGCCTGACCTGCTGTGCTTTTCCAGCACCACACTCTCAATTTTGACTTGTGTTTAACTGAAAGCCTTTTGAGTAAGTTAAAGTTATTACAACAGGTCAGCCAGAACACGACTAAGATAATTTCATGGTTACACCAAGCTAAAGTTGGTTTGAAGACATCAATTGTTAAGTTATGAGCGAAAGGCTCCTGACATTTTAGTTGTGGAAACATGAGCTTTAAAGCGAGCAGAACAGTGATTAGCTTTAAGCTTGATTTGTATTACAATGTTATGTGGTTGAAAAATTAATTTACTTCTGAGTTATTAGTTGTGCTGGATGTATTTAAATTGTATCTTTCAAAAAAAGATCTTTCTGTGGTAAATTGGTTCAGTGCTTTAGAGGAACAACAATAGTAGAGAGAGAACAAAAAATTGTTCTGTTTCCAAGCAACACGATGTCCTATGCTACAGGGAGATACAGAAACAACTTCCCTTTAAAAAGATGAAACCATCCAGAGGACAGTGAGTGTGCTGGTATTTTTCAGACAGAAAGCAGGTCATAGATGGAAAAAGAGATTAATTGTGTAGTTTAGTAGTCTCCTCAACAGTCAGACAGAAGAAAAACAAAAGTCCTGAGTGGTTTAATTTCAGGAAGAGAAAGGTCCAGAAATAGAAGGCAATGGAAGTGGAATTTAAGGAATTCATACCTTGAAGTAAGTGCTTGCAACTTACATAACGGCCTCAAGGATAGGCATTAACAAAATGAGGTGTACCAACAGTAGCAGGAACTTTAAAGTGGAAACAGGGTTACTCTCCTTGAGATTTGAGTCCAAATAAGGGTGTTGTTGAGGGTAAAAGTTTTGAATCTTTACTTCTGTCATTTGTAATAAGTCCATGGCACATAGTTCTTAAATGATTAGATCACTTACAGTGTGGAAACAGGCCCTTTGGCCCAACAAGTCCACACCAACCCTCCGAAGAGCAACCCACCCAGATCCATTCTCCTCTTCACCTAACACTACAGGCAATTTAGCGTGGCCAATTCACTTAACCTGCATATTTTTGGACTGTTGGAGGAAACCAGAGCAAACCCATGCAGACACCGGGAGAATGTGCAAACTCCACACAGACACTTGCATGAGGCAGGAATTGAACCCAGGTCTCTGAGGCAGCAGTGCTAACCACTGTGCCACCGTGCCACCTATATGTAAAATTTTTGTAATTATTTCCTGGTTTGGTGAATTAAGCTTTGGTGTTCTTTTATTAAAAGTGCATTGGCTGCCTGTTCTGACAATGTTCAATGACCAAATGGCAGAAATACAAATGAATTTCTATTAAGCCAGTTTTCACTTTGAGATCTGACTTGTGTTATCATCAGCTGGCATCAGAACATTTGAAACTATTCCTTTTATGAACTGTTATGGCTCGACATTTCAAGCAGACCACTTGATGTATGGTAGTGTGGCTAGTCCTTTGGGTTGGGGCACGTCCTCATTCCGTTGACTTTCCCTTAGGCATCTGTTGATGAAATTGCGCGGGTATCCGTTTTTGGCGAATGCATTGTATAGATTTCTTCTTCCTCTTTTTGCAATTCTGGTGTACTACAGTGTGTAGTGGCCCTTTTGAATAGAGCATTTCCGAACTGACAGCCAGACTACTGCGACCACTAGGACTCATATCAGCACACAAACCAACAGCCACTCTCAGACAACAACTCACCAGAACGAAGGACCCGATACCCAACATGAGCAAAACCAATGTAGTGTACAAAATCCCATGCAAGGACTGCACAAAACACTACACAGGACAAACAGGAAGACAGCTAACAATCCGCATCCATGAACACCAACTAGCCACGAAATGACACGACCAGCTATCCTTAGTAGTCACACACGCAGATGACAAGCAACATGAATTTGACTGGGACAACACTACTATTATAGGACAAGTCAAACAGAGAACAGCCAGGGAATTGATTCAATCACTAAGCACATCGACCTGGACCCAATATACGGACCACTGCAGTGGACAGCTGGAACTGACAACCGGAAGCGGCAGATTCAAACCACTACAAATGCCAGAGGAAAGATCACAGAAGTGCTTCACAGGAGGCTCCCAAGCACTGAGGATGTCACCTAGACAGGGGACGAAACGTCTGCAACACAAGTTCCCAGCTTGGCGAATAGAACCACAACATATGTTAACATTCTTGCTGTCAATTGAAAATTAGAGTTGGGGAACACTGATGAGAGGAGGACTGCTATCTTGGGGGATGACATGCTATTAAACTCTCCACCCTTTTCAATCTGATGGGCATCTTCTTCCTCCTCACCACCAAAGGCCCAAGACACATCTTCCAGGTGGAGCAGTGCTTTACCTGCACTTCACTCAACCTATATTATATCTGCTGCTCACCATGTGGTCTCCTCTACAATGGGCAGGCTGGCTTTGTGAAATACCTCCCCACAATCCATAAATATGACCCCGAGCTTCCTGTTGCCTGCTACTTCAACACACCATCATGGTGCCATGTCAACATCTCTGTCTCAGGCTTGCTGCAGTGCTCCAACAACTGAAGAACTTCCACTGAGTCACCTTACAGCTCTCAGGACACAACATTGAGTTTAACAATTTGAGAGCATAAACGTCCTTCTCCAAGTATTTTTACCAAACTCCGCGTTCACTGATCCTGTTCTGCATGGGTTGTTCCCAACGCGGACAACCCATTTTCAACAAATCCATACTTTCCATTAGCATCCATTCAGCATTTATCTTTTTCCTGGCTTATCATCAGCACCTCCTTTGTCTGCTTCTCTCATTCCCTCTATCTCTCTCTCTCTCTCTCTCTCTCTCTCTCTCTCTCTCTCGCTGGGCACTGTCTCCATCTATTCAACTCATTCCATGTCCCACACCATACCCTCAAATCCGACCCCCTGTCATCAGCAAAAATACCACATTTCTCAGCTGCTTCTAGTTCTGATGGAGGGTCACTGGACTCAAAATATGAATTGTGCCCCTCGCTCCTCGGATGCTGCCAAACTTGCTAAGTTTCTCCAGCATTTTCTGTTTCAGATCTCCAGAATCACTCCCGAATGTCCAGGTTCACATTTAGCTCATTTGCAGTCCCATTATCTGACTGACCAA
Organism: Chiloscyllium punctatum; assembly: GCF_047496795.1. NCBI lineage: Eukaryota > Metazoa > Chordata > Chondrichthyes > Orectolobiformes > Hemiscylliidae > Chiloscyllium > Chiloscyllium punctatum. The sequence goes on along the minus strand of NC_092749.1, from coordinate 102,374,504 downwards.
TTCGAAGCAGACTGAAAGCAAGTCAGTCAAACCAAGGAAATTCGATTTTCCTGTCACTACATTGGTAATCAAAAGATGTGCAGGTCAGGTGAATTGACCATGCTAAATCGCCCATAGTGTTAGGTGCATTAGTTTGGGATAAATGTGGGGAATGGATCTGGGTGGGTTACTTTTCAGAGGGTCGGTGTGGACTTGTTGAGCCGAAGGGCCTATTTTCCAAACTGTAGGGAATCTGGTCTAATCTAATCTAATGAGGTAAAAAGAACAGGAAAACTAGAGTAGAGTTAATGACCAATAGGTTTAGCGTTCAACCTGGTATTCCAGACAAACCCTGCCACTGATATTGCCAGGCCACAATGAAGCAATGATTTTAATTGTTGTCTGAAAAACAGAGAAGGCAACAGCGTAAATTTGTATCCTCATCACCTGAGTGAATGGATTACTTGCCCATAGCAATAACTGTGTGATTATCATTCCATTGAGACTGCGGGAACAACTTCATTGGTTTATTTCCATTTTAATGACCACAAGCAGGTGAGGGAAGGTTATTGGGAACATAAGGTCCATTCTATTCAGAATTCGCTTGCATTTATTTCCATAGCTTCATGACCATGGTACTCATTGCTTGGAAACAGATTGTCAATATTTAATTAACAGTGGCTCTAAATACGATCTACCAACAGCACATAGACTGCAGCAGTTCAGGAAAGCAACCTTCTCGAGGGCAACTGGAGACTTGCAATAAATGCTGGCCCAGTAAGCAAGGCCCAAATCCCATGAATGAATGGTTTAAATCCAGTTCTTTAGATGGGGCTGCTTGTGACTATAAAATAGAAACTCATCATTTAGCTACACTAAATGAGCTGCTAGACGCAAGGTTTACAATTAATGCAAATTGGCAAATTTGCAAATTTGCCAGGGGCAAACATTTCACATTTTTATTACATTTTGAAGTGCATTTGAAGCTAATTGGTAATAAACCAGAATGAAGAATGTTCTGCAGGTCTGCAGTTCCTTACCCTACTCTCTCACCCTGGTTATGAAGGTTTGAAAGCGATTGCTGCTTAGCTTAGCACGTGGCTCAGTCAGAGGTGGCCTAAGGGAATATGCAATGTTACATGGACAACATTTGTACTTCACATGAGTCAAAACACATCAAGATTTAATTTATTATTGACTATTACTCACTATTGGAAAGACAGCATTTCAACAAAGTCATAAATTATTAGATTGCACTCCCTTTTATGTTGAATTGATTTGCCATATGATTTCCATTGTCGCAAGGTGACAATAGGAAAACATGGGTTCAGGCTGATATCAATTTGAGATTAACTGATCTATTTTAACTGCTGATACAAATCCAGAATAGTCAGCAAGCCTGATGGTGGACGGCATTGGAACAACTAGCTGTTAGGCTAAATGCCTGAGCCATCCATAGCTTCATGACCATGGTACTCATTGCTAGGAATGCAGAAGGGATTTGAGGAGTTTCAGGCTTCGGGGAGCTCCTGGATAAACCTGGAATGAGACACTGGCCCCAGAAACAGAACCTGCTGATGGGATCCCGCATTCCACCGTTTCATCTGTCTCGAAGAAACTTTCTTGGCACCCTTCTAAAACAGCACAAATGGAGTTTCCTATATGGGTTCCTGCTGCACTCCCCCCACTTGCTCATCTTTGATCCCCATCCGGATGTACTTTGGTGCGATGCCCTACCTTCCAGTGGTGGAGCTCCCCCTGGTGGAGCTTCTCTTTAAGGGAGTCCTCCTTCTGACCTTTGGCGATCTGAGGTGGAGAATATAGTATGCGGCTGTGCCATGCAATAGGCATTTATGTAAATTCACAGGGTGCCAGGCCATTTCGGATGGCCTAACATTTCCTGCTTATTTTGAATGCTTTCATTTCCAGCTTCTGTTTGGAGTTCTGAAGGTGCTGCTTCCAAATTATTGGCTGCACCTTAGCCCCATGCTCCTGATTTACTATGACCCCAAGAGAAGGGACTGGGGGGATGGGGTTACAGGCAGCTTGAAGGACCTCCTTACTGTCTGCTCTCAAGCCTGGTCAAGACGACCACCAGCAAGTCCAGGCAGCAGACCATGGACAGGCTTGCCACTCTTCTGAGGTTATGTCGGCACTCGAATCCCTGTGGAGAGGATATCTGCAGTGTTCACTGGCATTCCCATAGAGAGTTAAGGACCAGTGGGCACCTCAGGGGCTGGGGTACACCATTACCACTGATGATGACATTTTCATTTAACTTTGATAAGTTCCTGCTCACCCTTTCATAAATTCATTGCAATACCACACTAGGGGCTGCTCAATGTTTATTTAGAAATGCAAACAGCCAGCCCGCTTGTGAAAACATTTTGCCCACAAGTCCTCATGCTGAAAGCTGGCCATGGTATAGCAAGCGCCATCTGGCTGTCAGGTGGCAGGATAAAGGATCGGCCATTTTGGACTAAAGTGCTGTGGATGATCAGTTGTTAATTCAATTCATAACTACCACTGATAAATATTTGTGCACCAAGTTGAATGTAGGGATATAGGAGGGAAAATTGAAATGGAAAGTAAGCTATAATGTAATTGAATGATGCAGAAGATGCTGGATGGCTGACCTCTAATGTTCTTATGTATAAAATCAAGATGGCCTCAAGGTGCCACTGACATGAGCACAAATCTAACAGTAAGTCCAGAGAAATGGCTGCTGTGGATTTCAGGGAGAGAAGTCCAGGACACCAAAGACAACTTACTAGAGGAGATGGGGTGGGGTGGTGGTGGTCAGAGATAAGGAAGACAGGAAGAAACTTTCACCTTACTGGAGGTATCAATAACCAGGATGTTAGGGAAGGGCCAGAATGTTTACAGGAGATGGTGCTGGGAATCTGGAACTCACTGCCTTGAAGAGTGGTGGAGGGAGTAACCTTTCTACCATTTAAGAGGTATTTAGATATGCACTTGCAATGCCAAGGTAGGCAAGGCTCTGGGCAAAGTGCTGGAAGGTGGGATTAGAACAGTTAGGTGATTGCTCTTGACAATGCAGACCAATGTCCCGTAGACCTCGATGACTCCATGGATCTATAATTCTTCATCTCCAAATCAATTAGGAACATGGAAAGTACCAGAAGAGGTATTCAAAATAACGGAGAGGTGGACTGCACTCAAGTCGGAAGAAACTATTTCCTCTTGACAAGACTCTCACAACCAGAGGTCAAAGGTCGAAAATGATTGGCAGGAGAATGCAATGACAAGTTCTTCACTTGGTTTATTTTTTAATTGCCTCTAAGTTAAATGGCTTTTTAAAAATGTACTTGAAAAGGCCAAATTTGCAGGGTTATGGAGGCAAGGGTGGACTGTGGGACTAAGTAGGCCAACTCTTTCAAAAAACTGAAACAGCTAAGCAGTCTCTTCCTGTACTCTGATGTTCCATAATTCTGTGAAAGAGTTCAAAATTGAATGCACCGCAATTAGTTCAAATTAGTTACAGAACATAAACAGAAATCGTTGGAGGAACTCAACAGGTTTGGCAAAAGAACAGCGCAAGAAACAGGAACAGGAGGAGGCCATTTGGCTTCTTAAGCCTGGTCTACATTGACAAAGAGAAAGCAGAGTTCAGGTTTCGTGACCAATGACTCTCCTTCAGAACTTGCGGAAACTCTCTTCACAGATGCTGCCAGACCTGCTGAGCTTCTCCAGCTATTTCTGCCCTTTGTTTGTTTGTTTCAGATCTCCAGCATCTCTGTCCAATTTAAGCTTGAGAACTGCTCCTTTCAGAGCATTGCTTGAACTTTTACAATGATGGCAGCGCTGACAGTCTGACCAGCCTTTTTATTTCTATAGCATCAGGGTCTTGCAGAATCCGAGATCCAGTAAAATTGATAAAAGGGAAGGGCCTGAGGGTGAATTGGGCTTTGTTCCAAGAAACTGATGAATGCATTGACATGATAGCAGGGCGTGTTGTGAACATGAAAGCAAATCCATCAACAGATTGGCCCTGACTGATTGCAGTCGGGTTGTATTTTAAACAAGGCAATCTCTCACTATCACATATCAGTGTAGTGGACATTAAAATGCTTGAATGGGTCTCAACAGCTATTAGGCTAATTTGCAGGATTACTTCAGTATTCCAAAAATTATGCACAGTCTCACATATGATAATGTCCCCCAAGGACAGGGGAAAATCTTCCAGTTTTTGGGCATAATTGAGACAGAAAAGAGACTGAGGAACTGCCAGGATTATTTTGCTTACAATCCAAAAATATGAGGCAATGGTGCAAGTAACGATATCTCTGACTCAAATCAGAGTGAATCAACAATGGACTGCTGAAATGTGCAAACAGGGAACATTCACATCTAAGTAGGGTAAAACCACAAGTCTATGCCAAGTCTTATTCTGATGGAGGTCTTTAACAAGAATAATCACAGAGTGTGTGGTATTGTGGATGCTTTCCAAAAACAGTTCAGATGGAATTCTTGATAGTTCTTAAACTGCAGATCCTTACCCTTTTGACATGATGGGTATCATGCGATTTTGCTGCAGCATGCAACTGCTCATTAAAGATCTTATCGCACTCAATGTCGTGGCTTAAATTCAATGTTAAACTTTACTCCTTTGTGCAAACTGTGAGTGCTATCTACCAGCTATCGGAGGAAAGGTTGTTATGTTACCTGCTCTATAATATTACTTTGTTTTCGCACAATTACAGTAAGTTCAAAGCTATTCACACAAGGCAAATATAATTTGTAAGCGAGATGAACTCACTGGAGTAAGAATGTAAACACTTTCCATTGCGCGTAGATGGAACATTTGATATTTAAGCTTTTCAACCACTCTTTTTATTATCTTATCAAGGGGTAAATCACTTGTGCAGGCACAAAGCTTTTGCAGCTTCAGGTTTTCTTTCTGTTTGTGACACTTTAAGATGCCAACATGACCTAAAATGGCAAAGGGTTAAGTTGCCAATTTCCTTCCTTCGCTTGCTTGAGTTTCACAACATTAGTGACTATACTGCTGTTGGGAGTGTCTTCATGTGTTGCTTTTCGGGGTTAGCTCTGGCATTGTGCTGCTCACTGTTAGCTGGGACGGGGTCAGTGCTGCTGCTGAGATGCCATTGTGTACAATATCTGTCCTCGCGCTGTGCCTACCAGGGCACGGACAGTGCCAAGCGCTGGCATGCAGCAGCTCCTTGGGAGAGGGCAGAAAGTGAGTGTTTACTTACAAAAACTCTCCTTTAGTCAAACAGAGGTTAGCGCACAGGCATAAATCTGAGCGGATGTCTGAAGATAACCTCAGAATATTTGCAAAATTTAAAGAGAGATTCAGGTTGAGAACTGAAGAAGCCAGGGAAAGTAATTGTGCCAAGAGTAATTCAATGACAATGACTGAGGCTTGGTAAAACCAAACCTTTAACAGAAAAATGTAAGACCAGCCTTCGACCTCTTCCCATCTTCCAAGCCTGATGATGGATGGAAGCAGTGACCTTCAGTTACACAGTTGTGGTTGTGAAGTAGTGTTAACACATAGTCTTAGAGTTATACAGTACAGAAACAGACCCTTTGGTCCTATTCATCAGTGCTGACCAGACATCCCAATCTGACTTAGTCCCATTTACCAGCATTTGGGCCATATCCCTCTAAACTCTTTCTATTCATATACTCATGAGGGGGAGGTGATGGCCTAGTGTCATTATCTCTATTAATCCAGAGACCCAGGTCACGTTCTGGGGGCCCAGGTTCAAATCCTGCCATGGCAAATGGTGGAATTTGAACTCAACAAAAATCTGGAGTTCGTCATCTACCAATGACTATGAATCCATTGTCAATTGTTGGAAAAACCCATCTGGTTCACTAATGTCCTTAAGTGAAGGAAATTGTCATCCTTACCTGGCCTGGCCTACATGTGACTCCAGATCCACAGCAATGTGGTTGACACTTAACTGTCCCCTGGCCAATTAGGGATAGGCAATAAATGCCTGGCCTAGCCAGTGATGTCCTCATCCCATGAATGAATGTAAAAAATCCAGATGCCTTTTAAATGTTGTAATTGTACCAGCCTCCACCACTTCGTTTGGAAGTTCATTCCATACACGCACCACCCATTTGCATGAAAAACGTATCTCTCAGGTCCATTTTAAATTTTACTCCCCTCACCTTAAATCTATGCCCTCTACTTTTGGACTCTCCTTCCCTAGAAAAAAAGACTTTGGCTGTTCATCCTATCTGCAACCCTCATGATTTTATAAACCACTATAAGGTCACCCCTCAGCGTCTGACACTCCAGGGAAAAATGCCCCAGCTATTCAGTTTCTCCTGATAACTCAAACCAGCAACATCCTTGTAAATCTTTGCAGCACACCACTTGTCACAGGCCTCCAGTCCAAAAATTATCCTCCCACCACCACCCTCTATCTCCTACCTTCAAGCAATCTTGTATCCAATTGGTTAGCTCCCCCTGGATCCCATGTAATCTAACCTTACTAACCAAGCTACCATGTGAAACCTCCTCCAAGGCTTTACTGAAGTCCATATAGATAACATCTACCACTCTGCCTTCCTCAATCTTCTTTTCTGCCTTCAGAAAAACTCAATCAAGTGAGTGAGACACAAAGCCATGCTGACTATCTCTAATCAGTCCTTTCCTTTCCAACACAAATAAACCTTTTCACCTTTCTCCACCAGTCCATTCAATTGAAAGATTGCAGGTTCACAATTCCCTTAAGACCCAAATATTATGTCCAAGCTGGTAGTACTGAGAGAATGCTGCACCGTTAAAGGTGTTGACTTTCAGACGATAGATGAAGCAGTGGCCTATATACCCTCTGATGAAGGGCTTATGCCTGAAACATCGGCTCTTCTGGTCCTCAGATGCTGCCTGACCAGTTGTGCTTTTCCAGCACCACACTTTTTGCCTCTGATCCACAGTCCTCACTTTCTCCTATGTACCCTCTCAGGTGAACGTGCAAGATCTGCAGGGCCTATTTGAAGAACAGATGAGTTTTCACCTTGAACTATGCCTAATATTTGCCTTTCAACCAATATCACACAATCAAAGCACCTAGTTTGAGGAATCTTGCCAGAAGTAAATTGGCTGCCTCTTTTCCGATATTACAATTGTATTTTAAAAACATTTAATTATCTCAAAGGTGCTTTGAGGTGCCTTGAGGCTGTGAATAGCCCTGAATAAATGTAAATATTTCTTTGTTATTTGCTCTTTGTTGCTAACTACTTACTGTGATGTACACAGCCCCGACCATCACGGAAGCCAACCTTCTATCTGTGGACTCCATTTATACAACTTTCTGCCACAGAAAAGCTGTCCACATCATCAAAAACCCAACACACCCAGTTAATATTCTCCTATAACCGCTTCTGTCAGGCAGAAGATACAGAAGCCGAAACACGCACACACTAGCAGGTTCCGGAACAGCTTCTTCCCAGCTGTTATTAGAGTCATGAATGGGCTTCTAGCCTTGAATAAGGCTGAATTGCCTAAGCTGATCTCATTAGGGCACGGCCTCTGTCCAAGTCTTTTTGATCTGTACATCCTTGCTTACTATGATCTGCTTGTTATTGCTCATAAACAAAGCTTTTCATAGAAATCGTCAAAAATCTTAGAATTCCTACAGTGTGGTAACAGGCCATTTGACCCATCAAGTCCACACTGACCCTCTGAAGAGCATCCCACCCAAATCCAACACACCTCCCCCCCTCCCCCCATCCTATAACCCTGCATTTTCCATGGCTAATCCACCTAGCCTGCACATCCCAGGACATTATGGGCAATTTAGCACAGCCAATCCACCTAACCTGCACATCTTTGGATTGTGGGAGGAAACTGGGGCACCCTAAGGAAACCCACGCAGACAAGGGGAGAATGTGCAAACTCCACGCTGGCAGTCGCCTGAGGGTAGAAGCGAATCTGGGTCCTGACGCTGTGAGGCAGCAGTGCTAACCAGTTTTCACTTTACCTCAGTACCCGAGACAATCAATCGATCAATCAATATACTCTGCTGCCAGGAAAACAACTTCCTAGCCCAATGAAGGTATCTCCTTATTCTAATCTCGTTAATAGGTTCAGAAAACGCAACCCTCCACTATCCAATGCTAAACAGATAACAATCTGATATGGATTTAGACAGAGATGGTGAGATCTCAAGTATGTTTAAAAGCTATTATTAGGCAAAATGGGAGTTCCTGAAAATATTGTTAGAAGTCACACACTGAAGGTAAGTACACCTTGGTGGACTTTGCCATGAGATCAGTAATGAATGCCTTGAAGATTTGGTAGATTATGTAGACAATGCCTGGATCATTGGAATTATTTCGGCTCCAGTTGTAACTCAGGACAGAGTTACAAGGGAAGTAGCAGCTGAAGCGGAAAGGGATCCTCCTGGTCCACAGATTTTAGCTCCGGAACCTAAATTGAAATTCCAGTTGCTCAAAACTAGACAGAATATCCCTCTGCTCAGCCAGTAGAAGGATGAAACTGTCTGACTGTAGGCCACGGACATGAAACAAAGGAAACTTAGGGCCATAAGATAAGGAACCAGAGGAGACCATTTGTTTTCATGCCTGCTAAACCAGTCAATAAAATCATGGCCGATTTTCTACCTCAATTCCACCTTCTTACACAATGCCCAATTCTCCTCATTTCCCTTTCTGCTCAGAAATCTATTGACTTCTGCTTTGAATGTAGTTACTAACTGAGTACCCACTGACCTTTGGGGCAGAGAATTCCAAACATTAACAACTCTATTAGGGAAGAAATGTCTCCTCATTTCAGTCCTAAATGACCAGCCCATTAATCCAAAACTGTACTCCACTGTTCTCAACTCCATACCAAGGTAAACATTTTCTCCACAACTGCCTTTGTCAAGATTTTCAGTCTTTTTTATTAGATTATTGTGTGTTTGTGTGTGAGAGAGAGAGAAAGTGTACGTGAGAGAAAGTGTGTGTGAGAGTGTGTGTTTGAGAAAGAGAATATGTGTGTCTGTGAGAATGTATGTGAGAGTGTGTGTGTGAGAGTGTCCGTAAGGGTGTGTGTGAGAGAGAATGTGTATGTGAGACTAAGTGTGTGTGTGAGAAAGTGTATGTGAGAGAGAATGTGTATGTGAGAAAGACTGTGTGTGTAAGAAAGAGAGTGTATGTAAGAGAGAGAATGTGTGAGAGAGTGTGTGTGAGAGTGTGAGAGTATATATGAGAGAGGGTGTGTAGAGAGAGTCTATATGTGAGAGAGAGATGTGTGTGTGCGTATGTGTATGTGTATGTGTGTGTTTGTGTGCACACGCACGCACACACGCGTGTGTGTATTACAGGCAATGGTTTCTCCTCATCTCTATTATACCCAAGCACTGCCTGATAGTCCCATCCCCCACCAACACATGACCACTTCCCCGCCACATGCTCATTTACACACTTCCTATTGGGTAGACATATTTAAAATTGATCCTTTACTCTCTTCCACTTCCATTGAAAGCAGGGGAAAAGAACAACTGTGGTGATGTTTATGTCTGAGGGATTCATTTATAAACATTGTTGCTTTTCCCTTTTCTCTCTGTGATCAGAACCAGAAACCATGCCTTTATTATCTCATGGGGATTGAGCCTGTCAAGGATATTTTTCTCATTTTCCTACTCTCAGAAATCCGACTGGCTCCAAAAATCCTCGGACCAAGTCCTAACTTGCAGAAATATCCAGAGAAAGCATCATCCTTTTTTTGTTGTGAAATGGGCCGGGCTACAAGGAAAGAGCTGAAAATGTGTTGCTGGAAAAGCGCAGCAGGTCAGGCAGCATCCAAGGAACAGGAGAATCGACGTTTCGGGCATAAGCCCTTCTTCAGGGCTTATGCCCAAAACGTCGATTCTCCTGCTCCTCAGATGCTGCCTGACCTGCTGCGCTTTTCCAGCAACACATTTTCAGCTCTGATCTCCAGCATCTGCAGTCCTCACTTTCTCCTGGCTACAAGGAAATCCCGTTTTGAAATCCATTACCCTGCTCCCTCACCAGCTGCCTGTGACTTCCTCGACTTCAAATCCTTCTCCAAAGTTCCCTTTGAATTTCTAATGGTGTCCACCACAAGCATGCCTGGTGAAAACACTTTCCTGCTCTGTCAACCCCGTAACCCCGTGTCCAGCAATACCAGGATATGACTTCAGAGAGGAACCACATTGAATTGTCAGTGTGAGAGTACAGTGCCTTGCTTGTGGCTTTGGAACTGACCTAGTAGTGGTGGATTTCACATGCGCCGTCGCGAGATGGAAAATGCATGTTCTGCACTGGTGGAAAGTCACCATCTGACTCAGCAAATGGTAAAATAAGCCCAATTAATGTTCCTATGTTCTTCACACTATTTTCCCACCTCACCCGTCTCCTCGTCTGTCTCAAGATCCATTCTCTGGGTTTTAACCTGAGTTGGTTTCAAATCATAAAGATGGAGAAGTTGAAGTAGGCCATTCTGCCCATCGAGCCTGCTCCCCCATTCAATGAGAAGATGGCTGACCCGGTTAAAAATCACACAACGCCAGGTTATCATCCACTAGCTTTCGGAGCACTGCTCCTTCATCAGGTAGCTGTACAGCAGGATCATAAGACACAGAATTTCTCGCAGAAGATTACTGTGTCATGCAACTGATACAATATATTGAACAAACCTAAATTGTTGTTAAGTCTTTTATCTTTTAGAAAGGGTTTCAGGTTTTGTTTCATTAATATGTAAATCCCAAGACTTCTTTTAAGTCACATTCTCAAGATAACTTAAGGTTTCATTAAAAAAAGGTAACATCTCAGCTCAGACAATGCCTTAAAGGTGTGAGGTTAGAGTCTGTCTGTATCCTGACCTGGAGTCAGACTAGTTCTATTTCCAAAGTGGAATTCATAAATTATTACATGGATTGACTGCCTGAAGATTGTGTGCTTTTTGAGCAAAATAGAATGTACCTGCAAATATAATTCTGCAAATACAAATTCACCCCATAAGTCTCTTGCTATAAAGTCTGTGTCTTATGGTCCTGTTCCACAACCACCTGATGAAGGAACAGCACTCCGAAAGCTAGTGATTCCAAATGAACCTATTGGACTATAACCTGGAGTCGTGTGATTTTTGATTTTGTCCACGTCAGTCCAACACTGGCTCCTCCACATCTTGGCTGACCCGATAATCCTTAACTCCACTTTCCCACCTTTTGCATAACTCTTGATTCCATTATGGGTTAAAACTCTTTCTCCCTCAGCCTTGCAATGCACTGAAAGAGACAGCTCTAACAGGGTAAAGAACTCCACAGATTCACCATCCTCTCCTGGACAGGAGTGAAGTAAGACTTGAATTTCGCTTTCGGAAGGCAGAATAATATGTTTCACATCATCCTTGAGAAGTTACAGTCGCTTAAAAACTCCTGTCAGAGTGCAGAATCTCACTGATGATGATGAAGCAATACAAGGCATCAATTTGCATGATTCCGGCTGCTGGGGATCTAGCATTAAGTTGTTTTGGTAAATTGGAACACATAAGACTAGGCATTGTTCACCTTGTTAATTCAGAGATTAATGTTTGCTTAGGGCGATTGAAGAAAATTACTAACTTCACACATCATGTGTGTGAGGCACTAATTATGCATGAGAAAGGCTTTAGACCTCAGGCAGATACGCCCGCGCCAGGAATGGGAGAGCAACCGCAAAGTTTCAATTAGAATTTTGCAGCCAGCAGGTTTACAGAGTCGGAAATTCTTTTCAATGCTCCACTGTCACTGGATATAATGGAGGAGGATGGGTTGGAGCGAGCAGAACTCTGTCACCTCTTACAAGCTTGGGCATCCATACCTCACACTGTGTCTGTGGAGCATTCCAAAATCTCAGGTTAAACAGAAGGACAGTTAGAGGCTTGTGGGATCCCGGGCATTCAAGCAGCACTGCCAAGATTGCCATGGTCCACAGTTTCAGGTCCGCACAGGTATTGCCTACAGAATCAACCCACATTAGATACAGCTGACAAAGAGTGATCATTGATTTAGAATCATAAAACCCCTACAGAATGGAAGCAGGCCATTCAGCCCATTGAATCCACACCAACCTTCCAAAGGCTATCCCAGCCTAATCCACCTAACCTGCATATTGCTGGGCACTATGGGTAGTGTTTTTGCTCATATGGCCAAACCGCTTAAACTGCACACCTTTCAATTGTGGGAGGACCTGGAAGAAAACCCCACGCAGACACAGGGAGAATGTGCAAACTCCATACAGACAGTGACCCAAGGCTGGAATCAAACCTAGGTCCCTGGCACAATGAGGCAGAGCGCTAACCACCGAGCCACTATGCTGCTCCAGTGTTGTGTGTGATATTTGATCTGTTCACCTGAAGGTACAAGGGAAAAGCAATGTACAAGCACTCCCTCAAATTAAAGACAGCCCTGAACAGAAGAACAGTTCAATCCCATTAATGTGTAATTGGTTAGTGTTCAATTCTCCTGCTGGCAAAGAGCTTACTCTTGGCGTTGCTAACCTACACCAACATAATTTGGAGGTGAAAGGATGTGAGAAGAATAACGACCAACTTCAGTCCTACTGACACCCTTGTAAAGGTCACGGGTAATACATAAGTAGAGAGACAACAGACTCCAACCTACCATCAGAATGATAATGAATCCATCATTCACAATGCAAAGGCTGTGAAAGCAAAAGATGAAGAACTTCATAATCCAGCACGACCTGTTATCTCAGATAAGGATTACTCACTTCTTTCCAAGAGGAAGAATTTTTTTAAAGTAAAATATACTTTATTCATAAAAATCTCTTTGTATATATACATAGTCACAAATGTGGTTCGGTTCTGTACAGGTGCATATCAAGAATACAAACAAGACATTGGACTTTGACTCTACCCGAAAAACCAAAGGCCTCTCTTATACATAATATTCGGATATTTACTTATGTTTGAGGGTTACTTGAGCTTTTTTTTAAAGACGTCTTGCTTCATTTTTGTGTGAGGCACTAACCCTGCCCCAGCTCATTAGCTTCACAGTCACTTTTACTGATTTCACCTCCTTATTTTAAGATTGTCTTCAAACAGCATTCAAATTCTCAAGCTTCCTTGGTGGAGATAGAGAGGAGAAAGTGAGGACTGCAGATGCTGGAGATCAGAGTCGAGAGTGGGGTGCCGGAAAAACACAGCCGGTCAGGAAGCTTCTGAGGAGCAGGAGAATCGACATTTCAGGCAAGAGCCCTTCCTGATGAAGGCCTCTTGCCCGAAACGGTGATTCTCCTGCTCCTCGGATGCTGCCTGACCTGCAGTGCTTTTCCAGCACTCTTGACTAGAACTCACAGTCTCTAGATTGTTAGCCAAGGTCTCTGGTAACTCAGCCAATAAACCTGCTGTCTGGTGGCCAGGTAGCTCCATGTGTCTTGCAGTTCTGATGAGTGGCAGATTGATGGGGTGCCAGCAATCAAACTAATGTGATATCCAATGTTCCTGTCAACTTTCTTTACCCCTTATTCTTTCTTCAGCATTAGAACAGTGATCATTAAGGACAGAAAACATTCCTGAGAAAGGCCTGCCAGCCAAAGAAAGTTAGCACTGTCATTGTCAGGGTTTCAGCTTGCAATATCTGAAAACCTTCCAATTGACAGAATATGTACCCGTATATGAAGCTAATAACAGTATTCCTGTAATTATTCTGCAGTTTTGAAAGCAATCAGTGGCAAAATTCTGTATTTCTAAGCAAGCAGGAAAATCACATACCCTTCAGTATATAAGGAGGTACAAAGGGGATTGACAAAGACATAGAGATAGACATAGAGCAATGCTTTCCCTTGTGGGCACATAATGAGAGACACTGAAGTGTTCAGTTCTGATGAGGCAGAGATGAAGAGCAATTACTTCTCTCAAAGGCTCAGGACAACAGGGTATGGTGAACTCTGGGGCACTGAATAAATTTAAGGAGGCGATGGACCAACTTTTAAGTAATAACAGGTTAAAGGACGTACTGTCAGTTCTTCCCTAATGCAATGGTTGCGTTCTTGTGCACCCCCATGTTATAGAAAAATCATGTGTGAGAAACAGCATTTAAAGTGTTACTGATGTAATCATGTTACACCCAACAACACATTTTAAAAGGTCATGCTTTAGAAACAGTGCCCCTGATTCATCAATCACGTTACAGCCAATTTGCATCAACAAAATGCGCATTATAGCAGGATGACCTGTCGGCAGAAAAGTGGAGTTAAGCTGAGATCAATCAGAAATATATTAAATGCTGGAGCAGCTTCAAGGAATTGTCTCCTCCCACTCTCAGATCTTACATGAAGGAAGGCCATGCATTTAGATAGCACCTTTCATTTCCTCGAAGCTCTTCACAGACGATGAGTCACTTTCATGGACTTTGCATGATCACTGTCATTTTAGCAGACAGAATACTCAGCAATCCCAAGTTTATGATCACTTGACTCTGAATGAGAAGGGTGTAAAAGGAAACCATTCCAATTTATTGACTTGCATCATACGATGTCCAAATGTCTTCTTGGTGCAGCTGTGCAAAGAGGTGAGCTGTGCCAACTCAAAATAAAACAAACTGAGCTGATCCTTTATTAAAATCCGAAAATGCTCACACCCACTTTTAGCATGACCAAAAGTGAATAATGAGACTTTTTTTTTCATCACTTACAGTCAATGTTGCTCAACAAACAAAATATGAGGAGAAATTTCAGGTCTTGTCACCCATGGTAATGACCAAAGACAGCCTGAGAAAGGTTGGAAATATAGGAAAACCCTCTTCAGTTGTTGCCATGACGACTGTCAAGTACCCGGTGTTTGTTGTTGGGCATCAGCGATAGGCCGACTTAAAATGCTAATCAAGGGTCATATAATGTCCTTTTTCTTTCTTTAATCTTTATTCATGTGATTTGGGTACCACTGGGAAGATCCATCTCTCATTGCCCTTGGACTGAGTGGTTTGCTCAGCAATTTCAATTGGACAGTATGAGCCAATCATGGAGTCCCCATGTAGGTAAGGATAGAGGATATCTTTCTCTAAGCAGCACTGTCAAAGTCTAGAAATAAGGAATAGGAGTAGACCTCTGAGCCTGCTTCTCCACTGTTCATGGCTGCTTGTCCAACTCTACTCTGTCCCCGCTTTCTCCACATACTTCTTCTGGAAAACATTCAATGTTTTGGTCTCAAATGTTTTTCGTGGCAGAGAACTCCACAGACAGATGGCTCCTGATGATACATACAGTAGTTCTATGGCCACCACTTCTGAAAGTAGCTTCCAATTTCAGGTTTTGTAAAATCAATTCAAATATCCCTGACCACTGTTGTGGGATGAAAATTAATGCCATCATCCTGCAATTGCTTGCTTTCTCTGGGCAATGTCCTCACTCTGACCAGTTCCAGTTGGCATCTCAGTTGAAGGGGATTCCAAGGATAAGAAACTCTTTGTTCTTTTGAGACAGAAGAAGCCCCCTATGATCCAACTCATCCCTGTCTGATGGCGTTCCCATAACCATTTGTACCAGCAGACGGAGTCTGCTAGAAGAGGTGACAGAGTATCCGTGTTCCACATCCAATACAGTTTCAGTCCTAAATGGATACAAATAATTAATTGTTTTACTCCCAGTAATGACGATACTTATTGTCAAATCAAAACAAATCAAGAACTTGCTGAAGAAACGCAGCAGGTTGGGCAGCATCTATGAAGAGAAAGCAAGAATCTCTGAGGAGATTTACTCAGGTGTTGCTTGATGGGCAGGTCTTATGAGGAAAGGCTGAAGGACTTGAAGCTGTTTTCGTTAGAGAGAAGAAGGTTGGGAGGTGGCTTAATTAGGGCATATAAGGTAATCAGGAGGTTAGATTGGGTGGACAGTGGATGGTGATGGCCAGCACAAGGGGACATAGCTTTAAATTGAGGGATGATAGATATAGATCAAATGTCAGAGGTAGTTTCTTTACTCAGAGGGGCATGGAACGCACTGCCTGCAACAGTAGTACACTCACCAACTTTAAGGGCATTTAAATGGTCATTGGATAAACATGTGTATGATAATGGAATAGTGTAGGTTAGATGGGCTTCACATTGGTTCCACAGGTTGGCTCAACATCGAGGGCGGAAGGGCTTGGTACTGCACTGTAAAGTTCTATGTTCTAATTAACGTTTTGTGTCCAGTGACTCTTCATCAGATTTGTTTTTGCTTATTACCAACTTTAGTTATTAGTTATTTACTTATTAGAGTGTCAGTTATTGCGCACCAATTTAGAACATATTCCTGGAGCTTTCATCACATGACTCCTTTTGTTTAATTCAGTTCTAACATCGATGCCAATAGCCAGACCTGGTCTTCTTTGCTTTTTGTTCCCATCTCTGTTATTTCAATAACTGATGACAAAAGTGAACACAAAATAGCCTTTTATTAAATAATATTCTAATGCCACAAGATATTTCTTGTGTGTGTTGCTCGCAGCAGTGTTCTGGAGACTTTTCGATAATTCCTGAAGAAATTATCCACAGAGAGGGACACCACCCCTTGGAAAGAATTATTCTGGGCCCCTGAAATTGATTGTGATATTAATCTTGATGTCGGTGATGTTCCTGGGACTGAAATGGTGATACATTTGTAACTGTATGAGCTGTTGAAAACAGATCTTTTATCATCTCATCCTGGCAGATTCCCTCTGCTGGTACAAGTGAGTATGGAAGCCTCAAATAGACAAAATGCGCAATGCCATTTTCAATGTACAACAATATTGCCAATCCAGCCTCATGGCTGGGGGTGAAGGGCTTTGCCTTTTCAGAAAATCCCTTTAGCTCAGAGCAATTATGGTAATCTATGTCCTTGGCAATCATTATCTTTCTGATTTAGTATGTAATGTTTACTTCTACATGACAACCACTAATAGCCAGTTTGGTATATTTCTTTTAAATTCTTTGATCTAATTTCATTGTGATTTTTATTGAAGTAATCAAAATTTTAGGTTGTGGATTTAAATAAAACAAAGTAAACCTCATGCTATAAAATACATTGCTGTCAATTAAGAAGGATTAAAAGGAAATATGAGTCATAGTTATTCCTGTCTGCCTTTCCCAGTAGCTGACACCATCTGTTTATTTATCTCAGTTGACTGACGACTTCGTTTTTCTTTGAACTTTCAATACGATTGTCATTGCTGAGAACACTTTCAGACTCTAGACATGTGCCGTTTTATTCAGCTGAGCTGCTTTCTGCTCCATCCATTTCGCATTACCTCTTTCAATCCATGACCAGCACTTCAACAATTCATTTGTGAGCAAGACAGTGTTTTCAGGACCTGAACTTCCTTTCACAGACTGCAAGATTGCTTTTTCATTGATCCATTCCCTCTTGATTAATTTTCTGTTTTGAATTTGCCAGTTTGTTTCAATAGCTCTTCCCCCTCCCCCCTCCCCCCATCTCTCCCATCACCATCTGCTAAACTACTCCATGCCATCTAACCAAACTACAAGATCAAAGGGTTCAACTTCATCCAGGACACTCTGCAGTCCTCTGCTCTGAACATTGCATTCAACACTTTACCTGATTCTTCCCTTTCCAGCCCCATGTGTTAATGCCTGCCTTTCTGCTTTCATTTTATGTATCCTGACCGTGCAATGGTGTAAAACTAGGTGTTATCTCATTGAATCACTTTTCCTTTGCCCCAGTTTAGATTGCCTCATTGCTGGAGGTGTTTGGTTTGAGAACGCCAATCAGTTTCCTATATTAGGCCCTCCTTCAAATATACCGTGAACTGGGAACTGGTGTAAGTGAAAGTTACCATAATCCCAGATGACCACAGAGCTGCTCTCTCATGAGAGAGAGAGAGAGAGAGAGAGAGAGAGAGAGACAGCTAGTGGGGAATTTAACTTGAAATTCAGCCCAGTTCAGATGAACCACTGAGCCATAGAGTCACACAGTATGGAAACAGATTCTTTGGTCCAACCAGTACATGCTGAACATAATCCCAAACTAAATTGTCCCACCTGCCTGCTCCTGACCCACAATGCCTCCAAATGTTTCCTATCCATGTACTTATCCAAATATCTTTTAAACATTTACCACTTCCTCTGAAAGTTCATTCCACACATGAACCACTTTCTGTATAAAAGCAATCGCCCCTCTTGTCTTTTTTAAGTCTTTCTCTCCTCACCTTAAAAATTTGCCCCCTAGTCTTGAAATACCCCCCACCTTAGGATAAAAGACACCTGCCATTTATCTATCTATATTCCTAATTATGTTATAAACCTCAATAAGAACACCTGTCAACCTCCCACCCTGCAGTGAAAAAGAATCCTAGCCTTTCCTTATAACTCAAACCCTCAGTTCCCAGCAACATTCTGGTAAATCTCTTCTGAACACTCTGTAGCTTCATAATATCCTTCCTATAACAGAGCGACCAGAAATGGACACAGTACTCCAGAAGAGGCCTCACCAATATCTTGTACAACCTCAACATAACTTCCTCACTCCTATACTCAAAGTTCTGAACAATAAAGGCTAGTGTGCTAAACGCCTTCTTAACCACACTCTCTAGATGTGACACAACCCTCAAAGAATTACGTACCTGAATCTGAGATCAAGAAGGCAGACCTTTATTGTGGCATCAACCGAGCATAGAACAGTACAGCACAGACGGGCCCTTCAGTCCTCAATGTTGTGCCAATTTTCTTTCGTACTCTCAGATCAGATTATTCTACACACCCTTCATTGTACATTTTCCCATGTGCCTTTCCAAGAATTGCTTAAATGTCCTTAATGTATCTGACAAAATAGAGCTTGGAACCCAACACCTCTCACACCCAAAGCAGGAATCATACACTTAGACCAACAAGCCACTACTACAGCAGCATGAACGAAACCTACCATGTTGATATCTCTCTGTAGCACAAATACAGCCAATTAGCCAACTGAGCTGACCAAGTCCATCCACCATTCTTGGCAACCAGTTACTATAGGCCTCAGTGCAAACCTATTGGTTTCACTTTTAACTTTTAACATAATCTTTTGTTTTCCTAGCTAAAACTATGAAAGACTTTAATGTAGACTATTATCTTTTTTTTTGCTGTTTTATTAAGTAATGGTTACATTTTTAGCTCTTGCTTCTCTTACGACTTTATGCCTAATCTTGTTTGTGTGCCTAGGTACCTTGATACCTAAGATGGTGCTGTATGTGATGACATTACACATCTTTCATTACACTCGTACTTCTGTACTTGAGTGTACATGACAATAAAATCTAAAATCTTAATAAAATCTTTACAAACTTGTCGAAGTGGAAGTGAAACAGGCCCTTCATTAGCACACACCTTGAAGTTGGTTGAGGCGATTATGATATTGGAGGTTACCGAGGTGGCACACAACATTAAGCTTAACAGATGTCCTTTTTCCAACCAGGGATAATGATGACCAATTTCTACTCTCAAAGTTTCCGCTCTCTCTCATAGTTTTGGAGCTACTGTAGACATGATAGCCCAGCGCCTGTCCTGCTGCCAACACTACAATTTACAAATTTCTGCTTTTACAGTGCATGCTTTTCAAGGTTCAAGTTGATATTTATTTTCTCCACTATTGTGGCGAGACCACTTTTGGAGTATTGTGTGCAGTTTTGGGCCCCATATCTCAGGAAGGATGTACTGGCCCTGGAGTGTGTTCAGAGGAGGTTCTAGTTGAAACAATAGACAATAGACAATAGACAATAGATGCAGGAGTAGGCCATTCTGCCCTTCGAGCCTGCACCGCCATTCAATATGATCATGGCTGATCATTCCTAATTAGTATCCTGTTCCAGCCTTATCTCCATACCCCTTGACTCCACTATCTTTAAGAGCTCTATCCAATTCTTTCTTAAAAGAATCCAGAGACTGGGCCTCCACTGCCCTCTGGGGCAGAGCATTCCACACAGCCACCACTCTCTGGGTGAAGTAGTTTCTCCTCATCTCTGTCCTAAATGGTCTACCCTGTATTTTTAAGTTGTGTCCTCTGGTTCGGCACTCCCCCATCAACGGAAATATGTTCCCTCCTGCCAGAGTGTCCAGTCCTTTCATAATCCTATACGTTTCAATCAGATCCCCTCTCAGTCTTCTAAACTCAAGGGTATACAAGCCCAGTCGCTTCAGTCTTTCCGTGTAAGGCAATCCTGCCATTCCAGGAATTGACCTCGTGAACCTATAGCCAGAATGTCTTTCCTCAAATTTGGAGACCAGAACTGCACACAGTACTCCAGGTGTGGTCTCACCAGGGCCCTGTACAGCTGCAGAAGCACCTCTTTGCTTCTATACTCAATCCCTCTTGTTATGAAGGCCAGCATGCTATTAGCCTTCTTCACGACCTGCTGTACCTGCATGCTTGCCTTCATTGACTGGTGGACAAGAACACCCAGATCTCTCTGAACAGCCCCTTTACCTAATTTGATACCATTGAGGTAGTAATCTGCCTTCCTGTTCTTGCCACCAAAGTGGATAACCAGACATTTATCCACATTAAACTGCATCTGCCATGCATCTGCCCACTCACCTAACTTGTCCAGGTCACCCTGTAATCCCCTAACATCCTCATCACATTTCACCCTACCACCTAGCTTTGTGTCATCAGCAAATTTGCTAATGTTATTGCTGATACCATCTTCTATATCATTTACATATTCAGAATACTGAATGGCCTGGACAGAGTAGATGTAGGGAAGAGAGAGTTTTTGTTGGTAGGAGAGTCTAAGGGCTGAGGGCATAGCCTTAGAGTAAAGGGAAGACCTTGTAGAACGGAAACAAGAAGAAATATCTTCAGCCAGAGAGTGGTGAATCTATGGAACTCATTGCCTCAGAAGGCTGTGAAGGCCAGGTCATTGAGGATATTTAAGACTGAGATAGATAGGTTCTTGAATCAAGGGTTATAGGGAGAAAGTGGAAGAATGAGGTCATGAAGCTTATCAGAGTCAAGAGTATGGTGCTGGAAAAACACAGCAAGTCAGGCAGCATCCAAGGAGTAGCAGAATCGATGTTTCAGGCAAAAGCTCTTCATGCTGTTCAGATTCTTCCTGACCTGCTGTGTTTTTCCAGCACCACACTCTCGAATCTGATCTCCAGCATCTGCAGTCCTTACTTTCTCCTCAAGAAACTTCACAGCCATGATTGAATAGTGTAGCAGACTCGATGGGCTGAATGGCCTAATTTCTGCTCCTATCTCTTATGGTCATTCTTCCTTCTATTCAATGCAGTGCTTCAGAGAGACCATCTGAGAGATCAGCCTTATGGCCAGGTGCATGACACAAATTTGGATCCAATTGATTTTAATTGTGGGCGTGACTCACAAATCTAACCACAATAGGCTGTAAAGTATATAGCACTTGCCAAACAGGTTTCAAATGTGCCAATTTATCATCATTACCACAATCATCAAAAGAGATTTCAACATCCTGGCAATGGGATCCAACAAAATCTGTCCTCTGGTGATCAATTTCAAATGTAGCTTTCAATAACTTGGTAGGCCAAGTATCTTTATTCCTGATGAAGGGCTTTTGCCCGAAACGTGGATTTTGCTGCTTGTTGGATGCTGCCTGAACTGCTGTACCCTTCCAGCACCACTAATCCAGTAATCAAGTATCTTCAAGCTCCATTCAAACAGATCTCCAGATTAGAAGTGAAGCTGAACAAGGTCAAATCTTAAATCCCACTCTCGTTTTTCTTTTCCCCCTTTACAAACAATTACAAGTTTCTTGTATGCATTACGCAGTTAATTATTGGATCTACTCAACGGGAATGAATTATTGTGATACTTCCAGAGGGAATAGTTGTTAGCATAGCAGTTATGTTATTTGACAAGTAATTCAGAAAAGTTGGACTAGTAAAATATGAGTTCAAACTCCACTGGGGAATTTAAGTTCAGCTAAGAAATAAATCTAGTGACTAATGGTGAGTTTGTCTCTTAAAGGATATTCTATCTGATGTGGTAATGCTTATGTTACCTTCTACAATATAAGAAATTGGATGTGGATATTGTGGTAATGAAGAATCCAACAAATGCTTATTAACTAGCTATTGTATGCAAACATTGCATGCCCCAAGCATATACATATCAGGGCTAGGTTTAAGCTATTATGTTACAACAGAGAACCATGCTTCCTGTAGCGTCTTGCCTTAGATGATCTGAGGTACTTTGGAGTTTGAGTTCCTTATGCCCTCAAGTCACATGTTACGACACAATGATGACATCACAAGCTTGTATCGTAAGGGTATGCTGACAGACTGACTATGATATTACAAGGTTGTTGTAAAAACATCAAACCTAGAGAAAAAGCTCTGCTCTCCTCAACCAGTCTGTGCTGGAGGTGACCCTACACTGGAGTAACATGGATACTTTTAACTGCTCTCGGAAATGGAGAGATCTATGGAGAGAAAGCAGGTTAATGCTTCAGATCCAGTGGCCCTTCTTCAGAAATCCCCTTATTTTAAGGTTTGTTACAAGTGAGCAATAAATGCTAGCCTTACAAGAGAGAGAAAAACAATCATGTCCCATGGCTTAATTTTTTAAAAATTCACATCGCCTAGTCCTTGTACGAGAACCCATGTAAGCGGCTCAGGATAAAGCATCCCGCCCAATTGACACAACATCCAGAAACAGTCAGTCACTCCATCACCAACGCTCAGTAGCAGCAGTGTGTACTGTCTGCAAGATGCACTGCAGATGTTCATCAAAGATCGCTAGACAGACTTTTCAAACCCACAATCACTTCCATCTATATGAACAAAGACTACAGATTCATGGGAATTCCACCACCTACAAGCTCCCCTCCAAGCCACTAAACATCCTGTCTTGGAAATATATCGCTGTTCCTTCACTGTCGCTGGGTCAAAATCCTGGAACTCCTTCCTAAAGATGTTGTGTATCTACCTACATCCCATGGACTGTAGCTGTTCAAGAAGGCAGCTCACCACCACCTTCTCAAGGGCAAGCATGGATAGGCAATAAATGCTGGCCCAGCCAGAAATGCCATATCTCATTAGTGAAAATAAAATGTGGCTAAATGTCCCCAGATAAACCCATAATAAGATAAAGTATAATTTGAAATCTTATTAAATTTTCAGGGAGTAAAGGCATCATTTTCATAAATATTGCCCAGCTCTTCTGCTTGAGAAATGATGACAAACATCCATCTTGAATTGCTGTAGTCCAAGTGGTGAAGTTCCACCCTCAGTGCTATTTAGGCAAGGAATTCTGGGATCTTGACTCAGAGACTATGACATGTTTCTAAGTCAGGGTGGTATAATCTTTGCAAAGGAGAAAGTGAGGACTGCAGATGCTGGAGATCAGAGCTCTAATCTTTGCAAAACCCACTAAGGATATATGTTTTGCAATTCGCATATGTTTTGTTTGTCACATGAGTAAATACCAATGCCACGTTTGCACCATTGCTGCTTCACTCATAATAATGAACATAATAATTGTAAGAAGCTAAGCTACTAATTAGAAATTGATAGAGGTATGAACGCAATCAATCAAATATCAGAAATTGTCCAACAAATTAAATAATTGCTTAGGAGTAGAAAGAGAGGCAACCTAGCCACTTAGATGTTTGCTGAAAATCCTTAACGTCACCATCTTGGTTGTCCTGTACTAGTGAACATTGAGTAGTATTAAAAAAGAGTTATACTTCTATGAGAAAAGCTCTTGGCTGTTTACCTTAACTTTGACAGAAAACAGAAGTTCTGAAAAGCCAGAGATGCCCCAGTTGGGTGCTATGTGGTACACCATGGTAATATCACTAGACTAATATTCCAGAATCCGGTTTAGGAACATGGCTTTGAATTGCACCATGCGTGTTAGTGGGATTTAAACTCAATCAATAAAATATAGACTTGAAAACTCATGTCATGAATGGTGCCCATGGTAACTATCATTAGTCACTGTCAAACCAATCTGGTTCCGTGATGTCCTTGAGGAAAAGCCATTCCTACTTCCTCTGACCTACATAAGATTTCAATGCCATAGGAATTAGCTTGTGAAAAGTTAAGTCACTATCATCCTACTGGATCGTTGGGCTGCTCTCTCATTAGATAGAGAGAGAGAGAAAACTGATGGTGGTTTTACCAGGCCTCATGCACAAACGAGTTGAGAAGATGAGTCCTTCACGGCAACCTCAGTTGGCACAAAAATTGAACCCACGCTGTTAGCAACTCTCTGCAATGCAAGCTGGTCAGCTGGTCTAACCAACTCCCAAAGGTACTTATTTGAACGAATGAAGTGGCCTAGCAAGTCACTAGTTCGAGGCCAATTAGGGATGGACAACAAAAACTGGTCCTGCCAGTAATGCTCAAATCCCATGAAATAATACATTATTACATATAAAGTTGTCACAGTCTTAACAGACCACAGCACTGTTTTCTCATCAGAGAGAGAGAGAGAGAGAGAACTGTTGGTGGTTTAACCTGAGGGTCACCATGCATCAGGCGAGGGGAGAGGTCGTGAAGAACAGTCCTTTGTAATAGCCTCAACTGGTGCAGGAATCGAACCCACACCATTGGCATCACTCTGCATCACAAATTGGCTAACCCCAACTAAGGTAAATAACACCCATGGTTCTTAAACAACTTGCATAAATGACACTTGAAATACTTCAAAATCTTGTTTCACTTATTTTATTCTTAATTTATTTGAAATGTCTTCCTGAATGTTTCAATCTGACGACATCGTCACGTCTCTGTTTGGGAGCAGATTGTTCACTTAGTGCTGGATCTGCACCCAAAATCAGATCAAAATGATTTTGACCTTACAAATATCCACTGGGACACAGACCCCAACTGTTTTAGCTGCCGAGAGCGTTAGCTGACCGAAACACAAAAACAAATCTTAGATTTTCAGAAAGGGAGTTTGTTTATTTTTTAATGAATTTGTGTTCCGGGTAAACAGAATTTGTCATTACCTTTACTGTGCTATTTGCTTCTCAAAAGATCAGGTTACATGTTCCTTTTTTTGGTTTTAATGAAGATGTACAATTTAGAATGAAGGGCACAGGAAAGTTAAAATGGTATTTCCTTGTGTTGATACAGTTTAAAATCTGTTTAGCATGTGTCATAATGCCAACATGTAAATCAGCATATATTGACAGTAGAAAGAGATAATACTGTAATCTGAGAAAGTGTATATTTATTCAGTAGGTATGCACTGTATTTAAAGATACCTCCTAGTGTGCATGGCCACTTAGTTTTGGATGTCTCCCATGCAGTTATTTAATTCCACCTTCACTTTGTGAGGGAAATTATTTCCTTGGGAAGCCTTTTCCACAGATGCTGCAAGGCTTTTGCATTTCCAGAGAAATGTACTTCGTTCACGTCAGCTCAAGGGGGAATCGTTTGAAGTCAAGCCTGCTTCTTTTTTATCAGTGCCTGTGTTTCATTGGGGTTTTTTTTAGGAGCATCAGTTATCATTTTTAAGTACCCAGGAAGTGTGCGTCAAAATGCAGGGTCAAATTTTCTTCCACTTAGATAAATGCAAGGTGCTGCATTTTGCTAAGGCAGATCAGGGCAGGACATATACACTTAACAGTAAGGCCCTGGTGAGTGGTGCCGGACAAAGGGACGTTGGAGTGCAGGTTCATAGCTCCTGGAAAGTGGAGTCACATGTAGACAGGGCGGTGAAGAAGGTATTTGGTACGCTTGGATCTTTTGGTCAGTGCATTGAGTTTCGGAATTGGGAGGTCATGTTGCGGCTGTGCAGCACATTGATTAGGCCCCTTTTGGAAGACTGTGTTCAATTCTGGTCTCCCTGATACAGGAAAGATGTCGTTAAACTTGAACAGGTTTAGAAAAGATTTACAAATATGTTGCCAGGGTTGGCGGGCTGGAGCTACAGGAAGAGGCTGAATAGATTAGATTAAATTCCCTACAGTGTGGAAACAGGCCCTTCGGCCCAACAAGTCCACACCGACCCTCCGAAAAGTAAACCATCCAGTCCCATTTCCCTCTGACTAATGCACCTAACACTACGGGCAATTTAGCACAGCTAATTCACCTGACCTGCACATCTTTGGATTGTGGGAGGACGCCGGAGCACCGGGAGGAAACCGGCTGGGTATGTTTCCCCTGGAGCTTCAGATGATGAGTGGGGTCCTTTTCGAAGTTTATAAAATCATGAGGGGCATGCGTAGGGTGAATAGTCAAGGTCCTATCCCCAGGGTAGGGGAGTCAAAAACTAGAGATATAGATTTAAGATGAGAGAGGAAAGATATAAAAGGGACCTTAAGAACACTTTTTCACAGTGTATGGAATGAGCTGCCAGAGGAAGTGATGGAGGCTGGTACAATTACAACATTTAGTAGGCATCTGGATGGGTAAAAGAATATGAAGGGTTTAGAGGGATATGGACCAAATTCTTGCAAATAGGACGAGATTAATGTAGAATATATGATCAGAATGGATGAAGGGTCTGTTCCCATGTTGTACATCCCTATGACTCTGTGACTGCACATGGTTAGGCAATTCAGCTCTCCCAAAAAGTATCAGACCCTCTGGATTTGCCATTGCCCTGAATGATTTACACCAGCAACACATCTATAGAATTAAAGTCCGACCATCAGGATGGTCTAAGATTGCCATAGCAATAAATAAGTACAGGATGAGCTCATTCAGCTGTTCCAGCATTCAGTGAGACCCTGGCTGATTCTTTCTTAACACCAAACAACTAGATAAGCATTAATTCATTTGCCAAACAAAACTCTTTTCAAAATTTTGATAATCTATTGTTGATATTGAAATTTTCAACCAACCCTTCCCTCTCACTGCTGCAATTATACACGGCCCTGGTGAAGTCACACCTTGAATATTGTGTACAGTTTCGATCTCCTAGTCTGAAGAAGGACATTCATGTTATTGAGCGAGTCCAGTGAAAATTCACCAGTCTGATTCCTGGGATTGCAGGACTGACATATGAGGAAAGATTGGATCGACTGGGCTTGTACTCACTGGAATTTCAAAGAATGAGGGGGGAATCTCATGGAAACAAATAAAATTCTGATGGAACTGGACAGGCTAGATGCGGGGAAGAATGTTCCCGATGTTGGGGAAGTCTAGAACTAGGGGTCACAGTTGAACAATAAGGGGCCAGCCATTCAGGACTGAGATGAAGATTAGATTAGATTCCCTACAGTGTGGGAACAGGCCCTGCGGCCCAACAAGTCCACACCAGCCCTCCGAAGAGCAATCACCCCTCTACATTTACCGCTGACTAATCCATCTAACAATACAGGCAATTTAGCATGGCCAATTCACCTAACCTGCACATCTTTGGACGGTGGGAGGAAACTGGAGGAAACCCACACAGACACCAGGAGAATGTGCAAACATCACACAGACAGTTGCCCAAGGTGGGAATTGAACCCGGGTCTCTGGCACTGTGAGGCAGCAGTGTTAACCACTGAGCCACTCACAGAGTTGTGGAATTCTTTCCCACACAAAGCTGTTGGGGCCAGTTTGTCAGATATATTCAGGAGGGAGCTGGACGTGGCTAAAGGGATCAAAGGGTATGGGGAGGAAGCGGGAGGGAGTACTGGAATTATATAGGTAAAAACAAGGACTGCAGATACTGGAAACCAGAGTCTAGATTAGAGTGGTGCTGAAAAAGCACAGCAGGTCAGGCAGCATCCAAGGAGCAGGAAAGACCAACATTTTGGGCAAAAGCCCTTCATCAGGAATAGAGCCTCTATTCCTGATGAAGGGCTTTTGCCTGAAACGTCAATTTTCCTGCTCCTCGGATGCTGCCTGACCTGCTGTGCTTTTCCAGCACCTCTCTACTGGAATTGTATGATCAGTTACAGTCATATCGAATGATGGTGCAGGCTCGATGGGCCGAATGGCTGACTCCTGCACTTTATTTTCTATGTTTCTATGTTTCTCACCCTGCAGTTTTTTTTCTGATAGTGGTTAAAATTCCAGATTTCCACAAATGTTTGTATAAGTATATGCTTCCTAAGATCACCCTGAACCAGTCAAATTTCAAGGCTTTGTCATTTTGTTCTGGTTTTTCCACCAGAGAAAATAAAATCTCTCTGTTTTATCGAATTATTCAATCACTTTAGAAATTTCAGCCAGATTACCCCCTTAAAGTTCTACATTCTAGGGAATGTAAGCCTTGCCTGTTGGTCAGTGAGAATTTGCATTGCTCATTTTAGCAGTATCTGATCATATCCCATGTGCAAATAAAATTTGTGCATTTCCAATTAAGAGAAAGGAAATATTCTGGAAACAAATTGCTGACAACCACTTCCTGAGGGTCTCCCAGACCCGACTGCTAGCTCCGGACCAAAATGTAAACATCAGAGCAGCAAAGACACAAGATTCCAGAGAATACAGGCTTACTTTGCGGAATCTCTCTCTCTCTCTCTCTCTCTCTCTCTCCACCACTTAACTCTTGGATTCCAGGAACCATTGAGAGGACATGATCCAGGCTTGTCTCCATTCCACTTGGGCCATCAGTGGCTGTGGATTACTATCTGCTCAACATTTCCCCTGTCTCAACCCTTCCAGTGGAGGTTAACAATGTGACTCTGAGCAGCTATTTAGATTTTTATTGTCTTGTTGTATGCCAAAAAAGATTTAGCTACACTTGAAGAGCAACTAGTCCAAGAATACATCACCTGAATCATTGTCAATAAAGCAAAGTCTTGAAAGTCCTTTGTTATGAAGATGTAGGGGCACTATATATTTAAGACTTGAAAAGCTAACAAGGATTTAGAGAAGAACAGAGAGTCTGGAACAAGGTAACAGTGTAACATTTGGTTGAAACAACTAAGAGCTGTGTTGCCAGGGTACAAAAACAAATTCAAATTTGGCCAATCGGTTTAAATTATGCCCCAAGATACCAAACTCCACTTAAGCTTGAATTTAGTATTTTGACAATATTAAAACCAATGGAATGATCTGATGTTTTGGGGTATAAATATCAGGCATTTTGAACAGTTACCCAGAGTGGCAAAGTGCACCAACAAAAAGAGAATAATACAGACTGCCCATAGAACTGCTCTCTTAAAGGTACCTTTATCTCTCAAAGACCTGTGAAGCAGAATCTCTAAGAGGAAGAAAAGAAGACAGAGGAAAATCTACAGAGGGCACTCGGCTCAGCTGCCTGGTTTTGTAAATCATAATTGGGATTTTTATTGGACTAGTATTGTAGAGGGGCAGGTAAAAGATAATTGAAGAGAAAGGAGTTATAAATAGTTGTTAGTTAATATCCTCTGTTGGACATTTGGAATAAAGTTCTGAAATTTTTTTTTACTTTGAATAGTAACTTCTGGGATAGATCTTTGCCTCTCGAATTTTAACAGATTATAGCATGAAGTGAATCTTTTCTGTGTGGCTGGTTAAAATTAGCGGGGGGGGGTTTACTCCATGTCGTTACACTTTACACCATCACCTTCCTGTCCCCATCCAGAAAAATAATGCAATTCATTTCTGTCTGTGTGTATATACTTAACAGGATTAATTATAATCCATGTTTCGGCAGCTCTTATCACAAACAAGCAGAGGAACTAACAGAAAGGGGTCCATCATTTAGCAAAATCATAGCTGCCCTGATTGTAACCTGATTGCTGCCTATCCCTGATAACCTTTCACCACTTGCTTGACAAGAAACTATTTGCCTCTGTCCTTGAAAATATTCAAGTATTCTGTTTTCACCACCTTTTCTGAAAGACCCCTGATCCTCTGAGACCAAAGAATTTCACCCCAAGTCTGGTGATCCCAGATTTTGAAATAGGGTTGCAGAACAGTGGTAGTGTCCCTTTCCTTGGACTGGGAGGCCAATGTTCAAGTCCCCCGGCTGCTCCAACCACGAGTAATAACTTCTCTGAACAGGTTGATTAGGAAAAAAAGGTTAGTTCAAGAAAATGCCCCTAATTCTAGACTGTACCACTAAATGAAACATCCTTTCCAGATCTAATCTGCCAAGACCCCTCATGATCACACAACTTTCAATCAAGTCTCCTCTTCCAATCTCCAGCACGTACAAGCCTAGCCTGCCCAACCTTTCCTCATATGACAGCACCCTTCCCCCACCACGCTCCCCCACCTCCATTCCAGGTATCAGCCTGGTAAGACATCTCTAAACAGGCTGTCATGCGTTTAAATCTTTCCTTATATAAAGAGACTCATAGTGGACACATTAATTCAGTTTGATCTCACTTGAGTCCTTAGGGCACTGAGGCATAACCTTCCAACTTCTGCGTTCATCTGTTTCCCCTCACCCCGCAATAAATTATAACACTCAATCAGCTTCCTTAATTACTTGCTGTAGGAGCACACAAACTTTCATGCACAAGTACAGCCTGATCACTCTGCCCTCTGTAATCTCTCACCATTTAAATAATGTGCTTCTTTACCCAAAATAGACAATTTCATATTTTCCACATTACACTCCATATACCACATATTTGCCCACCCACATACCCTACCCATATCATTGTCTGCATTTCTTATTCATTATAGATGTACAGTTTGGACAGGTTGTGGACAGCATTCCTTCTAATTTTCTTTCAGGCTGCCCCTTAGAACAGGGGCTTCTGGAACTGGATGTCAATGCCGCGATCAATCACCAGTCAATGATTGATCATAGTAATTGGGGGTGGCACAGGGGCTCATTGGTTAGTACTGCTACCTCAAGTGCCAGGGGCCTGGGTTCGATTCCACCCTCAGGTGACTGTCTGTGTCGGGTTTGCACATTCTCCCCGTGTCTGTGTAGGTTGCCTTCGAGTGCTCTGGTTTCCTCCCACAATCAAAAGATAGTGGATAGGCCATGCTAAATTGTCCATAGTGTTCAGGGCTGTGAAGGTTAGGTGCACTTGTCAGGGGTAAATATAGGATAATAGGGTAGGGGAATGGGTCTGGGTTGGTTATACTTCGGAGAGTCAGTGTGGACTTATTGGGCCAAAGGGCCTGTTTCCACACTGCAGGGATTCCATCATTCAGTAAAGGAGCACCAGCGGTTACAAGATACATTGGTTGGAGGCTGCTACGTTTCCAGTGAAGAGATTGCAGGGTTTGAGCACTCCGTAGAACTGTGGCTTCGAAGGCAGCATTGTGGCCTGGCTGACCGAACTGAGGGTAATGCCAGCTGCCACTCCAAAGACACAACAGCCCAGTGCAAAGAGCCAGTGCCTTGGTTCATGGACTGTGCCTCAGCAACCCTCTGAGAGCTGCCACTCTGTCACCAGCAGCCCCATTGCATGGACACAAGTTAGAATTGGATACCTCCCTGATCTCACATTTATCCTGTACAGATTCACTGGCAGTGTTGCTCGGTGCTCCCAAAATTTCCAGTGCATCGCCGTAAGTTTCCTTTTGTGGATTGGGCACTGAAAATCAGTCTCCGTTTCTGAGTTGCAGAGCAAGTACATGATCGCACACTTTGGCAAAATGTTGACTGTCTAGCTCCTGCATGCTGTTCTGGTTTGTGTGACCACACTTTGCATTGTCTTCAGTAGCTGAGCTGAGAAAACAAGTGCAGCAAATTTTATTTTAACCAGCACCCGAATGAATCGGCACTTCCTTTAAGCAGCAAACATTATCGAGCTAAAATCCTGGAAAGTTTATTGCATTATTCTGTCCAGTTATTATAGTAGTTTAATTTTTCTAACTGAGTGTATATACACTTGTTGTTCACTTCATTGGCCACATGAAATATCAACCTCAATTTCCCCTCATATTCTATGATCTACCATGATGACCGAGTAATCAGTTTAGGGTGCGAGTGAGAAAGTTCTCTGCCACTATCATGGAAGATCAAGTACAGATGGAAATTATGCAGTGAATGGCTGAACCCTAAGGAATATTGATATGCAGAGGGATCTGGGTGTGCAGGTCCACAGCTCACTGGAGGTGGCAGCACAGGTAGTAAAAAATGCTTACGGCATGTTTGACGACATTGGAAGGGACATTGAGTATGCTATATTGTTCTTTTTTTGTTCTCTTAGTTTTATTTAATGCAAGGTTTAATAATTATTTCAGTGATTTTATGCTGTTTAAAATAAATAAACTATAAGTGATGTGTATATTCCCTGCATTATATTTCTATTCTTTAGTGCATGTTTTACATTGATTTCATGGACCTCATGATTATCCAGAATATTTGATCAATGGACCAATTACATTTGGATACAGAACTCACTTAAAAATAGAAGACAGAGGGTGGTGATGGAGGGTTGTTTTTCAGATTGGAGGCCTGTAACCAGTGGAGTGCCACAAGGATCGGTGCTGGGTCCTATACTTTTTGTCATTTATATAAATGATTTGGATGTGTGCACAAGAGGTATAGTTAGTAAGTTTGCAGATGACACCAAAATTAGGGTGTAGTGGACAGCAAAGAAGGTTACCTCAGATTACAACGGGATCTTGATCAGATAGGCCAATGGGCTGGGAAGTGGCAGATGGAGTTTAATTTAGATAAATGCGAGGTGCTGTGTTTTGGGAAAGCAAATCTTCGCAGGACTTATACACTTAATGGTAAGGTCCTAGGGAGTGTTGCTGAACAAAGAAACCTTGGAATGCAGGTTCATAGCTTCTTGAAAGTAGAGTCACAGGTAGATAGGATAGTGAAGAAGGTGTTTGGTATGCTTTCCTTTATTGGTCAGAATATTGAGTACAGGAGTTGGGAGGTCATGTTGCGGCTGTACAGGACCTTGGTTAAGCCACTTTTGGAATATTGCATGCAATTCTGGTCACCTTCCTATTGGAAGGATATTGTGAAACTTTAAAGAGTTCAGAAAAGATTTACAAGGATGTTGCCAGGGTTGGAGGATTCGACCTATAGGGAGAGGTTAAATTAGGCTAGGCCTGTTTTTTCTAGAGCATCAAAGGCTGAGGGGTGACCTTATAGAGGTTCATAAAATCATGAGGAGCATGAATAGGATAAATAGACAAAGTCTCTTCCCTGCGGTGGGGGAGTGCAGAACTAGAGGGCATAGGTTTGAATCCCACCATGGAATGAGAGTTGGATAATTTTATAAAACCTAGAATTAAGTGTGTAATTCATGGGTGTAACGAAGTTCTTTGTCAAGAAAAACCATCTGGTTCAATATGGCCTTTAGTGGAGAGAATCTATCATCCTTACCTGCTCTTGTCTACCTGTGACTCCAGACCCACAGTAAAATGGTTGACTCTTAACTGCCCTCTGGGCAATTAGGGATGGGCCTGGCCAGCAGCTTTCCATCCTTGTCCCTTCTCAGGAAAAACCCTTCTCCCTTTTAAGTTAACTCAACACATTTAAATGTCAATATCATGTCCCCTCCATGAGCCAAAATACTATTATACTCTAGGCTGTTTGGTGCTGGGACTGTCAACTGCTACTACCTTCTCTTGCTCACTTCAGTTGCTATGACAACAGGTAAAACAGTTTCCAAACAAAAATCACACCCACACTAAAGATTGTCACAAAAGCCCCTCTTCAAAATCCATACCTTCTTCCAAGTTGTAACAATTCCATGAATAGACCATTAAGGTAACCTTAATGGTGATAATCTTGGCTTTATCGTGTCATCACAAACATTACTCTGGGATTCACAAAAAATTATTGAGATGTATTCATATGCAGCAGCTCCAAATCTCTATTTATATTTCGAACTCCATACTTTGCAGCTTCGTGCCTCTTGTATGGTTTGTCGCTTTGTTAGTTGCATAGAGTCATTCAGCACAGAAACGGACCCTCGCATTTATCCAAACTAAACCCATCTGCCACTCCTCAACCCATTGACCAAACAGATCAAGGTCTCTTTGTAATCTTAGATAACGTCCCTCACCGTCCACCATACCACCAATGTTGGTGTCATCCATAAACTTACTAACTATGCTTTCTAGGTTCTCATCTTAGCTATTTATTTAAATGACAAACAAAAGTGGATCCAGCACCGATTCCTGTTGAACATCAGTGGTCACAGGCCTCCAGTTCAAAAAATAACCCTCCATCCTCCACTCTCTGTCTCTCTGCATCTCAATTCGCATATTGAAAAGTCATTCAGAGTGCTCATGTCAGGTTTTCACATCCTGTTGAGTGCTGAAAGATTAGTATTTGGAAATTGTCCATTACAAACAGCTTCTGCTTTCAAATGTTGGCTTCTTTTTAATTGAATATCTAGTGGTGAACAACCGTCTCCAGATTTGACATATAGAGTACAAAAAGCCGGAAGTTATGATGAACACTGGTTTAGCCTAAACTGGAATCTTATATCCATTGCTAATGTCATGAAACAGGCCAGACCCCCTCAAAACATTCAAGAAAGTAGCCCTGACCCTAACTTTGCTAGTTGCTTTAAGCAAGTGTAGAGTGGATATTCCAGGAGAGATGCTGCTGGCCCAGTCACTTAGTTTTAAACAAACAGAATTTATTTACAAGATTACCAAATTAAACACAAGCAAAAGAGAACATAATAACTTAACCTATCCAAAAACCCAACAGATTATACCAACTTAATGATGATGTTCCAAATACTTGCAGTTATACACAAAAGCACACTTTGGCACAAAAGGTAAAATCAAACCCAGGGTCTTACAGGAGAGATGTCAGAGAGAGGGAAGGTCAGCATGGACCTGCTTCTTTGATTCCAGCAGCTTTTTCAACTCTACTGCTGTTAAAACCAAACCAGAGAGAAGCTGAGCTGGGAGCACCAGCTACTCCCCTTCCATTGTACTAATGTGGTTTTTTCAAAGTTTGAAAACCTATTTCCTGAGTCTGTTAAATAAATAGCTAAGATGAGAACCTAGAAAGCATAGTTAGTAAGTTTATGGATAAAACCTATATCTGTTAGCTATAATCTAACTGGCCCTAAAACCCTTCAACTTAGACTTTTCAGAGTCTGTGTTGTTTACGACCTCTCTGAGGCATGAACCAAGGACGACATAATCTTGTTAAAGGAGTAGTCTCATCACACGAGGCTTTGCCCTTTAGGAGGGATGCGACGGCATTGGAGAGAGGGTAGGAAAGATTTACAAGGTGAGCTTCAGGAATGAGGAACTTCAGATAGATTGCAGAAGACAGGACAGGTCACGTTAGTATAAAACATGTTGAGTGAAGATTTGTTGGAAGCATTCAAAATTACAAGAGGTCAAAACAGAATGGACAGAGTGAAACTGTCCCCACTGGGAGAAGCTTCAAGCACCAGCAGATACAGAGTAAAGATGATTGGTGAAACTATCAATGGCAAAAACTTTGTAATGCAGGGAGTGGTTATAAACTGGTAATGCATTGCCTGTGAGTGTTATTGGCATAGGTTTAATCAAAGGCTTTCAACAGGGAATTGGATTGGCAAGAAACTAATTCAGCAGAGGGGTGGGAACCTAAATTGCAGTTCCAGTGTCCAGGAGGTTGAGTGTAGTGAGGTCAGAAATAGGCTTCAAGGTTGCAAAGGTTCACTGGCAAGCAAGAAGGTGGTTTGAAGTGTGTCTATTTCAGCACCAGAAGCATCCTGAATAAGGTGGGTGAACTTGCACCATGAGTTGGTACCTCTGACTTTGATGTTGTGGCCATTTCGGAAACATGAGTAGAGTAGGGACAGGATTGGTTGTAGCAGGTTCTGGGATTCAGATGTTTCAGTAAGAACTGGGGAGATGGTAAAAGAGGGGAGGTGTGGCGTTGTTAGTCAAGGACAGTATTACGGTGGCAGAAAGAATGCTTGAGGACTCATCTACTGTGGTAATATGGGCAGAGATTAGAAACAGGAAAGGAGAAGTCACCCTGTTGAGAGTTTTCTATGGGCCTCCAAATAGTTCCAGAGATGTCAAGGAAAGGATAGCAAAGATAATTCTGGATAGGAGCGAAAGTAACTGGATAGTTGTTATACAGGACTTTAAGTTTCCAAATATTGACTGAAAATACTATAGTTTGAGTCAGTTAGATGGGTCAATTTTTGTCCAATGTCTGCAGGAGGGTTACCCGACACAGTATGTAGACAGGCCAACAAGGGGTAAGGCCATATTAGATTTGGTACTGGGGAATGAACCTGGCCAGGTGTTAGATTTGGAGGTAAGCGAGCACTTTGGTGATAGTGACCACGATTCAGTTATGTTTACTTTCGTGATGGAAAGGGATAGGTATACAACAGAGGGCAAGAGCTACAGCTGGGAAAAAGGTAATTATGATGTGCTTAGGCAATATTTAGAATGCATGGGACAGGGAAGGAAACTACAGGGGATGGGCACAATTGAAATATGGAGCTTGTTCAAAGAACAGATACCATGTGTCCATGATAAGTATGTACCTGTCAGGCAGGGAGGTAGTGGTCAAGCGAAGGAGCCATGGTTTACTAAAGAAGTTGAATCTCTTGTCAAGACGAAGAAGAAGGCTTATGTAAATCTGAGATGTGAAGGGTCATTTAGGGCACTTGAGAGCTACAAGTTAGCCAGAAAAGGTCTAAAGAGAGAACTAATAAAAGCCAGGAGGGGAAATGAGAAGTCATTGGCAGATAGGATCAAGCAAAACCCTAAAGCTTTCTATAGGTATATCAGGAATAAAAGAATGACAAGTGAGATTAGGGCCAATAGAGGATAGTAGTAGAAAGTTGTGCATGGAGTCCGAGGAGATAAGAGAAGCATTAATGAATATTTTTCATCAGTATTCACACTCGAAAACGATAATGTTGTCGAGGAGAATACTGAGATACAGGTTACTAGACTAGACGGGATTGAGGTTCACAAGGAGTAGGTGTTAGCAATTCTGGAAAGTGTGAAAATAGGTAAGTCCCCTGGGCCAGATGGGATTTATCCAAGGATTCTCTGGGAAGCCAGGGAGGAGATTGCAGAGCCTTTGGCTTTAATTTTTATGTCATCATTGTCTATAGGAATAGTGGCAGAAAACTGGAGGATAACAAATATTGTCCCCTTGTCCAAGAAGGGGAACAGAGACAACTCTGGTAATTAAAGACCAGTGAGCCTTACTTCAGTTGTGGGTAAAATATTACAAAGAGGTTATAAGAGATAAGATTTATAATTATCTAGAAAGGAATAAATTGATTAGGGATAGTCAACACAGTTTTGTGAGGGGTAGGTCATGCCTCACGAACCTTATTGAGTTCTTTGAGAAGGTGACCAAACAGGTGGATGAGGGTGAACTGGTTGATAAGAAGTGAGAAGTGGCAAATGGAGTTTAATGCGGAAAAGTATGAGGTGATTCACTTTGGAAGGAGCAATAGGAATACAGAGTATTGGGCTAATGGTAAGATTCTTGGCATTGTAAATGAGCAGAGAGATCTCAGTGCCCATGTACATAGATCCTTAAAAGTTGTCACCCAAGTTGATAGGGTTTTTAAGAAGGCATACAGCATGTTCGCTTTTATTGGTAGAGGGATGGTGTTTCGAAGCCATGAGGTCATGTTGCAGCTATTCAAAACTCTGGTGCGGCCACACTTGGAGTATTGCATACAGGTCATTGCATTATAGGATGGATGTGGAAGCTTTGGAAAGGGTTCAGAGGAGATTTACTATAATGCATGAAGGGAAGGTCTTTGAGGAAGGGCTGAGGGACTTGCATTTTCGTTAGGGAGAAGAAGATTGAGAGGTGACAATTGAGACATATAAGTTAATCAGAGGGTTAGATAGAGTGGACAGTGAGAGCCTTTTTCCTCAGATGGTGATGGCTAGCTTTAAATTGAGGGGTAGTAAATATAGGACAGATGTCAGAGGTAGTTTCTTTACTCAGAGTAGTAAGGGCGTGGAACACCCTGCCTGCAACAGCAATAGACTCGCCACCTTTAAGGGCATTTAAATGATCATTGGTTAGGCATGTGGATGAGGAAGGAATAGTGTAGGTTAGATGGGCTTCAAATTGGTCTCACAGGTCAGTTAACATTGAGGGTGGAAGGGCAATGTAATGTACTGCGCTGTAATGCTCTATGTTCTATGTTCAATGTAAGAAGGAAAGAATTTGGAGAGCTACAACGAAAGACTCAGGGAATGAGATTGGCTAAACTATTGTTGCAGATAGTTGGCAGTGACTGATTGGTCAAATGGCCACTGGCTGTGTTGTAGCTATTCAATAATTCCACTCATTTCTAACTGTATGCGAGATTCAGGGACAATGTACAAATGCACAGTGAAACCTTTGAAATGGTCAGCTAGACTCAAGGACTGCATTGAAGATCTCAGTCCAGTTATAGATAGTCCTTGAACCTTTATACTTGTGTTTTTTTTTCATTGTAATTGTGAATAATGAGATTTTCTCATCTGAAAAAAAGTAATATTGCCTAAGAAAATTAGTATTACTAATCCTTGATGTAATTTCAAACTTGTGCTCTCGAAACATTAGGTTGTCTGACTTATTAAGCCAGATTGGAGCAAACATGTGGCCATTCACTCAATGCAGATGCTCCATAGAGCGCAAAAATACAAAGCATTTGCCAAATAATTCGACAGAAAAGAAGAGTGGTGCCATTGAGACATATTTCGATCCATAAAATGCAATTCAGAACTTTGCCTGCCTTGTGCTTTTCGGCTGGCATGAATGTTTTAACTGGAGGATATTGATATGCCTGTTAAGATAAAACCATCAGTCACACTGTGGTTGAAACAGTATGGGGCTCCCCTTTCGTCTGACCATTTGCACAAGATAAGAAACTCCTCCCCAGTTTTACAGCTGATTGTTTGCAATAAAATGACAAACTTGAACTTCAAAGCCTTGAACCAGCAGTTTTCCCAAATGTTTCGTATCTGTATAATTGACCCCTTTTGGTACTACTTCTGCGAGGAAATCATAAATATCTTTATTCTAAAAGGGATTACTGCTGTGAAGCAAAGAGCTGTGAGCCATATGCATTCCTGAGGGAGCAGACTTGAAAATCGACATAGAATTCTTTCAGGATTAACTTGAATGATTTGCATCATACACTGATCTCATTTCAGTCAAATGAAGCTAGTCCCAACTTATTTGTTGATTTTCTTTGTCCAATTCAATGAACCATTCGCAGCAGGCTGTCCACCTTGGTTAATTCTTTGACTTCACACTCCTTGTGATGTGTGCTGTGCCCAGAAGCAGCTCCTTAACTGTGGACGCTTAACACTGTGTCATTTACTTAGTAATTTTTGACAGGTGGTTGCCAAACCCTTCCAATCTGAGGGAAAGGCAAGTAGGCAAGTACCCATATCCACCTCAGCCCAAAACCAAGAGGTGAACCTGCATTTTTGGAGGTTTTGAGCTACACTCAAGTCACATGGGCAACTGAGCTAACATTCACATAGATTCATGTCATCCAGGGTCAAACCAAATCATTTCCAGGCATTTGCGAAGTGGTGCTTGGATTATATCTGCCTCCATACTCTAATCAGGAATAAAGAAAGGTTGTAAACATTGGACAATTTCATGCTGGAACAACATGATTGCTGGGAAAAAAAACTGAAAAATTTAAAAATCCTCCCATTTTTCTAAACTCAAATGAGTGCAAGCCTAAACTGTCCATTCTGTCCTTATTGACTGAAAATACTATAGTCCTTTTCTGAGCTCCCTCCAAAGTAATAACATCAAGTAAGGGGATCAAAAATGTACACAGTACTCCAGGTATGGTCTCACCTATGCCTTGTACAGTCACAGCAACACTTTCCTGCTTTTATCCTCCATTCTGTTCATAATTGGTGCTAAAACTTTACTTTCTTTCCATGTTACCCGCTATACCTGCAGACGAGCGTTCTGCAACTGAAGCACCGCAACACAGAGATTCCACTGCACGAAAGCATTTGAAATTTCAATTTTGTTTTGATTCTTCCAACCAAAATGGATAACCTCGCATTTATCCACGTTAAACACTACCTGGCAAACGTTGGCCCAATCGCCTAACCTATCCATATCCATTTGCAAACTTCTTTTTTCTTCATTGCAACTTACTTACCCATCCATTTTAATATCATCAGCAAATTTGGCTTTAGTGTCTTGTAGCCTTGCATCCAATTCATTAAGGTATCAAAGAACTCAAATCTGTTTATGTGACTTTTGACAAAGGACTGTGTGCTGCATTTTCCCAGATGACCACAGCTGGCACTTTCGAGAATTTTCCACTTCTGCCAGTATGTGGTACTAGGTAAAGGCTGTTCGAGGGAGTTCTCTGCCTTTCATCCTCTTTGTTCCTTTGCTTTGTCTTTGCCCTATCTAGTGATTAATATCATAAGCACAAATAGATAATTGAGCCCTTTGAGCCTGCTCTGCCAATTAATACAATCTCGAATGATCTCATCTTGGCCTCAACCCCACTTTCCTGCCCACTCTCCATAATCCTTCAACCCATTGCTACTTAAATATCTGTCTTTGTCCTTCTCAAATCCATTCAATGTACCATTGCTCATTGTTCTTTATTTCCACAGATTCATGGCCCTGAGAAAAGTTATTTTTACTCATCTCTGTTTAAATCTGCTACTCTAAAACCATGACCTCTTGTTCTAAATTGTCCCACATGAGGAAACATCTATTCAATGTCTACTTTGTCAATCCCCTGAGCATCTTATTTACCTCAATTAGATCTCCTCTTATTCTTCTAAACTCCAGAGAGTGTAAGCCCAACCTGCTCAATCTCTCTTCACAAGACAAACACCTCATCTCTGGAATCAATCTAGTGAACATCCTCTGAACTGCCTCCAACAACACTAGGTCCCTCCTCAAGTAAGTGAAACAAAATTGTACACAATACTCCATGTGCAGTCTCACTAATGCCCTGTACAGTTGCAGCAATCCTTCCCTGATGTTATATTCCATTCCTTTACCAATAAATGCCAAAATTCCATTTTCCCTCCTTATTACCCACTGCACCTGCTAGCTTTCATGAGGACACCGAAATCCCTCTGCATCAAAGTATTCTGAAGTTTCTCTCCATTTAGAT
Source organism: Chiloscyllium punctatum (assembly GCF_047496795.1). Lineage (NCBI taxonomy): Eukaryota > Metazoa > Chordata > Chondrichthyes > Orectolobiformes > Hemiscylliidae > Chiloscyllium > Chiloscyllium punctatum. The sequence continues at coordinate 102,333,694 of NC_092749.1, read as the reverse complement.
ATCAGTTGCCTTTCTATTCTTCCAATCAAATGGACTAACGGTTAAGGATACACCATCATAGAGTATCTATAGAAGAGGTAATATTCTTGGATAACAAGAAGGTTTGATTGCGTGGAATGCAGGGCGACTTGGCAAATTCGCTATAAAATTGACTTGATGGTAGGAAGCAGAAGATAATTGTGGAAGGATGCTTGTTGGATTGGAGGCCTGTGACTTGTTGAGTGCCTCCTGGGTCAGTGCTGGACCCTCACTGTTTGTTATCTATATCACTGAGTTGGATTAGAATGTACAAAGCATGATTAGTAAGTTTGCTGATAACACCAAAATAAGTGATATGGTGGGCAGTGAGGAAGGTTATCAGAAATTGCAGCAGGACCTTGATTAGCTGAGGAAGTGGGCCGAGAAATGGCAAATGGAGTTTAATATCGATAAGTTTGAGGTCTTGCATTTTGGAAAGTCAAATCAAGGTAAGAGTTTAATGGGGAATGGAAGGGCCTTAAGGAGTGTGGTGGAACAGAGGGACCTTGGAGTTCAGGTTCACAGTTCTCTGAAAGCGGAGTCCCACGTCGACAGGGCAGTGAAGAAGGCTTTTGGCACACTGGCCTTCATCAGTCAGGGCATTGAGCATAGAAGTTGGGAAGTTATGTTGCAGTTGTACAGGACATTGGTGAGGCTGCACTTGGAGTATTGTGTTCAGTTTGGTCACCTTACTACAGGAAGGATGTTATTAAACTGGAAATGTGCAGAAGAAATTTACAAGGATGTTGTCTGGACTCAATGGTCTGAGAGGTTGGACAAGCTAGGACTTTTTTCTTTAGAGTGTAAGAGACTGAGGGGGGACCTTATAGAGGTGAATTAAATCATGAGAGGCATGGATAGGATAAATGCACTGAGTCTTTTCCCAGCATTGGGGAATCAAGGACTAAAGGGCTTCAGTTTCAGGTTAGAAGGGAAAGAATAAAAGGGAACCTGAGGAACAACTTTTTTACACAGTGGCTGGTGTACACATGGAATGAGCTGTCACCGGAAGTGATTGAGGCGGGTACATGAACAACATTTAAAAAGCATTGGACAAATACATGGATAGGAACAGATTAGATGGATATGGGCCAAGTGCAGAGAAATAGGTTAGCATGGACGGGCATTTTGGTCAGCATGGACCGGCTTGGGCCAAAGGGTGTGTCTCCATACTGTAGGACTCTCTGACTCTATGACTCTCAGGTTTATTGCATGATAACATGAGACCCTTCTGACCAATTGTTCAGGCCAACCAGATTTCCTAAATTAAATTAGTCCCGTTTGTCTCTGTTTGGCTCATATTCTTCTCAACTTTTCGTATTCATGTACCTGTCCAAATGTCTTTCAAATGTTGAAACTGTACCAGTCTCTACCACTTCTTCTGGCAGTTTATTGTGTACATGCACCACATAGATAATTTACCTTATCTATGCCCCTTATGATTTTATAAACCTTTGGAACATCCCTCCTCAACCTCCTAAACTCCAGGGAAAAAAGTCCCGGCCTATCCAGCCTCTCCTTAGAACATAAACCCTCAGTCTCGGTAAGATCCTTATAAATCTTTTTTGCACCCTTTCCAGTTTAATAACGTCCTTCCTATAGCAGGGTGACCAGAATTATATGCAGTTGTCCAAAAGTGGCCTCAGTAAATGTCTTGTATAGTTGCAACATGATATCCAAATTCCTCTATTCAATGCTCTGGCCAATGAAGGCAAGTGTCCAAACATCTTCTTCACCATCCTTCCTACCCGTGAGACCACTTTCAAGGAACTATGCACCTGCACCCAGAGGTCTCTCATTTCAAAAGCACTGCCCAGGGCCCCACTACTAGTCCTGTGCCAGTCGGAGTGCACATTTTGCAGCAAGAGCTGGATTTTCCTATGTTAAAGTCACAACTGATTACTCTTTTCTTGACCTCCTGGTATCACAGGGGGAAGCTGTATCATTGGTTTGTAGAACTTGGGCTGAAAATCCTCACACTAAATAAAAAAAAATCTTCATTTCTTTGGGTTGCAGCAATAATAATTCCTGTGTCCCTGGTCACACTGCAAATGTCAGTAAAAACCACAGAGTGTTAATGTGGTTACACTGAGCTAAGTGCATTCAGAGCTACTGCAAGCAAGAACTTGCATTGTTTTATGTTCTTGGTTTACTTCAATATTTAGATTGTGCAGTGGCACAAATTTTACTTGATCTTCTGGACATGATTTAACTTTAATTTGCACAGCCGAGTTTGTACTTTACATTTTTCATCAAGAGTTCTTCAAACTCATTGATTGAAGAGCTCCATTGCTTTATGCCTTAAGCATGTTCCTGCACAAGCGTGGGCAGATCAAAAACAAGCCCATCTTTCAAATCAAGAAGCATCACTTTCCAAACTTGCTTTCCATCCAGTTTTGAGCATGAGTCTGAAAATGCTTTGTGACACATTCCACACATCTTACTGGCAAATTTTGACACATTTCACACATCCTACTTGGGAAGAACGGTAACTGCAATCTACACAGGAAACCTGACTACAAAGGGGAGGCAATGGCCTAATAGTATCATTGCTGGACTACTAATCCAGAGACCCAGTAAATCACCTAGGAATCTGGGTTTTAATCCTACCACTGCAGATGGTGGAATCTGAATTCAATAAAAGTCTGGAAATGCCAGTCTCATGATGACCGTGAATCCATTACTTATTGTCAGGAAAAACCCATCTGGGTCACTAATGTCCTTTAGGAAAATAAACTACTATCTTTACCTGATCTGGCCTACATGTGACTCCAAACCCACAGGCATGGGTAATAAATGTTGGTCTAGCCAGTGACACCCTCATCTTGTGAATGAATGCAAAAGAAACTCCTTGTTGGTCCATATCACATAATTACTTCTCTTTCAGTGCAGTAATAAAGAAGTGTTAAAAACTATGTAGATGGGACTCGGCATGAAGCACAAAACTTTCTTTCAATGTTTTAACACTCTCTCCTGAAACAGGTTTCATTGAATGTGGCTGGGATCCCAGCAATGGCGGAAGAAGACAGAGAGGCAGTTCCAGGATGGAAAGCAGACATTAGGAATGCTATAAAAATACTAGGAATGGAACCTTACCTTTACATATGGCCCTTGGTAAAATATTAATGAGTACTTCTGGTACAGAGGAAGCCAAGGTACCAAAAGCAAAGACTTAAAGCTAGGGAGAAAATATAGCTCAAGACATCAGCTGCCAAAGCCTGATTCTGACATTGTACAGTTGTGGAATTGTATTTCAGTATTCTGTTCCATCCTAAATGTTCCAGCTCATGTTGGAAAATGGAATGGTATGTTCATTCATATCCAAAGGAAATTGTGGTGGAGTATTCGACTGGGGCATATCACATTGTAACAGAAGGATAAACATATTCGCATGACACCCTTTGAAGTTATATTTCTTGCAATAATAGACAATAGAATGGCCTCCCAAATTTCAGATGTGATCATGAGTCAATTGCATTTCATCTTTTCAACTCATTCGTACGTGTTTAGTTGCAGTTTGGGGAGCAACAGGTTTCAGAGCACAATTAGCAGCGAAAAGCAATCAAACATGGATTATCAAGGGGGTTAACTCATGTAAGAGTTGAATAAAGATTTAATTAAACACTTTAAGGCAATTAAATGGGATGCTTAAGATGATTAAAGATGTTGACAGGGAGGATATAGAGAATTTCTTGCCTGTGCTGGGAAAATCCGAAACCAGGGAGTGTAAAATTTGAATTAGAGACAGCCATTCTGGGATGAAGCCAGGAAGTACATCTGTAAATTAAGAGTTGGAAGCACCTCAAACTATGAGGTTAATTGAAAAATCCAAACTTGACACTGATAGATTTTCATTAGGGAAAGGTATGATGGGAAAGGGAGCTAAGGCACGTAAATGGAGACAGGATACAGGTCAACAATTCGTAAATTAAATGATGGATCAGGCTCAGGGTCAGAATGGCATAATCATGTTCTGTAAGACACTGGTGAGGAGGAAAGGTTTAAAAGGAATCTATGGAGCAACATTTTTATGCAGAGGATAGTACATATGTGGAACGAGCTGCCAGAAGAAGTGGTGGAAGCTGGTACAATGACAATATTTAAAAGGCACCTGAATGGGTATATGAATAGGAAGGATTTAGAGGGATTTGGGCCCAGTGCTGGCAAATGGGATTAGATTAGTTTAGGATATCTGCTCAACATGGACAAGTTGAACCAAAGAGTTTGTTTCTATGCTCTACATCTCAATGAATCTGTGGTGTGTCCAGCAGCTAGGAGTACCACCAATTGAGTGGATTTTGCCATTTTTGCAAAGGTGCAATATAACTTCTAATGAATATAAACGCCTCTGCTAGTGTCAGCAGGACATCAATTTCTCTGGCTCCTGGCACTGTCCCATCAATTTGCGTTGCCAGTCCTGACTGTGAGAGATTCAAAACATCAACATAAGGATAATCTCTAAAATAACATCACATGATGTAACTTGCACTTCCTCAGCCATTTAGAAACCATAATTCCAACTTTGCTTAATCAAAATCTATTGCACAATGTCACTAAGTGTCGACAGCTCAGACACATTACAGAACTACATCCATTAAAAGTCAGGTCTAAAATATCAAGTGTCAATTAAACAAATTGAGAGAGAGAGCAATGAGGGTTTGAAGTGTCTGTAATCACCCTGAACTCCCAAAGAATTTCCTTACATCCCCTGACATCATAACCGTTTCGGTCATTTTAAATAACCCGATCTTTTATTGTATTAACTTGTTGCTAACATGGGCAAATGTTTGCTTTGTGTAGTGTAGCTTCGAATCCACTTTCAAAGCATGGGGTTAAAACTTGATCTCCTACAAGAAAGTGGGAGGTGTTTATGACGCAACATTACAACCTGCACACACTCTCCCTCTGATGCAAACAGCCATTGTGTGTGTGTCTGATACAGCCACAAGGTGTTAATACTTGAGTGTAAAACAGTAAGCATCACTCGCACTCATGATGTCATTACAACTTGGTCCAAGTAAAGAAGGAGCTTGCAGAAGACAAGAAATGAAAACAAAATGTGTTGGTGAAACTCAACAGGTCTGGCAGCATCTGTGGAAAGAGAAACAGATTTAATGTTTCATATCTCATCTGGCTTATACTTTTTCGCATTCTCCTGTTGGATGGAGGCAACGTTGGCTGGGTCAGTATATATTGCCCATCCCTAGTTGCCCTGAGGAGGTGATGGTGAGCTGTCTTCTTGAACCACTGCAGTCCACTTACTCTGAGTTGACCAGAATGGCCTTAGGGAGGGAATTCCAGGATTTTGACTCAGCGACAGTGAAGGAACAGCAATCAGGCTGATGTGTGACTTGGAGGGGGACTTGAGTTGTTGGTGGGCCCATGCAACTGTTGCCCTTGTCCTGGTCATGGGTTTGAAAGCTGTTGTCTGAGGATCTTTGGTGAAGTTCTGCAATGCATCTTGTAGATAGGACACACTGCTGCCAACATGTGTCAATGGTGGAAGGAGTGGCTTCTTGTGGATGTGGTGCCAATCAAGCAAGCTGCTTTCTCCTGGATGGTTCAAGCTTCTTGTGTATTGTTAGGGTTGGACCCATTCAGGCAAGTGGGGAGTACTCCATCACACTCGTGACTTATGCCTTATAGTTGATGGACAGGCCGTGGTAAATCAGGAAGTGACATACTCACTGCCATATTCCTGGCCTCTGATCTGCTTTTGTAGCAATGTGTTTTTGTGGTGAGTCTAGTTGAGTTTCTAGTCAATGGTAACCTCAAGGATGTTGACAGTGGGGGAATTTAAGTGATAATTTAAACAGCTCCACGGAGGCTGATATCCTGTCACCAAGTCACCCTTTACTTACATGTAGAGAGTCCTTGACACTGATCCAGCTCCCTCAGATCCAGCTCTCAGACTGAACAGGATGTGTGACACGCTTGCTTTTATCTCTCAGCCAGGGCTCCATGATTGGACCAGATTAACAGCCCAGTCAAGGAACTCATATTCTATGAGATGCAGCTAGCTGACCTCGTTACTATCACGACATGCCTCCCCCTCTGAGTCCAAGGACATAGGCCGTTCTTTTCTTGTAGCTTTTCCTGGGGGGTTTTAGCACCAGGTCAGATTCCCCCAACTCTACCTCTGATACGGGCAGCATGTAATGCACAGTAGTCCATTTCGTGCACTTGGAGCATCTTGGATGAGATTCATTCTCTTCTTCAGGGGAAAAGCTGTCGAAGTTGTCACTTAAATTCCCCCACTGTCAACATCCTTGAGGTTACCATTGACTAGAAACTCAACTAGACTCACCACAAAAACACATTGCTACAAAAGCAGATCAGAGGCCAGGAATATGGCAGTGAGTATGTCACTTCCTGATTTACCACGGCCTGTCCATCAACTATAAGGCATAAGTCACGAGTGTGATGGAGTACTCCCCACTTGCCTGAATGGGTCCAACCCTAACAATACACAAGAAGCTTGAACCATCCAGGAGAAAGCAGCTTGCTTGATTGGCACCACATCCACAAGAAGCCACTCCTTCCACCATTGACACATGATTCTGAGATATCTTCAATGCTCGATGGAGAGCGAGATCCACGGGTTCTGGAACAGTTGGTTCCATACGCTCCGCATGCTTGTGCAGGATCTTCACACCTACCCAAATGTTATACATCACTGGACTCGACCTCTCGTCAATCACCCATACAGGGCCATTCTCCTGGTTCCTACAGCAAACCTCATCCCTTGCAGTAAACTCTCTTGCTTAGAGGAATTTTGTATCCGGCACTGACATTCCTGATACCATGTCACCCTTCCCACGCAGGTCTGGGAAGATCCAATTTAACCTGGTATGGAGTCTTCTCCCCATTAATAACTCTACCAGAACTGTCCCTGTGTTGCATGAGAGGTAGTCTGATAGTTAAATAGGAACCAGAACAGTTTGATATCTAGTGAAGTTGTAGACTGTTTCTTTAAGACTGTCTTCAAAATTTGGAGTGTCCTTTCTGTCAGGCCATTGGATGATGAATGCTATGGAGCTGTCCTTGTCTAATAAATCCCATTCGACTTTAAGAAGTACTCAAAATCCCTGCTGGTAAATGATGGCCTGTTATCTGTGACCCACACTTCCAGAAGTCCGTGTTTTGTACAAGATGCTCACAGCTTTTCCATCATTGTCCCCGCGTCTGATGGATGAGCTCGAGGCACGTCTGAGCACTTTGAGTGGGTGTCCACAATGATTGAGAACCTGCACAGTTGATGTGTAACCGAATTCAGGATTTACCCGGCCATTCCCATGAATGTGGAGGAGCAGCTAGACGTAACTTTTGTCCTTGGTACTCTGGGCATTGCCCCACCAATGCAGCTATGTTGGCACCCAGACCTGGCTACCAGATGTAACATCTCTCCAACATCTTCATCTTGAAAACCCCTGGATGATCCTGGTAAAGTACAACCAGTGTTTGGTGGCGATCTTTGCTCGGGACAATCACTCTTGCTCCCCATAATAACAATGCCATCCTCTATGGTGATCTGGTCTCTCAGGATCCAAGAAAGTTTTCAGTTGGTTTCTCCCATCACCAACAGCTGTTTGAGTTTTACCAGGACTGGATTGTTCTGCATCCAAAGTCTGATATTATCAGCTGTGATGGACATGTGTCCAGACAATTACAGTGGCGATCCCACAATTACAGTGGTGTATCTGCCAGCAGGAGGTGGCACACTGTATCCGCATTTGGACTCCCGGATGATGTCCCAACTTGTAATTTGAAAGAACTGCACAGAAGCCAATATCCCATCATCAAGTCACCCTTCATTGCCTTGTGTATGTACACTGACTGTGGCCAGTCAACCCCTGAACTGAGGAGATTCTAAATTCCCATTTTTTTGTTTTTATTTTGTTTTTTTTGTTTTTTTCTCTCATTCTTTTTAAAATTTATCTTTTTACCCACACTACTGCCTATTAGTGGTAGTGTTTATTTTTCCCCAGCACCTGTGTCATGTGTGTGCAGGGGTAGGACACAGTGCGTAAATCTTTATTTATATAATGCCATTTATTTCATTTTTCATTTTATTAAACAATATGGTTTACAAAACAGTTAACATTAACAGCTATATGCAGAGAAACAGCAATTTTACAAGGGAAAGGAGTGGCAAAGCCAGGCCCCAAACCCTACCGTTCAACCAGTTTTCAGGGAAATGAGGACAAATCTCAATTCCCACTTTGTCATCACAAAACAGTAACAGTAACAAATACCCAAAAGACAGTCCAATTAGATAAAAACAGTGCATAGAATACAGGTCCCTCCCTGCAACCCAGCAAGCCACCCATCCCTCCCGCCATCCTGCTACTCTAAGGCAGCCGCCCCCCTGCCCCTTCTGGCTCTCGGTCCACCCCATGTCCTTTCTGGGTCTCGGTCCACCCTGACATACTTTCCAGTCACCTCTTGGACAGCCCACTACGGTACCTGCCCGGGGTGACAGCGCTGAGGACGACCTACACGCCTTCTGGCTTTTGGTCTGCCCCTAAGTACCATTGGGCTCTCGCCCACCATGACACGCCATCCAGCCAGTGGGCTGCCCTGACACACCTTCAGGCCACCTCTTGGACAGCCCGTCCCCTTGCCTGGAATGGCGATACGCAGGGCAGCCCACAAGCTTCTGGATCTCGGCCTGCCCCAACACAGCTTCTGGCTGAAGTAGGAGATGGCCCGGAGCACAGTGACATTAGGCACACAGACACACAAGATGGCTGCTGAGCCATACGTTGGCCACTTGACACACAAGATGGCCGTCAGATCACAATATGAAGAGAGACAGCAGAGCAAACACAGATACTGCCTGGGGCCACCAGAATGCCAGCACAATGCACTCACAACCTAGTTGATTAGTTTAAGGCGGGTGGGGGAGAGAACGCACATGAGTAGTGTACACTGCCTGCCGAAGTGTCTGGGTCCAGCCAACACCTTTGATAGAAATGCTAGCATCTTGATACAAACTCAATACAAAGTGCTAATAGCCAGGGCTGCAGTAATCGTCCTTCTCAGGAAGAGCGATTAGCGCCCATTACTCCATTAATGGACTTGCACGCAGACACTGAAACTGATAACGTCTGCACTGAAACTAACAACAACCGCGCTGAAATTAACAAAGGCTGCACTGGAACTGACAATGATTGCACCAAAACTACCAATGATTCTGCAATGTTTACATGAAACAAACTATCTTACAGAGACAATTACCTCATCACCGACTTACTATATCATAAAATGTATAAAAGTATATTGACATGTGCTCCATTTGAAAGAAGACTCGCAGCTGACCACTGTGCTGTTGGTGTCTTTCTCTCCCCTGAGCTCCAGTATTTCCTTTTACAATAAAATCTGTCATTGAACCCCGACTCTGACTCCAAGGCTAGTGATTTTCCCCACAACATGGCTCTTGGCCACTCTGACACACCTTCCAGCCACCTATGGGACAGTCCATCCACTTCCCTGCGACAACAACGTGCAGGGCAGCCCACAAGCCTTCCGGATCTTGGCCTGCCCCTATACACCTTCTGATTCTCGGCCACTCTGACACCTTCCGACCACCTCTGGGACAGCCCGGCCTGACTACCCCTTCTTGGGACGACAGTGCTCAGAACAGACTACCCACCTTCCTGCTCTTGGGTCAACTGGCATCGGGGTGGCCTACCCACCCTCCAGCTTTCGGGGCAGTCTACCCACCTTTTGGTTCACAGGATGGCCTACCAACCCTCCGGCTGTCGGGGTGACACCTTTCAGAATGACCTATGACCCTCCCAGCTGCCAGTGTGACCTGCCAGACCCAGGGACACAGGACAGTGCAGGTGATAAACCCAACAACCAACAAGACAGAGTCAATTATCTACAAACAGAGTCCATTCTGGTACAGAGTCCATTACCATAAACAGTTCTCTTCAAAGTGTAGAGTCCATTCCCAGGAGCAGAGTCCACTCCAGTATACAAAGTGCATTGTCCAAACTGCAGAGTCCATTGCTAAAAACAGGATCCACAACCGAGGAAAGATTCCACTCCTGAAGGCAGCAAATGCAAACCACACAGCACACACACAGGTGTTCAGCCTCCGTAGAGGCCTGACCCATCCATAGACAACCAGGTCCACTCTCAGGAACACAGTACATTGTAAAGGTGCAATTAATTCACAGGGGTTTGGTCAACTCCTGAAGGCAGAGTCCACTCCCAAAGACAGAGTCTACTCCTGAACTCCAGGACAGAGCAAATGCCTACCTCCCAGCACAGTCACAGGTGTTCAGTCTTTACAGAGGCCTAGTCCACCAACAAAGGGCCAGGCCTACCCAAAGGAACAGCGCATCTGAAAAGGTGCATTTTCTCACAGGGGCTCAGCCCAAACACCAAACAAAATGAAAACACATACAAAAAAGAAAGAAAGCCAGAGTGCAAGGGCTAAGCCCTGCCACAAAATCAACACTGTCCTTTTCTCAAAGTAAAAGCAAGGAGTAACACAAAGGCTGTAACCACCCAGTAAAACAACAGTTCCCTGATGAGAACTGAGTTACATTTGAAACACATTGACTGTGTAGATCAAGCAGTTTAGAAATCTGTCCTCAATAAAAAGCAATAACAGTCAACAAACTGGCTTTATAATTCAGCCAGTTCAGGAATCAGGTGTCCTCCAAAAACAAACAGGAACCAACAGCAGCAGTAACACACTGACTGAATGGCCAGCCCACACAGCGTCAGTCCCTGAACTGAGGAGATTCTGAGTCCCCTGTTTTTTTTTTGTTTTGTTAATTTTTTTGTTTTCTTCCTTTTTCTCTCATTTTTAAAAAAAATATTTTTCCCCCCCACACTACTGCCCAACAGCTCTAATGCTTATTCTTCCCCAGCACCCGTGTTGTGTATGTATAGGTCCAGGACACAGTGAAGAACAACTAGTGCATAAATCTGTATTTATATCATCCCCTGTTTATATTTTTAGCCAAATAGATTTGTGTTTCAGACCAGACATTGGGTTAACAGTGAACAATCAGCAACTCCAATAACAGCTCAACATTGAACAGCACCTTCAATTACACATTCAACATAAAATTACATTGGACATTGAATCCCCTATTTATATCTGTCAGCCAGGGCTCCCTGATTGGCCCAGGTTTACAGACCCCAATCAAACATCTCAAAATCAATGAGATATTCCTGGTTCCAATCTCAACATCCCTCGCCTACTTCAAGTCTGGGGATGGAGGCCTGGTCTTCCTCTTGTAGCTTTTCCTACCTCATTTTCATCCGAGGTCCGGTCCTTCTGACTCGGACTCTAACATGGGCAGCGTATACTGGGCTGTGGCCCATCTCTTATGTTTGGAGCATCTCAGGAGAGTTTCTTCCTCTTCTTCCGGTGGTAATGGTATTGAGGCTGCATCCATTTTGGATTCTGAGGATTCATCGATGCTAGATGGATGGGTGAACCTACGGTTTCTGACAAACCTTCTGACTGTTCTGAGGGGATCGGTATGTTTCGCTCCTGTTCCTTTTGTGAGGTGACAGCTTTAGGTGATCCATGTGTTTGTTCAGGACTGTATTGCTGGTTCAAACCTTGTCAGGTTTGGGACCTGACCTCGCCTTGTACACGTACAGGGCCATTTCCAACGTTCCAGCATCAAACTTCATTTCCTGAATCAGACTGTCTCTCTCGATTAGAGAAGGCATGTGGCTAGCATTGATGTTCCTGCTGCCATTTCACCTTCCCCTCCAGGTCTGGGAATTAACCTGGTGCAGAGTCTTGTCCTCATCAGCAACTCTGCTGGAGCTATCCCTGCTTTTGCAAGTGGGATGGTCCTACAATCGAACAGAAACAGTTTGGTATCGAGTGAAACTGTTGGCCGCTTCTTTAAGCCTGCCTCCAATGTTTGGACCACTCTTCCAGCCAGACCATTGGACGATGGATAGGAGGGAGCTGTTTTTATATGCTGAATGCCATTTACCTTTAGGAAATACTCAAATTCCCTGCTGGAAAATGACGTCCCTATTGTTCATGATCAATATTACTGGGAGTCTGTGTATCACAAGCGACGCTTGCAACTTCTCAGTTGGCCAAATGAAATCTATGCATGTCCAGCCACTTTGAATGGGCACACACAATGACCAGAAGCATTTAGCCTATGAAAGGACTGGCATAGCTGACATGCAACTGAGCCAGGTTTTACCCAGCCATTCTCACAAATGTGGGGGAGGTGCTGGCACTCTGGGCACTGCACCACTAATGCAGCTATGTTGACATCAACTCTGGCCACCAGACATAGCTTTTTACCAGCATCTTCATCTTGGTAAACCCTGGGTGACCCTGGTTGGGTTCAGCCAGTACCTGGTGGCAACCTTTACTCAGGACAATCACTCTGGCTCCCAATGACAATATGCCATCCTCTACAGTGATCTGGTCTCTAGGTCCAAAATGATTTCAGTTCTGGTTGTGATGGCCCTTTGGCTCCCCCCATCACCACCAGTTTTGCCAGGATTGGATCTTTCTGCGTCCAAAGACTGATATTGTCAGCTGTGACTGGAAATGTGTCCAGAAAATTTTAAACCATTACAGGCACATACAGTTGCGGTCCCACCAGAGGTTAATCTGCCAACGGGAGGCAGCTCAATACATCCGTATTTGGTCTTTCGGATAATGGGTCAACTTGTAATTCTATGGACTTGATATTTGAGCCCACCATTGAATTCAGCCTGAAGCCATGGGTAACAAAATTTAGCAGGGGTTTATGGTCCATTATTATTACAAATTTATGCCCATAAATGTATGAGTAGAATTTCCTGACTCCAAATATGAAAACCAAACCTTTTTTGTCTCTCTAGCTGTATTTAAACTCTGCATTCGCCAAAGTGCTAGATACATACACTATTGGGTGTTCATCTCCATTGGGCCACCTATGAACCCCCATGCCGAACAGAGAGGCATTGCAAGTCAATATCAGATTGCGCTTGGGATCATTGTGTTCCAACACCATAGAGGATGATAGCTGTTTCTTCACTTCCCTGAAAGCTATAGCTTGGCTACACGACCATTTCCAAGGCTGACCTTTTTCTAAGAGTTGATGCAAAGGTGTCAGGATGGAGACTCGGTTACATCTAAACTTTCAGCAATGATTCACCAATCCAAGGAAAGACCGAAGCTCAGGTAACCACGTGGGAGCTGAGTACCTTGGATCACTCTCACTTCATCTTCCTAGAGGTGTAACCCTGTCTTGTAGCCCAAGTAGATCACCAGAGGTGCCTGAAACACATTTTGTTTCCCTTCTAAGGCATACACCTGCCTTGGAGAAATGTCTAAGGCCTATGTCTAAGTTCTCTAAGTGCTCTTTCTTAGCCTTCCCTATTATTAGCATGTCATCGATATAAATGGCAACCTGGAGTAGATCTTGTAAAATGTTCTCCATCATCAGTTGAAAGGTTTCAACAGTTAAAACACATAAGCTGTTTGGCCTCATTTTTCAGTGCAGCACCACAATTCCTGGCCTGAGCACGGCTCCCAACATTTCCTTTTCTTCCATGAGTGCTCGGTTTCTTATCACTCCCCCACCTCTTCCGTTCCACTCCGTCACTAGTGAGAAGGGAAAGTTTTCTTCAGGAGTAGGAGGGATATTTACCAGCTCGTAATCATCAGCCTTGTACCTGGATCCAGCCATTCTCTGTTTCTGTCTTAATGGGAAGGGGATGGAGTTTTGTATACCTCAAGGAGAACTATTTCGTGATGGCTTTCATAAATGGCTTCTGTCTTAATTGCCTGTACCTCCTGGTTAAAAGCAATCTGCTTAAGCCTTCAAACTTCCAGGGACATTTGGACAGGCCATTTCCTGAGGGTACAGAGTTTTGACAGTATACTCCAGCCCTAACTGGTACACTTCCATATAATCAGTGGCATGTTTGTCAGGCAAGAGGAAGCAAACAAGAAGATCATAAAATTGGATAGTGTTGCAGAACAGAGAGCCTGAGAGGTTCAGGTACATAATTCTATGAGGTTTGCATCACATAAAGACAGGGTGTTTAAGAAAACATTTAGCATGATAGCCTTCTTTGAGAATAAGAGTTGGGAAGTCATGTTGAGGTTGTACAGGACATTTGTGAGGCCTCTTCTGAAATATTGCTATTGGAAGAATATAATTAAGCTGGAGAGGGTTCAGATGAGATTTACCAGGATGATGCTGGATTTGGAACGTTTGAGTTAGAAAGAAAGGCTGCATAGGCTGAAGCATGGGAGGTTGAGAGGCGGCCTTATAGAAATTTATAAAATCGTGAGTGATACAGTTAGGTTAATGGTAGTTGTATTTTCCCTACGATGGGGGATTTTAAGACTAGGGTACACATTTCTAAGGTGAGACGAGAGACATTTAAAAAAGACATGAGAAGCAATGTTTTTACACAAAGGGTGGTTCATGTGTGGATTGATCTTCCAGAGGAAGTGATGGATGTGGGCAAAATTACAGTGTTTAAAGACATTTGGATAAGTACATGAATAGGAAAGGTTTGGAGGGATATGGGTCAGGAGCAGGCAGGTGGGACTAGATAAGTTGGGGATTATGTTCAATATTGACTGGTTGGCCAGAAGGGTCTGTTTCTGTGCTGTATGACTCTGTGCATCTGCAGAAGTAGGTCAGCCGGGCATGTCAGCTTCCCCATTCAATGAGATCACAGTTGATCTGATAACCATCATCGCCATATTCCTGCCTTTTCTCCACAATCCTCGATTCCCTCGCTGATGGAAATGTGTCTATCTTAAAGTGGCCTCAAAAGCCCTGGGTTAAAAATTCCACAGATTCTCAATCCTCAGAGAGGAAATTCTTCCTCATCTCTGTGCTAACTGGGTGATGCTGAGATTTTACCCTCTCATTCTAGATTCTCCCACAAGAGGAAACAATCTCGCAGTATCCATCCTGTAAAGCCCCTGACGAATCTTATATGCTTCATCTTTCTAACTGTTCTCCAATGATTACAGAGGTAAAAACAATGACTGCAGATGCTGGAAACCAGATTCTGGATTAGTGGTGCTGGAAGAGCACAGCAGTTCAGGCAGCATCCAAGTAGCTTCGAAATCGACGTTTCGGGCAAAAGCCTTTCATCAGGAATAAAGGCAGTGAGCCTGAAGCGTGGAGAGATAAGCTAGAGGAGGGTGGGGGTGGGGAGAAAGTAGCGTAGAGTACAATGGGTGAGTGGGGGAGGGGATGAAGGTGATAGGTCAGGGAGGAGAAGGTGGAGTGGACAGGTGGAAAAGAAGATAGGCAGGTAGGACAAGTCCGGACAAGTCATGGGGACAGTTACTGAGCTGGAAGTTACAGGCCCAACCTAATCAGCCTTTCCTCTACACCTGGTATTAAACTAATGAACTATCTACAGACTACCTCTAATGACTGTGCAGCTTTCTTTAAATAGGGACACCAAATTGTGTGATCAGGGTGTGTGATTTGACTCGACTCTTGCGTTGTCTTAGTAAGAACTCCGTACATATGCTCTTTTATACTCCAGCCACTTTGGAATAAGGACCAACATTCCATTTGCCTTCGTAATTACCTGCTGAATGTGTATGCTAGATTTTTATATTTGTGCATGAGCCATCCCAACGCCACTGTGCTGCAAATTCCTGCAATATTTCTCCATTTGAATTTTATTCAGTTCCTCTATTTTTCTTGCCAAGACTCGCAAGGTCAGTTCTGATATAATGCAATAGTCTGTTCTCATGCAATCTCGTGTTATAAGAAAATTGCACAATAGCTACTCCATTTAAACTAATGGGGCCAGAATCACGTTATAGCCAATACAGGTATGGAAGTTTTGCATTCTACAAGTAATGGCCTAAATTCTTCAATCGCGTTAAAGCCAATTTGCATTGAAGAGACACGCATTATACTGGAGCCGACTGTATCACATTTTCCCACATTATGTTCCATCTGCCAAGTTTTGCCTCCTCACTTTATCTGTCTATATCTTTGTGTAGGTTTTGCATCATCCTCGCCATTTGACTTGCCACCTACTTTTTGTGAGCTTTCCCTAAAAGATTGCTGTTACAGTAATAAGGACCAATTTTGGTCTGACCATTTTCATGAAGAAACCACACAGAGCACTTGACATCTACCTAGGCACTGGAAATTATAATGGCAAACACAGCCTGATTGATCCCACAAAGTCCTCCTTCACAATATTTTGGGGGTTAATGTCAAAATAGGGAGAGCTACTTCCCAGAGTAGTCAAACAACAGCCTAACATAATCATCCTTACAAAACCCACCATCACCATTCTTTAGTATATTGCATCCAACCAAGAGGGTGTAGCACAGTGGTATACAGTTGGGAGGGAGTTGCCCTGGGATTCTCAACATTGACTGTGAATGCTATGAAGTCTCAAGGCATCAGGTCAAACATGGGCAAGGAAACCTCCTGCTGGTTACCATGTACTATCTTTCCCCAGCTGATGCAACACAATATTTCCATGTTGAACATCACTTGGTGAAAGAACCAAGGGTGACAAAGGCTCAGAATGTACTCTACGTGGGGGAGTTCAATGTCTACTTTCAAGAATGGCATGGCAACGCATATACAGATCGAGCTGCCCTAAAGGACATGGCTGCTCAACTGGGACGGAGACAGGTGGTGAACAAACTATCAAGAAGAGAAATATATTTAACCACATCCTCACCAATCCAATGGCAACAGATGCATTTGCCCATGGTAGTATCCGTAAGACTGGTCACCGCACAGTCCTTGTGGAGACAAAGTCCCATCAGTTTGTTCTTGTCTTTACTGGCTGCGGTCAACCAGCTCAGAGTCTGTCTTCTAAAGTGAGGAGATTCTAAATCAAATCCCACTTTACACTGAGGCTATGCTCCATTGCATTGTGCAATATTAACGTTGTGCTAAATGGGCAACAATCTGATTGAGAAACTCAAGACTGGGCATCAATGAGACAGTCATGGGCTATCAGCAGCAGCAAAATTTTACTTGAACACAATCTGCAACCTCATGGCCCAGCATATTCCCCCATTGTACCATTACCATCACGCCAGAGAACAACACTGGGTCAATGAAGAATATAAGAGGTTATGCCAGGAGCAGCACCAGGCCTACCTAAAAAGGTGGTGCCAATCTGGTGAAGCAACAACACAGAACTACTTGCATGCCAAACAGCATAAGGGCAAAGGAACTCCACAAATAATGGATCTTACATAAGCTCTGTATTTCTTCTACATCCAACCATGCATAGTGATGGACAATTAAATGCTAAGGAGGAGGCTCCACAAATAATCTCATCCTCATTGGTCAGGTAACCAGATCAGCTGTACAAAAGAAAACAATGCCTCAGTCCATTTGAGTTATCTGTGAAGAGTAGATAGTGGAATGTTTTCAGTTGAACAGTCAAACAAGGGATTTTTGGCCTTGCAGGTTATTGAAATGCTTTTGTTCTGTTAACTTTTGACTGAATTGCTGATTGACTGATGTCTTTCACTCAGAGTCAGAGAGTCTTTTGCATTCAATATAGCAGTTACTAATGGGGCTAACTTTCGTAGCATACTAGTGGCCAAACTCAGATTAGCCCACACAAGTATCTCAACTCAAACATATAGCTTCTTCCACTATCAAACACAGATAACGGTTGAACTGGCTTTTAATTCCTTTTCTCGTGTATTCCTGAAAGAGGAAGACATAAAATACATCTCTGGCCTCAGCTACTTTTCTGGCATCATTTTCATGGTTTGTAATAACTCAGAGGAAATTACAGTTCAGTGTTTTTGCATTTCTCCCCTTTAAGCCCATCCCTTCAAAGCTTTCTTGACACTTTATCAAGTGTGACATTCCAAGGTCTCTCTTTCCCTGATATAATCCATCTTTTTTTTATATTTAGTATAATATATTTTACTTTTGAATTTTGAATTTTGGTTTGGTAATATAGATTTCCCGCATGTCTAAAGTCAATTATTTTTTAAGAATTTCTGTATTCATGGTGATTTCAAACAGTTTACAAGGTCTACTTTGACAGCTTAATGAGGCTTTGTTTACTGTCAGTAATTTAATGACTTGGTAAAATAGACCATCGTGCTTTAAGATCTGATAGAAGTCTCAAAGCTAAGGGGGTTTTATTAAACTTAGAAATAACACCCAGAGTTTCAAGAGGGAGATCTTTGCTTCAATTTTGCTTTGTTATGGACAATTCTGTGAAGTTCTTGATAGGATATTCATCTATACAACAGTGTTCCTCAGAAGGGATGAATATAATGAAATTAAGTTACCTTCGGCCTAGACCAAAACTGGAAGAAGACTTGAAGTATGTTGGGGCAGCACGGTGGCTCAGTGGTTAGCACTGCTGCCTCACAGCCCCAGGGACCCAGGTTCAATTCCCGCTTCAGGTGACTATCAGTGTGGAGTTTGCACATTCTCCCCATATCTGTGTGGGTTTCCTTTGGGTGCTCCAGTTTCCTCCCACAATCTGAAGATGTGTAGGTTGGGTGAATTGGCCATGTTAAATTGCCCATAATGATAGGTCCATTAGTCAGTGGGAAAAGGGTCCGGGTGGGTTACTCTTCGGAAGGGCTGAATGGCCTGTTTCCACACTGTAGATAATCTAAACTCAGGGATACAATAGCTCCTGGAATAACCTAACAGAGGTTCCATTTCAGAAGGTGAAATCACAGTGACCTTAAAAAAGTATTCAGGGGTGAGTACAGGTCAAGGGGTTTTTTTAAAACTTGTAAGACTGTTTTGAGATTAATGCGATTATATTTTTACCATGCATTTAAAGCTTTTTAAATCTGTATTATAAGTAAATTGATTGATTTATTATAATTTGTCTTAATTTCTTTCATGCAATAAATGTACACTTTACTGTTAAACTGACATTTGAACAACTGCATGTTTCTGTCACGGTGGTAGGCCACCACATTAAAACCAAAATAAAACAAAACATGATCTATCAAGTCAGATATAAGTCTAGGAACTGACATGTCAAGTAACATAGTATCATAATATTCTCCCAACAGCCACTGAAGTTACACCTGCAATCATTCGTTCAGTTATAGCAGTCCTCTTTTAAAAATCATATGTTGGAATTATAAGATCAAAATATCCGTAATGCTCAAGATTAATGATCATGACATAGTAGGTTGGAAAATGCTCAATGAGTACAGAATTATTCAGTTGCTGATTTATTTGGTATCAACCAATGTGCAGCATTATTTGCTTTCAACTTCTTAAGCACCAGCTTGAAGGTGAAAATTAAGTTATGAAAGTTGTGAGAGTCTATTACCTAATTCAGCCAGGTTGATTCACAAACCAGCTTCTCTCACTGAAGGGATAAGGTGGAACTGTCTCAATGGAATCCAATGCCAAGGTGATGACAGCACCATGTGCTGGCAAGCCATATATCTTTGGCTTGATGTCACCTAATAACTGCCCTCTGTCACCTTGGCTGTCCCCAGTCCTTAGGAGAAAGTGAGGAGTGCAGATGCTGGAGATCAGAGTCGAGAGTGATTAGATTAGATTGGATTAGATTCCCTACAGTGTGGAAACAGGCCTTTCAGCCCAACAAGTCCACACCAACCCTCCGAAGAGAAACCCACCCAGACCCATTCCCCTCTGACTAAAGCACCTAACACTATGAGTCATTTGGCATGGTCAATCCACCTGACCTGCACATCTTTGGACTGTGGGAGGAAACCAGAGCACCCGGAGTGAACTCACGCAGACACGGGGAGAATGTGCATACTCCACACAGACAGTTATCCAAGGCTGGAATCGAACCTGGGTCCCTGGCGCTGTGAGGCAGCAGTGCTAACCACTGAGCCAGTGGTGCTGGAAAAGCACAGCAGGTCAGACTGCACCCGAGGAGCAGGAGAATCGATGTTTCGGGCATAAGCCTTTCATCAGAAATGAGGCTTGTGGACCAAGGGGAGGGGGGTGGATGGGTGGGGTCTCTCCACCTTCTTGGCTCACAAACCTCATTCCTGATGAAAGGCTTATGCCTGAAATGTCGATTATCCTGCTCCTTGGGTGCAGCCTGACCTGCTGTACTTTTCCAGCACCTCAACTCTCGACTCCTGACCCCAGTCCTTGGCAGCTCCCAACTTTCGCTCATGATCTCCAAACTTGGGTGGGTGCAGTATATTTCTCAGAATGAGACAGTATGCATTCCAGGCAAACAGATACCCTGATTTCATTGACCCCTCAGATCAGTTGATTCGATAATTGCTATAACACCCAGATGGGAACAATGATCATAACTGAAAGTAATCGGCCAAAAGTTGCACAAATGAAACTCCTTAGGACATTGTAGTCAGTGCCTTTTATTCCTCTGTCCCTTACCACAATTCCATGGCACTGAAGGCAGCAGTCTCTATCTTTGCACCCAGACAGTGTCCTCAGCACTGTTCCCTCTGGCTGCTTTTACTTGATGCACTATCCAGCAGGAATCACTGTCTAGAAATAAGGAGCACAAGTTCTAATTCTTTATGATATCTTTGACCTAGGGACTCTAATCCAATGGATGTAATCTGCTGCTTTAGGCAATTCAGTGCAACAGAAAATCTTTGAAACTTTCTGGTTACAGCTACATAACTCATACTTTCATAACTCAACACTGAATATACATGTGAAAGCAGCTTTCAACTGGGTTATTAGCATTTCGAGACCTTCAAAGATCACAGTCCTTATGACATTCTGTACGATTGACCTTCACTTCTCAATCACTAAGATTTAAACTGAAATCACATTAATGCAATTTATATTTAGAACTTTGTTTATATCAGTATGTTTACTGTATTTAGAGATCTGTGATGGAACTGACTTAAGTTAAATGATGCCTGCCACATTGTTAATTTCGGTTATTACAGATAATTGCTAACATAAGAAGTATGTAATAAATAAATAACCACAGACCTGCAAAGGGCTGAAACCCTTATAAAGAATGTCTCTGCATACAGAGTTCTTGCAAATTTGTAAGGATTCCAAAGCAATGAAGAGCATATCCTCTGCATGAAATCCTAATGATTCCAGTTTAATTCCTGCACTCCTCTAGATCCTTGTCAGCATTCTCCAAAGAAACTGATAGTCTCCAACACAGCTCTGCTTCATCCGGGTGTCACTCTCAGCAGAATGAGGTAAAAGGATTACTGTGGTATACCTGACACGTCTATTGTCTCAGAGGATGAATAAATGGAGTAATCTAACCCGGGGAGAGATAGCGAAAGACAATGTGTGCACAGGCCCCTGTTTTCACTGCCAGTTTCCCATGAAGCTGCCAAATTATGTCTAATGGAGCCCGATGTTGTTTCACCTAGTGATATAAGCTCAAGGAGTCTCATTGATGTGAAGTGCTGTAATCCTGGCTGTGTAGCAGGATGAAAGGCTCGAGTCATTTAAGCTAAACCAAAAGTCACTGAGCAAATGGAACACAATATCACTGGAGTAACAGGGTGAAGAATAACTTCTACATTATCAATTCAAAATGCTTCAATCCATTCAATTCACATGGAGTGTTACACACTCTGAATGAAGTGTTAAATATGGTTCGTTTCCAATATAGATTGAGATCATGATTATATGAAACTAAAATGGCTTAGGAGTGTAAAGCAGCACAAGAAATGCTGCTGCAGAAATATCAATGAAGTATTTCTCATAACATTTCGATAACAGATCGGACATATGCAGATGCTCGCCTTAGTGGGCAGATGAACAATTTACAGATTTTTATTCCTAATGCCGGAAACGCAAATATGAGGCACAGAGCTATGCACTTAAGTAAAAGTTCCTAATAGCATTAAGTGGGTTTCTTTGAGGGGCAGCACGGTGGCTCAGTGGTTAGCACTGCTGCCTCACAGCACCAGGATCCCAGGTTCGATTCCAGCCTTGGGCAACTGCCTGTGTGGAGTTTGCACATTCTCCCTGCGTCTGCGTGGGTTTCCTCCGGGTGCTCCGGTTTCCTCCCACAGTAAGGTGAATTGGCCATGCTAAATTGCCCATAGTATTAGGTATCAGAGGGAAATGGGTCTGGATGTGTTCCTCTTCGGAGGGTCAGTGTGGACTTGTTGGACTGAAGGGCCTGTTTCCACACTGTAAGGAATCTAATCTAATCTAATAGTCCATTATAAAGAACCTTCTGACTCTAACAGACTGAAGGCACAATGAGTTACTGGGGAGGTAGTGCTTAGTGGTATTCTTTGAAGACTATTAATGCTGAAACCCAAGTAATGTTCTGGGGAGCAGAGACCATGGCAGATGACATGGCTGGTGCGGCCACAATTGAAATATTGTGTACAGTTCTGGTCGCCCCATTACAGAAATGATGTGGAAACATTGGAAAAGGTGCAGAGGCGATTTACCAGGATGTTGCCTGGTCTGGAGGGAAGGTCTTATGAGGAAAGGCTGAGAGACTTGGGTCTGTTCTCATTGGAAAGAAGAAGGCTAAGGGGGGGATTTGATAGAGACATACAAGATGGTCAGAGGATTAGATAGGATAGACAGTGAAAGACTTTTTCCTAGGATGATGATGATGTCAGCTTGTACGAGAGGGCATAACTACAAATTGAGGGGTGATAGATTTAAGACAGATGTCAGAGGCAAGTTCTTTACGCAGAGAGTGGTAATGATATGGAATGCCCTACCTGCTAAGGTAGTCAACTCAGCCACATTAGGGAGATTTAAACAATCCTTAGATAAGCACATGGATGATTTTGGGATAGTGTAGGGGGACGAGCTGAGAATAGTTTACAGGTCAGCGCAACATCGAGGGCCGAAGGGCCTGTTCTGCACTGTATTGTTCCATGTTCTCTATGACAAGAATTTTAATTGAATAAAAATCTGGAATTAAGAGTCTAAAGTTGACCATGAAACAGTTTTTGATTGTCAAGAAATGAACAATCTTGTTCAATAATGTCCTTTTGGGAAGGAAACTGCTGTCCTTACATGGTCAGGCCTACATGTGACTCCAGACCCACTGTAATGGGATTGTAGTTCAGGACCCTTGTTTTCCTTGGAATGATTTGGAGATGCTGGTGTTGGACTGCAGTGTACAAAATTAAAAATCACACAACACCAGATTATAGTCCAACAGGTTTAATTGGAAGCACTAGCTTTTGGAGCGCTGCTCCTTCATCAGGTGATTGTGGAGGACACAATTGTAAGATCCAGAATTTATAGCAAAAGTTTACAGTGTGATGGAAATGAAATTATACATTGAAAAACACCTTGTTTGTTAAGTCTCTCATCTGTTAGAATGACCATGTTAGTTTCACTTGTTTCATATGTAAATCACAAAACCTTTTTGTAAAAGTTACATTCTCAGGTGAACTTTAACAATTGATGTCAGCCCAGATAATATGTTGAAGGTATTAACCCCCTGTGTGCTGTTGTCTGTGCTACAATGTTTAGACTGATTCTAATCTAAAAAATGAGTTAACAGAGTCTTACATGGATTCATGCAGTTTTTGAGCAAAGTACAATGTAACTTGCTATAAATTCTGTGTCTTACAATTGTGAGCTCCACAACCAGCTGATGAAGGAGCAGTGCTCTGAAAGCTAGTGCTTTCAATTAAACCTGTTGGACTATAACCCGGTGTTGCATGATTTTTAACTTCCTTGGAATGGGTTTCTAGGTCCTGGAAGAGGCAAAGTTATTTTTCTTAGACTTAAGACAGGACAAAAATGGAATAGTGTAGGTTAGATGGGCTTCAGATTGGTTTCACAGTTTGGCACAACATCATGGGCCGAAGGGCCTGTCATGCTCTATAATGTTCTATGTTCTACATCCCATGAATGATTATTTTTAAAGGTCCTTTGGCACTTATTATCATATTTTGACTTTTGATTTACTTTGTATATTAAGCCATTTTAATTGTTACTTCAAGAATAATTAAATTTAGATTAGCACACTATACATTTTCTTTCAGTTATTTTAATTTCTCTGTTCAGACATGTTATGACACATGAGGACTTGAATCCAAATCTTTTGGCTCAGAGGCTATGGACACTACCACAGCACCTCAAAACTCATTCATAGAATTCCTATAGTGTGGAAGCAGACCATTCAGCCCATCAAATCCACACCACCCCTCCAAACAGAATCACAATCAAACCCATTCCCTTACCTTATCCCTGTAACCCCTGCATTTCCCATGGCTAATCCACCTAGCCTGCACACCCCTTGACACTATGGGCAATTTAGCAGGGCCAATCCAACTACTCTGTACATCTTTGGACTGTGAGAGGAAACTAGAGTACCTGGAGGAAACCCACACAGACAATGTGTAAACTCCACACAGATAGTCACCCAAGGCTGGAATTGAACACAGGTCTCTGGCACTATAAGGCAGCAGTGCTAACCACTGAGCTACCATGCTTCCCATTCATGCCACAGATACAGTTCATAAATAGCTCCCTCATGATTAACCTATTGCCTATCATTTCTGTGGACAACATACAAGTTTAGTGTGACATTCCTCATCGGCAAACACTCGCTAAAATGATTGTCCATGAGGAAATCCCACATCACTGGTCATGCGTTCTGTGGGTCTTTGTGTGGCTGATGAACTCAATCTGAGAACCACATCTCCAATCGCACGTTTGGTGGGTGTTTCCAAGAGGTGGGATTGGTCCTTGACCTTGAGATCACAGGCATTCCTTTCTCTGGAATCTTCCATTCTTCCTCTTTGCTGATGGGGTTCTCAAAGAATTTTGTTCCTTCATGGAGGCTGTCAGAGGATAACACAGGGAGGAAGTGGCTGATTATCAAGATCCTGATTGCAAATAAAATCTTGCAACTTCACAGGGGGCTGATAATCCCATTTCTTACAGGCAACTGGGTAAATAATGAATATGCTTCAATGTTCAGTGCATGGATAAGACCCTAATCCAAACTTTATCGCAATGACTTTTGTCATTCTTCACAATATTACTCTCAAACATTGAGGTAATACGTCCAGTGAAAACAGAGTTAACATTTTGAGTAACTTGAAACTTTAACTCTGTTTCCTCTCCACAGATGCTGTCAGGCTCATTGAGTTAGTCGAGCATAAACATAGAACCATACAGCACAAGAATGGGTTTCCAGACCATGATGTTGCACCAAAGAAGATACCAAATTAAATTAATCCCCTCTGCCTGTCCTTGGTCCATATCCCTCCATTCCTTACATATTCATGTGCTTATCTAAAAGTCCCTTAAACATCCTGATCGTGTCTGCTTCCACCACCATCACCTCTAGCAGCATGTTCCAGACTCCTACCACTCTCTGTATAAAACCCCTGCCCCTCACATCTCCTTTGAACTTTCCACCTCTCACCTTCAATGCATGCCCCGTAGTTTTCAACTCTAGAAAAAAAAATCTGATTTCCCAGCATCCCATTTGGTTGATATTACTGAGGCAATATGTATTGGTTTAAGGACAGCCAGTGGACTATGAATTGCAGATTCAAACTGCATGCTCATTTTTTTTCTCCTTACACAAGAATCCTTAGCCTGCTGTTAAACGGTTCTTTCTTAATAATGGCAGCTATGTTCAGTAGTAATACTGTAACCTCTAGCACAATAGGTTGATGAATCTGAGTCCCATTTCAGCAACTTGGTCATAAACTGTAGGTTCATACTTCAGTGCGGTCGCAAGGGACTGTTGCACTGCCAGAGATGCTGGTCTTCTTGAGGCTCTGTCCAGATGGAGTAAAAATTTTCCACTATTTAAGGGACAGCAGGAAAGTTTTCTCACAACTACAGGCCAATATTTACACTTCAAATAACAGTGCTAAGTACTAGATCACTTGACTGTTGCATAGATAAGACCCTCACCCTAATCCAATTGCAGTGGCATTTGTCATTGGTCTCAATATTACTCTCAAACAGAAGAACACAAACATCAGGTGAAAATCTAAAATAAACGCTGAAAATGCTGAGAATATTCACTGGGTGTTGTACTACCTGTGGAGAGGGAAACAGAGTTAACATTTTAGGTCTGTGATCTTTCATCAGAACTCGGTGAAGCTTAAATTTAATAGATTTTAAACAAACAAAAATAGTTGGAGTGGGGGGTGAAGGGTCACCTTCGGGTTGGTCTTCAAGGTCCTAATGGCTGCTAATGACTGCCAATGAATGCACTTACAGCTGAGGTAGAAGTCACATGACTATGGCATGCCAGCCAGCACACTAAATGCATTTGCATTTCTCTAAATAGATGAAAAGAGCAATTAGGCCTGTGATAGTATGGAGAGCAGAACAGATTATATTTTGAAACATTTCTATGGGAGTGGGCACCATGTGTGGTGACATTATACACTTTTCACTGTACTCCTGCACTAGAGTATGTGTGACAATGAAATCTAAATCTAAATCGAATGGGAAAAGTCAGAAGTCACACGACACCAGGTTATAGTCCAACAGGTTCATTTGAAATCACGAGCTTTCGTCACTTGACTTGTGATTTCAAATAAACCTGTTGGACCATTACCTCATGTCATGTGACTTCTGATCTTGCCCACCC
Source organism: Chiloscyllium punctatum (assembly GCF_047496795.1). Taxonomy (NCBI): domain Eukaryota; kingdom Metazoa; phylum Chordata; class Chondrichthyes; order Orectolobiformes; family Hemiscylliidae; genus Chiloscyllium; species Chiloscyllium punctatum. Next base: position 102,307,174 of record NC_092749.1, on the reverse strand, counting down.
CAGTCCAACACCAGCATCTCCATATTATATCTAATGGGACAAGACACAAAAGATGTTTGCAGAGGAGATGTGAAAATTAGGACAGCAGGTATCCAAAAGCAAAGTACAGTTAGTTCTCATATAAACCAAGAGTTGTGTTTTTGTGCAACCCCGCATTATAGAAAAATCGTGCTTTAGAAACAGTGCTTAAAGTGTTGGTGATGTAATCATGTTACAGCCAACACATGTTTTAAAGGTACACGCTTTAGAAACTGTCCCCAATTCATCAATTCCATTACTGCAAATTTGTGGTAACGAAACCCACATAATAGCATAATGACCTGTAAACGAATAAAGAACAAAACAAATTTTAAAATGAACTAGAAGAACGTGAGGACTAAAGATGCTGGAGATCAGAGTCGAGAGTTTGGTGCTGGAAAAGCACAGCACAGCAGGCAGCCTCCGAGGAGCAGGAGAATCAATGTGTCGGGCATAAGCCCTTCATCAGGAATCCAGTGCCACACTGCGATTTAAAAAGTAAACCAAGAAAAGATTAAAAACTGGGGGTAGAGTTTATGATCTGAAATTGTTGAGCTCAATATTGAGTCCGTATTGCTCAAAGGTGCACAAGCGAAGGATGAGATGTCTTTCTGTGAGCTTGCACTGAGTATAGAAAATTGGCCTTTGGCCCAACAAGACTGCACCATTCAAACACAGCCAATGAACTATACTCATTCCATTTTCCAGTATCTCAACATAGGAGCAGAACAGAAAGATCCACATATGAACACAAGGGATCACTGTCTCATTGCTATTTGCAAATTGGATTCATATTCCCTCTATTACAACAGTGGCTACCCTTCAAAATGCCTCCAGTGATTTTAAATAACATCCCCAGCACAAGAGCAGGTGAAGTGAGGAGTGGAGACAGGGTTTGTAGAGGCAGACTGGTCAGGACTGTACTGAAGTATCAGAGGAAAGAATAAGACATAAAGCAGATGTCCACCTTTAGACCACATCACACCCCGTGTACCCCTCCCCAACACCTCATATCCCATCCCACGTCAAATCATGTCACCGCACACCCAACACCTAAATCCATAATCTCTCATTTTTTCCATGCCATCCCATCCCATGTCCCATATGTACACCATGAACCTTTACAGCCCCTGTGCCAACCTAGTGTGAGCATAATGTTAAACCAACCCAAACCATCTCTCCAGTACTCTTAAACCTAACATGCCAATTCACCTACTGTCCAACATAGGGCAGACATCATTATGCACGTAGAGATAAGATAAAATAAAGTTATTTGAATTAAAGCTCAAATGTCTGTAGACTACATCAAATTGAAAACAAAACACTCTTTAAAAGAAAATTTAGTACATTTCTGCTTCTTCAATGACATAGAACCTCAGAAGTGCAAATATTTTATTTTAAGGAACAAGCATTGGAATTCAGTGAACTTATTGTCACTTAGAGCTGTCAATCAAACTGTAAAATATTCGACCTTACCCCAATAATGGCTGGTTGTGTAATCAGTAATGCAGCAGAAATTGTGTGTTGGCAACTTTCTGACTTGTGTCAACAAACAGGTTGCAATAGTACGTAATGATTTTTGATACTGAAGTCATTATTGTCAAAGATTTAGAGGGCATGATTTTTAAATGCCCTGATGGCTCAAGAGGTCCCTTTCACACGTGTTCGTAACAGGTTTTTTTGACGATATTTTTGACAATTTATTTGACAGGTCTGAAGAGCTTAACAAGTTTTATGCAATGCCAAGGCACATTCATGCCTGCTTTTAGGCATTCCAAAGGGTACCTCAGCTCCCATAGGAGTCTTGGAACCATATTCAAAGGAGTACATCAAAGCAATAACCTGGTTATCCAAAGAAGTACACCAATTTCAGACTTGCCCTTACCAAGTCTACTTTGCTCCCATTGACTTTCACAATCATGGGCTACTTTGGTCAGACGAAAGTAGAGGCAGCTGATTGTTTAAATTGCTAGTTCTTTCTCTGAGTGTGCACACATCCTGACTAGGCCCTATTCTCATACTTACTTTTGGGCTTGCAATTTCCAGGCCCATCTATCACAACAGGGAAGTTGACCATCTTGGTGAAATCCAGGCCCAATCATCACAATTTTGTTCACTGTCTCAAACTATCAATGTAGCTTTATAACGCTTTGCTTTCATCTCAACAACGTCTTGTACATCCTAATTTAGTATCAACCACACACATAGAAATATTCTTTCATCCAAGTCAATAATTATATGTTCTCAAAAGCTAACACCATGGTTTTGAACTGTGAAGAATATCACGTCATATCCCATTAATGAGAAGACTCTCTCCTTATCCCTATCTGCTGTCACTAATTTCTAATGTAATTACCAACTCATATCACACACTTACCTCTAATCTCATGTGCTTGCACCTTAGCTAATACTTTATTACGTGGAACCTTCTCAAATGTCTCAAGGAAGTTGTAATAAATTCCTTTTCTTGTGCCTATTTTATGTTGTGGGAGCCAGCACTGACTGAACATTGTAACATTCAGGGATCAGACAGTTTGAGTTCTATTGCTGGTTGCCATGTATGAATCTGCCTAGTAATAGGGAATGGGTTTTTGCAACATTTTCAATTTGTCATTCAAGGTAGTTCAGTGTTCACTGAAAGACACTTCCCAACTCACAGTTGGTAGAAGGAAACAGAAGAAGGCTTCATTTGGAAAAGACCTGTTGAGCCATGCTGCTGAGAAGGTCAATGCCCCTTTGAGTCAGAACTCAGGAGGAAGTTCTAGGAGTCAGTGGGCAGCTGGTATTTGCACTGGGGCTCAGAGAAAACCCTGTAAGCTATGGGGCCTCAGAAGAAGCCTGAGTATAATTTATAGCTCAGCAGAGTTGAGAGTGGGGATTGAAACCCACATGCAGTAATTACTTGTCATAACTGAGTCAAATTAGAGCTAAGGAAACATATCCCAAGCAGTACTCAAACTCACTCTCGGACACAGTCAAAGAGCTCTCAATATCTGTCTCATCTAAAAGAACCGTGTTGCTGTGCTGTGCTGGATTCATGAAACTCTGCAAAATACTTGAACTTTCCAACAACCTGGACAGACTGTGACCTTGGCAGGGAATACAGCAGCATTTTCGCCACCACAGTTCAGGTTTGTGGTTTTGAGCTTGGATCTGGCATCTAAGCTGCAGAGCTGGCAGTGCTTTGGTGATCTAAGCATGAAGGACATTCTAAATCCAGCCCTGTGGTTCATAATCTGCATGGCTGTTAGCACACCTGCTATTTTCATTTTGCTCAGGTGGCATCTAGTGGCTTAAAGATATTTTCTCTTGAAAAGCTACCTCTCCGACTTGGCTGCTAGACCTTCTTGTGGTACTTGCGGACTCAACCATGCCAGCCAACTGGAATATGTTTGCATCGATAGTGTCATTGGTTGCCATGCCTACCAGGATTTTAAACTCAATATTTTCTTGGGGGAAACAAAGATATATTCACTAAAACTACTTTGTTCACCTGCAACACAAAATAGTGCAGCTTCTTGTGTGTGTGTTATCTCTTATGGTCATAGGCTAAGTATTCCATATCCCTTTGCCAACTTCTCCCATCAGGTCCGAATGTGGTATTTAAGTGGTGAACCTCAATGCTTGGCTGTTTAACCAAGTTTAACATTTTACTGCTCTCCCTGTTTCTGAAGGACCACAACACTATGTGCATGTTAGTTTTTGGTGTTTCTTTGCTGTACTGTCAGCAGCTGTCACCCCCCACCTCCAGTTTATGACAATGATGAAAACGTCTTTGTTTTTTAAGAGAAGCTATTAGCAAAATAATCCTGCTGCCACCAAGTTAGCTTTTAGCATAGATGATCTGAGAAATTCAACTATGTTGGCTGGATCACCTTGGCCAGGCATGCAAAGTTCGTGCAGCCACTAACATAGAGTCATGATAGTGTCACCCCAGTGTCATTGGATTACTAGTGCAGAGATCCAGACTAAATTTCTGAGGACGTGGGTTCAAATCCCAGGGCAGATGGTGGGGGAAAAAAAGGCATTTAGCACACTTGCCTTCATTGCTCATTCCTTTGACTATAGGAGTTGGGATGTTATGTTGAGTTTGTACAAGACAATGTTGAGGCTTCTTCTGAATACGTGTCCTGTTCTGGTCACCCAGTTATACAAAGGATATTATCAAGCTAGAGAGGGTTCAGAAGAGATTTGTCAGGTATGGAAGCTTTGAGGTATAAAGAAAGGCTGGGACTTTTTTCACTGGAGCGTAGGAGGTTGAGAGGTTCACCTGATAGAAGTTTATAAAATAATAGAGGTATAGTTGGAGTTGATGGTAGTTGTCTTTTCCCTAAAATGGGGAATGTCGAGACTAGGGGCACACTTTTAAGGTGAGAGGAGAGAGATTTAAAATAGACATAAGAGGCAAATGTTTTACATAGAAGGTGGTTCGCAGTTGGAATGAACATCCTGAGGAAATGATGGAAGCGGGTACAATTGCAACACTTAAAAGACATTTGGATGGATACATGAATCGGAAAGGTTTGGAGGGATATGGGCCAGGAGCAGGAAGGTGGGACTAGTGTAGTTTGGGATTGTGGTTGGCATGGACTTGTTGGACCGAAGGGTCTGTTTCTGTGCTGTATGACTCTAAGGCTCTAATTAATCACACATGAATTAAAGCTGGCCTCAGGAACCATGACAATTATCATAGAAACCTATCTGTCTCACTCACATCTTATAGAGAAGGAAATCTGTCTCCTTACCTATTCTGGCCAACATTTGATTCCAGACACACAGCAATGTGGTTGAGAGTTAACTGACCTCTGAAATGGCCTGGCAAGTTTAAGGGTATTTTGGAATGGGAAACATATGTAGGCTTTACAAATGATATGCGTGTCCCATGAAAGAATAAAATCCTTAAAAGGCCACAAACACGATGAGACCTCAAGAATGTTCAAACACCAATTTGACATCCATCACACCACTTTGAACATCTGAAGTCCTATTGCTATTTTTTATTCATTTATGGGATGATGGCTAGGGTGGTTAGGGCAGCATTTATTGCCCATCCCTAATTGCCCAAAGGTTAGTTAAGAGTCAACCACATTTTTGTGGGTCTAGAGTTATATGTAAGCCAGACCAGGTAAGGATAGCATTTTCCTTCCCTAAAGAACATTAGTGAAACACATGGGTTTTTTGGACAATTGACAATAGCTTCATGGTTATCATTAGACTTTTAATTCCAGATTTTTTTTTAACTGAATTCAAATACCATCACCTACCGCAGGGATGTTCAAACCAAAGCCCCCAAAATGTTACCTGGGTCTCTGCATTAACAATCCAATGATAATGCCATTAGCCATTGGCTTCCCTAATGTCTTTCCATCAGCTATATTTAATTAACATGTTCAGAGATATTATGATGCACCTAAGGAGTAGGTGGTACTTGAGCCCAGGGCTTCTGACTCAGAGGTAGGAATACTACTATTACACCACAGGAGCCCTGTACAAACACTATTCCTTCATCATTCCAGCCAGTGTTCAGCTGTATGGGGCACTGCTCCCAACAGTAACATCAGAAAAAGATCATCAAGGAACTAGTAGGAAATGCCTTTGATGTTGTCATATTATTCCAGAGCAAATGGAGGTAATACCATTGAGAGTTGTTCGCAGAGTTTGGAAAACATTTTTGGATTGACAAAGAAGTGCAGTTGAAAACGTTGGAACACCTGTCAGGCGTGGAATCACTTGGGTCGTTCCTTGTTTTCCCTCTTGGAGTGCTGAATGACTTGGATCAGAGGCAGAAAAGAGAGGAAACTTAAAACAGGATAAAATAGCCAAGCATAAAATTACAAAGGGATGTGAAGAATGGGTAAAACTGTGGCAGATGGTGTTCAATGGAAGCAAGTGTGAAGTTATTCATGTTAGATTGAGAAAGGATAGATGAGGGTTCTTTCTAGATGGTATGAAGTGGAATACAGTTGCAATCCAAATAGACCTGCAGGTTCAAGTGCTTAGATCTTTAAAATGCTACAAACGGGTCTGGAAAATCATCAAGAAAGCTAATGAAATGGTGGCCTTTGTGGCTGGAGGCTAGGGTATAAGGACGTGGAAGTTATGCTGCAGTTGTACAAAACCCTGGTTATACTCACAGTGTGCTGAGCCGATCGCGTCACCACATCATAAGGACATAGTGGCTTTGGAAGGAGCGCAACATCAGTTGACTAGACATATACCTCATCTTGAGAAGTTGGGAGGAGAGCTTGTAAAATTTAAACCTGTTTTTTTTCTAGGATTTTGAAATTGATGAGATGAGCTGATTGAACTCTTCAACATATTAACAGGAAAAGACAGGGGACATAAAAATAAGCTGTTTCTAATTGTTGGAGAATTCTAGAACTAGCAGCTACGGTCTAACAATCAGGGCCAGGCTGTACAGGAGAGATGTTAGGAAGCACTCTACATAAAATGACTGTGGCATTGGTGAGTCTTGGCCAGATCAGGAGCTGCCCCTGGCTGAGGATAAGGTAGAAGAGTTGTTGCTTGGTAACGTGTGGCGGGACCTTTCCTCATCCGCTATTTGTGCAAAGGAACATTGGAACAGGAGTAGTTCTGTACTGGCCTTCCGACACTCTCCTGCTCATTGATGGGTCGAAAAGTGTGGCACTGGAAAAGCACAGCAGGTCAGACAGCATCCAAGGAGCAGGAGACATTTGTAACTCTCTTCTACAAATGACCATGGATGCTAACACAGTGCTAATTTTAAAGCTGAGATAGATTTTTCTTTTGTTTCCATAAGACCATAAGACCATAAGACATAGGAGTGGAAGTAAGGCCATTCGGCCCATCGAGTCCACTCCACCATTCAATCATGGCTGCTGGGCACTTCAACTCCACTTACCCACATTCTCCCCATAGCCCTTAATTCCCCAAGACAACAAGAATCTATCAATCTCTGCCTTGAAGACATTTAGCGTCCCGGCCTCCACTGCACTCTGTGGCAATGAATTCCACAGGCCCACCACTCTCTGGCTGAAGAAATGTCTCTGCATTTCTGTTCTGAATTTACCCCCTCTAACTCTAAGGCTGTGTCCACAGGTCCTAGTCTCCTCACCTAACGGAAACAATTTCCTAGCATCCACCCTTTCCAAGCCATGTATTATCTTGTACGTCTCTATTAAGTCTCCCCTTAATCTTCTAAACTCCAATGAATACAATCCCAAGATCCTCAGCCGTTCCTCGTATGTTAGACCAACCATTCCAGGGATCATCCGTGTGAATCTCCGCTGGACACGTTCCAGTGCCAGTATGTCCCTCCTGAGGTGTGGAGACCAAAACTGGACACAGTACTCCAAATGGGGCCTAACCAGAGCTTTATAAAGTCTCAGTAGCACAATGGTGTTTTTATATTCCAACCCTCTTGAGATAAGTGACAACATCGCATTCGCTTTCTTAATCACAGACTCAACCTGCATGTTGACCTTTAGAGAATCTTCGACTAGCACTCCCAGATCCCTTTGTACTTTGGCTTTACGAATTTTCTCACTGTTTAGAAAGTAGTCTGTGCTTTTATTCTTTTTGTCAAAGTGCAAGACCTCGCATTTGTTCACGCTGAATTCCATCAGCCATTTCCTGGACCACTCTCCCAAACTGTCTAGATCCTTCTGCAGCCTCCCCACTTCCTCAGTACTACCTGCCTGTCCACCTATCTTCGTATCATCGGTAAACTTCGCTAGAATGCCCCCAGTCCCTTCACCCAGATCGCAAAGGTATTAAGGGCTAAAGGCCAAAGGCAGGTATATGGAATTAGGCCACAAATCAGTCATGATCTCAGGGAATGACAGAATAGGTTTGAGGGGCCAAATAGCCGACTCCTGTTCCTATGTTCCTTTACACAAATGGAGGATGAGGAAAGGTCTCACTACACGTTACCAAGCAACATCTCTTCTACCATCCCCTCAGCCAGGGGCAGTTCCTGAGCTGGCCAGGACTCACCAGGGCCACAGCTTTCATTCCAATTGTAGGCATCCAGCAGGATAAGGGGGGGCATTGATAGAGGCAATGAAAATAACCTTTTCCCTCAATATCTCCCCCAGAAGATCCTTCAACATTGAAAGAGATTATATTTTCAATGTTCCACTGTTTGCCCCACATCAGTGAGGCGAGACTGGAGGCTTGTGCAGAAGGAGATGATCATATTGAAATCGAAGGAAATTTGTTGTCAATTCCTCTCTGGCATATTGTACCATTATTTAAGGAAAGATGCAAGGAAAAGCCAGGGAACTACAGGCTGGTGTGCCTAGCATGAGTGGTGGTATTTATCATAGGTAGAGTAAACTGAAGAACTGAATCTAAATGTTTTTTACCGTTAAGTGTCAGTTTTGTTGAGTTTCACTGGCATTTTCACTCTGTGAGGCCTGGCGTGTTTTCTTGCCAGATCTTACAAAACCAGATTAATTAGTGATCAACACCATCTCTCTGGTGCCCTCTCAATCAATTCTAGTTTCATTTTAACATTGTGTCATTTCTGGACAAACTTGTTCCTCATTAGAATTGTGCTGACGTGCCTATTTTAAAATGCCAGTCAAGTGCTGGCATGCCGATACTGTCCTGTTCATTGATGGGTCAAAACATGTCGTGCTGGAAAAGCCGAGAAAGTCAGGCAGCATGCGCAGAACAGCATCACAAAGGACTTGAATTATGTTATAACCCAGGTTGTTTAAATTGGTTGACATTCCTTTGATTTTTAAAGATTAAGAGTTGATCTGACTGAGATGTATGCAATGATATATGATAGGTAGGGAGAAGCAATTACCTCTGGTGTGCTAATTGTCAGAAATGAAGGCACTGTCTTAAACTTACAGCTTGCTATTTGGCGTAAAAACCAGGAAACACCATGCACATTCCTGACCTTCACTCACTACTAATTCTCTCCATCAAAAGTCTGTGGATGTTGTGTTAATGTGTTCTGATCTCAACTCGTGTTGTCACTAGACATGTCAGATCCCTGGATTAGTGGTGCTGGAAGAGCACAGCAGTTCAGGCAGCATCCAACGAGCAGCGAAATCCTGCTGTGCTCTTCCAGCACCACTAATCCAGTATTTGGTTTTCAGCATCTGCAGTCATTGTTTTTACCATGTCAGATCCCTGATTGAAATCTGACTTCATCGATCATTTTTTAGGTTTGCTTTGTAATTCACTCGGCTGGTCATTCATTAAAACATAAACACGCAAAGCTGTAGAATTGGTTTTAACAAAAAGAGAGAAGGTCATTCTTCAGAGGAATGGGAATATAAAATAAAACCAACCAAGTTACTTACTGAGTTCTGAGGAAAGGGCACTGGACCCGAAATGTTAACTGCGATTTCTCTCTACAGATAATGTCAGACATGCTGAGCCTTTTCATGAATTTCTGTTTTTGTTTCTGAGTTCCAGCATATACGGTTCTTTCAGTTTTTATTTACTTTGAACAGGAGTCGAAAGATTTCAAAGCATAAGGCAGAATAAAACTTCATCTATCCCAACATCAAAGCTTTATCATACTCAAATCCCAGACAGAATTCTCTTCCCTTTAACATCGAACTATTTCTTCCAATTCGCAGTCTTGAGAACTTCACAGCCTCGTCCTTGATTATTCAGACAAATGGCCTGAAGTATTCTTAGCTTCAAATAACTTTTTCAGGGTCCTACCCAAACACTTCAGGTCTGGAATTTTCAAACTCCAAAGCTTTACTTTGGAGTTAACTTAATTTCTAACTTTTCTGAACTGATTCCTTCCACAGGAAAAAGTTGTTCTTACATCTGACCCCCACCAGGTCTTCTCTGAACTGAAATCAAAAGCTTTCAAATCCATGAATTTTGCCCTGAGCATAAAAAAAAATCAATTCTTCCTTCTCCTAAACCAAAAGTGAGCTAATGACTTTAAGGGCCCGGTCACCTGCTCTCTGCCACAAACTAGTTCAAAGATCGTGGTTCCAGAAAGACTAATAAGTTTAATAATTAAATCGCTTCTTACACAAAGCCAAGACCCTCCTGCCATTTGTTCAAAATCCAGACTCTAAAATAAATGTCACAAATATATTCAAATCATACAGCCTGTAAACCTTGAATAGTTTGTATCACAATTGAAGCTTTCATAACAGACTTTTGTCAGGTAAGGTTATTAAATGATATGGAGCAAAGGCAACTTAGTGAGCTGCAAATCAGCCTTGAGTCATTCAAAACATGGACCAGACTCAATGGACTCAATTGCTGACTCCTCCTCTTGTGTTTCTACTATTTTGAATTGCACCCACTGCGATTGAAGTACTATATGAAGGCATGTTATTGTAATCACAAATTTGATTTTCAATAAAAGACAATGATGCTGTTAGTTTTTTTGGTTGTCAGGAGGGGCAAGAGATAGGTAAAAATGAATGGATTGCCCATTTTGCATGATCAGTACAAATTATGCACACAAGAATCTTGTAACAGAAAGTTATGAGGTTAGAGCTGAAAAGAATTAGAATTAGAACCTGTTTTTCTACTGTGAGTGAGTAATGGTGTAAAACACATGTTTGAAATAAGCTGCCATATTTGTGTTTCTTTTGCATTAATGTAGATTTTGTCATGAGGGCACCAAGGATCAGATTTTTTTGAATCAACTATTTGTAAAACTGCTTTCCTGTTCTGAGCATTAAAGGCTCTGTTCATCAATGGTCTGGGATTGATAGGGTCCAGTTAACATTCCAATGAGCACCAAGAGTTCATATTAATTGCTGGCCTTCATAACAAGAGGGATTGAGTATAGAAGCAAAGAGGTGCTTCTGCAGCTGTACAGGGCCCTGGTGAGACAACACCTGGAGTACTGTGTGCAGTTCTGGTCTCCAAATTTGAGGAAAGACATTCTGGCTATTGAGGGAGTGCAGCGTAGGTTCACGAGGTCAATTCCTGGAATGGCAGGATTGCCTTACACGGAAAGACTGAAGCGACTGGGCTTGTATACCCTTGAGTTTAGAAGACTGAGAGGGGATCTGATTGAAACGTATAGGATTATGAAAGGATTGGACACTCTGGCAGGAGGAAACATATTTCCGCTGATGGGGGAGTGCCGAACCAGAGGACACAACTTAAAAATACAGGGTAGACCATTTAGGACAGAGATGAGGAGAAACTACTTCACCCAGAGAGTGGTGGCTGTGTGGAATGCTCTGCCCCAGAGGGCAGTGGAGGCCCAGTCTCTGGATTCTTTTAAGAAAGAATTGGATAGAGCTCTTAAAGATAGTGGAGTCAAGGGGTATGGAGATAAGGCTGGAACAGGATACTAATTAGGAATGATCAGCCATGATCATATTGAATGGCGGTGCAGGCTCGAAGGGCAGAATGGCCTACTCCTGCATCTATTGTCTATTGTCTATTGTCTATTGTCATTCATTCATAATCACTCATTACTGACATTAAACTGGCAAATGCACTGAGTACATACACAACTTGTTAATAACAATAAGAAGAATCTAGTGATTATAACAAGTTCAGCCAGGTGGACCTCATAGAATACAGGCTCCTTGTTTGGGGCTATTAATCTGGTCCAATCAGGGAGCCCCGGGTGACAGTTAAGAACAGGAATGTCAGACATCCTGTTCACTCTGAGAGCTGGATCTAGGGAGCTGGATCAGTGTCAAAGACTCTCCATAGGTAAATAATGGGTGACTTTTGTGATGGGAAACCAGCCTCTGCAGAGTTTTTTCATAGAATAACAACAACTTGCCTTTATATAGTATCTTAAGTGCAAAGAAAGTCCCAAGGCACTTCATAGAGGCATAATTAAGAAAAGGAAACTATGGGTGTACACTATAGATAATGTGTAATATTCATGAATACCATTGGACTGCTATGTTTCTTTTTAACCATCCTTCACAAGTCTTGTACTTCAACAACAATTTGAAGAGTCATTTTAGTAAATAAAACATCCGAATAAAACATCTGAAGACACTTTACAGGTGTGTTATAAGCCAAAGTTTTGATCCAAATGAAAAGATACAGAGACAGTATGCTACAGTTATGATATAAAGGAATTAGGGATGGACAAGAAACGTTGGTCTTGCTAAAGATACCAACATCCCACAATAGAATTTTATTAAAATAACCATAAACCTCTAACCTCTATAAAGAGAGTTAAGAAGCATCACATAAAGGAGGAATGAGAGGAAGAGGGGAGGAGACTCACAGAGAGGAGTTTCTGAATCATTTGACCCTGCAGTTGCCTGTGTGAAGTGATTAAATTTAGGAGTGCACAAGAGACTCAAATTAAGTGAGCACTGCTGTCTTGGAGGATGGTGGGGCTGGATGTAATTCCAAAGATAGCAATGGGCAAAATCATGGAAGGATTTGAAAAAGAGGATGAGAATTTTAAAATCAAGACATCATTTGTTCGGGAGTCAGTGTCGCTGCACTGTCACTCCTGGAAGTTGTCCTTTTGCGTTGGATCACACTACACTCCGATATTTGATCCTCCCATACATTCACAGTTCAGATTGCATCGAAGCAGGATAATGTGTTGTAGCACATAATTTTGATTTTACTCAGTGGAGCTAAATATTATTTCAATATTTTGAGTATCGCGGACAATGAAACCTGAAGAGCAGAGAAGCTGTGGTAGAGCCAGTGTCATACAGCATGGAAACAAACCCTTTGGTCCAGCCAGTCTATGCCAAACATAATCTCAAGCTAAACTAGTCTGTTCCTGGCCCATAACCTTTCCCATTCATGTACTTATCCAAATATCATTTAAATATTGTAATTTTACCCACTTCCACCACTTCCTCAGGACATTCATTCCACATGCAAAGTACCCTCTGTGTAAAGAATTTACACCTCATGTCTTTTTTAAATCTCTCTTCTCTCACTTAAAAAATGTGCCCCCAGTGTTGAAATCCTGCACTTCAGGTAAAAGGTAACAACCATTAACTCTATCTATACCCCTCATTATTTTATAAACTTCTACAAGGTCATCTCTCAATTTCCTATGCTCCTTGGCATCTTTTAACCAATATAACCAAAACAAAATAGATTATCAGTTCACACATTTCTTTTGTTTTTGATACCTTACAATGCGCAAAATGCATTTTACCATATCTTACTGCATTACAACAGTGACCACACTTCAAAAGTGTTTTATTCGCTGTAAATGCTCTGGAAGACCTTAACGAAATGTCATTTGTTTTCTTTTCATTATATTAAAATGAGCTTTCTTTCTGCTGGTCATCTTACTGAAGGCTTGCTGCACTAAGACCATTGCTTTCTCCAACTATTGTAAGTGTATGTCATATTCCGTGACTCTTGTGAGCCTTTCAGCTACTATTCCGCTTATTTGAATACATCTTCATTTAATTTCTGCCATATTTATATCTCCCAGCTAACAGGCAGAATTGTAACAGCCCAGTAGCCAGCCAACAGAATGCTCAAAGTATATTGACTCATTTATACATGTTATGCATTAAATATACAGTAAGAAAAATATATACAATGGAAAAAATAGCCCAGTAGACTGAAGGCTGTGAATTTACCTTTATTACTAGTATCAACAAATTGTCTTTTCAAACGCAGTTATCGCCCATTATTTGATAGAACATTGCGCTTTGGTGAGCATAGATGGCCATTTGTTCTTCTGTTTCACACTCACTCTTTTAAAAGTTCTCCTTTCATTTAAAATGAAGCCAAAATCGAATTACTGAAGTTGCTCTAGGCTCATGGAGAGACAGAAGATTTGAAAGCCAAAGAGAGGGGACACAGTTGAAAATTTAACAAAAACATATGCCCTGCCTGAGTCCAATTAGATGTTGTTAGAAGACTATACTGAAACATAGAATTCTCGAGATCATGCCAGCATTTAGTGAGTCTTTTCATTACTGCAATCTGAAGCTTTGTGACGAAGGATTGTTGCAGTGTTAATGCCCAAGGATACTCCATTAATTGTGGCTAAGTACACCCCATTATAGAGAATTATTAACCTGTTGAACTTGCTCTGGTCTGGCCAATATTGAGAGCTGGCCTACGCCACTTCTAGCACTCCTGCCTTTGCTATCTTCTGGAATGGACTGTGTTTAGTTTCATACAATTATCTTGCCAAAATCTGTCGTGGCCTCCCCAGTACTATCTAAGGAATGCTTTCTGATGACTGGTATGATCTGAAAGTAAAGCATTCAGCTTCCAATTTCAAGACTTACAATTGCTTTCCTTTTTGCTTTCGGTCACGATTTCAGCAGTTCAATTATAATAAGTCACTTACAAAAAACAGACACGCAAAATGTTCACTTATCTCAGATGCATTTTCATTACATAGGGAGAAGTACACATCACCCTCTCAGTAAACAATGTAAGCAGCAGAGAGAAGATGGTAAATGCACAGGAGGTCAGACAGCATCTGAAAAACAAAACCTTAAAGCACAAACCGCACATCTATATAGCAAAACATTTTACAGTGAATGAAGCAATTTTGAATTGTATTCAAAGAAGGAGATAAAAAGGTAAATGGGTCGAATAGAAACCATCATTAGTTCATCAAAATGTCTCACTAACTGCTCACTTTACAAATGAAGCAAAAACAGAAATTTCAGAAAAAGCTCAATAAGTCTGGCAGCATCTGCAAAGAAATCAGAGTTAACGTTTTGGGTCCAGTGACCCTTCCTCAGAACTGATTTTCTCTAATCAGTTAACTCTGATTTCTCTCCACAGATGTGTTGATCTTTCCCTGCAATTTCTGTTTTTGTTTCTGACTTAGCTCTTCCGCAGTTCTTACAGTTTTCACCTTCCTAATGATTCTGTCATGGGGAAAATGTTAGAGCCAAGTATAAAGGACATAATAATAGAGCCTTTAGAAATACATTATATGGCCAAGCAGAGACAGCATGGCTTCATAAAGATGGAATTATGCCTGATAACTTTGTTAGAGTTTCTTGCAGGAGATAACAAGCAGAACAGATAAAGTGGAAGCAGTTTGCCTAATATGTGTGGGTAGGGAAATCATTAGAGTCTATAATCAAGGATGGGGTAAGTGAACATCTCAAAACTTTTCAGTTTATCAGAGAGAGTCAGTGTGGATTCATAACAGATAGCTCATGCCTGACAAACCTCATTCAGTTATTGAGGAAGTAACTAAGGTAGTGGACCGGGGAATGTCTATGGATGTGGTTTATCTGGATTTCCAGAAGGCATTTAGTGAGGTCCCATATAAGAAACTGTTAACTAAGATAGGAGCCAATGGAATTGCTGACAGGACTGGGCAATTAGTTGAGTGGCAGGTGACAGAAAATAGGGATAATGGCTCGGTATTGAAATTGGCAGGTTATGACCAATGGGTGTCCCACAAGGATCTGTGCTAGGCCTTCAGTCATTCACATTATTTATGAATACTAGGATAATGGCAGAGAATGGAAGAATGTGGTGCTGGAAAAGCACAGCCGGTCAGGTAGCATCCGAGGAGCAGGAGAGTCGACGTTTCGAGCATAAACCCTTCCTGTCCTCATTTTCTCCTAATGACATGGAAAGTCAAATCGAGATTTGAAAATGACACAACGTTAGGCAGCATCATAGACAACGTAGATGACAGCATTAAATTACAAAGGGCGGGCTTGCTAAAAGCAGGTAAGGCACTGATAAGACTACAGCTAGAATAAAGTTAACAGTTTTGGTCCATTTATCTAAGGAATAATATAGTGGGATAGGAGACCATGCTAAGAGGTTCACAAGATTAATTCTGAGTATGGAGTATGGACTTATATTTGTATCATCTGGATGGCCAGAAGACATTTATGAAACATACTACACTCGTAGGGGACTTAACAAGGAAGATGCTAAGAGACTGATTCCCCGTATGAGGAAGTCTAGGACCACAAGGTATAACCTCAGAGTAAGGAGTGCCCATTCCTCTCTTTCAGAGGTTAGCCATTCTGTGGATATTTTGACCACAGATAGCTGTTGAGGCTGGGTTCATTAAGTTCATTAGAGGCTGATATAAAATGCTTCTAATCAGTATGGGAATTGACGGGTAAGGGAATGACGCAGGAAAGTGGATTTGAGGATGATCATGTCAACTATGGTGTCATTGCATGGTGGAGCAAACTCAGTGGGCCAAATGGTCAACTTTTGCTCCTTCATATTATGGTCTTTATGGTCTTGCTATACTGACCGTCCCGTTGTATATTACTTAACATACACTTAACTTAATTTTAAATTACTGATTTCTCCATTTAATGTCTAAATGATGAAATCCTCCCAGGGATTGCCACCTTGACATGGTGGGTCCTGATAGGGCCAACGATGACAGTACATTCAGCGGAGAGCTGTCAGACAAAGTTGTGTCCAAAATCTCCTCATTGACAGGACATGCGAAGGAGGACTGTGTCTCTCACTGGCTGCAAAGCCAGAGGAAGGTTGCAGTAGCAAGGCGGCCCTGATGGTCATTGTCCAACACATAATCTGGCCACCAATCCATCAAGATTGCATGGACAATGATTGCCCCCACAAAATCCCCACCTGAAAACAAGTCACAAGCTCAACCTGGGTCTATTTGACAATTCCTGTAGCAATGGCGAAGGGTTCTGAACCTTACAGTCTCTAGCCAAGAATCTACATGCAGGCAACAGATGCATAAAGGTTGTTGGACATCTATGGGAGACAATAGTGGTTTGGGGAGCAGTAGTACCTTTAACTGACCAGTCCACTTCAGTATACCCTCTTCTCAGTCCAACTGCAAACAGGGTTAGAAAAGGTGTCCAGTAATTAGATGACCTACTTTCTCCTGGCTATCCTATGGGATCACCACCTTCCTGGTCATAGAGTCATGGAGGTGTACAGTATGGAAATAGACCCTTCAGTCCAACTTGTCCAAGCCGACCAGATATCCCAACCCAAACTAGTCCCATTTGCCAGCACTTGGCCCATTTCCCTCTAAACCCTTCCTATTCATATGTCCATTCAGATGTCTTTTAAATACTGCAATTGTACCAACATCCACCACTTCCTCTGGCAGCTTATTCCATACATGCATTACTCTCAGCGTGAAAAAGTTGCCCCTTAGGTCCCTTTTATTTCTTTCCCATATCACCCTAAACCTATGCCCTCCAGTTCTGGACTCCCCCACCCCATGGAAAAGACTTTGTCTATTTATCCTATCCATGCTCCCCATGATTTTATAAACCTCTATAAGGTCACCCCTCAGCCTTCGATGCTCCAGAGAAAACAGCCCAAGCCTATTCAGCCTCTCCCTGAGCTCAAACCCTCCAACCCAGCAACATCCTTGTCAATCTTTTCTGAACCCTTTCAAGTTTCACAATATCCTTCCAACAGGAAGGAGACCAGAACTGCACGCAATATTCCAACTGTGGCCTAACCAATCTTCTGTACAGTTGCAACTCCAATACTCAATACTCTGACCAACAAAGGAAAGCATAGCAAACGCCTTCTTCACTATCCTATCTACCAGTGACTCTACTTTCAAGGAACTATGAACCTGCACTCCAAGGTCTCTTTGTTCAGCAACACTCCCCAGGACCTTACCATTAAGTGTATAAGTCCTGTTCTGATTTGCTTTTCCAAAATGCAGCACCTTGCATTTATCTAAATTAAACTGCATCTGCCACTTCTCAGTCCATTGTCCCATCTGACCAAGATCCCATTGTAATCTGAGGTAATCTTCTTTGCTGTCCACTATATCTCCAATTTTGGTGTCAACTGCAAACTTACTAACAATACTTCCTATGTTCACATTCAAATCATTTATATAAATAATGAAAAGTAGTGGACCCAGCACCAATCATTGACCATCACTGGTCACAGGCCTCCAGTCTGAAAAACATCCCTCCACCATCACCCTCTGTCTTCTACCTTCAAGCCAGTTCTGTATCCAAATGGCTAGCTCTCCCTGTATTCCATGATATCTAGCCTTGTTAATCAATCTCTTATGGGGAACCTTGTTGAACACCTTACTGAAGTCCATACAGATCATGTCTCATGCTCTTCCCTCATCAATCCTCTTTCTTACTTCTTCAAAAGACTCTATCAAGTTCATGAGACATTCCCATGCACAAAGCCATGCTAACTATTCCTAATCAGTCCTTGCCTTTCCAATTACATGTAAATTCTGTCCCTCAGGATTCCTTCCAACAACTTGCCCACTACCGACATCAGGCTTACCAGTCTATAGTTCCCTGGCTTTTCCTTAACACCTTTCTTAAATAGTGGTACCACATTAGCCAACCTCCAGTCTTCTAGCACCTCAACTGTGACTATCGATGACACAAGTATCTCAGCAAGGGGCCCAGCAATCACGTCCCCAGCTTCCCACAGAGTTCTAGGGTATATCTGATCACGTCCTAGAGACTTTTGTGCAGTTCAAGACATCCAAAGCTTCCTCCTCTGTAATATGGACATTTTTCAAGACATCACCATCTATTCCCCCACATTCTATTTCTTCCATGTCCTTCTCTACAGTAAACACTGATGTAAAATACTTGTTTAGTATGTCCCCCATCTCCAGTGGCTTGATACATAGACCGCCTTGCTGATCTTTGAGAGGCCCTATTCTCTCCCTAGTTACCCTTTTGTCCTTAATGTATTTGTAAAAGCTCTTTGGATTCTCCTTAACCCTATTTGCCAAAGGTATCTGACGTCCCTTTTCTGCCCTCCTGATTTCCCTCTTTAGTATACTCCTATTGCCTTTATAATCTTCTAATGATTCTCTTGATCTCTCCTGTCTGTACCTGACATACGCTTCCTTCCTTTTTGTTAACTAAAACCTCAATTTCTTTAGTCATCCAGCATTTCCTATACCTACCAGCCTTTCCTTTCACCCTGACAGGAATATATTGTCTCTGGGCTCTCATTATCTTATTTCTGAGGGCTTCCCATTTTCCAGCTGTCCCTTCACCTGTGAACTTCTGCCCCCAATCAGCTTTTGAAAGTTCTTGCCTAATACCTTCAAAATTAGCTTTCCTCTAATTTAGAACTTCAACTTTTAGACTTGGTCTATCCTTTTCCATCACTATTTTAAAACTAATGGAATTATGGTTGCTGGCCTCAAAGTGCTCCCTCACTGACACCTCAGTCACCTGCCCTGCCTTATTTCCCAAGAGTAGGTCACGTTTTGCACCTTTTCTAGTAGGTACATCCACATACTGAATCAGAAAAGTTTCTTGTACACACTGAACAAATTCCTCTCCATCTAAGCCCTTAACACTATGGCAGTCCCAGTCTATGTTCAGAAAGTTTAAATTCCCTACCACAACCACCCTATTATTCTTACAGATAACTGAGATCTTGTTACAAATTTGTTTCTCAATTTCCCGCTGACTATTGGTCAAAGAAATCAAACTCTAAATTTTCCAACTTGGAATGTTAGGATGCTGGTGGGTAATCTCAAGAGTGGTCTTCCAGACAGAAGAACAGCAATCATATCACCTGAGTTACCCTGACTCTAAATTGACTCCCTGCTCTCAGTGAGGCCCTGCTTTTGTGGGAAGATATCAATCCTCATATCTTTTGTGTGATTATACCCTCAGAGTTGGTTTGACCAGTTGGAATAGGATCTTGGTTGCACTGTTAGACGTTCCCATTTGTATAAGCCAAGGGCTCATGCTATTTCACTCCTGGCTGAACTCAGGTTACAAACCGATTCTACTTCTGAGTACATTTGTCACAACACAATGCTGAACAAAATAAAATATCCTTTTGGAAGTACGAGTGAATGTTCTTACGTCAGATCCTAACAATTAATAGTGCTACTGGGTCTCCTTTGTGAGCACGAGTATTGATAAGTTGGGGAGCCCTGTATGATAAAACAAAGAACAGTGGATGTCAAAAACTTGAAACAAAAAGAGAAAGTGCTGGAGATACATAACAGGTCTAGCAAATTCTGTGGAGAGAACAGAGTTAACATTTCAAGTCTAGTTACCCTTCAACAGAACAGTGAAGCTGAACAAATAGCGTCAGTTATATTAAGGCCCACCTGATTTTAAAAGTTAACTCTGTTTTTCTACCTATCAGTCCCACCTGCTGAACTTCTTCAGCACTTTCCATTTTTGTTTCATGATTGTGCACCTCCAGCTCAGCAGTAATCAGTTTGCTCACACATCGACTCTGTGATCCCAGGAAGGTGTTCAGGAAAAGCCCTGTTCTGATCTTGATGGAGCTCCTTATGGCCATTCTAAAAGAAGAAAAGACCATCCATTTGGAGATTTTGATACAGGAATTAGCCATGACTCCAAAATCTGGACAGGGCTCATGCAGAACAGCGAGATAGAAAAACCACAATACAAGTGGTGTCCTTCCATTGACAAGCTATTATCAGCATGACTTCATTAAAACCAACAAGGACAAATACAAAAGCACATTGAGATGCCCTAGGTCAAATCACTGGCAACTCCTGGCGGTTAACAGAAGGCTCACTAGGATGATCACTGGTATGAAGGGATTATCTTGAGAGCAAAGGTTAAACAGTTTGGGACTCTACTCCCTGGAATCCAGAAGAACGAGAGGTGATCTCACCAAAACATTTTGGATGAATGCTGAGAGAGTCTAGGACCAAGGGACACAGAGTCGGAATTAATGGGTTGCCAAATTAGGACTAAGACCAAGAGGAATTTCTTCTCTCAAGAGGATTGAGGGTATTTGGAATTCCTCACCACAGAGAACGGTGAAAGTAGACTCCTTGTGTATATTTAAGGTTGTGGTTGATAGATTCTTGATCATTAGGGGAGCCAAGGATTGTGGGTAAAGGACAGGAGGGTGAATGTGAGGAATGTCAGTTCAGCTGTGACCCTATTGAATGGCTGAGCAGGCTCGAGAGGTTGAACAGCCTATCCCTGTACACATTTCTTATGGTCATTGTTCAAATCAAAGATCTAAGTGATGTTTGCATTAACTAGTAGGGCTTATTGCCTGCTGGACAGATCGTTCGATCCAGCTAGCATAAAGACATAGCAAGAGCCAAAACTCCAAGAATAAGTTCAATTTCTGAGTCCTAAACAGTCTGATTGAAGAGAGAAATTACAACAGCATCTCATGATCAAACTAGAAAATTTTCACACACCCAACTCAACTTCAGAACAATGGAACCAAACAGTGTCAGCTATACTAGAGACCTGTTTTACTAGAGACAGGATGAGGACATTGCTGGTTCAGCCAGCAGCTATTACCCGTCCCTAATGGCCCAGAGGGCAGTTAAGAGCCAACCACATTGTTATGGCTTTTGAGTCACATGTAGGCCAGACCAGGTAAGGATGGCAGTTTCCTTCCCTGAAGGATATCAGCAAACCAGGTGGTATCCAGACAATTGGATCCAAGCAGAGTCGTCACCACGATCGACTCAACACAAAAAGATCCAGAAATATGTGAGCTCCTGGGTCAAAAACAGAAGTCTTCATTGTCTGGCAAAGCAACCCAATATCACAAGAAAGAAACCTGGTCCTTCAAGACTGGTGCTGGAAGATAAATCCAAAACACAAATAAATGAGTGGTGGAGAGATAAAACTGGAGAAATCTAACACAACATTGCCAAAAAACAGACAAGAATTTGAAGCTTTTTGTCTTATGCTCATCAGGATTAGAAGACAAGAAACAGATTTTGAAGAAAGGGACAGCACAGGAAGAGTGTCGCTGTTGGAATGGAGATGCAGCAAGAACTGTTAACTATCAATCTTTGTGTTCAAACCAGGTGGGGAGACACTGCTTGTTCAGGGTGCTGCTATCACAATGCAGCAGTCTTTGGCTGTCTCCTTGAGCCCTTTGTTGATTCCCATGTAAAAGGTGCAAGGTATGTCTGAATGAGTTGTGCCTGCACAAAAGAGTCCTGGGTGTTAAAACAGGTTGTTCTGCTAAAATGCAACGATTGCATTCCTCTGCAACACTGTGCTATAGAAAATTTCACCATGGAAAATGGTGATAGAAAATTGTACTGTACAAAATTGCTCATAGAACATCGCTATACCACTCAGTTGAAAGTTTGCATTATCCAAACAACGTCCACAATTCATCAATTACATTACAGCCAATTCGGTTTGACAAAACGCGCGTTATACCAGAATGACCTGTACATGTAGCTTCTTGCAGGCACAACTGCATCCAACAAGTTCAATTAAATCCAACGCTATGCTGACTGCCTTGAAATGCAAAACTATTTGTGGCCCTCAAGGCCATCTAAAGGCCAAGGT
Organism: Chiloscyllium punctatum; assembly: GCF_047496795.1. Taxonomy (NCBI): domain Eukaryota; kingdom Metazoa; phylum Chordata; class Chondrichthyes; order Orectolobiformes; family Hemiscylliidae; genus Chiloscyllium; species Chiloscyllium punctatum. Next base: position 102,284,990 of record NC_092749.1, on the reverse strand, counting down.
CAAATTGTCAAAATCCCTTTTACTTGCAGGTTGTTGTCTTCTCTCCCTTATACCAACCGTCAACACTGGAATGAACATTTTCAACAGCTCCTCATTCACAATGGCAGCTGATACTCGCCAGGCTTTCCCTGCAGTACCTCATGCGAGAATCAATGGGGAGACCAACGTCGACAAACCTGCATCAAGCACTCAAACAAATGAAAAGCAACAACTTCGACGGCTCTGATGGTATTAAAAGCAAAAAGGCCGTTAAATCTGGTGGGCTTCTGCTCACATCACGATTTAATAAACAGATCCTGTAGATTTGAGAAAATAACATGCCACCTTGCCTTTGCCCAACCCCAGATTTGCAAAATACAACATCCACACTTATTTTTGTGAAGGGAGATAATATTATGACATATAAACTATCCCATGTTGTCCATGGCAGGGAAAACCCAGGTACACATTCTTCTGATTGACTGCTTCCTCTGCTCATGAAATCCTTTCAGTGTGGTTTCCAAAGCAACCTCTGACATGGTCTTTCTTGTCAAGCAAGTCCTTGGAAAATGTTCGGAGCGCTATGAGGAACTCTTTGTTGCATTTGCTAACCTGGCCAAAGCGATCTGAATTGATGAACAGGAAGGCTCTGTGAATTGCTCTCTAAAGATTTGTATCATCACAAAACTTCATCCCAATCCTAAAACTTGCTCCATGGTGATATGACCGCAACTGTGGTGAGTGGGAGATCTGCAAAAAATCTCAGCTATTGATGCCAACCAGGGAAAGTGCCGACACAAAGTCTTTGAAAAGTTCAATCTTCATGAACACTACATAGGTTTATCACATTGTACTTAACAGTTACATTACATCTGAGATATCTGTGATTCATGTTCATCCTTTGTAATAGGCTCAAACTTCAGAATAGGCACACGTTTTAATTGGTCTCAGTAACTTTACAGTGCAAGAATGACCTAGACAGAACCTCCAAGTTCCCCACCACACCGCCCCCCCCCCCCCACCCACCCCCCCATAAAATCCATACCCTGTGGAAGCAGGCTTTTTGGCCCATCAAGTTCACACGGAGTGCCTCCGAAGAGCATCCCACCCAGACTCACTCTTTACCCCATCCCCGTAACCCTACATTCCCTATGGCCAATCTGTCTAACCTGCATACCTTTAGACTATAGAAGAAAATCAAATACCCAGAGGAAACTCATGCAGACATAGGGAGAATGCACAAACTCTATGCAGGCAGTTACCTATAGGTGGAATTGAACCCAGATCCTGAATACAGTAAGGCAGCAGTGCTAACTACTGAGCCACTGTGCTGCCCAATACAGACACATTTAAGATTCTTTATCGCCACACGGTAACAATCGATTAAACCATGATAAATGGAACGAAACTCATGATATCAGGTCATTCTTTCAGGTACTAATTGTCTTATACAACAATATTGGGTGAAAGTATTCCAAACTGTTGCATATATGACCTCTTACTGTTGGCATTATGGCATCTCAATTTATCAGCATAAAATTAACTACAGATTCGGTGAATATTTTTCTCAACTTGTTGGTATAAATTGGCATGATTTTTACAATAACCACCAATTGAGAGTGTTTTATTTCCTGTATCAAAAGTAAAGCTGTTTAAATTATGCCTGGTTGACTTCCTCCTACAGACACAGTCAATCTCAACCTCAAGGCAGTTGTGCAATTTTATTATGAAGTTGGGGAAGACAATTAACTATAAATGAATGCTTCAGGGTATAACGTAAATGGTGCCAATGACTTTCAACAGGATTCTGATTGTGGTAGGTATCTCTCTTACTTCTGCTCATAGCATCATAGCTACTGATAGAAATTGAGACAATGTCTGATATGAATAACTGGAAACGGTACAGATCATCAGATACAGATCTAGTACAGATTGTCTGGTGCAGATCTGTGGTGATTATAAACTATGAACTTACTTTGCTTATAATAAACAGAAGACTATCAAAACATGGAAGTGACTGGACTAGTAATCAAAAGGCCTGGACATATTACGTGGAGCAAAAACAGAAGTTGCTGGATAAGCTCAGCAGGCCTGGCAGCATCTGTGAAGAGAGATCCGAGTTAATGTTTCCGGTCAGGTGACCCTTCCTCAAAAGGGTTCTTCTGATTTCTCTTCACGGATGCTGCCAGACCTGCTGAGCTTCCCGGCAACTTCTGTTTTTGTTTCTGATTTACAGCTTCCGCAGATCTTTCTGTTTTTACCTCATCGTGTGGAGACCTGATTTCACCCTCCGCTTTGGCAACTGGGCAATTTAAATTCAATAACCGCAATGAATCGAAGTTTTTTTTTAAAAAAGTATCAACCTCTGGGCCCAAAGAACAAAGAACAGCACAGGAACAGACCCTTTGGCCCACCAAGACTGTGCCAACACATGAAGCCTTTCTAAACCATAAACCTTTTGCATCTACACAGTCTGTATCTCTCTATTCCCTGCCGAAACATATGTTAAGATATTGCTTAAACATTTTCATCTGCCTGCACCACCTCCTGTGCCAGGGCATTCTGGGTACTTACTACCCTATGTGTAAAAACCATGCCTCTCAGTTATCCTTTTAAACTTTACCGCCTTTTACATAAGTCCCCACCTGATTGACATCTCCACCCTGGGAAAAAAGACACCAACTATCCATTGTCTCCATGCATCTCATAATTTTGTAAACTTCTGTCAGGTATTTCCTTCAACCTTCAATGTTGAAGTGAAAACAAACCAAGTTTGTCCAATCTCTCCTCATAGCTAATCCCCTCCAACCTTCCAAACTTGGCAACATCCTGGTAAATCATTTCTCAACTCTCTCCAAAGCTTCTGCATGGTAGTGTGGTGACCAGAACTGAACACAATATTCCAAATATGACCCAACTAAAAAGTTCTATATAGTTGTAACATGACTTGCAATTTTTATATGACCAATGAAAGTAAGCATGCCAGGTACCTCCTTGTTTTGCTATGTTCAGGAAACTGTGAACCAATATGCCTAGATCCCTCTGTATGTTGGTGCTACTAAGGGTTCTGCCATTTACTGTATACTTCTCTTTTGCATCAGATCTTCCAAGGTGCCTCACCTCACAATTGTCCGGAAGAAAATCAATCTGCCATTTCTCCACCCAAGTCTCCAGCATATTGGTCTCCTAATGAAGAAGGTATTTAGTATGCTTTCCTTTATTGGACAAAGCATTGAATACAATAGTTGGGAGGTCATATTGTGGCTGTACGGACATTGGTTAGACTACTTTTGGAATATTGTGCGCAATTGTAGTCTCCCTCCTATAGGAAGGATGTTGTGAAACTTGAAAGGGTTCAGAAAACATTTACAAGGATGTTGCCAGAGTTGGTGGGTTTGAGCTATAAGGAAAGGTTGAATAGGCTGGGGCTATTTTCCCTGGAGCATCGGAGGCTGAAGGGCAACGTTATAGACGTTTATAAATTCATGAGGGGCATGAATGGGGTATATACACAAGGTCTTTTCCCAGGAGTGACAGAATCCGGAACTAGAGAGCATAGGTTTAGGGTGAGAGGGGAAAGATTTAGAAGGGACCTAAAGTGCAACATTTTCACGCAGAGGGTGGTGTGTGTATGGAATGAGCTACCAAAGGAAGTGATGGAGGATGGTATAATTACAACATTTAAAAGGCATCTGGATGGGTATGTAAATCGAGGTTTTGAGGGATATGGGCCAAATGATAGCAAATGGAACTAGATTAGTCTAGGATATCTGGTCAGCATGGACAAGTTGGACTAAAGGGTTTGTATCCATGCTATACATCTCAATGACTCTGTCTCTATCCTGCTGTATCCTCTGGCAATCTTCCTTATTATCTGTAGATTCCCAATCTTTGTGTAATCTGCAAACCTACTAATCAGGCCACCTACATACTCCTCTGAATCATGTACATATATTACAAAGAAGAGAGGTCCCAACATTGATCCCTGTGAATACCACTGATCACAGATCTCCAGTCAGAAAACATCTTTCTTCTGTTATTCTCTGTCATCTATAACTAAGCCAGTTCTGTATACATCTTACCAGCTCACCACAGATCCCATGTGACTTCACCTTTCATATCAGCCTGTCATGGGGCATCCTTGCTAAAGGCCTTGTGAAGTCTATATAGACAACACCTACCACCCTCATCAATTATCTTTGTCACTTCCCCAAAAACCTCAATTAACTTTGTGAGACATGACTTCCCCACACAGACCCATGCTGCTTATTGCCAACATGGTATTTTAACAAACTCACCAATAAACTCTAACTGGTTTTGATGTACGTGGAGCCTCACACAAAGATACATACAGTATATCAATAAACATTTTCGAGGATAGCTCAATAATTACACATACGCATGGGATTTACCAGCCATTGATCAGAAAACAGAATTAATTGCATTCTAATTGGCTGCTTGACCACCTGCTGATTTACATCCTCATTTCTCAATGACTTGTGTACAGCATTTGCATATTCTCTTAACGTGATTGAACATCATTTATCTAAGAATTACTGTGATGTTGACTCATCCACAGATATTTTGAGGGAAAGAAATCTGCCATCCTTGTGTAAGCATATAAATATCATTTGATCTATCTCAATTAACAGAAAAGTGGTTCACTTTTCCCTACCAACTAGAATGGCCAAAGAAGTCACTCAGTTGGTTTAAAATTTGCTGCCAATTATTCAAAGTGCTAAAGCATTGCCACCTTCCAAAGTGGTAATTAGGAATAGGCCTTGCCAGCGATGCCCACATCCTGCAAGCGAATGAGAAAATATTTGTTTACTATTTTGATTTCATATCACGAGAGAGAGAAAAGCTTTTCAGCAGTGACTATGTTATTGGTTGATGGAATTGTACAAGAGACAACAAGAAGCTTAGACCAGATAAAACCAATCATTCATTCCTTTGCCTGTCAGAAATCAACTTCTATCTCTTCACGTTTCCACAGCCCTCACACCATCAGTTCTTTATCTCTCATCGCCATGGTCGAATTCTTATCTTATACTTTATCCTTCACATGCATGCCAGTACCGATTTCTATCTTCATTCCAGCCTTTATAATGGTCTCACATTGCTGGATTTGCTGCTGAGTCCGTTATTTACAATAGCTTCTATAAAAAGTTCTGTCAGTCTTGATCAGACCCGTGACCAAATGTATTTCTCTGACCAGAACCTCAGCAAGTGCATTGAACATCTATGGTGTTAAAACGGTGTTTGTCAAATATATGGCAGTGCCATAAGGTGTCTCTTGAATCAAGTTCAATTTAAAACAGTTATGGAGACTTTATTTAGAAAAGCAAGCTATGTTTTAAAAATGTACAAAGGGAAATACAAAGGAAAATAGAGAGCAAACATGAAAAGATAAATTCTGCAAGTCACAACTGGTTCAATTTATCAAATAAATTACTGTGAACAAAAGTTTGATGGTCAAACCTTCTTTGAGGAAGAGTCAGAGAATTGTATAGCACAGAAACAGACCCCTCAGTCCAACTCATCCATGCAAACCAGATATCCTAAATAAATCTGGTCCCATTTGCCAGCATTTGGCTCATATCCCTCTAAACACTTCCTATTCGTATACCTATCCAGATGCCTTTTAAATGCTGTATTTGTACCCGCCTCCACTTCCTCTGGCAGCTCATTCCATACACATTCCACTCTATGTGAAAAAGTTGCTGCTTAGGTCCCTTTTAAAATCTTTCCTCTCTCACCTTAAATCTATGCCCTCTAGTTTTAGAGTCCCCTACCCTGGGGAAAAAGACCTTGACTGTTCACCCTATCCATGCCCTTCATGATCGAGAAGGTCACCCCTCAATCATCAATGCTGTGGAAAAAATAGCCCCGGCATATTCAGCCTCTCCCTATTGCTGAAACCGTCCAACCTTGGCAACATCCTCGTTAATCTTTTCTGAACCTTTTCAAGTTTAACAACATCTTTTTATTAATACCAGGTAGATCACAATTGAACGCAGTATTCCAAAAGTGGTCTAACCAATATCCTGGACAGCTGCACCATGACCTCTCAACTCCTATACGCAATGTGCTAACCAATAAAGACAAGTGGACCAAATACCTTCTTCACTGCACTGACTACCTGCATCCTACATCTATAAATTGAGTTTGGGAATTTCTGCTGGTTTTAGTACAACATAGCATCATATTTAGCCATTAATCAACAGAAACCAACACCCTAGAGTTATTTAAACAATAATCTTTTGTTTATATTATAGTACGCACTAATTAAAGATACAATTGACCATTAAAATGTCACGGAATACTTTATAAAGATTCACTTCCATCCAACATCAATAATAGTACTAATACAGATGCAACCTACTCAATCTCTCCTCAAAGAAAAATCCCTCTGTCCATGTGAGTAAATATTTGAAGAAAGTGAGGACTGCAGATACTGGAGAGTCAGAGTCAAGAAGTGTGGTGCTGGAAAAGCACAGTCAGTCAGGCAGCATCCGAGAGCAGGAAATCGACGTTTCGGGCATGAGCCCTTCTTCGGGCTCATGCCCGAAACGTCGATTCTCCTGCTCCTTGGATGCTGCCTGACCTGCTACGCTTTTCCAGCAACACATTTTCAGCTCTGATCTCCAGCATCTGCAGTCCTCACTTTCTCCGTTTCAAACATAAGCCCTTCATCAGGAACATTCTTTGACTCTGCCTCAAACATCAGTATATTGTTCCTTAAATAATGGGCCCCAAACTGTTCACAGTATTCCAGCTGTGATCTAAGTCATGCATTGCACTGTTTTAATTAGACCTCCCTATTTCTTTAATCCATTCATCTTTGAAATAAAATGTAACATTCCATTTGCCTTCCCTATTACTTGCTGAGCTTGTATGCTAGTTTTTTTTCTGATTTATGCACTAGCACTCTAGTTTCACTGAGGGTCAACATCCTCAATAAGATTCACTTGGGACACCTAGGAATCAATAAGTGTGGAGCCAGGGCTCTACCATCAGTGTGGTGGGGCTGGGATCTCCAAGAAGATTGAGGACATCATAACGGTTGCACTATTCACAGGCCTGAACAAGCAGAGCCACTGATCCCTAATATCTTCCCCATCAGACCAGGGGAACGTGAGAGAACTGACCTTTTTATGTTTGTCAGATATTCTTACCGTATTATAAAACTAAGAATTGAGGATGCTGGAAGTCTGAAACAAATAAAGTTTCATGTAGACATGCGGCAGGTCTGACAGCATGTGCGGACAGAATGCAAACTAAATGTTTCTTGTCTGTGACCCTTCCTCAGAGCTAGAACCAGCTGGGAAAAAGCAGTACTGAAGCTGATGTCGGGGGTGGGGAATTGGGGAGCCATGTCAGCAATAGGTGGAGAGAGTCCTGTCATGAAATGGGTTGCTTTCAGTATAGCCAACCCAGTTTCAACAGCTTACAGTCTCCAAGAAGAGGTTTCACTTCTTCCCTGGTCTACCAACAACAATCCCTCCATACAGCTCCGCTGTTTTCTCTGCATGTGTGCACAATGGCCATAATTGGGTCCAGGGAGAGGACATGGATAAGGGGGGTCCAGAGAAATGTCGTGACAATGAGTCAACAGAACAATAGATGAAGGGGTTGCACAGAGGAAACAAACCTTTTCACATTACAGAACAACCGCCCACTAATGTTTGGTTGGAATGAATCTAACTGGAACTATCATGACGGTAGTGACTCACAGACCATTTCTAGTAAAGGGTCAGAGTCGAGGTCAATCATCCTCAAGTTTCCAAGTGCAAAGGCAATGTCCTCTGGGAGAATTGCTAAACCTTCAGACCATCCAAATGTGTGAATTCTGCAATTTCAGAAGTGATGGAGTCAAGGTAAATGTGAATCTTGTTATATACATGAATATATTAATGTTCAACATGGGAGAAATGCTTGCGGGGGAGATGTTGTATAAGGTAATGGTTTTCAATGAGTTGTTGCTGAAGTTGCACTGACTTCACCCAAACTAATAATGTATTACAGTCTTTTAGTGCAGAAACAGCCGAGCATGAGGTCTGATTGGAGCCAGACAGATTTAAGCTTAACTAATAGATATTAATCTTACCTGATTTCATGCAATAGAGTATACCTTGTTATACAAGACAAATATCTCCTTTTGTTAACACCCCCTATGATTTACCCTCTACCTTTGGGTAATTAGAGACGCCCGTACGATTAATATAGACAGAAGGATTGGGACCTCTTTGGTGCAATGATAGTGTCCCTCCCTCTGTTCCACCTGCCCCAGCAGTGTGTCATAACATCTCTGAACAGGCTTGTTGGAAAACAAAATCTCAAAAGCAGAGACTGAATACTCAGTTGACCAAGCCTGTGCCCCTTTATGAAGGGGACCCAGATTCAAGCTTTACCTGCTCCAGAGATGCGCATAGAGTTATCAAAAAATATCTAGAGTAAAGAATTGGTAGCAGCAACTTATCTCAATGATTCAGTGGCTAGTACACAATGCCTGATAACAACACTCAACCATTTTCTAAATTGAAAACTAGAACAAAAGTTGAAATTGTAAACTAGTTGTCAGGGGTTAACAATGTAACAGATGAATTATCTGTAATAATGCATAGTGCAGACCAGATTTGAAATGTCATGCAGTAATTATAATAGTGAATTAAATATATTTTGTAACATATGCGTTTCTGCTACTTATTATAACCTAAATGTCAAGCACATGTTGCCAACAGAGATTCCATTTGAACAGCTTCCATTTAAAACCATACACCCTTATGGATGTTCTTTGGATTCTGGGCCTCTCCCTGGCACAGAGTAAAACTCAGAATTGTTTAAGGTCTTGGCACCAAGAATACAGCACGGTGGTAGGAATCCGGGTTCTTCCCTCGGGCGACTGTCTGTATGGGGTTTGTACATTCTCTCCATATCTGCGTGGGTTTCTTCCAGGTGATCCAGTTTCCTCCTAAATTCCAAAGATGCGCAGGTTAGGTGGATTGCCACGTTATATGGCCCATAGTCTCCAGATATATGCAGGCTAGGTGGATTGGCTATGGGAAATGCAGGGTTACAGGGATAGGGTTGGGGGTGTGGGTCTGAGTGGGATGCATGTTGGAGGGTCAGCGTGGACCTCGATGGGCCAAATGGCCTGCTTTCACACTGTAAGGATTCTATGATTCTAAGAATACTTGGCTTCTCCCATCCACAAACACAACACACCTTCTGCATAATGGTGCTATCTCCTTAATACACAAACAGCTCATAAAATGGGCTGACATTGGTTTTCTGCAATTGCCAACTCGATCCCACATCAAAACTTCCTTCCCTGTGAAAGATGATGGAAATAAGAGGGGCGGTCTGCAGCAGGGAGTCCCAGTTCCATGGCTGACCCTACTCGAGTCCCGTAACTTACTTAATAGCTGGCAGTGCCAATCAGGTGTCCAGAGTTAGCGCCCAGTTTGAAGCTGACCATTTCAAGTAGGCTCCCTTGCCAGCAGCACCCAAGAAGATCAAGATGGAGACATTCAGGTCTTTTAAAAACCTGAGAACGGTCATTGACACAGCAAGTAACCTTTTTTTTTAAGAAATAGAGTTACCTGGAATGTCAAAGCATAAATTTAATACAAATAAACCTGAAGCCAAACTGGCGATCAATAGTGTTATTGATGAGTGAAATTGATATCTTAATAGAGCAACTAGCTTTGGGTCAATTAACAACTTCTATTCAAAAAATTATATTTAGTATAATAAATGTGGTTAGAGATAATGAAATACCAAGGACAACAGTAAGTCCTCAGCTACTGAGTTTATTGAATTGACAGTCCAGGAAAGACAACCTGGACACCTGCTCCCATTAAACAGAGAAATATTGAGCAATTTTTGAGTAGAAGAGCTGTAGACAGAGTTGGAAGCAAAATTAAGTCTTTTAGATTTCGAACACTGTAACCATCCAATTCTCTACATGTAACATTCAATCGATCAAACTGACTACCATCTGTATCAATAAAAATTAATTACTCACGTGACTGTGCTCTTTAAGTGATTTTATTAACCACCTCTGGAGCAGGGACGTATTTAAGTGATTTTAGTAAATGTTTACTGAAGCAGATTGAGCTATTGTTTGACTACGTGGTAGCCTGATAAGAAGGAAAGGGAGATTGAATGGAAAAAGTGGAAACAGAATGGTAAACTGAAGGAAGGAGCCTTCTATTGTAAAAATGCACCAATGATAACAGAGGCAGACAGTTTCCATCAATATTATAGGAGAAAATGAGGACTGCAGATGCTGGAGACCAGAGTTGAAAAATGTGGTGCTGGAAAAACACAGCAGGGCAGGCAGCATCCGAGGAGCAGGAGAATCAACGTTTCGGGCATAAGCCCTTCTTCAGGAAGCCCTTCTTCAGTATTATAGGGTCAAGGTCCAAAGGACATAGATTTAAAGTGTTGAGCCACAGATCAAAGGCAATGGAAGGATAAACCTCCTCTGTACAACAATCTGGAGTGCACTATCTGAGAGATTGGTGGAAGCAGAATCAAGTTTGGCTTTCAAAGAAGAATTGGGTGAGCAACTGGAAGGGAATATAGACTTACAGAGCCACAAAAGAAGGGTATCAGATTGGGACCAACTACATTGCTTTACAGAGAGTTCGTACGGGGTCAATGGGCTGAATAGTCTCCACCTTCAATAAGCACTCTAGTTCTACATCTCAGCTGCTGCAGAACTGATAGAAAGGTATGAAATGGTTACGTCTATTGTTATTGTAAGCATTGTACAGACAAATTATATGAACAAATATTGGATGGTACAGTGTTTCAGTGGGTAACACTGCTGCCTCCCTGCACCAGGGACCCCACACTTTAGTCACTCTGGAGTTTGCAGCTTCTCTCAGTGTCTGCATGGGTTTCTTTGGTGTTCTAGTTTCCTCCCACTGGTCCAAAGATGTGCAGGTTAGATGGATTGGCAATGCTAAATTGCTCATATTGTCCAGGAATGTGTAGGTTAGGTTGATTAACCATGGGGAATACAGTGGTACAGGGATAAGGTAGTGGGGTGGGTCTAGGTGGGATGTTCCTTAAAGGATCTGTGTGGACTTGATGGGCCGAATTGCCTGCTTCCATTCTGTAGGGATTCTATGATTCTATGAAGTACGATAATTGTGAAAATATATTTAGGTGCATCTGCTTGCTTTAATTACCACAGTTGCTTAAAACATTATCAACACAATGCTAATTTGCCAAAACAGCATTCAGTAATAATCTGAGCAGGTTTAACGAGTGCAGGAAGACATACTTTATCACTTATATCAGAAATTATGCCTGTGCATTGGAAAACTTTGGAAAACAATATTGTAACAAAGTTTTTTTACATTGGAAAGCCAATGTGTCATCTCAAAGCCAAGAGTACTGTATTGTTTTGATTTTCAACAACTTTCTTGCCTTTCTTTGATTTGTTGTGACAATTGCAAAATATTTACCTTAACGGTAGCAAATACAACAGTGTTCACAGTTTAGGGATGTTTGTACAATTGAACAAGTGGTTGCAAATCAGTCTTTACATTGTAACAATCCACACCATTCCTTTCTCAGCTATATAGAGCCTCTGTCAAACCCTATCTCGAAATTTCTGCTCACTTTTGAACATTGCCCCAAATATATTGACTTTCTTGTAGATTTACTAAAGCACTCCAACAGCTTAGAGGATCAAATTTTCCTAAGAGGTAACATAAATTTGGTTTTAATTCACTTGAGTATAGCTGATTAAAGGATGACTTGATTGAGACAAATAAAATATCAGAAGAGATGTTGCAAGGAAGAAAACATATTTTCCTTGGAAATGAAAAGAGAACATCAGCTAAAAGTTACTAGCAACCCATCCTGAAGTGAAATCAGGCAGCACTTTCTCACATGTAAGATAGTCAAGCTTTAGAATTCTTTCCCAAAACATCTGTGTGGATTATAGAACCAAAGAGGTGTACAGCACAGAAACTGAACCTTCGCTACAACTCAACACTTGACAGGGTTCAGAAAAGATTTGCAAGGATGTTGCCAGGGTTGGATTTGGAGATGCCAGTGTTGGACTGGGGTGTACAAAGTTAAAAATCACACATCCTGATGAAGGAGCAGCGCTCTGAAAGCTAATGCTTCCAGTTAAACCTTTTGGACTATAACCTGGTGTTGCGTGACTTTTAACCAGGGTTGAGGGCTTGAGATACAGGGAGAGGCTGAATAGGCTGAGCTGTTTTCCCTGGAGTGTCAGAGGCTGAGGGGTGACCTTATAGAGGTTTATAAAATCATGAGGGGCATGGATGGGTAAATAATCAAGGTCTTTTCTCCAGGATAGGGGAATCCAGAACTAGAGGGAATAGCCTTAAGGTGAGAGGGGCAAGATTTAAAAGGGACCTAAAGGGCAACTTTTTCCTGCAGAGAGTGGTGTGTATATGGAATGAACTGCCAGAGGAAGTGGTGGAAGCTGGTACAATTACAACACTTAAAATGTATCTGGATGGGAATATGAATAGGAAGGGATGTGGGGCAAATGCTGGCCAACGGGATGAGATTAATTTAGGATAGCTTCTGGAACAAGTTGAGCTTTTAAGACCAAGGAAGATAGTTTTTTTGTTAGACAAGGATATCAAAGGTGGAATTAAAGTGCAGATCAACCATGATACTGATGAGTGGCATAGCACGTCTGAGAGGCTGCAAGGGATATTATTACTCACACTCCTGCCAAAGCTGTGGAATCGCTGACAATGCAAAAAGTGTGTGGCCCAAAAATATATAAACAAACACGCTTTCAGCATTCTGATGTAAAACGGGTGTCTAAGGCCGTGGTCTGTGAGAAAATAGATATTTGACAGTGACGCAAATAAATAGCACTACACAAAGAAGTAGGCCTCAAGTTTCCTCAAAGCCAATTGTTCTGCTCGGAAGTCACACCATTCACCAGCAGAGGGAGCTGCTGGGAGTTTCCTGGCTAAGTCAGTTTATATATGAAGTAATGTAAATTCTGGTCTAATGATATTTTACAATCAGAGCAATCAGCCCAGGAAGTTTGTGCTTGGATGTACAGCATCTACTACTACTACAGCACTTGGGGAAAGAGAAAGGCAAGGCTGCAGAGTTTAGGTTGTTGCGTACGTGGCAATTTGTCTGTTAAGGGAGTGCTCCCCCACAAGATCTGAAGAATCCACTGCCAAACCATGAAAGACAACAAGCTGGCTGTACCCAAGGTCAGTTTGAGCTGCATACAGTTTTCTCGACCACTTGTCAGGACTTGAGAGGTGTCAATGAAGCTAATCCTATCTGTACAACTGTGTCAATGATTTATTTATCCCTTCACTCTTGGGAAAAGGGAGTTCATCTACAGGTCCACTGCTAGGTTTGCAGCATTTACATGGATCACATTAATATAGTGATATTTACTCAGTTGAATTTCAGGGCCACTCTTTCCATAAATATATATTTCCCATTGGATTATTAAGCATTTCAAAATTTCCACTGATGGAGTGGCTTAACAATTGCTTCAACATTAAAATTACAAATCACACAAAGCCTGGTTATAGTCCAACAGGTTTATTTGAATGCACTAGCCAACCACCTGATGAAGGAGCAGTGCTTCGAAAGCTAGTGCTTTCAAATAAACTTGTTGGACGATAACTTGGTGTTGTGTGATTTTTAACTTTGCCCACCCCAGTCCAACACCAGCTCCTCCACAACATGGTTAAACATTAAAAAGAGCTATTGCAGATTAATCTGATTCACTGTCACTATCTTGGTGCAGCTATTGCTGCTATGTAGTCTGAAAGCTGCGTTCTCCATCATTTTTCTAACTGTTCAGTCCATCTTTTTGAGAGACTGGCTCCAGAATTACGAATGTTTTGCATTGGCTCAGTGCTTCCCCAGTCGCAGTGGTAGAGTTCAACATCTCAAACATGTTCTTGAACTTTGTTGAAAGATTGCACAGAACAAGTTGAACAATGTTCAGTACCATTTGCAACTCCTCAGATACTGAAACAACTCATTCCAATAACGCAGGAAGACCTGGACACATTCCAGGAGAGTACCAGTCAGCCACACAAGTGCTAGGAAGTGACCATCTTCACCAAGAGAGAATCTAACCTGGCTCCTTGACATTCAATGACATTACCATCACTGAATTCTCCATTATCAATAACCTGAGAGTTACCATTGACCAAAACTGAACTGGATTAACCATGTACATACTCTGATTACAACAGCAGGTTTTGGGGAGACAGGAGCTGCAAGCCTATCTACCGCCACAAGGTATAAGTCTGGAGTGTGATTGCCTGGATGAGTACAGCTCCAACAACACTTCAGAAGTTTGATATCATCCAGAACAAAACAGCCTTCTTGACTGGCAGCACAAGCACAAACTTCCATTCCCTCCACCATTGTCTCTTATTAGCAGCGGTGTGTACAAGATACACTACAGGAATTCACAAAGCCTCCTTAGACAGCACCTTTCAAAGGCATGGTCATTTCTGTCCAGACATAGGAACATCATCCCTGTGAGATCCTGTCCAAGCCACTCACTGTCCTGACTGTGAAACATATCACTGTAATTTCTGTGTTGTTGTGCCAAAATCCTGGAATTCCCTCGTTAATGATATAGTGGGTTTACCTGTAACAAATGGACAACAATGGGTCAAGAAGGCTACTCCCAACCATCTTCTCAAAGGTGACACAATGGTTAGCTCCACTGCCTCACAGCATTAGGGACCTGGGTTCGATTCCACCTCTTCGCTGACGGTCAGTGTGGAGTTTGTGTGTTCTCCTAGTGTCTGCATGGGCTTCCGCCCACAGTCCAAAGATGTGCGGGTTAGGTGGATTGGCCATGCTTAATTTCCCATAGTGCCCAGGGATGTGTAAGCTAGGTGGATTAGCCATGGGAAATGCAGGGTTCCCGATCTGGTTGGGCTGCTCTTCGGTCAGTATGATGGGCCACTGTAGGGATTTTAACTAGGGATGGATGCCCTAGCCAGGGACACCCTCGTCCAATCAATTATATTTTAAAAATCACCTTCAATAGGATCAGTGTCACTGTTCCCCCTATCTGAATGTTGTGTGTGGCTTAATGTTTTAGGTCAATAGTCACCTGCAGCTTAAAAATGTAATTCTCTGAATAGGATTAAGGTATTGAGAAGAGTTAAGTGCATGACGTTCACACGCTCATACTTTTAAATAATGTATATACTTTTTTTGGCAACTTCCAGTTTAAAAATATTAAAGTACTTTACCAAGGAATGACTTATTAAATTACAGGTATGTGTGGTTATGTCTGCTTTCAGGTATGATCTATTAATTGCCCAAAGATGTGTAGGTTAGGTGAATTGGCCATGCTAAATTGCCCATAGTATTAGGTGCATTAGTCAGAGGGTGGGTTACTCTTCGCAGGGTCGGTGTGGACTGGTTGGACCGAAGGGCCTGTTTCCACACTGTAGGAAATCTAATTTAATCAATTATGATTATTTTAATGGAAAACAGGGAGAAGGAGAAATGTGAAAATCTTTGCTTTCTTCACCTGTCCTTGAGCCAAGTGGCAGATTTAAACTTCTGTGTAATGTCACAAAATTTTAAAAAGGCAATATTCCAAATGCAGTGTTTTGACGATTGTCTTTGTTAGGATCCCACCAGGTCTTCGAAATCAAAATAGCCAATCCCAATTTCCCACATGAAGAAATTACCAACAGGAGTTTTACTTGTTGTAATTTTAACAAAAATCAGAGCCAACACAAATTAACTATGTATTAATGCTAAAATGATATATTAAATAGAAAGATAAATTTCACTTTCAGTAATTGATGTATCAAGCATCTAAATTACTCACACACAAACGTGGCACCATATACAACCTCACAGCCCTTCCTTAATCTGGCCCACTAGATGCATACTCTGACCAAGATAGGAAAACTGACCTCTTCTTGAAATCAGTTCGCTTTTCCCCTCACAAGAAATCTCTGTGTTCCTATTTTGCTTTCTGTCTGCTTTCTATTTGTGCCTTCAACTGAGCCTTCACACACCAGCTCTTCTGCTTTAAGCTCACCCTTAACCTGCCAGCCATCTGGCTTCTTTCGTAACTTCCTGTCTGTTGGTACTGCTTCCAGCTAAAGGGTTGTCAGGTCAAATGGATGAGCTTTTCTTATCCAATAAAACTACATTTAGCCATTTAAAATTGAAGTAATTTCCCTTTTCAATTGTACTTCCAGAAAAAAAAAGATTCCAAGCAGCTTCTTAAAGAAATTACAGATTTTCCTTACTGTACTGCTTCCAAATCAATGGTCATTTACATCAAATGAGGTAGCAGGAAGGGTGGATTGTTATACCACATCTAAAGAGCTATACACCAAAGAGATAATAAAACAGTCTCTGATTATTACAATGTAACATATGTATCAGCATTAACAGTAATGCCTGATTGGAAACAATGGGTCGGTTGTGGTTCAGGAATTTTGCCTCTGTAAAACATGCATGATTGATGAGCACCTTATGTATGGTAGCCTTATGCAATTACTACATAAGTGATGAGATGTAAGCCATTTAACTAAGAGCAAAAATTGGTGTTCTGGTGAGTATTTATTAATGAAGCAAGCCACCAACAAACTGATTGGCTTGTCATGAAACTCATTGCTTGTTGTGAGATTTTACTGTACACAAATATTACCCTGCTGTAACAGAGATTCATCGTTTCAAAAAATGAATAGTGCTAAGTAAATAGAAGTTCTCTCAAACACATCGAGAGTCACTTCCCTTGCACGAATCAGGGCTCAAACTACTAACAAGTTTAAGCTGAGGTGTGACCAATTCAGGTGCCCTGTTCTTCACATCTCAGCTGTTTGAACCAAGTGAAATCAGATGCTGACTTTCTTTCAGATTATTTTGATTAAAGGGATATTTTTATCACTTTTGCGTGATTGAACTTGAAATCATGTGAAGACGTATTGACATCTGTTGCAAACATTGAGTTAGTGTTCTCCCCGCCAGAGAACCATCTGCTGAACCAATATGTTCCAGAACATTAGATTTATTACTCCAGGGGCCAGTATTCTATTGGTGATAAAGTCAATTTCTGCTCATGACTCCCATGTTCTTGTCAAATATTTAGAGCTTATGCCCAAGTTAACTTTTTTTTTGTTGGTTGATTATGACCTTGCTGCTACATTGAGTTTACATCATTAGATTATTTCAGAGACATGCAGAGTCATATTTTATCCAGTATCCCAAGCCATTGACCCATTACATTTTTTAGTCTGCAATATTTTCTCAATCTCTCTCTCTGCCTGAGTTTTCTTTGTAAGTGACTGAACATTGTCTCATTCTATGCCATTGCAAAATTTGTATTTGTCCTCTTATCAGGACACTATTATTTTTGAGTAACATCAATTTTAGCATAGATAGAAAATAGGAGCAGGAGTAGGTCTTTTGCCCCTTCCAGCTTGCTTCACCATCTAATATGATCATGGCTGACCATCCAAATCAATATCCTCCCCAGGATTCCCTTGGATGACAACAGTTAGGGCAATTTCTCAAACACTGAGCAGCCATTCTTTCATGGTTCTGGATTAGTGGTGCTGGAAGAGCACAGCAGTTCAGGCAGCATCCAAGGAGCTTCGAAATCGACGTTTTGAAGCTCCTTGGATGCTGCCTGAACTGCTGTGCTCTTCCAGCACCACTAATCCAGAATCTGGTTTCCAGCATCTACAGTCATTGTTTTTACCTCATTTTATCCATTCTTTCATATCAATCATGGCAGTCTCCTTCATTCTGCCATCTTCAGGGATGGTGCACAGGTCCAAGGTTCACACACACTGTACAACAAGAAGCTGAAACAGTATATATAGGACTAATAAATTAAACTGCATTTATTTCAATGCAAGGGGCCTAACAGGGAAGGCAGATGAACTCAGGGCATGGTTAGGATCATAGCAATTACAGAAACATGGCTCAGGGATGGGCAGGACTGGCAGCTTAATGTTCCAGGATACAAATGCGACAGGAAGGATAGAAAGGGAGGCAAGAGAGGAGGGGGAGTGGCATTTTTGATAAGGAATAGCATTACAGCTGTGCTGAGGGAGGATATTCCTGGAAATATATCCAGCGAAGTTATTTGGGTGGAACTGAGAAATAAGAAAGGGATGATCACCTTATTGGGATTGTATTATAGACCCCCCCCCAATAGTCAGAGGGAAATTGAGAAACAAACTTGTAAGGAGACCTCAGCTATCTGTAAGAATAATAGGGTAGTTATGGTAGGGGATTTTAACTTTCCAAACATCGACTGCGACTGCCATAGTGTTAAGGGTTTAGATGGAGAGGAATTTGTTAAGTACATACAAGACAATTTTCTGATTCAGTATGTGGATGTACCTACTAGAGAAGGTGCAAAACTTGACCTACTTTTGGGAAATAAGGCTGGGCAGGTGACTGAGGTGTCAGTGGGGGAGCACTTTGGGGCCAGTGACTATAATTCTATTCGTTTTAAAATAGTGATGGAAAAGGATAGACCAGATCTAAAAGTTGAAGTTCTAAATTGGAGAAAGGCCAATTTTGACGGTATTAGGCAAGAACTTTTGAAAGTTGATTGGGGGGCAGATTTTCGCAGGTAAAAGGACGGCTGGAAAATGGGAAGCCTTCAGAAATGAGATAACAAGAATCCAGAGAAAGTATATTCCTGTCAGGGTGAAAAGGAAGGCTGGTAGGTATAGGGAATGCTGGATGACTTAAGAAATTGAGGGTTTGGTTAAGAAAAAGAAGGAAGCATATGTCAGATACAGACAGGATAGATCGAGTGAATCCTTAGAAGAGTATAAAGGCAGTCGGAGTATACTTAAGAGGGAAATCAGGAGGGCAAAACGGGGACATGACATAGCTTTGGCAAATAGTATTATGGAGAATCCAAAGGGTTTTTACAAATATATTGAGGACAAAAGGGTAACTAGGGAGAGAATAGGATCCCTCAAAGATCAGCAAGGCGGCCTTTGTGTGGAGCCACAGAAAATGGGGGAGATACTAAATGAATATTTTGAATCAGTATTTACTATGGAAAAGGATATGGAAGATATAGACTGTAGGGAAATAGATGGTGACATCTTGCAAAATGTCCAGATTACAGAGGAGGAAGTGCTGGATGTCTTGAAATGGTTAAAGGTGGATAAATCCCCAGGACCTGATCAGGTGTACCCGAGAACTCTGTGGGAAGCTAGAGAAGTGATTGCTGGGCCTCTTGCTGAGATCTTTGTATCATCGATAGTCACAGGTGAGGTGCCGGAAGACTGGAGGTTGGCAAATGTGGTGCCACTGTTTAAGGAGGGCAGTAAAGACAAGCTAGGGAACTATAGACCAGTGAGCCTGACCTTGATGGTGGGCAAGTTGTTGGAGGGAATCCTGAGGGACAGGATGTACATGTATTTGGAAAGGCAAGGACTGATTCGGGATAGTCAACATGGCTTTGTGTGTGGGAAATCATGTCTCACAAACTTGAATGAGTTTTTTGAAGAAGTAACAAAGAAGATTGATGAGGGCAGAGCAGATGTGATCTACATGGACTTCAGTAAGGTGTTCGACAAGGTTCCCCATGGGAGACTGATTAGCAAGGATAGATCTCATGGAATGCAGGGAGAACTCGCCATTTGGATACAGAACTGGCTCAAAGGTAGAAGACAGGGGGTGGTGGTGGAGGGTTGTTTTTCAGACTGGAGGCCTGTGACCAGTGGAGTGCCACAAGGATCGGTGCTGGGTCCTCTACTTTTTGTCATTTACATAAATGATTTGGATGCAAGCATAAGAGGTACAGTTAGTAAATTTGCAGATTACACCAAAATTGAAGGTGTAGTGGACAGCGAAGAGGGTTACCTCAGATTACAACAGGACCTTTACCAGATGGGCCAATAGGCTAAGAAATGGCAGATGGAGTTTAATTCAGATAAATGTGAGGATCTGCATTTTGGTATATTTCCCCAACACACCTCATGCTTTAATACATATCCCATTCACAGCAGGTATGGAATCGAAATTCCAAATTTTAAAAAAACCTGACTTTATAATTTAGTCCTCAATCCAGCAAAGTATCTCAAAGAAGTAGCATAAATAGACAAAGTCTTTTCCCTGGGGTCAGGGAGTCCAGAACTAGAAGGCATAGGTTTAAGCTGAGAGGGGAAAGATATAAAAGAGACCTAAGGGACAACTTCTTCATGCAGAGGGTGGTATGTGTATGGAATGAGCTGCCAAAGGATGTGGTGGAGGCTGGTACAATTGCAACATTTAAGAGGCATTTGGATGGGTATATGAATAGGAAGGGTTTGGAGGGATATGGGCTGGGTGCTGGCAGGTGGGACTAGATTGGGTTGGGATATCTGGTCGGCATGGACAGGTTGGACTGAAAGGTCTGTTTCCGTGCTGTATGTCTCTATGACTCTATGACTCTAAGTCGCAGTGGAGTCACAGGTAGATGGAATAGTGAAGAAGGCGTTTGGTATGCTTTCTTTTATTGGTCAGAGTATTGAGTACAGGAGTTAGGAGGTCATGTTTCAGCTGTACGAAACATTGGTTAGGCCACTGTTGGAATATTGCGTGCAATTCTGGTCTCCTTCCCATCAGAAAGATGTTGCGAAACTTGAAAGGGTTCAGAAAAGATTTACAAGGATGTTGCCAGGGTTGGAGGGCTTGAGCTATAGGGAGAGGCTGAACAGGGTAGGGCTGTTTTCCCCGGAGCGTCGGAGGCTGAGGGGTGACCTTATAGAGGTTTACAAAATTATGAAGGGCATGGATAGGATAAATAGGCAAAGTCTTTTTCCTGGGGTCAGGGAGTCCAGAACTAGAGGGCATAGGTTTAGGGTGAGAGGGGAAAGATATAAAAGAGACCTAAGGGACACCTTTTTCACGCAGAGGGTGGTACATGTATGGAATGAGCTGCCAGAGGATGTGGTGAGGTTGGTACAATTGTAGCATTTAAGAGGCATTTGGATGGGTATATGAATAGGAAGGGTTTGGAGGGATATGGGCCGGGTGCTGGCAGGTGGGACTAGATTGGGTTGGGATATCTGGTCGGCATGGATGGATTGGACCGAAGGGCCTGCTTCCATGCTGTACATCTCTGTAACTCTATATGTCAATATTGCAACAACCAGTGACTGAACAGATTCCTGAAGCCCACAGCTACGATGGCCCACAGCTAACATGACATAGAGGCTGAACAGGTTCAGGCCTAATGTTCTCTGGAGCGTTGGAAGCTGAGGCGTGACCATATAGAGGTTAATAAAATCACGAGGGAGATGGGGAGGGTGAATCGGGCAAGGTCTTTTCCTCAGGGTAGGGGAGTCCAAAACTAGAGGGTATAGGTTTAAGACAAGAGGGTATAGGTTTAAGACAAGAGGGGAAAGGTGAAAAAAGGTACCTAATGGGCAACATTTTTGTGCGGGTATGGAAGAGGCTGCCAGAGGAAGTAGTGGAGGGCTGGTACAACTACAACATTCAAAAGGCACCTGGACGGATGTATGAACAGGAAGGGTTTAGAGGGATATGGGCCAAATGCCGGAAAATGGGACTACATTAGTTTAGGGTATCTGATTGGCATGGACAATTTGGTCCAAAGGGTCTGTTAACCTTGCTGCAT
Source organism: Chiloscyllium punctatum (assembly GCF_047496795.1). Classification (NCBI taxonomy): domain Eukaryota; kingdom Metazoa; phylum Chordata; class Chondrichthyes; order Orectolobiformes; family Hemiscylliidae; genus Chiloscyllium; species Chiloscyllium punctatum. The sequence continues at coordinate 102,263,374 of NC_092749.1, read as the reverse complement.
AACTCTATGACTATGACTGTAGCAGGAGTACCTCCCCATCCCTCCTTCACCTCCTCACCCTCTGAAGGTGTCAAGTCTTGGGAAGATGTTTCCATTGGTAGGAGAGACTAGGACCCAAGGGTCTTAGAGTAAAGGGAAGACTGTTTAGAACGGAGGTAAGGAGAAATGTCTTCAGCCAGAGAGTGGTGAATCTATGGAATTCATTACCACAGAAGGCTGTAAGGGCAGGTCATTGAGGATATTTAAGACGGTGATAGCTAGGTTCTTGAGTATCAAAGGGACCAAGGGTTACGGGGAGAAAGCAGGAGAATGGGGTTGAGAAACTTATCAGCCATGATTGAATGATGGAGGAAACTCAATGGGCTGAACAGCCTAATTTCTGCTTCAATGTCTTATGGTCTTATCGTCTTACTAGGTACCTACATCCCTCCAACACTTCAACTGACCTGTTTCTGAGAGTTTGGATACTTGTGGCTAGCTACCTGACATTGAAAAGAAAGACTAGAATTCATGTAGCACTTTTCATTGGCTGTGTTACAGCCAATTATGTACTTTTGAATGAAAGCGTTTTATGTAGCATGCAACATTACAGTTAAGCCTGTCCTCAGCTTCATTTCAGTGACCACAAATACTTACATTCAACTTCAGACTTCCATTGTAGTCCAATTATGGAACTCCAGCTGATTTTTTTTTTCCCTCTAACCCGCCCAAAAAGTGTGGATGCCAATTGCATCACCAAAATCATTGGCAAGTTGAGATCAGCTAACTAATACCATACTGTGAACCCAACCTCGCAGCCTCTCTTCCAAACGGTTTTGTGACTCATGCAGTATAGTTATAAGATGGTAGGAAAGAAGGATTGCAAAGAGTTCAGTTCCAAGAGTGATCTGAGATTAATTATCCTACTCTACCAAGTAATAGCAGATGTCCTTGTTCCACTCTACCATCAGATTTCCAGTTACCCACATGTTGCATTGATGATAATGGTGAAGGAGAACTTTTCATGTGGTGCGAAATAATCTTCCTTAAGGCTTCTTGGACTGTGCTGCTGTAACCTCAACGGAAACCTGACGGAAACCCTGTTTTCATGAATGGATGATGTTGCTACTGAAGCTACAACATGTTAGCAGGAGAGCCTCACGAGAAAATTCGCCTTTGTAGTTTTAGTTTCAAAATAACAGCGATTTTTACCTTACGGCCACTCACTAGACAATGTCAACAGTTCAACAAGATTGATTCATTTGTGTTTCTTCTGGAGCTGGTCCCTCAGGATTAAGGATGACTTTTTTTCCTCTTGGGACTATGGGTAGTGAGTTGACTAAGCAGTCTAAGGCTAACCTCCTGCCATGGGTGAGGCAGGTCATGTCTGCCAGGGCAGGTGGGTGGGATGTTCAGGTTTTTGCGTGTTCTTTCCGTAGTTTGTGCTTGGCTTCTGCTGTGGCCTGTATGAAGAGCTTGAAATAGTTAGCACCATCGCAGATGTTTCTTCTCTGGTTTGGGTGGCTTTGGGCAAGAAGTTCCCATGAATCATGGAGGCTTTGAGGACATGCTTGAAGCTTTCTCTGTGCCCTCATGGTAACCCATTTCCTGTGAGGAAACTCAGAATAGAGAGCTTGTTCCCGAAGTTAGACAATTTGTCAGGATCCATTTGTCATGCACACACCCCTCACTAATCAAGCATTCCATCTTCCAAAGTTCCCAAGACAGTAGAGCTTAGTTCACCTTCCACTGGCTGATGCACTCTGTAGAAATGGCTCAATTTTAACTGAATGTCCCAGTCAATATTAGATAGATTCACACATTTCCTGATTAAGAACACGTTACATTGTAGATAGACCCAGAAGCTTAGCGTGTTCTATTTATGTTAAGATGCTGACCTTTGGCCCATTGTTATACAGGTGAGGGTCAGGTTATCTGTGCAAGTCAGTTAGTTTAGTGGTAATATTGTGCAAGCTAAGGCAAATTTTGCAACATTTATTGCCTTCTCTTCTACTTTTATGATTGACATAAGTACAGCACGGCTTTCCAATTCAGGGCACTTATCCACTCGCTAACATTGTTGGTGGAAATGGATTTTAAGAAAATGCATGGTCCTGTTTATTCTGCCAAATCTGCACATGGTTTCTCATTTTCATTCTCCTAACATTGCTGCCATCTTGTCTTCTTTATTTGAAACAACTTGAGATGTTACCTTCACATAAAAGGAAACACAGAATATACTTATTTTCAACTAAAGATAAAATTTAACCTACAAACTCCATCAGCTTGGCAACACTTCCCTCTTCCAGCTATTGGTCAACTGGTTCGTACACATTTCCAGTGATCTTGTTCCCTGACAGGCTGTTGCAGATTGCAAAGAAATACACTTGCATTAAGGTAACATCATCATAGTCACAGTCGACTGCTTTCTTAGTAGAGACAACTGGTGGTGCATTTAACCAGAGGGTCATCACACCTCAAGTGAGGGGTTAGATTAAGAAGGCATTGTAAGCTTAGTCAGTGTGGGAATTGAACCTGCACTGCTCGCACTACTCTGCATTGTAAACCAGCTACCCAGTGAACTGAACTAACCAATGCCTAAACAAATCCCAGGTCGGTAGATGACAGGCTACTGAAAACTTATTATGGCAGTAGGTGCAGACCTGAGTTGGTGATACAAATTAAACAAGTAATCACAATTCATAACATAGGCATAATTAGAGACAAGTATTTAAAATAAATGTATTTATGAAATTGTTGCACACTTGTATGTTGCAAAATGCAATTCCCCTTAACTTACCAAATCTCAAATCTGATTGAATGTTTTTTTTTCAGTATAGAACAAAACTCATACATTATCAGCTTGAAGGAGTAGCATGGGGAAGAAATAAGTGACGGGGTTGAAATTGGTTTTCGGTAAAATGCATGAGATGGATTTCTCCCTCTCCTCCAGTCCCTGGAAGTTACAGTCAAATGGGTTGTCAATTCATTGTCACCGAACTTTCACGAGTTTTTTTCCTCATTTATTCCTACTACCATATGGCGTATGTTTGAAGTCCAAAGTCACCGTAGCCCCCAAAGCATTAGAGGGTCACTCCTTCATGGAGAGAGACGAGTAGTGGCAGTTTAACCTGAGAGTCACTACACTTCAATGGAGGTCGAAAGGTGTGACCTACACTGCAACCTCAGCCAGTGCAAGAATTGAACCGTCACTGTTGGCAACTGAACTAACCGACCCTCATTTCAATTGATGTCACAAAGCTAAGCAGCTTCGTGGATAATGCAAGTGGAAAGAGTGGGGCAAATTTTAACTTATTCCAGCCTTTCAAGAAACTACTAAGTTTGGGTTCAATGCTAATTTCATGCCCAGCTGAGTTTTAATGTCCAATAGAATTCCCATCCAGTGAGTTGTGATGCATTTAGCTTTGGTTCAACGATCAGCCAAAATACATCAGTCCTCACGGATCTATGAACTTTGCCATTGTTTCAACAGCAGAATAAGCAGACAAGCATCATGAACCAGGCCAGACCCCACTTCAAAATATTTTGAGAAGGTAGCTTAGACCCTAACTTTTTCTTGCTGGAAAAGCGCAGCAGGTCAGGCAGCATCCAAGGAGTAGGAGAATCGACATTTCGGGCACAAGCCCTTCTTCAGGAATGTAGAGGGAGGAAGAGAGCTTCTTCAAGGAAGGCATCCTTGCAAGAAGATTTGCAGTAGGTTAAAATCTTCAAGGAGAAAGTGAGGACTGCAGATGCTGGAGATCAGAGCTGAAAATGTGTTGCCGGAAAAGCGCAGCAGGTCAGGCAGCATCCAAGGAGCAGGAGAATCGACGTTTCGGGCACAAGCCTGAAGAAGGGCTCATGCCCGAAACGTCGATTCTCCTGCTCCTTGGATGCTGCCTGACCTGCTGCGCTTTTCCAGCAACACATTTTCAGCTCTGATCTCCAGCATCTGCAGTCCTCACTTTCTCCCCTAACTTTTTCTTGTTATGAAGGAAGATGTGAAGTGGGTAGTCCAGGTGTGATGCAGCTGGTCAAACCATAGAGTCATAGAGTCATAGAGATGTACAGTATGGAAACAGACCCTTCAGTCCAGCCTGTCCCTGCTGACCAGATATCCCAACCCAATCGTCCCACCTGCCAACCCCCGGCCCATATCCCTCCAAACTCTTCCTATTCATATACCCATCCAAATGCCTCTTAAATGTTGCAATTGTACCAGCCTCCACCACATCCTTTGGCAGCTCTTTCCATACACGTACCACCATCTGTGTGAAAAAGTTGCCCCTTAGGTCTCTTTTATATCTTTCCCCTCTCACCCTAAACCTATGCCCTCTAGTTCTGGACTCCCCGACCCCAGGAAAAAGACTTTGTCTATTTATCCTATCCATGCCCCTCATAATTTTGTAAACCTCTGACGCTCCAGGGAAAATGGCCCCAGCCTATTCAGCCTCTCCCTGTAGCTCAAATCCTCCAACCCTGGCAACATCCTTGTAAATCTTTTCTGAACTTTTTCAAGTTTCACATAGGAAGAAGACCAGAATTGCATGCAATATTCCAACAGTGGTCTAACCAATGTCCTGTACAGCCGCAACATGACGTCCCAACTCCTGTACTCAATACTCTGACCAATAAAGGAAAGCATACCAAACGCCTTCTTCACTATCCTATCTACCTGCGACCACTTGGCTTTAAGCAAAAAACAATTTATTTAAACATTACAGTTGAAACATGAACAAAAGAAACAGAATTTAGAGTAACAACTATTGGAAAACCTATCCAATCCAATACAGTAACAATTACCACTTAACTGTTCCAATACAGGAACATCGCATAAACACACCTCTTGGCAAAAAGGTAAATTCAAACACAAATTCCTCGAGGCAGGAGGGAGCAGCATCTAGAGAGAGATTTCAGAGAAAGTCAGAGGAATCCTTTACTGGAGCTTGCAACACTTCTGCACTCACACATCTTGTGACTGCGACAGCTCAAACAAAGCAGAAAAAACCTGAACTGGGAGAATGGGCCACTCCTCTTTCATTGTTAAATTACTAAAACCCTCGACTCCTCGGCACCTCTTCAAAAATCCAAGGACAAAATAATCTTTTTAAAGTGACAGCATCGTCACACAAGTAACAAAGTGGGCAAAAACCCAGACAACTGTTGCATGAGGGTCCATAATTCCAACTACAGAAGTTAATCAAAGTCATCTCCTATCAAAGCTAATGTTCGACATTTCGTCAGACTGAAAATGGGTACAGGTTCCTAGATGCAGCTAACATTGTGAGTCCATCGTGACTCCCCTGTCACTATTTAACAACACATATGAGTTCCAAAGAATAGTCAGACTGGACTTGAAACATTATCTCTGTTTATCTTTCCATAGATGCTGCCAGACCAGCTGAGTTTCTCCAGCATTTTCTGCCGTTATTTCCGATCTCCAGCATCTGCTGTGATTTGCTTTTATACAGATTCCTCATTCCTGATGAAGGGCTTATGCCCGGAACATCGATTCTTCTACTTCTCGGATGCTGCCTGACCTTCTATGCTTTTCCAGCACCACACTCTCAATACAGATTCTATAGTATGCCTTCTCATACTGAGCAATAAATGATGCTAACCACCTTTGTGAAATTCTTCCATGAGGTAGTGTTGACTAAAATACTACCTACTCAATCTCCAGCACCTGCAGTCCTCACTTTCTCCTACATCATGTGCATTGCATTCAAACCAAATGTAATGCACTGAAAAAAATCAGATTCAGTCTGTCATTCTTTGAGTCAAATCGCATCGTCCTGTCACAGATTGTCAAGAGACAATAATTCGGACACAGATTGGCAGCAGCAATTGGATTTGCTGTCAAGAAATCTGCACTTAATTCCATCCCCTGAAATGAGAAGATCAACTGTTAAATCCTGAGCAATTGAAATGGAAATGTTTTTTGCATAAATCTTGAGTAATGACCAACTAATTGTAGCCTTCAAATGTGGATGCTCTGGCCCCAAGATTTGCCCAAAAACATTTAAGAGACAACGACAACTTATCGAACAAAGCATGGAACAGGAAAAACTACATCTGGGCCATTCTGCTCACTCACTATTCTCTGTTGTCCACCACTGTCCAAGCGCTGAATTCTAATCCATAATGCAATGCTCAAGAGCGCCAATAGCCTCAACCCCATCGTGAAACTGCTTCAAGCCAAAGAGGCTGTGCTCCTACAATTCTGGCATTAATAATCATACTCATCAAATGACAAAACATATTGAAAATGGTTCCAAGGTCCTTAGGGTCACTGCTGAGTCTTAACCAACAAAACATCCAAAGATGCTACAGCAGTGAAATGTTGTCAGCACAGAAAGGAAAATAGCATGACTGTGAAAAAAGGCTAGTTTTTAATATTTCACAAACAGAGTTCAATGGAGTGGGTCTGGAAAAATGTTTACACAAAACGTGGCTGCAAATGAAAAGAGATTGGATACGTGAAGAGGGAGGTGATATCTGAGTGGTATTATTGCTAGATTGTTAATCCAGATGCCCCAGATAATGTTCTTGGGACCTGGGTTCGAAACCCACCATGGCAGATGGTTGAATTTGAATTAAGTGCCCAATGATTAATCCATTGTTGGAAACATCCATTGTTGGTTTACTAATATCCTTCAGGGAAGGAAACCGCCATCCTTACTTGGTTTGGTTTACATGAGACTCCAGATCCACAACAATGTAATTGACTCGTAACTGTCTTCCAGGCAATTAGGGATAGATATTAAATGCTGGCCTGGCCAGCGATGCCCTCATCCCATGAATGAATAAATTTAAAATATCTCAAAAACGGCAAGAGGACCACACTGAGTCTGCCCAGACAATGCAATACACTGATATGGTGCTACCTGCTCAATTGAAGATACTTTCTAACTAAGCTGTTCACTTAGAGATATTATTACATACTACCTCCTGGAAGGGACAGCAGCACTGAATCACAAGGGCCCTAAACCCACTCAGTGAATGTTTGCTGAGAGCAGCAAGTGTTAACTACACAATTCATTGGTTGGACTCAAAAGCACAACTTGCTAACACCACTTGAAGCAAGCCTGGATCTCTGGAAGACCCACATTGTGGTTGAGAAGTCATAGTCAAGAGGAATATGAACTTGGAAAGAAATTAGCAGAGAACGACACAGCTGGATGATTAAGTTAGATAACCATGCTACTCAAGAGAATGCAATTAGAGGACAGCAGATGGATTAGATAGCTTTAATGTTAGAAGAGATGAAAGAGATACAATGGAGGGATTTGAAAACAAGATTGAGAATTTTAAAACTGAGGCAGTAGGAGCCAGTGTAAACTAGTAAGTACAGGGGTGATGGATAAATGGGATTTGGTGCAAGTTAGATGAGCAGACATTTTAGGTGAACCTAAGTTAGTGGAAGATGACATGCATTGAAATAGTTAAGTCTATGGGTGATAGAGGCATAAATGAGGGTTTCAGTGTTGGGTGAATTTAGGGTAACAGTCTCGAAGGTTTTATGTAATTAAAAGTATGACTAATGCACTAATAGCATCTATAGAATAACAGCCTGTTGCATTCAGGAGGTTTTTTTTAACCTCCACATCTCATGAAAAGTGCCAGTAGGGGTTACCCCAGCATCATACGTGATAGATCTCCTCACTCTCCATGTATTATGTGCACATTACTGTCACTGAATTTGAATTTTCACCCTTCCCTTTCACATCACCCAAAATGACATCATGCGCAGATTTGATTCAATATGTACCTTCAATAGGAGCTAGGTGACTGTTTAGGATATTAAACAAGATCCTCACAGGACGTCTCAGATTAGGCACGCAGTTGTACACATGTTTTAGGAGTTTTCAATAAGCATGCCAGATAAACCTGTGATTTCCCACCTCCTTGCAAAAGATAGAAAAGTGACCTCTCAGGGAAAGCACTGTGCCCTTACGCCAAGAACAATGCCACCTCACAAAGTGCTCTTTACAACTCCAACAGTGTGTGACAAATCTTTGCACACTGGGGCAAAATTAGACCCAGGGTTGACTCCACCCCGAAAAATAAAGTGCTTCAATAGTGCTGCTGATTGAAAGACAAACAAACTGAACTTTTGAAAGTGGTGGAAATATTGTTAAGTCTCCCTGATACTCTCGACGAATTCCACGATTGGCTGGTGTAAAGTTTGACAGGGCAACAGAGAAAGCAGATGGAGTAAATATTTGATGAAAAGCTGTCACAGCGAACACCTTCTAATGAAGATGACTGGCTTTATTTTAACAGATACCAATTGATTTGCACACTACTCAGCTCCTGTAGACAGCTAGCATAATGAATGGTAGAGTAGACCCTTCTTCCACTCATGCAGATATAATAGAGATTCTCCCCCTAAATCTGAGGAGGGGTTAGGGTTAAGCATCGGGTTGGAGTTGGGGTTGGGGATGGTCATAGGGTTGAAGGGTGCAGCATATCAGTGCGGTGGAACCTACTGAAAATCTGTCAGGAAGCCACTAAAACTGCCATTCTTCAAGCAGCAGATCCATTGTCTTTCCATCTAGGTTCCTGTGCAGCTCAGCTGGAAGGTCAATTTGATTTTCAAAAAAATCCTGCATTTCAACACCATAGCTTTGTGCATGCTATGAACGTTGGGTAGTGAGAACCTGCAATTGAGGGTGCAAATTCTGCCCCACTCTTTAACTCAGAATATCTCAAAGATTAGGCAGGGGCAGTCGACCTAACCTGGGCTCCACATTGAAACAATGCAACAAGTGCCAGAGAAAGGAAAAAAATGTTGTGTGAAGATACACTTCAATTAAGAGTAAAGTCAGACTGAAATCAAGCCAATCAAACCTTCTAGCAGAAGGAACCTCAGCAAACACATGGGAGATAAAGGAAAATGATATCTGGAATCCAAGTTAAGAATAAAGTAGAGAAAACTGAAAAGAAAAGTCACATTTTTAAGAAGCTAGCAAAGTGAAAAAGGAAGCCGCTTGAAAAAATGCAGTAATTGCAGAGCCAGCACTCTAGACAACCTCAAATGTTAAACAGTCTTAAGCTTTTCAAACTGTGCCAATTGATCCCTATCACAGGTCAGTGAAAAGCAATGTTTCCTCCTTCTCCCCACGCCATGCCCATCCCATGATTATGGTTACACATCATCTTTGCTAAAGGTCATTTCAATTTAAATTTCATTAAGCCATCATTCCATTGTGAAATATTTAGCTTGATGTTTCATTTATTTAAGTGCTTATACTCTATGTCACTCTGAGCCCTTGTTAATGCAGTTCCCATTTTACCCTACTGGCCTTAATTTTTCATCACAATGGCCATTTGTCAAAACTAAATCAATTCCTTCCTAACTGAATATCTTTATTTCTGTTCCTTTTTTGCTGTGGCTCTGCAGTTTTGACCTGAAAACCCATGAAGTTTGAGAAACGCTTGAAGATTGTGCAAAGTTATTTTCCTTCAAAACTGAATTGGTCCCCGAAGCTCAATTGGCACTTGTTATTTTACCAGTCACTTGGAAGTTTTATGTAACATTAAATGGACCTTTTTTTTACAGGAACTGCAAGCCACGTATATTTAATCAAAGGTGTTTCAGCATTAATCACCTGGAGATACAAACAGGAACCATTGATTTTAAAGTCAATGATAAGTTTGACCTTCTAATGTTGGCAGTGCAAGGAGATGACTGTTACAAAATTTAATAATGTGCAATTTGGGCTTGAGAATCAAGTGAAGGAACTCATCAGGGACTTTAGTTTTAATTTAACTTTTTAAGTTCTACATCTTCTATGCCATGCCTGTTTTGCATAGAATGAAAGGGTACAACTGAACACACTCATTTGAGGGAATACAACATGTTTAGCATTAAACACCAGGGAGGAAAGTGTGACTTACCATTATTATTTTCTATCTGTGCCAAGTTCTTTCCTCCCTCTTGCCTTCTTTTGGAGAAAGGGGAACAGAAAAACATTGATGGAGCACAGAGAGAAACATAACGTCTGGACACACCTAGTTATACTGTTACACGTTTTCCATCATGTTTACTTTACAATCCTTTAACGCTCGTTTGCTGTCAATGGCCGAGAAGCTCCATTAATGATGGACTGCATTCATTCAAAGTGCGATATTTGTTGTATATCAAGTTACTCCAGCATTGCTGTCTGTGGATGGATGAATGAATGCTATTAGGCATTTTGCAGCCTACCACTCAAATTCCTCACCAAGATCATTTGGCATAGGAAACAGTTGCTGCAAAATAGTTTAAAATCTGCACAAATGGTGGTCGCAGAAAACATTATAGTGTTGATCCAAAATGAAACAGTCCTGTTAGGTCTTTGGTTTGCAAAATGAGCTGAAGACACGATGGGGAAGAAGTTGGCACAATGAATGTGAAAAATTCCTCCTAACGTTTCACATTTTCTCAAACTAAACACAACACTGGAGAAAGTCGTTTAGTCTGAGGCAAATCCATGTCCACAATCAATCACGTTTTTTGTGGCAATTTATGACAATGTCGCTCAACACGAAGCAGTTTTCAATGACAATATTTTGCTAAAAAAACACAGGAGGAAGCCCCCTCACTGACTCAGTGAGGATATGACTCACTGTTCAGTTTTTTTTTCCTGAGCATGAATCATACAGATAAAGTACGTTCCAATGTCAATCCCTCCACTGCGCTAAAATTAAATATTTTCAGCTGATGTGGTCTAATGAATATTGCAATTGGCATTCACAGTCTCTGGGAAAGGAGGTGGGGAAAACAAGCAGTGATCAGATGCATGAATACATCCTGAAAACACCCAGTGGCTTTCCTATATTACATCTAGTACAGCACTTCAAACGTAACTAATTAGCTGTCAAGCACTTCAGGACACCCTGAAGTCATGAAAGATGCTATCTAAATGCAAAATCTTCCTTTCACTCTTTTGCTCATTTTCATTCTTTCCAGTAACTTATTTATTTTGCTTGCACCAATATTGAATGGCCTACCAACACTCAATGGTAAAGATTTTAAATTACACCAGAATTATCAATCATTCATTCATCATAGGAATGGACAGGTGTTATAGAGTTATACAGCACAAGAAACAGACCCTTCAGTCCAAGCAGACCATGCTGACCATGTACCCACACTAAACTAATCCCACCTGCCTGTACTTGGCCCATATCCCTCCAAACATTTCTTATTCATGTACTTATTTAAATATCTTTTAAACATTGTTACTGTACCCACATCTACCACTTTCCTCGAGAAATTCATTCCACACACGAACCACACTCTGTAAAAAAAATTGCCAGTCATATCTTTGTTTAATCTTTCTCCTCTCACCTTAAAAATATGCTCCCTTCTCTTAAAATCTCCCACCCTGGAGAAAAGACCCCTCATGATTTCATAAACCTCTATACCCCTCATGATTTTATAAACCTCTATCCTTCAACTCCTCGGCTCCAGTGAAAAATGTCCCAGCCTATTCAGCCTCTTCCATCCCCCCTCATATGCTCAACACCCTCCCAATCCCTCCAATCCTGGCAAAATCCTGTTAAATCACTTCTGAACCCTCTTGAGCTTAATGATACCTTTCCTATAACAGTTAAAAATCACACAACACCGGGTTATAGTCCAACAGGTTTATTTGGAAGTATGAGCTTTCGGAACGCTGTTCATTCATCAGGTGGTTGTGGAGTATAAAATTATAGGACACAGAATTTAAAGTGAAAATTTACAGTGTGATGTAACTGAAATTATATATTGAAAAAGATAAGGATTGTTTGTTAAATCTCTCATCTATTCGAATGAACATGTTGGTTTTAGTTCTTTCATATGTAAATCACAGAACTTTTTTAAAAGCTACATTCTCAAGTGAACTTTAACAATTGGTGTCATATTGGCCCAGATAATGCATTGAAGGTGTGAGGTGTCCTGTGTGAGGCTGTCTCTGCCACAATGTTCAAACTGATTCTACTTTTAAAAATGGATTTACAGAGTCTTACATGGATTCATGCAGCTTTTCAGCGAAATAAAATGTAATTCTGAAAGTACAAATTCACCCCACAAACTTATATGTGTGTGTGCATTGTGTGTGTGTGCAGGGGTGGGGGGAGTATGAGTGTCTGTGTGAGTGTGAGTGTAAAGGGATATAAGTCTGTGAGAGGGTGCGTGTGTGCATGTGAGTGTGGAAGTGTATGACTCGCTGTCATACAGAAGCTCTCTTGCATACACTCACACACTCCCACACTCCCACATGCACCCTCTCACACACATATACCCCATCACACTCACAGTCACACACATACACATACACACTCTCTCACAGACAATTATACCCAACCCCTGGACACACATACACGGACACACACACACATATAAATTTGTGGGGTGAATTTACACTTGCAGAATTATTTTTATTTTGCTGAAAAACTGCATGAATCTATGTAAGATTCTGTAAAACCATTTTTTAGATTAGAATCAGTTTGAACATTGGGGCACAGACAGCCTCACACAGGGCACCTCACACCTTCAATGCATTGTCTGGGCCAACATAACACCTATTGTTAAAGTTCCCTTGAGAATGTAACATTAAGAAAGTTCTGTGATTTACATATGAAAGAACTGAAACTAACATGCCCATTGTAAAAGATGAGAGACTTAACAAACAATCCAGGTCTTTTCCAATATATGATTTCAGTTACATCACACTGTAAACTTTTGCTGTAACCATAACCACCTGATGAAGGAACAGGACTCCAAAAGCTAGTGCTTCCAAATAAACCTGTTGGACTATAACCTGAAATAGTGTGATTTTTAACTTTGTACACCCCAGTCCAACACCGGCATCACCAAATCATTCGTATAACACTGTTGTTAATTAGGTTAGTTCGCTCAGTTAGCTGGACAGAATCAAAACGTGTGGTGCTGGAAAAGCACAGCTGGTCAGGCAGCATCCAAGGAACAGGAGAATCAATGTTTCCAGCACAAGCTCTTCATTATGCTTGAAAAATCCCCTTTCCTGCTTCTCGAATGCTGTCTGACTGGCTGTGCTTTTCCAACACCACACTTCTTGACTCTGATCTCCAGCATCTGCAGTCCTCACTTTCTCTCAGTTAGTTGGACAGCTGGATTGTGCTGCCAACGTCATGGGTTCAATTCCTGTACTGATGCAGGGCACTGTGAAGGTCCCACCTTCTTAACCTTGCCCTTCTCCTGAGGCATGGTGACCTCAGGTTAAACTCACCACTAGTTGTCTCTCTATCTATCTCTCTCCAAATAGAGAGAGGAACTCTATTGTCCTCTGGAACAATGGTGATGTTACCCTTTGTAAGAAGGCATCCCATTTGTAATTCCATCAAAAGCTCTTCATGGGCAGTAGATTGAAAATCTGCCCCTGGTGTTTTGGCTAGAGCTTAAAGACTGTTTAAATCAGTTAGACAGCACAAGACTAGTGGTGACATGAGTCAGTTCCTCAGGAGCTGAAGAGAAAAAGAGTAAACAATTAATTGGAAAGTTGTGGTATTAAAAACAACACCAGCCCTAAGAAGAGTGGAGTATATTTTTGACCATGGCATCTGGATGGGTATATGAATAGAAAGGGTTTGGAGAGATATGGGCCGGGTGCTGGCAGGTGGGACTAGATTGGGTTAGGATATCTGGTCCGCATGGACAGGTTGGACCGAAGGGTCTGTTTCCATGCTGTACATCTCTATGACTCTATGAGTCTATTCTAACAAGAAGGCCAATTGTGCTTAGAGAAAATAACTTCTGTGCTAACCTGGGATTAACACCACATTAAAAATGCACAACGCAACATGATCTGATAGAGCTTCTATGTGAATATTTAAACTATTGGTCAGGAAATATAATCCAGAAATTATATATTTTTTTATTTCACGGACAGGTTTATTTGAATCATTGTGCTTTCAACTTGTAATCAAAGATACCTTCATAATTATTTTGTGAATAAGAGCCGAAACTGTAGTTTTATTTGTAGATGCTTTGAGAATATTATACAGGCTGGGCCTCTGTAGACATGTATTTTTAAAGAGATTAATGGCCTGGAATGCAGATTGAGAATAACTATGAGGCTTACAGTGTTTACCATCATTATAGAGCAAACTTGCAAGTTCCAGACCTTGCTTAATTAAATCAGGAAGTCCAGACATTCCTACAATGGTTCCCATTGCATAAGACAGTCAATATCTGAAAGAATTATTGGCATCACAAGGGAAATGATGTCCGTCAAAATATAAAGGGCTGTTCTTGAGAGAAGCTGAAGAGAATTGCAGAGAATTCTCCAGGTTACATCTGTGTTCTGCCACTCTCCATGTAGCAGTTGTTATACTCATATAAATTTGCCATGATTGTCTCTAGTGAGGCATTCATGTATATTAGATATAATGTAACTGGCTATTAAATAATATATAATAAAGCTTTAGTCTTTAACTAAGACCACAGCCTATCTCCTGCCCAAGGCATCATGTGGCTGCAGTGATTATAACAACATCAACTCATAGAATATTAGGGCTGTTAATCTGTGTCCAATCAGGGAGCCCTGGCTGATAGATAAGAACAGGAGTGTCAAATGTTATGGCAATCTGAGAGCTGACACATATGGAGCTGGATCAGTGACGTGGACTTTCCGCGTGTAAATAAAGGGTGACTTGATGACAAGATACCAGCCTCTGCGGAGTCATTTCAGTGGCGATAAGAGTAAAGCATGTTTCTGAAGAAACCCACTTGCAACAGTCATCTTTCAGTTGGAGTAATCATTTCTGAGTTCATGATGTTATTTGGGAAGCTTGACCCGTTTGATCCCAGTACGCAGAAAGAATGTATTATTTTTTCCAGGCAAATGACATTGGGGCAGATGAAAAGCAACGAGTAATTCTCCTGACAACCTGTGGACCTGCAGCTTTTTTGGTTATTAGGAGCCTAACTTTCCCTGAAGCGCCAGATGCTAAACTCTTTCAAGGATTGCCAAGCATAGTTAATGAATACTATGACCCCAGACCTCCTCCAATTCTGAGACACTATTAGTTTTAGTTGACAATTCAAGACACAGGGGAATCCATATTGGGATTTTTTATTAGGTTAAGATGACTGGCAGAGGCATATGACTTAGGTTTAACCCTTAATGAGATGCTGAGAGACCGGTTGGTTTTTTGGGATTAATGATGTAACCATACAAAAGCATCTACTAGCCGAAGCATAAATAGACTTCAAACAGACACTACAACTGGCTTTATCATTGGAAAATGTGGCAAGTGGACCAGATGAGTTATAGGGTATTATGATGTAAGTGGACACCTTCGCCAGGCCGACTGAGCTTGGGGAACATCACGAGTGAAGAAACTTGTACAGCCTCACTCAGGACACATTCTGAACAGAGGGATTCTAAGTTAGACCACAGCAAAACCCCAAAACCAAAACAAGCCTCAGCCAGACAGTTAAAATTTTCTTCATGCTCTGGGCCGGTAAGCCATTGTAGTTGCTCGACCTAAACTGAGAAAGAGAACTCAAAGGCCAGAGTTCAGGAGAGTGCACATCCTGAAAACTCCATCTATATCTTGATTGGAACAGTTAAATTGCTTAGCATTATCCAAATCAGAACAAATCAAAATAAATATTCACCCGTTTCTAATGGAGGTCGATACCCATGAGGCCATTTCAATGATCGCAGAAGCAATTGTGAACAAAATTCGCTCTGGATTCCAACCCTTAAGTTGGCGCAAGACCTCCGCTAGACTGAGAACCTATAGTGGGGAACCTTTTCAGATTAAGAAGACAACTTTGGTTCTGGTCTCTTTTGAGAAGCAACTGGTTCAGTTGCCACTGATTGTAGTAAAAGGCCTGTGCCTTGATTGGGTGAAATTGATTGAGAGAGATTCACCTTGATCGACTCAACATTTTTCGATTAGAAAATGGCTGCCTGAGTGAAGCCTGAATTAAATATCTGGAAGTCTTCCAGGAAGGTCTATGGACTATCAATATAGTCAAGATCATTTTGTATGTGAACCAGAAAGTAACTCCATGATTCTGCAACGTGTGCCCAGGGCCATTTGTCTTATGGGCAAAGGTAGATGCAGAATACAGAAGGCTGGAAAGAGAAAGAATTGTCAAATGAGTACAATTTGAGGAATGGGCAACACCAATTATGAAGCCCAATGGATTGGTTCACCTTTGTGGGGTTTTTAAACAAACAGTAAACAAACAGTAAATTGCACATCCATATGATGTGCGAATAACAAGGAAGACCAAAAAAAAAGCACTTAGAGAACTTTGACATTGTCCTTAGATGTTTCTCCATGGTGGGCATGCACCTATGAATGGAAACAGGTGCATTCCAGATACTCCTACTGACCTACTTGGGCTACAGAGTTGACGTGACTGGTTTGCACCTGTTAGCTGCGAGGGTGACCATAGGTGCCCTGGTTCCCATGGCTGTACCAGAGCTTAGGTCTTTCCTTGGGCTGGTGAATTATTATAGAACATTCATACATAACCTGGCAACAATCCTGCAGCCCTTGCATCAACTCTCACAAAGGGGTCAACCTTGAAAATGGTCGCCTAGCCAAGCCACAGCTTTCAGGGAGGTGAAGAAACAGCTGACATCCTCTAAGATGTTGGCACAGTACAATCCCAAATGAGATCTGGTATTGATATACAATGCCTCCCAAGATGGCATCAGGGTAATATTAGCTCATAGGTGGACAATGAAGAGAAATGCCTAAAAGCACTTGCATCCGGTACTTTGGCTAATGCAAAATACACCCAGATAGAGGAAGAAGGTTTGACGGTCATATTTAGAATCAGCAGGTTCCACCAATACTTTTACGGACAAAGATTTGTCACATTAATGGCCCGCAAACCCCTGCTAGGTCAACTTAAAGAGGACAAGGTAATACCACCCATAGCTTCAGGCCAAATTCAGTGGTGGACTCCAGTACTAAGTGCGTATTATTACGAGTTGGAACACCATCTGGGAGGCCAAGTAGCAAATGTAGATGCATTGAGCTGCCTCCCACTGGCAGAGAGACCAGTAATGGGCCATCCACTGGAACAGTCCATAAAGGTTTTAAATTTCCTGGACACATTTCCAGTCACAGCCGACAAGATCAGACTTTGGAAACAGGAAGACCCAGTCCTGGCAAAACAGCTGCTGGCAACGGGAGAAACCAAAGAGCCATCACAAACAGAACTGAAACCTCTTTGGACCCTGAGGGACCAGATCACAGTAGAGACTGGCCTATTATTAAGGCGGGCAAGAGTGATTGTCCCGAGCAAAGATCACCACCAGATACTGGCTGAACTCCGCCAGGGTCACCCAGGGGTTTTCAAGGTGAAGATATTGGTGAGAAGTTATGTCTGATGACCAGGATTGGATGCAGACATAGCCGCATTGGTGGGGCAGTGCTCAGAGCGCCAACAAAGACAAAAATTAGCGGCAGTAGCTTCCCCACATTCGAGGGAATAGCCAGGTAAAGCCTAGACTCAGTTGCATCAGTTCCTTTCATGGCTCAATGTTCTCAGACGTTGTAGGCATCCAGTCAAAGTGGCTGGACATGCATAGAGTTCATTCATCAAACACCATGACGACAATAGAAAAACTGCGTGCATCTTTTGCAATACACAGGCACCAGGAAGTGTTGGTCACAGATAACGGGCCATCGTTTACCAACAGGGAATTTACTAGGTATTTCCAAAAGGTGAATGGTACTCAACATGTAAAGGCAGCTCCCATACCATCCATCATCTAATGTTCTGGCAGAAAGGGTAGTCCAATCTTTGAAGGCAATGCCAAACTGGACACCCCCTCATGCAACTACAGGGATGGCCCCAGCAGAGTTGCTAATGGAGAGAGGACTCCACACCAGGTTAAATCTGATCTCTCTGAAGCCGGTGGGGGGGAGGGTTAAATGGCATCAGGAACATCAATGCCAGACGCCAGACTCCACCAAGTGAGAGAGACAGTTTACAACACAGAACAAAGTTTGGTTTAGAAATCGCATAAGTGGCCCCGCATGGGTCAGAAACACGGTGGACGTCAGGCCATAAGAACATAAATAACATTAGAAGCATAAGAACTAGGAACAGGAGTACACCATCTGGCCGTCTACAGCCTGCTCCACCATTCAATGGCTGATCTTTTCATGGCCTCAACTCCACTTACCCACCCTCTCACTAAGCCTTCATTCCTTTACTGTTCAAACAAAAATCGATCTTAGCTTTAAAAGCATTTACTTAAGTAGTGTCAACTACTTCACTGGGCAGGGAATTCCGTAGATTCACAACCTTCTGGGTGAAGAAGCTTCTTCTCAGTTCAGTCCTAAATCTGCTCCCTCTCATCTTGAGGCTATGCCCTCTTGTCCTAGCTTCACTTGCCAGTGGAAACATCCGCTCTACTTCTATCTTATCTATTCCCTTCATAATTTTATATGTTTCTATAAGATCCCCCCTCATTCTTCTGAATTCCAATGAACATAATCCCAGTCTACTCAGTCTGTCCTCACAAGCCAATCTCCTCACCTCTGGAATCAACCTTGTGAACCTCCTCTGCACCCCCTCCAGTGCCAATCCATCCTTTCTCAAGTAAGGAGACCAAAACTGCACAGCAGGACGGCACGGTGGCTCAGTGGTTAGCATTGCTGCCTCACAGCACCAGGGTCCCAGATTCGATTCCAGCCTCGGGCAACTGTCTATGTGGAGTTTGCACATTCTCCCTGTGTCTGCGTGGGTTTCCTCAGGGTGCTCCGGTTTCCTCCCACAGTCACAAAGATGTGCAGGTTAGGTGAATTGGCCATGCTAAATTGCCCATAGTGCTAGGTGCATTAGTCAGAGGGGAATGGGTCTGGGTGGGTTACTCTTCGGAAGGTCAGTGTGGACTGATTGGGCCGAAGGGCCGAAGGGAATCCAATCTAATCAGTACTCCAGGTGTGGCCTCACCAGCACCGTGTACAGCTGCAACAGAACCTCCCTGCTTTCAAATTCAATCTTTTTAGCAATGGATGATAAAATTCCATTGACCTTTCTAAATACCTGTTGTACCTGCAGATCAACCATCTGTGATTCATGCACAAGGATACTCAGGTCCCTCTGAAAAGCAGCATGCTGCAACTTTTTACCATTTAATGGTAATGATTCAGGTCAGGATCAGTGATGTATAAAGCTCAGGTCAGAGCAATGGTTCTGAATTAGCACGTTGACCCATATGAAAGCTGTAAACTCGCAAACCTGCTCCTCAGAACATTCAGAAAATTTGTTGAACCCCATGGATTCTCCCTCTCCATCAAGTGTTGAAGAGCCTTCTGCATCTGAGATAGATGCAGAGGATTTTGCCGCTGGAAGAAGAGAATGAATTTCTCCCGGGGCGCTTCAGGCGTAAGTGGTGAGCTCCTGGGTTTTACACGCTGCCTGTAATCAACACTGATTCGGCAGAACCTGACCCGGTGCTAAAACTCTCCAGGAGGCTCTGCCAGAAAATGAACTGGCTTCAGACTCAGAGGCGGAGGGATGTCGTGACTGTAACAGGGTCAACCACATGCACCTCATAGAATATGAGTTCCCTGATTGGCGCTGTTAATCTGGTCCAATCAGGGAGCCCTGACTGAGATATAAATACAGGTGTATCAAGCATTCAGACCCACTGAGGGCTCTGAGGGAACTAGATCAACATCAGGGACTTCCCACATGTAAAATGAGGGTGACTCAGTGACAGGATATAGGCCTCTGTGGAATTATTTCAGTGATCATCCTTCTCCACATAGTACCAGTAGCTTAACTAATACCAGCCAGGAGAATTGGCTGTGGTGATACCCTGGATAGTTTCTGCAGAAACCAACACCTAAAAAACTGCATTATAATAACTCAAGCAATGTGCTATAGACTCATACAGCACGGAAACAGACTCTTCGGTCCAACTCATCCATGCCGACCAAGTTTCCCAAACTAAACTAGTCCCACTTTTGCCTGTGTTTGGCAAATCCTTCTAAACCTTTCCTCTTTATGTACATGTCCAAATGGCTTTTAACTGTAGTAATAGTACCTGCATCCACCACTTCCTCTTTAAGTTCATTCCACATATGACCCACCCTCTATCTGAAAAAGTTGCCCCTTAAGTCCCTTTTAAATCTTTCTCCTTTTACCTGAAAAACATGCCTACTAGTTTTGAACTCTCCCATCCTGGGGAAAAGACCTTTGCTATTCACGTTATCAATATCCCTTATGATTTTATAAACTTCAACAGGTCACCCTGCAACCTTCTCCACTCCAGTGAAAAATGTCCCAGCCTATCCAACCTCTCCTTATAACTCAATCTATCCTGTTCCTGCAACAGCCTTGTAAATCTTTCCTGAACCCTCTCCAATTCTTTCCATAGCAGGACAACCAGAACTGCACACAGTACTCCATAGGGACCCTCACCAAAATCTTGGACAACCACAACATGACATCCCAACTCCTAAACTCAATGCTCTCAGTAATGAAGCAAGCTTTCTTAACGACCTATCTACCTGGGATGCAACTTTCAAAGAACTATGTACCTGAATCCCTGGATTTCTGTTGAACAACAGTACCAAGGGGCCTACCATTAACAAAAAAAGAACCTGAAAGCACTGCGGATGCTGTAAATCAGAAGCTAAAACAGAAATTGCTGGAAAAGTGCAGCAGGTCTGGCAACATCTCTGGAGAGAAATCAGAGTTAACATTTTGGGTTAAGTGACCATTCCTCAGAATAGTTCTGAAGAATTGTGTAAGTCCTGTCCTTGTTTGTTTTACCAAAATGCAACACCTCGTATTTAGCAAAATTAAACTGCATCTGCTACTTGTCAGCGCATTGGCTCAATTGATCGAGATCTCTTTGTAACCTTAGATAACCTTCTTCACTGTCCACTATGACACCAATTTTGATGTCGTGTCATGTACAAACTTACTAACCATGCTTGCTAAATCCTCATCCAAATCTTTATGTAAATGGAAAACAGCAGCAGACCTAGTACCAATCCCTATAGAACACTGCTGCTCATAGGCCTCCAGTCCAAAAAACAACCTCCACCACCGTCGTCTTGTGTATCCAATATTTTGAATCCAATTGGCAAGCTCCCCCTGAATCCCACGTGACCTAACTTTAGTAACCAGTCTACCACGTTTGTCAAAGGCTTTGCTAAAGTCCACGTAGACAACGTCTTTTACGATCCTCATTCCTTGTTTACAAATCCCCCATCTATCCATTCCCTCCCCACCACTGGAATTCTCTCCAACCCTACAACCATCTGAGATATCTGCACTCAACTGATATAGATCACTTGAGCATTCTCAATTTTAACCACACCACCATTGACGAGTGTGCCTGCAGTTGGATAGGCTCTGAGCTCTGGAGTACCGTCGCAATGCCTCTCCCCCTCTCCATCTCGCTTTCTTCCTTTATATAACTTTCACATTCTGCCAATAAAAGCAAATACCTCGGATGATGGAAATCAGAAACAGACACAAAGGTTGCAGGAAAAGCTCAACTTTTCAAGTCCGGCATTTCGATTCTTCTTCGGAACTGAAATAGGACACATTCCCTCCCCTTCACATCATAATATATACCCATTTTACATCTCTTTTCTCATTCACCACCATTATACCTTATTAAATGACATTGGAGGCCCATGAACACCACATCAATAGCATTACCATTATCAACCCTCACTTAATTGCTTCATGAAAAAATCTCAATCAATTTAGTAAATGGCAATTTGTCCTGAACAAATCTGTTTTATCTTTCCTGAACTAATCTACATTTGCTCACCTTGATTCGACCAAGCATTGACATTGTTATATTTCCAGAGCAGAGCCATAGTTTAAATGTCATACGCCTTTTGTTATTTGACTTGTTTGGTCCAGAACTTGGCCTTTGCACTGGTCCTCCACATTATCTGTTCCCTTTGGCTATTTGACCAAGCTTTTGATCATTTGTCCAAGTACCTCCTTATGAAGTTTGGTGTCAGATTTTGTTATGACACACTTATGAGGCACCTTATGGGAAAGGTGCTATGTGCATGCAACCTGTTGTTGTTGTTGTATGACCAGATTCATCCAGACAGCATCTTAGGATGAAAACCATTCAAACTTCTTCTTCAAGTTCCCTAAATGGGATTTAAAATTGATCTGTTGATACTCTTTCCTGAAGCTAAAGTGCACTTAATAAGTGTCACTTCGGAGAAAACCTATTCTTGTCGTCAGAGTAATTGGGAAAAATACGTGAATGCACAGTGCTGCGGAAATGTATTATTGCTCAGTAATCCATGTTCATTTATACCCATTGTGAAAATGGTCAGAGGTTTCAAAAATTCACACTGTGTCTTTTTCAAATACGTTTCCTTCATTAATTGCTTAACTACTTCTTTTTCATTATGTGGGGAGAGTGAACCAGCAGGGAAACTGAGCATATCTCTCTCTGTGTGTCGTTGACAATAGCATGCCCTCTTAGGTCAGGTGTTAGCACTCCATTCATGGATCATTGGCAAAGCGAGGCGCAGATCAACAGCATTCTGACAATGCAGCCATGAGCAGCTGCCACAACTCCACCACTTAGTCTCATCTTACTCACATTTTCTATCGTTTTTCCTGCCAAGTTCTGGACCAAACAAGTCAAATAACAAAGGGCGTATGACATTTAAGCTATGGCTTTTCACCATTCCACATGAAGGGCCTATGTCCAAAACGTTGATTCTCCTGTTCCTCGGATACTGCCTGACCTGCTGTGCTTTTCCAGCACCACAATCTTGACTCTGAATGACAGAAACAAAGAGTACCAAAGAGTGAGCAATGTTGTTTTTCTGTGCTGGTAGAAGATTTATCATAGGGTTTCCTAGGGATTAGTACAAGGAACACTGAGCCTGCTGATATATATTAACATCATTGACATTGGTGTGTGAGGTAAAAACAATGACTGCAGATGCTGAAAACCAAATACTGGATTAGTGGTGCTGGAAGAGCACAGCAGTTCAGGCAGCATCCAACAAGCAGCGAAACATTGGTGTGTGAGGCACAACTTCAAAATTTTTGAATTACACAAAACGAGAAAGTACTGTGATTCATGAGAAGGAGGATGGAGGACTTCTAAAGGACAATAACAGTGCAGAGAAATGTGAAGTGATTGATTCACTTTGGCAGGAAAAATAAAGGGTACAATGTGGATGCAGGAGCTGAGAGATTTGGGTGGACATGGGCAGAAATCGATAAAGCTGGCAAGACAGCTTGGAAGAACAGTTTATAAAAGATACAGCATTTTGGTCCTGTGCTTTATCTGTTGGACCATAGAATACAAGAACAAGGAAATTATGGTTAACCCGCATAAAACACTGGTTCAGCCTAAACACGGTGGCTCAGTGGTTAGCACTGCTGCCTCACGGGACCCAGGTTTGATTCCGGCCTTGGGCGACTGTCTGTGTAGAGTTTGCACATTCTCCCCGTGTCTGCGTGGGTTTCCTCCGGGTGCCCCGGTTTCCTCCCACAATCCAAAGATCTGCAGGCCAGGTGAATTGGCCATGCTAAATTGTCCATAGTGTTAGACGCATTAGTCAGAGGGAAAGGGGTCTGGGTGGGTTACTCTTTGGAGGGTCAGTGTGGACTTGTTGGGCCAAAGGGCCTGTTTCCACACTGTAGGGAATCTAATCTAAACTGGAGTATTGTGCCCTGTTCTGGGAACCATGATTTCAGAAGGCTACAAAGGCATCAGAGAAGGTTGCATGAGTGACATATATTTTGTTTTGAATATAACTATGTAAGTGGAAGTTCAGAATGTTGTGGTACAGGGAAAGAATTGGTATAAGGATTACAAATGTGTATGTATAACTCAAGGCAAAAATAGAAACATATGATATTCACTTACTGGCTGGAACTTTTACTGACACTGAATTTTGATACTTTGTTGCAAATAATTGGCACCATGTGCTTTTGGATTAAAAAGAGAAGAAACTGTCCAGTTTTGTCACAGAACTGAGGGAAGAGAGAGAATGTGGGCTCTCAAACCTCCAAATTCCCACAAGCAAGTCAAAATGTTATCTCTCCCACTGTGAGTGTAAAGGAAGTAACACTCAAAACATTCTGCCTGGAGAAATTAAACCTTCCAACTTAAGCCCAGACCTAGGTCCAACTGACCACATGTTGAATTGAGGATTACCATTGCTGACAACAACATATCATCACCAACCCCTCCAAAAAACTGCAAAAATATCAACTCATCTCCCCTTGTGGTTGGGATTTTTGATCCATAGATTTTGTTCCTTTTTACTTATATTTTCGACTAATGATATTCCTGGAAAACCTTTTGGCTCATCTGTCTTTTCCATCCTATTTATAAATAAATGTGCTCATGTTGGATTTAACATGGATATAGCTTGCTTATCATTATTAGTAAATGCTAATTCATTTTGCAACGTATTATTAGAGGATAAGCTTGTTATAATTAATGAGTTTTATTGAAATCTGATGTGAGTATCTTTTGTCTTGTGTGGTGGTCAAAGTCAGACATCAACCATCCTAGTTGTGGAATATTTTGATTTCAAGACCACTAAGGTCATGTTAAGGGTCAGAAAAGATTTTCAGGAATGGTTTCAAGAATAAGGAATTTCAATTACATCGAAAGATTGGAGATTCTGCCATATTTCTCATGTAGCCCATATTGTACAAGTCCCTGTTGGATTCTGACCTGTATCTTTTTTCTCTAGCGAATTCCAGAAAAGTCTATCTCTTCCCCAAGTATCTAACTTGTCAATAAGCTCCCGGAACCAACTTAAATCCATTAAGCACAGCAATCTTAACTGTGTCATAATCTCTCATTTGTTCATTTAAGAGAGTCAGATAAATTGCCAACTCTTTTGCTACCAAAATACTACTTCATCATGTTCAAATTTCCTAAGGTTATTGTAACTTAGCAGCAATTTTCTCAAATGAGATAAGATATATTTCAAGACCTTTGGTAAATATGCCTTGCCAAATCAAAACCAGGAGTTAAATATCAGTCATTGCCAAATTTTCCTGTTATTTCTTGTTCATGTCTCAAACTTCAAATTTCCCTGGCTTCTTTTCTTGCTTTCCTCCATCTCTTCAGAATGAATGTTTCTTCATTTCTGATTAAAATTCCAATTGTCTTATTTGCAACTAAATCTAAGCCAACTCAGCTGGAACATATGTAGCTGAATCTTTTCTTCCTCATGGTTCAAATTTGAACTAATATCTTAAAACATATCTGTTATTATAACGTTCACTATGAACTTGATTTCTACATTTTCTGCTCACTTTAAATGAATCTTTGTTAACTATTGCAAGGTACCAAAAGATATCTTCTGTGCTATATCTCACAGTCAGTATGTCTGTATGCCTTTCAGAAATATGGTCATGCTATCATCACTATATCATTGCATGTGATCTGATGTATAGAGATTTCATGCTCCATCTTAATCTGGGATCACTTGAGGCATAACATACTACTGGAAGCAAGAGTCAGTTTATTCTCATGTTTCAACTGTGGGACTGACTACATCTATCACCCAACCACTGTTTCTCAGATAACTGCAGAATATACTAAACAGCAATCATTGTCAATCGATGATTTTCATGAATTTGTAGGGAAGCCTGTAACCTAATCTGAAAAATGGCTTTTTCTGCCCTTTTTCCATTGACAATGTGAAACATGGTCAACTTATATTTGGCTTTGATCCCAATTTTCTTTAATCTGAAAGATAATTTATAACACAACTGTTTATAAATTGATATGAATGACACTTTTCTGGGATTTTGCAAAGCTCAATGCTACTTACAATATTCTCAGCAAACTGAAAAGGTCATGAATTGCAGTGATAGAGCACTTATATTAGATTAGAAGCTCCAGACCAAGTCCCAGCTGCTGTAGACGTGCGGCAAAATATACAGTATTCAAACAGGGAGATTAATTATACTCAGAGACTGCTGCTAATTTAGGTGGCACAGTGGCTCAGTGGTTAGCACTGCTGCCTCACAGTGTCAGGGACCTGGGCTCAATGCCCCCCTCAGCCAACTGGCTGTATGGAGTGTGCACATTCTCCTCATATCTGTGCAGGTTTCCTCTGGGTGCTCTGGTTTCCTCCCACAATCCAAAGATGTGCAGGTCAGGTGAATTGGCCATGCTAAATTGCCCATAATGTTAGGTGCATTAGTCAGGGGTGAGTATAGAGTAAAGGGTCCAGGTAGGTTGCTCTTCCAAGTGTTGAAGTGGACTTGTTGGGCCGAAGGGCCTGTTTCCATACTGTCGGAAATCTAATCTAAATACCTTGCACTTTCTTCACATTAAAATAACCCAGACAACTTTCTCTGATCTCCAACAATGAACCCATACAAGCTTCAGGCAGAGGGTATGACAGGGTTCAGAGCCCCTTTTATTTACCTTTAAGTTTAAAGCTGCAGTTCCAAAATATAACAATCATATAAACCTCATAATTGTAAAACTCCAGAGCTGAGCATGAAAATCAAAGCTGTTACTCCAGTGCAACAATGAGGCACACTCCTCTCTCAGAAGTGCTGCATTTCTGTTAAGCTGAGGCTTCTAACTTTCAATTTGAGTGGAAGAAAAAGGATCCTACGGCAATAATTCACAGAGAGCAAGCATGTTCTCTTCAGACCAATATCTATCTCTCAATCAACACTAGAAAAACAGCTATCTGGTCATTATCACCCCTCTGTTTATGCGTACGTGTTGTGTATGTGACTGTCACATTTCCTACATGACAGAAGTGAAATTCCTCCAAAGGTAAAGTACTTTGGGGTATCTGGTGGTTGAGATAGACATTATGTAAATGCAAAGCTTTCGATCATTATGAACAAATACGTTTGACCATAAACTTCTTGAGGAAGTGATGGATGTGGGTACAACTGCAACATTTAAAAGACATTTGGATATATACATGAATAGGAAAGGTTCAGAGGGATATGGACCAGGAGTAGGCAGGTAGGACTAGTTTAGTTTGGGATTATGTTTGGCATGGAAAGGTTGGACTGAAGTGTCTGTTTCCATGCTGTCTGACTCTCTGGCTCTCTGAATCTATATACACTGGAAGGTACCTCTTCTTCTATAACTTACATTTCAAAACAATAGTGACCGAAAGGTCCAACATCATAAACGAACACATTTTCCTGGACCAGTAAATACATATATATGTTGCTGTTGCCATATTCTGCTCTGTGAGCAGAAAGCTCCAACATGAAAGATGTTGCAAACCATTAAACTACAGGTTTTACATAGAAGACAGGTTTTCCAATGAAATAAATAAGTGTTGCATATGAAAATCTATAAATATTAGACACATTACAGGTTTAGATAATAAATGTAAACTACTGAAGTTTCACTGTTGGAATTTATGGTATCTGATGTTTGTAACATTGATTGAGTAGCATTGGATGTTCCTTGTGTATTGTGAACTGAAATAGTGATAAAGATTTTATTGTCAATAACCTCCTAATCTCCAAGCTAAAAAGATCAAATGTGAATGTAATACCCAGCAACTTTGAAGTAAATGGCTTCTTTCAATGAGAGGAGAGAACACACCAACTCAGACATCAGGCTGAATGTATTTACACACATGTTGTGTAGAATATTAATTGGCACACTGCAACACAACGGACCTGTGGTTAATATTGTAAAAAGGTTGATCTGATTCCTCAGCTCCTTGAGCCATCTTTCTGAATTTTCAGTTCTACAGATTTCAATATATTACAAGCACTGTGTTCAGTGTCAACTACTTTATACTGTCAATGCAAGTCAAAACTAAACCCAAAGACTTCAGTCTCTGAAACGTACTAAAACCTCAAAAATTAAATTATGTTAGGAGCTCACAAAGTGTTACTTTCATTGGTACCAGAGACCATGGATAGTGCTGGATATATATGAAAAGGGAAGAATTCATTGTTTATTCTAGGCACATTACAGTCTAAATATTGCACGCTTGAAGAAATATTTTGACCTAATTTCCTGAAATTATAGCTATCTGCCCGGACATCCATTCATTCTAGATCGAATACATCAAATCATTTTAAGATGATGTTCCTGCATTGCTTGAAAAAAGAGAACTGTATTGTAACTCTCAGGTTGATTGTTCTTGCCTCCTGCATGGACTTTCATGAAGTTGTTCGTTCCATGCATAAGTCTGCTTTCAAGAAAACTCTAAACACCCCCGGGTTGGATCCTTTTGATCTTTTATGTCCATCATTGTACTCAGCTTTAAGAGGAGAGATACAAAAGGGTCCAGAGGGGCAATTTCTTCACACAGGGGGTGGTGAGTGTCTGGAACCAGAGGTAGTGGTGGAGATAAATGCAATTTTGTCATTTAAGAAACAGATGGGCCAAACACAGACAAATGGGGCTAGAGTCGAGCGGCATGGACAAGTTTGGCCGAAAGGCCCGTTTCCATGCTGTAACTCTATGACTCGATAAATAGATGATTTAATCCTTTGAGCCTGCCTTACCATTGAGTAGGATCATGAACGATGTGACATGCCTCACATCCACTTATCCGTCTTTGCCACATAACCCTTCATACCCCTACTGATCAAAAATCTACCTCAGCCTTAAGTATATACAAGGACCCTGCCCTATTGCTCTCTGTGACAAGAAGTTCTAAAGACTCCACTGAGTCTTAAAATTTAGTCTTACCTTAGTCTTAAATTTGCACCTCTTTATTGTGAGACTATGTCTTCTGGTCCTAGACCATGGTGGGAAATGTCAGGAAATGTCCTCTCAGTATTTATCATGTCAAGGCCCTTAAAAAATCCAAAATATTTCAATAAGATCACCTCTCATTCTTCTAAACTCCAGTCAGTAGGAGCCAAGCTTGGAGCCTTTGATCATAAGATGAAGCCTTTGATGATAGTCAATACACATGTTCAAAGGATATCATCATCCTTCCTCATGTCTCACTTTGATGGATTTCTGGCCTCATCGCTATTGTTAAAATTGTGAATGTTCTGCATGCATGGTGCTTGATGAGCTGTCATGTTGGTGCCCCATTAGCTTGCCGAACAACAAGTTGTGCCTATCATCAGGGGATTGCTCGATGGCCCACGGTGTGTACACAAGTTCGATTGCCTAGTGCTGATCTCCTGTCTTTCCCCATATCCATGGACACCATTTCTATCCAAGCAAGTGGGTTTTTTCCGGGTACTCTGGTTTCCACCCATAGTCAAAGGATGTGGAGGCTAGGCCGTGCTAAATTGCCAGTAGTGTCCAGGGATCTGCTGGCTATGTGGATTAGCTATGGGAAATGCAAGGTTGCAGGAATAGCGTAGTGGGGGTAGGTCTGAGTGGGATGCTCTTTAGGGGGTCGGTATAAACTTGATGGGCCTGCTTCCACACTGTAGGGATTCTATTAATACAATTGATTTCCCAAGTATGACAGTGCAGTCATTATCCATATCAACACTACACTCTATGAAGTAGTGCAGAATCATTTCTGGATTTATGGATTAGAGTGCTGGAAAGCAAGCCCATTGCTCCCACAGTCATCACACAAGTTAAAGACTTCATCAAAGACCATAACATTTCTCCAGTTTATCTGTCTGTTTAGACCCAGGTGTACAGACAACATGAACTAGATTTCTGTACTTAGCAAGAGTTACTATTTATTACAAATAAGTAGATTCTAGCTACAGATGAACTATCAACTGAAACTCTACTTGCTAAAAATTCCAACTGCCTTTCAACCACATTGCACACAAATACATTTGGACACAGAAAGACAAATCTCATTGGTGTTTGTGGTTGACAGGATAAGAAGAGAGAAGACAGTTCAGTGGCCCCTATCCACAAGGTCACTGAGGCGATCTTTTTATTTTGCCTGGACTTGCTGTTCTTCAATCTCTCTTCTCAAGGTACTTTTCACATAACCTCAGGAGGCATAGAGCAACTGGTTTTCAAATTACAAAGTCTCTGATTTATTGGTTAAACTCAATGGTTCAGAGCAACTGGATGAAGAAAACAACTGGATTTCTTTTGGGTTCAGGTTTACTGCACAGACGAATGCCACCTCCCTTGCCTTCAGGTTCCCTGATAATGCCATTCATTTCCACAAGCCGTTCAGCTATTCAGGAACCAACCACATAGTTGGTGACAGGCAGATGGCCTTTGTCATCCACTGTTTGTCACAACTCCAACAAACCAATCTGCTCTTTATTGCGAATGGGACCTCACTTTATGCACACTACCTGGTGCCCAGTTTTCTGCCCGCTGGCTAAGCAAAGCAACAAACTCCACTTCCAGTGAGTTTTGCTCATTTGCTTTTAAAATGTTCAGCAATCATTTCCACAGCCCTTGGTTTTTCAAACAATTTTTTTTATGTCGTAGCCCACAATAAAAAAAACAGAAAAATAAAAAGATCATTCTTTATTCATTATCCTACACTTGTGTCTACACCAGATGGTTTTCAATCATCACAATGGCAAAGTACAGACCATTACACATACCTCCAAGTCACAAAGTGTAAACTATTGCCTAGATCCTCTGAGTTCAAAAGAGATCCTCAGCTCAACTTATGTTACTCGTATGCCATGGATCCTTAATAAGTTCTAACATAAGCACATGCTTTGGACTTGTATTGGATGTTTAAATATCCAGTTGGTGGATTTACCCTCCGTGACAATAAAGGATATTCTATCCTATTCTACTTCTCTCCATTATTGGCCAGATCAGGCAGACACATACTGTTGGCCCCATATTTGCCCTATCTTTTTGCGTGTGAGCAATGTAACTCTACGTGAACCAGCTGGAGTATCAAAATACTGCAGCACCTTTAACCAGCTCTCAGTACCCAATTAGGAAAGTTAATGACCCACCATCTCACAGACAGCACTGACCATTTTCTTCCTGAACCACAGACAAAGTGCTCTCTCACCCCTCTCTTTAACCCGCATTACCAACCCCATCACAAAATCTCTCATCCCAGACCAGAGACAAGGCCCATACCATCCCAAACCACCCTCCCGGCCCACACTCCGCAAGCCCTAGCTCCTGTCAGACCAATGTCAATGGAACCCATATTGTCTGGGGAAGGTGATCACTGTCAGGAGGTGATCATGGTCAAAAGGAGATACTTTCAGAGAGGCGATCGCTGACAGGAGCTAATCACTGTCAGAGGAAGATCACTACCAGAGAGATGATTACTGTTAGAGGGAGATCATTCTTAGGTGATCACTGTCAGAGAAATGATTTCTATCAGGGAGGTGATCACTGTCAGAGAGATAATCACTGATGGGGGTGATCACTGTCAGAGAGGTGATCACTAACAGAGAGGTGATTACAGTTAGCGGAAGATCCCTCTCAGGTGATTGCTGTCAGAGGTTGATCGCTGTCAAGTTATCACAATCAGAGATCATTGTCAGAGATGATCACAGTTGGTTGGTGATCACTGTCAGAGGATGCTCTCTATCGGAGAGGTCATCACCGTCAAAAGGTGATTTCTTTGGGTTTGATGTGAGAGATGGTAATCTCTGTCAGTGGGGGATGTTTAGTTTAGTGTTCACACTAGGAAACATGCCAGTCAGTGGATCATGAATCATCATATGCTTTCACACGATTTACAGTCTCCAACAAAGGATGTGACTTCCCCCAGTTATCCTGCAGTACAATGGAACAGCTGGATTTCAAATACACTCCATATTTCTGAAGTAGCCAGGATCAGAAGTGCCAGAGAGAAATGCAGAGTCGGGTCCTAACGCAAAACAGGGCCAGGCAGAACAGCAATCTGACAGCATTACCACTCATCGAAAGGCTCCACCCATATGAAAGATTTGTAGAGTACAACTTAATCAAAGCGCCAAATTAAACAATGCTTCAAAAAAAGACTGGAATAAAAAGAACATTTTGACAAGTGGGGTTGTAACATAGTTTAGATATTGAGCTTTCATCTCTTGGGCTGAAGTTCAAAGGCAGTCCAGAAACGAGGGATGAAAATCATTTTTTTGATAATGAGAGTGCAACATGTAATGATGGTTTGAATCTAGATCCTAAAGGATACAGGACAAAATTGACTCTATTTTGCCACTAATTGGCACCATTTATCATGCCTGCACCAGACTCCTGCGATGGAAAATGTTCCTTTCCCCCGAACTAATAGTCTTCATCTTGATAAGCATATCATTCATTAAAAAGAGAAGATTGTATTCCTGGATTATGCTTAATGTTCCATCATCTGTACATTTACTGCTGTCTTTGATATCTTAACGCTGTGTAACTGCTCATTCAAGCAGAACTGTCAAGTCCTCATTCAGGTTCTTTTAAAAATGTAAGGTGAGATCTTAATTTCTTTTTTTTGTCTCCGTTGCCAAAGTAACAGCCTGATGGTGCAGAACAACCACATGCTATAGATTATCGGCAAACTGTGAAGATGGAAATCTACCCCATAATCTATTTTGCTATATCTCATTCTGAATTATAAAAAAACAAACACACCCATGATCAACAAGAAATGAAAATGATTATGGGTAAAAAGAGCATTTCACAAACCAGAAAAGAACTTTTTGATAAAGGTGTCTGAAGCTAAGAGGCATTGCTTTGCACAATCTCCAAATCTATCATTTCTCCTCTTCCCCAGGCATGAATAGGCTTTAAAGTGAATTCATAAGGAACTGGTTACAGGAAGTCAATGGAGAGGACATTGGTTAGATAACTGAATGAGAAAAATAGGAGTGCAATGGAAAGAGAAAAGTCCATTCACTGTAGCTCAGTGCGTTGTATCTAATGGAGACAGTGACAATCTCACTCAACAGCAGGTCTTCCCTAGGATCAACAAAGTGGTGGAGTTGGAGGAAACAGAGAGTGTGAGGTGGAATTCCCTCCTCCAACATTAAAGAGCTGTCCACTAAACAGAAACCAACAGCTGTGCATTGTGCATTGCGGTTAGTAATGTATCAATGGGTGGTATGGTGGTTAGCATTGCTGGGACCTGGATTTGATTCTAGAGTCAGGCAACTGTCTGTGTGTGCTTGCACATTTGCACCATGTCTGCGTGGGTTTCCTCTGGGTGCTCCAGTTTCTCCTTCCACAGTCCAAGGCGAAGCTTTTAAAATCATGAGGGGCATGGATAGGGTGAATAGTCAAGGTCTTTTCCCCAGGGTATGGGAGTCTAACACTAGAGGGCATAGTTTAAGGTGAGAGGTGAAAGGTTTAAAATAGACAATAGACAATAGACAATAGACAATAGATGCAGGAGTAGGCCATTCAGCCCTTCGAGCCTGCACCGCCATTCAATATGATCATGGCTGGTCATTCCCAATCAGTATCCTGTTCCAGCCTTATCTCCATAACCCTTGACTCCACTATCTTTAAGAGCTCTATCCAATTCTTTCTTAAATGAATCCAGAGACTGGGCCTCCACTGCTCTCTGGGGCAGAGCATTCCACACAGCCACCACTCTCTGGGTGAAGTAGTTTCTCCTTATCTCTGTCCTAAATGGTCTACCCTGTATTTTTAAGTTGTGTCCTCTGGTTCCCCCATCAGCGGAAACATGTTTCCTCCTGCCAGAGTGTCCAATCCTTTCATAATCCTATACATTTCAATCAGATCCCCTCTCAGTCTTCTAAACTCAAGGGTATACAAGCCCAGTCGCTTCAGTCTTTCCGTGTAAGGCAATCCTGCCATTCCAGGAATTGACCTCGTGAACCTACCCTGCACTCCCTCAATAGCCAGAATGTCTTTCCTCAAATTTGGAGACCAGAACTGTACACAGTACTCCAGGTGTTGTCTCACCAGGGCCCTGTACAGCTGCAGAAGCACCTCTTTGCTTCTATACTCAATTCCTCTTGTTATGAAGGCCAGCATGCTATTAGCCTTCTTCACGACCTGCTATACCTGCATGCTTGCCTTCATTGACTGGTGGACAAGAACACCCAGATCTCTCTGAACAGCCCCTTTACCTAATTTGATACCATTGAGATAGTAATCTGCCTTCCTGTTCTTGCCACCAAAGTGGATAACCAGACATTTATCCACATTAAACTGCATCTGCCATGCATCTGCCCACTCACCTAACTTGTCCAGGTCACCCTGTAATCTCCTAACATCCTCATCACATTTCACACTACCACCCAGCTTTGTATCATCAGCAAATTTGCTAATGTTATTGCTGATACCATCTTCTATATCATTTACATATATTGTAAAAAGGGACCTAAGGGATAATTTTTCATCCAGAGGGTAGTGCATGTATGGATTGAGCTGCCAGGGGAAGTGGTGGAGGCTGGTACAATTACAACATTTAAAAGGCATCTGGATGGGAATATGAGTAGGAAGGTTTAGAGGGATATGTGGCCAAGTGCTGGCAAATCGGACTAGTTTAGGTTAAGACATCTGGTCGGCATGGATGAGTTAGATTGAAGGGTCTGTTTTCATGCTGTTCAACTTTATTACTCTATGACTCTGTGCAGATTAGGTGGTTTGGCCGTGCTAAATTGCCCATAGTGTCCAGGAATGTGCCAGTTAGGTGCATTAGCACCTGTGCAGGGTTTCAGGGAGACAGTAGGGGTAGTGGGTCATGCTGAGGGGGCATGCTCATCGGGCAGTCGGTTTGGACTCAATAGGCCAATTGGCCTGCTTCCACATTAGTAGAGATTGTATGATTCTAATTAGGACTGCACAGTGGCAGTGGCTCCATCTCTGAACCAAGAGACTTGGTTTCAGGTCTCACCTGCCCCAAAGGTGTACAACAACATCTCTAAACAGGTTGATTAGAAAAATATTTTTTTTAAAAAGTGTCAATTAAGAGTTTATATGTGCATGCTCTGGTTGCCATTAAGAGCAATCAATACTAATGATGAGAGATCAGGGAACAGATCTCAAAACCAATTTTTGCCTGGGAGGTTCTGATCTGTGGAAAGGAAAAGTGCTTTGCACCTCTGCATATGGTGTGTTGTGGGTTAGCCGACATGTCAGGGAAGGCCAGATCTAAGTAAAGCACTTTAAGAGGCAGCACCAGCAGGAGCAGTACAAAACAGAAACTGCTGGTAAAGCTCAGCAGGTTCAGCAGCAACTATGGAGAGAAATCTGAGTTAATGTTTTGGGTCCAGTGATCCCTCCTCAGAATTGATAGCATTTTGGAAAATGTCAGAAGACAGGGTGGGGGAAGGGGATACGGAGTAAATGATAAGTGAGCCCAAAGAGAGAGAAGAACAGTTTGACAAAGGAGTGGCTAGCAATCAGTCTGGGAGGATGAATAACTACTCAAGGGGGCAATTAGTGGCTAACAGTGAGTTGTGTCTAATAGCAGAACATGTGATAACAAGTTCTGTGGAAGGTTCACTTGACCCCAAACATTAACTCTGATTTCTCTCTGCAGATGCTGCCAGACGTCATGATGTTTTCCAACAATTTCTGTTTTCGTATGTGATAACAAGGCCTGGTGTATGGGGGTTGGGGTAAGGACATTGAAGAAAGTGTCTAAAGTCCTAAAATTGTAGAACTCGATGTTGAGTTCCCGAGCGGAAAACGACGTGCATTTCTTCCAGGAGCAGGAATGGCTGCAAGAGATGTAGCCACCTGAAGGGGAATGGTGTTACCTTGGCATCCTGTAAGTGACAACCGAATTTGCACCAAGAGGTGGGGCTGTGGTGGGAGGACAGCTGGCAGTAGGAGCAGCACAGGAAGAGGATCTGTGCTTCTCAGGGGTCTCCATTCTTGATGCCAGGTTCACCCTCCCCACCCCTTTTTCAGGCCCTTGGACGTGGAGCCCACTGCTGGAAGCTTGCAAACAGCCCCTACTGGTGGACCTCATAGAATATGAATTCTCTGATTGGGGCTGTTAAGCTGGTCTAATCAGGGATCCCTGGCTGACAGAGAGAAACAGGAGTGTCAGGGATTCTGGGTCAATAGAATCTGGAAGCTGGAAAAGCACAGCAGGTCAGACAGTATCCAAGGGGCAGAAGGTCAATGTTTCAGCCCTCTGCTGTTCCAACTTCCCATCCATTGACTTTAGCTTCCAGCATTGGCAGGCCTTACTGTCTCCATGTCAGGGATGCTGTTCGCTTTAACAGCCAGCTCTGTCTTAGCTGCGTCAATGTCATGTACCACACATGTGTAAATAAAGGGTGACTTGGTAATGGGATATAGGCCTCCATGGAGTTATTTCAACCCTGAAGTTCATTGCTTTGCAGGTTTCTCACAAGCTGAGCACACCATGCTATATTGTGCGGATGTGTGTGTCTGAGTGTGTGTGTCCATCTGCCTGAGTATCTGTCTCTCTGTGTGTCTCTGTGTGTGTCTGCCTGTCGATCTGTCTGTGTATGTGTGTGTGTATGTGTCTGTGTGTGTGAGTGTGTGTCTGCCTGTCTATCTGTATGTTGTGTGTGTGTGTGTGAGTGTTTGCCTGTCTATCTGTATGTGTATCTGTGTGTGTGTTCCCCATCCCACTGCCTAGTTTTAAATGCCACCACTGGGTAGGCCATTAAATGCTGCCCAGTTGATGAAAAGTATTCACTAAATAGCGAAGGGATGTGGCTTCAAAGGACGGCATTTCACATGAAAGAAAGCACTGCAGCTACAAAGTAACTTCAAACTGCACCAAAGAAGGAGAGAAGAGTATAAGAGAATGCAAATGTTCACACAAAACACTTATCAAGTGCTGTTCTGACACTGCTGCCAGACCTGCTGAGTATTTCCAGCCGTTTCTGGTTTTATATCAATTGCATGGCTCATGTTGATTCACTCCACAATAAATGCCCTTCAAACATCACCTGATGATTGCAAAAATTGATGAAAGGATTCCAGAAGGAAGCTGACGGTGTCCAGCCAGTATGATCAAACCAATTCCTTTTCAAGGCACCAGTAAGGGAGTGCTATCCCATTTTTGTAGATTTTTGATTTACCAGCAAACACAGATGATAACATTCGACTGTCTTCATCTGTTTATTTCACCAAATAGAATCAAGCCATCCTAGACAGGAGTTTGCTGCATGATCTGAGACAATTTACCAGTGAACCATATCACTGACTTGTCTTGTATTTCATTTAATCTCCGGCACCCTTTCCTTGCCTCCCATCGTAATCCTATTTTCTCCTCACTCTGTCTCAGAGGAAGCTCCTACAGCAAATCATTCCTGCGCTATTTGGTACTCTAGAGCTAATTTGCATACACATCAATCACTGTGAGAATAGGTTAATCCTTATCAATGGAAAATCAGGTCTGCCAGGAATTTAGAACTCTGATCTTCATAAAACAAATTCTCTAATCCACATGCCTTATGAGTAAGATTCCATGCAGGCTGTAGCCTGGCAACATTTACCTGGTTAAATCAGCCTTGAGGAGTTTTGTTTTTGTGATCCCTGCTGCTATTCCCCGACTTCAATTCATGCCTGTGTTCCCTGATCATTCAATTTTATCAGTCAAGTACAAAAAAAAGTCCTTTCTCTCATGGTATGCTTCATAATTGACTTCTCCTTCTTTGTATTGTGGGCTGTATGATTTAATCATCTGTAATGGGGGGAGAAAGCAGGGACAGGTACTGTGTTGATGATCAGCTCTGATCATTTTGAAGGGGGGAGCAGGTTCAAATAGCCAAATGGCCGACCCCTGCTCCTATTTTCTATGTTTCTATGTTTTGTTTTCTGTTGTCACTCTCAAAACCATTGCCCATCAGGTCCTAGCAATTTGGTCTATCAAAAGCCATCCTGAGTTTATGTTATATTTTGCTCTTAACTTCCAGTTGTGGGAATGGAGAAACAGGAAAGGCTGGATCAACTGGGCTTGTACTCGCTGGACTTTAGAAGAATGAGGGGGGATCTCACAGACATACCTAATATCCTGATCGGGGTAAGTTCAGAACCAGGGATTACAGTTTGAGAATAAATTCAGACATGAGATGAGGAAGATTCTTTTCACTCAGAGAGTTGTGAAATTCTCTCCCACAGAAAGCTGTTGGGGTCAGTTCATGACATATCTTCAAGAGGCATGGCCCTTGCAGCTAAAGGGATCAAGGGGAATAGGATCCTGAAATTGCATGATCATCCAAGATCACATTGAATGTTGGGGCAGGCTTGAAGGGCCGAATAGCCTACGCCTGCACCTATTTTCTATGTTTCTATGTGTAGGCCATTCAGCCCCTTGAGCCTGTTCCACCATTCAATAAGACTACAACTGGTTTGTGGCCTAACTCCTTATACCTGCAAAAAATCCAAAGATTGCAGATGCTGGAAAAAACAGAAATTGCTGGAAAAGCTCAGCAGTTCTATCAGCACCTGTGGAGAGAAATCAGAATTTCAGGTCCAGTGACCCATCTTCAGATCTCCTTTGAGACATGCTGAGTTCTTCCAGCACTTTTTGTTTTTTTCCAACTACCTGGCCAAAATCTCTTAATAGCTTTGCTTAGTTAAAAAAATTATCTACCTCACATTTCAGCACAGTGGCACAGTGGTTAGAACTACTGCCTCACAGCGCCAGAGACCTGGGTTCAATTCCCGCCTCAGGCAACTGTCTGTGTGAAGTTTGCACATTCTCTCTGTGTCTGCGTGGGTTTCTTCTGGGCACTCCGGTTTCCTCCCACAGTCCAAAAATGTGCAGGCTAAGTGAATTGGCCACACTAAATTGCCCATAGAGTTAGATGTAGGGGAAT
Organism: Chiloscyllium punctatum; assembly: GCF_047496795.1. Lineage (NCBI taxonomy): Eukaryota > Metazoa > Chordata > Chondrichthyes > Orectolobiformes > Hemiscylliidae > Chiloscyllium > Chiloscyllium punctatum. The sequence continues at coordinate 102,224,787 of NC_092749.1, read as the reverse complement.
GGGTCTGGGCTGTTTGCTCTTCGGAGGGTAGGTGTGGACTTGTTGGGCCGAAGGGCCTGTTTCCATACTGTAAGTAATCTAATCAAACTAACAACGGCGTACCAACCAGTACACTTCCGCTGACACCCTCCTTCGACTGACTGAACTGGTCCTCACCCTGAACAACTTCTCTTTCCAATCCTCCCACGTCCTCCAAACCAAAGGCGTAGCCATGGGCACCCGCATGGGCCCCAGCTATGCCTGCCTCTTTGTAGGATATGTGGAACAGTCCATCTTCCGCAGCTACACTGGCACCACCCCCCCACCTTTTCCTCCGCTACATCGATGACTGTATCGGCGCTGCCTCGTGCTCACACGAGGAGGTTGAACAGTTCATCAACTTTACCAACACCTTCCACCCCAACCTCAAATTCACCTGAACCGTCTCAGACTCCTCCCTCCCCTTCCTAGACCTTTCCATTTCTAACTCCGGCGACCGATTCAACACGGACATTTACTATAAACCGACCGACTCCCAGAGCTACCTGGACTACACCTCCTCCCACCCCGCCCCCTATAAAAACGCCATCCCATATTCCCAATTCCTTCCTATCCGCCGCATCTGCTCCCAGGAGGACCAGTTCCAATACCAAACAACCCAGATGGCCTCCTTCTTCAAAGACCGCAATTTAACTCAGATTTCTCCAGTTTCCTCATTTCCCCTCCCCCCACTTTGTCTCAGTCAAATCCCTCGAACTCAGCACCACCTTCCTAATCTGCAATCTTCTTCCTGACCTCTCCGCCCCCACCCCCACTCCGGCCTATCACCCTCACCTTGACCTCCTTCCACGTATCGCATTTCCAACACCCCTCCCCCAAGTCCCTCCCCCCTACCTTTTATCTTAGCCTGCTGGACACACTTTCTTCATTCCTGAAGAAGGGCTCATGCCTGAAACGTCGATTCTCCTGCTCCTTGGATGCTGCCTGACCTGCTGCGCTTTTCCAGCAACACATTTTCAGCTCTGATCTCCAGCATCTGCAGTCCTCACTTTCTCCTTGGAGCTATGTCCCCAAGTTCCAGGATTTCCAAGCACTGGAAATAGTTTTATCTTCATTTACCGCGTGGACTCGTTCTTCTGAAGCTATGGAATCGATTGCACACTCTCAACTTAGTTGTAACCTTAAACACTCTGGCCTATTCCATGATTGCCAACATAACTTTCCACATGAATGGTCCACTTGTTACTTTTGTGGCATACCTCGGTAACAATGCAGTTCATTATTTTCTCCCCAGGCATTTTTGTTCCTCCACAGTCAAGCCAACTAATTACTTCCTCCCCAAGTATCCAAAATCCTTCAGAAATAGAGTCCACAATAAAGTCCAGGTTTATCCAAAGACTAAATTGTGCTCCCATACCAGGAAGACATTACTCAACCTATTTTCAGCAGGATTCAAAGAATAGTTTGTCATCTGATATATGATTCTTTCTCTACTCACCCTGTGAAGGTGCCAATATGTTTTCCATCCCACCTGATTGCTTTTTCAATTGAAAAAAAAACATGTTACCAATTTACAATTGCCCTTTTCTGTGCTATATTTTATCTCCATTACTTGTATCTTTTTTTAAATTTCTATCGTCATCATTGCATTTTAAACTTCTTTGTTTTGATGAAAGAAAGAATTGCTGTCAAAGATGTTTATCTTGCTCTCATTAGGACAGATGCAAGAATCCCAAATTTCAAAGGAAACAATGAGGTAATGGACATGAGAAAAGGAAGGGGGGGGTGGGGATAGTAAAATAGCAAAATACTGCAGATGCTGGAAATCTGAAATAAAAACAGAAAGTGCTGGAGAAACTCAGCAGGTCTGCCAACATCTGTGGGAGAAGTAATTAGAGTTAATGTTTCAAGTCCAGCATGATTCTACGGTGGATCAGTGGTTAGCACTGCTGCCTCACAGTGCCAGGTTCGATTTCATCCTTGGGTGACTGTACATCTGGAGTTTGCACATTCTCCCCCTGTCTGTGTGGGTTTCCTCCGTGTGCTCCAGTTACCTCCCACAATCCAAAGATGTGCAGGTTAGGTGAATTGGTCATACTAAATTGTCCATAGTGTGAGGTGGATTAGACAGAGGGGAATGGGCCTGGGTGGGTTGCTCTTCGGAGTGTAGATTTGTTGGGCCGAAGGGCCTGTTTTCACACTGTAGGGAATCTAGTCTTCTTTGGAACTGAAAGGAGTTGGAAATGTCTTTTTTTTAATGCTGTTGACAGTCCAGGGAGCAGAGGAGCAAGTGGAACAGATTGCCATTCCAATAATCCATTTTGCTCCCATTTCCATCTTGACCGGCTGGTGTTCCAACCCAGCTCAACCCAAGCTGGGGGAGCAACACCTTATCATCCACTTCAGAACTTTATAGCCTCTGGGACTCAAAATTATATTCCACAATATCAGAGTCTGACCTCTACTTCATTTTTAATAATCTATTTTCTAATCAACCTGTTCAGTGATGATATTACACACATCTGGAGCAGGGGGACTTGAACCTGAATCTCTCAGTCTAGGGGTAGGAACACTACCACTGTGCCACAAGACAACCCTCTGTACTTATTTTTTCCCTGCATTCCTTACCTTCAAGCTGTGTCTTGTTTGTGTCTTGTTGGCTTTCTCGTATTCACACCTAACATTGACACCTATTTTGCATATCTATATTTTATTCATCACTGGCCTTGTCTTTTGCATAAGGCGCCTTCACAATCTGTTTTCCTCTCTCTGTAACTCTGATTCTCTCTCTCTTCACAGTTGCTGCCAGTTCTGCATTTCTCTAGCACCTTCTGTTTTTATATGTAAGAAAGGGGGTTGGTTAGTCGGCAAGCAGACATTTGTTGATTGAGGAGTCGTCATAGAGAACGTACCAGGAAGCGGTTATCTCACAAGCTTCTTTTATTCATGCTGTATACATTGCTGATCCATTTGAAATTTGGCATTCTTGTGTTTATCCTGATGAATGCAAAACAAGAAGCTTTGATCGTATGCCTCTTTACTTCTCGCCGTACTCAAGTTCTGTACGACCAAATGACTAAGTCTGTATCCTACTCTAAGTTCTCTGCTGTCTCACTATTCCTCTGAAGTTTTCTATATATTTTCTTCTCAATTATATGCATCCACATTTCACCTTTTTATTGCATTGCATTGGAATGCAGAATGTTCCGACAGCATCCCCTAGGTAAAAACAATGATTGCAGATGCTGGAAACCAGATTCTGGATTAGTGGTGCTGGAAGAGCACAGCAGTTCAGGCAGCATCCGAGGAGCAGTAAAATCAACGTTTCGGGCAAAAGCCCTTCATCAGGAATAAAGGCAGCGAGCCTGAGGCGTGGAGAGATAAGCTAGAGGAGGGTAGGGGTGGGGAGTACAATTATACTCTATGCTACTTTCTCCCCACCCCCACCCTCCTCTAGCTTATCTCTCCACGCTTCAGGCTCTCTGCCTTTATTCATGATGAAGGGCTTTTGCCCGAAACGTCGATTTTCCTGCTCCTCGGATGCTGCCTGAACTACTGTGCTCTTCCAGCACCACTAATCCAGAATCTGGTTTCCAGCATCTGCAGTCATTGTTTTTACCTCGTTGATTTTAACTTTACTGTGAATCCTCTTGCAAGGATGCCTGCCTTGAAGAAGTTTTCCTCCTCTCTCTACAAGAATCTCAAGGAGTCCCTCTCCCACTGCAACTCCCAGGTCATTTCATTAATGTGGGCTTCAACAGTTTCCTCATTTCCCCTTCTCCCACCTCACCCTAGTTCCAAACTTCCAGCTCAGCACTGTCCCCTTGACTTGTCCTACCTGCCTACCTTCTTTTCCACCTATCCACTCCACCCTCCCCCCGCCCCCGACCTATCACCTTCATCCCTCCCCCACTCACCTATTGTACTCTATGCTACTTTCTCCACACCCCCACCCTCCTCTAGCTTGTCTCTCCACGCTTCAGGCTCTCTGCTTTTATTCCTGATGAAGGGCTTTTGCCCGAAATGTCAATTTTACTGCTCCTCGGATGCTACCTGAACTGCTGTGCTCTTCGAGCACCACTAATCCAGACAGCATCCTCTGCCAACTCAAGGTCAAAGAATTTTGGAACCTCGCTGTGACAACCTACCTAGAGTTTCCTGATGAAAGGCCTTTGCCCGAAACGCCGATTCTCCTGCTCCTCAGATGCTGCCTGACCTGCTGTACTTTTCCAACACCACGCTCTCGACTCTAATCTCCAGTATCCACAATGTTCACTTTCACCTAACCTACCCAGAGGGACTATCATCGCTTCTGTAGTCTTTGCACATTTAAGCCTCAGCTGATATTCCTGTCTTTTTCTCAGGTCTTTCTTTGCCTTGTCAAGATCGTGTTTGGGATTTATTGACACTGCACCTCGGTGACTTCAATGTTGTAGTACAAGGACAGCAGCAAAGTTCCTCCAGCAACCCGGGACAGCAGACCCTGTGGAAGGGGACTCTTCAAATGGTGGCACCAGCAAGACGACATCTGCAGCTGAAGTGGGACTCCTGGCCCAGTGGCAGCCTGGCCTGGCAGCACAGCCAGGGATTCTTGGTTGAGACGGCGAGTGAGGGTTCGTCCGCATCAGCAAAATGGGCCCAGCGCCAAAGGGATGGAGTCTAAAGTAGGGCGACTCCTACATTGGTTGGTAAAGTGCAGGCAACAGCGAGGAGGTCTCCCCTGAAGGAGCAGAAAATAAGGACTGCAGATGCTGCAGATCAGAGTCGAAAAATCTGGCGCTGGAAAAGCGCACTGGGTCAGGCAGCATCCGAGGAGCAGGAGAGGCGAATGATGACGAGCTCATGCCCGAAATGTCGACTCTCCTGCTCCTCGGATGCTGCCTAACCAGCTGTGCTTTTTCAGCGTCACGCTTTTTTGAGGTGTCCCTTGAGGCTACCATCCGGCATGGACTGGGTCCGAAAGCCTGATATTCTGAACGTTTTACTGTATTTTTCCAATTTATTCCTCTGGCCTACAATGCTGGACTAATCATTTCTTGACTTTTCCAATTTGTTTTTCTTTGTTTCTAAGAATTTGATCTTAAGTTTCTGCACCGAGGCAACTTAGGCCTAAGGTAGCACTGTAAAGCAGCAACTAATAAACGTTTCACTTAAATCGCTTGAGCACATGCAACAATAAAACTAACTCAGTTCAGTCCAGCACATGCCTTTGACAGTTGCAGGAACAAAGGAAATAAACCTGGATATGGCCAAACCTTCAAAGCAGGCGATCCAATTGCAAAATTAAATCAAAATAATGTGGTACGTACCTTGCTGTTTACATGAACCAGCCGAGGAAATGATTAGTCTACGCACATGAAATTACATGAAGTGTTTAAGAATGCAATCTTCATAAATGTTAATACGGTCTCAAGCTTAGTGTGAATCGTGCTTTATCACAGCGAATTCCTTCTCGAAACCACTTTGTGACTGTCCTGTTGTGGTCAGTGTATCAAAATTGTAGCTTTAAGTGCAGTGCTCTGAAGAAACGTAACCTACAACACGATATGGCAGACATTCTTCAGGCCATATTCACAGGGCTAACCGAATAACATTTCTTTAAGACCACAAAAGTACGCTTTGTGACTGAAGAGGTAGGCCCATGTGCTTGGTTGTACTGTTCTTGGCTGGGATTCGGGGCACTTGGCACGAGAGACATTAGTCAGGACTTTAGACAGTAGCTTCTGTCACCTGTAAAAAAGGAAAAAGCAATCCCAAAAATATCTTCACTTGATTCCCACAAACCAGGCAGACGGACAGAATATTGCCTGTTAAACAGCCAGTCGTCAAACACTGTTATGCTCTCAAACAAACTTTATGAGGATGATGGTTGAGACAGTTTGACGGGGGCCCGGTAGGAGACAGGAAATTGGCAAACCTACCTGTGGTGATGTTATGGTAACTGGCTACCACTTAGCCATTTACTATGTGTAAACTTGCTGATAATCTGGACTAGCTTTGTTCGGGAGAGGTAATCAGAAGGTCGAGAGGTTCCTGGAACTCTGAGGATGTAAAGGAGTTAAGAAAAAAACATTGCACCTTTTTAGGCCTTCAAATCATCCTACAGTGTAGTTACAGTTGGAACATAGATATCGTATGGGGTCAGCACGGTGACTCAGTGGTTAGCATTGCTGCCTCACAGTGCCAGAGACCAAAGTTCAGTTCTAGCCTCAGGTGACTGTGTGGAGTTTATACATTCTCCACGTGTCTACAGGGGTTTTCTCTGCATTTTCAGATTTCCTCCCACAGTCCAAAGATGTGCAGCTTAGGCAAATCGGTCATACTGAATTGCCCATCATGTGCAGGGATGCGTAGGCAAGGTAGATTAGCCATAGGAAAATACAGGGCTATAGGGATGGTGTGGGTCTGGATGGGATGCTCTTTAGACCCAATGGGCTGAATGGCCTGCTTCTACACTGTAGGGATTCTATGAATAATTCTCCCCTTGCTGATCAGTTTGCTCAGAGTCTTGGTGTTTCAGTAACTTCTGTCACCTGTAAAAAGGGAATAAGCAATCCCAAAAATATCCTCACTCCATTCCCACAAACTGGAGTGAGAGGTTTAATGATGTGTCATTATTTTGCCATGTGTAGCTAATTGGGAATTCTGTGGAATTCTGAATTTTGATCAGTAAGTCAAATGTGAAAAATAGATACCAATGTCAGATATCTGATCTCAATGCCCTCTTTTGCATGTGTGTAAGCTTTAACTATTTTATACATTACCTCTCAACGTGACTGTTTCAATATCCAAACATATTGCACCCGACATAATAGTCTTCCAAAATTCTTGTAGTCTTACTTGCATCATACCCCATTGTCCCTGAGTTTGTCATTTACATCAGTTTCCAGTCAGGCAACACTTTCATTTTAAAATTTTCATTTTAAAACTTAACTGAATTTTAAAATTCCCATCTTGTTTCCAAGTGCTTGCTTGACCGAGTCCCTCTTTATCTTTCTAATCTCCTCCAGCCCCACAAGGTTCCGAGATGTTTGCACTCATCTAATCCTAGCCTTTTGAGCATCTCCATTTCAAATTTCCCCGTTTTTTACAGACATTCCTCTCGACAGAAAGACCGTAAGCTTTAGAGTTCCCTCCCCAAATGTCTCAGGTTCTCTACCTCTTTTTACACTTTAGAACTTACCACCTTCATCAAAAACTTACCATTTGCCTCGGTTATTGACATCTGCATTAATGGGAACGGTGCATTCCTATCGACCCTAACTTTACCCCCCATAATATCATACACCTCTATTAAGACCTCCTCTCATCCTTTCTCTTGACAGATAGTCTCGTGCATTTTATTCAAACCATCTAGTAACAGAAACCACTCTTTATACACAGATGATAAAATCTATTTGTTCTTGTGTTAACAATTCTATTGTTTAATAGTGCTTCTATGAGCACACTGGGAGGTTTTTCTATGTTACATTAATTTAACGTGTTCATATTGTTAAGTGCCAGAGCATCTGAATGAACCTGAATGTAACTAGGTTGAACAGATCTGACCAAAGGACCACATGATTGATACTTGTGGTGAAAGAGTTCACCAAGTTTTCTTGAGGACTGTACATTTGCCAGATCCACGATCACTTTTACACCTGATTTGTCATAACAGATCTCACCAAACTATGAAACTGAATGTTTTCAAATGAAAAGTTAACACTCATTCAACAGATACATAACTGGTGAATATTATTTTGATATTTTTGATTTGATATATGATTGTCACATGAATCGAGATACATTGAAAAGTATTATTTTGCATACTAACCAGACAAATTGTACCTTATATAATTACATAAGAGTAATTGAACAGAGCGTAGAATATAGTGTTACAGAGAAGGTGCAGATAAAGGCAACTGTAATATATGCAAGGTCCATTTATAAATCTGATAACAGTGGGTAAAAAGCTGTTCTTAAATCTGTTGGTACGTGATTTCAAACTTTTGTATCTTCACTCCAATGGAAGAGGGTGGATGAGAGTATAACTGGGGTGGGAGGGATCTTTGATGCCTACTTTCCCGAGGCAGCGGGAAGTGTAAATGGACGGAAGGCTGGTTTTCAGGATGGACTGGGCTATGTTCACATCGGTCTGTAATTTCTTGCGGTTTTGAGCAGAGCAGTTGCCCTGTCAAGCTGTGATGTATCTAGGTAGGATGCTTTCTATGGTGCATCTCTAAAAATTGGGAAGAGTCATTGCGGACATGTTGAATTTCCTTAGCCCTCTGAGGAAGTAGAGGCGTTGGTGTGCTTTCTTGACTGGAGTGTTCGATGTAGATGAACCAAGTCAGATTGTTGGTGATTTTTATTCCTAGCAACCTGAAGCTCACGACCATTCCCACCTTAGCACCATTGATATTGACATACGAATGTCCTCCACTCTGCTTCCTGAGGATGACCAGATCCTCCATTTTGCTGACATTGAGGGAAGTATGGTTGTCTGTACACCATACCATTAAGCTCTCAATCTTTTTCATGTACACTGTTTAGTCCTTATTTGAGTTTCGGCCCACTATGGTGGCGTCATCAGCAAATTTGTAAGTTGAGTTAGACTGAATATGGCCACACAATCACGAGTGTATAAAGAGAATAGTAAGGACCTGAGCATACACGCTTTGGGCCACTGGTGTTGAAGATCAGGATCGTGAATCATTCATTTGTCAATTATTTCTATCTACCTGCAGCAATTCTGTTGAAGATTATCTTGCACATGGAGCTTGACCACTTAACTGGCAAAATAAAAAGAATATTTTCACACTTGCAGGCGTCCAGCTCATTAATGATGAAGACAAAAAACAGTCCCTGATAATCCACTACGTGTGTAATACTGTACAACCTCCAGAAAGAATCAGTATCCCGGTATTCGGAAATTATTTATCAACGAGCACTGTTTACCAGACATAAGGGTTAATCCTCTCATCAGAGCAGAATCTCATTAAAGGCTTTCGATTCATTGGAGTAGCGAGATAATAAAAGGTTATCAAAATACTATAGGATGATTTTTACAAGGGTGTTGCCAGAGCTGGAGGGTTTGAGCTACAGGGAGAGGCTGAACAGGCTGGGGCTATTTTCCCTGGAGTATCAGAGGTTGAAGGATGACCTCATAGAGGTTTATAAAATCATGAGGGGCATGGATAGGGTAAATAGAATAGTCTTTTCCCTGGGGTCAGGGTGTGCAAAACTAGAGGGCGTAGGTTTAGGGTGAGAGGGAAAAGATTTAAAAGGGACCTAAGGGGCAACTTTTTCATGTAGAGGGTGGTGCATGTATGGAATGAGCTACCAGAGGAAGTGGTGGAGGCCAGTAAAATTACAACATTTGAAAGGGATTTGGATGGGTACATGAATACAAAGGGTTTAGAGGGATATTGGCAAAATACTGGCAAATGCAACTAGATTTATTTAGGATATCTGGTCAGCATGGACAAGTTGGACCGAAGGGTCTGTTTCTGTGTTGTACATCTCTATGACTTTATGGTACCTGGAGAGTTTGAATTTTTCAGTAATTGACGCCCAAAGGTTATTTATCTGAGATTTGGTTCAATTGATTCTGAAAATAGTTGGCTTTGAAAGTGCATGGTACAAGTTGGCCCCTCTGATTGCAAATGGTGACCTTTTGTGAGCAAAGTGATCAAATGCTCAGCACTTGGAGTTATTGGACTTTGAGTCTAATCGGATCCAAAATCTTACATGAGATTGTTGTTCTAACTTCAATGTTAGAAGAAGAAAGAATTGCTGCATTAATTGATAGTCACTTGACACTCCTAACTCATTTGGAAATGAGAGTTTTAGAATGCAAACTACATTTTAAAATGTGAGCATTTGCCTCGGGAATATAACATATAAACTATAATATTTGCCGAGGAAAAATGTAAAGGTAATATTTATGTTTGAAGCAAATATTCTTTAAAGTCTAATTTTTCCCAAAAAAATGATATAAATGTTCAAACAGAAAAGTCTTTTTGAAGAAATCACAGCTGTGGAAAGTTTCCTTTGAATTCTGTGCTGCATTATTTCACATTAAACTGAAATCCACAATGCACTTTGCTTAGATTTTTCAAAGCCATGTTAGGGACTCAAAGTGTTCTCTTACCTTGCACTGCTTTTTACAATCTTAATAAATACTCCATCCATCAACTAGAATATTTCTGTTACAATTCAGATGGTTTTGACGATTTTTTTTCAGGAGTTCTCTCTGGTGAGTCACATCATGTCAACGTTAAGGAAGAGGTAATGCATTAGTGGAATGCTAAACTCTGCAGACGATGGATGTCTCCACAATGAAACCTTAGTCCCCAGCCTCGGCAGCTTGACAAACACATTATGAGTTGATAAATGAGAGAGTGCTAGAATTTACTAACGTCCAACGAAGATAGTGAAAAGGCCCTGCTCATCCAGAATGTTTTCCTTGCCTTTTATAAATGCTATTAGCACCTGCAGAATAACTCAGGTGAATCTTTGGTCAAGCATTTTAAATTAAAGCAAAACCTTTTTAACCCAAGAGTCTGATGAATGAGCTCTTAGCAAATAGTCACTACTAGTGCCTGTGTATGTCATGACTGTCTCCTTTTATTAATCAACATGCAGAAAAAATACACACAAGGTTATGATAGGTAACGTAGATTTGATAGCTAATATCACAGTTGGCCGTGATCATATTTCTGAAATAATACTGGAAGTGATGTTATCACTAATAAAGTCTACATATTGTAATGCTAAATGATGGATTTTATGCATACACAGGAAATTTTCAATGGGCCAGCAAAGGGAGAGCTCCCACATGAAAATACAGAAAATCGAAAAACAAATACACTTTGCACACTTCCTCAGAGTAAGTTGTTAAATACCAATGGCCGAAAAATATATCAGCTGCATTTGGAACATAACACATGGCATGAATCCATGGAACAGAAATAGTAAAAATAGAATTGGAGAGGGAGTTTAACTCTAAAAGCACAATCTGTTCCAATCTCACCCTCTCATATTGTCTGTAAGTCACCTAGGCCCTCCATTTACTTCCTGAGCCACGAGGTACATCAGAGCTATTCTCACTTCATTATGCCCACAGTCTGCACACCCTTTTCTGCTTTTAAAACCCTTTAAAGGCAAAATCTTTCAGCAGGATAACCTTTAAAGGTACCAGGACAAACTTAGAATTCTGTTAAAAGGCATGTGGAATCCTTGGTAGCACAATTAAGGTCAGAGAGTACCAAAGCTAGGAAGTTATGAGAACTCTTTATAATCCACTGGGTAGGCCCCAGCTGAACATTGTGCCCCATTCTAGGCACCATACTTTAGAAAGGGTATGAGGATCAGTAGGTGTTGATTTCACAAAGTGGTACCAAGGACAAAGTCATTCAGCTACATGTAGAGTTTGGAGATACTAGGGTCATTGTCTTCAGAGCAAAGAACATAAAGAGAAAATTTGATCAAAATGTTTAAAATCATGAAGGATTTTAGAAGGCTAGTTGTAACTTAAGACAAAACAAAATATTTTCTGCATTAACTTATCATGATGTGGAATGCATTGCCAGAAAGGATGGCGGAAGCAGATTCCACAATAATTTTGGAAAAGAAATTGGAATGTAGAAACAAGCCAAATTGACCCAAAGTTAACTCACATCCTTTGCATGAACAAGTAACTAATGTGCATGGATGAGGTGAGCCCTTTAAATAGTATTCCTACATGTAGGATCCTTCCAAAACACCATCACCTTGAATTGCTGTTCAAATTTATCACAATGCAAGCCAGGAGATGGGGGCACAATATGAATAACATTTATGTTTTATAAAAGAGCAATGTTTTAGAAAACTTTTCACATGTCCCATCAATAGTTTTGGATGGCCTGAGCTGATATGATGGATGGTTCACTGTTTGCCCCGGTTGAGTGGTCACCTACACTACTGGTCATAAAGTTTTTGACTGGAAACCAGATGCATGACTCTAAGTTATTATATTTGAATCTTTGCTAAACCGCAGGGGAGAGGCTTTATTCACTACTTAGTCAAGTCTCAGCCAAGCTCCCACAGGTCTACGAAACTTGGGAAATGATGGTTCACAGGTATGGCACACTTTCAGGACCCAGGACCTCAAGACTGGGAACGGTAAAACTGCAGATTAACCAAGTTTCCAGGAGGTGTAGCCAATACATTGTGTAATCCATAGAAAGCATTTCCTGGGCCTTAGGCCCTTTCAGTTGCAATCATAATATAACATAGCAATAATAATTGATTGCGGGCCTCAGGTTAGCAGACATGGAAACCTTGCCACATTTAGACATGTTTGTTTAGGAATGAACAGCTCGATAAATAGCACCATTGAAAAAAGGCATGCAAATCTGCAATTTATTATAAAATAGTGCAGCGTGTTTTGATCGTTATGTAGTTTGTTTTGTCCTTTCTCATGATAGTTCCCCTTTGCATCTCATTGAATCTCTTTATCTTCACCTCGCCTGCATTACCTTTTCCATACCCTCATCTTGTAGTCTTATTTCCACTTCTTTTCCTTATGGATGCACGATTTTTGTTGCATCAGAAAGCTAAACCACATGAATTGCGAGTTTTTGCTCTTCAGAGGACATTCAGTTGCTGCCACAGCTGACCTGAAGCACCTTATGGTGTCGTAATATTTTATCGTATCTGCCTAGATTTTGTCTCATTGAATTGAGCCAAAAGCAGAATATCACCAACATTTCAAATGAAGTGTGTGTCATCACGTCTGTCACATCTTGACCATTCCAACAAGAAGGGGAACGCCTTCATATCAACAAGAGCTCTTCCTGCTATTGGTTATCTCCAGGTTTTAGTATACAGTTATCAGGAGTATGAAGTGGCACACTGCCACCATTATTGGACCTCTGACCTAGAGGCCAAGGTATTACCTCTGGGAAGATGGCTCGAATCCCTGAAAATACTGAAGGAAACTCAGCAGGTCTGGAGCATCTATGGCAAGAGAACAGGAGTTAGACTTTCGAGGATTTGAGTACAGGAGTAGGAATATCTTGCTATACTTATATAAAGCCTTGGTGAGGCCACACTTTGAGTATTGTGTGCAGTTTTTGTCTCCTAGTTTGAGGAAAACCATTCTTGTCATTGAGGGAGTCTAGCGATTCCCAAGATGGCAGGACTGACATATGAGAAAAGGTTGGATCGACTGGGTTTGTACTCACTGGAATTTATAAGAATGAGGGGGATCTCATAGAAACATATTAGGTCCTGGTGGGATTTGGCAGGCTCGATGTAGGAAGTATGTTCCTGATGTTGGGGATGTCTAGAACTAAGGGTCACAGACGAAGAATAAGGGGGAAGCCATCCAGGACTGAGAAGAGGAAGAATTTCTTTACTCAGAGAGTTGTGAACCTGTAGAATTCTCCTCCTACAGAAAGCTCTTGGGGCCAGTTCATTAAATATATTCAAGAGGGAGTGGGACATGGTCCTTGCAGCTAAAGGGATCAAGGGGTTCCTGCAGAACTGAAGTAGCCAGTGGAGCCAGTGGAGTATTGAGACTGTGGTGTTTGTGGTGGCAAGGCATAGGAAAGGCAAAAGTCCAGTCACCTCCTGAAGCTGAATACCTACCTTGGTGTGGGTGCTGTGCCACCATCTGCTTCAGTCACATCCCTGACTTGGTAACAGCACCTTGAAAAGGGCACTCTCAGGGTTGTCCTCAGCAATCTCCCAAGCCAACAGAACTGGCAAGATCTGGAGCTAGTGAGATGCTCATTTTCTCTCAAACTTGGACCACACCAATCCAACTTCACAAGTCGATCAACAATGATCCAGCATTCAGATGCAAGATGAGTGCTACATTTGCAGGGTAGGGTGCTACTGGATTTGTGTCTGCTCCAGCTGAGATTATAGACACATTTTCAGTTGTATCTTTTATGAACAAAAGACCTTTGCAACCTTAGTCTCTGGGCCCTAGCCTAGTCATAACCCACACTTTCCTCATGACCCACCATGGACAGATCCTGCCTTGGCACCGGCCTCGAAGCTATACTTAGTGCCTGTGTCTAAGCTAGTGTCACTGAGCATCACATTCAGTGATGGTGCTTTCTCATCATTGATGTAAGCTTGCTCTCTCTCTCGCGCTCTCTCTCATATTCACCTGCGTGTGCTGTGAATAGCTAGAAAGAGATTCTGAGGTAGGAGAGAGATTAAAAGAGGCAAAGAGTGACATGTTGAAGGATGGAATGGTGAAACAAAGAGGAGATCTATGGTCACACCATCAACAACTTGCTGTCAATGCCAGGTCTCAATTTGACGGCAAGGAGGGAGTTGAGAAGGAGCTTGAGGCAATAACATACCCTCATTTTCCATGGTCTCAATTACTCTGGATGCCATGGGTTCTGGTGTGGCCCATGCTTTGCACATTATCCCTTGGATTGCATCCTGCAAGAGAGATGGGAGAATGTCAGTGACTGTATATCACTTTTTGTGGATGATGTCCTTGCCATGTCTATATACCCTGGAGTTATGCATTGGCAGTAGGATGCTGATATCGTTAGTAGGTGTGGGTAGGTTGGAGAATTGGATGTGAGGCATGAATTTTGAGTACTAGTGACTGATGCTGGGTGAGTGATGGGAGTGTGTTGAGTTCAATAATGTGAGAGGTTGGCACTATGGTGGCCATGTGATATGATGTGGTGCTGCGATCATTGACCTACATTATATATGCGAGGTCAGTAAGTTTTTCCTGCCGTCTCTTTCTCTCTCTCTCTCTCTAATATGGTCATCTTGGACAATGGTGACTTTACCATCAGTGTTTCTCCAATGCACAGTGGGAACTCACATCTTGCCACTTTCTTGGAGCCTGACTGTTTTCTTCCTTTGCAATCTGCTTTCACCCCTTTCGAAGAGCTTGACACTTGAAGGGGGTAAAAGCAGCTACCCTGCAGAAACATCATCTCTGTCTTTGAGTGTATCTCCAAGACCTGCCCCTTGGAATCCGTCCCCTGGACTGGAGCTGCATTTTTCTTCAACTATGTCTTTTGTTTCTCATCCGGCTCATCTCACATGCAACTTCTTTTAAGAAAGAAAGGCTACCTTTTAGAGCTGAAGCCTGTCTCAAAGACATATTCAGTGTCACACACATAGATATATATGCTAAAATCTACATATATTGATTAACATGACCCTGCTCTCTTTCCAGACAGAAAGAACATGTTCACACTATGCATCTGGTTCAGCTCAACAAAGTAGAGGTCAGTTATTTGCTGGTTCATTTTCAGGGCAATGTCCTGACCAATGGGAGCCAACCTGCCTGGTTTGAAATCAAAAAAATAGCATGGCAGTTAATAGTTAATCATCATTAACTGTTGTGTTGTCCATGCCATCAAACTTGTTAGCCAATTAGCAGTCTTATCTCATTGAGTATAGATGGTGATTTTCCCATTTTCTTGTGAATTGCCCGAAGTGCAAAACAAAATGCTTTAATAAAATGTGTCATTTTTTAAACAAGCCGCAATAAGTTAGATCTTGACTAGTCTAATCTAAGCACATGTTTTTGAGAGCAGAGTGGGTCTTAGTATTGACAGCTAATCTCTTTGGTACTCAAATTTAAGTTTTAGAATGATGGAATCTCATTCCTTCAGCTTGTGATTGTCATTAGAGATGTTTCTTTAGAACTTGACATTTTCCTTATGTCTCACCCTTACTGATCTTTTTAATCACTCTTGGGACATGGGCTGACCAGCATGTATTGTCTGTCCAGCTGTCCGAGAACTAAATGGCTTGCTAGGCCACATCAGAGGGCAGTTAATAGTCAAACATATTGTTGTGGGTCTAGAGTCATATGCATGCAAGGTGAGAATAGCAGGATTGCTTCCCTGAAGGACTTGAGTGAGCCACAAGGGTTTTCCCAACAATCAGCTATGGTTTCATGTTCATCAGTAGATTCTGAAATCCAGACATTTTATTAATATTCAAAATCATATTCCAACATCTGCCATGATGGGATTTAAACCCAAGTCCCCAGAATATTAGCTGCGTTTCTGAATGAATGAATTAATTCATTAATGGGGACATTGGTCTGGCCACTTTTGGAGTACTGCATTCAATTCTGGTCTCCCTGCTGTGGAAAGGATGTTGTGAAACTTTAATATTAGTTGTGTTTCTGAATGAATGAATGAATGAACTAATTAATTAATTAATTGGGACATTGGTTCAGACACTGCTATGGAAAGGATGTTGTAAAACTTTAATATTAGCGATGTTTCTGAATTAATTAATTAATTCAGATTGGAGCCAGAGGGAGAGCCTGAATAGGCTGGGATTATTTCCCTGAAATGTCAGAGGTTGAGGGGTGGACTTATAAAATCATGAGAGGCATGAATAGTGTGAATAGACAAGATCTTTTCCCAGCGGTAGAGGACTCCAATGCTGGAGGGCATAGGTTTAAGGTGAGAGGGGAAAGATTTAAAAGGGACATAAGGGGCAACATCTTCATGCAGATGGTGGGGCGTGTATGAAATGAGCTGCCGGAGGAAGTGGTGGAGGCTAGCGCAATTACAACATTTAACAGGCATCTGGATGGGCACATTAATAGGAAGGGTGTGGAAGAATTTGGACCAAATGCTGGTAAATGGGACTAGATTCATTTAGCATATCTGGTCAGCATGGATGAGTTGAACCGAAGGGCTCATTTCCATGGTGTTAGACTCTATAAGGCTATGACTCTAATAGTCTAGCAATAAGACCACTAGGCTGTTGCGTACCATTCTTCCTCCCTGTTGGGAAAAAATTTACCTTGTCCTTGAAAGAAGGTTGGGGAGTGGAGGACCAGGTAAAACTTGAGTAAAATGTGTTTGGTAATTTCCCCATGTTTCTGCCTCCTTCTGTCGTGTCAGAGAAGGGAAGGTCAATTCCCGCTGAAGGAGCAATCAGCAGCAAATTTCCAAAGGTAATTGGGTGGAATTGAGAACTAAGAAAGGGATGATCACCTTATTGGGATTGTATTTTAGACCCCCTATTAGTCAGAGGGAAATTGAGAAACAAATTTGTAAGGAGATCTCAGTTATCTGTAAGAATAATAGGGTGGTTAAGGTAGGGGATTTTAACTTTCCAAACATAGACTGGGACTCCCATTGTGTTAAGGGTTTAGATGGAGAGGAATTTGTTAACTGATTCAGTATGTGGATGTACCGACTGGAGAAGGTGCAAAACTCGACCTACTCTTGGGAAATAAAGCAAGGCAGTTGTCAGTGGGATGCACTTTGGGGCCAGTGACCATAATTCTATTAGTTTTAAAATAGTGATGAAAAAGAGAGACCAGATCTAAACGTTGAAGTTCTAAATTGGATAAAGACCAATTTTGACAGTATTAGGCAAGAACTCGGACTAAAAGGAGAACTAGCCATTTGGGTACAGAACTGGCTCAAAGGTAGAGGACAGAGGGTGGTGGTGGAGGGTTGCTTTCCAGACTGGAGGCCTTAGACCAGTGGAGTGACACAAGGATTGGTGCTGGGTCCTCTACTTTTTGTCATTTATATAAATGATTTGGATGTAAGCATAAGAGGTACAGTTAGTAAATTTGCTGATGACACCAAAATTGGAGGTGTAATAGACAGTGAAGAAAGATTATCCTAGACTCCAACAGGATCTTGACCAGATGGGCCAATGGGTCGAGAAGTGGTAGATGGAGTTTAATTCAGATAAATGTGAGGTGCTGCATTTTGGGAAAGCAAATCTTAGCAGGACTTATACACTTAATGGTAAGGTCCTAGGGAATAAAGAGACATTGGAGTGTAGGTTCATAGCTCCTTGAATGTGCAGTCATAGGTAGATGAGATAGTGAAGAAGGTGTTTGGTATGCTTTCTTTTATTGGTCAGAGTATTGAGTTCAGGGCATCATGTTGCGGCTGTACAGGACATTGGTTAGGCCACTGTTGGAATATTGTGTGCAATTCTGGTCTCCTTCTAATCGGAAAGATGTTGTGAAACTTGAAAGGGGTCAGAAAAGATTTACAAGGATGTTGCCAGGGTTGGAGGATTTGAGCTATAGGGAAAGGCTGAACAGACTGGGGCTTTTTTTCCCTGGAGCGTCGGAGGTTGAAGGGTGACCTTATAGAGGTTTACAAAATCATGAGGGGCATGGATAGGATAAATAGACAAAGTATTTTCCCTGGGGTGGGGGAGTCCAGAACCAGAGGGCATAGGTTTAGGGTGAGAGGGGAAAGATATAAAAGGGACCCAAGGGGCAACGTTTTCACGCAGAGGGTGGTATGTGTACGGAATGAGCTACCAGAGGAAGTGGTGGAGGCTGGTACAATTGCAATATTTAAAAGGCATTTGGATGGGTACATGAATAGGAAGGGTTTGGAGGGATATGGGCAGGGTGCTGGCAGGTGGAACTAGATTGGGTTGGGATATCTGGTCGGCATGGACGGGTTGGACCAAAGGGTCTGTTTCCATGCTGTACATCTCTATGACTCTATGACTCTATAACTTTAAAAAAGCTGTTTGGGGGCAGATGTTTGCAGGTAAAGGGACGGCTGGAAAATGGGGAGCCTTCAGAAATGAGATAACGAGAGTTCAGAGACAGTAAATTCCTGTAAGGGTAAAAAGAAAGGCTGGTAGGTATAGGGAATGCTGGATGACTAAAGAAATTGAGTTTGGTTCAGAAAAAGAAGGAAGCATATGTCAGGTATAGACAGGAGAGATCGAGTCAATCATTAGAAAAGTATAAAGGCAGTAGGAATATACTTAAGAGGGAAATCAGGAGGGCAAAAAAGGGACATCAGATACTTTTGGCAAATAGAGTTAAGGAGAATCCAAACGGTTTTCACAAATACATTAAGGACAAAAGGGTAACTCGGAAGAGAACAGAGCCCCTCAAAGATCAGCAAGGCGGCCTTTGTGTGGAGCCACAGGAGATGGGTGAGATACTAAACAAGCATTTGCATCATTATTTACTATAGAAAAGGGCATGGAAGATATAGAATGTAAGGAAATAGATGGTGACATCTTGGAAAATGTCCATATTACAGAGGAGGAAGTGCTGGATGTCTTGAAATGCATAAAAGTGGATAGGTCCCCAGGACCAGATCATGTGTAACCTAGAACTCTGTGGGAAGATAGGGAAGTGATTGCTGTGCCTCTTGCTGTGATATTTGTATCATCAATAGTCACGGGTGAGGTGCCAGAAGACTAGAGGTTGGCTAACGTGGTACCACTATTTAAGAAAGGTGGTAAGGACAAGCCAGGGAACTGTAGACCACTGAGCCTGATGTCGGTGGTGGGCAAGTTGTTGGAGGGAATCCTGAGGGACAGGATGTACATGTATTTGGAAAGGCAAGGACTGATTCGAGATAGTCAACATGGCTTTGTGTGTGGGAAATCATGTCTCACAAACTTGATTGAGTTTTTGAAGAAGTAACCAAGAGGATTGATGAGGGCAGAGCAGTAGATGTGATCTATGTGGACTTCACTAAGGCGTTCGACAAGGTTCCCCATGGGAGACTGGTTAGCAAGGTTACATCTCAAGGAACACAGGGAGAACTAGCCATTTGGATACAGAACTGGCTCAAACTGGCTCAACAAGGTGGTGGTGGAGGGTTGTTTTTCAGACTGGAGGCCTGTGACCAGTGGAGTGCCACAAGGATCGGTGCTGGGTCCACTAGTTTTCATCATTTATTTAAATGATTTGGATGTGAGCATAGGAAGTATAGTTAGTAAGTTCGCAGATGACACCAAAATTGGAGGTGTCGTGGACAGCGAAGAAGGTTACCTCAGAGTACTTTGGGATCTTGATCAGGTGGGCCAATGAGCTAAGAAGTGGCAGATGGAGTTTAATTTAGATAAATGCGAGGTGCTGCATTTTGGGAAAGCAAATCTAAGCAGGACTTATCCACTTAATGGTCAGGTCTTCGGGAGCATTGCTGAACAAAGAGACCTCAGAGTGCATAGCTCCTTGAAAGTGGAGTCGCAGGTAGATAGGATAGTGAAGAAGGCGTTTGGTATGCTTTCCTTTATTGTTCGGAGTATTGAATATAGGAGTTGGGAGGTCATGTTGCAGCTGTACAGGACATTGGTTAGGCCACTGTTGCAATATTGCATGCAATTCTGGTCTCATTCCAATTGGCATGATGTTGTGAAACTTGGAAGGGATCAGAAAAGATTTACAAGGATGTTGTCAGGGTTGGAGGATTTGAACTATAAGGAGAGGTTGAATACACTGAGGCTGTTTTGCCTGAAGCATCGGAGGCTGAGGGGTGACCTTACAGAGGTTTATAAAATCATGAGAGGCATGGAGAGGATAAATAGACAAAGTCTCTTCCCTGGGGTGGGGGAGTCCAGAACTAGAGGACATAGGTTAAGGGTGAGAGGGGAAAGATATAAAAGAGGCCTAAGGGGCAAACCTTTCACACAGAGGATGGTACGTGCATGGAATGAGCTGCCAGAGGAAGTGGTAGAGGCTCGTACAATTGCAAAATTTCAAAGGCACCTGGATGGGTATATGAATAGGAAGGATTTGGAGGTTTATGGGCCGGGTGCTGGCAGATGGAACTAGATTGGGTTGGGATATCTGGTTGGCATGGAAGCGTTGGAGCAAAGGGTCCGTTACCACACTGTACATCTCTATGACTCTATGACTCTATAAATGTTGATTCCATCACATGAGCTCCATATTCTATCAAAAACACAGCTACTCAGAGAAGACAGCTGCTCAGCAGGAGGCCAGAGCAACTGAATAATACGAAGCAACCTGAACTCTTGATAGGGCAGAGGCAATTCTGAAGGCATCCATAAGCATCGGCTCTCCATTACAGGACCAGCATATAGAGACTGCGCTTCATAGATTGTGTTCAAGGTACAGTACAGAGATGGCTTCTGGAGTCCCTAGCCTTTCCACGCAGCCATTACCATCCACCCTCCTTTTGCAGCCTTGACCTCAGGAGCATATTGACATGCTAGATGCCATGAAACCTAACATGGATTGTTTCTTCCTCTGCCTCAACTCACTCATAGTCCTTAAATGGGAGAGTGACCCTAAGGGCTAGTTAAGATTAGGTGAACAGGATGCATCATTTCTTGCCTTATTCACACTCGGCCAGCGGATGCCCTGTAGACCAGAACAACGTAGGAGCCTGCTCCACCAATCAATGAGATCATGGGTAACCTGATAATCCTTTACTTTCCTGTATTTTCCCCATTGATTCCCTTTCTAATTAAAAACCTGTCTGTCTCAGCCCTGAATGCATTGAACATCCCAGCCTCAATAGCCCTCTGTGGTAAAGACTTCCACAGATTCACAATCTACTGAGAGAAGAAATTCCTCCTCATCTTGGTCTTGAACCAAACGCCAACTTGGTCAATCACTTCAGCTCTGTATGCTCAATAGTCTCTCGATGGGACCTTGATAGTTTTGGCCCACCTTTTCAACATTAGCTCCTGCAGAACGCACAATGAAGAACTGACCCAGAATTCACACTGCCCTGACTAATCAAGTTATGCACCTCTGAATGCTCATGGACACTAAAAATGCTCCACATCTGCAAAATGCAGACCCTTCAGGGTGAAATGAAATAGACTTAACAGCTCAAATTTACACTTTGTGGTTTCCAGCTCAGCATTGGTCATCATCAATTTTTCAATCTGATTAGGTGACAGAGATACACCATTTCTTGCCTTATTCACCAGCAGCCAGTGGCTGCCCTGTAGAAGGTGCCACTCAGAGCAAACGGCAGGAATTAAACAGAAAAAAGGTCAGTTGAAGAAAAGATGTGTTGCTTTATCTGTCAGACTACAGCTAATTCTGACCCATTACTTTCTCTTAGCATGGACAGAAAAAAAGGTTAATTCCACCACCCCCCCCCCCCCCCCACCACTTTCATTGGCAAATTTCACTCATGTAATGGCAATCATTTCTACAACTTTCTACTCTGCTTGATTAGTTGGCTATTTGCCCCCATCAAATCTTTCCTTACCATTTGTCAACACACCAATAAGAGGGATTTTATGAATTCTGGCTTTTGTGAAGAATCGATTTCATTCTGGGAATTGTAAAAACACATGTTCTTATTTATCTCCATCAAAACCCATTAGGATGTTATTTCCCATGAATATGGTGGCCCCTGAAGAGGACCGTCTATGACTCACAGACATTTACAGAACAAAGGAGGTCCCTCAGGCCATCGTAACCATACTGGTCAACAAAGGTCTGACTGCACGATTCCCATTCTCTAGCTCTTGGTTCGTAGCCCTGGAGGCTATGGCAATGCAAATCAACATCTAAGTACTTTTAAATGTTACTAGAGTTCCTAACCAAAACATCCCTTCAGGCAGTGAGTTCCAGATTCCCACCACCCTCTGGGTAAAAGCTTTCTCCTTAACTCACCTCTTAGCTTTCGAACCATAAATCTGTGCCCTGTGCTTACTCACACCTTTACTAATGGAAAAAATGCCTTCCTAACCACTTTATCTATGCCCAATCGTATACACTTCGAGAAGGACCCCTCTGAATCTTCACTGGAAATCAATTTAATCGTTCTTCACAGCTCAGACTCTCTGGCCAGGCAGCATCCTGATGAATCACCTCTGCACCCCTCCAGTGCAATCATATCCTTTCTATTTTTCTGAATGACCATTAAGATCCACATTAACAAGGGCAGAATTCATAGAATCCCTACAGTGTGGTAACAGGTCCTTAGGCCCAACAAGTCCACACCGACCCTCCGAAGAGCAACGTATCAGACCCATTCCCCTACCCTGTTACTCTACACTTGCCCCTGACTAACCCACACATCCCTGAACACTATAGGGCAACTTAGCATGACCAATCCACCTAACCTGCACATCTTTTGAGCATGGGAGGAAACCCATGCAGACGTGGGGCGCTTGTGCAAGCTCCACACAGATAGTCACCTGAGGCTGAGATTGAACCCATGTCCCTGGCACTGTGAGGCAGCGGTGCTAACCACTGAGCCACCATGCTGTCCACACATTACATTAGCTAATACATTGTAGCTGTTTGTAAGGTAAACAAACTCCAAATAATGAGCCATGATCTGCAATTATAGAGATTATTTACTAATTGTTACACAAAAAAAGACCTCCTCGCCCATATTTTGAATCCCTCATACATAAGTGATAGCCATGCTAAATGTGTGTTGGAGTAACATTGCAAACCTTATCATTAATCAACAAAATAGGGATTAGACAGACCAAAGTTTCAAACACTGCAGAGGAATCCGCAGCTGCATCGCAGCGATTGTGAAGTAATCTGTTATAAAAACATTGGGGCTTTTGTTCAAACACTAAGCCAGTAATACTCAGAACAAGCAGTGCTGGTAAACTGAGCAAGGCAGGCTTGGCCCTTACTGTTCTCTATGCGAAGTGAGGAAGTTTATCTTGCGAACAAATGACAGGGTCAGCGTCATAAAACAACAAACTCACTGACCTGCGATAGATACCGGAGATTAAACAACCCATGGGAATTAGGCAGCCTGGAACTGTTAACAAGCCCTACATACTCCAGTGGAAAGATGTTACAGATGTGTCAACCTGCAAACACTTGCATACTCAGTAGTCCTCCACAGATTCAAGAAAGCACAATGTAAACATTATCCCATACTTCATTCATTAAGGAGCAAATACTTCTTCCAGCTTACTGTGTGAGCTTCAATCACAACCCATCATCATAGCTAACTGGTTGTTATTACTGCTGGCACAATTGTATTCATGTGAACGGTTATGAAATTTATTCAAATTACTATTTATGGTCATTTTCAACCCCTTAGATCCAACACTACCGAGCACTTCCTTGCTTTTCTACAGTGACTGTGTCACAGCCCCAGAGCAAGGAGTGGGCACAATACTGATGTGTACCAATGTTCCTCTGTCCTCTCTCATGGGTTACATATTGTAACACAAATGTCAATGCAAGAGAACATCCACACCTCTTCCCCCTCCCCCCACCATCCATCATGTGCTTTGTGGTTTTCTGTATGTTAACACATTTCACATATGGCATATGGCATTAGTTCTTGTTGACTCAGATAACTTGAAGTTTATTTACAACATCAACTGTTTACAATGCTACAACATCACAGATCTACGTGCATAGTTTGGGTTCTGAATTCACTGCTGTCACTGATTACATACACATTGCTGATTGACTGAAGCCATTACACAGATTCCATCACACAGAAATAGCGACAGAGTTGAGGTAGGTACCTTTATACTAAACATCACGTGTCAAGATGTCATGTAACACTCTTATAAGTACAGGCCTGTCTAGTGTTGATTCTAGAGAGTTAGAGTTCATTGATATTTCATTCTTTGCAGTTTTATTCTTTTATCAATGTTCAATTGCAAGCTGGAAATGACTTGTGGACCTCGATAGGGTTTAGGGTTAGGTAAAGGGGAAAGAATAGATCAAATAAACTTTATTTGTCTGTGAGGCCAGGTCTTGAAGCTAATAGTAGACTGATTTTTGATTAAAAGGGTTCCAACAGATGCAGTGAACCCCAGGAAGAGAATTGTGTTTAAACAAACCTTCTCAAGGGCAACAGGAGCTGGGCAATAAATGCTGGCCAGCCAGAGATGACCACATCCCATCAATGACTTAATAAATAAAAGGTAATAGAAGCTGGCTATTAATGAAGTCAGTGTCTGGGAATTGGTTCCAGCAAGTCTGGAAGACATCATATGTTTAAGCAGATGGCAGTAGTTGAATGGCATTTGAGGCCTCGGGAAGAGTTAATCAGTTTATCAAGGTAGAACCAGAATTAAAGTTTTTTTTTAGCTAAGTCTTCAGAGACATGGTCTGGATTGCTGCTGAGATAGTATATTGATTTAAAAGCTCCCAGCTTAATCTGACACACCAAACTCTGGAAACTCAAAGAGTAGAAAGCTGAGTTAGAGGAATCCCTGCCTTTGTCTGGGTGAACTGAGAAGGTGACCCTAATCAACATTTCAGAAAAGCAGCCCAAGAGTCCACATTCATACCTGTGAAACAATGCATCATGAAAGCGGTATAAGTAATCTTGCCGGTTTTGTAATTTTCTTTTATTTAAGACCATAAGACATTGGAGTGGAAGTAAGGCCATTCAGCCCATCGAGTCTATGCCACCATTTAATCATGGTCAATGGGCATTTCAATTTCACTTGCCCGCATTCTCCCTGTAGCCCTTAGTTCCTTGCGAGATTAAGAATTTATCAATCTCTGCCTTGAAGACATTTAACATCCTGGCTCTGCTGCTCTCTATGAATCCCACAGGCCCACCACTCACTGGCTGAAGAAATGTCTCCGCATTTCCGTTCTAAATTGACCACCTCTAATTCTAAGGCTGTGCTCACGGATCCTAGTCTCCCTGCCTAATGGAAACAACTTCCCAGTGTCCACCCTTTCTAAGCCATGCATTATCATGTAAGTTTCTATTAGATCTCCCTTCAACCTTCTGAACTTTAATGAATACAATCCCAGGATCCTCAGCCGTTCAATGTATGTTAGGACTACTATTCCAGGGATCATTGGTGTGAATCTCTGCTGGACACACTCCAGGGCCAGTATGCCCTTCCTGAGGTGTGGGGACCAAACTTGGACACAGTCTTCCAAATGTGGCCTAACTAGAGCTTTGTAAAGTCTCAGAAGAACATCGCTGCCTGTATACTTATCCATTAACTGCATTTGTTTATTGATCTTTTGTGTGTTTGGGGGTTGAAAACAAATGTTTCAAATTTAAAGCACAAAAATTAATGAACGTACTGTGTTGCCTAATTTTCTTTCTGCTAAAGTTATTCTGTGATAAAGATTTTTTTGCTAAAGATACAAAATGAGTGTCTGGGAATTAATTATTCACCAAGTCTGAGATTGCTCAGTCAAAAGTATGATTAGGAACCATTGGACTGACTATTTGGAAGTCTTTGGCTATTTAATTTTACTTGTGATTATAAATGTAGAAAGACTGATTTGGTTCAGTTGTCTGTCTGTGTCATAGTCAAGAGTATGGTCCTGGAAAAGCACAGCAGGTCAGGCAGCGTCCCAGGGACAGGAGAATTGAACTTTCTGGCAGGAGCCCTTCATTAGGAATACATCCTGATGAAGGGCTTATACCCGAAATGTCAATTCGCCTGCTCCTCGGATGCTGCCTGACCTGCTGTGCTTTTCCAGCACCACACTCTTGACTCTGATCTCCAGCATCTGCAGCCCTCACTTTCTACTGTCTTTATCATGGCAAGGGAAATGCAACATGTCTGACAGCATCTGTGGAGAGAGAAAATAACCATTTTGAAAAGGACAAGCACTTTGTCTTTTTCATGACCTGTTTTCATTGGCCTAGAGTCTCTGAGGTTTAAATATCAATCTCAGCACATGCTGTGGGGAACCCTGGAGGGAGAAATAAAAAATCATTGGGCATTAAATAGATTGATTTATTTTTGTAACTTGCTTTAAATATTTTGTGAAATGTCTTTGAATAATGATTTCTTTTGCTTTCCAATTGCCATAGGAAAGCAGTGTGTCTCAAGGATGGATATGTTGGTTAACTATTGGCTGGACCCTGGGTCCAAGTCATTTGATGAAACTTCTAGGAATGCCTCCAATCACAGTTGGCAACCCAACTCACTTAGTCTTCAACTTTCCTCACTCTGCAATGCTTCCTATGTGTCCCTTATGTTACCACGTGCCAGATCATTGTATCCACCTTCAAACTCACTCTGTGCACTCATCTCAGCCAATCTCAGTGACTTCCTCCAGCATTGTGGCCTTTCCATGCCTACTTCTGATTGGCTCTTCCTCCAATTTAGTCACTGCATTAGGAATCCAGAGTTCCAGTTTAAAGCTTTAGGAATATGGGTAATCTCACAACGGTCGATACTGATATCTGAATTCAATAAAAATCTGGAATTAATAACTGGCCATGCAACAACTGAGGATTGTTGCAAAATGCATCTTGTTTACTAATGGAAGGAAAATCTCCAACCTTTCCTGATCCAGCCTACTTGTGATTCCAAGCTCACAGTTAAGTGGTTAATAATGAGGGACAGATTCATAGAGTCTTACAGCACAGAAACAGACCCTTCAGTCCAATCCGTACATGCCAACCAAATTTCCCAAACTAAACTAGTCCCACTTGTTTAAGTTTGACCAATTTCCCTCTAAACCTTCCCTCCTAATGTCCCCATCCAAATATCTTTTAAATGATGTATCTGTACCTATGTTTCTTTTCTTAATCGTGGAAGGATTGTTATTCTGCACTTTATATTTCTTTATTTTCCTAATTTATTACAATGATTTTGTTATTTTGTAAGTCTGTAATGCTGGATTTTCTTTTTTCCTAAGAATTTGTATTCAAGAATCTGTACCGATGTATCTTTGTACCTAAGATGGCATCATCAGTGGCGACTTGTATGCTTTTCGCAGCACCCATGTGAGTACGTGTGACATTAAAGTGATTTCAATTCAAGTCAATTCCTCTGGCAGTTTATCCTGGCAACAACCTGGTAAATCCTTCGACAGCAGGGCAATCAGAACTGTGAATAGTACTCCAAAAGCAGGCTCACCAACACACTGTACAACCTCAACATGACGTCACAACTCCTAATCTCAATGGCCTGAGCAATGGATAGGTAATGATGAATATCCATCAATGCCCACATGCAATGAACAAATAAAAGGAAAGTGATCAGCAAAGTGAACATTAAGAGCCATTAAATGCTTTCTGTCAAAGTCAATGCAAAAGCTCACTGGACAGTGATGTGTGCCTATCCCTCACTGCAAATGCAGAAACATGCAAGCACTAGGTGTCCTTGATCTCCAAAGTAAAATGTTGATGCCTTATAGTTGATCTGAGAGCAGGTGTGGCTGAAAGTTTGCCGATGCACAGTTTTTTTGGATGAAACGCTGAGGAGGATTGTGGCCATGGACTGCATAGGGACATTATTGAGAAAGAACAGTTGAATGACCACCAGGACAACCATCCATTAAACTGAAGGTGGAGACCCATTCTGATTTACCAGTCGCTTCTCTGTGGAGGAGGGGAGAATTGGAAGTGATGTATAAACAGGGCATGTTGGGATTTTAATGTGATGCAAATGTATGGAAATAAAGACAATGTAAGGGTGGCACGGTGGCTCAGTGGTTAGCACAGCTGTCTCATAGCATTATGGATATGCATTCGATACCCACCTCCAGTGACCGTCTGTGTGGAGTTTGCACATTCTCCCTGTGCCTGCGTGGGTTTCCTCCCTCAGTCCAAAGATGTGCAGGTTGGGTGAATTGGCCATGCTAAATTGCCCATAGTGTTAGGTGCATTAGTCAGGGGGTAAATGTCAGGAAGTTGGTGTGGGTGGGTTACTCTTCGGAGGGGCGGTGTGGACTTGTTGGGCCAAATGGCCTGTTTCCATGCAATAGGGAATCCAACCGAAAGTAAACACCAGTCAGGAGTGAAGTTCTGAAATTGCCAATTCATGCTTGTGGGGGATATTGGGAAAAATAGTTTTGATGTTGACAATCTGATTTTTAAATTCTCAATGTATATTTCTATCATTCGTGCCATTAGTCTTGCCCCATCAAAGAGGGGAAAATTCTGCTGTGAGCTACTCATTGGCCAAATTGGAGTTGTCCTGCTTTATAATGGACCAGACACACCTATATAAATTTCCATGTTGCTAAGTAGATGCAAATATTGTAGCTACATTGGAACAACTTAGCCAGATGGGAGGTCACTTCGAGAGCACAAGTCTTCAGCCTTCAGGGTGGTAGCATGGTCCATAGCCCTAGCAGTATCCAATACCTTTAGCCATTTCTTAATATCATGTGAAGTGAGTCAAAACAGCTGAAGGCCAGCATTTGCAAAAGCTTATAATCTCAGGAGGAAGCCTCAATTAATCATCCACTCACTGCGTCTGTTGTAAATGTTGTAAATTGTTCAACATTGTCTGTTGCACTGGAGTGATGTAGAAGGAAGTTTTCTACTGTTGAGAATGGAAATACTTGTAACGCCGTAACCTCCTTCAGATAGTTGTTTAATTGAGCATTACCATTCATTATTGAAATTGGTAACACCGCCAAGCCTTGATCTGAACCATTGGCTATGCTTCCACTGAAATTTAATAGACAAACGTTGCCAAATTTCCCACTCTTCGGTGAATTGTGGGACTCTCAATTAGTGAGTCTTCACTTTGTGTACTAGCATAAAATTAGAGAGTAAAGGGTGATATCAATCAGCAAATTGCTCAACATCTCTCTAAATTATGATTTACGTTGGAATTAATGAATTTAAAATCTACTTGAATCAAATTTGAATTGGCCAGCTCCGCCCATTTTGATTTCAAAAAAATGATTAGAATAAATACTGCGAATCTCAATGTATTAACCCTCTACTAAGTAACATTGTATTCTAATTAATGCCTCCAAACTGAATTTACCATTTATACTCAAGTGAAAGTCAAGTTTCTAAGATTACGTTTTTAGCCAAAACGTAGGGGGAGGGATCTGGTCAACTTTTATACATGAAATACTTTCAAGGGATTGAAATCCACCCTCTTCCCAGTTGCCAGGTTGGAGACTGTTCCTGCCAAACCCACGCTAAAAGTAAATTATAAGGAGTTAAAAATATATGTGTCGACATAAGGAGCTGAACAGCCACCTTTAATTATGTGCTATACTCTAAATCCTGATGAACGGCTTTTGCCCGAAACGTCGATTTTCCTGCTCCTCAGATGCTGCCTGACCTGCTGTGCATTTCCAGCACCACTCTAGTCTTGACTCTAATTGTGGAAAGTCATTTGCAAGAGGAGAGTTTGACTTCATCTGTTAGCAAGTTATTGAGTTCTGCAACACAGACACAGACCTTTCAGCCCAACTCATCCGTGCCAAGCTGGTTTCCTGAACTGAACTAACCCCATTTGCCTTCATTTGGCCCTTATCCCTCTAAATCTTCCCTATCTATGTTCCAGTCTAAATGTCTTTCAAATATTGTAATTATAAATACCTATACCAGTTTCTTTGGCATCTCATTCCACATAATGCTCCACACTCTGTGTGAAAAGGTTGCCCTTCAAGTCCCTTTCAAATCTTTCCCTCTCATCTTAAATCTATGCCCCTCTAGTTTTGGACTTCCCTACCTTTGGAAAAAGACCTTGGCTATTCACCTTATCCATGCCCCTCATTATTTTAGAAACCTCTTCAAGGTCACCATTTAGCCTCTTACGCTCCCAGGGTAAAAAAGTCCAAGCCTATCCAGCCTTCCCTAATAACTCAAACCCTCCAGTCTCAGTAAAGTCCTTGTAAATCTTTTTTACACCTTTTCCAGTTTAATAACGTCCTCCCTGCAGCAGAGTGACCAGAATTGGTACACACTAAGTGTTTGGATATCTTGGTGAAAAGTTATGGATCACCTTTCATATAAAATTCACCATTATTGGAGAATAGATAGTATTTATGCACATTAAAAAAAAATCCCAGTAATCCCCAACCCTTTAAAACCACTTTATGCAACCATAACAGTAGCTCAGAATTCCTCAAGCACTCCCTAAACAGTCTTTATACCAAATATGACAATCAACCCACACAACTTCTTGACACTTGAGAAAGCTACCTCCTTCAAACACAGCAAAACTAGGTTTTTTTCATCTGTATGAACAGACTGAAGTCATGCTCTAATACTTTCTGCATTTATAATAACTGATGACAAATTGACATTTGCTAACTTACTGCGAATATCGACAGTCTGCTGCTTTGTCAAAACTCTAATGTGACTCACTAAACTGTGAAACTGCAAAATAAACTGGAACTGTAGAAAACTTTGGTTCGGCTGCAGCTAGAATATTGTGTACACTACTGGAATCCACGCAATAGGAGGAATGTGATAGCACTGGAGAGGGTCCAGGAGATTTATTAGGTTGGAGAGTTTCAGTTATAAAGAAGAATTGGACTGTTTTAGGGGTTATTTTCTATCGAGCAGAGGAGATTTACAGGTGAGAGATTGAGACATATAAAATTGTGAGAGGACTAGATAGGAAGAAGCATATCCTCTCGGTAGAGGGATCATTGACCAAGGGGCATAGATTTAAGATAAGAAGCAGAAGGTCTAGAGTAGATGTGAGGAAAAACCTTTTCACCCAGAGGGTGGTGGGAATCTGGAACTTTTTGCCTGTAAGGGTGGTAAAGGCAGCAATCCTCATAACATTTAAGAAGCATTTAAATGTACACTTGCAATTCCAAGGCATACAATGCTTTGGGGCAAGTGCTGGAAAATGGGATGGGAATAGTTGATGTTGTTTTGACTGGCATGGGTGTGATGGGTGGATTGGGCATTTTTCTGTGCGAACTCCAAGAAAAAGCCTTTCTTATTACAAATTCATCAAGATTACTCTGGGAGATAATTTATTCCTGAAGGCAATATCAAGATCATGCATAGAGTCATAGAATTGTACAGCACAGAACCAGACCCTTTGGACCAACTCATCCATGTCAACCAGATATCCTAAATTAATCCTCATCCCATTTGCTAGCATTTGGCCCATAGCACTCTAAACCCTTCCTATTCATTTACCCATCCAGATGCCTTTTAAGTGTTGTAATTGCACCAGCCTCTACCACTTCTTCTGACAGTTCATTCCATACACTCACCACCCTCTGCATGAAACAGTTGGCCCTTACGTGTCTTTTAAGTCTTCCCCCTCTCACCTTAAACCTATGCTGTCTAGTTCTGGAGTTCCCCCACCCCAGGGAAAAGACCTTGGCTATTCACACTATCCAGGCTCCTCATGTATTTTATAAACCTCTATCAGGGGTCACCCCTCAGCCTTGGACACTCCATAGGAAATAGCCCCAGCTTATTAAGCCTCTCCCTATAACTCAAGCCCTTGAGTCCTGGCAACATCCTTGTAAATTTTTTCTGAACCCTTTCAAGTTTCACAACATCCTTCCTATAGCGGGGGACCAGATTTGCATACAGTATTCCAAAAGTGGCCTAACTAATGTCTTCTGTAGCTGCAGCATGACCTCCCAGCACTGATCAATAAAGGCAAGCATCACTATCTCAGCCACTTGGGACTCCACTTTCAAAGAACTATGAACTTTCTCTCGATGTGGTTTGCCTTTCAGAGAATTCACTTTAATGTGTGTATATACAATGTTGATACCCTGTTGCCAGATACTCTGCTTGATGTATGCAGGCTGCACACATAGAAATCAGTCAGTTGCTATACTGTCTGCTTCAAAACTTGTAATGTGTTCTACTGTTTTAAATTAACTAACCCACAGAGTTAATTAATGCTAGTGAGCACTGATTATCAAAACCATTGTCATACCATGACAATTACAAGACAGCATCAATGCAGAAGGCAAGACGAAGTACATCTATGAACATTGATAAGTACAGAGTTACAAGATATTGGGAAAGATCAAGTTAGAGTATCTCTCTACTTCCTCAATGTTAAAAATCACACAACACCAGGTTATAGTCCAAAAGGTTTATTTGGAAGCACCAGCTTTCAGAGCGCTGCTCCTTCATCAGGTAGTTGTGGAGTATACAATCATAGGACAAAGAATTTATAGCAAAGTTTTACAGTGTGATGTAACTGAAATTATATATTGGAAAAGACCTGGATTGTTTGTTAAGTCTCTCAACTTTTAGAATGGCATATTTGTTTCAATTCTTTCATATGTAAATTCCAGAATTTTCTTAAAGTTACATTCTCAAGTGAACTTTAACTATAGGTGCCATGTTGGCCCAGATAATGCATTGAAAGTGTGAGGTGCCTTGTGTGAGGCTGTCTGTGCCCCAATGTTCAGACTGATTCTAATCTAAAAAGGGAGTTACAGAATCTTACATGGATTCACAGCGAGAAACTGCAATGACCTCCTCAAGAGGCAGACACGAGCTACAACCAACAGGGTACCCTTTGTTGTGCAGTGCATCACAGGAGCTGAAAAACTATGCCATGTTCGTTGCAGCCTGCAAAGCATTATCAATGAGGATGAGCACCTCACCAAGACCTTCCCCAAGCCTCATCTTCTCACCTTTAAACAACCAACAAGCCTCAAACTGATCATTGTTCGCAGCAAACTGCCCGGCTTTCAGGACAACACCATACAACCCTGTCACGGTAGACACTGCAGGACGTGTCAGAGTGTCGACATGGATACTACCATTACGCGTGGGGACACCTCCCACCATGTACGTGATGGTACTCATGTGACTCGGCCAACATTGTCTATCTTATATGCTGGAGGCAAGAATGCCCTAAGGCATTATACATTGGTAGGACTAAGCAGAGGCTATGGCAACGGATGAATGAACACCACACAACAATCAACAGACAGGAGTGTTCCCTCCCAGTTGGAGAACACTTCAGTGGTCCGGGACATTTGACCTCAGACCTTCGGGTGACCATCCTTCAAGAAGGACTTTGGGACAGGCAACAACACAAAGTGGCGGAGCAGAGGCTGATAGCCAAGATCGGTATCTATAGGAATGGCTTAACCAGGACCTGGGGTTCATGTCACGCTACAAGTGACCCCACTGCACTCTACACACACACACACACACACACACACACAGAAGTGCTAAGCCATCACCGTAGTCGGCAGGATACGAGCCTGCGCGGGGAGACCCCAATGGATTTCTAGTCCATCGCTTTAACCACTCGGCCACAACAATCCAAAGATGTGTGGATCAGGTGAATTGGCCATGCTAAATTGCCCATAGTGATAGGTGCATTAGTAGGGAGAAGGTGGGTTACTCTTCTGGGTCTGGGTGGGTTACTCTTCAGAGGGTCGATGGGGACTTGGTGGGCCGAAGGGCCTGTTTCCACACTGTAGAGAATCTAGTGTAATCTAATATAATACACAAACACTCCTACAGACCTATACACTCACACAGACTCACTCTCATATACAATCTCTCTGTCATACGCTCACACATTCATTCCCACACTCACAGACTTATACCCCTTTACACTCACACAATCGCACACATGCACATAGACACACTCTCTCACAGACAATCCTACCCCGCACACACACACATAAATTAGCGAAGTGAATTTGTACTTGCAGAATTACATTCTATTTTGCTCAAAAACTACATGAATCCATGAAAGATTCTGTAAATCTCTTTTTTAGATGAGAATCAGTCTGAACATTGGGGCACAGACAGCTTCACTCAGGGCACCTCACGCCTTCAATGCATTATCTGGGCTGACAAGGTACCTGTTGTCAAAGTTCATTTGAGGATGTAACTTTCAGAAAATTCTGGGATTTGCATATGAAAGAACTGAAACCAACATGCCCGTTCTAAAAGATAAGAGATTTAACAAATAATCCAGGTCTTTTCAATATATAATTTCAGTTATATCACACCATAAATTTTTGCAATAAATTCTGTGGTCTACTCCACAACCACCTGATGAAGGAGCAGCACTCTGAAAGCTAGTGCTTCCAAATAAACCTGTTGGACTATAACCTGTTGTAACGTGATTTTTAACTTTGTACACCCTCGTCCAATACCAGCACTTCCAAATCATGTCTACGTCTCCCTGCTTTCTTGAGTTAATCCTGCAAAACCTACCTCTGATCAGATTTTTGATCTTTGTCTTCTCTGATTTGATGTCTAATTTTGTTTAATCTTATAAATGTGCCTAATGATCATTTACCTCAATACAGGCATAATGTAAATACAGGTTGTGGTAAGAAAAGAAATAGGATCTGTCCAGTTGGTCTTGATGTCAACCAAATACAAACATAGAGAGAGAAGGATGGTGTGTAGATAGTCTGCATTTAATAAAAAGATGTACTGAATGTGGAGGGAAAATAGAATCATGACTGAATAAAGGTCAATGAAGTAGAAAGGTTGGAAGCTATTGGTGGGAATTACCTCACCCATCAGCAATTTGTGGCTAACCCAGAAATATTAGAGAGCTATTAGAAGATCCTCCAAAGATATACACACAGTAGTCAGATCTTAAATCAGAAAATGCTAAGATCACAATCTCAGCAACCCAGTCAATGCTGTCAAAAGTTGTGGAGTTAGGTCAAAGTGCATCATAGGAGTAAATTACAGCAGGTGCCGGAATCTGTACTGAAAACAACAAATGTTGGAGATCACAGAGGGTCAGGCAGCATCCATGGAGAGAGAGCAAGCTAACATCTTGAGTCTAGTTGACTCTGCATCAGAGTTGAATTGAAGTGTGGAGGGGCAGCATTTATGCTATAGTTGGGGGTTAGTGGTGTGGAGGTGGTGGGTGTAGAGTGCTGAGGGAGAGAAGGTATTGATAGTTCAGATAAAGTGCATCTTGCCTGCAAAAGGAAATAGATGCCAAGTCACTCTGGATTCGGCCAAAAGCCCTAACTTCAAACAGCCATTGAAAGTGCTGGGAGTACACAAACCCATTGTGCATTTTCCTTCGCCCCCTATATCAGGGGACTGGTCAATAATTCTTTTTTAATCTTATCCAGCTTTGAAGACCAGTGACTTTTACTATCCTGGACGTGTCCTGGGCTGTGCCAAGCCCCACAAGGAGCTAATCTTGTCTTTCTGGCAGCAGTTATGTCTAATTGCTGGAGTCATACCAGACTCCAGTGTTATGCCAGGTTCCAATACTCCAGTGAGCGAGGAACATGACATGCTGAGAATCGCAATTAGCTTTTTAAGAGATTGGTGGTGCCTCATTCTGTTGAAACTCCGAATGTCAGGATATGTGAGTTCTGGGTTCTTTCAAGAAGTTTTGACTACAGTTGAGAGGACCAACCAAAGGAACACTGCCCATAGGATAATCAAAAGACTTATGAGCTGATAAGTGGGAAAGTGCTTTTGACACAAAATAGGGAACTTAAGCTCTTGGAAGCAGCTTCCAGTAATGGAAGGAAATGGTAAAGTTCCAGTTCAGTAAGACTGGAGAATGTTACTAGCTAAAGAAAGAACACGTACAATTGCTTACGCTGTTTATTATTTATCTGCCTATATGGGACATGTAGTGTTGAGGAAGTGGGGAGGCTACAGAAGGGTTTGGACAGGAGGGTGTGCAAAGAAGTGGCAGACAGTATACGACATGGGAAAGTTGCATTTTTGTAGGAAGAATAGAGATGAAGACGATTTTCTAAATGGGGAAACGCTTCGAAAATGTAAAGCACAAAGGTACTTGTTGTCCTAATTCAGGATTCTCTTAAGGTTAACACCCAGGTTCAGTTGACAGTTTGGAAGGCAAATGCAACGTTAACATTCATCTCAAGAGGACTAGAGTGCAAGAGCAGGGATGTATTGCTGAGGCTGTGTAAGGCTCTGGTCAGACTGCATTTGGAATATTGTGAGCAGTTTTGGGACCGGTATCTAAAGAACGATGTTGCTGGTCTTGGAGGCGGTCCAGAGGAGATTTAGAAGAATAATCCCGGAGATGAAGCGCTGTTCAATGACAAGGGTTCTGCATCTGTATCCAATGGAATTAAGAAGAATGAGAGAGTTCTGATTGAACCTTACAGAATACTGAGAGATCTGGATAGAGTGAACATGGAGAAAATGTTTCCACCAGTACAAGGGACAAGGACCTGAGGGCGCAGCCTCAGAGTGAAGGGACAACCCTTTAGAACTGAGTTGGGAAGGAATTTCCTTAGCCAGAGCGTGGTTAATCCATGGAACTCATTGCTGCAGAGAGCTGTGGAGGCCAAGTCATTGTGTGTATTGAAGACAAGGCTCAGTATGTTCTAATTAGTAAGGAGATCAAGGGTTATGGGAGGAAGGCACAAGAATGTAGTTGAAAAACCATGATCAAGTCGTGGAGCAAATCTGATGGGCCAAATGGCCTAATTCTGCTTCAATATCTTATGATCTTATGATCTTATGGAAGCCTGACAATGTGGAAAATTGTCAATATACTTATTGTTTACAAAAATCTGACCCACTCAGTTATTGCTAATCCAGTGTACTGTCAAACCTAACAAAGTCATGGAAGGAGTTGTGAAAAGCGCTACCAAGTAGTGCTAACTCGCCAATGATCCACTCATGATGCTTAGTTCAGGATCCATAGCAATCACTATGTTCCAAATGTCTTTCCAGCATTGGCCCAAACATAGGCAAAAGAGCTGAATTGCAAAGCTGAATCAAGAATTACTGTCCTTGACATCAAATCAGCCTGAGACAGAGTGTGACATCAAGGAGCTCTACTAAAGCCAAATTCAGCTGGATTTATGGTAAAGATCACCATTGACCAGAAACTGTATGGCACATCGATGATATTAATTCTAGAATAGACCAAAAGCTGAACATACATATGGTGCAGGAAGAGGCCTGTTGGCCCATCATTTCTGCACTAGGTCTACAAGCATTTTGGCTTCGTGCCAATTTCCTGCTTTTCTTTCCTGTAACTCTACACATTGTTTCCATTTAAACAATCATCCAATGTTCACTTGAATGCCTCAATTGAACCAGCCTACTCCACACTTCCAGGTAGTACATTCTCGTCCCTCAGTGCTCATTGTCTGATTTTTTTTCACACTTCAGTCTTGCTCTTAAACACTATGCCCTCTGTTTTTGATTGCTTTACCAGTGGGAACAGTTTCTCTTGATCCACTTTGTCCAGACTACTCATGATTTTGAAAATGTCGATCAAATTTCCTCTTAGACTTCTCCTCTCCAGGGAAAACAGTCAACTTCTCCAGTTTTTCATCACAACTGAAGTTTCTCATCCTTGGGACCATTCTCAGAAACCTGTCCTGTCCTCCCTCACATCTATCCTATAATGTGGAACCCAGAACTGTACATTCCAGCTGAAGTGTAATCTGTGTCTTCTATATATTCATCGTTACCTCCCTGCCCTTGTACTCTATACCCCTATTTATAGAATCAGACAGTCATAGTATCAAACTGTGCAAAAGAGGCCTTTTGATCCATCAAGTCTACACTGACAAAAACTACCATAAAATCTATTTGTCTCATGTTTCAGCACTTGGCCCATATCCTTGCATGTTATGACATTTCAAAAGCTCACCAAGTTTGTGAGGTTTCCTGCCTGAACTCCCTCCCAGGCAGTACATTTCAGATGCCCATGGATGAAAATATTTTTCCTTAATTCCCTTCTAAATCTTCTGTCTTTCACTTTAAAACCATGTCCCTCATTATTGACCCATCAACTAAGGTGAACAGCTGCATTCTATCTAACCTGTTTATACCCTCTCGATCTTATACACCTCAATCTGGCCCCCTCTCAGCCTTTTTTAGTTGAAAGAAAACAACCTGAGCTTATCCAGCAACTTCTCATAGATAAACCGCTCCATCCTGGGCAACATCCTGGTGAATCCTTTCTGCACCCTGTCCAACGCAATCACTTCTTTCCAATAGTGTGGTGACCAGAACTGCACACAGTACTCCAGCTGTGGCCCAAACAATGTTGAACCAAGTCCATCATAACCTCCTTGCTCTCACAATCTATGCTATGACTGATAAAGGCATGTACCCCTCATGCCTTCTTAACTTCCCTCTTAACCTGTCCTACCGCTTTCAGAGATTTGTGGACAAGCACCTCAAGGTCCCTCTCTTCCTCTGAGCTTCCTAGTTCCCTGCCATTCGTTGAGTACTCCCTTGTCTTGTTACTTCTTCCAAAGGGCAGCACCTCACCGTTTTCAGGGTTAATCTCCATCTGACGCTGATCTGCCCAAGTGAGCAATCCAACTACATTCTCCAGTAACCTAAGATATTCTTCATCACTATCAACCATGTGGCAAAACTTTGTGTCATCCACAAACTTAATTATCATCCCCCTTTACGTTGTCTTCTGTCTTCTGTCTTGGGCACAATCCACAAAAATTGTATCAACTACAATACCCTCATCCAAACATCCGTCTCCCCTCAAACATTCAATCAAATTTCTTGAGCGTGACCTACCTCTGACAATACCATGCTGACTGCTACTGATCAAACCCTGCCTCTCCAAGTGGAGATTAGTTCTCTCCTGGAGAAATTTTTCCAATAGTTTCCCTTCTATTGATGTGAGACTCTCAGGTCTGTAAATCCCTGGTTTATCTCAATCACTGGTCTCCCCTGTTGCCATTTGGGTCAGATCCTCTGTAATTTCCTCCCTTAGCTCCCACAGCAGAAGCCCACAGAGTTGTTACTCATACTTTATGAAGCCTACAATATTACATATTTTATGAGGTGGAGCTGCCGGTGTTTTACTGGGGTGGACAATGTGAAAAATCACACAACACCAGGTTATAGCTTGAAGATGTCAAAAATAAGGTTTCAGGGTCGCAAGAGGGCACCAACAAGCAAAAGATTGTTTTGAAGTGTCTATTTGAACGCCAGGAGCATCCGGAATAAGGTGAGTGAACTTGCAGCATGGGTCAGTACCTGGGATTTCGATGTTGTGGCCATTTCAAAGTCATGGGTAGAGCAGGGACAGGAATGATTATTACAGGTTCCGGGATTTAGATATTTCAGTAAGGACAAAGAAGATGGTAAAAGAGGTGGGGGTGTGGCATTGTTAGTCGAGGACAATAGTACGGCTGCAGAAAGGATGTTCAAGGACTCGTCAACTGAGGTAGTATGGACTGAGTTAGAAACAGGAAAGGATAGGTCATCCTGCTGGGAGTTTTCTATAGGCCACAGAATTGTTTCAGAGATGCAGAGGAAAGGATAGCAAAGATGATTCTCGATAGGAGTGAGAGTGACAGGTATTGTTATGGGGGACTTCAACTTCCCAAATATTGACTGGGAATACTACAGTTTGAATAGTTGAGATGGGTCAGATTTTGTCTACAGTGTGCAGGAGGGTTTCCTTACACAGTATGTAGACAGGCCAATAAGGGGCGAGGCCACATTAGATTTGGCACTGGGTAATGAACCTGGCCAAGTGTTAGATTTGGTGGTAGGTGAGCACTTTGGTGATAGTGACCACAATTCAGTTCTGTTTACTTGAGCGATGGAAAGGGATAGGTATACACCGGAGGGCAAGAGCTACAGCTGGGGGAAAGGCAATTACAATGCGATTAGACAAGATTTAGGATGCATAGGATGGGGAAGGAAACTGCAGGGCATGGACACAATAGAGTTGTGGAGCTTATTCAAGGAACAGCTACTGTGTGTCCTTGATGAGTATGTACCTGTCAGACAGGGAGGAAGTTGTCAAGCGCAGGAGCTATGGTTTACTAAGGAAGTAGAAGGCTTATCAAAGGATGAGATGTGAAGGCTCAGTTTGGGCGATTGAGAATTACAAAGTAGCCAGGAAAGACCTAGAGAGAGAGCTAAGACAAGCAAGGAGGGGCATGAGAAGTTGTTGGCGGATAGAATCAGGGAAACCATAAAGCTTTCTATAGGGATATAAGAGATAAAAGAAGGACTAGAGTAAGATTAGGGCCAGTCGAGGACAGCAGTGCGAAGTTGTGCGTGGAGACATTTGATAAGATACCCCATGGTAGTCTATTGCACAAAATACAGAGGCATGGGATTGAGAACGATTTAGCAGTTTGGATCAGAAATTGGCTAGCTGAAAGAAGACAGAGAGTAGTGGTTGAAGAGAAATGTTCATTCTGGCATTCAGTTACCAGTGGTGTACCACAGGATCTGTTTTGGGTGCTTTGCTGTTTGTAATTTTTATAAACAACCTGGATGAGGGCATAGCAGGATGGGTTAGTAAATTTCTGCCCGTCACTAAGGTCGGTATAGTTGTGGATAGTGCCAAAGGATGTTTTAGGTTACAGAGGGACATAGATAAGCTGCAGAGCTGAGCTGAGAGGTGGCAAATGGAGTTTAATGCAGAAAAGCGTGAGGTGATTCACTTCAGATGGAGCAACAGGAATACAGAGTACTGGGTAAATGATAAGATTTTTGGTAGTGTAGATGAGCAGAAAGATCTTGGTGTCCATGTACATAGATCCCTCAAAGTTGCCACCCAGGTTGATTGGGCTGTTAAGAAGGCATACTATGTGCTAGTTTTTATTAGTAAAGGGATCAAGTTTCGAAACCACGAGGTCATGCTGCAGCTGTACAAAACTCTGGTGTGGCCACTCTTGGAGTTTGCGTGCAGTTCTGGTCACTGTATTGTGGGAAGGATGTGGAAGCTTTGGAAAAGGTTCAAAGGAGATTTACTAGGATGTTGTCTGGTATGGAGGGAAGGTCTTATGAGGAAAGGTTGAGGATCTTGAGGCTGTTTTTGTTAGAGAGAAGAAGGTTGAGAGTTGACTTGAGACATAAGATAATCAGAGGATTAGATCGGGTGGACAGTGTGAGCCTTTTCCCTCGGATGGTGATGGCTAGCATGAGGGATATAGCTTCAAACTGAGGGGTGATAAATATAGAATTGATGTCAGAGGTAGTTTTTTAATCAGAGAGTCGTAGGGGTGTGGAATGCACTGCCTGCAACAGTTGTCGACTCACCAACTTTACTGGCATTAAATTGGTCATTGGACAGGCATATGGATGAGAATGGAATAGTGTAGGTTGGATAGTCTTCAGATTGGTGTCACAGGGCAGCGCAACATCCACGGCCGAAGAATCTGTACTGAGCTATAATATTCTATGTTCTGAAAGCTTTTGTACTTCCAAATAAGCCTGTTGGACTATAATCTGGTGTTGTGTGATTTTTAACTCTACATACTTTATAAACAATTCACCCGACCTGTCCTGTCACCTTTTAATGATTTATGTGCATATGCAGTGTAAGCGTTCAGGCTGAATGTGAGATAAAGATCAGAGAGTGGCTGAATTGTACGGTGATGAGAGAAATAGGGATGTCATTAGACAAGTTGCTCAAGGATATTAGTGCTAGAAGAATTGTTTCTGTTTGTTCCAGCCTTATCAATAGAAGGAAAAATACAGCCATTTCAGCTGGCAAATATGCAATTGGCCAAAAATGGTGATTTTGTCAGAAAATAAGTTGCAGTTTATAAACGTAATTTGACTTAATATAATCTTGAAGAACTCTAGATAGTTTATCGGGGTTAGAAAGGCATCAGTTAAAGTCATGGAAGTATGGGAGGATTGTCTTCAACAACAGAAGATCACAGTCAGTTTACCGGAAGGAGCTATGTTATGTACCAAGATGTTAGAATAAATGTAAACATACACTTCCTTTGGATCTGAAATCAAAGAAGAAAATTAAAGAAGAAGAATTACACCTAACAGGAAGAATTAGAATTAGGATTATTGACAGGTGTGCTCAAGTACAAAGTACAAGAGTACAGTGAAATGTGTACAATGTCCCCACACATGGTGCTATCTTAGGTGGAAGTCTTAAGTACAAAAATAGAGAAATAAAGAGTAAAGCTACACCAAAAGGTGATGTTCAAACAACTAAAGGTAAAAATGGAGGGAATCAAGATTCAAGCAAATTCCAAGGAAGAGCAACATTTCAAAGAAAATGACAAATAAACAGATATAGCCTATGACTATGAACCTGCATGAAGATGATTCAATATAATTGTGAAAAAGGGGTCTGTTATGTTTGTGACTTCGAAACTGGATGGGATAAGTTAGGCCCAAAAGCCTGCTCCACCAGTCAATGAGATCATAATTGATTTGTGACCTACCTCATACAATCAGTTCTGCTAAAACATGGTAGTTCCATTCTTGTGCACTCCCGTGTTATGTGAAAACCATGTAATAGCAGCACCGTTTAAACTAATGGGGCCGGAATCGTGTAATAACCAATGCACACTTTAACACTTTGCACTTTAGAAACAGTGTCCCCAATTCGTCAATCAAGTTATAGCAAATTTGTGTAAATGAAATGTGCGATACAGCAGAATGACCTGTATTACCCGCCTTTGCCCCGTATCCCTTCATAAATTTTGTTGACAAAGCATTCACAAGCTCAACTGAAAACCAACATTGGATCTTCTACTTGGAAAAGAGAGTTCTGTGAAATCATGCCTCAGTGTAATGTCTCTAACTTTTAGACTGGATCCCCTCACACAGGATATCTGAAACCATGAATTATTTTCTCTCATGACCCTATCGGTTTCCCTCAATGCTTACAAAGCTCTATTAAATCTGCCCCTTAACCTTTTCAATTCCAGGCAACACAATATAGTTTTGTAGTTAATAGGGGATCAAGCAACAAATGCTGGAAAGAAATTTCAAACGTCCACCAAGCTTTGTGTGGAGTAGTGTTTCTTAATTTCATTCCTGAAAGACCTGGCTTGATTTTTATGACTAGGACCTTAAATCTTAGACCATTCCCCCCTCCTTCCCCACAAACCCCAGCCATCAGAAATACTCCACCTATCTAGCCTACCTCTTCCCCTTAATAGCTTGAAAGCTTCAATCTCATCACCTTTGCCAATTATATTACATGGAAAACAACCATTTGGTTGTATACTCTCTCCTCATAATCTAACCCTCAAAGTCCTGATGTCATATGACAGTTCCTCCTATTTTTCTGAACAAATTGCTCAGAGATGTGAGTACACACCACTGGAGTGGATAGGACTTGAATCCAGGTGTCTTTGTCTAGGGATAGGGACTCTACCACAAGAGAACCAGCTTCAAGACCAGTGTAGTCTTCTGTGTGTGTGGTGTCCAGGATTACTGACAACATTCCAGGTGTGGTCCAACCACAGTTTTGGATGATATAACTAGTCAACTGCATGAAA
The DNA here is from genome assembly GCF_047496795.1 of Chiloscyllium punctatum. Classification (NCBI taxonomy): domain Eukaryota; kingdom Metazoa; phylum Chordata; class Chondrichthyes; order Orectolobiformes; family Hemiscylliidae; genus Chiloscyllium; species Chiloscyllium punctatum. The sequence goes on along the minus strand of NC_092749.1, from coordinate 102,181,241 downwards.
AGAAACCAGCACTACATAACTCTAATGCTTATATTATGTACCTGTTCTTGACATTTGATTACCTCTGTTCCCAGATCCTTAAATCTCATTGGATAACAGCAGTTTCTCACTTGTCATCATTTAGACAATCTTCTGTTCCACCATATTTAGTTCCAAAGAGGAAAACCTCAGGACTTTTCTCCATGGAAATCAATTTGCCACAAACATGTCTACTCATTAATCCATCATTATCATTCATTAACTTCATTTTTGCATCTAGACTGCTGACAGAATACCTTTGTGTTATTTGAAAATTGTGAATATATGCTTTTCTATTTCATTAACTAAGTTCAAAGTTTGTGAGAAGATTTGTAGCTCGGGTACTCGTTGTGTGGTTCTGTTCGCCAAGCTGGGAATTTGTGTTGCAGACATTTCGCCCCCTGTCTAGGTGACATCCTCAGTGCTTGGGAGCTGCCAATCAGCCGACATCTGAACGGATGAATAATTTTTCTTCAATTCCATGCAATTTAACTGGGAATTTTTCAAATGTTTTCTGGAAAGCCGTATAAATAAGAACTATAGACAGTCACCCACCCACTACCTTAGTCACCTTTCGAAATGCCATGTGCTTTCAATTATTTTTCCAAATCCCACTCAAATAATGTCACAGCTTCTATAAAAAATGGTGCTGTAGTTTCTAATTGCACTCAGTCCCATCCTAACAGGATTGATATTAAAATGAAAACTTGGCATTCCAGTGAAGCACCTTCGTGTTATTTGACTATGATGGAGGTGCTACATAAATGCACATCGACAGTGTTGCATTTATGTTTCTCATTTATTCCTTTTCAATTCAGCACTTGTTCCTCTACTAATGCCCATCAGAGTTTGCCAATATACAAGAATGCACGCGTTGGAAGATGTAGTTCCAGAAGTTACTGTACATCAGCAATATCCCACAAATATTCCAGTGAAAGTGAATGAAAGATGAACCTATGACTGATATCTTCAAAAAGTGCTGCACTGTCAAAAGTGCGGCCTTTCAGGTGAGACACTAAATCTAGGCCCCATCTATCTTCATAGGCAGACAATACATATCTCATGTTGTTATTTCACAGGACAGAAGAACATAAGAACAAGCAGCAGGAGTAGGACATCTGAGCCCTCGAGCCACCATTTATTAAGATCATGGCTGATCTTCTTCATAGACTCAGCTCCACTTACCCGCCCGCTCATCATAATCCTCAATTGCTTTACTGTTCAAACATCCATGCATCTTTGCCTTAAAAACATTCAATGCAGTAGCCTCAACGGCTTCCCTGGACAGGGAATTCCACAGATTCACAATCCATTAGGTGAAGAAGTGTCTCCTCAGCTCAGTCCTAAATCTGCTTTCTTTTATTTTGAGACTATGCCCCTTAGTTCTCGTTTCACCCCCAAGTGGAAACAACCTCTCTGCTTCCATTTTATCTACTGCCCTCGTAGTTTTATGTGTTTCTATAAGATCCGCCCGCATTCTTCTAAATTCCAATGAGTACCGTGCCAGTCTATTCAATCTGTCCTCATAAGCCAACTCTCTTAACTCCAGAATCAACTGAGTGAACCTCCTTTGCACCCCCTCCAGTACCAGTACATCCTTTCTCAAGAGAGAAATGAAGTGCTCCCTGGCATCCTGCCAACATTTATCCTGCTACGAAATTCACTAAAAAGCTGATTATCTGGTCGTTATCTCTTTGATGTTTGTGAGATTATTCTGTGTGCAAACATCCTCCAATACAACAGGGACTTTTATTTTAAAAATTACACTTCATCAGCTGTAAAGTGCTTTGAGATATCCTGAGGTCATGAACATTAAGGTTCACTGTGTAAGTACAAGAGAACAGTCGTTACTACTGGCAGTAATTGGATGGGGCACAAAATGCACAGTAGATCCTAACAAAAGATCTAAAGCCATGATTTGTGTACTACTGCTGCATTATGTCACATGTGTCAGTGATAACAGGAAACCTTTCTCTTGTATGGTCTTGTAAACTAATATCACAACTATACATCATAATCAGGTGAAACTTTGTAAACTTCAAAGTCGCAGAACATATAAAGTTTAAATGCAAGCAGGCCTGATCACATCTGTAGTAAATAACCAGAAATGATTGCGAGCAGAATAATGCCATAAAGCTGTTAAAAATTGTTATTCTCATCCCTCAGAAAAATGCTGATCGTTAACAATTATTCATCAACATTCCCACAAGGGCCTTAAGGGAGCTATCAAAACTTCACTTTTCATTTCGTATTTAGATTTGTCCCTGTGATCGCTGGTTGCCAAGGTTAAATTGTGAGAGATGACACAATCTGGGGTTGTTTCCCTGGCTATTTAGTAGGTTCAGGGGTTATCTGATTGAAGATTTCAAGACCTTCAAAGGAATAGGTTACTAAAAGAGAAACTATTTCCACTGCTTAGAGAGTCTAGGGCTAGTCTAGTCATCTTAAGATCAGTCACACTTTCCAGCAGTGAAATTAAAAACACTTCTGCAGGCAAAGGATGGGAAAAATTTGCAAGTTGATTCAACAATGGGCAATTGATGCTAGATAGTCTGCACATTTGAAATAAGGGATTCATAGGTGTTGTTATTATCCAAATGTGCTAAGGGACATTGGACGAAGGCAGGTATTTGGAGATACATTACAGATTAGCAATGAGCTCATTGGCTGGTCAAACAGGCTCGAGGGATGAGATAGTCTATTCCTGCTCCTGGGTTTTCCATTTTATCAATATCGTTTGATATTCCCCCTTATGAATTAACGCAAGATTACAACTGCCACTTCAGCTAATGCCCTTGTTGATCAACGTTTCTGATCACAATTCATAACTGAATCATTTATTTCAATAACTGCACAGAGGCTGGTATCCCATCCCGAAGTCACCCTTTACTTGCATGTGCACAGTACACTGGCTGTGGCCAACCAGCTCAGAGTTGACCCTTGAAGTCAGGAGACTCTCTGAACCCCCTGGTTGCATCTGTTGGTTTTGGCTCCCTAATTGGTTCAGATAGTCAACATCAACCAAGAATTTCATAGTCAATAAGATCCACTTGGTTCCATCACTACATTTTTTTTTAAATTATAGGATAAATTTTGATATTCTTTGAAAGTTGTTTCAGCCTTGCAGCTCATCAAGAAACCAAATTAAAGCAGAGGAAAAATGTTCATTAGATTACCATTAGATCACCAGAGTGCCAGGAGATCAGGTAGGTCAGAGTGCATGCGTTTAAAGAAATCTGTCCTAAATTTTTAATTCCTTGTTCATTTAAATGGAAGGTTTGAATTGAGATGAACACAATATTGGTTTAATTGATGGGATTTCTGGCAAATCAGACCATGCACTAGTGAAGCTATCACTAGCCCAGTGAAGTTGTCAGTGCCTTGACACTGGGTAGATTGGCTTCTAAGGGAATGCTGCTTTGGTCAACGATCTTACCACTGGAGTCAGAGGATGCAGTGAAGGTACTGTTGGCAGAAATTCTCCAGAACTTTGAAGTGTCAGCTGTCATTTGTCCAGGGCTCCAAAGCATATAGGAATGGAGGGATCATTACTGCATAGTTAACCATCAGCCATAACTAGGGTGGCACGGTGGCTCAGTGGTTAGCACTGCTGCCGTGCAGCACCAGGGAGCCAAGTTCAATTCCTGCCCTCAGGTGACTGTGTGAAGTTTGCACATCCTCCCTGTGTCTGTGTGGGTTTCTTCTGGGTGCTGTGGTTTCATCCCGCAAGTCAGGTGAATTGGCCATTCTAAGTTGCCCATAGTGTTAGGTGCATTAGTCAGAGGGAAATGAATGGGTCTGGGCGGGTTACTCTTTGGAGGGTTGGTGTGGACTTGTTGGGCCAAAGGGCCTGTTTCTGAGCTGTAGGGAATCTAATCTAAAATTACTTATGCCAACACAAATTTAAGCTGAAACAGATGAAATTGTCTGCAAGATATGTTTTCCCTGTGGATAGAATTTATTGACTGTGCAGTCACAGCTTACTTCCCATCTGAGTGTTGTAGAAGCTCCCTAAATACAGGCTATCTTTGAATCAGCCTGATCAGAGATGTTTTACAAACTTCCAGAGAATGTAGACTTGAACCCGAACCTCCTGAATCAAAGGTAGGGACAGTACCATTGTGTGACAAAAACTCTTGCCCCTATATATAAGAGGATATGTTCAGGATCTTCCCTACAAACATGATTATCAGTTATGTTGCTCTCTCAACATTTTTACTTATAGACATTGCCTGATCAAACCGTTCTGAGGTGCTATCATACACCTCGAGAGCAAGTGAGACTAGAACCTCGGCCTCCTTGCCCAGAAGTAGGGACATTACCACTGTCCCACAAGAGAGATCCCCTCATCCCCTACATACATATACTCCAATGATTAATGTCTACCAATTGTTTCTTCCTTTCATTAAATAAGGACATGAACAAACATAACAAATTAATGTAATTTATCAAATAATGACAACCTTGGCTCCAAAGTTGAGAACTTTTTCCTTAAATACTCTGTTTCTCGGTCGGCCAAAGACTGGGCTCTCATATTATAGGTGATGATGAATTCACCTTATGATTACTGATTAACTCATCATTCAATATCTGACGCAAGACGGACATATTTCAAGGAGGCTTCACTGGACCACCTCCAGCTACCTCCTGAACTTAGGCCTCAGCAAGGGAAGTTCTCTTCCATTGGGAAGATTTTGATGGTGTAATCGTTCTGCTCTGAATAAGGCTCTACATTGCTGGGAGGGTATCCATTGCTATTTTGAACTAATATCCAGCACGATTGCTTGATGACATGAGCATATTGAGTAGATGGATCACCCCTCTGATTTTCACAAATTCTTCCATCCCACCACCTACCTCCAAAGCCAAGTTTGTGTGGCTGTTTGATTCTGACCTGCATGTCTTCATGAGGATTCTCTAACTTGTTTGGTTAAGGACAAACATATTGCTTACCCCATTCAAGTCCCAGAATCCTCTGAAAAGAACGTCACACTCTTCAATTTCTATGAACTGAGAGGTTCCAGTGCACATAAAGGTACAAAGCAAGACTTTGGGCAAATGTATGTATAACATAGAACTGATAGCTTTTACGTGCCGCTGACCAGAAGATCTGGACCAAAAGTTTCTCTGAGTGGAAGTGAGAAAGCATTGCAGTTAAATTAAGCTGCACCTTACTTCACTGCAGCGTCAGAAATAGCCTTTCAAAAATATTGAGTAGTAAATGGGCCTCAGCATTTCAAAAGGTGCAAATCAAATTTTAACATTGACCACTATCCCTATACAACACACAAATTGTACAAGCAGACAGATTGCACACAAAAACGACAACAGCAAGAATAAAAATAAACGTTGTCTTTTGTTAACGATAATAAAACAACTGCATATTAGAATTCTGTTTCAGTCACCAACATTCTGCTCTTCAGAATAAGGAGTAACAAACAGTCAACCAATAATCACAAGGTGAATCATATTGCAAACTCATATTCACTCATGTTGTGGACAGGTATTAAGTATGATATACTTGCATATCAACCATCAAAAACCAAGGCAAACAAATTTGTATCTTTGCCTCTTTGCCGAACTTCATGCCACAAGTATAATTGTCACTGAAAGTACCACAACAGTGGATGAATTTATCTTCCAGTGATAAAAATCACAATTCAAGGCTCACAAAAAATATTCTTTGATAAATCGTGCGTGGGAGCAATTGACTGACTGATGCCTTCAATCACCACAAAGTATTTTCACAACTTGTCATTCTTGTCTGTTCCTGTGCATAACCTGTCTGTGAATCCGCCATTATCACAGTGTAGAATGCATGATATCTTTACAGCAATAGTCCATAATAAAAGATAAATGAGTCTATCTCTGCAGCCTTCAAATGTTGCCATAAACAGTCGAGACAAAATCTACAAATAAAATTTCATGATTTATCATGTAATCCTAGTACTACACAGATTACTCTGAAAATCAGTTTCTGAAGTAAAATGAGGAATATTTTAACCGCAACTTGTCCTTATCATATAATGATATAACAGCGAAGGTGCCTGTACAATGCACTGTATCTGGAAATGTACTTTTACTCAGCTTCACGTGGCCAGAAAGAAGAGACCACATCCAGAATGAGACACAGCCTGAATGACTATATTATTCGGGGAGAACAACAAATGCTGGTGATAACAGTGGGTCAGAAAGCATCCATGGAGAGAGAGCAAGCTAATGTTTTAAGTCATCTCGACTCGAAATGTTAGCTTGCTTTCTCTCCACAGAGGCTGCCTGACCTGCTGTGACCTCCAGCATTTGTTGTTTTCTGTTCAGATTCCAGCATCTGCAATGATTTACTCCTGTTGTTCGGGAAATTTGGAGTCAACATGCGAAATCGATGCAGAGGGGAAGAGTGCTTTTCGTTTGCTCTTTTTGGCTGATAGTTTGTAAGGTTTTTCTTGAGACAGCATAAATTGAAGACCAGGATCAGGGGCCCAAACCAAAAGAGTAACATCACAGGTAAGCCATAACTTAATTGATTGGAGATAGCTACTAATTTGACTATGTATTATAGGTTAATTTAAATAGGGGAAATATTTATCCATTACAAACTAAAAGACTTCCATGAAATTTTAAAAATCAAACTAAGAACTAAGTAATCAAAATAGAGATGCAAGGCCAGGTGAGTTGTTGTAACTGCATTGCAATGGAATCTGGTAGACCCTACTGTGGATTTATAGTGACACTTATAGCCAGTGTTGGTTGCTAAGGAACTCTGGTTCAGAGTTGATAAGCTGGAGTCTGAACTTCGAACACTGCAACAGAGAGGGGGAGAGAGGGGGAGAGTTACCTGGACACATGTTTCAGGAGGCAGTTATAGAGTTATAATGTCATAGAGATGTACAGCATGGAAACAGACCCATTTGTCCAACTTGTCCATGCCAACCAGATATCCCAACCCAATCTAGTCTCATTTGCCATGTCCCTTGGCTCATATCCCTCTGAACCCTTCACACTCATATACCCATCCAGATACCTTTTAAACACTGCAATTGTACCAGCCTTCACCACTTTCTCTGGCAGCTCAGTCCATACATGCAATACCCTTTGCATGAAAACATGGCCTTACGTCCCTTTTATATCTTTCCTCTCACACCTTAAACCTATGCCCTCTAGTCTGGACTCCCCCACCCCAGGGAAAAGACCTTGGCTATTTACCCTATCCATGATCCTCATGATTTTCTAAACCTCTATAAGGTCAGCCCTCAGCCTCCAACATTCCAAGGAAAACAGCTCCAGCCTATTCAGCCTCTCCTGATAGGTTAAACCCACCAATCTTGGCAACATCCTTGTAAATCTTTTCTGAAACCTTCCAAGTTTCATGACATCCTTCCTATAGGAGGGAGTCCAAAACTGCACACCATATTTCAAAAGTGGCCAAACCCATATCCTATACAGCAACAACATGACCTTCCAACTCCTATACTCAATGCTCTGACCATTAAAGGAAAGCATACCAAATGCCTTCTTTGCTATCCTATCTACCTGCGACTCCACTTTCAAGGAAATATGAACGTGAACTCCAAGGTCTGTTTGTTCAGCAACACTCCCCAGGACTTTACCATAAAATGTATAAGTACTTGCCTTTTTCAGTCCTTTGGTACCTCCATGACTTCAGTGATTCCTCTCCAATCTCTTCAGCTATCTCCTTCAGACCTAGGGGATGCAATCCATCTGGTGCTAGTGATGTATCCACTTTCAGAGCTTTCAGTTCACACAGCACCTCCTCTGCAGCGATAACCACTGATCGTTGGACTCAGCGGTGAGTGCAGTGGCTATCGCTGAGGGAGAGGTGCTGGGGAAGCTGAAAAATCTGTGGTTGGATACATCACTGGCACCGAATAGATTACATCACAGAGATTTGAAGAAGATTGAGAGGAATCACTGAAGTCAGGGAGAGTACCAGAGGATGGAAAAATGGCTAATATAACACCTCTATTTTTAAAAATGCAGGAAGCAGAAGACAGAAAACTATAGACCGGTTCACTTGCCCTTGGTCTTTGGATCAACTTTAGAGTCCATTGTTAGGAATAAGATTGCAGAGTACAGGTGCGCAAACCTTTATCCGAAATGCTCGGGACCAGCTGGTTTTCAGAATTCAGAATTTTTCGAATTTCAGAGTAATTGACAGTTTGATGGTGAAATTTTCAAAAATCTTACCAAACAGCTGACATACCATGAGTAAAACAGGCTCTGAAACAGAATTGAGACCTGCCAGTGCTGGACCACACTATGCTTCTGTGTGAGACACATCGAGTGGATATGGAGTTGGGTTAACTGTTTGCATGCCAAACAACCTTGTTAATAAGAAAAAAACTTCACAAGAAAACCTTCAGATTTCTGAGCTTTTCGGATTTCAGGATTTCGGATAAAGGGTTATCTACGTGTGCTTGGAAGTGCCTGGTAAAATAAGGCTGATTCAGCACAGCTTTGTCAAGAGATTGTCATGCCTGACAAATTGTGAGAATTCTTTGAGGATGTAACAAACAAGTTAAATAAGGAGGTCCAGTAGAAGTGATCTATTTGAATTTCCAAAAGGTCCTTGACAAGGAGGCTGCAAAATAAAATAAGAGTTCATGGTATTATAGGCAAGTTACTTGATGGATAGAGGATTGGCCGACTGGCAGAAGGCAGAGAGTGGGGATAAACGGGTCCTTTTCAGGATGGCAGCTGGTGACTAATGAAATTCTGCAGGAGTCCATATTGGGACCACAATATTCGTGTTATACATAAGTGATCTAGACAAAGGAACTGAGGGCTTTGGTGCTAAATTCGCACTTGATATCGAGAAAAGTGGAGGGACAGGCAGTGAGGAAGAAGGGAAGCTGCAGAAGGACTTGGATAGGCTAGGAGAGTGGATAAAGAAGTGACAGCTGGACTACAACGTAGCAGAGTATGATTTTATACATTTTGGTAAGAAGAACAGAGGCATGGACCATTTTCTAAACATGGGAAGGCTTCTGAAATATGAAACACAAAGAGACTTAGGAATCCCAGTTCAGGATTCTCTTAAAGTTAACATGCAGGTCAGTTGCCAGTTAGGAAGGCAAATGCAATGTTAACACTCATTTCAAGAGGGCTAGAATACAAGAGCAGGGATTTACTGTTGAGGCTGAGTAAGGTTCTGGTCAGACCGCATTTGGAATATTGTGAGCAGTTTTTGGCCCTGCATCTAAGGATGAATATGTTACCTTTAGTTGGGGTTCAGATGAGGTTGGCAGGAATTATCCCAGGAATGAAGGGCTTATCATAAGAGGATCGTGTGAGGAGCAGTTGAGGACGCTGGGTCTGTACTCAATGGAGTTTAGAAGGATCAGGGGGGCATCTGATTCAAATTTACAGAATACTGAGAGGGTAGTGTGGACGTCGAGAAAATGTTTCCAATAGGAGGAGAGACAAGGACCCAAGGGCACAGCCTCATAGTGAAGGGATGAGCCTTAGATTTGAGATGAAGAGGAAGCTCTTCAACCAGAAGATGGTGTATCTGTGGAACATATTGTTGCAGAAGATTGTGGAGGACAAGGTAGGTTCTTGACTGAGAAGGCGATGAAGGGTTTGGGGAGAAGGCAGGAGAATGTGCTTGAGAAACATATCAGTCATGATCGAATGGTGGAGCCAACTCAATGTGTCAGTTGGCTTAATCCTGCTCCTACACCTTATTGTCTTGAGGTCTTGTTATTTGGCCATCAATTTGCTTGGACAACTGGTTTAAGATAAGAAATAACATCAACAGCATAGGTTCAATTCCTGTACTAGCTGAGGTCACCATGAAGGTTTTGTACTCTTAGCCTTGTCCCTTGTCTGATGCATGGCGACCTTCGTGTTAATCTCACCACCAATCATCACTGTCTAATGAGGGAGTAGCCTATGGTCCTCTGGCACCATGGTGACCTTCGCTTCATTTTCCTGTTAGTCTGATGACTGGTAGAATAATGAAACCAGGTATGTTCTACATTCAAAAACACATTGAGTAATTTATCTCGTCCCTTGAAGTAGGTATCTTTTAGAGGGTGCAGAAAAACTATTTTTCAGGAACCTTTACAACAAACAGCCCCTTCTCAAATCAACTGATCGCAGCACCTAATGTTACATCCTTACTTTTTACTGTGATGAAGCCCCAGAATCTAAGTAGTTTAGAAGCATGCCGTTTACATGCATATTGTTGGTGGCTCAGTGGTTAGCACTGCTGCCTCATGGTGCCAGAGACCAGGGCTCAATTCCAGCCTTGGCTGACTGCCTGCTTGGTGATTGCAACTTTTCCCTATTTCTGTGTGGATTTCCTCTGGGTACTCCAGTTTCCTCCTGCTGTCCAAAGTTGCGCAGGCTAGGTGGATTGGCCATGCTAAATTGCCCATATTGTCCAGGGGTATGCAGGTTAGGTGGACTAGCTGTAGTAAATGCAGAGTTACAGGAGTGACTCTGGGTGGGATGCTTTTCAGAGAGTCAGCGTGGACTTGATTGGCTAAATAGTCTGTTCCCACACTGTAGTGACTCCATGACCTGGAGATACAAATAGTGACAATAGAAGCTCCCAATTTTTCTCATACCACTTCCTGTTGGCAAATTGATACTTGATACTCAGTTTGGTCACCTTCCTTGCTCGTCAAGTCCCTGCATGGACTTAAACCCAGAGCTTCTGGATCAGAGACAAGAACACTACAAATTGTGCCACAAGTTCTTTTACCACAGAGGCATAATCGAAAAGTGGATGCTGAAGCAAGGGAGGAGATATGAGGAGAAAGTGAGCAAAGTTTGCTCTTAGAGCGTGGTTTTAGTGAAAGTGGAAATGAAGGAGAGAAAAGAGGAGAAATGGAATTGTATTGGGAGGGAACCGCAGACCATGGGTGGCTGAAGAAAATGTGTCAATGCTGGTGTGGTGGAATAGGAGAGCCTTCATCCTTACTGTAGATTTCTCAATCAGAAAGCAGAAGGATGACAGAAGAAGAAGAAGTCAATCAAAACTTGCTGTGCAAAAATGTAATAAAATTACAGCTCTTTTTCTTTCCATTGATAATTGTCATTGTGGTTTACTTCATACTCTTAATTTAGAGGGATTTGTGGAGCAGAAGCACTATCTGAGACAGAAGATCCAGGTTCAAGTCCCACTTGAAGAGGTGTATCATAATATGTCCAAGTAGGTTGAGTAACTAGCCATTATTTCCTGCCAATTAGTGAATTGAGGGTTATTGTTTGATATGAGTGATATGAGTAATGCTCACTGCTGACTGTTTAGTTGTATGGGGATGTGTGCACAATTGCTCACCAGGTGGGAGATCGAAGGTTTTTATGGTTGGGATTTGAAGGAGTCTTTGGCCTGTTGAGGTACAGAGAAAATGCTTGCTCCTTGAATGAGGAGACTCTTGTCTTAAACAAGGTGGAATGAATTGCATGACAATAATTAGGTACAAGTTACACAGATATGGGAGGCATGGTTATGGACACCATAAGGAAGACCTGAATCATTGAATCCTTACAGTGTGGAAAAACACCATTAAGCCCAACAAGTCTAAACCCCACAGTCACAGGGAGAACATGCAAACTCCACACAGTCACCATGAGGCTGGAATCAAACCCAGGCCCATTGTGCTGCAAGGCAGCCATGTTAACCACTAAGCCATTGTGCCACCCATGATTAGTAGATCTTGGTAGTTCTTGTGCCTTCAAGATTCTAAGCTGGTCTTCCACCAGGTCCATTGGACACCATCATAGTGGACAGTATTTAAGGGGGCTCCATGTCTGCTCAAATTGGAGAACTACCTATGGGAAGATCTACATCAAGAGCAGTGGAGTCTTTCATAAAGGAAATGGTGAGAGTGCAGAGCCAACATGTCCCCATAAAGATGAAGAGTAGGACCAAGAAGTGCAGAGGGCTCTGGATGTCAATAAATGTACAAGAGTGGATCAGGATTCAAGGGCAAGCCTATGATGGATACTGAGAGCTCAAAACACCAAACAACATAGAAAGGGCAGGGGTATGTTTCAAGAAAATAAATTAGAAAATTGAAGAGCGGGAATGAAACGACACTGGCATATGAAATTACAGGAAATGGAATGGCATTTTTAAGCATATTAGAGAGATGAGGATAACCAGAGAGAGAGTACAACCTGTTAGGGACCAAAGTGGCAACCTGTGTGTGGTGCCAGATGACACAGGAGAGTTTTAAATCTGTACGGGGGAGGGGACCTCCCCAGCATACAAGCATCTGAGTTATGAACGTTTGTGCTTTACACTGTCCAACATTGTGCTCCGACTTGTAAACAAACTAACTTGGAAAGACTCCAGACGGAATCTACACACAGCTCTGGCATTGCCTGGATTCATCATAGAGAAGGAAGATGTGGGTAAGTCAGATAAATGTGCTTCTCAAGCAGATCACAAGTGTACTTACCTGGCTCTCCATGGCCACTGTCAAACTTCTCATGGAGGCAGCTGGACAATTGCATGAGTTGCTGCATTGCTGCAGTTTCTGGGTAATGAGGCCATTGTGTCCCACAAATCCATTGGTTACTCCATCCTGTGCATGTGAGCAAACTTGCTGAACTGACACCAATGAGTCCTCTCCAGCTGAGCAGGTATCTTGTCCCCAGCAGTCATAGGTTCATACAGTCATACAAATATACAGCATGGAAACGTACACTTTTGGTCCAACTTGTCCATGTCCACCAGATATCCTATTTAAATCTAGCCCCATTTGCCAGCATTTAGCCCATATCCCTCTTAACCTTCCCATTCATTTACCTATCCAGATGCTTTTTGAATGTTATAATTGTACCAACCTCCACCACTTCCTCTGACAGCCTATTCCATACACGCACCACCCTCTGTGTGAAAACGTTGCCCCTTTAGGTTCCTTATATATCTTACCCCTCTCATCTGAAACTACAGTTTTGGATTCCCCCACCCATGGTAAAAGACCTTTCCTATTCACACCTCTGTAAGGTCACCATTCAGTCTCCGATGTTCCAGGGAAAATAGCCCCAGCCTATTCAGCCTTTCCCTATAGCTCAAACCCTCTGGTCCTGGCAACATCCTTGTAAATATTTTCTGAACCCTTTCAAGTTTCGCAACATCCTTCTTATAAGAGGGAGACCAGAATTGCACACAACACTCCCAACAAGTCCAAACTAATGTCCTGTGCAACCACAACATGACCTCCCAATTCATCTACTCAATGCTCTGTCCAATAAAGGCAAGTATACCTAACGCCTTATTCACCACCCAGTCTCCCTGCCACTCCACTTTCAAGGAACAATGAACCCGCACTCCAAGGCTTCCAAATGCCAATGACTTGGGAGGTTTCTTCATGGAGGAGAAAGTGAGGACTGCAGATGCTGGAGACCAGAGTTGAAAAATGTGGTGCTGGAAAAACACAGCAGGCTAGGCAGCATCTGAGGAACAGGAGAATCGACGTTTCGGGCATAAGCCCTTCTTCAGGAATGAGGCTGGTGTGTAGATTTTGAATGTAGATTTCTTCAGCTTCCTCATTTCCCCTCCCCCCACCTTATCTCAGTCCCAACCCCCGGATTCAGCACCGCCCTCTTGACCTGCAATCTTCTTCCCGACCTCTCCACCCCCACCCCCTCTCCGGCCTACCACCCTCACCCTCACCTCCTTCCACCTATCATATTCCCAGCGCCCCTCCCCTAAATTCCCTCACTCCTACCCTTTATCTCAGCCCGCTTGGCATACCAGCCTCATTCTTGAAGAAGGTCTTATGCCCGAAATGTCGACTCTCTTGCTCCTCGGATGCTGCCTGGCCTGCTGTGTTTTTCCAGCACCACATTTTTCAACACATATTTCTTCATGGGTTAGTTTGTGATGATGCTGCTCCTTTAACAAGGCAATGCTGTCCTTGGCTTTTTTTTAAGAGAGGCCGTAAAAGCGATTCTGAAAGGTCTAGCTTTGAAAGATTTTTGGGCTAATTTGATTACAGCTAACAGATACTGCCTCAGACAAAAGGCTTTCAAGTTTTTTAAAAAATAATCACTTATACAACGAAACAGCAGTGGCCAGTTCTCCCAGCTCAGCTTTACTTTGCTTTGGTTTGGCTGTTCACTGAAAGGAGTCAGGCAGTTGTGAAGCTGCTGGATCCAAAGTAGCAGGTCCACGCCGATCCTCCCTCTCTTAGACATCTCTCCTGCAAGACCCTGTGTTTGATTTTTCCTTTTTTGAGCCAAAGGGTGTTTGTGGGGATTGTTGCAAGTATTTGAAACAGCATAATTAAGTTGGGATAGTCTGTTGGGTTTGCAGATAGGTTAAGTTATTCTATATTCAGGTCTCTTTTATTTGTGTTTTATTCGATAATCTTGCAAATAAGTTCTGTTTTATTTAAAATTAAGTGGTTGGGCCAATGGCATCATTCCTGGAATATCCATTTTACAGCTGCTTAAAGCAACTAGCAAAGTTAGGGTCCGGGCTACTTTCTTGAAATGTTTGCAGGGGTTCTGGCCTGGTCCATAATAAGCTGCAGAGCTGTTGCACTGAAGTGCTCACCAGCAGTACTCCCAAAACTTCTAGATGTGACCATCCCACCACAGGATCAGTCTCTGAGTAGGTGGAGGGCAGCACAAGAGGCAATCTGGTCAATGTTCCCTCTGAGGCCCCCATACTCTCATCCTCAGATTTCGAGGAAGTGAACAAAATATAAAGGTAAGGAAGTATTGTTGCAACTATACAAGGCATTGGTGAGACCGCACCTGGAGTATTGTGCACAGTTTTGGTCCCCTTATTTGAGGAAAGGTGTAGTGGCATTGGAGGTAGCTCAGAGGAGGTTCATTAGGTTGATCCTGGAGATAAGGGGTTTGTCGTAGGAAGAGAGTTTGAACGGTTTTGGCTTCTCCTCTCTGGCATTCAGAAACATGAGGGGAGATTAAATTGAGGTATTCAAGATAGCAAAAAAGTATGGATAAAATAGACGTGGAGCAATAGCTTCCTCTTGTGGGGCATTCTAAGACAAGAGGTCATAGTCTTAGGGTAAAGGGTAGCATATTTAAAACAAGAGTTGAGGAGAAACTACACCCCCTTCCCCCATAGGGTTATGAATCGGTGGAATTCACTGCCTCAACGTGCAGTGGATGCCGGGGCAGTGAGTAAATTTAAGGAGGAGTGAGACAGATTTTTAATTGGTAATGGGTTGAAAGGTTATGGGAGAAGGCAGGAAAATAGGGATGAGGAGCATATCAGACATGATTAAATGGTGGAGCAGACTCACTGGGCCAAATGGCCTAACTCTGCTACTGTACCTTATGAACTTATGAACTTATGGTGTCTCAGCAAGCCAATTATTTCCCTGTGGAGACTCACTAGTAACAAATTAGAGAGAAGGCTTCATGGCTAGTAGTTAGAAATGGTGTGCATTGAATGACACTGATGGTGCAATTACTGTGAGAATTTCAGTGGATTGAAGAGTGACATTTATTCAGGTGGCAGGACGTGGATGTATCAGCATCCCAGCAGGAGCAGTGTCAGTCTTCTCCTGTTGGATATAAGATTCTCTTTGCTGCTAATGTACAAGGCACCATTGCACCCACCTAGACAATTTTTGAATTGAAGTGAATTGAATTTATTGTCACGTGTATCAAGGCACAATGAAAAGCTTTGTCTTGTGTGTCCATGTACACAGGTCTCTGAAAGTTGCCACCCAGGTAAATAGTGCGGTGAAGAAGGCATATGGCGTACTGGCTTTTATCGGTAGAGGAATTGAGTTCCGGAGTCCTGAGGTCATGGTACAGTTGTATAAGACTCTGGTGCGGCCGCATCTGGAGTATTGCGTGCAGTTTTGGTCGCCATACTATAGGAAGGATGTGGAGGCACTGGAATGGGTGCAGAGGAGGTTTACCAGGATGTTGCCTGGTATGGTAGGAAGATCGTATGAGAAAAGGCTGAGGCACTTGGGGCTGTTTTCATTGGAGAAAAGAAGCTTTAGGGGTGACTTGATAGAGGTGTACAAGATGATTAGGGGTTTAGATAGGGTTGACCATGAGAACCTTTTTCCACGTATGGAGTCAGCTATTACGAGGGGGCATAGCTTTAAATTAAGGGGTGGTAGGTATAGGACAGATGTTAGGGGTAGACTCTTTACTCAGCAAGTCATGAGTTCATGGAATGCCCTGCCAGTAGCAGTGGTGGACTTTCCCTCTTTATGGGCATTTAAATGGGCGTTGGATAGGCATATGGAGGATAGTGGGCTAGTGTAGGTTAGGTGGGCTTTGATCGGCGCAACATCGAGGGCCAAAAGGCCTGTACTGCGCTGTATTCTTCTATGTTCTATGTTCTATGTTGTGAGCAATACAGGCAGATCACAGAGTTAAATAGCATAGATAGTAAATAATAGGTTATCAGCAACAAAAACAAAAACACAGGTGCGGGCAAATATCAAGAGTTTGTGAGTCCATTCTGTATTCTCACAATAGTAGGGTAGAAACTGTTTCAAAGCCGACTGGTGCGTGTGTTCAGGTTTCTTTACCTTCTTCCCGATGGTAGAGGTTGCAGAAAAACATTGCCAGGGTGGGATGGATCTTTGAGAATGCTGGCGGCCTTTCCTTAACAGCGGGCCTGGTAAATGGATTCTATAGATGGGAGGTTAGCCTTTGTGATTGTCCGGGCCGAGTTCACCACTCTCTGAAACCATCTCTGACTTTGATTTTCAGTTACCATACCAGGTAACTACCATACATCCAGACAGAATGCTTTCGATGGCGCACCTTTAAAAATTGGCAAGGCTATTTGCCATCATGCCAAATTTCTTCAGCTGCCTGAGGAAGAAGAGATGTTGTTGGGCCTTTGTAACCAGTGTGTCCACATGAAGAGTCCAAGGAAGCTTGTTGTGGATGACCACTCCCAGGAGCTTAACACTCTCCACTCGTTCCACCTCTGTGCTGTTAATGTGTAGGGAGGGCATGAGTAACATCCCACTGAAAGTCAATAATGAGTTCCTTGCTTTTGCCAGCATTAAGAACGAGGTTGTTCTCAGTGCACCATTTTTCCAAGTCTTCCACCTGCCGTCTGTAGTCTGTTCCATCACCTTCTGAGATTTGACCGACTATGGTGGTGTCATTAGTGAACTTGTAAATGGCATTAATCTGGTATGAGGTGACGCAGTCATGGGTATACGGTGAGTACAGTAGGGAGCTGAGTATGTACCCCTGGGGTGCTCCAGTGTTGAGTGTTAGTGAGGTTGGAATATTGTCCCCAATCTTCACTGACTGTGGCCTGTGGGTCAGGAAAATGAAGATCCAATTGCAGAGAGTGGGGTTTAGTCCGAGATCACTAAGTTTAGTAATCAATTCTGTATGTAGGTTTGCTCGCTGAGCTGGAAAGTTCATTTCTCGACTTTTCATCACCTTACTAGGTAACATCTTCAGTGGGCCAATGGTCAAAGCACTGCTGCTGATTCTTGCTTTCTGTTTACATGTTTGGGTTTCTTTGGGTCAGTGATGTCATTTCCTGTGGTGATGTCATTTCCTGTTCTTTTTCTCAGGGGGTGTGGTAGATGGGGTCTAACTTGATGTGTTTGTTGATAGAGTTCCAGTTGGAATGCCACGCTTCTAGGAATTCTCGTGCGTGTCTTTGTTTGACTTGTCCTAGGATGAATGTGTTGTCCCAGTCGAAGTGGTTTCCTTCCTTATCTGTATGTAAGGATACTAGTGAGAGAGCGTCATTTCGTTTTGTGGCTAGTTGATATTCATGTATTCTGGTGGCTACTTTTCTGCCTGTTTGTGCGTTATAGTACTTGTTACAGTCCTTGCACGGTATTTTGTAAATGACATTAGCTTTACTTGTTGTCTTATAGGGTCTTTCAAGTTCACTAGCTGCTGTTTTAGTGTGTTGGTGGGTTTGTGGGCTACCATGATGCCAAAGGGTCTGAGTAGACTGGCAGTGATTTCTGAGATGTCTTTGATGGCGGGGACAGTGGCTAGGATGACTGCAAGACTACTCAGACCCCTTGGCATCATGGTAGCCCACAAACCCACCAACACACTAAAGAAACAGCTAATGAACTTGAAAGCCCCTATACAGACAACAAGCAAAACTGATGCCATTTACAAAATACCGAGTAAGAACTGTAATAAGCACTACCTTGCTCAAACAGGCAGAAAACTAGCCACCAGGATACATGAACATCAACTAGCCACAAAACGACATGACCCTCTCTCACTAGTATCCTTACATATGGATAAGGAAGGACACCACTTTGACTGGGACAACACATCCCTCCGAGGACAAGCCAAACAGAGACACGCATGAGAATTCTTAGAAGCATGGCATTCCAACCAGAACTCTATCAACAAACACATTGAGTTAGACCCCATCTACCAACCCCCTGAGAAAAAGAACAGGAAATGACATCACCACAGTAAATGACATCACCAACCCAAAAAAACCCAAACATATAAATAGAGAGCAAGAATCAGCAGCAGTGCTGCCCGGGGAGGCCCACTGAAGATGTTACCTAATATGTTGAAGAAACGTCTGGAAATGAATCTTCCAGCTACAAATCTTCTCAAAACTCAATTTAGTAATCAGTCTCAAGGCAACAAGAGTGTTGAAGGCTAAACCGTAGTCAATGAGTAGGATTCTTATGTAGCTGTTCTTGGTGTCAAGATATTCTAGGGAGGAGTGAAGGTCAAGTGATATGGCATCTGACGTGGATCTGTTGGTCTGATAGGCAAATCGGAGTGGGTCAAGAGTAGTGGGGAGGCTGGAGTTGATTAACGCCATGACCAGCCTTTCAAAGCACTTCATGACCACCAAAGCTAGGGCCACTGGGCAGTAGTCATTGAGACATGCTGCATGAGCCTTCTTAGGCACAGGGATGATGTATTCTCCTACAATTAAATAAAGGGAAGGATTAAGAGAACAGAAGCAGACATGGCTGTTACTGCTGGTGTGGATAGAGAGAGGTGATGAGGTGTTCCAATATACTGAAGTAAGGAACCACCCAAGGCTACACAGGAACAGGGATGAAGAAGTTCTAGGTAGGGTGAGAGATGGTGAGGGATAATGGTACAAGCAATAATCAGACTGTGAGAGCATGAGCCTTGGTGGGGAGGTGGTGGACTAGCCAATACAGAGTAAGCGTGAAGTGAGGAGTGAAGAATGTGCCACTTACTCTGGTGAAACAAAGAAGGGCATTGACTACCTTGTGGTTCTGCTAGCCATTCTTCCACACCCTTAAGGCTGACCCAGGTAGTGACCTCAGACCAGACTGCCAGGGTCTGGTATCATGGCCTCCTCTACTGGTCCTCCAGAAATAGAATGCCACTTTTTTGCAACCCCTTGTCCAGCAGGATCTCCAGGTCCCTGACAGAGAATAGTGGCAGCAGCGTCCCTGTCATGAAAATTCATGAGAAAAAAGGACAGGTTTGGAATGCCAGTGCTTGTCTGGTTGCACAGAGGCCTTTTAAACATAGCATAGGTGCCAGGGATGCTGGTTTTGGTGGATATCCAGTGAATAGAGAACCGTTCTAGGAATGGTACAGGGTAAAATGGAGCCAGAATTAGATATGAAATACACCATATGGGCAGAGTTGGTCGCTAACGAGGGGAATTTGAAATGATGTGCAGCAAGTAACTGACCTCCTGACTCCCCAAGGCATGTCCATCATTTACATAGCACATTATTCCCCACTTGCCTGAATGAGTACAGTTCCATTTACACTCAAGAAGCTTGACTCCATCCAGGACAAAGCGGTCTACTTGATTGGTATTGCATCCACAAGCATCCACTCCCTCCATCACACACACTCAGTTGCAGCAGCGTGTACTTTCTACAGGATGCACTGCAGTAATTCACCAAAGATCTTCAGACAGCACCTTCCCAACCCACCTTCCTCTGCCATCTAGAAGGACAAGAGACACCACCACCTGCAAGTTCTGTCCAAGCCACTCACTATCTTGACTTGGCAATATACTGGCGTTCCTTCACTGTCGTTGGGTCAAATCCTGGGATTCGATCCCTAAGTGGATCAATCCAAAGCACATGGACTATAGCGGTTGAAGAAGGCAGCTCACGACTACCTTCTCAAGGGCAATTAGGGATGGGCAGTAAGTGGTGGTCCAGTCAGTAATGCACACATTCTGCAAGTGAATTAAGAAAATCAAGAAATCCTGATATACTTTGTGGTGAAATGCCTCCAAAACATTCAATATAATTCACACAGCTGACAAAGTAATATTCTGCCCTTTGCTTCCCTGACTCAGTACAAGCCCTTTCAGACTATTACACACTTGTATAACAGCTACCTCATGAATTTTGCATTTCCTGCTACCTTGGCTTTTTCTTTTGGTCACTCCCAATGAGCACTCCCATCGTATGTTAACTGATTGAATTGTCTTATTTATAATTCTATCAGTATGGTGCAAGTTAAGTGCTGAAGAAATAGTAAGGTGTGTTTCAGATAAATATCTTGCTTTTGTTGAGAAAAGACACAGTCATCAAAATACTTCTCCAGTCTCTGCAAAAATTGTAGCAGCAATGAAAGTTCACTACAGTAACTTTCTCTAGCCTGATCAGATCAATGAATTAAATAAAGGCTGTCATGCTAGGACCCTCATCTCTATACTGAACATATCTTCAAATACTCTTTTTCAATCACTGAGCTCATAAGTTAAGTGGAAATTTTGGCCTAATATTAAATATGCTGGTTCTTCTCACAGCAGTAAGTTTTATATTTCATCTTCTACTTTTCAAGATTGGAACACCACTATTTTTTTTTCAGAGTTCATTCAGGAACTAGGTTTTTATTTTCGTACAGAACTCTACTGATTTTGTGCAATTGAAAATGATATTTATCACGCAGCTTCCCTCTCCTATCAACCTATTATCTGACAGAATGTTTTGTTAAAGAGCAACCTGGCTTTGATGTAATGAACTGCAGATGTTGTTTTCAAATGAATCAAAAGTCAGTCAACGCAGCTACATAGCTCTATTTTATCTCCCACCTCATTGCCATTTTTGTTGGTTTTTACGTCTTTACACAAATGAAAGATCAAACACCTTTGTACTTGGCTTTGTAATTATGCAATCATGGGAAAAGATTACTATTATGATCTAACATTAATATTATACATGTTTACACTTTTTTTTAAATCTGGCTGCAACAGTAGTCAATGAGAATTCTGAAATCCCACTAATATTTATTTTGAGGGAATACAGAAAGGGCTGCCAAATTAGTTTGTCTTCCTAACAGATTTGGTGAAAATGTTGAAATCTTTGCTACAGTGTATGTTGCAGTATTTTGTCATTTCGAAGCTATATCTTAGTTTTTCACTCTGATTAATAATATCATTTGCATTCAATTTTGTTTCCTCCAATAGAACTGCTTGGTTAGTGTGCCAAAGTATTTCCATTTTTACATTGTTCATTAAGGGAAGCATTACAACAAGCATATTTGCCACACTAGTGTTGAAACAATCTTCATTCTATGACCAATTTTAACAGAATATTGCCACTGACAATATGACATGTTATGTTGCATGGAATTCACCAAACAGAAACAGCCCTTTCAGCAGAACTGGTCTATGTCAAAACATGCCTTTTCCCATCCCACAACATTTCATCTCATCCAGCCATTTCTTTCCACTTCATCCATTATTCTGGCTTTTCCCTAAATACTATTTGTCTGAACCACTCCTTGCGCTATGGAGCAAATTCCATATTTTAACCAATCTCAGAGTAAAGATGATTGTCCTGAATTACCTATTGGAGTTGAAGAGGACTTTCATTCATAAAGATCCTTCCACAATGTCACATTTCAAACCTTGTTAAAGCCTATAAACAGCTCTGTTGTTTAGAATTGTAGTCACTATTGAAAATTAGGAAATGCGGTTTTATTTCTGGTTATCTAATAGTTATGATCTTCGACAAAAGGAATCATTTTAACTACTCCTGGGTTTTAAAAATCTTAGTCACCAACTTAAAACAAATCACCTCTTTTGTTCTTCTTGATGTCATGGACAAATTTTAGGTCCTCCTTTTTAGTTGCATGTAATGATTATATTTATCTTTGTAAACGTATATTTTCTTATCCTTGGAGTTTTAATAGCTCAGCAATAAGCTTTTATGCTTTTAAAATTTGTTTTATTTCTACATACTTACCCCACAGCTCAATGAAAATTTGGCATCCCACATCTTGTCTCAACACACACACACATACACACACACACACACACATACAAACACACATATACACACACACACACACACACAGACTGAGATAAAAATAGTTAATATAAAAATTGAATTTAACTCAGTGTCTTAATTTTATTTCGGGTCTGATGCTTTTTAGTAGGAGCTAATTACTGCAGATGCTGGAATCTACTGGAAATAAAAATTGCTGAAAATCACAGCGGGTCAGGCAGCATCCATGGAGAGAGAGCAAGATAACCTTTCAAGTCTAGATAACTGTGTTTAGTTGAATTGATGTTTTGACTATTCTGAAGGTTTTGAAAAAGAAAAAATTGCTTAGAATCATAGAATCATGGAAACATGCCATTCAGTCCACGATGTCCATACCAACCCTCTGAAAAGCAAGCTAACCAACCCACAATCCTACCCTATCTCCTGACCCTGCATTTCCCATGGCTAATCCACCTAGCCTGTGCATCCATGGATGATATGGGCAATTTAGTATGGAGAGGCCACCTGTTCTGCACATTTTTGGAATTAGCAGCTGTAAACATTCCTGTAGTTGTTCTCCAGTGAACTGAAAGTTGACACAAATCAGATGAGAGACCATCTTTTTCAAGATATTGCAGTTAGATACTTTGGCTGCTTCAGCGACAGTGGTGATCTAATGGTTTTGCTTGCTCTACTTTCTCAGTTTGATAGAATTGTCCTGAAAACATGTTGGAATTGTGCTAGTATACTTTTAGCAGGAAGCAACAACAGCCACCTCATCATGTGACTGTTCATAAAGTGTCACAACATTGTCCAAATAACACCAGTTTTTTATAGTCAAACAGGTTTAATTGGAAGCACTAGCTTTCGGAGCACTGTTCCTTCATCAGGTGGTTGTGCGCTCCGAAAGCTAGTGCTTCCAATTAAACCTGTTGGATTATAACCTGGTGTTGTGTGATTTTTAACTTTGTACACCCCAGTCCAACACAGGCATCTCCAAATCTTGACCAAATAAGGTGCGGTGCTAATCCAATCAACTGGTTGAGTTGGTTTCTCCTCCCTGTATTTTCAGTCACAGGTCTTTTGTTTGAAAGGCAAATCAGTGCCATTTTAATGAAGGTGTCAAGGTGTCTGACACCTTCATTAAAATGAGATATGTCCTCTTTGCCTTTTGTGACAGTAAGATAGTTTTTTTAATCAAAAAGAGACATCTGGTAAGTCTTGGAACCCATCTTGATTTTCAATCTTTTACATGTAGCTTTTCCAACATAGCACTAAAGACTTAAAATGGCGTCATCCTGGTACTTGGTATGAAGTTAACATTTTCTCGTCATCATCATCATCTCCACCATGTGTTGCCTGTCTGAAAGTAGGTCCTTTGTCCAAAGTAGTATGTCCTGAGGCTAAGTGTAGAGGTGGTTCCAAACAACAAGAGCAACTTCCTCTGAGGGGTGGATTGCCAAATTAGGTTCTTTTAAGCTCATTACAAGTGCATGTCTGGAGTGTATGCCAAGTTTCAGTGGAGGTCAATGGAAAGGTCTACCTGTCCCTGGACCTTTTGTGCTCAGACCTCCAGACACCATATTTTCAAAAGCATTTCCACAGTCACGCTCCACCAGTGCAGAAACTTCCATCACCGTGGGTAATGTATCTAATGTAGATTGGGGTCACATTCTGATGATCACAGCCCCTGTTTTTCCATTTCCCTGCAATTTGGAAGCATGTGGCCCATTTATTAACCCCACTTGCCCTTCAACATGTCAAGAGATCTGGTGAAAACCAGTGCCATGTTTCAGCGACACCTCCCGAGGAACAGGGCCAGAAGAAGCTGTCAAACGAAGGAAGATCCTCTTTCCAAGAGACGAGTCTGCCCAAGTCACTGAGCCAGCCCGGATGGTGGTGGCTTTGCCAGTCAGTGCCTATGACACCTGGAGGTGTGACTAAGTAGTTCCACTGGAAAATGAATGATCTCTTGTGCACAGATAGGGCAAGAGCTATTCAATCCACCATGCCCTTATAAATGCTAGTTGTAGCCATTGCACTGGACATTTCCAATGCATGCCCCGTTTGCAATCAATCTCTGTCACTTCAATGCACCTACCTATGTTATCTAACTCACAGCACTGTGCAGCTGCCTCTCTCCTGTCTTTCATATGTCAACGTTTCCATCTGAGCTACGTGGCTGGACAACCAGCCAGAGGGTCCACGCACATGGAGTGGCCTGCAGACGCATTGTCCTCTGGAAGTCACTGTCATGCACAGACCTTGGAGGTCAGATAATATTGGAGGGTATGTTACTTACAACACTTAACAATTCACATTCCATCAGCTCATTGACATTGCAGCACAACTCAGAGAACCTCGAATTCATAGAGTTTCTCACGAAAGGCGTAGTGGGACCCCCTACACCAACACAAAAGCAGGCTTTGGGAAAAAGCACAGTCATCAAAATGCTGCTCTAGTACAAATTATAGCAGAAATTAAAGTTCGCTGCTGCAGCTTTCTCTAGCCTGATCAGACCAATGATCTAGACAAAGGCTATCATGTAATGGTCTTTATTTCTATACTGATCATATAATTAAATATTATTTTTAATCACTTGGCTCATAAATAAAATGGAATTACAGGCCAAATCTTAAATAACTGGATCTTCTCACACAAATATCAGATGAACACATCACATAAAGTTTTATTGGGTTGCCATGAGATCCAACTCTTTCACCACAATCAACCATCTTCCATTCAGAGCGTCTCACTTGTAAAAACATAGAAACATGGGGCAGGAGTAGGCTATTCAGCCTCTTAAGTCATTCAATCTGATCATGGCTGTATCATCGAACTCTGAACGCTAGTCACTCCCCCAAATTCCTTATCACTTTAGTCACAAGAGTTATACCTGCCTTTTCTTGAAAACACAGAATATTTTGGCCTCGGCCACATTCTGTCGCAGAGAATTCCACAGGCTGAAGACATTTCTCCTCATCTTAGCCCTAAAGAGTTTATCCCTTATCCTTAAAGTGTGACCCCTGGCTCTGGACTCCCTCATCATTGGGAGCATCCTTCCTGTATCTGACCTGTCGAATCCTGATAAAGCTTCAGAGGTTTCTATGAGATCTCTCCCCCTCGTTCTTCTAAAGTCCGGAGAATACAATCCTTGCTGGCTCAATCTCTCCTCACACATCGGTCCTGCCGTCCCAGGAATCAATTTGGTAAAATTCACAACTTCCCGTACCACTTCCATCATGCCAGAGTCACACAGGGTCAGTCACACTAATAGGGATTCACAACTCTATCTGTTTCTATTGCTGCTCATAATCCCAGGTTAATGTCTTTTCATGCCTCTGTCCTTCTGTGGGAGAAGACTGTGCAGAACCAGTGTGAGTGTGGGTCACCATATGGGGCTGTGGGTCTGAAATCAGGATGCTCGCAATAATTCAGGAGTAGGCCAAGTTGGCAGGAGACCAAGGTGAGTGTGCACATGTGGAAGAGCAGTTTGGATACCTGCAGCCATCTATGAGAAATCCTGCAAATCACTCCAGCCACACATCAAACGCCAATAAACCTCAAGTGAGGTTTCTGCATCAAGGGACCAAGAAAGCTTTATGTTTTTCCTCTGAAACTCTGGATCCCACTCACAATGCAGGGTCAGGCAATGAAAAACCCCCAACTGCCAGGCCCATCTCTCCCAAAGAACACGCCCGAGAGGAACAGCAGGCAGGAACCTCAAAGAAAACAGAATAAAGACTGTCCTCCCCACCCTCCGCCACTACAGAGAGTGCCACCGCTGGGCATAATGTGTCGAGGGTAGATTGGGCAGGGTCACATTCTGATACCTACAGCCCTGACACAAAACTGCCTGTGGAGGAGCCAGTAACAACCGAAGACTCTGACACTCGGACGACTGCTGGAGAACAGACCCCTGTCATAGTATTAGTCATTGAGATGTACAGCATGGAAACAGACCCCTCGGTCCAACCTGTCCATGCCGACCAGATATCCCAACCCAATCTAGTCTCACCTGCAGGCACCCAGCCCATATCCCCCCAAACCCTTCCTATTCATATACCTATTCAGATTCCTTTTAAATGCTGCAGTTGTACTAGCTGATTCCGAAACAGGTGATGAGACCCTGGACTCAGTTATCCAGGAGCTGACAGAGGTGCGGGGACTCGCAACATGTAGCAAAGGTGCCAAAGGTCATGCACAAGCATGAGTGAAAGGCCAAGGCATCTGCCCAAGTTCTGTCTGATGTCATAGCTGCAGTAAGCGGGCATTTGGCTGCCTCCAGTGAGTGGCAGTAAGCATGGGGAGCCAGGTCCAGCAAAACAGTCAGTATCTGGAGGGTATGTGCCTACATCTTCATTCCATCCCTCCAGCTACAGATGTGTTCGCTCAATAGCTCAGTGACAGAGACCAGCAGGTCTTGACCTCACTTAAGCTGCCTCAAGAGGCAAAGGACGTGCAAATAGACACGGCTAGACATGAGGAGCAAAAAGCAGGCAACCAGGAATTGGCCTCTCAGAATGCATCAGAGTTGTCACAACAACTCTCCTCCACTTGGAATCCAAATGTTGATGTGGTTGCGCCCAGAATTGTGCAGGATATGCCCATTGTGCCAGAGCCATCAAGGTCCACTGCCACCAGAGGACACCTGCCAAATGACAAGGAGGGAAAACAATCAACAGGTTTCTGCCGGCTCAGCTGCAGCTGTCAAAGCAGGACCCAGATGTAGTGGTCGGAAGAGAAAGATGAAAGAGTGCTGAAGTCACTTTGAATGCTTGACTGTCAACCTTTGGCAAAGCATTAAAATGTAAATAGATGCCCTATAATTTCCTACATTCCTGTGGTCTTCTGCAATCTCTTTATACTTTTAACGTTTTGCATTCCCTTCTGGAACACTTTAAGGGGAAATAAGTACGCTGGATGTAGACACTAAAATAAAATTAAGAACTGCAGATGCTGGTAATCTGAAGCAAAAGCAGAAATTGCTGGCAAAACTCAGCAGGTCTGGCAGGATCTGAGGAGAGAAAGGAGAGTTAATGTTTCAGGTCCAATGCCTCTTCATCAGAACTCATCAGGATGGGTACCTGCACTTCAGGTCAATCAGCATGGAAAAGCCCCTCTATAACTCTGCGATGGAGAGTTGTGAACACAGCTCAGTCTATCACGCAAGCCAACCTTCCAACAATTTACTCCATCTATACTGCTCACTGTCTCAGAAAGGCAGTCAATGTCATCGCAAACCCCTCCCACCCTGCCTATAATCTCTTCTGACCTCTGCCATCAGGCAAAACATACAAAAGCTTAAATATACATACCAACAGATTCAAGAACATCTTCCCCACTGCTATTACATTTGTGAATGGACTTCTTAAATTTAAAATCTCATGTTAATTTTGCTTTTTGTGCAGCTTCTCTATAGCCATAACTTTGTATTCCTCCCTCTGTTCAGTCACTCCATCATCTTTGTTTGGTATGAGCTATTTGTATTGTACCTAGGTACATGTGACAACAATAAATCAAAACAAATAGACAATGTCCCTTGCACACAAAGGTCTGTGTGTTACAAACATGGCCCCCAACTAAACCCATAGAGCTCCATGCTGATGGCCTGGCCATCAAACTGAACAAGAGCTTAACAGTGCAAAGGAAATAAAGAAATTACAATATATGACAAACCAAGCAATGTAAGGTTTCACAATTATAAAAGAAACACTCCCTTAGGAGCTGCAAGGCTTTTGCATCAAACTGGCTATTACTTCTGAGTGCCCGCAATTACCCATGCAAAGTCATTAGTTCTCAAAGTCAACAATTTTTCAGTTCTTGCAGGCTTGTCCACCTTGATTTATTACTGCCCTAACTTCCTCAGGAGCAACATTAGCTCTCTCTTCATTTCCATCTCACTGCCCTGACTTTTCATCCAAGGATACATGTCCATCTCCTCTGCTAAGAAGTCCTCCCAATGTGGAACTAGATTGTAAGACGGTACAGCAAATAGGCACTCCTCATGAGACTCTGTCCACGGATAGCTCAGTCTTGCTCCTGGTTAGTGCAGGCAATGGATGCACATCTCCAGAACCTCAGTTGTCTGTACTATGATAGTGGGCCACATTATCATGTTATTTGGCTTCAACCTTAGAGTCTCACATTAAGCTCATTAACCATGCATTCTGACAAAATTCCTTGTCATCCACAAGGCAGCCCTGGAGATGATGGGATGTGCCAAACATTTGAGGAGCCCAGCAGAATGTAAGCATCATGGCAGCTCCCAGGATAGTGGGTGCATACCTGCAGGAATTGGTGCATGTGGTCACAAGAATGCTGGATCCTGAGGGAGTGTTGACGAGTGAGTCTTTGGAACACTTTGCAACAGGGAGTTGAAGGGCCAGAGTCTTTGTATATACTTCAGGTTGAGCGTGCTTACGATGGGGATGTAGACAAGCTACCCCAGAGACAGGACAGTCAAATGGACAATGGTAACCCCATAAACTGGGGGTTAAAGAAGTTTCATTTGCTTTCATATAACAGGGCACCCACTCAGTAGGTGGGTTCCGCTGAAGCCACAGCCAAATACCAAGAGACTGGATAGTTAATAAAGGTAACTGTTAAGAGGATAACTGTGAATTCGATTAATTCAATTTGTTCTTTGTAATGTTAAGACATGCAATGTATATAACTATGAACAACAAGGAAAATTGTACAAGTACCAGAGATTTATTTACATGAATAAAGTATATTTTGAAATAAAAAAAGAAAGATTATTGATCATTAGGGGATTTAAGAGTGATGGAAAAAGGCAGGAAAGTGGATATGAGAGTGTCGGATCAGAAATGATTCTATTGATTGACAGAGCAGGCTCGAAGGGCCAAATGGCCTTCTCCTGTTTTATTTCTTTCCTCGTGGTTTTATGCATCACGCTAAAAAAAAACATTTGTTCATTCAGATCCTCAGCTTTGCCTGGTTCATTGGTCTTACAGGTGGCCTCCCACAAATATAAGGCCAGTGTATCTGGACTGTTTGAGTGCTTCCCTGTTGTCTACAGTCAAAAGTAAAAGAGAACAGAAGCCCCAATAAATACAGTCATGCTTTTGGAGATGAGGCATTCATGCAGGTAGTCAGGTAGAACAGTGCTGTAAAGGGAGAGTAGTACAGTTTAGATTAGATTAGATTCCCTATAGTGTGGAAACAGGCCCTTCAGCCCAACAAGTCCACACCGACCCTCCGAAGAGAAACCCACCCAGACCCATTCCCCTACCCTATATTTACCCCTGACTAATGCACCTAACACTGTGGGCAATTTAGCATGGCCAATTCACTGACCTGCACATCTTTGGATTGTGGGAGGAAACCGGAGCACCCGGAGGAAACCCACGCAGACACGGGGAGAATGTGCAAACTCCACACAAACAGGCGGGAATCAGACCCAGGACACTGGTGCTGTGAGGCAGCTGTGCTAACTACTGAGCCACCGTGCCACATTCTGAAACTTTAAAACAGATTTGAGAGAGGTTACAATATTGAAGTAAAATAACCAACTACAATGGAATATCAATGCATGTTCTTCAGTTTACATCATTGCACAAACCTAGATTCCAACTAAGTGGCACAATTCCTAGCTGTCACTCTGTGAATTTCAACTTTTTGTCTAATAATTTAGTTTATAAATGGAACCAAACTTTGGCACTACTCATGTTCACCTATTCCCTATGCAAAGGATTCAAGAATTACACCTGTATCAGAGTGTGAAGTTAAGTTGAGTTGATAGTGGTGTATTGGTAATGTTGTTGGACCAGCAATCTGAAAGCTGAGTTAAAACTCTGGGGATGTGTGTTTAAATTCCACTGCTCAAATTTAAATTCCATTAATGAAATGAAAGGTAGCCTTAATAACATTGACCATGACAATTGTCATAATTTCTTGCAAACATCCATCAGACTCACCATATGTCGTGTGGAGAAGGAAACAGGCCATCCTTATCTAGTCTGGCTTTCAGGTGAGTCCAGACCCAGAGCAATACAGTTAACTCTTAACTAGCCTCTAAAATGGCCTGCCAAACCATTCAATTGTAGAGCAATTATTGGAGGGCAACAAATGCTGGTATTGCCAATGGTACCCACGTTCCTTGATAGAATAAAGATAAACCTCCCAGGCCCTGTTACCAGATAAGTGGATAGAGGACAATGCAAATAAAGTTGAACCAGAGAAATTTCTTTCAGAAAACACAAATGCCACTGAAATTGAGAAAATATCTACAGCAGATCTGAATTTAAAAGACATTATAAAGGATCTTGTAAGTTTTGAGCACATATACGGAGGTACCCAAGTGTCATCCTTCAGTTTGTCAACTACGTGAGTAAATGCAGTTAAGCCCTTCCAGTGACAATGTGAAGCATTTTAAAATCTGGTAAATATTTCAGTTGTGAGTTGAAATTTGGATATCCACCCTATGGCCATGGATAATATATGTTGGCAAAATGTGCAATTCTAATGTTTACAGTGCACCCAGACCCACAGTCCAATTGCCAGAAATAAAAAAATTACCCTAATGTGAAAACCACCAGAATACTATTATTGGGAACATGGGACTTAAAGGTTAAACCTATAAAATAATTTATAAAGGCAACTGAACAGCTAGTGTGAATTAAA
Source organism: Chiloscyllium punctatum (assembly GCF_047496795.1). Classification (NCBI taxonomy): domain Eukaryota; kingdom Metazoa; phylum Chordata; class Chondrichthyes; order Orectolobiformes; family Hemiscylliidae; genus Chiloscyllium; species Chiloscyllium punctatum. Next base: position 102,150,411 of record NC_092749.1, on the reverse strand, counting down.
ATTTGTCTCAGGATGGGCCACATTTGAAGTTTCACTACTGTAATAAAGTACAAAGCACTTAATAAGTTTATACAAAGAAGTAATATAATATATATAAGAAAATTCTCAACTGTATCTCTTTGTTCAAGGGAAGACGGAATTGCACTTAGTACGTGCATTCAAATTTCATGGAAACTGATGAAGTTTATTTATTTCAAAACATTGTTGTTCTCTAATTTACAGTGATTCTTAAATGCTTGTTAGACACGCAATGTTTCCTGCCAAAATTATGTATTTGTGATGCGTCTTTTGTCATGGTTTGATCCTAAAAAATGCATTTGGGTAAATCTGCAGTTTTGCAACTGTTTGAACTCCTCCGGCTCCTACATTTCTGAAGTGCCTTTTTAACCAACTTCTGTTTCATATCCTGCCTGCTTATAAAGATAATAGATGTTTAATGTCAATCATTTTATGTCTTCTGGTATATTTTTCAGCTTGATACATAACAGCTATATGTTGAAGTCATCAAATAGAATTGTTTCTCAGATCTGTTATATTTTAGCTTAGCATATATGCTACCATGCAACTTTGATTTGCACCCATGATAGGTCTAGATTCATGTTTAGCATATTGGCAAGAATTGCATACCAGACCTACATCTTCAATTTTCTGCCTTGTACTTATTTTTCCTGGATAATATTGCAATCAGAAACATAACAACATGTTTGGAATACAGGTTTGCTGAACATCCATGTACTTTAGCCAATACCAAATTCTATTGAAATTAAAATTCCAAACGTCCTTCACATTCATTATTGCTATAGATCAGACCAGATTTCCTCAAAATATATGAACAAGGTAACCTCAACCCTAACTTTTTTCTTATTTGAAAGGTAAATGTCAAGTGCTGTGTTTCAGTTGCAATTTGATTGGTCAAACTACTCGACGTTAAGTGAAACCCAGTTTATTCGAACACTGTAGTTAAAATGCAGCAAAAGAAAGAAGAACTTGGAATAACTTCAATCTATTGGAAAACTTTAACAGAATAAGAGATGCAGTAACTATTACGAATTGACTGTTCCAATGCAGTAACAGCCCATAAACACATCATTGGCAAAAGCCTAATCCGAAACACAGATTTGTCTTGCATGCAATCCAACAGCCCGGGAAGGGAACCCCCAGCTATTGGCTGTAATCAAGAGAGGGAAAGATGTCTTCCACTTCTTCAAGACCCTAGCAGTGACTGCTGAAAGCTAAACCTAAAATCCCTGGTTTTGTGGGTGGGAGGTTGACCACACACAGTCAGGCTGCTTCTGTTGTTCCAACTTTTAAAAAAATACCCAAAGATTCAAAAGTTGTTTATCTTCTCATTGTCTGATCAGCACCTGTCTCCCAATCTCTTTATAAAAGAACTCAGGACAAAACATACCTCGTAAAGCCACAGTATCATCACACTATTAATACAGGAATCCTGATCATTATGTTAAAGGAAGCATTGCAATTATATACATGACCACCAGACATTCCAAAGGCAATAAGGTACTTCAGAATTATATCACTGCTTTAACTTAGGGGAAAAAACAATCATTTGTGTGCAGCAAATTCCAACAAATAGCAATGAGAAGCAGCATAATAAATTATTTTTTATAATGTTGATTGAATGGTAACAATCAGTCAGGATAATTCTGCTGCTCTTTCAAAAATGCAAGGAACTTTCGTTTCCACTTGAGAGGGGCCTCAGTTTAACACTTCATCTAAAATCCAGGGCCTCTGCCAATGGTGCACTTTCAATGCTGTACCAATATTGATATTCTGCTTAAATCTTGGAGTGGCACTTGAACTCACAGCCTCCTGATTCAGAAGCCAGCAGCATTGCCAAGCTAGGCTGCCCTGCAATCCCATGAATATACAAATGCTTGGAGCAATGCAACCAGGAGAAATCAATTGTGCTTCATTATCTGAAAGCAGAAGGTTTCTTCCCCTCCATCAGACATCTGCAGTGAGATTTGATCAATTGTTACACATCTGTTTGTTTAAGTGATTTTTTTTAACCACTTCCCTTTAAATGACGGCTGCTGCTGGCACCACTATTTACTGACGACAGCAGCGTGATGAGAGCTTTAATACAGAAAATAATTAACTCAATGCTTTTGTAACAATTGTACTCCAGCCATGTAAGTACATAGTGCTGGCTCAGAGCAGTGACTCTGCCAAGCCCAGTTCCCAAGAGATGCCATCACCATTTACATTAAAGCGAAAATATTCAAAAGAAATCTGCAAGCGGAATGGCAGTCCTTTGATTTCGAAAGGAGGTACTGCAGGGCGGAAATATGGAGCTAATTATGTGGCACACATTTGATGATCTCATGATCACATGGCACAGGGTAAGCAGTGTCTACTTTCAAAATTATAACTGTATTTTCCCAGCCCAATTTTGAGCACCGTTTGGGACATGGCACACACAGGATTGAATGCCCCACCCATTCCCAAGGCAAACGAGGTCTTTTGGGCAAGCAAGCGGTTTCAGGGTGGAGATCATACCAACTTCCTAACTCCCCCCTAAACAAAGCTCAAGGTGGGCAGGGTGGAGGATGCCTGGATGCCAGTTGAGGTCATGAAGTACCACTTCAGGGCCTCAATCTACCATTCTAGTATTAATCCAGTGACAGGCGGGGAATTTGGCCCCCCTATAGAGGCCACTTAGCGAACCGCCAGCTGGGGAATGGGCCATCATTGCGCCTCTATGCCAAATCGAAGCACCCAGCATCGGGAAGAGGGGTGTCAACTGAAAACCACCCCTCTGTGCTCACTTCCAACCCTTTCTCTGATCGTTCCTCCAATCACTGGGCAAGACTGTCATCACAGTTATCAAATCCCTCCCGTTGCCTCACTCAGCCGAGCAGTTTGGTTGCAGACAGGAATGTGAGAAGTCTAAACTAACCTCCGACATTATGCTTTTACAAATGCAGGAACGTGTATCAATTTATTTTCACTATTTATGACGCATATCAGCCTCTCAAAAAGCACATTGACTGAACAGAAAAACAAACAATTAAAATAGAACCAGAAACAGAAATTGCTGGAAAAACTCAGGAAGTCTTGTAGCATCTGTGGAGAGAAATCAAGAGCTAACATTTCAGATCGGATGACCCTTCCTCAGAATTCGGATGCACAACATCCACAGATTTTTTGGGGTTTTTTTTATAAATAGAAACAGAATGGTTCCAGAGATGTTCATATCCGCTGCATCGCCGAAACATCATATTATCTCATTGCGACAGATAGTATTTAACCTACTGTCTATTCCCAATTTTTCCGGCTTCTGGTTCATATTGGTTAATCTCCAATGGTCTTCTGTGGTTTGGAGGAAATGCTGTTCAGCAAAAGTGTGCATAGCGCTGGAGGAAATTTTCTTTAAAATATGCATAGCCAGCAGAAGACAAAGCTTGATTGGTTGCTGGGAAATTCGACTTGGTCAGACTTCCAGATGAAAGATACTTTGGTTGAGTGAAATGCAGATCTCAAAACGTTTCTAGCAGTGAAGAACAAATGTACGTTGAGGGAGAAATATAGAAGGTACGGAATAGTTTGCTCAGATTATCCAGGGAGAAACCTTTCCCTATTTTAAACATGTACATTCTGTCTTTAATGCTGTGTGATACTTTTACAAACTTATGCCAGTTTGTTAAACAGAGGAATTAAATTAGTGGCAGAGTATGGTTTTCTATGCAGTACAGTTTGAGGAACCCAGAAATTCAAAATTGAGGTGCCACAGCACCACCACAAACAGAAGTGTGTAATTACATTGTGGTACCTCAATGCAGGCAAGTTTCTTTATAGATGTTGTTAAAAGAATTTATGTTGAAGAGTGTTGATAAGCTTTGAATATATTATGGATAGCTCAATGTCGTGTAGATGGCACCGTCTGTCAGAAGTCACATGCTAAAGACTGTTGAATGATGAGATTTCTCACAATGCGTTCATGGTAGAAAAATGTTACATTTTATTTTGAGAAGAGAATTAGACACTAACAAAATATCTGCAGAACGACCATTTGTAAAGTATTTACTGGATCATTTTTGGAGGTAATATTAAATACTAAATATTAAATACTAATATTAATACATAAAACCGATTCCTGATGAAGGGCTAATGCCCAAAACGTCGATTCTCCTGCTTCTCAGATGCTGCCTAACCTGCTGTGTCTTTCCAGCACCACACTCTAGACTCTGATCTCCAGCATCTGCAGTCCTCACTTTCTCCTATGAAACTTACTTGTTCATTTTAAAAGGATACCATCATCAGGACAAAATAAAAACATATGGGTCTTATTATCTGTCAACAAATGAAGAGTCTTCTTTCAGTTCATTTGTGGCTCGTTTGGCATTTGCATCATGAGATTCCTGATTCATGTCCCTCCCCAAGTCTTGAATACACAAATCAAAACTGATGCTCCAATGTATTACAGATGGAATAATGCACTGTCAGAGGTGATGCCTTTCAGATGAGATGTTCAGCCAAAGCTACATTTGCCTTCTGGAGTGGAAGGGAAAGATCCCCTAGGCACTATTTCAAACAAGAGCAGGGGGGTTGCCGCCAGCATCATAGGCAGTACTTGCCCTTCAGTCAACATCACAAAAACAACTTATTGAGGTGGACAATATCTCTTTATCCACACCACATGAGACCAGTGCATAGCCGCAGTGCTGCTCAGCGTTTGCGGCATATGCATTGCGAGCGATGGTCATAGAGAGATTTTGTTTATTGGATTTTAAGCTGAGTCTTACGAAAGGGGGAGCTTACCAACACGGTAGCTCATAGTAAATGTCGTGTCAAAATCTGTCAGAGGCACTCCGTTCTTGACAACTAGAGGGCTTAGGTTTAAGGTGAGAGGGAAAAGATATAAAAGAGACCTAAGGGGCAATGTTTTCACACAGAGGGTGGTACGTGTATGGAATGAGCTGCCAGAGGAAGTGGTGGAGGCTGGTACAATTGCAACATTTAAGAGGCATTTGGATGGGTATATGAATAGGAAGGGTTTGGAGGGATATGGGCCGGGTGCTGGCAGGTGGGACTAGAATCGGTTGGGATATCTGGTCGCATGGACGGGTTGAATTGCAGGGTCTGTTTCCATGCTGTACATCTCTATGACTCTATGCGGTTGGCCTTTGAACTTGCAAGCAAAAATGTTCGTTTCTTCTGACTGAGGGGGAAAGATTTCAAATATCGTCTCGTTGCCATCACATTGTCATTTGACAAAACTTATTGAGTACAAATTGGCTGCGAGATTTTCGACAATATAATAATGATTACATTTCAAAAGAATTTCATTGGCAATAAAATATTTTGAATACTGGTCATGAAAAGTGCTACATAAATGCAAGTCTTTTTGTTTCATTGGAAATTGAGTTTTTAAAGCTGAGAGAGGAATAGACAAGACAACGTTTACATGTTTGAAACGCTTGGATTATTAATTATTTTAGCAATAAAATTCTGGCGGAAAATTCTTTCAGAACCATTACTTAATGCATTAGCATAAGGGAACATCTTATTTCGAAAAGCTCAGTTTTAAGAAGCTCATTAATGACTCTAGATTCAGCATGTAATAAATACAACAAAAATATAACAAATATGCAATTATTTAATGTGGGAATGTTTCTTATTTCTGTTCAAACATTATGTCGATCAGATATGCAGGTTCTGATTTTAATTTTTGTTTTCTTCACTTTAGCCACTCTGAACAGAGGTGCTGCATTGGTCAGTTTATAAATCCTCCTGTATAAAGTACAGCCTTCTTGTGTAGTCCCTCAAATTACAAAAAAAACAGCCAGCAAGAAAACATGTCACAAATGCGTAATTCGCAGGTGCATAATAAGAGCTATTAAGATACAAAATTGTAATGGAGCGTTTTATTGTGAATTACTTTCCTGGAATTAAAGGTTAATTTTCTTTTTGGGAATTTGAGTTGCAAGCTAAGGTGCAATACTTTTCCAACGTTCCAACTGGATGCTGATTTTTTTCCCCCCTTGACTGGAGGAGGCAAATTTCCTTCGACCCATCTGTCTGCTTTGGTGTCCAAGTATTGATGGGTGGCAACAGCGCGGGAATGATCCACTTACTCCGCCATTACACTTCTGGCTTTTGTGTTGATACAAAGTGGTTTCAGATGTGCATGACTGTCAAACTCGTAATACACCTTGCGAGCTCTGTCTTATGAAGTGCACTGTAACATGGCCGTAATGGTCTCAGACAAGCAACTGCGCAGGGCAACAAACCTTTTGGAAAAAGAGAATTTTGCAACTGACACTCCAGGCTGTGGGAGCTTGGTGCAGAACTTTTCTCCACAACTAGGTCAGTTTAAATATTGGAGGAAGTACGGGCTGAACTGTTTGCTTTTATCTGATGATCTGATGAAATCGGACTTTGCATCGCACTGCCAGTGTCCGACACCCACGCAAAGTCCAATGGGGGATTTCTGTCACTTTTCGCCTCCTGGCCTTTCCAAGTCAGATTACCTCTTCACTCCTGAACTACATTTCTGTTCCTGCATCCACCTACACAGAGACAAAAAAAAGCCCTGTAAATGGAAGGAATGTGACGCTTTCCACTGACTTACTTTGACGGTATTCCTATCTGATAGCCAAGTTTGAAATGTTTCAAGATCAACTACCTTAAAGTGCGATTAACGATCTTTTTTTTAAATGGTCTCTGTCAATTACAGGCTGATGAGCAGAGATGGTTCGGTGTTACATTTGAAATTCTCTGATGCAGAATCCCTGACTGAGAAGCAGTGTCAATGTGTTCAGTATATAACTCCATACTAGCCACTTTAAATGGATTTCGTTTGACGTGCTTCTGTATCAGAGATAGCCAAAAATGTTTGATCAGCCAATAACAAATATGATTCTAACTAATGAAACTATGGAGTGTTTACTTCTCAAAATATAAATTGCATTAACTGCCTTATAACAGGGATACTCTAAATTTTGATTTTGTTTTGTAACTTGACCACTCTATTTTGATTATGTTTCCAAAGCTATATAAAAACAATAGCAAATTTCAATTGCATTTTCTTGGAAATTTATTCTATGCATGTGCATGCAAATGAACGTGACATATGACTTGGCTTGTTCCTTTCTTTCATTGTAATATCACATGCATGCAAACATTTATCCATCGACAATGTGGGTAGATAAGAAGGCAATAAAATCTGGCAATCGGAAAGCCTGAAGATCAGGAGGAAATGATTTAACTTTGCCACAGGCAGGGGACACAAAGTGACTGGCCCAATATTGAAATGTTTTAATTTCGTGGCGGGATGTTCTTCTGGGGCAGTTATATGGTTAAACAGTACGAAAAGTAACATTCATAGCATCCTGCTGTGCCGTAATGGCTTAGTGTCTATACAGACAATACTGCACTGTTGTACTGAATCATTACTCAATTTAAAGATGTAAAGTATTAGGAGAGATACTAAGTAGTGAAATAGCACGTAAAAGTTTGACTGCTTCACGGAAAATATTATCAAAAGAAAAAATATTGTTGTAGTATTTTAACATTGCGTTGAGCAGAACATTCCCGTTCAGATGTTCCAATTTTCAGAGACTGCATTTGTACAAAGCACACTTTGGATTCTGTTACAATCCCCAGAGAGACTGATAACTGCTTGAAGGAAATTGAAACTTTCGCTGAGTAGCTGAAGGGTTTCCTAACTTGATGTAAAATATCAAGACCTTTACCTACAATACGCAAACTAAATACAACATTGACAGGGCATTATTTCAGCAGGCAATTTGTATGCTAAACAGTCGAAAAGATTCCCTAATTAGTATTTAAATTAACAAACAAATTGCTTTCTACGTCTTCCTTTAAGTACCGCTTCATTCATCGGGAACTGATCCAAACTGATTCTTGCTTCTTTTTTTTCTTGATCTAGCTTAGTAGCTTTTATTCCTAAACTGATTTTCCTGTATGGTCTGAGGATCCTTCCCTCTACCTCAAGCTATTTAAATTTGCCAGCTTCGTTTAAACGTCTGTGACTGGAATCTCTTGAAGCCCAGTTAAAGCTCCTTCGCACATTTTATCTGGTGGATGACAGAAACATATTGCCTCTGTCTCTCTCTTGCTCTGTCTCTGATTCGTGCAAATTGACCTTGTCTGTGAACTTTGGTGTATTTGGGGAACCAATGCAAATCGCATGCGCCTTATATCCAGGTATTAATGTTCGGTAGTTTTCACATGCACACCTCAACTCTTTTTGGATAAATTGTAACCATTTACAAAATCTAACAATTCTAGTGCCTCCTCGGAACTGAAAAACAGCAGTCTATCCACATCAGCACGGCCCATCTGGTCAGTGCTTGCAAATGTGAATATCTTGTACTTTCTTCACAGTCAGAAAACCTGGCCTTCCTCTATAATTTTGAGCAATCAAGCCACACAAACTTGTTATGGACCAGAATTCTTAACAGATCACATGACCCCATTCATCCGTCCTTCGTACCCCAAATTAAGCAGAGAGGACTGAAACACAACAATCTTATAAACCCTGCAATAATAACAGAAAGTGTTGGAGAAATTCACCAAGTCTAGCAGTATCTGTGGAGAGTGAAACAGTTAACGTTTAACAAGTAATAAGACTTCTTCAGATCTTAAACCTCATATGTGTAACAATTCTCAGTGCATAATCCTCACATTCCCATGTTCTAAACAATATAAATCAATAATTGACAATAATTGAAAATGGTGAACTGAATGATAACTTTCACAACGAGAAATATTTGCTACATTTTCCAGTGTAGGAGAACAATCGAGTTTAATTGTTGAACTCCAAAGTTTTCATTTACATTCAATTAATTCGTATGTTTTGTGTATTTCTGCTGTCCCTGGAAACATTCAAATACGTTAACCCAATGCTTTTGACTTATAATACATTTTCATGTTGTATGACAGAGGCAAATGTCGTGATGGTTAATGGAGAAGTAATAAAAATGTCAGTGAGATGGTTGAAATGTTTATGGGGTCTATGCAAATATATTATATTGGCAGACACAAGGACGATATATGATCGGACTGTTCAACGTGAATAATACTCTGTCCTCTCACTCTCACCAATGTGCTGATATGATAGAATGCCTGCTTCCCTAATCAGAAATATAAGACAGTGTAACTATGGTCCACAGGCTGAAAGAGAAAGCAATCGTCAATGTAACTTTTAAAGGCAAAAATAAAATAAGTAACTTATTTTGCAAAAATAATGAAGAGAATGTGTAAAATGCTATAAATTATGAATTGTGGTATCACTTTTCATCAATTAAGTGTTATATGGCATGTGTAGGAGCCCAGTATTTAAAATAGCTAATGTTAGGAATGAAATGTTAGACCACATGTTTTAAAACACTTCATACTTCCTACAACATTTCTATTGACCTGAATTAATCTGATGAAAGATAGAAGCTTTATTATTGCCCATATTTAGTTCACACGAAGTTTTCCCCATTATTATTGCTTGATTTTTCAAATATACGTTTTAGCGAATTTTGTGCTTAAAATAAGGGATTTATCGACTTGGAAATTGACATTTTGCAAAGCCTGTACCATAGCCAAGAACTTCCAAATCAGATGTAGTTAAAGCAACATGCAATTAAATGCTACCATCTCCCAGCATTGTGCTTCAACCCCATCAACCTACCAGAGCAGTATTGCAACAGTAGTAGGTTGTGGGCTCATATCTGTTCAAATTGATTAAAGATTAATCAAACATTGTAACTAAGTATAAAAGAAACAGTTTCACGTCTTCTTCCTAGCTGACATTATTTAAATCCTAAAATACAGCTGTGGTTTATTATGCTAAGCACCGGAAAATAATAAAGTATTTTCGGTAGAGAGAAAAGCATATAATATTGAATATTTGGCAAATACTTCAAAATAATTATAATGCTTTTATTGTGTGGCCAGAATTTTCTGTACAATGTGAATAGCATAATCTATGGAGCTCAAGGTAATATTAAATGCTGCATGCATAACAGTAGGAGTCTTAACCCCAGCTAACAAAGTTATTATAGGCACACTGCAGTGGGGGAACATAAATTTTCACAAACCAACAACTTACATTTATACAGCATCTCTGATAAGAATATGTCCCTAGGCATTTCACAGGAGCACTATAAAATAAAATATGATGCCATGCCACGCAATGAGACAGCATGTGCCCAAAAGCTTTATCAAAAAGATAGGTTTTAAGGAGGAGAACGGTAAAAAGGTGCAGGGAGGGTATTCCAGACTTCAGGTCCCAGGTAACTGGGACCTGGTAACATCATTGAAGTGTCATGATATATTGAAGATATGTGGAGTTGGAACACATTATAAAGATAGAGAGGGCTGAGGCATGGAGGATTTTGCAAACAAGGATTTATTTTAAACCAAGGTTTATTCGCTTGAATAAAACCTTTTACAACAAGATTTGGGCAGAGCAGACCTTCCCAAACCTTGTTCTGACAGTCTCGCTGGACGTCAACTTAAATGAGCCATCCTTCTAACTTCCCAGCTGCAAACTGCTTTATACCTTCAGCTTAAAGAATCTGAAAAACAATATCCAGCCAGGCATGCTTACGTCTGGTGGATTTGTAAGTTAGCCCAGAAATGATTATATGTGCCTGAGCTTCCTGCAACGCCTGTTTCCAACTCACAGAGCTCTTTAAATGAAGGTTAACAACTTCAGGAAAAGAAAGGTTGTCATTGCTTTTGATTAGTTCTCACCTCAAGCAGCGCCAGATGTCATCATGATTCGTCTGTTGCCAATGATAGTCATGGAGACATAGAGATGTACAGCACGAAAACAGACCCTTCGATCCAACTCGTCCAGGCCGACCAGTTATCCGAATCTAATCTAGTCCCATTTGCCAGCACTTGGCCTATATCCCTTTTAACCCTTCCTATTCATCTACCCATCCAGATGCCTTTTAAATGTTGTAACTGTACCAGCCTCTACCACTTCCTCTGGCAGCTCATTCCATACGCGTTCCACCTTCTGTGTGAAAAGGTTGCCCCTTAGGTCCCTTTTATATCTTTCCCCTCTCACCTTAAATCTTTTAGTTCTGGACTCCCCACCCAGCTATAGCTATATTCTATTTTATGTAACAGTACTCCTTATTTAAACAAGGCTAGCACATTTACTTTTCAGACAGTATGCACGTATTTTAACATGCGGCAAATTGTCATGTCAGTTGTGGAAACGTTTCATTTCGTATGTTACTGAACATTAGTAGCAGTGCTACCCCGCTAGGACATGCCTCCATGCAGAACACCACTAATACTTGTTGTTGGAAGGCACATTTCAGCTTACCCCGTTCCCTGGTCGAATCTGCCAGAAATTCTCACAACAAAGCGTTACTGTGAGATTATGTAAATGATGCTGTCAAAAGAAAAAAATCTAACTCTAATTTTCTCCTAAAATCTGAAACGATTTGGATATCTGTCACATTTAAGAAGGGGTTTTCTGATGGTACTTACATCAACAATTAGCAAGTATGAGAACAAGCATTTTTAAGAAGCGTCAATCGTAATTTATATTGGTCGTTATTGGAAGAATGTTGGATTATACGAATTGTGAATAACACACCAGACGGAAGAGGTAGCACAATCTGAATCTGTGAGTAGGAAGGTTTGTACAACTTCTGTCAAGTGAAATGCAGCAGATGTACACTGGAGGATTTTTTGAATTGTGGACATTCATAAATTAAACCAAAATTTTCATATCATCAACGCAGATGCTTTTCATATAATCACAGAATGCTAAAACCTGCTAATTGCTAGTGGGAGCTTCCGATAGCACAGATATCGTATAAACCAGAGGTCTGTATCCAAAGTGATAAACACAAACAGTTTAAGGCCACGTCTTCCGACAAGTACGATATTGGAATGATAGGGTTGATCACAAACAATACAAACTATCAGAGCTGTTTTAATTCTTCTAGTTGCGATTATGTACTTTGCTTCGCTGAAATTTAGTCATTGGAAGATAAAACAGATGTAAAACAATGAATTCAAACAGGCGCACGGACCGCGATATACAAATTATAACTCTTGGTAGCACTTTTGACTGTTAACGTGTTGTATGGGGCAATCCAGGGCAATCCGGGTCTGAGCCTTAGCGTCATCGTTCCAACTTTTAAGAAAAGCAAAGGGGCGCTTCATGAGAAAGGTACAGATATTAGGTAAAGTTACAACGATTCCCATCACACTCTCTGAAAATTGTTAGCATTTCGCAAAAATCGTGTCACTAACCTCTCGTCTGATTGGCTATACATTTGCGAAATAACAAAGAAGCTAGTCAAAATACATGGAGGTGCACAGTCTTTACAAATCAAAAGTAAACAAAAGGTTTTTTTTAAATAGTTAAGTGTCTGGCTGAAACTAAATAATGTGAAATCTGAAGTGCTACATATTTATTTTCTGGGTCACAATTCCCACGACACCAGATTATAGTCCAACAGGTTTATTTCTGAGTGCTGCTCCAAAAGCTCGTGATTTCAAATAAATCGGGTTATTTCGGAGGACTGCTCCGAAAGCTCACGATTTCAAATAAACCTGTTGTACTAGAGCCTGGTATCCTGTAACTTCTGACCTTATCCACCCCAGTCCAACACCTCCACGTCGTATTTATTTTCTGAATGTCATGTTATGTAATTGCTGTGCTGATTCTGTCAATATAGCCGGTGGTCGTATGGCGTGGCGATTGGAATTAAGTCCTGGGCTAACGGATGTACGGAATAAAGTGAATGAGGGGGAGAAAAAACAACCAAATAAGACGATTTTTGTGAGGAGTTCTGTGCACCAAGAAAGTGGGTTGTTTTTTCTCTCTGTCTCATTCACTGCTGACCCTTGAAGAAAAAGTTTTTTTTTGTCATTGGCAATTCAATAATGAAACAAATAATGTTGCAAATGCCAAGCAACGGTCGCCCCATACACACACATACACACACACACACACACACACACATATACACACACACATACACAGACACACACACATATACACACACACACATATACACACACACACACACACATACACACATATACACACACACATACGCACACACATACACACACACACAGAGGTATGATGCATTTCTCGTCTGGTTTGATGGTTGTTTTATTTCAACATAAATGCATTTTTAAATTCAAAATATAAAAATATAAAATGGACCGCGGGGGGCAAAAATATTTGTACATTTACAGTCTCGGATATACATCAAAATGTTCACAACTTGTTCACATGGTCTGTGGCGCCAACCAGTATCTGTATGCGTTAGCCAAGGGTCTGGGTTCATAAAGCTATATTCAAACACATTATACATTACTGAGGAAGTCTCCCATTGCCTGTATGGGAACGGGTGGTATTCTATTTGTGGGCGAAGCCTGCATTAATGAACAGTAAAATCCGGTTTCTTTTTTTTGGTTATATTATGGCTTATATTCCTATCAGCTACAATACAAATATGATTTCTCGACAATTCACAAATATATGAAACGAGATCAAAACAGATCGGCCTCCCCGTCACCAACACCGCGTCTGAACTTGAGGAATTGTAATTCACTGGCGGCAAGGGGACAGAAATGCCTTTAGCGGATCCAAGCACTGTCACCCCATCACCTCGCTGCACGTAGTCTTCGAAATATCTTTGATTATTCCCAACAGTTCCTTAAAACCGAAATGACATAAAACAGCAGACCCAAAGTTCCTGGAAGGAAGCTTTTATCGTTCATTCGATCTCCTGTGGAACTCCGTTTGTTTCTTGAAAGAGGGCACCATCGTTGGTGTTACGCTCGGAGTTAAGTGTGTGGTGGGAGAGGGGGGCTGTCTTTTACGTGCTGGAGGCTGGGATTGAGAGGCCGTGCGCACTGCTAAGAGTTTCAGGGGGTTTGTTAACAGGGCTCGCGGGTTTTCTCTCTGACGCTGAAAGAAAAGCAGGGAGACAGCGGAATAAAAAGCCTTGACAATTCAGACCTGAGAGTTGCTCACTCAGACAAAGCAGCTTTGTTTTATTTTAGCTCTTAGTTCACAATACATCAAATTATCTGAAACTTGAACTGAACGAGGCAAGGATGACCAAAGCACTTAATAAGGAGAATTCATTAAGATTCCTTTATATTCGTGTGCCAGCAAATATCTTGATATTATTCAAATTACTTTGCCCCAAAAGCTGTACATTTCGCGTGTTCAGAATGGTAACTTATTAGAATTGGAAATACTGTCATTGGAAATACTGATTAGAACACACGGTATCCCTTTCCTCAATAAAATGTAACTATTCAGCAAATATGGAAACTGGATCTCAAAGCTAAAATTGAATTTATAGGTTAATCCCCAATGTGGTTGCAAATATTTTCTTAATAATCGAAAGAGCCCTTTGCTGCGGCATTTTTTTGTGTTTGGTATCTGATTTTAAAACAGCTGCATCTGCGTGAAATGCCCAGATCTGAGTCTGCATTGAGACTGGTATTCACATTTAGTATCAAACAAGAGAGTCAGCGTCTCTATGGGAATGTTAACCTGGTGGATATTATGATTTGGAGATGCCGGTGTTGGACTGGGGTGTACAAAGTTAAAAATCACACAACACCAGGTTATAGCCCGGACTATAACCTGGTGTTGTGTGATTTTTTAACTCTGGTGGATATTAACTGTCTTGCTGTGCAGTTCCAGTATTTTCGTGTTTCTGCCGCTTTTCATTTAACTGTTTCTATTATCAACTAACACACGGTGTTTCACGTTTATTCTGGTGTTAACCTATTTACTCGGAAAACGAGTCGATTTGTTTAATGGAGGCAAAACGAGGCCGACACGTTGTTTTCAGGAAAATGAAACAATATCAAAAAATATATCTCCCCTCGTGAGGATCGAAAGGACAGCATTGATTTGTGGTTGGAAAGTGAGACACTGAGATGTGGAAGGGGAAAATTCAGAATTGGCTACCTCTGCCCAGCGCAAGAGTCGAACTCTAGTTCCTGTGGACTCTGTAGCCAGGCAAGTTCGCCAACATGACAGAGCGAAGGTGATTCCAGATTCGATTCAACTAGGCACCTAATGGCATATATGTGTCAAGTAGCCCCATTTTGTTACTAATACTGTGTAGTTAATAATCATCAGCTGATGAAGGCGCAGCGCTCCAAAAGCTAGTGCTTCCAAATAAACCTGTTGGACTATAACCTGGTGTTGTGTGATTTTTAACTTTGTCCACTCCAGTCCAACACATCGTTATTAATCTGAAGAGAGACGGTCTGTCTCTGCTACCTGGGGTTGCATGCTCGCTGGGGAATTACGCCACAGTATTAATTTACGACAGACAGGCGAAGGGAAGGACATTGTAATTGTCAGAGCAAACGAATCTGGTTTTTAAAATAATTTTAATGACATAAATTCAGGTAACTGGCAAAAACAAGGTGGCATCCTCTGAAACAGCCATCCCTCTGCACTCTCACTTTGCACTGTCATAATGTACCTTCCACGCTTCCGGTGTGTTCACCGGATTTGCTTAGAAAATCGTTTCTTGCACAGATGTGCAATTCGAGATTAGCAGCCCGATATCTGTCAGCTCATCTCCCCACAATTCCGTGCCCTGAAATCACTCGACAATTGGCAGTGAGATCCAACGTCGTTGATGCGTTTGCTTTAGATCAGAGCAAAACTCCAATTCCACGCAGTTGGGATAAATTGTGTGTGTGTGTTTTTTAAAGAGCGTTATCAGTATCCGAGGCATCCAAATTGAGTCTCTCGCGGGAATGCATCTATCTGAGTTGGCTCTAAATACTTTGCAAATGAAGTAAGCGCCCTCTGGATTATAAGGACTCGCTGACATTTTTGCTGTAGTCTGTGCAAATATTAAATTGCTACTGCAAAATGTATCCTAGTTTTCTCGATTATGAATCCCAAACGCCCCCCAACCCCAACCAAATAAAAAACTCACATGCAGTTTATGGACAATGCAATCATCTAAAGGTTAGAATGCTGAACAGAAACTAAATACTAGCCGCTGGGCCCGAGCTCGAAGCTCCTTTTCATTACTGTTCATATTCACACATTTTCCTTGAATGCATTGGACCAAGGCATTCAGAAGCAACAACTAAAAGCAAATTGAACCCAGCACTACATTTAAACATTTGGAAACACGTACTTTTGTAGCGCGGGAGTGTTAAAGTTGCTGCCTTACCCACCCAATTTCTTGGTGCTTGCGAATACAAAAACAGTTCATTTGCTCAAAAGTTTCAAATTCAAAGCGTTGCTTCATTTGTCTGACCTTCAATATTTCCTCTGTCTGTCAGTCCTAACTCCACTGACTTCTTTTTTAAAATCTAACATGCATTTTATTTTTGCATTTGCGAATTGTCACATTCAATATGACCAGATGTTTTTAACGAACTCTGCGTTGATTTGACCACAGAAATCAAAGGCAGCTCCGACACCCACTGCAAACGCAGGGATTGGCTTTGGCCAGTAAAGGTCGTCCGTTGGTGAATGGGCCAGTTTCAATCATTAACAGTAGCCCCTAAATCTAACGCTGGTCAAAGAGAAAACAAAGTAAAGGAAATAGTGGACTTCGTAACTTAAAATCATATTTTTTTTATGGTTGCCACCTCAGTTAGCTCAATTAGCATCTATTTGCAATGCACACAGGAAAATTCTAAATATTCACAGTACAGAAAACTGCGGCAGCTTGTCACATATGTGCTTTTAACTACCATAGTGCAATCCTTTTAATATTAGAGCTCAAGGTCTAAATAGCAGATTTTTTTTCTTCTGGAATGTGGGAATAAAAATAGTGCCGGATAAATAGAGCCAATTGGTTTCAACTAATTAAAGCAGGTTCTCACGTCTAGACGCTATCGCTGCAAACGCGAAGTACTATAGACAATATATTGCAAATGGTTGGAAATAATTGGAATTTTGGGCGAGAGCTTTTGTTCTTTGTCAGCAGTGCTGGAAAATTGAACATTGATTTGGGACATGTTGAATATGTCGGGAAATCGATAGAAATGCATATGGTTTCTCAGATGAGGTAAATAAAATACATTATTGGGCATATAGTTTGAAATAAGACGGCTCAGTATTAATTGATGTCAAGACAGTTCAAACTATTAATTGGCAACAAGACATGTAGATAATCTGCACTAACAGTGAGAGCAGAAAGGTCTGGGGTAAACTGTAACTGGATGGGTAGCGAGGAGTGCTTTCAAAACATAGCGAATTACTTGGATAAGGAGCACTTTAGTAACTGGAAAGCTCTGCGTCAGATGACCGTGTTATCCACTTCATATTCTCATTAGCTGAATTATCACAAAATAAGTGAACGTCATCTTTAGTTAGGACGGTTACACTCGGCATGGAACCTGGCCGGACAAGCATGGAACTGGTCAGAAAACAAAAAAAAATGCTGGAGATCACAGCGGGTCAAGCAGCACCCTTGGAGAGAAATCAAGCTGTGATCTCCAGCATATTTTTCAGATTCCAGCATCTGCAGTAATTTGCTCCTACATTGAACTGGTCAGTCCTGCTGGGAGATTTGAGAGTACATGGGTGGCGTTGCCTTTATCGTTACTATTTTAGCTTTCAGCTGCCTCCATAGAAGACTCAAGCATGGGTCATGAAATTTAAGTGTCTGCACAATAAGAGTTTGGAATGAAAGCTCAACTCTATTCAAGTTTCTCGAATTGATTAAAGACTGATTCTTAACTAGCAGTAGCCGCTGAGCAACGTCTGACTGATAATAGGGTACAAAAAAAGCACAAAAACTTATGAATCAATAATGCACACCTTGTCATTTTCAGCTGAAATACTACGTGAGAGTCCAACATCAAACCACAGAAACACAGCTCCTTATAGGCTGCCTCTGCGCACCGTATGTATAGATTGGTGGGTCTCTAGAATGAAACAAAAGCAGCTTTTGGAAAATATAATTGCCTTTAGATTGTAACTGTTCCAAGAGCAATAAGCAACATTCCCAGAGTCGAATGAAAGCAAACGCATTTTGCAGCAAAGCCGCCGCCACAGAAACGCGGTCCCTTGACTGAAAAGGGCACATTGAACAACTTCAAAGAGGGGGAATGGCTGCTTCTTACATGGAAAATGCACTTTGAGACCCGCTGAAACTCCACAAATTCACTTTCCTGTCACTTACATGGTGCTCTGACAAACAGCTATTTCACTCTATTGCTCTGCATTACGCGAATGGGCCCTGGTATCAAAAGGAAACCGTATCACTTGTTTTTAACTTCGATTTAACAATTCTTACCTGGAAAGATGCACTAAGAAATTTGCCCTTTTTTTTTCAATCAGCTACTTTTGTTTCATTCCAGGTGTCATGAAAACACCCTCATTTTTGCTTTCGATCGGTCCGACTCAGTATTATTTCGGTTTGTTTTAAGGAAATGGACCGTGGCCCCGTGTTAACGAGCAAAGCCATTTACCTTCTCTGGCTGAGAGGTGTTTGAAGGGCATTGGTGCGTGAATGTCTCCTCCGTGCACGGTAATCCCGGGGCCTGCCGACTGGGAGAGGCCGCTGCTCTGGGACTGCCAGTGATGTCCACTCATGTAGCCGGCGCCAGGGCCACTGTATACTCCATAACCCGGCACTTGGTTGGACGAGGGGTAAGGGCCCACGGCGCATGCAGGAACAAAACTGCTCACAGCTGGCAAGCCAGACGGAGGCTGGAATACAACAAACACGGAGTTTGTTTTTACTGTTTAGTTGCTATCAGAGCGAGAGGCACACAGTGAGACAGAGAGAATAGGAAGGCATCACTCATTATGTGAAAACATGTGGGGAGGGGAGTAGGGGTGGGTGTAGGTCAGTACCTGAGGGTATTTTAGATCCGGGTCTATCGCCTGCTTCTCAATCCCGTTGACACTTTGAGTTGATGAGAAAGCAGCCCGATTGACGTTGTTCCAATCTTCCATTTTGGTTTGATAGACGGAAGTCTCCGTTCCACCGTGAACGGCTAAAAAAAACAAGAACAAAAAAAACTATCATTGCGCGTGAACACCGCTGTCACCTTTCGCGTACCCTGTAATAGACAGAATCCGAGTTGTATTTTCATTCCTTGGTGCGGTGGAAATGTCGCTGTAACATTGAATTGGATTTCTCTCCAAATGCATTTTAACCACAATCTTCCTCTCTCCCAGGCAGAGTCTTTAATAGCACTATTCATGTCATGCATGCGTGTTCATGTATAAAGCTATGCTTTTTTTAAAAAAAAAGACAATTTATCTGTACGACTTGTGTTGTTTAGATTGTCAGAAGCCGTTCAAATGCAGTGGGTTGGTAGAAATGAAGGCAGGCCTATTATATATCACTCCGCTCGACCAAAACGAAACAGCAAATACTGTACAGGGCTGGCTCTGCAGCACACTGTTAACATTGAAGAGTATTGTCTCGGGCGAGTTCCGCAATCTATCAACATTCAACGTTGCTTCTAGACTTTTTATTTTAATGCACTTTTTCTCGTCTTCCACGGGAGAGAAAAAAAAACACTAACAACGGATTGCATTGAGTTTAAACTTCAGTTATAAAAAAAATTGGTTCTTGTTTTTGTTTGTGAAAAGCCTGCAAGAAGGAAGGGACACGGGGTTCAGATAAAGTGGGAAGTGTAGGCCGCAAGGGCGCTTCCTACGCAGAGAGGGACAGATGAGGAAACAGAGGGGGAAAGCTTTGTTGTTTAATGTTAGTCGGAGGAATGTCACCCATTATTATACTCGGAGAAGTGGCTCAATTTAATTTTAAGCTATTGACAGGTTACAGGAGAGGCCTAGAGGATGGATTGACTGAGAACAAATATTAGATGCTGTGCTGTGACCTGTTCCTCTTGGCCAGTCGTCCAGTGATGACAAGATCCATGCATATTACATCCATTAATGTGTTTTGGCAAATATCTGCTGTAATCATAGATCTGTCATTCGCTGCTTTTTATTACAATTGTAGGTTTATTGGTGATAGGCGCATTTTCGCTTGACTAAAGAGAAGCAGGATCACAAATCAATCCCGGATATGCTATCAAAATGTTTATGTTTTGTGTGTGTATGTGTGTGTGTGTCCATTTGTAATTTTTTAAACACAACGCGGCCCCAATCTTTCCTTGCTTCTGCCCCGTTTCAGGCCGTTGGAAAACCAAGAGAGGGGTGTTGGAAGCAGCACTCACCTGTCTGCTCGACGATGCTTCTGAGCCCGAGGATGTTGGTGACGGAGTGAGCGGACGGCCAGGTCCTGTGGATGCCAACGTGGCCGGGCACCGGGACGCCGGCGGAGCTGCCCACCTTGGTAGCGGCCGGGGACATGTGCCCGGGGTAGGAGTACTGATAGAGAGGGTTGTAAGGCAGAGCGGCCTGGGGGGTCAGTTGCTTGTGGGCTTCGTAGTGACCGGAGGTTGAGGACAGGTTGCCGATCTTGTTGCGAAGGATCCTGCTGATGGAACTGACCGAGGGCACGTTGTACTTGTCACAGACCGCGTCCGCCAGCAGCCGGTCCCGGATCTCCCAGGCGAAGATGCCCGGGTCCCCCTGCTTGTATTCCCTGATGTACTTCACCACGGTCGGGGTGGTGACCCTGGGCTTGCTGCCTCCTATAGCTCCCGGCAGGATGGAGCCCGTCTCGTTGTACCGGGCCAAGATCTTGCTCACGCAGCCGTGGGAGACCCGCAGCTGGCGGCTGATATCACACGGCCGAATGCCCAACTGAGCCAGTTCCACTATCCGCAGGCGGATGGCGTTGGGCAGGGGTCTCCCGTTCACGAAGACGCCCCCCAGCTGGTTGACCTCTCCGTACGTCTGATCTGCGGGGGCAGGAAGGTAGGAACGGGAAGAGAGAACAAAGTAATATTTAACTAAACGGCCTGCGGCAGAGAGCTCCTCCGGCAAGTTTTGAGGGAAATGAAAAACTCCAGCTTGCGACGCAAGTACACGCGGGTGGGGGCTTATAATTAACAATAAAGTGGTGCATTTTGGGCTCTAGTATTTCCATATTATCAACACCCCTCCAATTATGTTAGATTTCCCCTCTTCCCATACCATGAACATTTATAACGCTGCAAAACACAGAGACTACTTTATTTCTCGGAAACAGGTCCTATCCGTTTGTAATTCAGACTGTTGCCATTAATCTCAGCTCTCCCCCCTCCCCCCTTCAATATTTGCCAATACCGCAACCTTTGTAATCAAACAATCGGGCCAGTTTTGCCCTTTCCCCCCACTTCCCAATTGTAAAAACGTCCCTCGAAGTCTAATCACTCAGCGGCGAGAATTCTCTCGCCCCAGTTCTGATCCTTCGCGTGTACAGAGCAAGTTCCCTGCTCTGTTATCAAACTCACGCCACTGAACCATGCGAATACGAGTTCGCTGCTTACCCATCGCCCAACGAAGCGAGAAGTATTCCGCAATCTTTCTTTTTTGAGTTTGCAGGGGGAGGGGAAGGAGGGGTGACAGAGAGAGAGAGAGAGAGAGAGAAAATAACAATCCTCCTTTTGCAATGGCTGATAGCTTTTTTTCCCCTTTTCTTGGTATCGTCTGACCTGGGAAATGGAGTTGAGCTAAGAGGCTGTAGCCGTGCTCTCTCTCTCTCTCACACACACACACACACAGACGGATAGACACAAACACATACAAAACACACACACACACAATGCTTTTCCGTCACTGGAGCAGTCGAGTGGGAAGGGAACAATATTCAGACGGGGCTGCAAGCTAGGCACAAGGTGATCTTCACCCGATTAGGGCAAATTTGTATATCCTAGAGGCTGTAGTTAGTCCAGATCAATTTTACGCGTTTTTCCACGTCAGTCTGGATGGTCACGCTGCGCAGTTCTCATTAGTCTGTCGCTGGCTCTCTCCTCTCCCCATTGGCTGGCCTGTAGCAGAAATGATTCATTCCGCTCCCAGACATTCCGCCTTTTTGGCAACTCCTCAATGTCAGGAGGGAGGGCAGCAGTTACTGCATTGCTAGAAATTGCGATTGCAATTCGCGAAAGCATAAAACGCCCGGGTATATATCGATGCTGACAGTAGCACAGCCCCCAATCACCATCCCGTTCTAAGAAATAACATTTTTTTTGCCAGCTAATGCAGGCTTTTGTTTCAGTACATGCAGTTCCCCCATCCTCCCGAAACACTCACCTCACTTCGACAGGGTCCACTCTACTCCCATCGAAAATTTAGTCTGAACGTTGGAAAGTTACACATTATAAACCCTGAAGTTAGCAGGAACGTTCAGCGACTTTTTAATGATGTAATACTTAAACAAAGTATGAAAGCTGTATAATTACACAAATATGGAAATACGTGTCATGGTAATCGGTCTGCTTTTGCTGTCGGATGCTAGAGTTGGCATTATATGACCTAAGTACTTATCCATCAATTAAACCGTGAGCTACCGCTTGTGAAAGTAGCATTGAACTGTACGATTGCTTCGCTGGTCCTGGATCCATTTTTGCCTGTCATTTATATAAATAATTTGGATGAGAATTTGTAGGAGGGCATGGTAAGTACGTTTGTAGATGGCACCAGAATTGATGGTACAGTGGACAGCGAAGAAGATTACAAAGAGGTCTTGATCAATTGGGCCAATGAGCTGAGGAGTGGCAGATGACGTTTAATTTGGGTAAATGGGAGGTATTGCATTTTGATAACACAAACAAGGAGATGACTTTAATGATAGGGCCCTGGGTAGTGGTTGTAGAACACTAGGGATTCAGGTAGGGTAATTCCTTGAAATTTGCATTACAAATAGACAGGAGGGTTAAGAAGGCATTTAGCATGCTTGCCTTCATTGCTCAGACCTTTGAGTACAGAAGTTGGGACATCATGTTGTGATTATACAGGACGTTGCTGAGGACACTTCAGGAGTACTGTGTGCAATTCTGGCCACCCTGATGTAGAAAGGGTATTATTAAACTAAGGAGAAAGTGAGGACTGCAGTTGCTGGAGATCAGAGCTGAAAATGTGTTGCTGGAAAAGCGCAGCAGGTCAGGCAGCATCCAAGGAGCAGGAGAATCTTAGCCTGCTGGACACACTTTCCTCATTCCTGAAGAAGGGCTCATGCCCGAAACGTCGATTCTCCTGCTCCTTGGATGCTGCCTGACCTGCTGCGCTTTTCCAGCAACACATTTTCAGCTATTATTAAACTAAGGGGAGTTCAGAAAAGATTTAGCATGATGTTGACGGGGGTGGACGTTTTGAGATATAAAAATAAACTGGAAACTCTGGGACTGTTTTCCGCTGGAGCGTAAGAGGCTGAGAGGTGACACTTTTGGAGGTTTATAAAATAATGGTGTATAGATAAGGTGAATGACAAGAGTCTTTTCCCTCGGGTGGAGGAGTGCAAAACTAAGGGGGCATATTTTTGAGGTGATCGGGAAAGATTTAAAAAGGACATGAGGGCCAACATTTTGGTACGGACCGTGATTCGTGTGTGGGATAAACTGTCAGCGGAAGTGGGGGATGCAGGTACAGTTGCAACGTTGAAAAGACATATGTATAAATTCACAATAGAAGGTTTGGAGGGGGATGTGGACCAAGTACAGGAAGGTGGGACGAGTCTAGTTTGGTAAGATTGAACCGAAAGGTCTGTTTCTGTGCTGTATGATTCCGTGTTTGTTCATGGCTCTGAAGAGAGGCAGAATCAGTTCAATATTATTTTGCAGGGCGAGAAGAAAAATCAGTGTAATCAAAGTTGGATTTCGAAGAGCTCGACTTTGCGGATTGCATCTATTTATAATAAAATGATTGATCGCATTTTACTTCAAATGTAAAACAAAAACTTTCTTTTTTTTTCTTGACTAACTATTTTGAGACATGTATATATTGATCAGAGCACTGTTTCCCCCAAAGCATGACATTAATGGGCTTTAGGGAGAACAAACAGTCGAAACTTTCTATTCAGGGACAAAATGGAACATTCAAACGATATTGGCCGAGATGTGCATTGTCACCGCCACTGGCCCCGCTCCTAAGCTTCCTGTAACATGGCAATCAGGCTTCATAAGGCGTCTGTGAAATTACCCGAAATTAACTGTGGAAATTGACCAGAAGATCAACTGCCCGGCAGTAATGAAATAATTTCAACCGCGTCTATACAAATCAATGCTTCAGTCACCAATGCATTGCTTTTCCCAAAAAGAAAAGCTGGAAGATTTTTGGGGGTTACAAGGTGAGGCTGTTCCCATTACATGGTTGCAATTACGATATAATCAGGTTACAAACAATGCAATATTCTTCAGAATACATCCATCTGCATGTTAACTATTTTACAATTACTATTCTTACAACAACCGGCTGGGGAATGGTGGGGGTGGAATATCCACGGTATAGTTTCATAGAGGGGGAATGGATTGGTGCAGGTTGTCTCTACCTTCCTTCCTCGTATACACTGTCATCAATGGAGAATTACAGTGAGGGTCTGATCGAAAGTTTCACACTGAACTCTTACAAGGATTTTCACCAGCTTTCAAAGTATTCCGGGTGCAAATACCTTTCTGTCTCTCTCTCTCTCTCTCTCTCTTCTGCTCTCTCTCTCTCTTCCCTCCTCTCTCTCTCTCTCTCTCTCACACACACACACACACTCTCTCTCTCCTCTCTCTATCCTAATCACTGAAAGCCCTTTTTGAGGGCAACGTTAGTCGCTTAAGTGATAACGATATCGGCAGCAAAGCGCAATCTGCCGACCGTATGTCTGCCTGGGGGGGCGCACCTCGTTAATCTGCTCATCCTTTACACAGTTGAAATAATAATATATTCGTTGTCCCACAGGTCACACGAAAACTGTCAGTGCTCCTTGGAAGCTACAGTTTATGACTTCAGGGCGTGCCTCCCCTTGTTTCTCCTGTAGAGAACACACATGTGAGAGATCAGCTCGGGGTCAAACTTGTAACCTCCCCCAACCAAACAAGCCCCTTTCCTAATCAAAGAAGTTTGAAGGAATTGGGGGCAGGGGAGAGGGTGGGAAGTGACCAGATAAATAAGAAGTGACGGGGGTGCTGGTGATGGGGTGCAGGGAATCCATGGGGTAGTGGAGTTTTTGGGAAAAATAACAAAATTTAGCAGCAATTAGACAGCCCTGGCTCCCATTCGAAATGTCATAGCTTTGAACAAGAGGGATTAACACCTTCTCCCTCCATCCTCACTCCGCCCTCCAGTTAAATAACACATGTAAATCGATTTGAATACAAACATCTCCATTGCGAACACCAAGGGTCAGAAATCGCTCGGACAGCAAACGCAGCGATTAATCGTTTGACTGTCCCAAATGATTCGGGACAGTCTGTGTTAGTGGATCACTAAAGATCACTCACCAACACTAAACAGTGACAGCAAACCACTTCCCCCTTTAACATGAGTTGAAATGACATCGGGCTGTTAAGCAATTAGAATAAATGATTTGGAGATGCCGGGGTTGGACTCCCACCTGATGAAGGAGCTTCCAATTAAACCTGTCGGACTATAACCTAATGTTTTGTGATTTTTAAATCAGAATGAAAGCCGCTTATTTATTAGCAACGGGTCAATCGATTTGTGATTCATTCCGAGGTGACACACTTGCCTTTTCTCAGTGAGAAAATCACACCAAGTATATTTGCCGCAGGAATTCGTTTTAGTGTCTGGGTACAAATTAAAATTAGCGGCTAAGGTTAATTCAATGAATGTGGATCGAAGCCTTGAATAAATATTGGGGGAAAAAAGTCACCCCTTCGTTCCCAAATTGCAAACAGCCTTCCAAAGACTGGTACCCGAAAAGCTGCCAACAGGGGTATATTTTGGGGTATTATGTATTGGCTGCTGTCCAGTTCAGTAAAATCGCACGCATATATTTTGTCCGCTGTTTATGTGTATTGCTGGGGCTTTGTTTTATTAACATGAACCGTCAGACTCGTTCGAAGAGTCAAAATAAATCAGAGCTCTATTTGATGTCTGCTCACTTCTCGGAGACTGTTGTGTTAAAGCAAAAATGCATAGGCGTGTGAACAGGCCAAAACAAAAATGAGGTACTGTCCTCAACTGCCCGTGTCCGGTACAATTTCTTAGTCAACCTTAAATCGAGAAGAATAAAGAGTAGCAGAAAGGAACGTGGGCAAACCTCCCCTCCACCCTGGGTTCTATCAGTTAAATTCTGGATGCACTGTACCTAATCTATGTTGACCCAGTGCAGTCCTATAACCAACAGCTACCTTTCCTAACTAATCTCTCCAAGGTGCTGTTCAAAATTCCAATTGATCCAACCTCAACTGCTTTTTCTTTTGGAATAAATTCAACGTTTCTTTTTTTTTTGAAGGAGTTGGAAAAGGTAGATGTTTTTGTAAAAGAAAAGGCGGAAGTGATGTGCTAGCCCGAGTTGAGCTCAGCAGGTTTCACGGAATTTTTGCAATTTTTCATGAGCTAAGAAAAAGTGACACATCAAAAACTGCAAGATCGCAAAATGGTTCACTGGAAGGTGACCCACAAAAGGTGACATCGAAATAAAACAAAACCTGCCTTTGTGTAGCACCTGAGCCGCTGTTATAAACCAACAAAGTGTTTGCGAAGTGTAGTTATTGTTGCCATAAAGACAAAGCCCGGATGACATCAATATTCTGATATTGTGTATGTGAGAGGGTAGTTGATTCAGCGGTAAGTATTGACCAGGACTCTCGGGATAACTCCCCTCCTCTTCAGCTTTTGCACCCACAGGAACAGACAGTTAAAACTTCGAATCCCTGCAGTGCGGAAGCAGGTTATTCGCCCCAACTGAGTCCACACTGACCCTCCAAAGAGCATCCCACCCAGATCCAGCCCCCTATCCTATCCCTGCAACCTTGCATTTCCCATGACTAATCCACCTAGCCTGCACAACCCCTGGACACTATGGGTAATGTTGCATGACCTGTTGCACTCTAACCTGCGCATCTTTGGACTGTCAGAGGAAACCGGGGCACCCAGAGGAAACTCACGCAGGCAAGGGGGGACTGTGCAAACTCCACACAAATAGTTGCCCGAGGGTGGAATTAAACCCGTGGTCCCTGGCGATGTGAGGCTAGCCACTGAGCACCGTGACGCCCTGTTTGGTTCAATATTTCACCCGAAACAGGGCACATCCGATATTGCGGCGCTCCCCATCTTCAATCCGATCTACCTCAAGTACTGCACTGAACGGTCGATCATAATATTTCTCTGCTTCAGCCCAGGAGTGGGAATTCTATCTGGAGCTCTGTGACTGGAAAGTAACAGGTGCAAAGGTTTTAAAGGGACATTTTAAAGTCTTTACTATGCTGTGCAGATAGGTCGAGTATTTTAATCAGCCGGGAGCGAATAAGTGGATATGCACTATCTGAACCAGGGTGGGGGGCACTAAATGGTCCTCCCTTGTTTCTGTTAATCTTTCTTCCTGAAGCACAAAGGTTGTGGAGTTTAGAGAGTGAATCCTAAAAGAAAGTTATGACAGGGAGAAAGCTGTAGGGAATGGCGTTAGGTTTAGACACACTGGAGACTAAAAGGGTAAACGGGTTGACACTCCACCCATTGGAGGTTAGAGGAATGAGAGGTGATTTAATTGAAACATACAGGATGCTTAAAGGGCCTGAGTGGATCAATGCTGAGGGGATGCTGTCCCCATGGGAGAGTCCGGGACCAGAGGGCATAGTCTCAGAGTAAAGTAGCGCTAATTTAAGACTGAGATGAGGAGGAATTTCTTCTCTCCAAAGTCTTTGGAACTCACTGCTACAGGGAGCTGCGGGGGCAGAGTCCATGTATATATTGAAGGCTGAGAGAGATCGATTCTTGATCAGGAGGGGACTCAATGGTGATGGGAAAAGGGCAGGAAAATGGAACGCTGAATCGGTCATGATCCTGTTGAATGGTGGAGTAGGCTCAAGGAGCCGAACGTCCTACTCCAATTGTTCCAATTGCTTATGGAGACCAGGAAGGGAAGTTTGCAGCAATCACAGGACACTACAAACCAGGAGGAGGTCACGCAGACGGGGAGGGTCGAGTTTATAATGGAATTTGGAAAAAAGGATAATGGTTCAAAAATCGAATTTCTAGATAACACTCAATCAGAAAATGAAAACAACAGAAGCACCCAAAAGTCAGCTATGCAGCCTGGAGACAGCGTTTTATAAAGAAACTGCAATTCAAGTGAAAATCCCAAACTCTGTCTGACCCCGCGAGTGCCCGTACCTCATTGTGAGAGGATGTCTTGAGTTTGAATAGAAGGGTGTCTCCCCCTGGTGGAGATCGCGGGCAGGGTGGTGTTTGGAGGGGGGTGTGTTTCGGGGGGGAGGGGGGGGGTGCAGTTATTGTCGAGGACTGGGAATGAGCGGCGAGGTCTCAAGTAACGCTGGCTGTTCGATGACAAATGCATTGCAGAGGGTGGGGGGGGGGGGGGAGTCCTGCACTGCAAAAAAAAAGCCCCGTTTTGCAAAAATGCCACCGACCCAAGGGCTTCCCTGAGCGAGAGGAAGCAGCTTTCCAGTCAAGGTAAGGTTGCCGCGTCTCTGTACGGATCAGTTCAGAAAACACGAACGTGCCGTGACTGAGTGCAGAACAAAACCTCCGAATGCTTCTACTCTTGGCTACAAGTTGCAACGCATTCAGAAGTTTAAAAAAAAAGTTCAGTTTTACATTTCGTGATAGTTACATTTTCTTTAAAGCTGTCGGAGCAGCATTCGACGTGCTGCAAGGAAGCGAGCTCACTGTAGCTCGTGAAAAACAGCATCAAGTCTGCAAAGTTGTTGTCAAATAAATCAGTGCAAAGCATGTTTTTAAAAGTGCAAACACTGAATGCTTGCCGGTCTTACTATAGCATAAACCGTCATTTCTTTTTGTATTGACTACAAGAGATGTATCGAGCAAGGTCACTGTTGGTGTAGACGTTGCATGCGAGGGGATTTAAAACAACCCAACTGTTATGGAACCGGCGGGCGCTAGTGTTCAGCTTTTGCTGTATATTGTATGTGTGTCAGAACTACACTGTGCATGGTTTGCCTTGAATTGCAGTCTGTAGCATCATAGCTTATTCCTAATGAAGGGCTTTTTGCCCGAAACGTTGATTTTACTGTTCCTCGGATGCTGCCTGACTTGCTGTGCTTTTCCAGCACCACTCTGACCTAAACATAGTAACTTAGTCGAGAGTGTGGTGTTGGAAAAGCACAGCAGGTCAGGAAGCATCCGAAAAGCAGGAGAAGCGAAGTTTCGGGCAAGAGTCTTTCATCAGGAATTATACCCCGGTATTGAGACATCGAGAGGCGAGATTACAAATCTGAACCAAAATTGACCTACTTACTTTATTGATTCCCTCCCCCATGAAATTCCAATCCTGAAACTGATGTGATCTCCTCTTCCCGGTCGAAGGAGTGAAACCAAAATAACTCGCGCATGGCAATGAATGTTGTCCATGTCAGGATTACTTTAAGGCAATTTCCACTGAGATGGGCCGCGTTTCCCATTGCAGTTTGAGTGAGATTGTGAGTTAGAAATTGATTGTCACGAACAGAAATTGCTGAGGAAACTCTCAGTGGAGAGGAAGCAGAGTTAACGTTTCGGGTCCTTTCGAACTTATTTCATGCAAACCGCACTTGCAAACAGGATCCAATTTCTTTCAGTGGATAATGCATGGGTTTTTTTTATGGGTCCCATAATGCTTATTTAAAGAGACCATTTTGGATTAACGAACGGTTAATGCGTGTATATTTCTGAAGCTTGTTTCCCTTTTAATCGACTAAAGCAAACAATTCCCTGGGTTATAGTAATGCCATTAAAAAGGGCTCGTGTCGTGCTTCGAACGGGCACGTTTAAAAATAAAGCCATTAATATCATTAAATATTACTGCGGAGCAAATTGTCTGCAGCTTCTAGCTATCCCAGCGCGCTTTAAATTATGATTACGGTAAAAGAAGGCAAGAAAAAGAAAACGCATTTTGAAAATGCATGATTCACACGATTTCTGTTTATTGTCAGAAATGTTTTAGGGCAGTAATATTTTGGATTTCATATCTTAAACCAAAAGTCTCATTTTGGTTTAGAGAGTCCAGAATATTGACAAATACATTCTAAATGGGAACAATGTGATTTAATTTCCCCCCAGAAAATGTCCAGTAACTTAAAAATAAAGGTGTTTCTGGGAGCGTTGAGTAGAAAATACTTCTACACTTTCTGACATTTGTAAGCGAGTCGGTTCCCAGGCAGTTGGAAAATACACAATTATGCTCATTAAAGGAACTAAATCATTGCACGCTGAGATGGGGATTGAGATTGTGAAGGCTTTTGTCACTCCCCCCCCCCCCGCCCCGCTTCTCCCCGTCCGCTGATGGCAAGTGTTAATTTCTGTCTTCACCGTGTCTGCATTAGGAACTGTCATGAAAGGGCGTTGGGACGTGTATGTTAACCAGTGATTAATGCACCCCGGGATTAGTTTCAGCACAGGGCCACATTGAGTACATAAACTGTAGCTGGGACTGCATCAATCACCCGACAAGGCTGAGTCTAGATGGCTTTTTGTGCCCTCGGTTCTCCGGGCAGACTAGCGCGAGCAGCCACTGACCGGATCAAACTGCAGTCAGCCTATTTAAATTCGCAAAGGCGGATTTTAGAAATTGGTCTTTTACCCTACCCGCAAGTGTGTTTGAATTTAATTCACTCTCCCCTTATCCCAACGCCGTGCTGCCGGAGGAAATCCGTCACCAGCAAAAACCCATGTCACAAAACAGGCCTGTCTGACACGATAAATCTGAATTCTCATTGTCTCTCGGTTGACCAAGAATGGAAACGGGTCTCTCGGAGCATTTCCACAAGAACCATTCCCCTCAGCCAGATTTCTTCAGCATCTATATTTTTTTTCCATGGATTGAAGGCAGTGGATGCGTGTCTCGAGACACGTTTAAGATAATCTCTTGCAATAATTTCCCCAGCAGGATTGGCAGTTCTTTAGAAAGAATCTAAAATGAGATGCAGATTTTCTTTTTGAAAACAAAAGATGTAAAATAAGACAAAATCTGAAACACACGCCTCGAATGTTGATGTCAGCTGTGAATTTTGGGGAACTTCTATTTAATATTGTGCAAAGTAATAATGTGATATGGCTGTTCCAGTATTTTCATTGATGCTCGCTGTTACTGGAATCCTTTCCACTTAATTCCAGGCTCACTCTTAACTAATGCATCAAATGTAGACAATTTCAAAACACAATTTCAAAATAATTTGCAATCACCGGGTCTGCCACTTTAAATGACTTCGATTATATGCTTCACATTATGCTTGGCATGAGTCGAAGGAATGGTTGAAACTATAGCTGTATTGCAGTAAAAGCTATTTGCCCACTCGGCTGCATCTTGAGTGACTATTGTAGTTGCAGGGATTGGTTGTATAGGCTTGCCCAGATTAGGATAAATAGCTATCCTTAAAAGCCCCCCTAAGTACTACCTCACGGAGCTGTCTCCACGTCTAATCACTTCCTTCACCGCTTGCAGATTATCCAAGCAGCTGTCCAGCAACAACACCGTATCTCAGACTCGGATGGGAATAATGCTTGTACAGTCACACGAACCATTTGTCTCGGCGATGGTTCGATTCTTTACTCTCCTGTGCCCAGAATAATATTTTCTGACATATATGGTTTTCATTTTCCTTTCACGCTCCCTCTGCATAAACTGCTTCTGCCGTGTTTCTTTTGTGAGAAAGAGAGTAGAAAGAAGGCAGTGCCGCCGGTTTTGATTTACTGTGTCAGTTTGTGATCTCATTGCCCAGTATGGAAAATATTAGACTGGGTCCAGATTGCGTGCAAAAGTCAGACCAAGAAGCAACATGGGGTAAAAATAAAACGGGTCTTTATAAAATTATGGAAGCGAGTGATACAATAACTGACTGTATGCACCTTCTGCTTTCTGGCAATTGTATTTTGAACAGAATTGATGTTAGTTTAACTCGTTACTGTGTCGGCTCAGTGTTTCTTTTTCCAGGCAATGTTGATTCTCTTTTGTTATGGGGTAAATCCGCGTTAGAAAACGGTTTAGAATGAATGCAGATTTAGACATGCCATTAACAGGTGAGCATGTATGCATGGTTCCACTGAACTTCGCTTTCCTAAGCCATGGAAAGAAAAAGATGTCTAAACAGTGGCTTTAAATCCCTTCAAGCAGTGCATCTGCAAGTGAAATGCGGCCCTTTCTTTGTATTTGGCAAACGTTAGTATATTGGCCGTCCCGTTTTGTTTGCAGAATTTTAATTCCCATGATCTTCCTCAATCCGATGATATGAGCATTCCCCCGCGTGCCTGGCGTTTGTTCAAGGGGAAATATAATGAAGTCCACAGCGATTATTAAGTACATGACATCCCATTAGAAGCGGCAAGCATTTGAGAGGTTTCCTTTCGCTTTCTGAGCACGGAATACGAGGTTAGATCTTTAACCCAGCAGCTTTCCACTTCACCCAATTGGCCTCTTCACATTTTACATATTTCGAGGGCAAGGGCCCTCCACAATAACATGGTAACTTCTCCCGTGGCACCTTGTCTGACGCCACTTGTACAGCTAGCACAGTCGGAGACACAGCAGCTGACAGCAGCGGCTCAAATCGGTTTTAGTCGCTGTTCTGGCCTGTGGGCTTTGAAAAGCGTGGCTGTTCCACTGAGCCACCCAGTTTAAATTTCAGGAAGACTTGGAGAATAAGTGCACCATAGCCTAGGTTGTGGGTCGCATAGCTCGGTAATCTTGTACCCTGCCACAATCATTTCAAAAGAGTTGAATTTAATTAGCTGTTATTCTTTTTTTAAATTAATCTGATCCGTTTGAGTGTGGAAAACAGCCTATCACTATTATGATAACATTCTGAAAATATAACCAAAATGCTATGTAAAAATCATTTATTCACAGAAACGATGTTGCAGAAAACAAAATGATTTTCATGGAAAAAAATTGAGATGTTTCTTATTACTGGCAACACAGTATAAAGAACATAATATTTCCTCCACAAATAACTGACGACTTCATATCTTGAAGTTTTCAACAAATTGGAATGAATTTTCATTTTTTTTAATAGTGGCATCCTCCTGGTGTTTTACCTACAGTGCAGAAAGAGGCTATTCAGCCATCAACTCTGCACTAACTCTCCAAAGAGCATTCCACTCTCCCCAGCTCTGCATGGGGTGTTTACAGTCGCCAGCCCACCTGACCTTCTCATCTCTGGACTGTGAGGGCAACCCACACAGACAATAGACAATAGGTGCAGGAGTAGGCCATTCTACCCTTTGAGCCTGCACCACCATTCAATATGATCATGGCTGATCATCCTTAATCAGTATCCTGTTCCTGCCTTATCTCCATAATCCTTGATTCCACTATCCTTGAGAGCTCTATCCAACTCTTTCTTAAATGAATCCAGAGACTGGGCCTCCACTGCCCTCTGGGGCAGAGCATTGCACACAGCCACCACTCTCTGGGTGAAGAAGTTTCTCCTCATCTCTGCCTAAATGGTCTACCCCGTATTTTTAAGCTGTGTCCTCTGGTTTGTCACTCACCCATCAGTGGAAATATGTTTCCTGCCTCCAGAGTGTCCAATTCTTTAATAATCTTAAATGTCTCAATCAGATCCCTTCTCAGTCTTCTAAACTCAAGGGTATACAAGCCCAGTCGCTCCAGTCTTTCAGCATAAGGTAGTCCTGCCATTCCAGGAATTGACCTTGTGAACCTATGCTGTACTCCCTCAATAGCCAGAATGTCTTTCCTCAAATTTGGAGACCAGAACTGCACACAATACTCCAGGTGTGGTCTCACCAGG
Organism: Chiloscyllium punctatum; assembly: GCF_047496795.1. Taxonomy (NCBI): domain Eukaryota; kingdom Metazoa; phylum Chordata; class Chondrichthyes; order Orectolobiformes; family Hemiscylliidae; genus Chiloscyllium; species Chiloscyllium punctatum. The sequence continues at coordinate 102,116,649 of NC_092749.1, read as the reverse complement.
GCTCTGTACAGCTGCAGAAGAATCTCTTTGCTCTATACTCAATCCCTCTTGTTATGAAGGCCAGCATGCTATTAGCCTTCTTCACTACCTGCTGTACCTGCATGCTTACCTTCATTGACTGGTGAACAAGAACACCCAGATCTCTTTGTACTGCCCCTTTTCCTAAATTGATTCCATTTAGGTAGTAATCTGCCTTCCTGTTCTTGCCACCAAAGTGGATAACCATACATTTATCCACATTAAACTGCATCTGCCATGCATCTGACCACTCACCTAATCTGTCCAGGTCACCCTGTAATCTCCTAACATCCTCATCACATTTCACCCTGCCACCCAACTTAGTATCATCAGCAAATTTGCTAATGTTATTACTAATACCATCTTCTATATCATTAATATATATTGTAAAAAGCTGCAGTCCCAGCACTGATCCCTATGGTACCCCACTGATCACTGCCTGCCCTTCCGAAATGGAGCCATTTATCATTACTCTTTGTTTCCTGTCAGCCAACCAACTTTCAATCCAAGTTAGTACTTTGCCCCCAATATCATGCACCCTAATTTTGCTCACTAACCTCCTATGTGGGACTTTATCAAAAGCTTTCTGAATGTCCAGGTACACTACATCTACTGGATCTCCCTCGTCCATCTTCAGAGTTACATCCTCAAAAAAATTCCAGATGATTAGTCAAGCATGACTTCCCCTTCATAAATCCATGCTGACTCTGACCTATCCTGTTATTACTATCCAGATGTGTCGTAATTTCACCCTTTATAATAGACTCCAGCATCTTTCCCACCACTGAGGTCAGACTAACTGGTCTATAATTTCCTGCTTTCTCTCTCCCACCTTTCTTAAAAAGTGGTACTACATTAGCCACCCTCCAATCCGCAGGAACTGATCCCGAATCTATCGAACTTTGGAAAGTAATCACCAACGCATCCACGATTTCTCGAGCCATCTCCTACAGTACCCTGGATGTAGGCCATCAGGCCTTGGGGACTTATCACCCTTCAGACCTAACAGTCTCTCCAACTCCAATTCCTGGCAAATATAAATTCCTTTCAGTTCAGGTCCTTCAGCCACTGTTACCTCTGGGAGATTGCTTGTGTCTTCCCCAGTGAACACAGATCTGAAGTACCAATTCAATTCTTCTGCCATTTCTTTGTTCCCCGTAATATATTCCCCTGTTTCTATCTTCAAGGGCCCAATTTTAGTCTTACCATTTTTTTGCCTTTCACATACCTAAAAAAGCTTTTACTATCCTCCTTTATATTATTGGCCAGTTTACCTTCATACCTCAATTTTTCTCTGCATATCTCCTTCTTAGTAATCCTCTGTTGTTCTTTAAAAGCTTCCCAGTCCTCCGTTTTCCCACTTATCTTTGCTATGTTATACTTTTTCTCTTTTAACTTTATTTGTTTCTTAACTTCCCTCATCAGCCACGGCCATCCATGCCTCCTCCTAGGATCTTTCTTCCTTTTTGGAATGAATGATCCTGCATCTTCTGCATTATACACAGAAATATCTGCCATTGTTCCTCCACTGTCATCTCTGCTAAGGTATTGCACCATTGTACTTTGGCCAGCTCCTCCCTCATAGCTCCATAGCTCCCTTTATTCAACTGAAATATTGTCACTTCCGATTGTACCCTCTCCCTCTCAAATTGCAGATTGAAGCTTATTGTATTATGGTCACTACTTCCCAATGGCTCCTTCACTTCAAGGTCCCTGATCAATTCTGGTTCGTTGCACAATACCAGATCCAGAATTGCCTTCTCCCTGGTAGGCTCCAGCAACAGCTGTTCTAAGAATCCATCTCGGAGGTACTCCACAAAGTCTCTTTCTTGAGGTCCAATACCATCCTGATTCTCCCAGTCTACCTGCATGTTGAAATCCACCATAACAACTGTAGTAACATCTTTGCGACAGGCCAATTTCAGCTCCTGATTCAACTTACATCCGACATCCAGACTACTGTTTGGGGGCCTGTAGATAACTCCCAAGAGGGTCTTTTTATCCTTAAGATATCCCCTGATTCTAGGTCCCCCCACGCAAGGGACTGAATATCATCCCTTACCAACATGGCCACCCCACCCCCTCTGCCTTTCAGACTCAAGAAGAACTTGCAAAACTGCACACAGACTGGAATTGAAGCCAGGGCCCTGGCACCATGAGGCAGCAATGTTAATCATTGTGCCAACATGCACCTTCCATCAGGTAGCAAATCCTGACATGGTCTGTCCAGTGTAGCTCTCATTCAAAAATGTCTCTGTAAATTGTCTTCTCTCATGCCTCTTTAAGAGACAGGGACACATCTCCAGGAACTTTTGTTCATTCTTTCACAGGACTTGTACATCGTGGCAAGGCTATTTCCCTCATCTCTAATTGCCCTTGAGTGAATCACCTCGCTGAACTCTAAAATCCATGTTTTGAGGGTAGAGCCACAGTGCTGTTGTGGGGCAGGGGGGGGGGGGTCCTTTCCAGGATTAAGACCCAGAAACAATGAAGGAACAGTGACATAGTTCCAAATCAGAATGGTATGTGGTTTGGAGGGAACATTCCAAGAGGCGTCACTCACATATGTGTTTGTTGCCTGTTGTGCCCTTGTGGAGGTCATACGTTTAGAGGTGTAATAAGAACACAAAGTCTGGCTTCTCAATCCAAAAGGCTTTGAAAGAAAACATTGAGCATTTTCACAGACAACAATTGTGTAACTAAATTAAATGCATTTCTTGCAATTTCAGTCAAGGAAGGTCAAGTGGCACACTAGATAACATCCTTGCCTCTGAGACAGAAGGTCCAGATTTGAGTCCCATCGCAAGGCTTGCCAGTGATAGAAGGTGTGTTCATAAAGTGGTCAAGCACATTAATTATTGACATGTAAAACCTTCCAATGTATCAGTGACATGCAATAAGAATGGGAGAGTTTCCTGGTCAACCATACTTGATGCAGAGTAGTGTCCCTCAGGCTGTAGCTTCTGGTAACAGGTTGATGACCTATTCCAAGAAGTATATCTAAAACAGACTTACATATGTGTTTTGTCTGCCTCGTGCATCATTACCTGCAGAAAGCTTGTAAATCTTTGTTTTACATCTTCTTACATAGTGCAAACCTTAATGGCTCAGGTTAATGGAAACGTTAAGTTGTTCATTGAATTTTGTTTTTATGAACACAAGTTGAGCAGGTTGATTAGCTTATCGTGCTAAATGCCCAATTTTTATTTATTATTTATGAACGAATGAAGCAAATTACTCTTTGCCAAATGGTCTACTATCTACAAGTTTAATGTTGATTTTTAAATACAAAATTCAAGCCAACTCGGTACAAAACTGATGCTGAAGTTTATCTAAAAGCATCTGTAAAGTCTGAAATATGAAGTTTAAGGCAAGGCTTGTTTTGTTCTGCTCTGTTCCACATAATGAAGGAATCGAATCATTATGCGTTAACTTCATAACCAGAAGACCTGTTGAACATCAAACTATATTTAGTTATACAAGTGAATAATCCCATGCAGAGATTCTAGATCTGAGTATTTTGTGCCCTTGATTAAATAATCTGTGACATAATTTAGGATATCTGCACACACACACACACACCCCTGCCATCATCACTTCCTGAACCTCTCCGTCTCCATTTCCAGCGACCAACTCAAGACAGACATCTACTACAAACCCACTGACTCCCACCGCTACCAAACCCACTACACCTCCTCCCCTCCTATAAAAACACTATCCCTTCCTCCCAATTCTTCTGCCTCAGCTGTATCTGTTCAAGGAGGAGCAATTCCAATCCAGGACATCCCAGATGACCACATTTTCCCTTCCCATATGATCAACAATGCCCTCCAGCACATCCCATCCATTTCCAGCACCTCTGCCCTTGAATCCCACCTCTCCAATTGTAACAAGAATACAATTCCCGTGGCCATCACCTTACACCCCACAAATCTCTGGGACAGCACATTATCATCAGCTATTTCCATCACTTACAAACAGACCCCACTACTAGAGATATGTTTCCCGCCCCACCCCTATTGGCATTCCGCAGAGACCATTCCCTCCAAGACTCCCTTGTCAGGTCCACACCCTCCAACAACCCACCCTCCGCACCTGGCACCTTCCCTTGCTGCTGCAAAAAGTGTAAAACCTATACCCACAACTCCCCCCTCATCTCTATACAAGGCCCAAAGAATCCTTCTACATATGGCAGAGATTTTCCTGCACATCCAAAAACCATACCTACTGTGTCCGTTGCTCTTGATGAGGTTTCCTCTACATTAGGTAGATAGAATGCCAATTCTTGAAACGTTTCAGGGAACATCTCTGGGATACACTCACCAAACAACCCCACCACCTTGTGGCCGACCACTTCAACTCCACTGCCAAATCCAAGCCACCTGAAGACTGGGGAAGAACATCTCATCTTCCACCATAGGACCCTCCAAAAACACGGCATTCATGTCAACTTTACCAGTTTCCTTACCTTCCCTCACCCCACCTCATCCTTTTTCAAACCCTCCAACTCGGCACTGCCCTCTTGAACTGTCCTACCTATCCATCTCAATCCCACCTATCCAATTCACCTTCCCCTCCGAACTATCACTATCACCCACCACCTGCATCCACCTATCGCCTTCCCAGCTACCTTCCCCCCACCTCCACCCCCACCCTTTTATTCATAAGGACCTTCCCACCCACATTCCTAACAAAGGGCTTTTGCCCAAAATGTTGACTCTCCTGCTCCTTCAATGCTGCCTGACTGGATATGCTTTTCCAGCATCACACTCTTTGACTCTGATCTCCAGCATCTGCAGTCCTCACTTTCTCTCTGTGATATAATAGTGTTCTGCTGGCCTGTGCCTGGACCTAAAACAATAATCTTGGTGAAAGCAACAAAAGCTGGAGATCTTAACATTTATGGAGAGACAGTGCAAGCCAACATTTCAAGGCTAGATGACTCTTCAGCAATGCTGAGGTGATGTGTGGAAGGGATAGCATTTATGCTGTGGTTTGGGGTTGTGGGGCGTGTGGGGGTAGTGGGTGCAAAGTGCTGGTGGAGAAAAGGTGTTGGTAGTTCAGATAAAGTGATTGGATGAGAATCATCTAATCTGAACTATCAACATTTTTCTCCACCAGCATCTTCACTCACTACCCCTATACCTGCCCTCCGCCTCCCACTTCAATGCTACTCCCTCCACACTTCACTTCAGCTCTGATGAAGAGTCATTTAGACTCGAAACGTCAGTTTGCTCTCTCTCCATGGATGCTGTCTGACCTGCTGTGATCTCCATCATCAGTTGTTTTCAGTACAGATTCCAGCATCTGCAGTAATTTATTCCCATAATAATCTTGGGTCTATTCCAAACATTAGTAAATGCACTCTGTCCCCTTTAACTTATGTACGGCATAATGATATCTCTCTGTCATGCATGGCCCTCTGCTCATGAACTTGAGTGCCGGAATCCAGCAGGCTACATCTGACCGACACTATTTGTGAAGTGGAGTGTCAGTTGTTGCTATGGAGAGCACAGTTCTCTGTCTTAGCCTCTGCATTTTAAATGAATCGTGAAACAGCAATGACATGCTTGTACAAGTTATAAAGCAACTGGAATTGGAGTGAAGGTGCTTATGTGGATAACAGAAGCACCCAGGCAGAAATCTCACATGTTGCTCTGCTGCTTTATTCTTGATAATCTGTGACAGAGTTCCATCAGAGGCAAGCTGTTGCCGAATTTTATTGGGGCATTACTTCGTTCTCGCTTTTTGTTGGTGCAAAACAGTATGGATTCAAACAGCTAAATTACAACCACAACAAATATAAGATGAGAGAATATGCCCGTCAGCCCATCCTGAAAATATTACAGGTTTGTTTTTGGTGCTTTTGAACAAAGCCCAGAAATTATAGAGAGAGAAGCGGAGACACATTAGAAAGCCAAAGGGAGGATGTGAAGAAAGACTGGCAGGTGAAATAATGTAAATAATAAAGGATTTTAGTAAGACACAGAATTGAACCAATATACTAAAAAAGGGTAGGGCTGACTGAGGATGATTCAGAAAACTATTACATGGAAGACAAAAGAACAACAAATGTACTAAATTAGTATTATCTCCAGGTTTTCACAGGAGAGTGTTGGAATGAATGGTTGCAAAGTAGGAATTGGTGGTGTATTTAAATGAGATAGCACGTGGGTAGCAGGGTGGCTCAGTGGTTAGCACTGCAGCCTCACAGTGTCAGAGACTCGGCTTCAATTCCTGCCTTGGGTGACTACCTGTGTGGAGTTTGTACATTCTCCCCGTGTCTGCGTGGGTTTTCTCTGTGTGCTCCAGTTTCCTCCCACAGTTCAAAGATGTGCAGGTGAGGTGAATTGGCCACACTAAGTTGTGATAATGTTCGGTGATGCATTAGTTAGGTGCATTAGTCAGGAAAAATGCAGGGCAATAGGTTTGGGCAGGACACTGTCCGAAGGGTCAGTGTGGACTTGTTGGGTTGAATGGCCTGTTTCCACACCATAGGGATTCTATGAAGTGTGTGAAAAGTGCACATTTGTTCTTTCATTCATCCTACAATGACACTGGGAGAATAACAAAAGCACTGCTGATCGCAGTCTTGGAATCTCTACAATGCAGAAAGAGGCCATGCATCCCACTGAGTCTGCACTGACCCAGTTCCCCACCCATTCCTGAAACTTCATGCCGGGTTTTACCATGGCCAACCCAACTAACCTGGATACTACAGAGGAATATTTAGCATGGTCAATCCACCTAACCTACACATCTTTGGACTGTGGGAGGAAACCAGAACACCCAAAGGAAACTCTCACATACTGTGCAAACACCATACAGACAGTTACCTCGGACTGGAAGCGGACTCAGGTCCCCGGCACTGTAAGGCTACAGTACTAACCACTGAGCCATCTTGCAAAATGTTTTGGATATGGAAGATGTGCTGTAGCAGTGCAGGTTTGTTAATGTAATCCATCAGCTCAGAATTTATCAAGAACAAAGCAGGCCAGTTGAATGACACCCCATCCACCACTTTCAACATTCATGTTTCCACCACTGACTCATTGTGATTAGCATCTACAAAATACACTGTAGCAACTCATCCAGGTTAGTCTGAAAGCACCTTCCAAACCCTTGACCTCTACCATATAAAGAATAAGGTCAACAATGCACCACTGTCAGCAAATACCCCTCTAAGCCCCATAGTACCTTCATTCAGAACTATATAATCACATTACTGTCATTTCTGGGTCAAAATCTTGGAATTTGCTTCCGAACAGCATTGTGAGTGTACCAACCCACACAATAATTGCATCAGTTTAAGAATGAAACTTAATATCACATTCTAAGGGTGTTAAGGGATGGGCAATAAATGTTTATCTCGAATGTTGTCTTAGCCAAAAATTCCAGCATTTCATGAACAAACACAACAAGATAAATATATATAGAGAGAGACAATTCAGCTAGTGAGTGGTTTATAAGCTTGAGAAAATAATGAAAATAAAATTAATGCTCAATTAGAAAAAAAGGTTTGTGGGTTTATTAAGGACACCTGGGACAGATCTGTGAAAGTCAGACATTTCTGACTAATTAAATGGAGTTCTTTCAGAAAAAAGTGGAGTACAGTAGAGTTTGAGTATGTGGGTTTTCAAGAGAATCATCATAAGACCCTGCAAAGCTATCCAGTTGCTAAAATTAAAAAACACAGTATTAAAGAGAATGTGACAATGTGTATATAAAGTATGGGCCGTATGGTGGCTCAGTGGTTAGCACTGCTGCCTCACAGCGCCAGAGACCCGGGTTCAATTCCAGCCTTGGGCTACTGTCTGCATAGAGTTTGCATGTTCTCCCCATGTCTGCATGGGTTTGCTCCAATTCCCTGCCACAGTCTAGAAAAGATATGCAGGTTAGCTGAATTGGCCCTGCTAAATTGCCCATAGTGTTCAGTGATGTGTAGGTTAGATACATTAATCAGGGGAAATGCAGAGCAATAGGATAGGGGAATGGGTCTGCGTGGGATACTCTTCGGCGGGTTGGTGTGGACTTGTTGGGACAAATGGCCTGTTTCCACACTGTAGGGATTCTATGAAAGTAGATTAATGGACAGGAAAAATTGAGGATATGAATCATTTTTGGATCAGAGCAAACCGAAAGCAATAATACCTTCCACAGCTTGGGGTTGGATGCTTTACTCTTCTTATTGTTTAAAAATAATAACAATTTGGGTCTGGGGCTGGCACATTGTCAAAATATGGCAGCTCCACAGCTGTAAAGGTGTAATTATGCATGTAGTTCCAGGAAGATGTGAGTGAGTTAATAGGTTGAGGAGGTGTTTATTATGTTCAATTTACGATACGTTGATTTATTGTAGTAGGAAGACTGATGACACATACATCAAATAACAGATTTTAAAAGAACTAGAGAAGCAGAGAGACTCCAGGCACACAAATATTTAAAAGTGGGAGGATGTGCAATTAAAAATCAATTCAGACAAATGTGAGAAAGAGGATTACCAGGAAAAGAATAGCGCAATATTTGCATGGAAACAAAAAAAACATAGGTGAGGTCATAAATTAATATTTCTCATTTATATTCAAAAAAATAAACAGGTGGGCAGAAGTATGAAGTGAAAAATTTGCAATGGAGTTGCTGCAGATACAATTGACTAAACAGTGCAGTAGAAAATTCAGAGTGAGATGTAGCTGTCATCATAAATTAGGAATTCTAGCTGAAAATTAAAATCTATAGATATCTGCAGGAACTAATCTTTGCAGTATAACTGAAAATTCATAATTAATACAGGCTAAACACATGATGGTAAAATTAATGTAAACTTTTTTCTGCATGTTGTGGCTTGTGTTATCAATTAGTCTGAATGAATATTAAGTAAATAAAAGTTAAACCTGCAGCACCATAGTTCATATGTTAACACCTGCAGCTGCATTTTAAGATTTATGAGATCAGAAAGATCCTTACAGCTTTATCTCACTGTTTGGGTTCTATTTTGTTTGCTTTCAAGTTCAGCAAAACTTCCCTAATCTTGGGCCAATCAGTTATATGCTGTGACACTGAAAATTATGAGTAAAAGGGACTGAGACACTATAAATGGTTTCATCAATCTATTATTAACTCTATACAACCCAAGTTAACATCGAACACCATTTAGATTGGAATTTTAATTGTGCTCATATTTTTATTTCCTGTTTCATTTGATCATTTTTCTTATTCTTCATGTTATATTTTAAACTCTTTTTTTTTGCCCGAGTTAATCCAGTTTAAACTTACACCAACCATCGTGTGCAGTTATATACCACCTAGAGGCTAATTTTTGAGTTGAGATCTGGGATGATATGGCCAAATCATGTCCACATGGCTTTCGCAAATTTTTTTTTTGTAGAAGAAGAATCTCAGCTCTGACAACACATTCTATAGCCAGATGTCATACATTTAAAATAATTAACGTAAGCACTGGAGGAAAAATAAGGAAAGTTTTCTCACACTGAATGTCATTAATATTTGTAATGTTCAGCCTGAAAGGAAGCAAATTTCATAGCAACTTTTTAAAGTCAATTGGATATATGCTGTAGGAGCACTTGGTTGCAAGGTTATGTGGAAATAGTTGAATTACATGCCTAAATTACAAAGATAGATGTTTTGGCCTCCTTCCGTGTTATAAGATTATGTGCCCTTCACAGCCAATGAATTATTTTTGATCATCACTGCATTTTTTTATTCACTCATGGGACATGGGCATTGCTGACTCACCAACATTTGTTGCCCTTTCCTAGTTGCCCTTGAGAAGGGTTGGCTGCCTTCTTGAACCAGTGCAGTCCATCTACTGTAGGTTGACCTGCAATATTCTTACAGAGGGATTTCCAGGATTTTGACCCAGTGATTTTGAAGGAGAGTGATATATTTCCAAGTCAGGATGGTAAATAGCTTGGAGGGGGACTTGCAGGTAGTGGTGCTCCCAGGTACTTGCTCCCTTGTTCTTCTAGGTGGAATTGGTCATGTGTTTGGAAGGTGCTGGCTAAGGAATTTCTGCAGTGCACTTTGTAAATAGTACTGCTACTGAGCATCAGTGGGGGATGCTTATGGATATGGTGCCAATCAAGCGGGTTGCTTTGTCCTGGATAGTGTTGAGCTTCTTGAGTGTAGTTGGAGCTGCACTCATCCAGACAAGTGGGAAATACTTCATCACACTCCTGACTTTGCCTTATACGTCGGTAGTGGACTCTGGAGAGTCAGGAGGTGAGTTACTTACAGCAGTATTCCCATCTCTGAAATGTTCTTGCAACCAATGCTTATGTGATGAGTCTAGTTGAATTTCTGGTCATTGGGGTATTTAGTATGATAACAGCATTGAATGTCAAGGGTGGTGGTTACATTGTCTTATTAGAGATGATCATTGTCTGGCATTTGTGTGGTGTGGATGTTACTTGTCAATTCTCAGTCCAAGCCTAGATACTATTCAGATCTTGTTGCATTTGAACATTGACTTCTTCAGTAACTGAGGATTTGCAAATGGTCCTGAAGATACTGTAATCATCAGTGAACGTCCCCATATTTGATGGAGGGAAATTTCATTGATGAAGATGGTTGAGCCCAGGACATGACCCTGAGGAACTCCTGCAGAGATGTCCTGGAGTTTAGATAACTGACTTCCAACAAACAACAGCTGGTATTTTCTAGGTAATGGCAGCAAACAGTTTTGACACAGGAAATCCCATAGGCAACAGTGAGATTAATTACTAAATAACCAATGTTTTGGGATGTTGCAAAGGCCAGGACACTCATAACAATTCTCTGCTCTTTAAGTAATGACATGAGACATTTTCTTTCTCTGTACTGAAAGAGGAAGTAACACTTTGGGATTTCATTCCTTGTTTGAATGACTGCACGTTACCATAAGGCAACATCCTCTCACATTGAACCATTGTCCTGGATTATGGGCTTAGCTCCTAGACTGGGGCTTAAATCCATGCTCTCTTAACTGAAGGTTGCAGGGAGGAGAAATAAAAAGGTGAAGCTGTCCAAAGAGGGAACTGTGAGCATAGTGCTTTGATAGCATCTCGTCTTTATTCTGTGGAATCTAAAAGTACATGTTCAATTTGATTTATCTCAAAACTGTTAAATTTCAACTAATTAAAAGTTATCAGAGCAGATGGAACACTTGCTATAGAACGGACAAGAACACATAGCTGAGGTCGCTTCAGAGAGAGAAATAAATGGAGGACTCATCAAAGATTGTTGAACTTTTAACTTAATCCTTTATTTTCCCAGTCTAAACTACGAAAGGCTTTAATGTAAACTATTACCTATTTCCTAATTTTCCTTTTCTCTATGAAGTACTGCTTAACTTTTTAACTCTCGGTTCTCTTACTACTTTGTACTGAAGCATTTTTTTGTAGCTAGGCACCTTGGCACCTAAGATGATGCCATGTATGGTGACATCATACACTTATCACTATATTCCTGTACTTGAGTACATGTGATAATAAAATCTAAACTCTAAATCTAAAAAGACCACTACCATTTCAACATCAATAACATTTCATTCCTCCTCAGCTGGTGTTGAACAAATGTTTTAGAATAATCTGAAGTTCAAGACATGAATGGGGTGGCATGGTAGCTCAGTGGTGAGCACTGTTACCTCACAGTGCAGGGACCCAGATTTAATTCTACCCATTGGGCGATTGTCTTCTCCTTGTGTCTGAGTGGGTTTCCTTCAGGTGCGCCAGCATCTTCCCACAGTCCAAAGATGTGCAGTTGAAGTAGATGGGCTGTGCTAAATTATCTGTAGTGTCCAGTGATGTTTAGGTTAGGTGGATTAGACATAGGGAATGCAGGGTAAGATAAGGGGGTGAGTCTGGGTGAGAGTCAATGCAGACTCAATGGACCAAATGGCCTGCTTCCACACTGTAGGGATCCTTTGATGCATGAAAATAAGTTTATTGATAATGCCAACTCAGTGTGTTAAAAAATATTCCTGATTTCTTGAATAATCAGTCATCATATGTTTTTTAAATGCTGAGGTCAGATGATTATATCTATTTTATTAATGTTTGGGGGATGTGGGTGTTGCTGGCAGGACCAGCATTTGTTGCCTTTCCCCAATTTCCCTTGAGAAACATTTCGTATCAGTTTGAATAGAAAGGACTAGGTTTATAATAAACTACAGTCATGTTTGAAAATTGATATTGCAGATTTTTTTGTGACTAAGATCATGCAAATATCAATTGCACATAATGTTTTTAAAATTCTGCATTTATAATGAAAAGTACTTCTGATTGCCAGTCATGTGCTCATGTTAACATATGACTGTGTGCAACAATCCTTGCCTACACTGCTAATTTTCTTGCTAATGCTGTTTTTGTAATACCCAGCTTACTCCTAAACCAGCCAGACTGGTTTGGTTTAATATGACTAAGACCTGCTGTTTGATTTTCTGTCCATTCTTAAACCAGTTGACTTTTTCTAAACATTTCACAAATCACGGAACAAGGAAAAAAAAAAATCATTCGGCATAACAACCAACTCATTCACATGAAGGAATTCCTTCACATCTCCCTCAAATTATATAAACTTGCTCAATTTGCTGATCCGACCCATTTAATTCCTAGTGGAAAATGTCCGCAAATGTGTTCCTAAGAGCTAAACTAAGCACAATATCAGAATATCAGTTATGCATTTTGATTCCCGATTAGCCACTGTCATGTTCTATGTAGTATTAATAATATCTGTCAGTATTTTGTAGTTATCAGCCCATTCATAAATAGATACTTTGCTGGCTTTTCAAAAATAATCTTAATTGATACAGCATTAGCATGCCTTTTGTGCTTGATTATGCCACATTGCCACTAATCAGTGAAAAGGACAAATTCTTACCTCTTACTTCTTCTAAGTTCTTTCTGCTTGTCTGTTTTTTTACTTAACCTTCTTATTCTGTACACACACTAAAAGTTAAATGATCTACTCCCATGCATTTTATTCAGCCTTCTCAAGATTGTGAAGATGAAGTTTTGATCTTTCCAAGTCAGAGAATTGTCTGATTTTTCACTGCCAACCATGTTTAGACATTTAATGATTATTAGCTTTGTAAAAAAGAAACTAATATTGTTCATATAATGTCATATTTCTGTAGGTGTTTTGCTTCTAAGTAAATGTTTAGCTGCTCATATATCTAAATGCCTGTGACATTACCTATAGGCTTTAAATTTCTGGAAGTCTGAGAGTATTCTAAGCACTGTTGCTTTATACTGGCACTTTATTTTTGTCATTGGAGGATTTTAATAGATTCATTAAACAAACAAGCAATTCAGTTTTTTAATGTCTCAATCCTGTCATAAATTTAAAGTATTATAAATAAATTCACTTTACGTAGACAGTGTTGCATTGTAGTGAAAAGGCCACGAGTTACCATTTACAGATTCAAACAAACAGCAGAATCTAAACATGTTGCTTTGTTAAAAGAAAATCAACAGAAATATTTCCAAGTGTTGGTTATAAAGGTGTTGCACTGTGATCCAGTTCCTTCTATCTTGGGAGATCACAGTTAAAGTTCTCTGCTGATCTGCAAACTGGACCTCTCCTCATTTCCTGTAGTTTGCAAAGCAAGACAGACCATCCCCTCCCACCTCCTTTTCCGAAATCCAAATTTTGTTGCTTTACATTTGAATGTCTCACAACAGTCAAATGATTATGGTTCCAACTTACACAGTATCCTGTCTAACAGAGGAACCTTTACCTATAGCCATATACACCGAGCATACAATATAGAGAAAACCAGAAGAATTGGAGGAGAGTTGCTGAGAATTTTCACTACACAACAATTTAGTATTAATTGGAATGCACTGAATTGGTGGTGGAAAAGTAATTTAACTGTACCTTTCAAAAGGAAAATGGATACATAACTGCAACAATTCAAGTTTATACAAATGGATTAACATTGCAAAATATCCCAAACAGTTTCTCAGATATGTTTGAGGTTTTCAAAATCATGGGGAATGTAGGAAGTGTGGATTGGAAAAAATGTTCCCACTCCTAAATGGATCATGAACCAGAAAGCACAGTTTTGAAGAAAAATGAAATCACACAGCGAGTATTTTAGAGTACTAACATATTGCCCAACACTCAACTGAAGCACTTAGGAAGACACTAGATGATTATTTGAATGCAGAGAATGAGCGAGACTATGAGGTAAAGATATGAGATTGCCAGAAGTTAAAATGCCCAGAGCACTGGTGTAGGCATGTTGGGCCCAAATGGCTTCCTTCTGCACTGCGGAAATTCTGAGAATCTGAAGACTAGATACTGAGCCATGACAGGAGGTATCAGGACAAGTAACCAAGAGCTTGACCAAAAAAGGCCAAGGAGGGGAAACAGATGGAGACATTTAGAGAGAACATTCTGGATTCAACCCTAAACAGTTGTAGGCATGGCCAAAATGAAAATGATGGAAATCGTGGACACACAAGAGGCCAGGTTTGGAGGCACGAAGATACCTTAGAAGGTGTACGGCTAGAGACAAAGAGGGACAAGGCCATGGAAGAATCTGAATAGAGTGCTGAAATCAATGTGTCGCTGGGTGGAAAATCAATGAGCAAAGTAGTGCTGGGTGAGTCAGACTTGGTGTGAGTTATAGACTGCAGTGTGTTAGATAAACTTAAGTCTCCTAAAGATAAAGGATAATCCAGAGGTACCAAACACATGGCTGAGGGTTTCAGTAGAAAATAGCCAAGACCCAGGTGGAGATAGTCTACATTATGGAGGTAGAAAATAGCATTTTGGTGATACAGAGGAAATGGGATTGGAAGCTATTCTCGGGCTCAGATTAGACCCAAAGTGGTGCAAATCTGGTTCAGGTTGAGACAGTAACAAGGATGAAGGAGGGAATTTGTGTTGAACAAACAAGTGGGAACCAGAGACATTGAGAAAGAGGTGATTCACATCATTAAGTTCATGCCGCCTGTCTACAGAGAAATCTAATCAGTCTTGTTCCCCCACTGTATACCCCATATTTTTATATATCCTGTTTACCTAATGTCTCTCCAATTTTGAACAGTTAATTGCCCACTTCCACTACCCTCATAGACAACAGATTTCAGGTCATTACCACTTGCTACGTTAAAAAAGATCCCCTATCCCTCCTGCTTGTCTTGCCAAAAAAAACCTTAAATCTGTGTCTCTTGGTCCTTATGTCATCAACTAATAGAATTAGCTTTACTGTGCCTTTACCATCTGACCTTTCACAATCTTGATTACTCTGTCAGATCAATCTCAATCTCTTGTTCCAAAAAGAACAAATCCAATCTAGTGTTGTAACTAAAATCCCCTGGAACAATTCTGATCTCACCTACATCCTCTATATCCTCTTAAGGTCCGTCATGTCTTTCCAAAAGAATGGTAACCAGAACTCGACATAAATCACCATTTGCACCCTCCAACCATAGAACTTTATCCAGGTTCAACATAATTTCTTTGTTTTTTTTGTATTCAGTGCATCTGTTTGTGAAGACCAAGATCTAGTCTTCATAGTGTTTCATTGGAGGACGTTACTCGTCATCCAAAAAAGGAAGCCAAGACTAGCAAAACAGCAAATTTGGAATCTCGGAAGGTGATGGTGAGGTACTGCTGAATGTCATTGGCATATACAAGGAACTTAAGCATTATATTTTTGGATAATATTGTTGGGAGGCAGCACATAGATGAGAAATAGAACACAACAAAGCTTAGATCTTTAGGAGACATAGCTGTAATTTTATAGAAGCATGAAGATAAGCCATAAAAGGTCATCCTCTAGATATTACTGGACTCATATCCAGAAATGGAATCCACTGAGGAGAGTTGCAACAAATAAAACGTAAATTTCCACCCTGTATATTTGAAAATCAAATACTCTGGGGCTTTGTACAAAAAAAAGGTGATTAATTCGTTAGCCCTTTCAAATAGCCAGTATAAACATGGTGGGTGAATGGCCTTCTCTCATTTTATATGATTCTATGACTTTCAAACAATAGAAGTAATGTTTTAAAAATTAATCCATCCACAATAACATTTGTGATTTTTTTTTCTAAGAAGTTCCTTTAAGCTCACGATTTTCAGTTGTAATCATGTGGTCAATAATTGTAGTTCATGATGTAGGTGTAAATTGATAATATTGATCAAGTTATGATGTTCAGCTATTCTTAGATATGGAATTTATATGACAATTATGCTAATTTTTTTATAGTGATGGTTTTATTCCAGAAAACTAGTGAAGGATAGAACTTAAACCAATCTTTGTACTTTGTTATATTTATTGATAGCAACACACATTACACCTTCTAATCTAACCATGCACTTTTAGTCTGGGTTGAGTTATTGAAGACTCAGAGGGCTGTTGCATTAATGCCCACAATCCGCATATAATAAAATAATATAATTTATCATTAATAAATAAATGACCATATCTATAATAGATCCTAACAAGCTTATATACAACTAAATATGTCGCTTGTCCACTGAAAGGTGAAAAACTAAATTATTTATGGTTAAATCAGATAAAATTTGGGAATGCCAACATGATCATGCTACAATTTTGATGTCATGTTCACAGCCATTTTTCAGCTTTAACACAAAGACTACTTTCTCATTCGCACATTCTGGTGGATAGCATCAAGGCGACTTCCAGGATTACATAGAGGCAGCTGAATGAAATCCCATGACTGAAGGGGTACTGCCACTACATAGTCAATGATGCTTTACACTGATTATGATAATTGTAGACATTTCAGCATTTACTTTAGGATTGCATTTATTTGTTCCAAACATCTGCCGGCAACCCTAACAGTATCTAACTATTTGATTTTGACATGATGAAGCACATACTTGCTTAAAACAAATGCGATAATTTTTTATTTTTCAAAAATGTCAAGAAACAGAAAACCTATTTAGAACCACACCATCAAAATGTTTTGTACAATAATTGCTCGTCTTAAAATGATCAAGATATTGTTTAACTTAGACAGATTTAACAGTGCAGTAGAAAGACAGCATTCATAGAACATAGAACAGTACAGCACAGAACAGGCCCTTCAGCCCACGATGTTGTGCCGACCATTGATCCTCATGTATGCACCCTCAAATTTCTGTGACAATTTCACTTCTGCACAATGTATTCAATATTTTTCAATCGTCGGAGATCTAACCTATTTTACTCTGCATCACTGTCACGTTCGTGAGCATTGCTTTAAGTTCCCAGCGGTTACTCTTTAAGTGTTGGGAAAATGGACAGCATCAGTTTACCGTGTCATCAAGG
Organism: Chiloscyllium punctatum; assembly: GCF_047496795.1. NCBI lineage: Eukaryota > Metazoa > Chordata > Chondrichthyes > Orectolobiformes > Hemiscylliidae > Chiloscyllium > Chiloscyllium punctatum. The sequence goes on along the minus strand of NC_092749.1, from coordinate 102,099,344 downwards.
AGACGCGGTAGAGCAAAAGCTGGCATTTTATTTTATGTAAATCCACCTTCACACTGAATTGGTGCGAAGTTAAAAATAATGCGAAAAAGCCCTTCAGAATTAGACTCAGACAATTTGAGATCTAAAAACCAAAATGAGTTCGTGCAGTAAAGAAACGCATGTTTCAAAAATGGAATAATTCACTCCGATCTGCAAACAGTTAAGTGTCCCTTGCTTCCGAAGTACTGGGTTGATTGCACTGCTCTTTCAGCTTTGCTCGTCATCCTCTGAAATGTTTCGAGACATATCTGACCTTTTTGTTTTTAAATAAACACATTTATACCACGTCTGATTCGATGTGCTGCAATTTAACACTTCTTAATAAATTCAACCAAATTATAACAAATGTGTTAAACGTCCCTCAGAGCCTTGGGCATTAAAACTGAGAAAGAGAGAGAAAACCTCGACTCCAATTCTAGAGTTTAAATTACTAAGGGTAACAGCAGGGATTCTAACTTTATTGCAATTGGCTTTAAGACTATGTACTGCACTTAACTATCCTGCCTTGCAATTTCTCTCTTAGCTTGCCAATGGAATTCTAATAAAAAGAGAAGGCAAGCCCCATGACAATAAACGACTTTATTTACTTGACCAGTATGTGAGAGACGCATGTAACAAAGTTTATATGCTTACCACTTTAACACTGCAGGATCAAAATGTCGAGAGAGAAGTGGCTCCTTAACCATGAAGGGGAGGGTGACAGTGGCATCTGCAAGATTTTGAACAGACTTTATTAATTAATTGAACTCAGTTGAAATTTTGGAACTGATTCGAACCAAATTAAATCAATTCCTTCATTAGACAGACAAGGTGCCAGTCCAGAGTATATGTCTTTGATTATTTTTTTGATGACTGGATATACTGATGAACAGTTAATTGTGTCACAACTGATGTGTTAATGAGAAAATCAATGAAAAAACATGTAGCAAATTGCAGTGCGATCAGTCTGTATGCAACTGAAATTTTACTATGTGCTCATTGAGAATTTGCTACATTCTCCCAATCAAGCCTTGAAATAAAGTTTTATCAATGTATTGTTCCCAAGAAAACTGTGCCACCAAATTAAACGATAGCATGGCTTTGTAAAATATGTGTAATTGTGGATGTGCATATTCATAAAGTAGAGGAGAATTAGGGAAATACTTCAGGAAAAAAAGTATATAGTTAATTTTTTAAAAATGCAGCATTTGCACTGTGAGTTTTTAAACAATTAATGTAAGAAGACCACAGCATGATATGACACCTAAAAATATTCATTGTCAACTCTGCATTCCTATTCATATGAGAATGGAGATTCTGAAATTGCACTGGCACCTGAACACTGAAACCTCATCATGCATTTCAAATTGTTCTGTTAGTAAACCTGTAAGATCTGTTGAACTTTCAGTAATTCATTTCACATAAGCTGAAAATTAAGATAAGCTGTGCTGTCAGACAGAAGGGCATGCTTCACTGTTTTAATTAGCAACAATGGAAAAATTCTAAATTTACATGTTCAGTTTTTATGCAAACATACACAAATGAAAAGTACACTGTAATGAAAAAGGACACATCAAAACTTCAAGCAAGAGGATGCAGATAATTATATTTACTGAAAGTCTAAAATCTGTTCTTAAAATAAGTTGCCCCTTGCAATTTTTTTTGTCATTCCCTGTTTATTTACATAAACTAAACAAAATTCAGTCTGAAAATTTTAACATTGCTACTACAGAAATTGCATATAACAGAGAAGGTGTTCTAAGTCAGACAAATTTAATTTGAAATACTAAATATGACTTTGCAATTTTTTTATTAGCTTTGCTTAAATATTGCTATAATGGCAAGAGGTTTGCTTTGCAACAGAACTTGATGGCAAAAGTTTATGGGAGTAATCTGAAATGAAGCAAATCGATTATGAATATTTGTAAAATAATTTAATTAAACTTATTAAAATTTCATGAAAATCAATTATGTGTTCTCAGAAAATATGGACCACTAAAGCCTAAAGCAGAAAAAAAATCTCCTCACAATGGATTCTCTGTGAATGTAGTGCAGAGTAAGAATCCTCTTTTTGATGCATTTGTGCATTTCCTTTATGAAATTATTTTACTTGCTGGTTCAATTATATTATCATAGAGCCCCATTTTGTAGTTGCTGTTAGACATCTGAAAAGCTGATAGTTAGCTTTGCAAATATTGATGTGTGTTATGGCTATTAAAGATACCTATTTCACATGCATTCACAGAATATATATATAAATGCTTAAATGTGTTCACAAATTAATGCCATGATTAGTTTGCTTTTTAAAAAAAAATCACAAATTTAAGAAATAAACTACTGGATTGTTAGAACAGCAATTGTTAAGAAAGATGGTCTTAAGTTCTAGCATCATTCATACATGATCAGTTTCACTTCTAGAAACAGTAGTAAAGTTTGGTGAATTGAACAGAAATCAGTGTACACAATCTTTGTAATATTCTTCACAGACTGGAATCCAATTCGCTGTCGGAACAGCGTTTTTCTCCAGCAAGTGTTGACATTAGGAAATAACCAGTGTCAATGTTGCAGAATAATACTCTGTGCCAGCCATAAACTTCTGAATGGATATATTAATCACCACACCTGCAAAATGGAGTCACTTCAGTTGCTGGAAACAATTACTGAATGAACGTTTACATGAATGAAACATTTCTCAGCCTCACCATTCTCTTTTTAAGATTTAATTTTAGTAAATTATTATGAACTGCCAAATTAGTGCAAAGGTTGTTAAGGCTTTTATTAACTGTTTGCTGAACATAATGTTTAAAATTAATTGTATGTTCAGTTAATTTGCAACATCAATTGTTTCTAAAAATCCTAGTCAAGAAAATGCCAGTTTTCTCAATGGTTCTTAATTCTATTTTTCTGCTGCTGGATTTATATTTTAAAATTTCCTATTCCCTAATTACAGAGCTTATTTAGGTAGATATAAACTGTGATTTTGATTGAATTATAATTAAAATTAGAACATCAGGCAAGGTGATATCCTTTGATAAAAAGTAGAATATTCATCATCTTGAAGCCATAACATGAATCTGACAAAACAGATGGAGACCAATTAGTCCACTGGATTTGTGTGGACTCTTTTATCCAACTAGTTCCACTCCCCTGCCCTTTTTCCATAATTCCAGCAAACCTTTCCTTTTTAAATATTATCAAACTTACTTTTGAGGGAGTGATGGAGCCATAGTAGTATCGCTGGACTGGTAATCCAGAACTCCCAGTTCAATGTTCTGAGGACACTGGTTCAAATCCCACTTTGGCAAATGGTAAAACTTGAACTGAATTCAGTACGATAAAAAGCTAGACTAATGCAACTACTATTGGTACAAAATAAGATTGATTTATGAATGCCCTTTAAGGAAAGAAATCTGCCATCCTTACCTAGCCTGGCCAACATGCGACTGCAGGTCTGTGAAAACGTGGTTGACTCTTAATTCCCTCTGGGTAATTAGGGATGGGCAATAAATGCTGACTGAGCCACCACTGCCCACATCCAATGAACAAATAAATACATACATTTCTATCAAAGGATCACCCTACCAGCCAAAATATTCCACTGCCAGGGAAAGACCTGCCTGACCAATTGAATGTTTACAAGTAAAATGTCTTAAGGGCAATGCTAACATCAAAATTTGACCGGGTTAGGGAGAGAGTGCAGGAGCTAAATTGGAGGGAAAATAAAGCAAAACATACCCAATGGTGCCCCATCTCACTCTAAAGGCATCAAGAGCATTGCTGGACACAGCATGTTCCCTCTCCAATGATGCATGGAAGTTTTCACAGAATCTCTACAGTGTGGAAACAGGCTCTTCAGTACAACAAGTCCACACCAATCCTTAGAAGTGTATCCCACCCAAATCCATTCTACATTTACCCCTCATTAACACATCCCTGAACTCTATGGGCAATTTAGCATGGCCAATTCACCTGACCTGCACATCTTTGGATTGTGGAAGGAAACCGGAGCACCCGGAGGGAACTCACACAGACACGGGGAGAATGTGCATACTCCACACAGATAGTCACCCAAGGTGGGATTTGAACCCGGGTCTCTGACACTGTGAGGAAGCAGTGCTAACCACTGAGCCTCTGTGCTACCCCAGCCTAATCAGAACTACAGAGAACTACAGGCAGTGGGCAGCAATGACCCCTCCCCTCACCCCATTCCACTTCCACAGCCCAATGCCTGGACTTGTTTATAGCCTGCTTGGCCAAGCCCAGGGGCAGACACATGAGGAGATCTGCCCACACCCCTCCATATCAAGTCACCAAAGATTAGAAGCATAGGGCTGGAGTGCAACCAAAACACAACAAGAGGTTCTTCACATAACCAAAAAAGGGAGTGCAAATACACTTAGTCCATGGACTCCACAGTGCCACAGTATAAACAGCTAGGCTAGAAGTCCATGTACCATCACGATCTGCTCTTATGCAGGATTGATGCCTACAATACCCTCCACCCCAGTTCCCTGATGGAATGTGGGAGGACTTTTATGTCAGATTGTAGAATGAATAAAACAAGTTATTATGGGACCAGAAATGCTTGGAGTGCAGGTCTAACACAAAAGGAAAATACAGCAAATGTCGTAAATCTGAAAGAAAAACAGGAAGTGTTGGAAGTAGCCAACAGTTCAAGCAGCATCTATTGAGAGAAAGGAAGAGTTGACGTCTCAAGTCAATGACTTTTTTGTTCGAGCATTGCCTCTAATGCCAAAGGAGAAGGCATTATAACAGGTGTCCAAATACTTGTTTGACTCTAAATATCATCTTAAATTTCCAGCAAAAGATGTAGCAGTAATGCAATAACACACTTAGCTAAGTTCCAAAAAGTGACAAAGACACAAAGTGACAACGAATGGCAACTATCACATAATCTCAGTATTCAGCACATATTTCTAAACACAAGTTTTTATTGTTCACTTTTCTCAACTTCCCTAAGTCACACTCTTTTCAATCTTGATCATGCAATATAGGCCTTGGACCTTTGTCTTGTTCTTTTTTTATAGTTTGAAGGGCCATTACAAACATTAACTCCACTGGGCCCTTGTAATCTTGTCCCAGATACTTACTGTTCCCCATGATTAATAGCAGACAGGAAAAAGTAACATAATGCACATACTTTAATTCTCTCTGGTATTTCAAGTGTCAATAATTTTTCACTTGGAAGCATTTATACAATACACTTAAAACAAAATAACGTTGAATATGCATGCCTCCATATTCAAAGTATTACGAAATTGGGAAAGGAATGTTCTGATCGACATTCAATTTATCAAATAATTCCACAGTGGAGCCCTGTTAAAAACAAACTTGCTTTTATAATTAGCTTTAAAGTAATCTGTTAAAACCAATTCTTAACACAGTATCCCAAATTTGCATTGTTAATGTTGATTCTATAATAACTTGATGTCGTCATCAGAAATCCACTGGACTAGTTTCCAACGCCCCTCCCCAAGTTCCTCCCCCCTACCTTTTATCTTAGCCTGCTGGACACACTTTCCTCATTCCTGAAAAAGGGCTTATGCCCGAAACGTCAATTCTCCTGTTCCTTGGATGCTGCCTGACCTGCTGCGCTTTTCCAGCAACACATTTTCAGTACAGACTTTCGAAAGCCAAAGTATAGATTTTGGCCTGATTACTCGATGGACAAAGGAAGACCTCGCATTTATCTAAATTAAACTCCTCAGCCCATTGGCTCCCGTTGTAATCCGAGGTAACCTTCTTCACTGTCCACTACACCTCCAATTTAGGTGTCATCTGCAAACTTACTAACTATTCCTCTTAAGCTCACATCCAAATCTTTTATATAAATGATGAAAAGTATTGGACCCAACACTGATCCTAGTGGCACACCACTGGTTACAGGCCTCTAATCTGAAAAACAACGCTCCACCACCACCCTCTGTCTTCCAACTTTGAGCCAGTTCTGTATCCAAATGGCTAGTTCTCCCTGTATTCCATGAGATCTAACCTTGCTAACCAGTCTCCCATGGCGATCCTTGTCGAATGCCTTACTGAAGTCCATACAGATCACGCCTATCGCTCTGCCCTCATCAATCTTCTTTGTAACTTCTTCAAAAAACTCAATCAAGTTTGTGAGACATGATTTCCCACACACAAAGCCATGTTGACTATCCCTAATCAGTCCTTGCCTTTCCAAGTACATGCACATCCTGTCCCTCAGGATTCTCTCCAATAACTTGCCCACCACTGAGCTCAGGCTCACTGGTCTATAATTCCCTGGCTTGTCCTTACCACCTTTTTTAAATAGTGGCACCATGTTGGCCAACCTCCAATCTTCTGGCACCTCACCTGTGACTAACAATGATACAAATATCTCAGCAAGAGGCCCAGCAATCACTTCCCTAGCTTCCCACAGAGTTCTAGGATACACCTGATCAGATCCTAGGGATTTATCTACTTTTATGCCTTTCAAGACATCCAGCACTTCCTCCTCTGTAATATGGACATTTTTGAAAATGTCTCCATCTATCTCCTCACATTCTATACCTTCCATATGTTTTTACACAGTAAAGATTGATACAAAATATTCGTTAAGCATTTCCCCCCATCTCCTGTGGCTCCACACAAAAGCAGCCCTACTGATCTTTGAGACGCCCTATTCTCTCCCTAGTTACTCTTTTGTCCTTAATGTATTTGTAAAAGCCCTTCGGATTGTCTTTAACTCTATTTACCAAAGCTATCTCCTGTCCCCTTTTTGCCCTCCTGATTTTTCTCTTAAGTCTACTCCTACTGCCTTTATACACTTCTAAGGATTCATTTGATCTATCCTGTCTATACCTGACATTTGCTTCCTTCTTTTTCTTAACTAAACCCTCAATTTCTTTCGTCATCCTAGTTTTAAAATAGTGATGGAAAAGGATAGACCAGATCTCAAAGTTGGATGCATGAGGGTGACCATGGAAGGTTACTGGTTGGGACGGCATGAGAGTAAGAAACAGAGTGCTTGGAAGCCTACATCATGGCGGGTAGATGTGTACAGGGACTGGATGTCCGTAATGAAGATGAGGCATTGGGGGCCAGTGAAACAAAAATCTTGGAGGAGGTGAAGTGCGTGGGTGGCGTTCCGAATGTAGGTGGGGAGTTCCACTTGGCTGGCTGTGCCTGGCTGAACTGGTCCTTACCCTTAACATCTTCTCCTTCCAGTCCTTCCACTTCCTCCAAACCAAAGGGGTTGCCATGGGCACCTGCATGGGACCCAGCTATGCCTGCCTTTTTGTCGGGTATGTTGAACAGTCCATCCACCGGCGCCACCCACATCTGTTCTTCTGCTGCATCAATGACTGCATCGGCGCTGCCTTGTGCTCCCACAAGGAGGTTGAGCAGTTCATCAACTTCACTATCACCTTTCACCCCGACCTCAAATGCACCTGGACCATCTCGGACACCTTCCTCCCCTTCCTGGACCTCACCATCTCCATCTCCGGTGACCAACTCAACACGGACATCTACTACAAGCCCACTGACTACCACAGATACCTCGACTACACCTCCTCCCATCCTACCTCCTGTAAAAATGCCACCCCTCATTCCCAATTCTTCCACCTCTGCCGCATCTGTTCCCAGAATGACAAATTCCACTATCTCAGTCCCAAGCCTCCAACTCGGCACCACTCTCCTGACCCATCCATCACATTTCCCATCTATCCACTCCACTCTCCTCTCTGACCTATCACTTTCTCCCTCACCTACATCTACCTATCGCATTCTCAGCTACCTCTCCCCCAATGCAATCCCCCTCCCATTTATCTCTCAGCCCCCTGGCCCACAAGCCTCATTCCTGATGAAGGGCTTATGCCTGAAATATCGATTCTCCTGCTCCTCAGATGCTGCATGACCTGCTGTGCTTTTGCAGCACCACGCTCTCAATTATGATCTCCAACATCTGCAGTCCTCACTTTCTCTGGGTATGTGAATCGGAAAGGCTTGGAGGGATATAGGCTGGGTGCTGGCAGGTGGGACTAGATTGGGTTGGGATATCTGGTCAGCATGGACAAATTGGACTGAAGGGTCTGCTTCCATGCTGTACATCTGTATGACTCTATGACTCTAATAGAATTATGGTCACTGGCCCCCCACTGACACCTCAGTCACCTGCCCTGCCTTATTTCCCAAAAATAGGTCAAGGTTTGCACCTTCTCTAGTAGGTACATCCACATACTGAATCAGGAAAATTTCTTGTACACACTTAACAAATTCCTCTCCATCTAAACCCTCCATACTATGACAGTCCCAGTCTATGTTTGGCAAGTTAAAATCCCCTACCATAACTACCCTATTTTTCTTATAGATAACTGAGATCTCCTTACAAAGATGTTTCTCAATTTCACACTGACTATTGGGAGTCTATAATATAATCCTAATAAGGTGATCATCCCTTTCTTATTCCTCAGTTCCATCCAAATAACTTCCCTGGATGGATTTCCGGGAATATCCTCCCTCAGCGCAGCTGTAATGTTCTCCCTGATCAAAAACACCACTCCCTCTCCTCTCTTGCCTCCCATTCTATTCTTTCTGTAGTGTTTGCATCCTGGAACATTCAGCTGCCAGTCCTGTCCATCCCTAAGCCATGTTTCTGTAATTACTATGATATCCCAGTCCCATGTTCCTAACCATGCCCTGAATTCATCTGCCTTCCCTGTTCAGCCTCTGGCATTGAAATAAATGCAATTTAATTTGTCAGTCCTACCTTGTTCTCTGCTTTGTCCCTGCCTGCCCTGACTGTTTGACTTGCGTCTTTTCTCAACTGTATCAGTCTCAGATTGATCTCTTTCCTCACTATCTCCCTGGGTCCCATCCCCCCACCTTACTAGCTTAAATCCTCCTGAGTAGCTCTAGCAAATTTCCCTGCCAGTATATTAGTCCCCTTCCAATTCAGGTGCAATCCATCCTTCTTGTACAGGTCATTTCTATCCCAGAAGAGATTCTAATGATCCAAAAATGTGAATCCTTCTCCCATACAGTAGCTCTTCAGCCATGCATTCATCTGCTCTATCCTCCTTATTCCAGTCCTCACTAGCTCGTAGCACTGGGAGTAATCCAGATATTACTTCTCTCGAGAACCTGCTTTTTAAATTCCTACCGCTATATATTCTCCCTTCAGAATCTCATTCTTTTCCCTTCCTATGTCATTGGTTCTATCGTGTACAATAACCTCCTGCTGCCCCCCCGCTCCATGAGAACATTCCGCAACCTTCCTGAGACATCCTTGATCCTGGCACCAGGGAGGCAACACACCATTCTGCTTTTTCGCTGCTGGCCACAGAAACGTCTGTCCATGTTTCGGATTAGAGAGTTCCCGAACATAATCAATCTCTTGGAACCCAAAGTACCTCTCATTGCATTAGAGCCAGTCTCAATACCAGAAACTTGGCTGTTCATGCTACATTCCCCTGAGAATCCTTCACCTCCTACATTTTCCAAAACAGCATACTTGTTTGAAATAGGGGTAGCCACAGAAAACTCCTGTACTGCCTGCCTACCTCTCTTACCTTTCCTGCAGTTAACCCATTTATGTGACTGTATATGTGATTTTTCTCCCTTCCTATAACTGCCATTGATCACACCCCCCTTGCTCTTGTAAATTCCTCATTGCCTCTAACTGTTGCTCCAATTGATCCATTCGATCTGATAGGATTCACAACCAAAGACACAATATTGCAGATATAATCTTCAGTAACACGTAAACTCTCCCTAAACTCCCACCTCCGACAAGAAGAGCATATCACTCTACTAAGGGCCATTTTTACTTCTTCCAATCTGCAGACGCAGAACATAGCACTGTCTTAGTTTTGGTAAAGGAATTGAAACCGGCTGTTCAAATGGTCACCCAAAATGTTGTTAAATAACAGTTATCATTAAATGTGCCTGTAAGTGTTCATCAGTGAGGCAAGCAAAGGTTTAGTGATTTTGATTCACTGTAAATGGCCTTTTTGGGGTACGTGTTGACATTGATTTCAAGCATTACTTTAAGGGAAGTTTACCACTTAAAGGGATACTTACCCTTTAATGTTCACTTAATGCTGGAGGTGCCAGCCAGAACAGTCTCTGGAGGGTGGATTGTCACCATGGAGAAGGTAAATGGAGATCTATTCAGTTATCAGATCCTCCTGGTGCCTCAAATATATGTAAATAATTGTATGTATAAGAGAGGTCATAGAGTCATAGAGATGTACAGCATGGAAACAGACCCTTTGGTCCAACCTGTCCATGCCGACCAGATATCCCAACCCAATCTAGTCCAACCTGCCAGCACCTGGCCCACATCCCTCCAAACCCTTCCTATTCGTATACCCATCCAAATGCCTCTTAAATGTTGTAATTGTACCAGCCTCCACCACATCCTGTGGCAGCTCTTCACTCTTCTTGGATAGAGTCAAAGTCCAATGGTCTGTTTGTTTACTTGGTATGCAACTGCACAGAACCAAACTGCATTTGTGACAATGTATATGTACAAAGTCTTTTTTTAATGAATAAAATATGTTTTTGAAATAAAAAATCAATTTTCACCATGCAGATGGAAAAAAGGGTGCTTTCTGTTGTCAGAGACCAGCCTCCACCAGGAAACTACTTCAAGTTCAAACTTTTTGGAGGGACAGGCTAGGAGTCTTAACTGATGAAGCCTTTATGAGGATATTTGACCTGTTCAGGAGTGCAAGCAACTCCACACATTTCAGAGAAATGCATGATGGAGAAAATAGAGACAGGGCTTCCACATGCATGATTTTGCTGTTGTTTTCTCTCGAAACGTCCATCTCTGCTCGAGTGTAATTCAGGTCCTGAAAATCTGAGCTACTAATTGCATTGGAAGCAAGGTTTGAGGAGTATAGCTCGGGCTGTGGGTAGGACTGTAAGTTAAAGACAACAGGTCAATGCATCATTGTAGAAAAAGACAGAGTGGGTCAGGAAGGGACAGAAGGTATAAGAACAATTGTGCATCAGTGAGGAAGGTCTATGCAGGTAATAGTCATTAAAAAAAAAGTAGTAAAAACATTACAAGTCAGTTACTTACAATCTGTATTAATGACTCAGTTGAAGAGACAGAATGCATATAAATTTGCTGATAGCACAAAGCTAGATGGAAATATAAGCTGTAAGGAAGACACAGAAAGGTTGCATAGAACTACAGATGAGTTAAGTGAATAGGTACTAAGATGACAGATGGAGTATAACACGGGGAAGTGAGAGGTTATTCATTTTCTCATTAGGAGAGACAAGCAGAATACTTTTCAAAAGGCATTATGTTTATTAATATTGATAGTCAAAGTGGCAGAAAGGGATAGATTTTTGGTAAGCAGAAGGGTAAAAAGTTGTCAGGGATAGGCCAAATCATGGATTTGGCGTTACTATCAGATCAGCCATGATCTTATTAAATGGCGGAGCAAGCTTTAACGGCAAAATGGCCTAATTCTGTTCCACGTTCATGTCGATATACAAGTTAGTTTGCAGATACAGCAAACAATTCAGAAGCCAAATGATATATTAGCCATTATTGCAAGGTGTTTGAAGTTCAGAATTAAAGAACTTGTCCTACAATGGTGCAGGGCTTTGGTGAGACCACACCTGAATAGTGTTTTAAGTTTTGGTCTCGATACTGAAGCAAGATGTACTTGGAGGTGGTACGGCAAATGCTGATGAGGTTTGTCCCCACAATGAGGGAGTTGTCCTCTGTAATGAAGAATTCCAAAGATTCACAGCATTCTGAGAGAAGAAGATCCCCTTCATCCCTGTCTTAAATTTGCAACCTGTTGTTCTGAGATTATGCCCTCTGGAGTGAGACTGTTCCACATGAGTAAACAACCTTTCTGCATCGACCCTAACAAGTCCCCTAAGAATCTTGTATGTTTCAGTGAGGTTGCCTTTCATTTTTTCTAAATTCCAGTGAGTACAGGCCCAACCTACGAAACCTGTCCTCATCAGACAATCTGTCCATACCTAAGATTAGCTGAGTGAACCTTCTCTAGACTGCCTCCAATGTCAGCTCATTTTTCCTTAGACTTGAGCCCAAATTGATTCATAGTATTCCAACTGTGTTCCAACTTGTGCCTTGTATCATTTTTGCAAAATCTCCTCACTTTATTACCCTTTTCCCTTTGAACTAAAGACCAACATTACTTTTGCCTTTCCTGTTACTCACAGAACTTGAATATTAGCTTTTTGTGATTCCTGGGAAAGGATTTCCAAATCCCTCTCTTCTGTAGCTTTCTACAGTCTTTCTCCAATTATAATAATATTCAGTTCCTGTATTCTTCCTGCATAATCCCACATTTCCTCCACATAATACTCCATCTGTCATTTTTTTGCCCATTCACTTATCCTGTTGATAGCAGAACTCTTTGTCATCCCTACCGCTTGCCTTCTCACTTTTTTTTTGGCATCTGCAAACTCCTTTCAAATACCCATCTGACCAATCACAGTCATGCAAGTTTGATTTTGCAGCCAGAGTTCATAGGGACATAGAATCAGAGAGGCACAGACTTATACAGTACAGAAAAATACCTTTTGTCTAATCAGTCCATATTGAACATAATCCGAAACTAAATTAGTCCCACCTGCCTGCTCCTGGTCCATATCCCTCCAAACTTTTCCTATGCATATACTTATCCACATGTCTTTTAACCAGTGTAATTGTACCCACATCCACCACTTCCTCAGGAAGTTCATTCCACACGTGAACTATCCTCTGTATAAAACATTTGCCCCTCATGTCTTTTTAAAATCTTTCTCCTCTCACCTTAAAAATGTACCCCCTGGTCTTTAAATCCCCCATCCAAGGGAAAAGGCAATACCATTAACGCTATCTATACCTCTCATTATTTTATAAACTTCTATAAGGTCACCTCTAAGGTTCCTAGGCTCCAGTGAATAAAATCCCATCCTATCCAGCCTTTCTTTATAGCTCAAGCCTTCCATACCCGGCAACATCCTGGTAAATCTCTTCTGAGCCCTTGCCAGCTTAATAATATCCTTCCTATAACTGGGCAACCAGAACTGGACACAGTATTCCAGAAGAAGCCTCACTGATGTCCTAGACACTGTCTAGATTTACAGGAAATCGTTGAAAACAGTTTTGCACCTGGTAAGACACTGGGCTGCAACCAGACCAGGGGGCAATTATAGCATAGGAGCTAGCTCACTCAAAGGGTGAGATCACATATGAGTTCTGCAAAACCGACGCAGGTAAGGAATTCATTGGAGCAGCATTTCAGAAGGACGCTGATGTGTATTTACAGTGAAATGCTTGATACATTGGAATGCCTGCCAGGAATCCTGTGATCGACATCAAGGAGCATGGAGGATTATAGCACCAACTTGGCACAGGTCCCTGTGCACAGCTTGGAGCCCATTCTCTCCAGCGTGGAGGCCAACTCCACGCACACAATTGTAAACCCAACCATGATGTAATGTCTGATGGCCAATCTCTCAGCTGGAGCACCGGCAGCAGCTTCCAGCTGAGGTCTGACTGCTGTCAACGGACGCTCAGTTGAAACAGAATTGGCAGAGCCTGCTCACAGAGGGATGAGCAGGCAATCAGCAACCCCCTGCAACAAGGCCAAGCCTACACCCCTAGAAATGAGGGCTGCAGTAGTGGAGCCTGCGTCAGTCTGAGCAGAGTGAGGTGGAATGAAGCACAGTGTAGGAAAGTGAAGGCGGAAAAGGGGGAATTCTCATGAGTGTTCTGAACCTTGTGATTAATACAGCTGTGTGTGACGGGGGTCTGAGCAGGGATGAAGAGAGTTAGATGCATTCCTTAAAGAATTAAGTCAGATCATTGAAACACCTCTTGTATCATTGCCATGATTTGGATGTTGGGCTTCTGTCATGAATGGACTTTGCCACCTGTACCCATTGCCAGTCCATGTGATGCCCTTCTGCTCTTCTGAGGAAAAGAATATGCCTCATTCAACCCACTCCCAGGTCAAAAGCCTCCAAGACAGTCTCAGCATTGCCTCAGTCATTCTACTACCTGCAAAATATATTTGCCAGCATCCCCTTTTAGTGGAACTGATTGCCTTTAAATCCCAATGTCCTACACTATCCTGACAGACAATGAGTAATAGAGCTATGCAGGCTGGAGTTAAATAAATGGATGAGGGGTGTGAATGGCTTTGAGTGCAATCAGTTTTCTGAATCACCTCATCATTAGCCCTTTCTGCCTATTTTAAAGCTGGCATTTAAAAGCATACAAGCCATTCTCAAGGTTTGCACGATCAGTTTTCATGGGGAAGGTTGTTTTGATTTTCTTTGGTGTGGAGAGGTTGCTCTCACACAGCCCTGATCAATGGGTATGAAACAGATGATATGCCATGCCATGGCAATCTGTGAAATGGAGCATGCAGACTTACATGGGGAATGTGGCAGCAGAACACTAGATCAGATTCCTCCTAGTTGTGCTGGGAGCTATTCCGTCAAACCACTGGCAGGTTTATAGTCCAACAGATTTATTTGGAAGAGCAAGCTTTCGAAGCACTGCTCCTTTGTCAATTAGCTAGTGGGATAGGATCATAGGACACCAAATTTATCATAAAAGATTAAAGTATCATACAACTGATGCAAATTGAACAGACCTAACCTCACTGTATTGAGAATGTAACTTTAAAAATGTTCTGGGTTTACATATGAAGGAACCAAAACTAACATGATTATTCTAAAATATGACAGACTTAAGCTAAATTTGTTTAATATCACATTCCATGACACTGCAATCATGTTGCTATAAATTCTGTGACTTATGATTCTGCTCCACAAACACCTGATGAAGGTGCAGCGCTCCGAAAGCGAGTGCTCCCAAATAAACCTGTTGGATTATAACCTCGTGTTGTGTCATTTTTAACTTTGTCTACAACAGCCCAACACCGGCACCTCCAAATCAATTTAGAACTTTAACTTTTGATCTGTTCTATCCTTTTCCATTTTAAAATTAATAGAATTATGATCACTTGCCCAAAGTGCTCCCCCACTGATGCCTCAGTCACTTGCTCTACCTGTATTGCTCCTTCTCCAGTATGTATCTGCATATTGAATGTGGAAACTTTCTTGTACACAGCAAATTCCTCCTCATACAAACCCTTTATACTGTTATTGTGACTTTGGACCATCATCCATCAACTTTTATTTAGATGTGAAACTTGAAAGCTTTGGAATGGGGCGGCCCAGTGGTTAGCATTGCTGCCTCACAGCACCAAGGTCCCAGGTTTGAATGCAGCCTCAGGTGACTGTCTGTGTGGAGTTTGCACGTTTTCCCTGTGTCTGCATGGGTTTCCTCCCACAGTCCAAAGATGTGCAGGTCAGGTGAATTGGCCATGCTAAATTGACCATAATGTTAGGTGCATTTGTCAGAGGGAAATGGGTCTGGGTGGGTTACTCTTTGGAGGGTCGGTGTGGACTTGTTGGGCCGAAGGGCTTGTTTCCACACTGTAGGGAATCTAATCTAAACAGGAAATTATAGAAATTCACAATTAGCATCTGGAATAGAAAGAGAAGTTAATTGTTGGCAGAGTACTCCTTTCAAATTATTCTCTTTCTGGTGTAAGGCTACAAGCCAAAATGCCAACATTTCTTTTACGGATACTGTTCAGATTCATTTTCAATGTATTTTGTTTCCATTGCAGATTTCCTCCACTTGCTGTTTTCTTTGCTCATTTACCTATGAGCTTTTGGAGATCAATAAAAGGATCTGATCACTCTCAAGCTGAAAGAACCTCTCCATCCGGATCCAAAGCATTGTACAGGCTGCAAACAAGTAATTAAGATCAAGATGTGGAATTGGTCTGGGTAGAAATAAGAAATAGCAAAGAGAAGAAGTACATGGTAGGGGTAATCTATTGGCCTGCAGTGGGGTACAGTTTCAACCAGGAAATATTGCAAGAAAGGTGCAGCAATAATCATGGGTGATTTTGCTATGCACACAGATTGGAAGAATCAAATTGGCAAGGATAGCCTGGAGACAGAGTTCATTGAATGCAATAGAGATTGTTTCTTGGAGTGGTATGTTGTGGAACTAACCAGGGAGCAGGCTGCACTGGATTTGTTTTTGTGTAATGAGGAGAGATTACTTGATGACATCATAGTTAAGGATCCTTGAGGGAGTAGTGACCATAGTATGATGGAATCCAAAATTCAGTTTGGGGGTGAGAAAGTGGAGTCCCATGGCCTTGTTCTGCAATTAAACAAAGGAAATTATATAAGGATGAGGACAGATTTGGCCTGAGTAGATTGGGAAGGAAGGTGAAATGGTAAGACAGCAGATGAGCAGTGGCAGATGTTTAAGGAGCTACTCAATTCCTCACAACGACAATGTATCCCAGTACGGAAGATGTTAAGGGAGGTTTAAAAAAAACATACTTGGCTAACCAAGGAAGTCAACAACATTATAAAGGCAAAAACTAAGGTATACCACAAAGCAAAGACCAGTGGCAAGGTGGACAATTGGGAAAGTATCAAACATAAACAAAGGGATACTAAGCAGTAATAAAAAGAGCCATGGTAAATTATGAAAGAAACTAGCACAAAATATCCAAAAGAGTAGCAGAAGCTTTTGTAGGTGAATAAAAGGAAAGAGAGTCGCTCAGGTGAATGTTGGCCCCTTGGAAGATGAAACCGGACAGTTAATAGTGGGGAACACTGAGATGGCAGTGATGCTGAATCAATACTTTGCCTCTCTTTTAATGGTGGGGGACAATAGTATTATTCCTGTTGGAACAGGCATGTCAGAGGCAATAGATAAGGTAGAACTTAGAACAATTAACATCGATAGAGTCACAGTATGAAGCAAACTGTTGGGATTGAGAACAAACAAGTCCCCCGGTCATAATGGCCTACATTCTAGAGTATTAAAGGAAGTGGCAGCTGGGATAGTAAATCCATTGGTTACAATATTCCAAAATTCCCTGGACACGGGCAATGGTCCAGTGGATTGGAAAATGGCTAATATAACGCCTGCATTCAAAAAGGGAGGGAAATTACGGACCAGTTAGCTTAGCATCTGTTTTTGGGAGAAAATGAGGGCTGCAGATGCTGGAGAGTCAGAGTTGAAAAGACTGGCGCTGGAAAAGCACAGCAGGTCAGGCAGCCTCCCAGGAGCAGGAGAGTTGATATTTTGTGCAATAAGCCATTCATCAGCCTGCTGAAGGGCCTGAATCAGTGACTCTCCTGCTCCTCGATGCTGCCTGATCTGCCATGCTTTTCCAGAACCACACTTTTCGACTCTAACATCTGTTGTTGGGAAAATGTTAGAATCAATTATCAAGGAAGCAGTATCAGGATATTTGGAAAGTCAAAATGCTATCCATCAGAGTCAGCATGATTTGATGAAGGGCGAATCATGTTTGACTAATTTGCTAGAGTTCTTCAAAGAAGTAACAAGCAAAAAGGATAATGGGAATGCTGTAGATGTAATTTGTCTGAACTTCCAGAAGGTGTTTGTTAAGGTGCCTCACAAAAGGTTAATTCACAAGGTTGGATTATATGGAATTAGGGGTAATTTATTAGTTTGGATAGGTGACTGGCTGATGGACAGAAAACAGAGAGTCGGGATAAATGAGTTTTTTTCTGAATGGCAGAAGTAACTAGTTGGGTGCCACATGGTCCAGTCCTTGGGCCTCAGCAATTTACAATCTATATTAACTACTTGGATACAAGGAGAGAAGGCTCTGTAGCCAAATTTGTGGTTGACACAAATATAGGCAGGATGGTAAATTGCATTCAGAAAATAAGAACCTTGCAAATGGATGTAGATAGGAGAGAGAGTGGGCCAAAATGTGGTAGATGGAGTTTAATGTGGATAAGTGCAAGGTCATGCATTTGGGTCAAAAAAAGTGGGAAGGCAACCTAATTATATTAATGGGGAGAGACTTTGGGGTGCCCTGGAGCAGAGGGATCGAGGTGTATTCATTCATAAGTCCCAGAAAACTAGTGCGCAGGTACAGAAGATAATAAAAAAAGTGAATGGAATATAAATGCAAAGATGCATTGTTGTAACTATACAAGGTATTGGTGAGACCACACCTGGAGTATTGTGCACAGTTATGGTCCCCTTTTTGGGGAAAGATGTAGTGGCATTGGAGGCCATTCAGAGGAGGTTCTTTAGTTTGATCCCAGAGATAAAGGGTTTGTCGTAGGAAGAGAGTTTAAGCTGAGAGTCTCTGGAATTTGGAAGAATGAGGGGAGGTTAAATTGAAGTATTCAACATGATAAAATGTGTGAATAAAATAGACGTGGAGTGGAATCATCCCCTTGTGGGGCATTCTGGGATGATAGATCATAGTCTTAGGGTAAGGGGGAACAAATTTAAAACAGGGTGGAGGAGAAACTACTTCTCCCAAAGGGTTGTGAATCTGTGGAGTTGGCTACCTCAAAGTGCGGAGGATGCCGGGACAGTGAGTAACTTTAAGGAGGAGTTTGACAGATTGGTAATGGGTTGAAGGGTAAAGGGGAGAAGGTAAGAAAATGGGGGTGAGGAGCAGTTCAGCCATGATCGAATGGCGGAGCAGACTCGATGGGCCGAACGGTCTAATTCTGCTCCTAAATTTAATGAACTCATGAACTTATAAATAAGGCTTCATGCAGTTGCATTTTACACATGTGCAAGTGTGTGTTATGCACTGGAAGAAATACAAAGAAACCTACTTCAAACTTGTACCGAAAATGCCTTGGAAAAACCTCACAGGCTCCTCCAAACTTGATCGTACATCGTGGGAAGCACAACAATATCAGGGACTCTCTGTCTGGCTGCATAAGTTTGCCCTTCTCTTTATCCCATATAAGGCCATGGATATTGGGGAGAATCCAAGAGGATCATCCTCTCGTGTGTGGCATTTAGCAGCCTGACAAGTCTAAATCCAAGCTGGGCAGCTAAGTCACAGTGCTGTGTTGCTCAGTGGATTGCCGTGAATCCTGCAGCAAATGTTTGTCAGCTCCATTCAATTCATTCACCCTGCAGTGAGTAGCCTGGTTCAGATGAATACCGTGCAATGCTAAGCTGCCTTTTGCAATGCCATTTGTGAAGGATCCTTGTGACTGCAGTCCACTATTTTCAAGCAATGTTGAACCCTAGATTCATCCCCTGTTGGCTCACTCAGAGGAGTGTTTGTTGGCAAAATTAGATTGTGCTGTTTCACCTTTTTGTCAAAGCCAATATCACTCAAAACATTCACACATCTTCAGAAAGCTTTGCATCATTTGAGTCATATATTCAGACTCATAGAATCCATACAGTGTAGAAGCAGGCTATTTAACCCATTGAGTCCACACCAACTCTCCAAAGAGTGCCCCACCCACACCCACCCTAATTTTTAACCCTGCATTTCCCATGGCTAATCCCTTAACCTACACACCACTGGACATTATGGGCAATTTTGCACAGCCAATCCACCTAACCTGCGTGTCTTTGGACTGTGGGAGGATACCCATACAGACATGGGAGAATGTGCAAACTCCACACAGTTGCCTGAGGCTGGAATCAAACCCAGGCCCCTGAGGTTGTGAAGTAGCCATGCAAACCACTGTGCTAACATACCACCCGAATTCAGAAGATCTTCATGGGTTGATAGTTCTGAGTTAACAGTAATGCAGTCAAACTCTGTGTTTTGACTTTTTAGTGAACTTCTGGTTCTGTGAGCCATTTCATAGAGATAGTTCAACCTGTTTTTAACTAATAGCAACACCTCAATATATATAGCGCAACTATCTAAGAAGATGCAAGTTCTATCTATGTCAGAGCTTTTGTGGATTCAGCACAGACTAGATATGCTTCCAGTGATTAAGAAATAGAATTCTGACCTCAAACGGGGACAAATGGGCCCTAGTGGGGGATAGCCAGTTGTTACTTGTGATCAGGCGTGGAATCAGACATTCTTTCCAGAGAGAATGGAAAGGATATTAAAGGAGGGGCAACCAACCAGTAATTTTTTTTCATTGGATTTCACAAGTGACCTGAGCACCCTCTTGATAGCGAGTCGATTTTCTGGCTGCTTGATACAGATAAATACTGGAAACTACACTTTCAAGATTCAGACAGGTGTAATAATGAAAGACACAATGATGTGACATCCCTTTGTAGCCAGGCGAAAGTGAGGACTGCAGATGCTGGAGATTAGAGTTAAGATTAAAGTGGTGCTGGAAAAGCACAGCAGTTCAGGCAGCATCTGAGGAGCAGGAAGATCAACGTTTCAGGCAAAAGCCCTTCATCACGAATGAGGCTGGGAGCCTTGGGGGTGGAGAGAAAAATGGGAGAAGGTGGGGCTGGGGAGAAGGTAGCTGAGAGTGCAATAGGTGGATGGAGGTGGGGGTGAAGGTGATAGGTCGGAGGTGAGGGTGGAGCGGATAGGTGGGAACAAAGATTGACAGTAGGGACAGGTCATGAGGATGGTACTGAGCTGGAAGGTTGGAACTGGGGTAAGGTGGGGTCAGGGGAAATGAGGAAACTGGTGAAGGCCACATTACTGCCATGGGATTGAAGGGTCCCAAGGTGGAAGATGAGGCATTCTTCCTCCAGGCGTCGTATGGTGAGGGAGTGGCAGTGGAGCAGGCCCAGGACCTGCATGTCCTCGGTAGAGTGGGATGGGGAGTGGAAATGTTTGGCCATGGGGCGGTGGGGTCGATTGGTGTGATCATCCACCAACATTTCTGCCCCCTCCAAACAGACCCCACCACCAGGGATATATTTCCCTCACCACCCCATCCACTTTCCGCAGAGACTGTTCCCTCCATGAACACCTAGTCAGGTCTACACCCTCCAACATCCCACCCTCCCCTCCTGGCACCTTCCCCTGCCACCGCAGGAATTGCAAAACTGAGCCCACACCTCCCCCTTCACCTCCGTCCAAGGTCTCAAAGGAGCTTTCCACATCCATCAAAGTTTCACCTGCACTTCCACACATGTCATTTATTGTGTCCATTGCTCCCAATGCAGTCTCCTCTACATTGGGGAGACCAGACGCCTTCTCGCAGAGCACTTCAGACAACAGCTCCGGGACACCCGCACCAATCAACCCCACTGCCCCGTGGCCGAACATTTCAACTCCCCCTCCCACTCTGCTGAGGACATACGGGTCCTCAGCATCCTCCACCATTACTCCCTCACCACCCGACACGTGGAGGAAGAATGCCTCATCTTCCGCCTCAGGACCGTTCAACCCCAGGGCATCAATATGGACTTCACCAGTTTTCTCAATTCCCCTCACCCCATCCTTACCCCAGTTCCAACCTTCTAGCTCAGCACCATCCTCATGACCTGTCCCACCTGTCAATCCTCCTTCCCACCAATCCACTCCACCCTCCTCTCCAACCTATCACCTTCACCCCACCTCCATCCACCAATTCCACTCTCAGCTACCTTCTCCCCAGCCCCACACCCTCCCATTTATCTCTCCACCACCGACCCCCCATCCCCCATCCCACCTCCCCCATTGAGGCTCCCAGACTCCACTTTTCCTGTTACTCGGATGCTGCCCGACCTGCTGTGCTTTTCCAGCACCACTCTAATCCTGATCCCTTTGTAACCCCCAGGACTGCATCCTACTGAGGTTCAAAGTGTTAATATTTTTTGGCCTTTTTCACCCAGTAAAACTGATTATATCTCACAGGGCTGTTACCTCTTAGATTTCATTGAATAACAGAAGGGGTTTGATTAGCTCAGTGCTCTAACCCTTCCCCCACAAACCATTTTGATGTTCCCATTTTACAGTGTTATTATTCCAATTATGCAACTCATTTCTCTGGGGGTTTGCTTTGGACCCTTTTGTCCTAATTATTTCTTGCTAGGTACTCAGACATGCAAAAAAACTTATACCTTGGAATTAAGAAGATGGAAAAATTGATGGATTCAATTAAGTCATAAAAATGCGTGCTGTTTAACACTCATTAAAGCCGATAATCGATTACATCTTTGATTCTTGTCTTTGTCCAATGGTGGCAGAGAGATTAAGAGCCCATATGTCAGTCAAAGATTGATGAAGGCATTAATCTCAAAGAATGCACATGGCCCCATTAAAAACCTTTCCCTTCAGTCATAGTGGTCCTTGTGGGAATGGGTGGAGACTTTCCCTGGACTGGTGAACCTTCCTGATGAAGGGCATTTGCCCGAAACGTCGATTCTCTTGCTCCTCGGATGTTGCCTGACCTGCTGTGCTTTTCCAACACCACACTCTCGACTGATGAACATTCAAGCCAACATTCATGGGGAGCATGTCCAGAGATGTCAGAAGTTGAGCTAAAATATGTTTTTTTGTGAGTTTGCTTTGTATGATAAACATTGAATGGTGTTTGGAACTTGGACAAATCAGCAGCATAACTGGAATAAATACAAAGTTTAGACTTGCAAATCACTACAATACAGATCTGGAAATTTATTGTGTTTGGGTTTTTCTAACTAGTGGTGAGTAAATTATTGTTAATCGACTGGTTTGAACAAGTTGTGACACACCGCTGTGGCTGATGGGACTTGATCCCAAGCATTCCCAAGACCGTCTTCTGTATCATATTTAATTATACCAGGCTGGGTTCTGTGCTTACTTATGTAGATTGATTCCCCAGCAGATGAACTAGATAAAGGAGAGTAAGGCTTCCACAGGCTTTGTTGGGTTGAATTAGACTCCTTGTTCCAAGTTTGTTTTTGGAAAGGCAAGGACTGATCAGGGATTGTCAGCATGGCTTCATGCAGGGGAAATCATGTCATACTAACATGATTGAGTTTTTCGAAGAAGTGACAAAGAAGATTGATGAAGGCAGAGTAGTAAACATTGTCTATATTGAGTTCAGCAAAGCATTCACCAAGGTTCTGCATAGTAGACTGGTTAGTACGATTAGATCACATGGGACCCAAGGGAAGCTAGCCAATTGAATACAAAATTGGCTTGAAGGTAGGAGACAGAGAGTGGTGGTGGACAGTTGCTTCTCAGACTGGAGGCCTGTGGCCAGCGGTGTGCCACAAGGATGAATGTAGGGTCCAATGCTTTTTGTCATTTATATAAATGATTTGGATATGAATTAAAGAGGCATGGTTAGTAAGTTTGCAGATGACACCAAAATAGGTGGTGCAGAGGACAGTGAATAAGATTATCTCAGAGTACAACGGGACCTTAATCAGATCGGCCAATGCGCCAAGGAGTAGCAATTGGAGTTTATTTTGATAAATATGAGGCATTGCATTTTGGTAAGACAAACCAGGGCAGGACTTAAACAGTTAATGATAGGGCCCTGGGGGGTGTTGCTGACAAAGAGACCTCGGGGTGCAAGTGCATAGCTCCTTGAAAGTGGAGCCACAAGTTGACAGGGTAGTGAAGAAGGTGTTTGGCACTCTTGACTTCATTGGTCATAGCACTGAGTATATGAGCTGAGATATCATGATGTGGTTGTACTGGACATTGGTGAGGCCACTTTTGGAATACTGTGTATAATTGTGGTCACCCATCTATCGGAAGGAAGTTGTAAAACATGAGAGCGTTCAGAAAAGATTCACATGGATGTTTCTGGGACTGGAGGGCTTGAGTTAAAGAAAGAGGCTGCTTAGATTGGGGCCTTTTTCCCTGGAGTGTTGGAAGCTGAAGGGTGACCTTAGAAAGGTTTATAAAATCATGAAGGGCATGGATAGGGTGAATAGCCAAGGTCCGAAACAAGAGGGCATAGGTTTAAGACGAGAGGGGAAAAGTTTCAAGTGGACCCGGGGGGTAACTTCTTCATGCAAAGGGTTGTGCATGTATGGAACGAGGTGCCAAAGGACATTTTGGTGGCTGGTACATTTACAACATTTAAAAGGCACCTGGATGGGCACCTAAATAGGAACAGTTCAGAGGGAGATGGACCAAATGCTGGCAAATGGGACTTTGTGAGAATGGGATGTCTGACCAGCATGGATGAGTTGGACCGAAGGATCTGTTTCCATGCTGTATGACTATGATTCTATGATTCTATAATGTTCTCATCTGTTGTGTGAAATAATGTAATGCATATGGGATAAGTTGGATTCGCATGTGGCAGACAACTGGACCACAATTAGGTGAGAGGGGAAAATTTTCAAGTGCACCCAAAGGGTGGTACATATATGCAATAAGCTGCCAAATGGCCACAATTAGACCAGTTCAAATGGCACTGTAAACAATACAAGCAGATATAACTGTTTATAAATGACCTCTGAGCGAAAAGATTATAGTTGATCCTCTTCAACGCCAAGTTAATGTCACAGAAAATGAATGGAAAACTTCCAGCACATATAATGGGCAAGGCCGTGCAATAAATTCCAAGGTATAAATCAATTTATAAAGAGTGGATTTTTAATTGTTATTACACTTAACAAATATTGGAAGTCTACTCTCAGTGCAGCTATGATTCAGTAAAGTTCATCATATCCTTTGTCATTAGGGCCGCTGATGGTTTTTTGTATAATAAACTGGATGAGAGAGTTGCATTTCAGTTCACATCTATCTTGATTGCCTCACCTCAGTCACACCTTCCTGCCCCTGACCACTGACGAGATCAGAGTCGAAATGTCTGGTGCTGGAAAAGCACAGCATGTCAAGCAGCATCCAAGGAGAACGAGAATCGACGAATCAGGCATGAGCCTTTCATCAGGAATTTCTCCCACTGAATAAATCAGGAGAACCTATTCTCAGAGCCACGATCACCTCCAAGGATAAAGTATGCAAGTAACTTTTCCCATCCTTGATGTGACTTTAAGCGTCTGCAATTCAGTATTCAATTCATAGCCACAGCTTCTTATGCTGCAAGCACTCAACACTTTCCATTCAGATTCCACTGGCATCCAGCAGCACCCACATCTTGCAATTGCAATATTTCATCTACCTTGTCATCTTTATTGCATTCTAATTAATTGAAGTTAAGTAATTCATTTATAATTAATAAATCCCAGTGCACCCAAGAAGATTTATTAATGCCCACAAGCTTCGCTTATACAATTGAAACTTTGCAATTTGTAATAAATTGCCTGAGTTTTAAAAGATAAGATAAACTAGTAAAATATTCATCAAGCTTTCTGTGTAAGGTGGAAGCTGGTGTCTGCAGACAGTGACTAGAGGTTCTGTTTACACACAGTATCAGTTTGAATTTAAGCCCAGCACTGTCAAATGCTGAAAAAATGCCCCTCTGTTCTGCACCAGCAACATACTTCCACCTGAATTATGAAAGAACATGCACTATTTCAATATGAAGTTGGATCCAGAAAAACTCAAAGCCTTCACGCACCAGTGTAGCAATAAATGTGGATAATCATTTCCGAAGAAGTCTGGCCTGAGTGTGTGTCAATGTGCAAAGAACCCACACAGGGGAATACAATCAAACATGTACCTCTCAAAGAACATGTTAAAAAAAAAGTCAGACTTCTGTATGTGGAGCTTACTATGTGCAATTAGTTGGTTACTCTAGGATTCCTGTAATACAACAAAGAATGCACATCATTTTATGTATTAGGATTCCTTAATGTCATGAAAGGGTTACATCTTTTATGTTTGATCAATCAGTCAGAAGTGAACCAACATATTGGAATCCAGCTTTTCACAGAACTAAATTAGGGGCGTGTGCAAACAGTAACTTCATTTAATCACTGCAACCCAGAAATCTCATAGGCAAAACCTGAAAGTAAATATATAAAGTTGTTTTAAGCTGCTTTCAAATATTGGAGCAGCTCCAGAAACATTGCATGATAAATGACAAACACTTGGGCTATCACAATATACTTGAGGGGAGGTGGTGGCGTAGTTGTAATACAACTGAACTGACAATAGACTAGACCCAGTGGATCATGACACAAAATGGTTGAATATTAGACCATTACTATTAATATGACAGAAGTGGAGTGGATGGTGAGGCCAAAGGAAGTAGGATATAATAATGAAGCAAGTTCAGAGACAATAAAATTAGGCTTTCATTTCCACATCATCCTCCACAGGCCACAGGCTTTTCCACAGCCATTGAAACCAGGATGGCCTGTGGGCCTGGTTCATGTCATACAGACTTGTAAGAAGTAGTCTCCACCCCTCTTCAGAAACAGAGCTCTCCAAGGGCGCCCCGGTGGCTCAGTGGTTAGTAATGCTGCCTCACAGCGCCAGGGACCCGGGTTTAATTCCAGCCTCGGGTAACTGTCTGTGTGGAGTTTGCACATTCTCCCCATGTCTGCAGGGGTTTCCTCCCACAGTCCAAAGATGTGCAGGTCAGGTGCATTGGTCATGCTAAATTGCCAATAGTGTTGGGTGCATGAGTCGGAGGGAAATAGGTCTGGGCGGGTTACTCTTCGGAGGGTCGGTGCGGACTGGTTGGGTCAAATGGCTGGTTTCCACACTGTAGGGAATCTAATCTAATCTAATATAATCCTCCTTTTGGCACGGGATTCAGAATTGGTGAAATTCAGGGATCACTGAACTCAGCACAGACTGGAGATGAACAAAATGTCGCACTGAATTATATATTCAACTGAGGAAAGCGTTGTCCCTCTTCAATACCATCATGAAATCATTTCCCTGTACATCCAATTCAGCTGATGCCTTGGTTTAACATCCCATGTGAAAAGACAAATTACACCTCTTGCAGTGCAGCATACACTCGGTCAAGCACTGGAGTGGGACTTGAGCCTAGGACAGTAAAGAATGCTACTGACAACACTTCTGGCATAATGTCATTGCCAAATCTAAATTTCAAATCAGCAGATTGTTTACAATATACAAAAATCTTGAACTGACAAGTCTTCCTGGTGCCCTAAAATTATTTCCCCATCAAAGCATGGAAAAGAATTTAAGAAAAAGAGCGCCTAAGCTTTGATAACAGCACCTGAACAAGGGTCACTGGACTGGAAATGTTCACTCTGCTTTCTCTCCACAGATGCTGCTCGACCTGCTGAGTTTTTCTAACAATGTCTATTTTTGTTCCTGATAATATGCTGGCAAGCCTTTTGCATGTCAGAGGACTGCTGCAATGGTATAATTATATACCATTACAATTGGTGCAATGGTATACATCATTGTGAAATGGGGTATACATTGTGGAATATTAATTCTAGTTGGTGATTCCCCTCTCACCTTGACTTTCGAGGGGGTGCGTAGTTTGAAACTGTCAGGGAGGAGCTGGGACACGTGGGCTTCCAAACAAAGTCTATACCTCATCTCTTCTGAGTTAAAATATCCTGCAGAACCTCAAACCATGTGTTTACCGTAGAAAGTTGTATATTCATCAGATGTAGAATCTTACAGTCAGAGGTGAAAGTTTGCAACTCAGACCAACTATAATAGAACCAAAGAGTCATACAGCTTGGAAACAGACATCAGTCTAATTCACCCATGCTGACCAGGTTTCTCAAACTAAGCCAGTGCCATTTGCCTATATTTGGCCCATGTATCACTCTAAACCTTTCCTATTCATGTACCTGTCCAAATGTCTTCAAATGTTGTACTTGTACCAGCATCTACCATTTCCTCAGGCAGTTCATTCCACATGCAAACCAGCCTCTATGTGATAAAGTTGCCCCTCGGGTCCCTTTTAAATCATTCTCCTCACTCCTTAAAATTATGCCCTCTAGTTTTGACCTCCCTTAGCCGAGGGAAAGATCTTTGCAATTCACCTTATCTATGCCCCTCATGATTTTATAGACCTCTGTAAGATCACCTTCAATCTCCTACACTCCAGGAAAAAAAAGCCACAGCCTATCCAGCCTCGCCCCTCTAACTCAAATCCTCCAGGCCCAATAACATCCTCGTAAATCTTTCTGCACCCTTTCCAATTTAATAATAGCTTTCCTGTTGAAGGGTGACCAGAACTGTGCAGTAGCCTCACCAATGTCATGTACAGCTGCATCATGATGTCCCAACACCTGTATTAAATGCTCTGACAAATGAAGGCAAATTTGCCAAACTTTAATGGAAACCCTGAGCTGGTCTTCCCATCCCAGTTCAAATGTCAAATTTCTGGTGCAGCACTTATTACCCTTGTTATGTGAAAAATTATTTCATAAGATATCTGACTGCACATTGTGGGAGCGAAAATTAACATTAATCAACCCTACAGGCATGTTGTGAGTTTGTTGCTGTTGAATGTATATCATAATCCAGTTCAATCTTTATAAAATAGAACATTGCTGATGCTGCAAATAATGCACAGAGCTTTACATTTGGGTGAGGATGTGAAACAAGGAATACAGATTTAGCTTCCTGCTGTACAATTCTCCACATTTCGCTCTCCATCCATTCTCACCTATTTTACACTCCCTCTCTCCCTACTGCCAAAATGGAAAATTCCACTCTATGTTCCTTATGCAATGTAAACAAATTAGTCGATAAAGTCAGAATAGTCAAATCATTTCATACATGTGCTAACCTGTTGGTTATTTATATCAGCCTCAGCACTTTAGGTTATATCCAAAGGCTTGAAACTGTTGATTTCAGCAAAATGTCCTATAACCAGTCCCTGCCCTACTCATAGCCTCCCTCTCAAGCCCTCATGAACAGCAGCTACATAGTCAAACCTTCAAACCAAATCTTCAAGATGCAAACCATTCCAGCTGGGCTAAACTTTGAAGTTCCATCACTTTTGTTGGGTCAAAATGTCAGAACTCCCAACCTACCAACACCACTGGACACTCTGCACCACATGGGCCAACCCTGTTCAATGAGATAGGAAGCCACCTGCTGGAGGGCACTCAAGAGATAGGGCAATAAATGCTAGTCTTGTCAGACTGAATTCAAAGGGATACACTAATTGCTCAATTGATGCACTTTTTCAATGGATAACCAATTTACTGTGGACTGCATTTCACACGAGTATCTGTATATCTATTCAAACAAGTCAAGTACACAATCATGTCATTTTTACAATGCACAAAGTGCCAGTCTGTACCTCAAGGAACCACTCATAAAGAATTCGCTAATGGGTTAATATTTTTCTGTGATTATTTTGAGTTTGCACCATCTCAATGATCAGTGCAAATAATTTGCCATTGACCAGGTCATAAACTTTGGACTCTGATAAAACACTTCATTCTCTCTATAATTTGTAAGCCTTCACTTTGCAAATAACTTAAATGAAACAAATTGTGCGTTTTCAGTGAAAATGTGTTTTCCATGAAATTCTTGCTTCATATGCCACTTAAGTGACTTTTTTTCTCTAATAGAAACATCTAAGTGAATTGTTTCAGTGTTAATTAAACTGATGGCAAGGGGGCTCATGTGATAGTGTCCCTATCTCTGGAAGCGTATCACAACATCTCTGAACAGGTTGATTAGAAAATATCAAAAGTCATTGCCATTCTGCATTAGCATGGTGGCTCAGTGGTTAGCACTGCTGCCTCAGAGCACCAGAATCCTAGGTCCAAGTCCAGTCTCGGGCAACTGTCTGTGTGGAGCTTGCACATTCTCCCAGTGTCTGTGTGGGTTTCCTCCAGGACCTCCGGTTTCCTCCTACAAGATGTGCAGGTCACGTGAATTGGCCATGCTAAATTGCCTGTAGTGTTAGGTGCATTAGTCAGAGGTAAATGTAGGGGAATGGATCTGGGTGGGTTGCTCTTCAGAGGGTCAGTGTGGACTTGTTGCGCTTAAGGGCCTGTTTCCACACTGTAGGGAATCTAATCTTCTGCTTGTCATCTCAGGCACATATATTTCTTCCTAATTCATTTGTCAGGGGGTGGGGGGGAATGTCACGGGCTAGGCAACATTGATTGGCCATTCCGAATTACCCAGGAGCCAACCACATTGCTGTGGTCCTGGAGTCACATGGAGGACCAGACTAGATAACAGATTTCCTCCCTAAAGCACATTAGTAAATGAGCTGGATATGCAACATACATCTTCATTCCAGAGTCTTGACTGAATTTTAGCATGCAATTTGTACCCATATCCCCCAGAGCATTGTCGTTTGTCATTTCACATAGAATGTTAAACCAAGGCCTGAACTAAATCAGATACAAATGATTTCACGATGGTATTGATGAGCAGGAATGCTTTCTGCAGTTGGATATATAAATCAGCAAGACATCATTTTGCTCAATTCCAGGCAATGCTGATTTCACTGACCTCTGATTTCACCAATTCTGGATCCATCGCGGAACGGAGGAGATCTGTATTTCTCATGAAGGGTGCAGAGGACTTCCTACAAGCTTGTATGATATGAAGCAGGTGAATAGAGCTCTCCTGGATGCTTGGTTGGCTGTGAAGTGCTTTAGAACAGCTTGGGGATTGTAAAAGACCATGTGGAAATGGAGGTTCAATTTTGCTTTCTGTAAACTTCATTGCTTCATTAATGTGTCCTACTTCCTTCGCCCTCACCATCTATTCCCACCTCTGTCATATTAATGGTTTTGGTCTAATATTCAATCATTTCTGTTATGATCCACTTGGGAAAGTGCACTGAAACTTGAGCTCCACACCTCCTGCTGTAAAACATACAGAACCACAGCTGACTAGCTGACAAGAAAAGTCACATTTTATATACACAGTATAAGGTTTTAAAGGTGTGTTCTCTTAAAAGCAAGATGCACATTCAACAGCCCCCACTTTCATCTTGAGTGCTATCAAGCAGTACTTAATTAGCAATAATCTGCTCATTGCTCATCTGCTCAATAATGATGCTCAGTTTGGGTTCACCAGGGTCACTCAGCTCCTGATCTCCCTTGAGTCTTGTTTCAAACATGGACAAAATAGTTGAATTTCAGAGGTGAAGTGAGAGTAATTGCCATTAACATCAAGACCACATTTGACCGAGTGTGGCATCAAGGAGCCCTCGCAAATCAAAACTCAATGGAAATCCAGGAATTCTCTCCTGGCACAGAGGAAGATGGTTTTGGTTGGCAGAGGTCAGTTATTTTAGCTTCAGGGCATCTTAGCAGAGGTTTCTTGGGGTTTTGTCCTAGACCCAACCATCTTTGGTTGCTTCATCAAAGACCTTCCCACTTTCACAAGGTCAGAGTGCAGAAATTTGCAAATGATTGCACATTCTTCAGTATCATTAACAGCTCCTCAGATACTGAAGCAGTCCATGTTCAAGTGCAACAAGACCTGGACAATATCCAGGCTTGGGCTGTCAGTAGCAAATAATGCTGGTACCATAGAAGTGCCAAACAATACACCATCCTCAACAAGAGACAATCTAACCACCAGCACTTGACATACAACAGTGTTTCTATCACTGAATCCTCCAACATCTGGGGAACTACCATTGACCAGAAACTAAACTGGGCTATTTAATAAGTAGTGCAGCCATAAAAATAGGACAGATGCTAGGAACCCTGCAACACATAACTCACCACCTGACTTCCCAAAGGCTGTCCACTAGCTATAAGGCACAAACCAGGCATGTGATGGAATCCTCCCCACTTGCCTGGATGAACGCAACTCCAGTAACACTCAAGAAATTTGACACCATCCAAGACAAAGCAGCTCATTTGATTGGCACCACATCCACAAACATCTGTTCCTTCCATCACCGTCACTCAGTAGCAGTTGTGTGTACAATCTACAAGATGCATTGCAGAAATTTTCCAAGGCTCATTTAGACAGCACTTTGCAAACCCATCACTGTCTGGAACATCAAGGGTGGCAGATATAAGGGAGCAACATCATATACAAGACACTCACTGTCCTGACTTTGGAACTATGGACCGAATCTTTCATATTTTTGGCTAAGACTGACATGTTTTGAGTTGTTTAGAGGCTTTTCACCGCAAAGTCTAGTGAGATTTTTCACTTTTTCTTGACCAAACACGCTGCATTAATTATCTACTCCACTAATATGGCATCCCTAACATCTAATTCTATTCCCCTCTTGCCACATGCTGGTTCCCAAACAATTGACCATTGAATGGATATCCACCAAAAGACCAGTGTCCCTTGTCATCTTTGAAAGGCCATTGTACACTTGGGCAAGCGTTAATCATCTGGCAAAGCCCCTCACTGGCAATGTCATGGTCCAGCAGTCACAAAGCCATACTGCTCACTGGCACATAAACAGCATGGCTGACACTCCTTCAAACATATAGCCCTAGTCTCTCCTCCTAGTCACTGTTTAACTACCGAGGCCACACAGTTTTCCTGGTCCTAAATTAAGATCATCTCCAACGACACCTGGGCAGCATTGTATCTGTATCTATGCTCCATATCAGTCAGGGAACCGTCCAATAGGGTCATCAGCCAAGATCACAATGGGTAGCCTTTGTCCTCCACTAACCAGCCTTAACTCTAAAATGCACCAATTATCTGAGAGCGATCCAACATGTAGGAGTGTTGGAGGCTGCCAGGGGAGTGGGCACACACCGCAGGGAAGCGGTAATGGTGCTCACAGGTCACCTGTCCATGAATGGATTGAAATCCACTCCTGATGTCAAATTCCGCAGCATTGTGATACAGCCCTGTCAATGTCGCCTGTGTACAGCTGATGGCACCCTGTATCAGGGAGAAGCCAGCTACATGCCCAAATCTTACTGCCTGGGCCACAGCACTGACCACGTGACCAGGAACTGAAATCAACTGGTATGATCTTGCTCTGATGGCGTGGGTCACTGTCCTGGTGGGTTTGTTGGGCACATGACTGAGCGATCCCACACAGGTCTCCTATCACTCCCTGGAAGGACAGCATCACATAAAACAGCTGCCACCTTCACAGCCAACAGAAGAGGATGACCTCCCACTTCTCAGCCTTAGCATCTGGCAGAGTTCTGTCACAGAGTGCCGAGAAGCCCAGAACCTGCATCTTGCAATCCCAGTAAATGAGGTGAGAGCCAAAAAAGCTGTGGTCATCCTGTGGAGCCCATACATTCAGAGGAACTCTGAAGCTGTGACCTCTCCATGAGCTAAGTGCTGCTCATTCTCCACAGAGTACTGTTGCTGCTCTTGGGCTAGCTGTTGGCCTTGGTTCTCCTGAATCCCATTTGCCTTCTTAAGGAAGCAGCCACGGCAACCAATATCTCACCTGCAGGTGGGGACATGATTCTCATTGGAAATTACCGTTGCTTGGGGGGGGAGTGGAAATTACACAGAAACCGATAAAAATTTAACAGAACGAGACACAGTAAACACAGGAAGGATGTTCCCGATGACTGGGGAGTCCGGAACTGGGGGTCACAGCGTAAGGATACAGGGTAGGCGATTTACGACTGCGATGAGGAAAGATTTCTCCGCCCACAGAGCGGGGAGCCTGTGAAATCCAAAAACGGAATGTCTTCAAGAAGGAGTTAAATATAGTTCATAGGCCTAAAGGGATTAAAGAGTTTGGGGAGGAAGTGGGAACAGGGTGCTCAGTTGGATGATCAGCCATGGTCATATTGAATGGTGGAGCGGGTTCGAAGGGCCAAATGGCCTACTCCTGTTCCATTTTCTATGTGTCCATGTTTCAGTTATCTCACTGATACTTATGGGACTTATATTTAGGACTGAGTTGAGGAAGAACTTGTTCACCCTAAGCGCTGTGAATCTGTGGAGTTGCCTGCCCAGTGAAACAGTTGAGGCACCTCGTTAAACGTTTTTAAGGTGAAGATAGATTTTTGAACGGTAAAAGGAATTAAGGATATTGGAGAGCGGCTGGGTAAGAGGAGCTGAGTGCAGGAAAAGATCAGCCATGATCCTATTGAATAACAAAGCAGGCTCAACCACCCAGATGGCCGAATCCTGCTCCTATTTCTTATGTTCGTACTGTGTGCAAATTAGCTGCCATATTCAAAATACTTTGCTGACTATAAAGCACAAAGTTTGTGAAAAATGGCATATCAATACAAGTCCTCTATTTTCTGTCAGGGAACAAATGTAAGTGGGTCATGCCTAATTTGTTTGCACATTACTGGATGAAGCATTGAAGTACCATCATTTTCCTTTGTATAACCCAGCACATATACAGTTTTAGGGAAAAAAAATGACATTTTGTTCATGATGCTACCATCATCAGGTAATAATAGTGAATGCTTAACTCTGGTGTTTTTGCATTTTTTAACAGACAAATGTGATCATGCCTTCACTCTCAAATATTGTGCAACAAAAGCTGCACCTTTCAAATCAGCGTTATTTTAACACTGCGGTGACCTAGACAAAATCTCAGCAAGTGTTTGTATCACGAAGCTTTTCTATTTTTAATCTGACATTCAAGACATTCGTTCAGTTATTGGTAGCTGGAGTAGGAAGTCAAGAATTGATACTGCTTATCACAATGGGAGAGTCATGTAGATGATTCCATATCAGTTAAAGTGGATAAGATAGCAAATGATATTTTGCCACTAAAATTCAAAATGCTTTGTGCGAAGTAGCTTATTCTATGTGTTATGTTTTCTTGTGCCACACAAAGCATTGTCGGTTTGAATTGCTGCAGAATATGTGGCCTGATGCAAGCATGAACTTGCCTGAGTTGAAATGAAGTGGTGTGAGACCACCTCCACAGTACTTTGCTTTGACTTCACATTTTCAGCAGTACAAGTACAACCATTGCCTGGCATATATATAGTATGATCTCAGGCCTTTCACTGGACCACCTAGGAAATGCTTACGGGTCATTTTTGTTTCCCTCCTTTCGATTCACAAAGCACTACCTGGAGCAGATTGGTCGATTGCTGTGAAAAGTATTGACCTACATGGTGCAGGATACATCTGCATTTGTGCATTTAGGTAAAGGCCGATGGACAGAAACTGTCAGCTTTACTTCAGTTTTGGCAAGTCCTGCTCGTAAACTGGTCACTCCTGTTTAGTAACATTCCTATCTTATTGTGAACAAATTTTGCCCTTCAGTTTGTTTGAAATGTAACCACCTATTATGCTTGTATTTTCAAAATCAAAGATACACAAGAGTACACAATGATGCATGGACCCAACAACTAAAGCTTCTCACAATTGTTGTAAAATACAGACAGTAAATTTTCACCTTCCACTGTCTGATTTTAATATCTGAGTCCTTCTGAAGTGAAAGAACATGGCTGCAGTGATCACCTGACCACAGTTTAAGGAACGTTTAGGAAACCAATGTGTAGTAAATTAAACTGATTGAAATGAGATGACCATTTACTCTAAATATATCAAAACCATCAGGCTGAGTCAGGAGTCAAGAAACTCATGTCCTCTACTTTAATTTGCATTTGTATGTGAAGTTGCACACATTGACAAGTAAGGGTTGTCTGCAATGGTCCAAACTAGAGAGGAAGTAGATCCAAACTCAAGAATACACAGATGAACTTAACTGCTTCGTAGGCCATCACAAAGAGGGAAAGGAAATGGCTTAGTAACAGCAATGATGAGAAGACTGCCTCCTTGTTCCCTTTTCAACATTTCAAAAGCACATATCAAATCAGGAAAAATAAAAATCCATTCACAGGAAACTCAAGGATAAATACAATCTTGCTACTATTGAGGAAATAAAACAGCAATTAAACAGCTTGGTCTCAGGTTCAACTATAATAACTCAAGGATTCTAAAAGCATTTTAAGCTGCGTATTTATTATTTTCCTATTGTACTGGACACTATTTCCCTTTTTAAAAGTTTATACCTGTCTTCCAATATGTATTGGAAAAAGTAATTTAGTATTTGTCTCTGGGTTAGTAGGTAATAAAATTCCTTTATTTTATGCTCATGAAAATCCTCTAATTGGTATCTTGATTTTGATCAGTAACTATATCTTACTTGAAATGTGATATGGTTGTGTGCTAAAAAAGAAATAACATATTTATTTCGATCAACTGAGGGGAGCTG
The DNA here is from genome assembly GCF_047496795.1 of Chiloscyllium punctatum. Classification (NCBI taxonomy): domain Eukaryota; kingdom Metazoa; phylum Chordata; class Chondrichthyes; order Orectolobiformes; family Hemiscylliidae; genus Chiloscyllium; species Chiloscyllium punctatum. The sequence goes on along the minus strand of NC_092749.1, from coordinate 102,063,614 downwards.
ATTTACCCCCTCACTCGGTTGTGGCAACATTTAAGGAATTTTATTTGAACTACTGAATAGAAAAGAGGAATCTGTTTGGTCTAACACACATGTTTGTTCATATTCTACCTATTTCAGGGTGGGAATCATATTACAAGTCTGATGCAAGTCTCATCATACTTGTAAACCAATTCAGCCGTGCTTGATTCGCGTCATTTTAGTGAATGCTTTAGCAACTATTCAATCACTCATCACAGCAGTATCTCGAACTGTTATCATAATTCTGCAAAGAACTTGAAGTGAACCATGAGCTGAAGGAAAGTTGTCCAAGTGCCAAGATTATTACGCACTTGCTAGGCCATGTTCCATGATTCTTTCTTTGTTGCACTAGAGTATTTCAATTTAACCAAATATTAATTACCTTTTGGCAACCAGAATTGATGGATTGTTTCAAGCTATGAATCACTTACAACAATTTCTAAAGTGCTTAATGTGATAACCAATCTTACAGGTGCCACATTATTTCCAGACTGCAGAATATCATTTCCCAGCTTAGCAAAAATATTTAAATTTAAAGACATTTGAGAACCAGAAAGCAAAAGATAAAATTTCTATGATTGATGCTGGGAGCGATTCAATGGGATTAGCAATTATAATCTCATTTTTTTATTCATACCGGAACTTTTTTTTTACTAGTGGTAACATCCCAATTAGAAATCTCTGTCCTACTCCAATGACAAGCCATACCTGAGTACTTTATTATCTGTGCTGAGTTACATTACTTTCCATACAACAACCAGTTGCTATAGTATTAATGCACCAGCATTATGTTAGGTTAAGGAGGCAAGCCAGTAGTCAATTACAGAGAAAGGTATATGCTATGGAAACAAAAGAAACTCATGATTTGAGGCTGTCCCATGGGCAGGGTTGTGTGGAGACTGAAATATGGATAGAATGATTAATAATGTCCTACACAATTGCATAAATCCACATGAAGGTTTATCACACTCATGTAGAACAGCATCATAAATCATTTCTGGTTTTGGCATCTTGAAGATTCCACCCTTTGTATAGTTTCCATTTATCCTTGACATTTTCATCAACATTGACATTTGATAGTAATATCCTATAACTTTTTCCACAAGTAAGTGATGCCACTCAAATATAAAGGGAATTTTCATGCCCTTATTTCGGATAAGAATATACTAATTATAAACCTCCAGTGAAATACTGTGAGGTGATCAATTTCAACTTATTAAAGCAGCAACAAATTTGTATCAAGTTTCCTGAAACATAATTATTGTAAAGGAGTGAAATATTTTTCACCTTTAGCCTGCATGTCAACATCAAGCACTCTATTGTGCATTAATTTGGCAGGTTAGATTTCTTTTTATTTCTTTGATCACGTATCGTTTTTATTTATTCTTGCCTGGGATGTGGCTATCACTGACCATGCCAGCACTTATCACCCATCCCTATTACTTGCTAGGCCCTTTCAGAGGATAGGTAAAAGTCACTCACATTACTGGGTGTTCAAGTTGCATGCAATCTAAACCAGATAAAGATAACAGATTTCCCTCTTTAAGGGCATGAGTTAATCAGATGAGCTTTTACAGCTATCAATAATGGTTGCACAGTGTCAATTCTAAATTTCACTTTTCATTTCAGATCTTATGATTTGAATTTAAATTCTACCTGCTGCCATAGTGGGATTGGAATTAATGTCACAGTAAGATAGTCTGAGCCTCGGAATTACAAGTCCAGAAAATTAACATTGCACCACCATCTCTCCTTCAGCATATAGTCAAAGAGTCACAGAGATGTACAGCATGGAAACAGAATCTTCGGTCCAACTTGTCCATGCCAACCAGATATCCCAACTCAATCTAGTCCCATCTGCCAGCATCCAGCCCATATTCCTCCAAACCCTTCCTATTCATATACCCATCCAGAAGCCTCTTAAATGTTGCAATTGTACAAGCCTCCACCACCTCCTCTGGCAGCTCATTCTATACAAGTACCACCCTCTGTTTGAAAACGTTGCCCCTTAGGTCTCTCTCACCCTAAACTTATGCCCTCTAGTTCTGGATTCCCCCACCTCAGGGAAAAGACTTTGTCTATTTATCCTATCCATGCCCCTCATGATTTTATAAACCTCTATAAGGTCACCTCTCAGTCTCCGAAACTCCAGGGAAAACAACCCTAGCCTATTCAACCAGCATCTGAATCATTAGGTTTGTGATTACCCTTCATGACAGCAATTTACGTCATTTTGCTTGCAGATTATTTCCCAATGGTTTCTCAAAGTGAAACTGATAATTGGGTACTGATTTTGCTGCTCTTAATTGTTGCAGCTAAGGCATGGTTTCGAGGCTATAGGTTTGTGCAGGTGCAATGCCCAAGTACATTTCATTGAAAAATGGGCCTTGATAGGTCTGAGCTGTATGCAAGTTCATGACTGAGAGTTAGAAAGTCAATATTTCAATCTGCAGTATTTTAATATTGTGCTTCATTACCAATGGGGTCAGTTGTTAACTTGGTTGAGCTGATATTGAAAGCATTCACAATATCAGAATTGAGTTGGCAGTCTTAGTGCCTAACTGAACTCGGTGGTGTGCCCAATGACATTTTGAAAATGGGTTGCTACAGGTTACAGGTGGTAAGCCTCTTCAATGCATACGTGAAGATTCTAGGCAAATAACTTTAAACACTTCTAAGACCAAACAACTCCTTAAGATACTTTATCAGCAGACTTTGCGCCTACTAACTTCCAGTCCCATGCATTACTCCAGTGTTGATAAATCCCTTGGATTTGATCATCATCACCTCAGTTTTAGAAGAACTGGGCTATAGAAATAATAGGTGCATTGCTGGAAATCTTCCAAAATTTTTCAGATTCTGGAACAGCTTCTGCATTTTGAAGTGGGCGAAAAAAATCAGTTCACTATTTAATAAAGGAGGCAGAGAGGAAACAGTCATCTCCAGACCTTTTAGCTTGGCATCAGCAGTAGTGAGGTGGGTCAGTTAGCTCAGTTGGTTGGATGGCTAGTGGCATTGCAGAATAAATAGGGGGAACCAATAGGTGTGATGTATTTGGATTTTCAGAAAGCTATCAAACAGGTCCCACACTGGCGGTTACTAAGTAAAATTAAAGCACGTGGGATTCAGGCTAAGAGAAAATTAACAGACTGAAAGAAGAGAGTCTAAATAAGTAAATTATTCTTGCGTTAGCAGGTTACCACTCGTGGGCACCACCAATAATAACTGCCTGGGCCCTAGTTATTCACAATGTTTCTCAATTTTGGATTTGAAGAACAAATGGAATATTTTCAAGTTTATAAATAATATAAAACTAGGTGCGAATGTAGGCTGTAGGGAGGATATAAAGAGGCTCGGGGGGGCGGGGTTTGACAGGCAGAGTACTTGGGCAAGAGCATGGCAGATGGATTTTCAGAAAACTGACTGTAAACCCTGTTACCTTCATAGCTTAAAATATTTCGGTTTTAGTTTAATAAAGTTAATTGACTATTGCCGCATTCTTTCCAAGAGCCATTGCATCATATAATGGACAAACATCACAGTCACAAGTATCTGATTTATTTTGAATCATCTAAGTTGGAATTGATGGCCAAGTGTTACTACTGCAAACACAGTTTGATCATCTCTTCCCTTCTCATGTGTATCCAAATTCACAGGGTAAATTTCAATATGTAGCAATGGCTAAAAGCATCTACTATGTTCAATAAATGTGCTCCAATTGTAAGAGATGGTCACCTTGCTAACACTTTTGGCATAGGTTGATTAAAATGTTCACCTGTCCTAGATAGCCACAAATGCAATTCTTTCGAATAACTCTGAGATCAGTTTAGTCAATCCAGTCATATTTCCTGGTAATACATTCATATATTGCTTTACTTTCCATTAAACCTGATACACTTTTCCAGATAGCATTTAACCTGAACGTATATTTGCTGCTGATGCAGTGTGATTACGTATGACGAGATCACTTGGTTGCCACGCCAGGCTGTACTTCAACAATGACTACAGCAGCAAATCTTCTCTTTTCTGATGAGTCAGTTGCTCTCAGGCAAAACAGCGGGGTTAGCAACATCAGACCTTGACACTTTTTACATATTCAAATTCCATTTTCATAGAATCCCTACAGTGTAGAGGCAGCTCATTCATCCCATTGAGTCCTCACCGACCCTTTGAAGAACTTCCCACTCATAGACACCCTCGTCCCCTATCCCTGTAACCCTGCATTTACCATGGTTAATCCACCTAGCCTGCACATCCCTGAGCACGATGGGCAACCTAGCACAGCCAATCCATCTAACCTGTGCATCTTTGAACTGTGGGAGGAAACCCATGCAGACACAGGGAGAATATGCAAACTTCACACACGCAAGAATGGAATCAAACCTGGGTCCCTGGTGTTGTGAAGCAGCAATGCTAACCACTGAGCCACCATGCTGTTCATGTTTCTGCCCTTCTTCAAAGTGCATTGTGAGTACTTCAACCACATTTTCACAATTAGCCTTGTTTATACTTCACCTTATTTGCCCACCTCCAGGATAATTTACTGGATATGGGCACAGCTCTCCAGACTGTCGCATGATGCACAACTGTTTTAAATATGACTTCAGCACCAGGAATCCAGCCCAGTGCCAGCAGTGGTGCATATGTCAGCCTACAGCGATGGGAGGATAGGACAGTGATGGGTGGGGGTGTGGTGGGCAGGGGGGGAAACGCAGAGGGGAATGGTGCATGGTTAATGAATTAAGTTGGAGATGAGAGAGTGATAAATTCGCTAGGCCTCACAAAGAGAAACCCTCCATGAAAACTCTCCAAAAATGACATTTACCCAATTTCTCATAAGATTCAGCCAATAAGAGTTCAAAGTTTGTGAGAAGATTTGTAGCTGAGGTGCTCGTTGTTGTGGTTCTGTTTGCTGAGCTGGGAATTTGTGTTACAGACGTTTCATCCCCTGTCTAGGTGACATCCTCAGTGCTTGGGAGCCTCCTGTGAAGCGTTTCTGTGATGTTTCCTCCGGCATTTATAGTGGTTTGTCTCTGCCGCTTCCGGTTGTCAGTTCCAGCTGTCTGTTGCAGTGGTCGGTATATTGGGTCCAGGTCGATGTGCTTATTGATTGAATCTGTGGATGAGTGCCATGCCTCTAGGAATTCCATGGCTGTTCTCTGTTTGGCTTGTCCTATAATAGTAGTGTTGTCCCAGTCGAACTCATGTTGCTTGTCATCTGCGTGCGTGGCTACTAAGGATAGCTGGTCGTGTCGTTTCGTGGCTAGTTGGTGTTCATGGATGCGGATCGTTAGCTGTCTTCCTGTTGTCCTATGTAGTGTTTTGTGCAGTCCTTGCATGGGATTTTGTAAAAAATGGATACCCGCGCAATTTCATCAACAGATGCCTAAGGGAAAGACAACAGAACGAGGACATGCTGCAACCAAAGGACTAGCCACACATCAAGAGCATTTCCGAACTGACAGCCAGACTATTGTGACCACTAGGACTCATAACAGCACACAAACCAACAGCCACTCTCAGACAATAACTCACCAGAAAGAAGGACCCGATACCCAGCATGAGCAAAGTCAATGTAGTGTACAAAATGTAGTTTACCCCAGTCCAACAGCGGCACCTCCAAATCATTAACGAACAGGGTCAACACGGCCTTAGGGATGAATGATGTCTGTCTCTTCATTAAACAGTGTGCACTCAGCATTTCAGATCAAATTAAATTATTACTCCTCAGATAGGTTCAATTGTTAAGTAAGTGAACTTCTGGTCAATTCCTCAAGGAAGAAGCTACATGACAAGTCATGCACATAGTGTTATGTACAGGTTACAAAATCATAATATGGTTCAATTTAACCCAAAGTTGGGAATACAAACATATTGGCTATTTGACATTTCAGCCATCAATCATTATTGGACAGGGTTGCTCAGCAGAGTAAGCAAAGATGTTCACACGAATAATTCAGGGATAATTGGAACTTGAGTATGAACAACAGTGGGAGCCAGAATCTGAAGTTATAAACTGATAAATTATCTGTAAGAGTAATTGTTGAGTTAACTGACGGCTATAACTTTTAACCAGCTTGTTACTCCAAAAGTGCAATTCTCTGTGTTTAATAAGATTCTCAGCTAACACAACCTCATCCTGACATGCAACATGATGACTTAATCATTCCTTTCCTGGAATGCAATCTCTAGCGTCAACAATGTCAAATCCATGGATTTAATCGCAACCAGTTATCTATTGGGTCTCGGATTCTGATTTCTTCTGTTCAGGTAGTGATATCAGAGTTGGCTTCCTCTTTCTTTTCTCAGTCTCTGAGAACTTGCCAAGAAATGATTCATTTAGCTGTGTCTCTAATGGCTAGTGTGGCCACAATTTAGCTTCTAACTTCTGGAAATCTGTCCGTTCAAACAGCATTGTAGCGGGAAAGGCATTTCTTACACAGTCTTTATAAAAAGTTCTCATTGAAAATAGAGGAAAAGCGTTTTCTTCTGATCATGATTAAAAGATTGTGACTACAGCCAAGAGATGAGCTTTACTTCTTAATGACCCTCGTGCCTGAAAATCTCATTTCCTTTTGTTCTCCATTCCCAACAATTCAACTTGGAATTCAGAGCAATTCCACTTTTACAATGAAATCAACAAAGCTGGAGATCACAGTGGATCAGACAGCATCCATGAAGAGAGAACAAGCTAACATTTCGAGTCTATATGAGTCTTCATCAGAGCTGAAGTGAAATTTGGGGAGGAGAGCATTTTTGCTGTACTGGTTGGAGGGGGGGGGAGGGGTGAGGTTAGTGGATGTAGGGTGCTGTTGGAGAAAAGATGTTGATGGTTCAGATTAAGTGACCAGAATGTGAGAATGGCAGAAGTGTGGTGTGTCAAAGGATAGACAGTCCCACTGGGTTGGGCGAAGAGGAGAGAGGACATGATAACACAATGTAACAAGCAAAAAGAAAGGGAGGAAATTCACAATTTGAAGGTGTTGAACTCAATATTAAGTCCATTAAAAGCAATATCCCTTAACTTTTAACAAAGTGACCCCGCAGGAATAGGAGGGACTGTAACATGTTTACAAGTTAATAATTGCTTGTTCTCTTGACCTAAGCTAGATTTAAAGACTTTACAACTTAATTGCTTCAAAGATAGAATGAAGTGTTCTACTGATTGCCTAGATTATATGGAGTTCATCCTTGGGTACCTTGGAGTAACTGCTTGGCCAGTTTCACTTAACAACCTGTTGGAGGTTTATTTTATAGACCACTCTTCCTTTGATTCTTCACACACTTTGTCCTGGAGAAAACTGTTCAGGGAAGAAGAAAATTAGCCTGGCACTTACTCCAAGAGGCAGTTGCATTGCTCAAATTAGATAGTGATAGGAGTGAGTGGCTGTAGTTGAGATAGGTATAGAGACCCCAAGGGTGGTATTTAAAAGAAGCCTCAGCCTCTACAATTGTCCACGGCTGTTATTATCAATCCACAGGGCCATCACTTATTGACCATCCCTAATTATCCAGAGGGCAGTAAAGAGTCAACTACATCGCTGTGTGGTTTGGAGTCACATACAGACCAGACAAGGTAAGGACAGTACATTTCCTTGTCTAAAGGGCGTTAATGAACCAGATGGAATTTCCCCCTGATAATCAACAATACTTTTATGATCATCGTTGAATTCTTAATTTCTGATTTTTAAAAATTTCATTCAGATTTTATTTATTAGTGCAATGTGGAATGAATGCAATAGCAAGAAATCATGATTGCTCAGCAAGTATAGAATCCAAATGGGTGGGGGGAAGAACTAGGAGGGGGAAGAAAACATTGATGGAAATAGTCAACAGGCCCTCAAACAGTAGGACAGAGAATAAATCAGGGGATATTGAGGGCATGTTAAAAGAATTAATACATTAACCATGGGTGACTTGAATCTTCATGTAGGTTGGGAAAACCAAATTAGCAGAAGTAGCCATGAGGTAGAATTCATTGCGTGTAATTGGAACAGTTTCGAAGACCAATATTGTGTGGATTCAAAACAAGGATCAGAATATTTGGTAATGAAGTGGATTTAATAAGTGATCTCAGAAGGATGTTGTAAAACTTGAAAGGGTTCAGAAAAGATTCACAAGGATGTTGTCAAGGTTGGAGGGTTTGACCTGTGGCAGAGGCTAAATAAGCTGGGGCTGTTTTCCTTGGAGCGACAAAGGCTGAGGGATGACACTATAGAGGTTTATCAAATCATGAGGGGCATGGATAGGGTGAAGAGATGAGGTCTTTTTCTTGGAGTGGGGGAGACCAGAACTAGACAACATAGGTTTAGGGAGAGGGGAAAGATTTAAAAGGGGCAACTTTTTCATGCAGAGAGTGGTGTGTGTATGGAATGTGCTGGTAAAGGAAGTGGTGGAGGCTGGTACAATTACAACATTTAAAAGACACCTGGATGGGTATATGAATTGGAAGGGGTTTAAAGGGATATGTACCAAGTGCTGACAGATGGGACGAAAGTAATTTGGGTTGAAATGAAGGGGCTGTTTCATCTCTGTGACTCTAAAAAAAAATCCCCTCAGAAACAGCAACTATAATGTGGTAGAACTTAGCATTCAATTTGAGAGTGAGGAAGTTGAGTTAGAAACAACTGTGCCAAACTTATGTAAGGGTAATCGTAAGGGAATAGAAGCAGAGTTGGCTGGAGTGACCTAGGAAATAGGAGCTCAAGGCAGTTGATGAACAATGGCAAACATTTCAGGAAGTGTTTCATGACTCACAGCTAACACATATCTCAGTAATAAAGAATAATTCTGGGAAGCGGGTAAACAAAGCATGGTGAATTAGTGAAGTTAAGGGTATGGTGAAATTGAAAGAAAAATATATAATGCAGCAAAAATGAGTAGTTATTCAAAGAATTGGGAAAGTTTTAAGGACTAACAAATGACAACCAAAAAATAATAGGGGGAGAAGATGAACTATGATGGTAAACTAGCAATTAACATAAGAATTGATAGTATAATTTCTGTAAATTTATAAAAAGGAAGTGAGAGTTCAAAGTGAGTTTAAGCCTCTTAGAGAATGAAACTGAACAAATGATAATGAAGATTGTGACAATGCTGTCACTTTAAAAGGTTTTTTTTGAAGAGTGGTTATAAAGTCAGAAGCACTGATCAATCTATCAGAACCACTAGGGAAACAACTTGTGAGGCTTTGCAGGTTTTTTTTAAACAGCCCAATGGGTGTGGCCAGCTCTCACAGATCAAGCTCTCTGGGTTTTGGTTTTTTCAGCATTCAGAAGCCGTTGGGGTATCAAAAGATTTGGACGCTTCAGTGAATGATTCCTAGCTGCTACTTTCACTGGAATTTCCCTTGCTGTATTGAAGAGCTGCATGCAAGAATCTGTGTCTGAATTTTCCATTTTGCCAAGGGGTCTGCTTATGGGATGTTATTATATTCGAACAGTTAATTTGAAATAGATACTGTATCTGTTATTAGGTTAAGTTTTCCAATAGTTAGGTTGTTCTAATTTCCTCTTTCTTTTGTTTGTATTTTAACTGTAGTGTTCAAATAAATTGTGTTTTGCTTAATGTTGAGTAATTTGATCAGTTGCATCACATCTGGAACAAGCACTTCACATCTACCTTTAAAATAAGACAAAAGTTCAGTCTGGGCTATCTTAAAATATTTTGAGAGGGTCGGGTAACAGGATCCAGGAAATGGCAGAGTTGTTGAATAAATGTTTTGCATCAGTCTTCACAGTGGAAGACATTAATATCATTCCAAAAATACATAATCAATGGGCAAAATTGGGGGAGGAAACAATTGCAATAGGTCTCTAGAGCTAAAGGCCAAGAAGTTCCCTGGGTTGCATCATAGGATATTAAAGGAAGTAGCTACAGAGATAATGGACGCATTTAGTAGTAATCAACATTTTGATTCTGAAAAGGTTCCTGAAGATTAGGTAATGTTATACCTAATCAAAAAGGGCAGAAGACAAAAATGGGTCACTCTAGGCCAGTAAACATAACATCTGTCATTAGGAAAGTTCTCCAGTTTATTGTAAAGGATTTAACAGAAGAGCATTGAGAAACACACAATATGATCAGGCAGAGTCAGCCCGGCTTCATGAAGAGGAAATCGTTCCTGACAAATTTAATACAATTCTTTAAAGGAGCTAACAAGTCGGACAGATAAAGTAGAAAAAATGAATGTAATTTAGATTTCCAAAAGGTATTCGATAAAAGTATGGCATGTAAGTTTACTTAATAAAATAAAAGCCAATTGTGTTGGGGGTAGTATATTAGCACGGATGAAGGAATGGCTGACCAATAGAAAACTGAGAGTTTGAATATGGGGAATATTTTCAAGATAGTGATGTTTAACTGCATAGATCAGTGCTGGGATCGCAATTATTTACAATAGGTATCAATGTCTTGGATGACAAATCGTCATTAATCCATCTTTTAATTCCAGGAATTAAAATTTCACCATCTGCCATGGCAGGATTTAAACCCATGTGTCCATTGCCTTGAAGTTAGGATTACTTGCACCACTACCTCTCCTAAACAGGAACCCCATTCATCTGACTCAGAGAGAGTACACTACCAATTGAGCCAATTGAGTCCTCTGTAGGCACAATTTCTACATAGTCTAAAATACTGAACTGTTGTAATATCTCTCAGCCGTTTCTGTTCCAGTGAGAATGTGCCTATTTGATCAAATCTCTCCATCCCCTCAAACAATTTTCCTCCCTTCATTTGTTATGATATCCAGTTTTGCAGAGAGTCACCATAGCTGCACATAGTATTCTGAGGGCAGATGAACTGACGATTTGTAAAGTGGCAGGATTACCTGACTAAGTTGGCTCTATATTGGCCTAGTAATAAGTCCCAATAAGTTCATTGATAGTCACTGCCTCTTGAATATAGTTGTGACAGCTTCAATTTATTGTCATCCCTCTTTTACAATGCACATGATCTTCTTACTATTTAAGCAGTGGTCCCTTGCTGGATATTGTCGATCTGTGAAGCACCCAGCGAATGAAATTTTAATGTAGAGAAATGCAGTGCATTGACTCAATTCCCAAATCATTAAATTTTGACTCCTGCTTCTATAGTCTACCTCCATTCATTTTATATAAAATGCAAATATAGCAACTAACAGTTTGTGACCACCCATCAGACTCCACTAGTCTAGTTTGCAGCCATTGAGAGGTATCCCTTTAGATTCTGTTGGCCAGACAAATATATAGCCAATGCAAAAATATTTCCACTGATCCCCACTCTCATCATTTTTCCCTATCCAAGGACAGCACATCTGATGTCTTGCTCCTTTCTCAAATACTCCCGGGTCATTAAGTTTGAATGACTTCCCATCACAAACCTGTTCAATTGCAATCTTGTTTCTATTTTGGTGCTCCACAATGTTATTTGTAACAGGGATTTTGATGACTTTACCTAGGAAGGCATTACACTCAATAGCCCATGGTTTTACAGGTCAGTAATAAATCAATAACAAAAGTCATATCTGACTTGAAACCTTAACTCTGTTTCGCTATCCACAGACAGTAGCAGACTTGCTGAGTCTTTCCAACACTTTCTGTATTTGGTTTAGATTCTGGGCCACTTTGAGAAATGACCCCTGGCTTGTCCTCGGCCCAGCAGCTTGCTAGTATTAGGTAAGTGAAGGAAAACCTGTGCCAAATACCTGCTCCAAGTTCCTCTTTCATTCATTCCATTAAGATCCTTGAATGGGTCCTATCTCGCCTCTGAGATCTATTTACCTTAGGTTTGTGCAGCTGTGCAATAGACATGCTGCAGGTGGTGTGAATGGTGAGCACAATTCATCGTTGAAACACAGTTCTCTTTCCAGATCTGATAACACTCCTCTCTCCTCCTTGGTTAAAAAAAAACCGAGACAGAACATTTTGCATAGCCTTTTTGCAGCCTTAATTGCCAACTCCTTATCCAACCTAACTCCCACTAATGCTACTCAACGCTGAATTTTCTTTTGCTCTCTGCCTGGGTGGACAACAGTGTTATAATCCCTAATGGGGCTCCCCAGTTGACACAGAAATGAGGAGATTGTTTCTCTCCAAGTCAAAAATCTTAGGAATTCTCTTTCCCATAGAACAATGGAAGTCATTGAATTTCTAAAGCAGGAGTAGGTAGGTCCCCAACTAATGAGGCATGACATATGGAGGTAGGGCCATCAACCATCATGTGGTATGGCACAGCACAATAAGGGGCTGATTGGCCTGCGCCAGATATGTTCATATGTAGGCTCATATCTTGCATTCAATTGACGATCTTTCTTTGTCATGTAAATATTGTTTAGAAAGTTCTGGCTGCTTTATTAGCATTACATTTGTCTTATTCCTGAACTATTTTCTTTCCTGGCTTTAAAGGCTGTTTAATTCTTATCCCAGTTGCTCTTCGGTGTGTTTGAGGCTGGAGTGCCTTCTTTCATTGCATTATCTTTGTCGACATAGCTTGGCATACCAATATAGGGGTCCTCTTTGACAACTTCTGAGCCATCCATCGGGTCAGTAAGATTCAGAGTAGTTATAAGTTGTTTGGTGAGCTCTAAGTGAGGGTTGGTTTTCTCAGGTGGCAGGGTGGCTGGTTTGTAATACAAAGTAATGTCAACAGTGTGGGTTAAAATCAACTAGGTAAAAACAAGGACTGCAGATGCTGGAAACCAGATTCTAGATTAGAGTGGTGCTGGAAAAGCACAGCAGGTCAGGCAGAATCCGAGGAACAGGAAAATCAACGTTTCAGGCAAAAGCCCTTCAACAGTGTGGGTTCACCTACCCCATCTGCTGAGATTGCCAGGAAGGACTCTCCTTCCCAGTCTCTCCCCTCACCAGAGGGTGTGGTCAGCCTCAGCTTAAGCCACCATCAGTTGCTTCTCTGTGGTGAGAGAGCAACCCTGAGCTCTGGCAGGACTACGGTGACTGTATTTTTTCGTTTTTTATTTTAGATTAGATTTTTTTACTTTTCCTCTCCTCCATGCCACTTGTTTTGTACGAATTATTCAATATCAACCTACCCTCCCTTCCTGCCACCCTCCCCTGCCACCACAGGAATTGCAAAACCTGCGCCAACACCTCCTCCCTCACCTCCATCCAGGGCCCCAAAGGAGCCTTCCACGTCCATCAAAGTTTTACCTGCACATCCACCAATGTCATTTATTGTATCCGTTGCTCCCGATGCAGTCTCCTCTACACTGGGGAGACTGGACACCTCCTAGTAGAGTGCTTTAGGGAACATCTCTGGGACACCCACACCAATCAACCACACGGCCCTGTGGCCCAACATTTCAACTCCCCCTCCCACTCTGCTGAGGACATGCAGGTCCTGGGCCTCCTCAACCGTCGCTCCCTCACCACCGACGCCTGGTGGAAGAGCACCTCATCTTCCCCCTCGGAACACTTCAACCCCAGGGCATCAATGTGGACTTCACCAGTTTCCTCATTTCCCCTCTCCCCACCTTACCTCAGTTCCAACCTTCCTGCTCAGCACTGTCCTCATGACCTGTCCTACCTGCCAATCTCCCTTCCCACCTATCCGCTCCACCCTTTCCTCTGACCTATCACCTCCATCCCCACCCCCATTCACCTATTGTACTCTTTGCTACCTTCTCCTCAGCGCTTCCCCACCCCCCCCCCCCCTCCATTTATCTCTCCACCCTGGAGGCTTCCTGCCTTTATTCCTGATGAAGGGCGTTTGCCCGAAGCATCGATTTTCTGGCTCCTCGGATGCTGCCTGACCTGCTGGGCTTTTCCAGCAACACTCTGATCGAAACGCTGCACTCATCTAGGCAAGTTGAGAATATTCCAACACTCTCCTGCTTAGTGGCTTGTAGATAGTGGTCAGGCTTGTGCTGCAAAAATTCTAGCCTCTGACCTGCTCTACTAGCCTCAGTACTTTGTGACGAGTCCATTTCAGTTCCTGATCAATGGTAACCCCCAGGAGATTAATTGTGAGATTCAACCACTGTAATGCCATTCAATGTCAACAGGGTGATGGCTAGGGTCATAGGATATGGACATTACTTGCTCGGCCAGCACTTATTTCCCATTCCTAGTTGCCCTTGAGATGGTGATAGTGAACTACCTTCTTAAACTGTGGCAGTCCTTTTAAGGTAGACACAAAACATTTAGAGAGGGAGTTCTAAGTGACATTGAAGGAATGGCAATGTATTTTAACATGAGGACGGTGAGTATCTGGAGGGGAACTTGGAAGTGATGGCGCTACCATGTATCTACTGCCGTTGTCCTTCCAGATGGTAATAGTCATGGGCTTGAAAGGTGCTAGTGAAGGAGTCTTGGTGTTTTTCTGCAGTGCAGCTTGTAGATAGTACACACTGCTGCTATTGAGCGTTGGTGGTGGAGGGGGTAAATGTTTTACTTAATCTCTACAACAGTCTTGTAACGCGAAGAGGATGTCTGATTTCCATTTATATATTGTTTGATTGTTACTCTATCAGTAAACAATCTTATGTGTTTTCATGTTTATATCTTTGAAGCTGTGTCCATAATCCATTGCTGCAAATGAGGTATATCACTGCAATGGTTTCAGAAAATCCAAAACTGGATTTGGTCCCAGTCCCATTATCACCGTATTAAAGCACAGCAATTATTAATGTTAAATTCTCCAAATAGCACAGCAGCCTATAATGCTGTGATTGCAGTCTACAATGTTTGTGATTCAGCCAGGTCAACCTCATAGAATATGAGTTCCTTGACTGGGGCTGTTAATCTGGTCTAACCAGGGAACCCTGGCTGACAGATTATAAACAAGAATGTCAGACATCCTGACAGCTGGCTCTGAGGGAGCTGGATCAGTGTCAAGAACTCTCTAAGTGTAAGTAAAAGGGTGACTTCATGACAGGATATCAGCCATCATGGAGTTATTTCAGTGCCAATTAGAGAAAAACACAGTCCTGAAGAAACTCACTCGTAATAATTGTCTTTGAGTTGGAGTAAGCATCTCTGGCATCATGCTGTCATTTGGGAAGCTTGACTCATTCAGTCCTGTTGTTGAAGACTGGGATCAGTATGGGGAAAGAATGTGTTCTGTTTTACAGGCATATGACATTGGGGCAGATGAAGAGCAACGAGTAATTCTCCTGACAGCCTGTGTTCCTGCAGCTTTTTTGATTATTAGGAGCCTAACTTTCCCTGAGGCACCAGATACCAAAACTTTTCAAGAGATGACAAATTTAGTTTAGGAATATAATGACCCCAAGCCTCCTCCCATTCTGAAATTCTTTGACTTTACTCAGCAGTTCGCAAATGAGGGGAGTCCTTATCGGGACTTTTGACTCAGTTAAGATGACTGGCAGATTATAATCAGGAATGTCAGACATCCTGACAGCTGGCTCTGAGGGAGCTGGATCAGTGTCAAGAACTCTCTAAGTGTAAGTAAAGGGTGACTTTACATGTGTGTTTTATTTAACCCTTGATGAGATGCTGAGAGATTATTAGGTATGTCG
Source organism: Chiloscyllium punctatum (assembly GCF_047496795.1). Taxonomy (NCBI): domain Eukaryota; kingdom Metazoa; phylum Chordata; class Chondrichthyes; order Orectolobiformes; family Hemiscylliidae; genus Chiloscyllium; species Chiloscyllium punctatum. The sequence goes on along the minus strand of NC_092749.1, from coordinate 102,048,118 downwards.
AATTAATGATGGAACTATGCAAGCGTGCCGATGAGCTGAAGCCCAATTGACTTCAAACAGATACAACTGGCCATCATTGGAAAATACAGCAAGTGGAGCTTATGGGTTACAGGGTATTCCAGTGGAAGTGAACACCCTCACCCGTCCAACTGACCTTGGGGAACACCACTTGAGTGAAGGCATTTGCAAGCCTTGCTCTGGACATATCCGGAACAGAGGGATTCTAGGTCAGCCTGCAGCAAAACCCCAAAACAATGCCAAACTCGGCCAAACTGTTAAAACTTTCTTCAGGATCCGGGCCAGCGAGCAATTAGAGTTTCCCGCTGGTATGCAGACTCGAGACAACGAAAGACCTAAATTGAGTATGAGAACTTATAGGCCAGTATCCAGGAGAATGTACACCCCGAAAAGACCACCTACACCTTGGATCAGTTAAGTTGCTCAGCAACATCCAATTCACCACCAATCAAAATAAACCACTCATTAAATGGGTCCCCAGTTCGAATGAAGGTCACACCCGTGTGGCTGTTTCTTTGATGATAGAAATAGTCTTTAACAAAATTTGCTCTCGACTCCAACCCTTACATTTGCAGAAAACCTCAGCTAGACTGAGAACCTATACTGGGAAACCTTTACAGATTAAGGGTACAACTTCGGTCCCAGTCTCTCCTGAGAAGCAACTGATTTAGTGGCCACTGACTGTAGTGAAAGGCTCAAGCCCAAGCCTGATGGGGTGAAATTGGTTGCGAGAGATCCACCTTGATTAGTTCAACACTTTTCAATTAGAAATAGGCTGCCTGAGTGAAGTCCAAATTAAATACCCACAAGATTTTCAGGAAGGTCTAGGGGCTGTCAAAGGAGACAAGGCCAGCTTTCAGGTTGACCAAGAAGCTATTCCACTATTCTTCAAGGGCCACCAAATGCCATTTTCCTTAGGGGCAAGAGTAGAGGCAGAAATCCAGAGGCTGGAAAGCGAAGGAATCGTCAAACCAGCCCAGTTTGTGGGATGGGCAGCTCCAGGTGCTCCTGTTATCATAGAATCCCTACGGTGTGAAATCAAGCCCTTTAGCCCAACAAGTCCACACCGACCCTCAGAAGAGTATCCCACCCAAACCCATTTCCCTCCCCTATTACTGTACATTTTACCCTTGACTAATGCACCAAACCTACACATTCCTGAACATTACGGGCAATTTAGCATGGCCAGTTCACTTAACTTGCACATCTTTGGATTATAGGAGGAAACCAGAGCACCAGGACGAAACCAATGCAGACCTGGGGAGAATGTGCAAACTCCACGCAGACAGTCGCCTGAGTCTGGAATCAAACCCGAGTTCCCGGCGCTGTGAGGCAGCAGTGCTAACCACTGAGCCACCATGCTGCCCCTATTATGAAGTCTGATGGGTCGGTTTGCCTATGTGCGATTGTTAATCAAATGGTAAACCACTTCTTACAGCTGGATACCCAATGTCTCGCCTGAAGGACTGGTACACAAAGCTGGCATGGGGGCTGTCCTTCACAAAGCTGGACATGAGCCATGCATGTACCTACAACTGCAGTTAGAGGAGGTATTTTCAGAAGTATACTAGAATTAATACCTATAAGGGTTTGTGCCAATATGTGAGAGACGGCCATTTGGGGTATTATCAGCCTGTGCCATTTTTCAGCAGCTGATGGAAACCATTTCACAAAGTCTAGCCTGTGCCGCCACTTATCTGGATGACACACTAACAACAGGGAAGATCAATAGGACCACTTAGAGATCTTGGACGGAATGGTTAGATATTTCTCCCAGGCCAGCATATGCCTTAGAAGGTAAAAATATGTGTTCTGGGCACCCCAAGTGACCTTCTTGGGCTACAGAGTCAACAAGACCATTGATGAATAAAGTCAGGGCAAAGATGCCCCAACTCCCATGTCTGTACCGGTGCTTAGGTGTTTCCTTAGGCTGCTGAATTATTATAGAAAGTTCATAATAACCTGGACTTCATCCCAGTACCTTACAAATGGCCCAACCTTGGAAATTGTCATGTAGCCAAGTCATAGCTTTCAGGGAGGTGAAGGAACAGCTATCATCCTTTAAAGTGCTGGCACAAATGATCCCAAGCAAGATCTAGTATTGACATGCAATACCTCCCCGTACGGCATCAGGATAGTATTTGCTCATAGGTTGCCGAATGGTGAAGAACGCCCAAAAGCGTAAACATTCAAGACTTGGCTAATGCACAGCAAAATACGCCCAGATTGCGAAGGAAGGTTTGGCGGTCAGATTGGAGTCAGGAAGTTCTACCAATACATTTATAGACTTAAATTTGTAACAATAATGGACCCCAAACCCCTGCTGGGTTTACTTGAAGAGGACAAGGGAGTGTCTCCCATAACTTCAGGCCAAATCCACTGGTGGGCTCTAGTACAAAGTGCACAAGTTGGATCACCATCTGGGAGGCCAAGTAGCAAATGCTGATGCATTGAGCTGCCACCCACTGGCAGGTACACCACCAGTGCTACCACCACTGGAAGAGTTCCAAACAGTTTTAAATTTTCTGGACACATTTCCAGTCACAGCCGACAATATCAGACTTTGGACAAAGAAAGATCCATTCCTGGCAAAACTGAAATAGCCAGTGGTGATGGGGGCTGGGCATGCATAGAGTTCATTCATCAAACACAGGGACAGCTATAGAAACACCACACATCTTTTGTAACACAAGTACTCCTGGAAGTGTTGGTCACACATAATGGGCCATCTTTTAATAACGCGGAATTTGAGTACTTTCTAAAGATGAACAGGGGTATTCAGCATATAAGGACAGCTCTATACTATCCATTATCCAATGGTCTGGTGGAAACAGCAGTCCAAACTTTGAATGTAGGCTTAAAGAAACAGCCGACAGCTTCACTAGATACAAAGGTGTCCCAGTTCATATTTCGTTATAGGACTACCCGCACGCAACTACAGGGATAGCTCCAGTAGAGTTGTTAATGGGGAGAAGACTCTGCACCAGGTTAAATCTGATCTTCTTGGAACTAGAGGGGAGGATAAAATGGCATCAGAGATGGCAATGCCAGATGGAAGACTCCAATAAGTGAGAGAGACAGTTTACTTCAGGGGACGAAGTTTAGTGTAGGAACCACGGGAATGGCCCTGCATCAGTAAGAGGTGTGGTCAACGCAAAGTCAGGTCCAGTGACATGTAAAGTTTGAGTTGGTGCAATAGTCCTGAACAAACACATAGACCACATGAAAGCTGCAAATGCACAAACGGTGCAGGAGAAACACGTACCCAGATCTTCCACAGCCTCTCAGATTGTTCCGGGACCCGTGGGTTCTCCCTCTCCATCAAGTTTTGAAGATACCTCAGAACATGAGGTGGACACAGTAGACGTTGTTGCCTCATCTTTGCTGCCTGAAGAAGAGAATGCATTTCTTCCGAGATGTTCCAGGCACAAGAAGTGAGCTACTGTGTGTTGCACGCCATCCCGTATCAGAGGCTGAGTTGGATGAGCACCCCTAGAGGAGCCACAACAAAAAAAAGAACCAGTGGTGTCCTAGGGCTCAGAGGGGAAGGGATCTAGTGATTGTAATGAAGTCAGCCTCGTGGACCTCATAGAATATGAGTTCCCTGAATGAGAACTGGCCAAATCAGGGAGCCCTGGCTGACAGATTCGAACAGGCATCCTGGTCACCCTGAGATCTGGCTCTGTGAGAGCTGGAGCAATGTTCAGGAAGTAAGTATAGGGTGACTTGGTGACAGGATACCAACCTCTGTGAGGTTACTTCTGCTGGCACATGCAATCTCAACTTTTATTGTAAGAGGGTAGAAGACCCTTTGAATAACTCGGGAAAGATTGAGTTATACAGGTCTGTCTCATGAGTGGGTTTAGGGCTATTGGTGGAGGAAGGGGAAGCAATAAGCTCACCCTTCTGTTATTTATCTGTCAGGCAATACTCACCATTTTACAAAGTCCATTTTCCCTTTTGAAATGTAATATGCCTCCAGGTCTTCATTAAATTGAATGGGTTTTATTCCATTCTTTTGCTTTAAAGTCTCATGATAATAGACAGAGGTAAGAATCAACTTTGATCAATAAATACTGCTGTATTCTGAATCCAGACTTTGTCATTCAATTTTGTTCCCCATGAGAAGCTTTTCAGTCAATTCTTTCACTCAACTAAAATGTTCTGACATCTCCCATGAAAATGTAACAATCGTTTTCTTTGAAGAGAATGGAAGTGGGTTGAAGGGAAGGTTTCTTGTTGCTGCAGTACTACCTCTGTCCAGCAGATGGTAATGGTGGACCATGTCTGTGGACTCTCCAAACACACATCATGGAGATCTACAGCACTGAAAAAGGGGCCTTTTGACCATGGAGTCTGTGTCATCAAAAACAACCACCTTACTATTCTAATCCCACTTGGCCCATAGCCATGTATGCCTTGGCATTGCAAGTGCAACATTTAAATGCTTCTTACATGCTATAAGTGTTTCTGGCTTTACCACGATGATAGCTCCAGACTCCCACCACCCTCTGAGTGAGAAATTTGTCCTCACATCTCCCCTAAACTTCCTGCCCGTTACCTTAAATCTATACTCCCTGGTCATTGATCCCTCCTTCAAAGGGAAAGGTTCCTTCCTGTCTACCCTACCTATGCTCCTCAGAATTGTACACATCTCAATTATGTCCCTTCTCAATCTCCTCTGCATTAAGGAAATCAACCACACTCTGCCCAAACTCTCTCCACAACTAGAATTCTTCAGCCACGGCAACATCCTGGTAAACTTCCTCTGCACCCTCTCCAGTGTTTTTGCATCTGGATGCCATTCCCATCCTTAGTGCTATGCTTCTTAACCTTTATTTAAGGGAGCCTTTTCAAATGGAGTAATAATCACAGACCACAACCCCACCTACCACTTGCCTGAGGAAGTGATACATGCAGAAACAGGTACAGCATTTAAAAGGCATTGGGCAGGTACATGAATAGGAAAGGTTTAGAGGAATATGGGCCAAATGCAGGCAAGTGGGACTAGTTCAGTTTGAGAAAGTTGGTCAGCATGACGGGTTGGACCAAAGGGTTTGTTTCTGTGCTGGATGAATCTATGACTCTATGTGTGCCTTTGGGATGTTGCCACAACATGTAAGTGAAAGATACCCAGCTGTTGTAATCCATGAAAAGCCTGCCGGCTGACACAATGGATCCTTTTTAACCTGTCTCCTGCCCTCAGAATCCATTCTCTGTGACCTCCCAGGATCCCTAATCCAACTGAGGCCTCTCATTAATCCTCTTGTTTCCATTTTCAGAACTGCCTCATTTCCAGGTGGCCAGCCAGTGATCCTGACCTGTGGGAGACTCTAGGCCCGAAGCCTGTACCATTAGTTGAGCTCTTCACTGCATCACTTGGGCTGACAAAGGGAACTAAGACATCGGTCGAGAGTTTGGTGCTGGAGAAGCACAGCAGGTCAGGCAGCATCTGAGGAGCAGGAGAGTCGATGTTTCTGGCAAAAGCCCTTCTATCAGCCAACCATCACTGCCCCCGGTCTGTGCCGTTATATCAATGGAGTGGTTTCACCTCACAGAATGTTTATACAGTGTCAGAACCACCAGATTAGTTGAGCAACAATGTTTTCAGACGTCTTCCTTTCTCCTCTGCTTGTTTTTATAGATGATGTAGTGGTTAGGCTTTTGGACTAGAATGGACAGAGTTGAAGCTCACAACACACTGGGTTATAGTCCAATGGGTTTATTTGAAACCACCAGCATAATAAATTAACAGCGCATAATTGCATCTTTACAAGCCAAATTACAACCGTTCAGTCTGACACCATTTTCCAACATTTGGACCCCAATTTTCATTCATTCAAGGAATGAAGGCATCACTAGCTAAGCGAACATTTGTTACCTAACCCTAATTGTCCGGAGGGCAATTAAGAGTCAACCACATTTGCTGTGGGTCTGGAGTCATGTGTAGGCCAGACCAGGTAAGGATGGCAGTTTCCTTCCCTAAAGGGCATTAGTGAACCAGATGGGATTTCCCCAACAATCAACAATGGACTCATGGTCATCATTAGACTTAATTCCAGATTTTGTACTGAGTTCAAATTCCACCATCAGCTATGGCAGGATTTGAACCCAGATCCTCGGGGCATTATCTAGGTTTCTGCAATAATGATCTAGCAATACTATCACCAGGCCATTGCATCCCCCATGGTAGATTTCATCGCTTTCAATGAATATACCGTAATTTAATTTGAATACAATGAAGGTTTCTCATTCTATCACCATTTAGGGCGATCAAAATACGTACCTATTAATTGTTTAGGGGAGGTGTGAAATTTGAATTCAATAAAAATCTGGAATTTAAGAAAAATATCCTTTAGAGAAGGAAATCTTCCATCTTTACCTGGTCTGGCCTACCTGTGTGACTCCAGACCCACAGCAATGTGGTTGACTCTTAACTGGTCTCTGGGTCATTAGGGCTATAAATACTAGGAGCAGCCTTCATAGCCCTAATGACCCAGTGAACAGTTAAGAGTCAACCACATAGCTGTGGGTTAGGAGTCTCACATGCCAGCCAGACCAGGTAAGGATCGCAGACGCTCCCAGATTAGATTACTTACAGTGTGGAAACAGGCCCTTCAGCCCAACAAGTCCACACCGACCCTCCGAAGGGTAACCCAGCCAGACCCATTCCTCTACGTTTTACCCCTTCACCTAACACTATGGGCAATTTAGCATGGCCGATTCACCTAACCTGCACATTTTTGGACTGTGGGAGGAAACCGGAGCACTCGGAGGAAACACAGGGCTTAATGTGCAAACTCCACACAGACAGTTGGCTAAGGTGGGAATTGAACCCAGGTCTCCGGCGCTGTGAGGCAGCTGTGCTAACCACTGTGCCACTGTGCTGCCCAGCATTTATGAGACTTTGGAACCTCAGACTCAGAATCTGCTCCTGGTCTGTCTACATCATCCAATGGTTGGATATTTGAAAGTGTCTCAGATTCTGACGGAATTCCAATAGTTCAGGCAGGCCCCTATGGACAGGGACAAAGATCAATGCTTCACCTCATTGAGTCTTCATCAAAAAGGTTTGGCTTATCCAAGGCCATTGATTTGTATTGTTGACTCTGTTTCCCTCTGGGGCACTGCCTGACCTGCTGGCTTTATTTTCAGCTCCCTTTGTTTGTGTTTGAGATCTCCAACATTCACAGGAGAGTCATAGAGTTATATAGCACAGAAACAGACCCTTCGATCCAACCTGTCCATGCTAACCATAATCCCAAACCGAACTAGTCCCACCTGCCTGCACTTGGCCCATATCCCTGCAAACATTTCTCATTCAGGAACTCATCCAAGTGTCTTTTCAACGTTGTAACTGTACCTGCATCCACTACTTTTTCTGAAGTTCATTCCAAACACGAACCATTCTCTGTATAAAAAAAATTGCCCTCATGTCATTTTTAACTCTTTCTCCTCTCACCTTAAAAATATGCCCCCTCATCTTGAAATCCCCCCCATTCTGGGGAAAACAGACCTGCCATTCACCTTATCTAAATCCCTCATTATTCTATAAACTTCCATAAAGTAACTTTAGATTAGATTACTTACAGTGTGGAAACAGGCCCTTCGGCCCAACAAGTCCACATCGCCCCGCCGAAGCGCAACCCACCCATGCCCCTACATCTACCCCTTACCTAACACTACGGGCAATTTAGCATGGCCAATTCACCTGACCTGCACATCTTTGGACTGTGGGAGGAAACAGAGCACCCGGAGGAAACCCACGCAGACACGGGGAGAACGTGCAAACTCCACACAGAGAGTCGCCTGAGGTGGGAATTGAACCCGGGTCTCTGGCGCTGTGGGCGGCACGGTGGCACAGTGGTTAGCACTGCTGCCTCACAGCGCCAGAGACCCGGGTTCAATTCCCACCTCAGGCGACTCTCTGTGTGGAGTTTGCACATTCTCCCCGTGTCTGCGTGGGTTTCCTCCGGGTGCTCTGTTTCCTCCCACAGTCCAAAGATGTGCAGGTCAGGTGAATTGGCCATGCTAAATTGCCCGTAGTGTTAGGTAAGGGGTAGATGTAGGGGCATGGGTGGGTTGCGCTTCGGCGGGGCGGTGTGGACTTGTTGGGCCGAAGGGCCTGTTTCCACATTGTAAGTAATCTAATCTGTAAGTAATCTAATCTAATCTAATCTAATTTCTCAATCTCCTAAATTCCAGTGAAAAAGGCCTATCCATCCTCTCTTTGAAACTCAAGCCCTCTATTCCCTGGTAAATCCTGATAAATCTCTTCTGAGCCCTCTCTAGCTGAACAATCTCTCACTTTAGTCTCAGTTTCAGAGCTTTTTTTCTCGTATGGAAAACATCATTCTTCTACACTGCTGCTCTTGTCTGTGGAGATTTAGTTTGAAGGGAAGAAAACCCTTTATTGAGTAAGACAATCTACAAATTATGTTTATATGCGACAGTTAATATTGAAAAAAAAGTCATCCCAAAATCGCCTTACAGGGGCTACAAACAACAAGCAGATGAACCAAAGATGTAAACAGAAATGGCTAAGTACGATCTGGTAGCCATGACAGAGACATGCATGCAGAATGACACATACTGGGACCTGAAAATTGAAGAGTGCGTTTCGGAAGGAGTGAAACATCGGAAAAGGTGGAGGGGTGGCTCTGTTAGTTAATGATGATTTTAGCACAATACAGAGGGATTTCAGAAAAACAGGTTGCAAAAGTGATTTGGATGGAGAAGATAAATTATTGAAGGCAGGAAGTCACTTGTGTGAGTGATGTGCAAGGCCATCAACAGCATGGGTGGGGGTGGGGGGGGGAGGGGGGAGAGGAAGAAATAATGAGAGTTTTTCAGAATGATGCAGCAATAAACATGTATGATTTTAATTGGCATATTCACTGGAAAAAAACAACTTGGGAAAGACAGCCAAGTTGAGGAATTCATGAAATGTTTTCCAGTCAGGCAGAATCAACATTGAGGGGAAGCTTGTAATTAACCAATTAATTAGATTTCTTTGAAGAAGTAACATGTACTGTGGATAAAAAGGAACGAATAGATGAACTATACTTAAATTTCCAGAAGACATTTAATAAGGTAGAGCAGTGGATGTTGTGTACGTGGTTTTGGTAAGGCTTTCAACTGGATCCCACATGGTAGGCCAATCCAGAAGATTAAGATGCATGATATCCACGGTGACTTGGCCACATGGATTCGGAATTGGCTTGCCCACAGAGGGCAGACGGTAGTGGTGAAAGGTTGTTTTTCAGGCTGGAGGTCTGTAACTGGTGGTGTTCTACAGGGATCTGTACTGTTGCTCTGCTGTTTGTCATACATATAAATGACTTGGATAAAAATGCAGATGGGTAGGTTAGTAAGTTTGCAGATGATACAAAGATCGTTTTCAGTGGTGAGCATGCAGAAGGTTGTCAAAAGATACAGCGGGATATAGATCACTTGCAGATATGGGTGGAAAAATGGCAGATAGAGTTAAATGTGTGTAAGCGTGAGGTGCTGCATTTTGGGAGATGAAATGTTAAGGAAAAGTATACAGTTGATGGCAGGACTCTGAACATTATTGATGTACAGAGGGATCTTGGGATTCAAGTCCATCGCTCCCTGAAAATGGTCATGCAAGTAGATAGGTTGGTAAAGAAGGTGAATGGCATACTTGCCTTTATTTGTCAGGGAATTGAGTACAAGAGTTCAGGATGTCATGTTGCAGTGTTATAAGATTTTGATTAGGCCACACCTAAGAGTATAGCATTCAATTCTGGTCGCTACATTCCAGGAAAGGTGTGGAGGCTTTGGAGAGGGTGCAAAAGGGGTGCACCAGGATGCAACCTGGATTAGAGCTATAAGGAGAGGCTAGAAAAACTCGGGTTCTTTTCTCCGGAGCGATGGACGCTGAGAGAAGGGGAGACCTGATAGAAATCTATAAAATGATGAGATGCATAGAAAGGGTTGACAGTTAGAATTCTTTTCCCACAGTTAAAATGTCTAAAACTAGGGGGGCATGCATTTAAGGTAAAAGAGGGAAAGTTCAAAAATGATGTGTGGGCAAATTTTTTACACAGAGTGCGATAGGAGTATGGAATGCACTGCCGAGATGGTGGTAGAGGCAGATACAATAAGGGCATTTAAGAGACCTTTAGTAAGCCCATGACTATGGAAGGAGTGGAATGAAAAGGGCTAAGGACAGACAGAAGGGATTAGTTTAATTTGGGATTATGTTCAGCACAACATTGTGGGCCAAAGGGCCTGTTCCTGTGCTGTATAGTTTTATATTCTATGTTCTATGTTCTATGTAGGTGCCAGATCAAAGGACTCAGTGGAAATAAAAGTTTATGGTGTAAGCGGCAGCAGATTGGCATGAAAAGAAGATTAGTTGGCTAACAATAAACAGCGTAGATATAAACAGATTGTTTCTTGTTGCAAGAAGTAACGATTAATGAAATGTTTATAACTTATATAAATGGTTTCGATAAAGGGACTAAAGGTACGGTTGCTAATTTTGTTGATGAGGCAAAGATTCGTCTGTAATTAAGTTGTGGAGAGGATGTAAGGGATTTATACAGGTTAAGTGAATAGCCAAAGACTTGAGAAAATGGAGTATGTAGGAATGTCAATGCATGAAAATGTGAAACTGCCATGTTTTCAGGAAGAGTAAGAAAGGAACGTCTGTCTAAATGGTGAGAGTTTGAAGAAACTCTGAGACGAAGAGGGATCTGCTACTCTTCAGAATAAATCGTAAAAGGTGGGTAAAAGGTCAGATTCACCCAGTAATTAGAAAAGCTAACAGTGTTATTGTTTATTGCAAGGGGAATTGAATGCAGAAGTATCGATAATGTGCTTCAGATATACAGAGACCACATCAGGAGCATTGTGTACAGTAATCACCCATCACCAGGCTATAGTCCAGCAGGTTTATTTGGAAGCACTAGCTTTTGGAGCGCTGCTCCTTCATCAGGTGGTTGTGGAGAATAAGATTGTAAGACTCAGAATTTAAAACAAAAGTTTACAGTGTGATGTAACTGAAATTATATATTGAAAAAGACCTGGATTGTTTGTTAAGTCTCTCATCTTTTAGAATGACCATGTTGGTTTCAGTTCTTCCATATGTAAATGGAAAACCATTTTTTTTAAAGTTACCTTCTCAAGTGAACTTTGACAATTGGTGTCATGTCGGCCCACTGTTAAAGTTCACTTGAGAAGGTAACTTTTAAAAAATGTTTTGTGATTTACATCTCAAAGAGCTGAAACCAACATGGTCATTCTAAAAGATAAGAGACTGAACAAACAACCCAGGTCTTTTTTAATATATAATTTCAGTTACATCACACTATAAATCTTTGCTATAAATTCTGGGTCTTACAATCTTAAATTCCACAAACACCTGATGAAGGAGCGACGCTCCAAAAGCTAGTGTGCTTCCAATTAAACCTATTGGACTATAACCTGGTGTTGTGTAATTTTTAACTTTGTAAACCCCAGTCCAACACCGGCATCTCCAAATTATGTGCGCAGTGTGGTTGTTTTACTTAAGGGAGGTTATGAATGTATTGTGAGCAGTCCAGAGAAGTTTTATTAGACTAATAACTAGAATGGACTGGTTGACTTGCGATGAAAGGTAAAATAGGCTCGGCTTGTATCTGCTGGTGAGTGTGGTACTGGAAAAGCACAGCAGGTCAGGCAGCACCCTCGGATACTGCCTGACCTGCTGTGCTTTTCCAGCAGCACAGTCTCAACTCTAATCTCCAGCATCTGCAGTTTTCACTTTCGCCTTATGTCTGCCACTGTTTAGAACAGTAAGGGAAGACTTGATTGAAACAGTTATGTATCTGAGGGATCTTGACAGGGTGGATGTGGAAAGGATGTTTCCTCTTCTGACACAATCTAGAACTAGGGGCTGGCATTTAAGGATTAAGTTTAATAAAGGTGGAGAAGTATTTTCACACAGAGGAATTCTTTTCCTCAACAGGTGGTGGAAGGAGAACCTTTAAATATTTTTAAGGCAGAGGTCATTAGATTCTCGATAAACAAGAGAGTGAAAAGATTACTGGGAGCAGGCGGAAATATGGGGTAACAAAATCAGCGGTGCTCTTATCAAATGGCAGAGTAAACTTAAAAGGCTGAATAGTTTGACTCCTCCAATTCAGAAGTTCGACACAGCAAGCATTACCATTTTAGACACAAAAGTGGATCACTCCAAAAGTAATTCGAAAACTGCTTCTGAACAGACAGAATGTTCTGTTGAAAGATTAATAAAATGATCCAATGTCATTGAAGTGCTTCTCAACCTCTCAGGTAATATTTGGAAAGCACCAAGTCAACAAGCTGATACCAGTATATTTTGAAGGAATCTAAATAATCTCCAGAATATGATACTTGTTATCGTTCTCCTAAGGACAGAGAACAAATAGATAAAATGTGGAATAAACACAGAGAAAGTTAGGGAAACTCAGCAGGTCGGGCAGCATCTGCGGAGAGAGAAATAAAGTTAATATTTCATAATGACTCATCTCCTCAGATACTGCCAGGCCTAGTGAGGTTCCCCAGCATTCTCTGGGTTTTTTTTTTCAGACTTCCAGCACCAGCAGCATTTTGCCTGTATTCAAATTACTTTAGTGACTTTTTTTTAATACACTACCAATGTTGGGAACCAATACATTAATATTTTACCAGGAAGTATACATCACAGGTTGTACTTCATAAGCCTTATTAGTCTGGCAGGTATTGGAGTTGTCATTTCTTCTGAAATAGTCACACTAAGAGCCAAGAAGCGATTGCTTTTTTGAAGGAGACATCATTTAAACAGTGCATCATTTAAACTAGCCAGCAGATGGCAGCATTGCCTTGTTTAAATACATGTACTGGTTTCCTCATGAGGAAAAAAGAGGGTCTGGTGGTGTTTGAGAGGGTTTTGGTGGGAAATTAAACCTGATGTGTTAGTTCCCCATCCCCACACACCCCACCCCAATCCTCCAGTGTCAGCTGCAATGATTTTAACTGACATTCATTTGAGTCCAGTCAGACCACTTGCCACCGGGAGCAGGGATGATCAAGCATCGACACCCAAATAAGAGGTGCGGTTTTGCCCATTTTATTTGGGGGAAGAGAGAGTGGGGGTGTCCAAAGCAACAGATGTTGTGATTCTCCTTCCGAGGCATGGAGGAGAATGCCTAGTCTCACAATTAAAGGAAATTAATTCGCTCACTTTGTCATTTTGGCACTCAAGTTCATTTCATAGACAGGAGAAGATCGCCATTGTAACATTCTCACTGAAAAGGCAGGAGACTGGTGCTAGCTGAGTTGTGCTCACAGAGGGATTAGCATGAACAAGAGGGGCCAAATGACCTCTTTCTGCACTGGGAGTCTCACCCCTATCCACAACAAACAAATCAGCAATTGTTGTGTTGCAGCTAAAGTGACCCACCACTGTGTGCACAAAGTAGCAGGAAATACAAGTTAGGCAAAACGTATTAAGAAAATTCACAAGTTATCTACATGCAGCGAGAATGCGGGAAGAAGCTACAGCAGACAATGAGAGAACGTTGGGCCCATCTCCATTGAACTGAATATCTAAGAGCACCTGGTCAAGCTCCCTGATCTAACTCCCTTAGGTCGTTTGTACCAGATTAATGATGATGAGTAGAGTTGGGCTGGGGATCAAGTTATAAACCAAGCTCTGGAGATAGATGAAGGCTATCCCACTCTTCCTGAGTCTACAGATACATAAAGACTAAAAGAGTTTGTTTGATCTTCATTGTCAACAACACCATTAAGGGCTGTCAACTTCGGCCACATGGAAAAAAAATCCATCATTCATCCAGTACGTGGCCTGGGAAGTTAATGAGGAAGTTAAAGAAGCAAGGCCTTACGCTGGGCATTAGGATTTCAATTTTTATTACAAAGACCCCCAGTTCCTGTTTCTGGGTGGATGGCCCTGCTACCAGACTGCTGTATACTTCCAGGAGGGGGCAGCATTGAGGAATCACTGTCCACAACCTTTAAGATAACGATTTGTCCATAATAAAGGTGCAACATGTACCCATTTCACATTGAATAGAATCCCAATAGCGCAGAAGGAGGCCATTTGGCCCGTCGACTCTGCATGGACTGACTAAACATCCTACACAAGCCTGGGCCCCACTCAATCCCTGTAACCACACATTTACCACAGCCAATCCACCCGACCGACACATCCTGGGACAATTAGCACAGCCAATTCACCTAACATGCACATCTTTGGAGTGTGGGAGGAAACTCACCCAGACACAGGAAGAACAGCCATCTCAAGACAGAGAGTCACCCAAAACTGAAATTGAACCCAGGTCCCTGGTGCTGTTAGGAGCAGTGCTAACTGCTGTGCCACATCTACTTTCCTTACTTAATGATAAAATGTAAGCACAGGTCGTTCTGAAATAAGCACGTTTCGTTAACACAAATTCGCTATAACACGATTGATGAATTGGGGACACTCTTTCGAAAGCATGAAGTTTTAAACCATGTATTGATTATAACGCAATTCTGGCCCCATTAATTTAAATGGTGCTGCTATTACGCGATTTTCTTATAGCATGGGATGCACGAGGACAGAACTACTATCATATTATTTCAGAACTGACAGTAATCAGTACTAATTAGGGGAACAAAGATGTCTTATGTTGAATGGTTTCAAAGTTGTCATTTTCTCTCCTTAATGTATCCCTAATGCAGAGAGATGTTATTGCTGTAGTGACTGTAATGAGGTCAACCATAGAATATGAATTCCCTGATTGGGGTTGTTGACCTGGTCCAATCAGGGAGCCCTGGCTGACAGATAGAAACAGGAGTGTCTATGTTAAGGCCCGGGTGTCCTTGGAGAAGGAGCACGCGGTGTCCACCAACACCTTGGAGTTGTTCAGGGAGAGGTGGGTGCCGCAGGGAGTGGAGTGCATTATTTCCCCCTCCAACACTATTTTGATTTAGTCCCTACCCTCCCCTTCACTGTTTTGATCACACAGCATTGCCCTTTGGTGTGAAGGGCAGTGCTTGTCACTGGCCACTGGGGCGTTTTTCCTATCTTCCTGGTGGTGGAAATTGAATAAAGATTCGTACACTTTGTGTCTCTCACTGTGTCTCACACCTGCACACACACACCATGGGTGCTGGGGGAAAAAAAATAAGCACTACCGTAGTTAGGCGGTCGTGTGGGGGTAAAAAAAAAAGAAACAGGAGTGTCTGCTAACCCCAGAAGCTGCCTCTGTGTGAGCTGGGTCAGTTTCATGTATTACACACATGTAAATAAAGAGTGAGTTGGTGATGGGATACCATCCTCTGCAGAGTTATTTCAATTCCCCTGATGGTAATATTAACATTGCTCCTTCTCTCATCCGGCTACGACAACATGACAAGCCAGCGTGTTTTTGTGCCTGCTGAAATGAAGGATTAGCAGAAATTCTCAGCCTGCATTGACTTTCACCTCTGCATCAGAAGCTTGTGCATTAACAATCTATCCAGGGGGATGTCTCTGTACGGTACGTACTGCCCTAGCACACAGTCTTTTGCCTGGTGTCCAGTCTGGCTGTATCAAGGGAGGGTATAAAAGATTGCTTCAAAGTAATCAATCATGCCCCTCGCCTCATCCCCCCACAAAGTGTTCTTTGCAAATTTTGGATGTTATTTTTCTCTCTTGCAAAGCGGCATCAGCGAAAACAAGTTGACCGTGACATGCACAGCAAGATCCCACAATGACCGAGTCACCAGTCAATGTGCCGGCCTGCATGAAAGCAAATATTGTATTTTTGAAACGGCTGAGCTCCACTTTGAGAAATGTGAGGAGCCATCCAAATTCAATTATTTGTTCTGCCCTGGGAGCCAGGGGCCCAATGTATGCCAAGATGTGAATGCCCTTACAGAAGCAAAGGGCTCCGAGATATTTGAAAAGTTCGTTCGTAATTTGGTGAAACCTCACTCCCTGATGAGCAGTTGAGGTCATTGAGGTTAGTCAAGCTCGCCTTGAGGGCTATATGACCGATTCACTGATTGTCACAGTACAGAAGGTGGCTATTCAGGCATTGTGTCTGCATAAACGCTCCAAAACGAATCCTTCATGTCATTGTCCTGCCTTCCCACCATAACCTGCACATCATTCAATTTCAAATCACTCCCGATTTAATACATCGATTGAACCTGCCTCCACCACACTCTCAGGCAGCGCAGTTCACTTGCTACATTTCAGTTGCCAGTCGAGACTAGGACCCGTGGACACAGCCTTCGAATTAGAGGGGTAAATTCAGAACAGAAATGCGGAGACATTTCTTCAGCCAGAGAGTGGTGGGCCTGTGGAATTCATTGCCGCAGAGTGCAGTGGAGGCCGGGACGCTAAATGTCTTCAAGACAGAGATTGATAGATTCTTGTTGTCTCGGGGAATTAAGGGCTACGGGGAGAATGCGGGTAGGTGGAGTTGAAGTGCCCAGCAGCCATGATCGAATGGCGGAGTGGACTCGATGGGCCGAATGGCCTTACTTCCACTCCTATGTCTTATGGTCTTATGGTCTACATTTCCTTATGTAAGATTTGCTTCTTTTGCCAAATTACTTGAAATCATTGTTCTCTTCTTCTTAGTCCTTTCATTTTATAATATTCAATAACTTTCCCGGACTTCCCCTCAGCCTTCTGTCTTCTGAGAACAGTTTTAACCCCTCCAATCTCCATGATTAGTTTCTGACTCCTCAACCGAAGCGATTGGTTTGCCCCTAATTCGCACAATCCATTCGTTCTGCTTAATGGAGGATGTGTGAGCATCAGCTGAGGCTAGGGTCAGATTTGGAAAAGAGCTTTCTCCAATAACCAAAGAGCTTCCCATACTCACCCAGTTATAGGGAGGATATTATTAAGCTGGAGAGGATTCAGAACAGATTTTGCTGGAAAGGAAAGATTTGAGTTACAAAGAAAGGCTGGACAGGCTGGGACTTTTCTCACTGGAGCATTGGAGGTTGAGAGGTGACCTTATAGAAGTTCATAAAATCACGAGGGGTGCGGACAGAGTTAATGGTGATTGTCTTTTCCCTAGGTCGAGGAATTTCAAGACGAGAGGAGGCGGATTTTAAAAAGACTGAAGGAGAATTTTTTTACACAGAGGATGGTTCGCATGTGGAATGAACTTTGTGAGGTAATAATAGATATGGGCACAATTGCAACATTGAAAAGACATTTGGGTAAATACGTGAATAGGAAAGGTTTGGAGAGATATGGGCCAGGATCAGGCAAGTTGGACTAGTTTATTTTGGGATTATATTCAGCATGGACGGGTTGGACCGAAGGGTCTGTTTCCATGCTGTATAACTCTATGACTCTATTTAGACTCTCAAGTGAAAAGTGACCAACTGGTTTGTGTCAGAGACGTGTAGGTACCAATACAAGGATAATTGGAAAAGGAGAAAACAGGAAAAGATCAAAATGGTAAGCTTCAGCTAAGAATGGAGTTCCTGCAGAATTGAATACATATTAGCAGAAAAATGCAATGCCCGGGATTCCCGTTGCTGTTTTTGACACATTGAAAATCACTGGCCAGTTTGCCAATCAATATTTCCATTACATCTCCCTGAATAACTTTACAGTGTCACTAATAGCAAATAGGTCAATCCTTCCTTGAATATTAATTATGGTGCTAGCCATTTGAATTGTATGTCCTGATGATGGAACTCATGTTTTGTCATTTTATGATTTAAGAAGCAAATGTTGGAAAGCTCGTTTCTGAAAGCTAGCCACTCCACAAAGCATTGAATGACCTAAGTCATATTTCAGAATTGATTGCTAATCACTTTGAACTAGGTCACTCCGTGAATAGGGCTTAGACAGTAACATATATTTATACATAGGATTATTAATGTAGTTAAACATCCCAAGGCAACTGAAATGACAGCGATCAGACAAAGGTTGGCAGGGGGCCATGTAAAGAGAGTTAGGAAAGGCAATTAAAAGTTTCTTCAAGCAAATAGGCTTTGAGAAATGTCTTTAAGGCAGAGAGTCAGTGACTTTTGAGGAAGGAAGCTCCAGAGCTTAGTGTCTGCTTAATTTAAGCAGGATCATCACTGGATCTAGAAGGGCCATTGATAACTGGTGGAGGAGTCTGTTACAGGAACAACTTCACTCCGAAACCCAACTGCTGATGGCATTGACTTTGGAAAAAGGACAATTGGTCCTCTTTAAGACCATTTCTTGAAAGCAACACACTTATTCCTTGCTTTACTCCATTTTGACTGCCCCTTTGCATTTTTAACCCCACGTGTTGTTGTGCGAGTGTAAGTTTGGTGTGGCTTGAGGTGACATTTGGCCACCATGATGACAAAGAACAAACCTGAAACAGATGTATTTCTGAACGAACACCCGCACACCCTTTGTTGTAGCCGGAGAGATTGTGACGGACATTTGCAATTACTGCTTTCTTTAAAAGCAAGCTAATAAAACTGCAACACAGAAGTAAGTATATTTGTATCAGATATGGGCAAAAGAATTATTGAATGATTAGATGTTATAGCACTAAACGGCATAATGATCTGTTCAAGAGCTGACAGAAGATGATATATGGGACCTAATATAAAAGACAGCCTTGATGATGAATGACTGCAGATGAATTGCACACAGATACAATCCAAAGATAGAGCAAAGTAAGTGCCTCTAGAACAGTGAATGCTGGGCTACTCACACAGTCTGATTATTGACTGATAAAAAAGAAGCACAAATTAAAAAGTTTTTAAATTAATAGTGATAAAAATGTCAATCCTTATTGAATGAAGGGCTTATTACCGTAGAAATAAACCCTGCAGATCAACAGTCAGGGATAAATATGCAGTCCAGCACCGGTTCTCCTGCAGGTGGGGAGAATTTATCAAATCGTGTTTCAGATCCTATTGTAACAGAATGGTCTTTATGACTTGCAGTGCCACACAAGGCAACCTATTTATTCCAATGTTTTACATGCGTGGACTATGCAATTTCACAGGGACCGACGATGATGGTTGGTCAGGGGTATTCCATGAACTGCAATATGAGGATGACTCGGATCCATCAGATACAAGTAGCCTTTATTAGCCTTGGCTCAGTTGGGAGCACATTTGCCTCTGTGATACAGGAAGACCATTAAGACCTACCTTAACTCATGTACCTGCAACAAAAAAGCCCCTGTTCCTTCTCTCACCCACACCTTTCAGCCAAATGAATGACTCTGAACTTCTGTATATCCAAGGACCTCGAATGCGCAAACTCACAGATTCTGAAGTTCCCAATTCCCAATCATTGGCTACAAGATGGGAGTTAGTGGCATGGGAAATGAGTGAATGCAATTCAGGTTGAATGAAGTGATAATAATCATAATGAGTTGGTCAGCCAGCCAGAAATAAGGGCCAAATAATACTTGTCAGCAAAGATGCGCCAAACCTGGATGAAATAAAGTTCAAATGTTCCCTTCTGCTCCTAAAACTGCATTCAGCATATGCATAAATAATCACAAAATAAATAATATGCATAGTTTTGAATTTATAAATAATATAGATGAGCAATTAACATTTCAAATCCAGTATGACTCAGTTCCAAGATTGGTGGTGTAGTGGACAGTGGGAAGTTATCTGGGAATACAGTAGGATCTTGATCAACTGGGCCAGTGCGCTGAGGAATGGCAGATGGAGTTTAATTTAGATAAATGAAGATGTTGCATTTTGGTAAGGCAAACCAGGGCAGGACTTACAGATTCAATGGCAGGGCCTTGCAGAGTGTTATAGAACAAAGGGATCTAGAAGTTCGGGTTCATTGCTGCTTTAAAGTGGAGTCACAGATAGAGAAGGTGGGTGAAGAAGGCTTTTGGCATGCTTGCTTTCATCAGTCAGAGCATTGAATATAGGAGCTGGGACATCTTGCTGCAGCTGTCCAAGACATTGGTGAGGCCACATTTGGAGAGCTGCTTGCAATTCTGGTCACCCTGCTAGAGAAAGGATATTATTAAAGTAGAAAGAATGCAGAAAAGATTTACTTGGATGCTACCTGGACTGAAGTCATAGTCACAGCAATGTACAGCATGGAAACAGACTCTTTGGTCCAACTCATCCAAGCTGACTAGATATCCTAACCCAATCTAGTCCCATCTGCCAGCAGCTGGCCCATATCCCTCTAAACCCTCCCTATTCATATACCCACCCAAATGCCTTTTAAATGTTGTATTTGTACCAGCCTCCACCACTTCCTCTGCCAGTTCATTCCATACACGTACCACCCTCTGAGTGAAAAAGTTGCCCCTTAGGTCTCTTTTATATCTTTCCCCTTTCACTCTGAACCTATGTCCTCTAGTTCTGGACTCCCCTACCCCAGCGAAAAGATTTTGTCCATTTACCCTATCCATGCCCCTCATAATTTTGTAAACTTCTATAAGGTCACCCCTCAGCCTCCGATGCTCCAGGGAAAACAGCCCTAGCCTATTCAATCTCTCCCTATAGTTCAAATCCTCCAACCCTGGCAACATCCTTGTAAATCTTTTCTGAACCCTTTCAAGTTTCACAACATCTTTCCAAAAGGAAGGAGACCAGAATTGCACGCAATATCCCAATAGTGGCCTAACCAATGTCCTGTACAGCCGCAACATGACCTCCCAACTCATGTACTCAATACCCTGACCAATAAAGGAAAGCATACCAAATGCTTTCTTCACTGGTTTTATGTTATAATGACAGGTTGGATAGGCTGGGACTTTTTTCTCTGGAGCATAGGAGACTGATGGGTGACCTTATGGCGGTGTATAAAATTATCAGAAGCATAGATAAGGTAGACACGGAGAGCTTTTCTCCATTGTAGGGGAGACTAAAACTAGACGGCATAGGTTTAAGCTGAGAGGGGAGAGACACAAAATGGTCCAGACAAGCAAATCTTTCACACAGAGGGTGGTGAGGGTCTGGAACAGTCTGCCAGAGGTAGTGGTGGAGGCAAGTACAATTTTGTTATTTAAAAACATTTAAATAGGTGCATGGTTTTCTCTCAGATTATACATGTAAGGTTAGTGTTGGATACGTATCCAACATGTATCATGCAGAAGATTAACGCAAGGCATTAATAAGGCATTGGGCATGATAACACAGTGAATGCTCCTGCACGTTCTACTGACATGTCTTACAAATGGGATTATATGAACATGTAATGTGCTGGGAAAAGCACCAGTGATTTCAAGAGGCTGGAGTCCCAGCAGGAGATTGGTGGGCATTGCCCCCAGGAAAACAATCAAGATCTGGTTTTCTGAAATCCTTGCTGCATCCAGGAATTTAGTGTTTCTCATATATGTACTTGCCTACCAGTTGTATGGCAAATGACTGACAGGGTAGTGGGTAGACCAGACAAGACTGTCCATCCTATACCCGGAAAGTACCTTATTGAGTGATGGTAGCCGGAAGACTGGGTGCTCAGCGTCCAGAAATTCACGTAGACACTCAGGATATTGCACCTCTTGTGTAGTACCTGACTCTCCTTTGTTTTTCCTACTTACTCCTTGCTTCACTGCATCCAAGACTGCAAAGAGCAGTTACTTCTGCATGTGTTATTCTTGTCATAATCTCTAGGTGGAGAATGAAATGTCCCAATGCTCAATCATTGTTTTTGAGCACATGGGGACATAGCTTTCTCTCTCTATCCTCTCTTTACCTTGCATCTTCTTTCTCTTTGACCATCTTTCTTTCTTTACTTTTCTGTCTCTCTTTTACCCTCTTTCTGCCTCCTCTAACCTTCTCCATTTCTCCTCCTCTCTTCTCTTGGTCTCTCTTCCTGACTTCCTTGGCCTCTCTTCCTGACCTCTCTTCCTTGCTCTGTCTCTTTCTCACTATCTCTCTTTTTGTGTAGTTAAAGCAATTACTTCATCAACTATAAAGATCATTTCATTCAGACCGGGCCAATCCTGCCAGCCAGAATGCTAGATGAACAGAATGTCACAATCAGAAAATATCTATTTTGGCGTCAGAGAGATGTACAGCACGGAAACAGACCCTTCAGTCCAACTCATCCACGCTGACCAGATATCCTAACCTAATCTAATCCCATTTGCCAGCACTTGGCCCATATCGCTCTGAACCCTTCCTAATCATGTACCCATCCAGATGCCTTTTAAAAATTGTAATTGTACCAGTCTCCACCACTTCCTCTGGCAGCTTATTGCATACACATGGGGTATGAAAAACATTATCCCTTTGGTCCTTTTACAATCTTTCCCCTCTCATCTTAAACCTCTGCCCTCTACTTTTAGACACCCTTAGCTTGGGGGAAAGACCTTGGCTATTCATCCTATGCATGCCCCTCATGATTTTATAAATTTCTAAAGTCACTCCTCAGCCTCTGACACTCCAGGGAAAATAGTCTCAGCCTATTTAGCCTCTCCCATAGTTCAAACCCTCCAGCCCTGGCAATGACCTTGTGAACCTTTTTTGAACGCTTCCAAGTTTATTTCCTATAGCAGGGAGACCAGAATTAAACACAGTATTCCAAAAGTGGCCAAATAAGTGTCCTATAGAGCTGTAACATGATCTCTCACCTCCTCTGCTCAATGCACTGACCAATAAGGACAAGCATAACAAACATCTTCACTACGCTGTCTACCTACGACTCCACTTTCAAGGAATATAAACTTGCACTCCAAGGTCTCTTTGTTTGCAACATGCTAAGGTCCTTACCATTAAATGTAGAAGTCCTGCCCTGATTTACCCTACCAAAATGCAGCACTTCACATTTATCTAAATTAAACTCCATCTGCTACTCCCCAAACCAACTGACCAAGGTTTTCTTGGAAAACCAAAGGGAGAAAGCTCACATTGTATGATGTTTAAAACAAAAAGTGCTCGTTTTAACTTTGGATGCTCAAATGAAATGGTCGTTATTGAACTAGGTTGGCATACATAAACCCAATCTCATAATCTCCTTCCATTGGTTTCAGTGGAAAGCAAAGTTGCTGTGTAAGGTAAGGGTTCTGAAAGTGTTAATGTTAAAGCTGCATTAAGCTCCACCCAGTCTGATGATGTTGTACAGCTCTTGGGTAGAGAAAATACAATCAGATAAGAGTCACTGATGGACACAGACATGTCATCTCTGGCTCCCGATAGTCTCTGTGATTGGGATGAAGTTGTCAACGTAACTTATGCATATTGTTATCGTTCAAAAAAACTATGTCGTATTGTTTAGACAAGGGCCAATTCTCATAACTGTCTCAATACTGGTTCATCCTAAAATATTGCCGTATGCCCTCGAAGCCTGCACAGGAAGGAAGGTTAAGGAGTTTTGTGTTGCTGTATTAGTCATGTCCCTACTTAGAGTCATGGAGTCATACAGTTCAGAAACAGACCCCCTCATCCATGCCATGCTGACCAAGTTTCCCAAACTAAACTAGTCCCACTGGCCTGAGTTTGGCCTATATGTCTCTAAATCTTTCCTATCCATATACCTGTCCAAATACCTTTTAAATGTTGTAATTGTGACTGCATCTACCTCTGTACAGAAGGTCTACGTTCAAGTTCCATCTGTCATGATAGTGTGTCATAACCTGTCTAAATATGAGGATTGAAAGTGATTTTTTTGGAAAGGAGCAGAGTGCCTCATAGTGCTAGGGTGCACTATCACCTCTCAAAATGACATTTTAATGTAAATGGTAAGTTTCCTTTGAAGTCCTTTACTTTGGTCATTGTACCTTTCACAGATTGCCAGTTCTAAGTCTTTTGTTCGAACAGTAATTGGTCTTATTTCAAAACTGTAGAAGGGAGGTTTGGCAGCAGCACTTGATCCCAAGCATAAGCCTGCAGTGCTTGGCACTGAAACATACTAAACAATATTATATAATCTGCAGCCAACTCAATAGTCCTCTTGACCCGACCTGGCAGTCTTCTAGTGGTACATGGCAGTCTCCCAGCTGGCATGGCCTTAGCATGGTCTCCCACTCTCAAGGTGATTCCAGAGCAATCTCCCAGCCTTATGAACTTTGAGGTGAGGCCCAGTGAGGATGAGAGGCTACATGGGGGCAGCACAGTGGCTCAGTGGTTAGCACTGCTGCCTCACAGCAGCAGGGTCCCAGGTTCGATTCTGGTCCCAGGTTCGATTCCAGCCTCAGGCGACTGTGTGGAGTTTGCACATTCTCCCCATGTCTGTGGGGTTTGCTCTGGTTTTCTCCCACAGCCCAAAGATGTGTAGGTCAGGCGAATTGGCCATGCTAAATTGCCCATAATGTTACGTGCATTGGTCAGAGGGAAATGCGTCTGGGTGGGTTACTGTTCGGAGGGTCGGTGTGGACTTGTTAGGCTGAAGGGCCTGTTTCCACACCGTAGGGAAACTAATCTAATAAGACCATAAGACATAGGAGTGGAAGTAAGGCCATTTGACCCATCGAGTCCACTCCGCCATTCAATCATGGCTGATAGGCATTTCAACTCCACTTACCCGCATTCTCCCCATAGCCCCTAATTCCTTGTGACATCAAGAATTTATCAATCTCTGCCTTGAAGACATTTAGCGTCCCGGCCTCCATTGCACTCTGCCACAATGAATTCCACAGGCCCACCACTCTCTGGCTGAAGAAATGTCTCCGCATTTCTGTTCTGAATTTACCCCCTCTAATTCTAAGGCTGTGTCCACGGGTCCTAGTCTCCTCGCCTAACAGAAACAATTTCCTAGCGTCCACCCTTTCCAAGCCATGTATTATCTTGTAAGTTTCTATTAGATCTCCCCTTAATCTTCTAAACTCCAATGAATACAATCCCAGGATCCTCAGCCGTTCCTCGTATGTTAGACCTACCATTCCAGGGATCATCCGTGTGAATCTCCGCTGGACACGCTCCAGTGCCAGTATGTCCTTCCTGAGGTGTGGGGACCAAAACTGGACACAGTACTCCAAATGGGGCCTAACCAGAGCTTTATAAAGTCTCAATAGCACAACGGTGCTTTTATATTCCAACCCTCTTGAGATAAAATCACACCAATATGGTCTGGATTGGATAACCATTGTTCTGAACTTTTCTTTCTGCAATGCTGGTATTTTTGTTTCTCTATTTGCTAAGATATTGTACCTGAAAAAGCTGTGCCTAGGTACCTTTGTACCTAAGCTGGCATTGTAAGTGGCGACATCTAAACTTTTCACTGTACTCATTTACATGTGATAATAAAGCTGATTAATTCATTCAGTCATTCATTCCTTATTTCATCACCCATTTTACAGCTTTGGCCAAAACTAGAATAATCTTCAATAGGTTTAACTTCTACCAAGAGAAGAAATCTTCCCATCAAAACTTAGAAATGTGACACCATAGTTTAACTGATGAGCAGGAGAGGGTTTGTCTGAGAGCTGTGGCTAAACTTCACTGATTGTAAAGCATTTGGGGATATTCCAAGTAGGCACGACAAAATTTAATTCTTTAGTTCAGAGTACAATACAGCTGTTAACCTGAAAGGATATGTTTTTAAATGTCAGCAACTTGCTTTCTAGTTTCTTTCACAGTGAAGAAAAATGAGGTGCGTTTTACAACCTTTCAATGTTACTGTTGGAGAATAGCTCCTTACCTGGAGTGCCAAACCAGCTTATTTCACACAATCATAGAGTCCCTACAGCGTGGAAGCCGGCCATTTGGCCCATCGAGTCCACACTGCCCCTCTGAAGAGTATCCCACTCCCACTCTACTCTATCCCTGTAACCGAGCATCTCCCATGGCTAACCAACCCAGCCTGAACAGTCCTGGACATTATTGGCAACTTAGCATTGCCAGTCCACCCTCACTTACATATGTTAGGTTATGTGGGTGAAGACCAGAGCACCCGGAGGAAACCCACAGAGACACAGGGAGAACATACAAACTCCACACTGACAGTCACCAGAGGCTGGAATCGAATCCAGGTCCCTGGCTCTCTAAACACTGAGATTATATAGTAAAGAGTTAACAAAGATCAAAACACAAAGAGGTTAATTTGCCTCTTTGTCCAAGGAAAATGTTCTTGGTTTAGAGGGAGTGCAGCAGATGTTCACCAGACTGATTCCTGTGATGGCAGGACTGACATATCAGGAGAGCAGGAATCATTTAGGATTATATTCACTGGAGTTCAGCGAACTATAAAATTCGAACGAAACTAGACAGGGTAAATGTGAGAAGGATATTCCCAATGCTGGGGATGGGGCAGGGAGCCAAAACCAGGGGGTCACAGTTGAAGGATACAGGGTAAATCATTTAGGATTGAGATGAGGAAAAATGTCTTCAGTGCTGAGCCTCTGAAATGCGCTACCTCAGAAAGCAGTCAAGGCCAGAACATTGTGTGATTTCAGAAAGAAGTTGGATATATCACTTGGGACTTAAGGGATCTAAGGATGGGGTGGGGGGAAGTAAGGACAGGCTATTGATTTGGATGATCAGCCATGATCGGAATGAATGGTGGAGCTGGCTCAAAGGCCAAATAGCTTACTCCAGCTCCCATTTTCTATACTTATATGTTTTACGTTGTACTTTTCATCTTTCCTTTCTGGACATATTACTTGCAATGCTTTTAGTGGAACTCAAAGGTTTAAGGTTTTTTTAAATTCAGGAATTGTCAGACTAGAGGCCTGTGACAAGTAGAGTGTCTCAGGGGTCAGTGCTAGGCACATTGCTGTTTGTTATCTGTATCAATGATTTGGATGAGAATGTACAAGGCATATTTAGCAAGTTTGCAGATGACACTGAAATAGGCGTTAATATGGACAGTGAGGAAGGTAGTCAGAAATTGCAACAGGACATAGATCGATTGGGGAAGTGGGCCGAGAAATAGCATATGAAGTTTAATATAGACAAGTGTAAGGTTCTGCATTTTGGAAAATCAAATCAAGGTAGGTGTTCCATGGTAAATGGTAGGGCCTTAAGGACTGTAGTGGAACAGAGGGACCTTGGAGTTTGGGTGCATGGTTCTCTGAAAGTGGAGTCACAGGTAGACAGGGCAGTGAAGAAAGCTTTTGGCACACTGGCCTTCATCAGTCAGGGCATTGAGTATAGAAGTTGGCAAGTTATGTTGCAGTTGTATAGGACGTTGATGAGGCTGCATTTGGTGCATTGTGTTCAGTTTTGGTCACCTTGCTATAGGAAGAATGTTATTAAACTGGAAAGAGTGTAAAAGAAATTTACAAGGATATTGTCATGACTCAAGGATCTGAATTATAGGAAGAGTTTCTACAAGATAGGACCTTTTTCTTTAGAGGTCAGGAGACTGAGGGCAGATCTCATCGAAGCAAAAAAGATCATGATAGGCATGGATAAGGTGAATGCACTCAATCCTTTTCCAGGGTTGGGGAATCAAGCACTAGAGGGCATCAGTTTAAGGTTAGAGGGGAAAGAATAAAAGGGAACCTGAGGCGCAACATTTTTACACATAGGGTGGTACGCACATGGAATGAGCTGCCAGTGGACGTGGGTTGAGGTGGGTACATTAACAGCATTTAAAAGGCATTTGGACAAATACATGGATAGGAATGGATTAGAAGGCTATGGGCCAGATGCAGGGAAATGGGGTTAGCGTAGATGGACGTTTTGGTTGGCATGGACCAGTTTGGGCTAAAGGGCCTTTCTCCATGCTGTAGGACTCTATGACTTCTTTTCAGGATTGTCTCTCAAACTTGAATACAGATGTACTCATTCCTGCATTTTTCACTCTTCAAATCAAGATTTCAACTGTTTTGATGCCAACAATAGCAAAATTATACTTGCCACTCCAATGATGGAGAGAAAGGGCAAAGATCATACAAACATGTTGGAAATAAATAACTCTAGCACCTGGCTCATGAGAAGAGGTAGAATTCATTGCCAAATTTATCAGATGGATTTACAGGAAACCTTAAATAGGTTTAAAGGGCATATTTTAAAATGGCATTCATAATGTTATTCCTATTTTTAAAACCATGTCCTTCACTTAGTGAGAACAAAAGGTGGCAATTGAAGGCATTTTGAAGAAGCATTTTGAATGGTTTAATTGTTCCTTGCCAACTGTCCATTGATAAATTATTGATGTTTGTTTTCTGATTGGCAGTTTTGCATGTTTGTTGCTAGTGCATTAGTGGCTAAAGTTTCAGCTGTGATTTTTGGTGTACTATTTTGTTGTGAGTGCAATTACGGCAAAAATCAAATAAAGAGCCATAGAGTTGTACAGTACAGAAACAGACCCTTCAGCCCAACTCGTTCATGTCAACCAAATATTCTAAATTACCTTAGTCCCATTTGCTGGCATTTGGCCTTCACTAAACCATTCCTATTCACGCATCTAACTAGGCCTTTAAAATGTTGCAATTGTGCCAGCCTCCACCATTTCCTCTGGCAGTTCATTTCACGCACGCACCACCCTCTGCGTGAAAAAGTTGCCCCTTTTGAATCTTTCCCTTCTCACCTTAAATCTAAACTCTCTAGTTTTAGATACCCCCACATCAGGGAAAGGATATTGTCTATTTAACCTATCCATGCCCCTCATGATTTTATAAACCTCTATAAGGTCACCCCTCAGCCTCTGACGCTCCAGGGAGAACAGCCCCAGCCTGTTCAGCCTCTCCCTATAGCTCAAATCCTCCAACCCGGGCAACAGCCTTGTAAATCCTTTCTGAACCCTTTCAAGTTTCACAACATCTTTCCTATAGCAGAGAAACCAGAATTGCATGCAGTATTCCAAAAGTAGCCTAACCAATGTCCTGTATAGCCACAACATGACCTCCCAACTCCTATACTCAATGTGCTGACCAATAAAGACAAGCATACCAAATTTTGACCTTTGATGGAAACAAAAAATGCTGGAGGTCACAGCGGGTCAGAAGCAACCATGGAGAGAGAGTAAGCTAACGTTTCGAGTGTAGGTGACTCTTCATCAGATCTGAAGTGAAGTGCGGCAGGGACAGCATTTATGCTATTCTTTGGGTGGTGGGTGGTGGGGGTAATGGGTATAGGGTGCTGGTGGTGAAAAGATGTTAATAGTTCAGGTTAAGTAATCGGAATGGGTGAATGCCAGAACAATGGTCTGTCTCCTGCCAGACTGGAAAGGATAGGTAGTGGGATGAGAGGAGAGAGGGCATGAAACAAACTAAAAGAAAGGGAAGAAACGGTTCACAATTTGAAGATGTTGAACTCAAGTCCAGAAGGCTGTGAAGTATAGTCTGAAGGTGAGATGTTGTTCCTCCAGTTTGCGCTGAGATTCACTGGAACACTGCAGCATCCTAAGGACAGACATATAGGCAGGTGAGCAGGACACTGTATTAAAATGACTGGCTATGGGAAGGTTGGGGGTCATGCTTGCGTACAGACGGGACATATTCTGCAAAGCAGTCACCCAGTCCGCATCTGGTTTCTCCAGTGGAGAGTAGGCCAGATTAGGTGCAGCGAATACAATACACAGGATTGGAGGATGTACAGGTGAAATGCTGCTTCACCTGGAAAGACTGTGTCGGCCCTTGGATAGTGAGCAGGGAGGAGGAGAAGGGGCAGGTGTTGCACCTTCTACAGTTACATGAGGAGGTGCAAATGGAAAAGTGGTTGATGTTGGTGGTTGTGGAATAAGAGTGTCCCAGAGAGAATGATCCCTGCAAAAAGCAGACCGGGGCAGTGAGGGGAGGATGTGTTTGGTGGTGGCATTCTACTGGAGTTGTTTGAAATGGCGGAGAATGATCTGCTGAATGCAGAGATTGGTGGGATGAAAAGTGAGGGTAAGGGAAACCTGATCTCTCTGTTGTGAGTGATGGGAAGGGGCAAGGGCAGAAGCATGAGTGATAGGTCGGATGTGGTTGAGGGCCCTGTCAACCACAGTGGGTGGGAAACCATAGTCATGGAAGAAGCAAGGCATGTCAGCAGCATTGTTTTGAAAGTTTGATATCATCTGAACAGATGCAACGTAGGCGAAGGAACTGGGAGAATGGACTGGAGTTCTTGCAGGATGTGGGGTGTGACGAACTGTAGTGAAGGTAGCCATGGGAGTCCTTGGCTTTGTAGTGGGTGGCAGTGGACAGTTTATTCCCTGAAATGGAGACAGATGAGTAAAGGAAAGGAAGTGTCAGAAATAGATAATGTGAAAGTTATGCTGTGGAGGGAAGTAAATTTCTGCTGTGTGCCGTATCGGTGGAATGCACTGCTGCTACTGCATTTCAGTGATTGGGGTAGTGAATGTGGGTGTGGTGCTAGTCAAGCAAGCCGCTTTGTCCTCTCTGTGAATACTAGCTTTTTGTGATTCATGTACAAAGGGCCCTAAATCCCGCTCTCGCTACAGCTTTCTGCAGGATTTCCCCATTTCAATAATATTCTGCCCCTTCCTGCCAAAATGGAAAGCCTCACATGTTTTTCACATCATATTCCATCTGCTAAGTTTGTATCTGTCTATCTTTAGAATCCTTGTGTTATCTGCACACTTGCTTTCAAGTTTGTGTGTCATCCACAAATCTGGTGACAGTATATTCACTTCCATCATCTAAGTCATAAGATATATTGTAAATAACTGTGACCCCAGCACTGGTACTCTACTGGTTACAGGTTGCCATTCTGAAATGCCCCCATTATCCCAACTCTCTGTCTCCAATTAGTTAACCAATCCTCAATCTATACTAATATACTACCCCCAACACCATGGGCACTTACCTTATTAAGTAGCCTTGTGTATGGTTCCTACCTGAACACCCTTTGGAACTCCAGTATATTACATTGAAACCCTTTTTCTTGCCTGCTTGTTATCTCCATAACTAATTCTAATACATTTGTCAGGCATGATTTCCCTTACACATGAATCCCGTGAATGAAAAAAAGCCATGATGACCCTACTTGATTATGTTATGCAGTCTATGCACTCTGCTATGACATCCTTTATTTTGAACTCTAACATTTTCCCAAGGACAACATTAAGCTAATTGGTCTAGAGTTGCCAGTTTTTTATGTCTTCCCTTTATCAATAAGGGCATTGTATTGATGCTCTTCCAATCCTCTGGGATTGTTGTAAAATATAAGGATTCCTCAAAGATTACTCCCAGTTCATCCATTATCTCCTTCCTAGCTACTTCCTTTGAAACCCTAGAATGCAACTCATCACGTCTGGGAAACCAATGGTCTTGTGCTCCATAGGTTTCCCGAGCACTTTTCTTTGTGTGATACTTGGTGCGATGGTGATGGTTTGTTTCCTCCTCCATCTTTAGCCCCGTCATTATATATTTATTATTCATCTTTTGCCCCCTTCATCATTTAGTATTTTTAGATGAGTGTCAGGAGATATTGGAGCAGTGAATATTAGAAATTCTCTATGCCAGATGCTGGGTCATTGCGATTCAAGTCAGAGATTTCTGGGTATTTGGAGAAACTAAAGGTCCGAAGACAGTGCAGACGTTGAGGTAGAAGATCAGCCAGAATCCTGCTGAATGACGAAGCAATCACAAAGGGCCAATTGATCTCCTTCTGCACCCATTTTGTATATGTTCATGTGGTGGCTCAGTGGTTAGCACTGCTGCCTCACAGCACCAGGCACCCAGGTTCACTTCTAGCCTTGGGCAACTGTCTGTGTGAGTTTCCTCCCACAGTCTAAAGATGTGCAGGATAGGTGAATTGGCCATGCTAATTTGCCCTATAGTGTTCAGGGATGTGTGGGTTAGGTGCATTAGCCAGGGGTAATGGGTCTGGATGGGATACTTTTTGAAGGCCTGTTTCCACACTGTGGGGATTCAATTTCAAATGATCACAGGCATAAACTTCACTCCCCTCTTGGGATTCAGCTGAGGATTGTTGCTGACATTATGGCAATCCAGTGCGGTCAGCTTCATCTCCGAGATGCCGGATGACCATGATGTGCATGTCGACACATCATCCTTCTCATCTAACCAAAGCTCAATCAAAACCAGATTTCCAAACTTGTGTGGATCTGGTAATGGGCTACCATTCCTAACACAATGTCCCAAATGCACATTTCATAGAATGGAGTCCCCTATAGTTGGGAAACAGGCCATTCTGCCCATCAAGAATGCACCAACCCTCCGAAGAGCGTACCACTCAGACCCACACCCCTACCCTATCCATGTAACCCTGCGTTTCCCGTGGCTAACCCACTTAGCTTGCATATCCCCGGGCACTCTGGGTAATTTGGCATGGCCAATCCACCTCACCCGCACACCTTTTTCGTACCTAATTCTTCACAAGTGTGTAGCATTTGATGGACGTAAAAATTTTCTGCAGTCTTTTGACCAATTTGCTGGGGTTTTCCATGGGACTGATAAAAAATGGTACTTGTTTTCTGGATGTATCTTACAAACCTTCTGAAAAATGCAACTGAAGCAGAAAAAATACTGTTTAAGCAGAAACTTCAACCGAGAGCCCAAGGCTCACATGCAGCTCGGTCTTGTCAATCCAGTAACTGAAGTCTAGCCAACTCAGTTCAGTTTTGTTTAGATTTCTTGTTTGCCAGTTTTTCCTGTTTGTACATGAAGGACCCAGGGGCTTCATGACTATTGCCTCATTAGTGATGAATTCTGCTCAAAGATCTGTCAGCGCTAACCTAGAAGCATGTGAATTAGCAGGACTGTGGATTTAAGATATACATGTGGCGCTAAGGCTACAATGGACATCAATGCAGTCAGCAAACAGAAAATCCTGGCCAACCCTGGCTTAGATGGAGCGGAAGAATGTTTTCTTTTCAGAATAGAACAGAAAGATTGGAATTGCTACAGTGTCTTTCACAACCTTCAGATGTCTCTAAGCAGTTCAAAGATAATGAAGTTAAAAATCACACAACACCAGGTTATAGTCCAACAGGTTTATTTGGAAGCACTAGCTTTCGGAGCACTGCTCCTTCATCAGGCAACTACCTGCTGAAAGTGCTCCAGGGAGGGATGAGAGTGAGTAACGGAAGGTGTTGCATATAATAATGAGAGTAGCAGAGCTTGAACATTTGTGGGAGGTGAATGAAGTAGCAGAGTATGAGGTGGCTGAGAGAAGGGTGTGGCACTTCACCTGGCAGAGCGGAGAATGTCACTGGCTTTCTTTCTGGATTGCTGGTCATTCCTCCCTACCCAGGAAACCTCACTGACCAGGGTGGCGACCTTGGGCCTGACTGTCCTCCAGGAAGAGCATTCCTCTCCTTTGCAACACTCCATCCACCAAGCCATCCAGGTCCCCTATCTGAGAATCATGGTGCCATTGTCCCCTTCTCCACCATGTTCTGACCCTGACCTTCAATGAGTGGGGCAGCTTTTAAATGCCAGTACTTGTCAAGGTGCACAGCTGCCTTTTGAAGATGGCACAGATGTTAAGAGATGCCAGTGTTTCAGTGGTCATCCGTTGAACGGCAAGTTGGTAAGATGAAGTGAGAGATACCTTTGTGGAAGGATAACAATGAGGAGAGTTTGGTAAAATTAGCAAGAAAACTCATCAGGCATCATGGTGGAATGTCCTGCCACTCAGACTTAGTCAAAAAAAAGTAAGTATTGGCTCACTGTCTAGAAGACCCCACTGGAAGGAAATCTGTTACAGTGCCATGAGCAATATGCACTATACCATGGAATAAAGCACCTCCATTCCTTGTTAAACTCTACAGTTTGCCCTTAAAATGCATGCTGGCTTTTCTTAACCAACTTGCACTTGCCCAAGTGACCATGAATTTCTGCCCTGAATTATCAACTGTAAAAGTTTATCCTGCAATAAATTTGAATGGATTGGCTTGTAGTTACCAAAATTATCTTAACACCCTTTTTTGGACAAGGTAATTTCATTTGTAATTCTCCAGTCCTCTGGCACCACTCCTGAGTAGATGGAAGAATAGAAAATTATGACCAGTACGTGTACAATTTCAGCTTTCACTTCTTTCCTGCATTGTGTCCAGTTCTGGTACCTTATCAAATTGAAGTACAGACAGTCTGTCGAATACGTCACCCTTAGCAATTTTAAAACCATCAAATGCTTAAACTATTTCCTCCTTCCACAGTAACCTGAGGAACGCCTTCTTCCTTGGTAAAGACAGATGCAAAGTATCATTAATACCTCAGTCATTCCCCTTGCCGACATGAGTAAGCCTCCTTTTTGGACCCTAATTGACCCCAGACCTCCTTTATTCCCCCTTTTAAATGAGGCTTGGTTTGTCTCAATTGGCTAGGCGGTTGGTTAGCAAGGCAGAGCGATACCAACAGCTTGGGTTCACTTTCCACACCAGCTAAAATTACCATGGAGGGCTCTCCCTCTCAACCTCCATTCCACGGGCTTACTGGTCTCCTCATCTCAGCCCTAAATCGAGTACCCCCCTATCCTTAGGCTGTGACCCCTTATTCTGGATTCCACCATCATTAGGAACATCCTTCCTGCATGTGCTCTGTCTAGTCTTGTTAAAATTTTTATAGGTTTATATGAGATCCCACCACTCATTATTCTGAACTCCAGTGAATACAATCACAACAGCTGCAACCTCTCCTCACCCATCAGTCCCACCATCCAGGAGTCAGTCAGTTTAATCTCTGCTGCACTCTCTCTATCGGAAGAACATCCTTTCTCAGTTAAGGAGGCCAAAAATGCACACAGTGTTCCAGGTGTGGCCTCACCAAGGCCCTGAATAATTGTGAGGAGATAGTGAGGTCCACAGATATTGAAGCAAGACATCCCATCTCCTGTACTCAAATCTTCTCATTATAAAGGCCAACATACCATTTGCCTTCTTTATCACCTGCTGTACCTGCATGCTTACCTTCAGTGACTGGTGTATAAAGACGTCCAAGTCTCATTGCACAGTCAGCTGTCTCAATTTATAGCCATTTAGATAGTAATCTGCCTTCCTGTTTTTCCTACGAAAGTGGATAACCGCACATTTATCCACATTATGCTGCATCTGTCATGTGTTTGCTTATTCTTTCAGCTTGTCCAAATCACATTGAAGAATCTCTGCAGCCTGCTCACTGTTCAGCCTCCCACAAAGCTTTGTGTCATCTGCCACTTTAGTTCCTTCATCCAAATCATTAACATATATTGTGATTAGCTGGGGCCCTAGCGCTGACTCCTGCACTACCCAAAGAGTCACTGCCTATCTTTTGGAAAAAGGTTTATTTCTACCCTGTGTTTCCTGTTTGCAAACCAGTTTTCTATCCATCTCAATGCTGTAGCCCCCATCCCAAGTACTTTAATTTTGTTATTAGACATTTTACTGTCATAGTGGGACTTTGTAAAAAGCCTTCCGAAAGTTGAAATAAACCACACCCACTGGCTCCACTTCATCAACTCAGTTAGTTACATGCTCAAAAAATTCCAGTAGATTTGTTAAGCATGATTTCCCCGAAGTAAATCTGTGTTGACCCTGTCTGATTCTGCCACTGCTTTCTAATTACTCAGCTAGTAAATGTCTTACAATAATCTTTAGCATTTTCCCCACTATTGACCTCAGACTGACTGATCTAAAATTCCTGGTCTTTCTCTACCTCACTTCTTAAGCAGAGGGGTTGCATTAGCTACCTTCCAATCAGAAGGAACTGCTCCAGAGTTAGTAGAATCTTGAAAACTGACCACCAATACATCCAATATTTCTAGGGACACTTCCTTAAGTATGCTGGGATGTAGATTATCAGGGCCAAAAAGTGTTGAGCTAGAAAAGCATAGCAGGTCAGGCAGCATCCGAGGAGAAGGAGAGTCAACATTTCAGGCATAAATCTTTTATCAGGAATGTGGGCCTGATTATCAGGGCCTAGGGATTTATTGGCATTCAATACCATCAATTTCCCTAACACCGTATCCCCACCAATTATTTTGAATACATCCATTTCATTAAATGCTGTCTTTATCAACATTTCTGGTATGTTATTTGTGTCATCCTTTGTGAATACAGAACTAATCTTTGCATTTTGTTGATTGACTATTTCTTTGCTCCCCTTTACAAGTTCTCCTGTAAGGAACCTATGTTTGTCTTCACAAATCTTTTTCTCTTCACATCTCTTTACAGTCAGTTTTTATGTTCCTTGCAAGCTTATTCTCAGCCTCTGTTTTCTATTTCTTCATCAATCCCTTTGTTCTCCTTTGTAGAGTACAAAACTCCTCAGCTCCATTCCTTTATTTCTGAGCAATTTGTAAGCATCTTCCTGGGTCTAATGTTTCCTGCTAAGTCACAGTTTGGTCATTTTTCCTAATTTTCATTTGTTGCAGTTCACCCACACACTGTTTGGATGGCTGACATTGCCTTTCCATCATCACCCCTCTAAGTAACATCCCCAATTTATCATAGCCAACTCACGCCTCATGCCGTCATCATTTCTTCTACTTAGATTCAGGACCCTAATTGCAGAATCAAGTGCGTCACTTTCCATTTTGATGAGGAATTCTATCATATTATGATCACTCATCCCCAACCGGACCCACACAACTAGATTATCAATTATTCTTTTCTCATCCTACAATGCCCAGGCTAAGATGGTAATTACCTAGTTGGCTCATCAATCTAATGGCCCAGAAAACCATTCTGTACACACTCGAGGAATTCCTCCCCAATGAGATTGTTATTCATTTGTTTTGCCAAATCTATATGCAGATTAAAGCCATCCATAATTTTAGATGTTTCTATCTTGCATATGTCTCTAATTTCCTGTTCAATTGCACTATCCTATACTTTCATGGGAATATACCTTGACCATACTTGAACTGTTTGTTCCTTAAAGTTAACTCATTGTTTAATTACAGTTATGCTTGCAGATCCTTCTTTCCACTTTATCTGGGCTAGATCCTTTCTTGACCAATCCTACACCATCCCTCATTAATTTTTCTTGTTTGGATTTCTCTTTGTCTTTTTGTCTTGATCCACTTCAGCAACCACTTTTCCAAGAATCCTACTATCCCAGTC
Source organism: Chiloscyllium punctatum (assembly GCF_047496795.1). NCBI lineage: Eukaryota > Metazoa > Chordata > Chondrichthyes > Orectolobiformes > Hemiscylliidae > Chiloscyllium > Chiloscyllium punctatum. The sequence continues at coordinate 102,011,295 of NC_092749.1, read as the reverse complement.
AATATCTGGATACCCAGTAAGTCAATACCTCTTATTAACTACTGTATGTGCTTTGTATTTCTTTAATTTCCTTGCAATATTGTTCCTTTACATCCTTCCTGCCAACTGGTGGCCTGCAGAGTACATTCAGCAATGTTATTGCATCATTTTTGTTCCTGAGCTCTGGTCAAATAAATTCAGTCCGTGGGGGTGGCACAGTGGTTAGCACTACTGCCTCACAGAGCCAGGGACCCGAGTTCGATTCCAGCCTTGTGCGACTGTCTGTGTAAAGTTTGCGCATTCTCCCCGTGTCTGTGTGGGCTTTAGATGGGTCCTCTGATTTCCTCCCACAATCCAAAGATGTGCAGGTTAGGTGAATTGGCCATGTTAAGTTGCCCATAGTGTTTAGGGGTGTGCAAGGTAAGTGCATTGCTTAGGGGTAAATCTAGGACAGTAGGGCAATGGGTCTGGGTGGGTTACTCTTCGGAGGATTGGTGTGGACTTGTTGGGCTGTAGGGCCTGTTTCCACCCTGTAAGGATTCTATGATCCATCTTGGACATCCCTTCCCTCCTGTAAACGTTCTCCTTTATCAATACTGTTGTCCCTCTTCCTTTCATTCCTAATCACTGTAGATCTATGAAATATTTAATACCCAGTCTTGCCTTCTTTGAACCAGGTTTCTACTGTTGCCACAACATCTTATTTCCATATGACTAAATGCATCCGCAACTTGCCAATCATATTCGCCTCACTTCACACACATTCATATCTATGCATTGTAACCCTGAAATAGACTCACAGAATCAGAGAGCACAGAGAAGGCAGTTTGACCCATTATTACCATGCTGGCTCTTTGAAAGAACTATCTACTTAATCCCCAGTCTTCTGCTCTTTCCCCTAAAGAGCCAGAAGTGGAGTCATCTGTATATGACTTGCATTAATTTCTGATCAATGTACAAAAATTCAACACAAAGATTCATCATTCAGACAGGGCTGACAAAGAGAACATTTCTAGTGAGGTTTCAGTAGGATTTTAGCCTTTAAGGAGAACACAAAAGATGGTGACAATGGGCACACACTTAGTACATGGGAAGATTAAAGGATTGTCTAATGAGTCATCTAGCACCCACTATTTATCAACGCTTCTCTCACACACATACACGCACAAACACACATAACTCACTGAACAATGACTTCCTGAACAGGCCTATTGGTAATGTTTAGATTAGACTGTGGTTAATTATCTCTTTGTTTATTTTAATAAAGAGACATCCGAGTGTTGCAGCTCACATGCACACAGGGTGGTAAGAATAATATTGCTTAGTAATGTTGCAAAAAGAATACTATTAATAATGAATTAATTAGTCCTGCATGTAAAATCTCCTGGAAGCTTAGACACAGTGTGACAGATACCGCATATGAACCAGAGATTTGTTTAAAAAAGGAAAATAGTTTTATGACTAAAATAGGATGAGAAATGTTTCCATTGAAGAGGTACTTATCAAAGAGTCAACAATTTTACCTCTGTTTTCCTGCTGCACGTATTGTCGCATTGATTAGGTTGTATCCAGGCAACCACAAGAGCTAGGTAGCCATAATGTGTGAACATATTAAACAATAAAACAATAACCCATGGTCCTACACTACAGACAATAGCCTTTGCCTGAATGCCTTCTGTTGCATACTGTGACTAGTAACCATTATGCCTTTAATGTGTTAAAATTAGATCACAGCTTTTGTCTCTACCTCTGCATTTGTAATTTTAACAGCAATGCACCTTGTTAATTTGACAATCTCAGAATGGGGGCTTTATTCAGACGAGACATGTGAAGGTGTCATAGTTTTTGCATCCTGCGTGTTTTTTTAAAAGCTAGCAACTTTTGAATTTTACATCCAGGAGCCAGAGGCCCCAACCACCGCAATAAGTTGTTGCCAATCGACATTGACTGTATTCATTGCAGCTAAGCCTAAAATATTTCCTTTTAAATCAAGTTGATCTTTAGCTGATTGTAAAGGTACCAGCTCCATGTATTGATTGAAGTTCAGATTTTCTGGATATGACTGCTTTACAATGATCTTGAGCTGAAGGTTAATGCACTCAATTAGCAAGAAAAATAATAATTTAAGTGCCACTTCAAATTTCTTCTCATATTTAAGCAAGGCAAATGTCTCAGTCAAGTCCCTAAAGAGCAGGAAAGGGTTCAAATCCTAAAATTCAAAATCCTGTCTCCAACACATCCATTCATTTCAAGTCACTGTAATATTACTGGCAATGACTGAGGGCCTGGACATGGCTCCTGGTGAAAGCAGGAGCAGACCTCCAGAAGATACCGCACACTTTCCTAGAAGCAGCTGCAGGGTTGGAGGGGGGAGGGGGTTGAGACTGTCACACGTTTCCTTCTGGAATGTGCCTTTGCAAAGGAAGCCTGGAGAGAGGTGCAGTGCCTTGATCGAGGTTCATCCCGAGAAACTCCTTGGTGCAGGACTCTTTGCTCTACGGTCTGTTCCCCAGGGACGCCACACTGAGACAAACATCAACTGCACCTAGACGACCATCAACTCAGTGAAAGATGCTTTCTGGTCAGCCGGAAACTTGTTGGTTTTCCAAAACAAGGAGTTGATCCTGACCAAGTGTTTCAGACTGGCACATTCCCAGGTCCAGGATTACATGCTGAGGGATGCACTAAATCCTGGGTCAGCTGCGCCAAGGTGCAGTGTGGAAAGACCACTGTCTAAGGTATTTCTGCTGAAGGTAAATGGGGGTCCGTTCAGTTATCAGACCCTCCCAGTGTCTCAAATATATGTAAATATTGGTAATGTATGTATAAGAGAGTTGGATAGAGTCAAAGTCCAATGTTTTTGTTTTGTTTATTTGATATTCAACTGTACAAACTCGATCTGCATTTGTGACAATGTGTACATACACAAAAGATCTTTATAAATAAAGTATCCCTTTTAAATAAAAAGAAAAACGTCACTAGTGCTGAAAGACACCCTTTGATCAGCCTGAACCTTGCTGGTCTTCCAGAGCAAGGAGTTACCTCGACCAAGTGCTGTAGACTGGGACATTACAAGGTCCAGGACTACTTGCTGAGGGGAACATCAAAACTTGGGGCACCTTCTGCCAAGGCACAGTGGAGAAAGACCATTGTCTGATGTCTTCCTGCTGAAGTAAAATGGAGGTCCATTTAGTTAGCGGACCCTCCTAGTGCCTCAAATGCATGTCAACATAGTCTGGTTCATGAAGAGATGTCTTTGTTTTGTTTGGATGGATTCAAACTCCAATGTGTGTTTGTTTCCTTGAAATACTACTACACAGAGTCAAATTACATTTGTGACTATGTATGCATATATAATTTTTATGAATAACATACATTTTGAAATTTAAAAAAATGTCACCACTGTTGCAGTAACAGGACTACTTGATATGGTAAAGCCTGGGGACACCCACTGAAGATGTGCAATGGGAGAGGTTGGTGCCATAGTGCATGCAGGACTGGAAAGTCTAGGATCCCTTGGGGTGTATGACTGACAGAGATTGGACATTGAGAATTTCAAGAATATTGAAATTGTATACAGGCACCTCAGTGTGAAACACGTTGCATGGAGAAAAATTTATTCCTGTTTGGGCTTTTGATAGTTTCCTTGAAACCTTTTGACCTTGTTTGGTTTGAATAAGCCAAGGTAGGGTTTTAAACTTGGCCTGCTTCTGAATAGGGCGGCATGGTGGCACAGTGGTTAGCACTGCTGCCTCACAGCGTCAGAGACCTGGGTTCAATTCCCGACTCAGGCGACTGACTGTGTGGAGTTTGCCCATTCTCCCTGTGTCTGCGTGGGTTTCCTCCGGGTGCTCCAGTTTCATCCCACAGTCCAAAGATGTGTAGGTCAGGTGAATTGGACATGCTAAATTGCCCGTAGTGTTAAGTAAAGGGGTAAATGTAGGGGAACGGGTGGGTTGCGCTTCGGCAGGTCGGTGTTGGCTCGAAGGGCCTGTTTCCACACTGTAAGTAATCTAATGAACTCCTTGTGGGTCAGGAGGAGCAAGGGATCATAGGCCGACCCCATGCTGCTAGAGTCCCCAATCTTTTGAGCCAATTGAACCTCCACAATTGCTGAATGCATAAAGTCTCAGTCTCTCTTTCCCACTAATAACATTCAGGGTCTATTCCCTTGGGTTCCCTATGGTGGCCAAATTCACCATGCAGGTACCAAGCACAGCTTGAAGGTCCAACTAGAATCTGGAATGTTTTACTCAACCCCAGCCATGTTAAAATCTAGGCCATTGTTTGTCTTTCATCTTTTACACATCTCTGCGCTTCTCAAAGGCACCAGATGTCACCATGATATGCTCTCCCACACCTCAGCAAAGTGACTATTCTTTATGGGGGAAGTTAGACAGACATCTGATATAGTAGCACTGAAGGGGAGAATGTTCGTTTTGTCCAACCTCTGTTCAGAAGAGGACACAGAAGTAAACAAAGTCCAAAAGCCATATGCTATCAGCCATAGGAGCCAGAGCTGAGACTAATACCACCAGACACATATTGGCAGCTAATTCAGTTATGTGAGGCTTCACAGCCAAGTCTGACCCTTTCCGAAGTCAATTGTTTGTGAAATTTCCAATCAATGTTTTTTGGAAGAATTTCTCTTAAGACTTGTATGAATCTAGTAATTATCAGTGTTGCTCCAACAACAGATTGCGTCTGATCCAGTCATTGTATGCAAATGACCTTGTCCAGTAAAAGTTAGCTATTTTTTCACATTACTTTGCTTAGGATCATTGTACATTGCATAAGTCACTTAGCTGGGTCTACTTTGGCAAACCTGCATCAATCCCTCACGACAAAGGTTAAAAAAAAATGCTCATTTTTCATGAACACCTATAACTTTGTTAAAAATCACACAACACCAGGTTATGGTCCAACAGGTTTATTTGGAAGCACTAGCTTTCGGAGCGCTGCTCCTTCATCAGGTGGTTGTGGGAGCAGTGCTCTGAAAGCTAGTGCTTCCAAATAAACCTGTTGGACCATAACCTGGTGTTGTGTGATTTTTAACTTTGTTCACCACAGTCCAACACCGGCGTCTCTAAATCATGACTTGTAACTTTAACATAATACTGTATGGCATTTTCAAGAAATGTTTTGCTTTTTAAAAATGCCACCCTAATTCTGTCTTGGGGACACCAGGCTGCCTTTCCATAAATTGATGTTTTGCGTCTGCTTGTTAAGAACACAACCAACTTGAGTATAGCATTTTTTTCTGAAAGTCAGTCTAGTTTAATCACAGTTTATAAACATGTGCAAGGACGAAGCTGGGGGCAAGACAACTCAAATGTTAGTGTTCACCTCTTCCCAGATTTAAAATATTTCTTAACAAGTGAAAGGTAAACACTGTCAAATGTAGTTCTATAGGCAGACCTGTTGGACATATGTTTAACTGAACCTGTGCTAATGCAAACATCTCCTTCTGTGGTGCTTGTCCTATCTGTTCATTTACGATGCACATATGCCAGTTTCTGTGTCATGTACACAGAGCAGAAAATCATTCAGTCTCATTCTGCTGGAAGGACGATGTTCAGCTTCACGTATTAAGCTCTTCTATCAGCTGTTTTCAATTGTTAGTGGGCTATGAATACATATAATTTTTTAAAAAGCAGTTAAGTATGGCCCTGACCAACCTGTGAGCTTGACTATTCCAGTCCATGTTTGGCCAGCCTCCCAACTTGCACTGTCCATCAGCTTAAATTCATTCAAAAATCTGCTCTCCACACCCTAACTAATGCCAAGTCTTGTCCACCCACTGCTTCTGTGCTCTCTGAACTACATCAGTCCGGTTTTGTCAATATCTCAATTCTTGGAATTGTTATGGAGCCATCTTAAAACCCCCATGGCCCGATCTCTGTAACTTGAGCCAGCCCTACAACCCACTCAGATGTTTGTGTTTCTCTAGATTAGAGTAGCTTCCCTACAGTGTGGAAACAGGTCCTTTGGCCCAACCAGTCCACACTGACCCTCCGAAGAGCAACCCACCCAGACCCGTTTCCCCTCTGACTAATGCACCTAACACTTTGGGCAATTTAGCAATGGCCAATTCACCTGCCCAACAGACACGGGGAGAATGTGCAAACTCCACACAGACAGTCACCGAAGGCTGGAATCGCAACTGAAATCCTGGTGCTGTGAAGCAGCAGTGCTAACCAGTGAGCCACCGTGCTGCCCCCCTATTTCTGGCCTCTCATGCTTTCCTAATGTAAATCCCTCCATCGTTGAGTGTGGTTTCAAATGCTGAGGTGTTGTGCTTTGGGATTTTCTTCCAAGCCTCTCTTTCTCTCTTACCTCTTTTAAGATCCTCTTTAAAACTCACCGATCTGCCTTAAAATACCTTCTCATGTGGCTCAGTGTATATTTTGTTTTGGAATACTTCAGAAAAGCACTTATGGCTATTTTATTCTGTCAAAACGCTGTATAAAATCAAATTGTTGTTGTGCTTAAGGCGGCAAAATCAGACCATAGGTTTGGATGGAAGCGGTCCTCCAGCCTACTGGATCACACCTTCCCTGCCTACCAATCCTACAATCTTGCTATTAGATAAGCCAGCAGCTCTGTAAATGAGTACAATATCCTGATATTGATCACTCCTCCTGGCAACGCATCCAATAATTAATCATCCTGTCTGCAAAAAAAATCTTGACATTGCCTGTGCAGCTGTCCTGTTGTTTTGGTGTATCTGGAAGTATTTTGATTCACTAAAGTGGTGAATTTCTTTTGTTTTCCCAAGGATATGGCCACTTCTCACTAACTGCATGCAATCTCCCCGTAAAGGATAATACAAGTTGCAATCTTGACATGCGAGGAATATTAAGCCAATTACAGCCCTAGCAAAAGATTAAAGCTAATACCAAAAGCTGCTTGTGTCACTAAGTGAGTTGTTATTGTGCAGATGAACATTTAATGCCTTTTACCAAAGTAAGATTAGCTTTAATGACATCTTTAAACAGATAATCCATGATATATTTGCTCACTTATATCCTTTGTTCTTTGCCTCATAGTTAAAGCTCCCCATCTGTTATGTTTAATGTAGTTTGTTCCTTGCTCATCCATTACAACTTTGTGTTTTTTTTCTATTTTTGTAATAATGTTTTTTTTTGTCCATGTTCTTCTTTTGTGCCGGAACCAAAGCCAGATTGACCTGTGTGACAGTATTGAAGGGTTTGAGGGACAGACGGAAAGACATAGTAGCTTTGTAATGGTGTTTAAACTGCACTTAGGCTTAGAAGAGCTATGGCAGCCAACTTGGAATACAAATTTGGGGGAACAAGGTGGGAGTGAAAGTGAGGGAAAGAAAATTACAGCAAATCTCCAACTGAAGGACTCCATAAACAAGCCTTGCTATATATCTATTACCTAGAACAAGTAACTTCACTTTAAATGAACTTTATCGGCTGTGCAGGGTATCTTAGGGCAATGAAAGTCTCAAGGTAATTTTTCTTTCTTTTTCTGTTTTACCAGTTGTTGATTCATTTTTCTTGTTTTGGTCCAGTTGAGTATCTGTCTGCCTCAGAAGGTAATGAATGCAGGTGAAGATCTAATTCTTCAATGAAAGAACCTCAATGAAAAGGTCAGTAATGAGACATGCTGTGCTGTTCATCAGCGCTTGACAGATAAAGTGTAGAATTTGTAGCTGCTTCTCAAGGTCAGGAATTAGTATGTAATGCAGAGATCAGAACTTCAATAGGTTTGCACTAAAATCAAAAGAAACAATTGATTTAATTTGAAGAGAGTGGAAGGGGAGCAGAAAACCAGACCTGAGGAAATTCTGTAAATTAATAAGAAGGATAGTAGCTAAAAATATTCAATCAGAAAGAAAACCAGCAACTTACACTTATGTGGTATTTCAATATAATAATCTCCCAAGTTGCTTTCCAAGTGTAATCAAACAAAGTTTTTGCACTGAGACGTAAAAGGTAACATTAGGCAAGATCACACAAAGCTCGGTTAAACAGATAGGTTTTAAGGAGCGTCTTAAAGCAGGAATGTGAGATAAAGAAGCAGAGGTTTTAAGGAAGGAATTCCAGGGCTTAGGGCATTGACTGCTGAATGCATGAACATCACAAACTGCATTCCTTTCTCACCAACTCCATCCCAGAAAAATGACTGAGGCTGAACCAGACTCTTTATAACCTCATTGTTGCAACTGACCTTGACAGAAGCTGAAAACTACTAAGTAACCATGAAAATAACCTTCCCTGAAAGTTTTAATGATGAAAAGAAGGGACAGAACTGTATCAACCCCTGACCAACATGAGCCATGGCTAAGAGATTAGGAAAGCTGAGAGAACCAGAGAAGAGGTTTTGAATAGCAGGAGAAAATTTTCCCATTCTCCAATCGAGTGTTGAATGGCGAGATAAGGATCTCAATACTGAGGGGTGAGAGGTCCATTAGCATGCATTAACATCTCATTATTAATAAATGTCACCTCATTAATATGCAGTTTCCTATTTTCCCACTCACTGGATAAAAGTGAGGCAGTGACATTTCCCAACCAGAAAGTCAGAGCAGTGACCTGACTCCAGCTCACCGCCTGCACCTCTGGACCTCCATCTTGGAATTCAGCCACCAATACTTTATGGAGAGCAAAAAGCATCCATGTCCATGGATATTGGCATCAGATTCATTCCAGCATCACCACATGTATTGCAACAACCGTATCTTTTATTTTTCTATATATTTGTTTGTTGATTGAAATAGGAAAAGAACTAGTTTAAAAACCAAGGATTGGTGAAGGATTTCTACAGTTTTTAAACACAAGTAACTTGACATTGTAGGTGATGTTTACACAGCTGTATGTTCAAGCAGTGGTGGAATTCTGGTTACAGATGAACTGAAGCCAAGCACTATGTACAAATGGAGATTCGGCAGGCAACAAGTAGCAATTGGTCTATGGACTAGTGACCAGTTATCAATGAAAAAGGCCTCCTGGCTGCCAACAACTATGTGATTGACTGTCAAAGAGTCAAACAACTTGTGGATGTGGATGTTCAAAGGAGAAGCAATCAAAACTGCAACAGCTGCTTCTACTCAGCATTAAAACAGGTCCAGCCTGAACCTTTATTTTCCTGCATGAATTGCTATAAACTGTGTGTGGTTTTAAGCCAGAGGTTTTATCAGTGTAAACCAGTCAACCTGTACCTCCAAGTAAATGAAATTATCTAGAGAAGGTGGTAAATTCATTTTAAAGTGGACAGTGAAGAAGGTATTACAAAGAGATCCTGATCAATTGGGTCAATGGGCTGAGGAGTGGCAGATAGATTTTAGTTTGGATAAATGTGAAGTAGGGCAGGACTTTTACAATTAAAAGTAGGGCCTTGGATAGTGTTGTAGAACAGAAAGACCCAGGGTTTCAGGTTCATAATTCTTTAAAGTTTGTCTCACATGTAGACAGGGTGGTTAAGAAGGTGTTTAGTATGCTAACCTTCATTGCTCAGTCTTTTGAATGGACGACATGGAGTTGGGACAACATGTTGAGGTTGTACAGGACATTAGTGAGGCCTCTTCTAGAGTACAATGTCCTTTGGTTTCCTGTTACAGGAAGGATATTATTAAGCTGGACAGTGTTCATAAAAGACTTACAAGGATGTTGCAGGAATGGAGGGTTTGAGTTATAAGGAGAGGCTGGATAGACAGGGACTTTTTTCACTGGAGTGCAGGACGTTGAGGCTTAACCTTATAGAGCTCTATAAAATCGTGAGGGGTATAGAAAAGGTGAAAAGCAAGTGTCTTTTCCAGAGGATGGAGCTTTTCAAGACTGGGGGCATTATTTTTAAGGTGAGAGGAGAAAGATTTTAAAAAGACATGAGGGGCAACTTATATTGCAAAGAGAGTGGTTCATGTGTGGAATAAACTTCCAGAGGAAGTGATGGACGCAGGTACAGTTATAATGTTTCAAAGACATTTGAATAAGGACATGAATAGGAAATGTTTAGAGGGATACGGGGCAAGTGGAGGCAAACGGGACTAGTTTAATTTGGGATTATGGTCGGCCTGGACTGGTTGGACCAAAGGGTCTGGTTCTGTGCTGTATGACTCAAGTACTGACAAACAAAAGGATCATCTCAGCAAACCCTAGGGACAGGTACTATTGACAGGTACTAGTCTTTCCCTCCATTATAACACCCATAATATGCTTCTGCACTTCAAAACTACGCTTTGCAGTGCACTAGCACCTGTCTTTAGAATGCTGCTGCCAGGATACTTTGCATGTAAGGATCTTATAGATTGGATCAGGATTCAGCTGGCTAGTTGTCTTAGTGCTCACTCATTTTTGTGTCCACTTGGATGCTCAAAGCATCTCTGCCTCTCTTTTCATTTTTGCACCTTGCCCATTTAGCCAGAGCTTAGAGACTCACGGCATGCCTACCTTACCTGTTCTTTTAGCACAGTCACAAAGCAGGGAACTTGTCACAGATGCCAGCGGTCAAAGGGATGAACATATCCAACACCAGTCACACCTGCACCATATGCCAACCACATTTGTACCATAATATCACATGTGGTTCAAGCAAACATGTTTAAGCGGAGTAGTCCTCAAATAAATCAAGAGAGCCTTCCCCCAAACAAGGCTCTGGGCACAATAAGTCAAGGGCAGCCACTGAAATCGGTCTGGGAGATTGAGTGCTGTCAGTCAGCTGCTTGAGGCAGCCGGGGTCAGAGCTCCGTAATTCTCCATAATTCCGGAGAAATGGCTGTGGTCAGTCTATGCATCCAGTGTAACCAAGCTAAGGAGTCATGGGAAAATCAGATGGGGATCTGTACAGATATCAGTTGGGGTTTGATCAGCCATCATTCGGGATGATCCATTTAGGTTGCTGAAGGGGGTAGGTCACAGTCAGACCTGAAGGTCTAATCACTGAAAGGGGCTATAAGGGATTTAGGGGATGTTAATTATAAGAGTTGGAGGCAGCATGCTGGCATTAAGAGGATATCATCATTTGGAAGGTGAGGCAACTTGATATATAAGACGGAGAGGGGGGGAGATAATCGAGCACTGAAGGGGTGAGGGCCAAAGGGTCTTTGACAGTCAGTTGCCCCCTGGTTTCCACTGTGGGACAGTTCATTCCAATATCTGGAATGTTGACATGATATGCATGGGCTATGGGATTAGAATAGACAAACCAGATAAACAGATTGGGTGGGAACATTGGGAAGTTGAAAGCCAATGAGGTTGACATGGAAGGGCTACCAAGAAGGCAATGTGTACAGTTGTGGGTTCACCAGAGATAGGAGACTGAGGCTGAGACTCACTACATGAGAAGCAACCACGCTTCCTTCCATCATGCTGTGAATACACAGGTGTATAATAGAGCTGAACATGGCCACCACTACTCTCGGAGTTGTAGGGGTGGTAACTATTTCATTCTCTGCAGGACAGGGCATCAATTTCAAGCAATGTGAGAGCTTTCAGCAGGCAACAGCATTTCATAGACACAGACACCATACAATACAGTGAACATTGTAATCTGTGTGAAGATTAGGCATTAGCCTTCAATGTACATCCACATCCTGACCACAATGCTCTTGACCACATTGTGCAGCATCAAGAATCAATGCCACTAATGTTTGTGAGCACAAATAGTGTATTGCTACTAAGAAAGATTAACCCTGGTAGACAAAGTAGCAAGTACCCTTCATCTGGTCCTCCATCGTACACAAGGTACAAGAGCTGCTCACCACACCTTGGACAATGGAATCTTAAATAATGCTCAGGATGGCTAGTGGCTGTATCTTCTGTCCTGTAGTCACGGTTAGATACTCACACAGCCAATGATGGAGAGTGAACACACGTGCAAATGTGAGAACATGTTTACAATGAACTGGGCTAGTGTGTGTCCAATGCCAACCACTGTGGATGGGGAAGGTGCAAGCATTCACTGCCCCATAGAGTGTGCGTGGAGATGTTGGCAAATGCTGTCCAAGCTTAGGAGGAGCATGGAGGAGCAAACAGTGAGCTGTAGCTATCAAGAGTCCACTCAAACATTTATGTTGGAAATTGTTGGTGCCAAGTTTCTCTCAACCACCTGGGAGATTAGCAAAGTGCATATAGTCTAGTGATGAATTCACAGCTTAAAAGGAACACTTTTGCTGAATTTTAAAAAGTTCACTCAATTTAATTTTCCTTAATTCCTTATCAACGCAACTATTTGAATTCATAGTTCCATTTCAAAGAATGTATAAGCACTTATAACTGTCAATCAAACTGGACTAACATGGATGATGGAGGCTTGTGAAATCAGCCATGCAGCAAGAATGCTATAACATTGACACTTAAGCTTATGTCAACAGATAGAGTGAAATAGCAATCACAGATTTGTTTAAAACTGTAGACAGTCTTTATCAAATATTTAAAAATCAGAAAACATAAGTACTTTGACAGTGTAGCTGTACTCTTGAAAACCCCCTGCACAGGCCCTTGATAACTCCCTTAGCAAAACAATGAGCTTATCTGTTTTTTACACACAGTCATGCCTACTTTTACCCAACACTTCACCTCTCACAAAGGTTACCCATGACCATATCCAAACATGTACCAAACCTCTCCAAAAGGGGGCCATAGTTCCTCAAAAAAATCCAGCAGGTTTAGACATCATGACTCAAAAGTACATAAGTCATGTTTCGAACAATCCCTTCATGAACAGTGGATGTGGCTGAAGGCAGCTGTACTTCAAATTGTGCAATTTCCTCAGATATGTACATTACATTAATCCCTCCACTCCAGTGAAAAAGGTGGGAGCAAGATCTGGGTTCAGATACAGAACTTCCAGTTTCAGTCCTCAGGTACCATTTTGTCTATGCTGGCAAGTGCAAAAAGTCAGGCTTGAGAGTTTGAAATCAGACTAAAACAACATCGGCAACAAGAAATTGTCAATAAAGTTGAGAAACATGATAATCATAAAAGTCCAATAAAGAATCATGTTGGACTTGAATCATTAGTTCTGTGTCTCTGACCAACGATGCTACCAGGTATGCTGAGTTCCTACAGCACGTTTGGCTTTTATTTCAGATACTCAGTGTGCACAGTATTTCACTTGTGTTCAGCTGTGTTGTAGTTTGTTGTTGTCAGAAAAACCCAAGTGATCCATTAATGTCTTTGAGAAAAAGGAACATGCCATACTTAGCTGGTGTGGCCTATGTGACTCCAGCACCAATCCAACATGTTTGATTCTTAATCGGTTTCCAAATTGGCAAACCATTCAATTTCACCAAGGAAAAGACAATGGGCAATAAGTGCCAGGGTTAATACTAATACTCACATCCTAAGAATGATTTAAAGGTATGGTGGATAGTTTATTCCCAGGACTTCCTATAGAATAGCTTCCAAAAGGCATCTGACATACATAGAAACTGAAAGAACTGCAGATGCTGGAAATAAATTTCTAAGGAAGGGTCACTACACCTGAAATGTTATCTGTTATCTGCCGAGCTTTTCCTGCAATTTCAGTTTTTGTTCATTCATAAATAGGTTATTCTCTTCATTTCTTGCACCTGTTATGGACCAGGCCAGATTCCTCAAAACATTTCAAGAAGGCAGCCCACACCCTAACTTTTCTAGTTGTTTTAAGCAGGTGTTAGGTGGATATTCCAGAGGTGATGCAGCTGGCCCAACCACTCAGTTTTAATAAAACAGAATTTATTTACACACAACAAAAGAAAACCAAATTTAGAATAATGTAACTATTTGAAAACCCAATTGACTCTATCACAACTTAATGATGCTGTTCCAAATACTTGCTAATCCCCATTAAAAAAAACCCCTTGGCAAAAAAAAGGTCAAAGCAAACACAGGTTCTTACAAGAGAGATATCAGAGAGTGAGATAGAGAGAGAATCAGCATGGAGCTGTTTCTTTGGGTTCAGCAGCTTCTCTGGGTTCCCAGCTAAAACTTGACATGCAGCTACAAACAAAACAGCCTGCTAACACCAAAACAATCCAGAGAAAACTTGAGCTGGGAGAACTGGTACACTCCCCTTTCATTGTACGAGCGTTTTTTTAAATTAAAAGCCTTTTCAAGTAGATAAACCCAGACATATCGGAACCTCTGCCTTTATAACCCCTCTGAAAAAACCAAGGACAACATAACCTTGTTAAACGAGCAACGTCATCACACTTCCAAACAATTTTTCTCTCTACATTCTTTCTGAAACTAGTGACAATGTTCCAAGAAACAGATTTTTAGCTGCAGCAGCATCACTTTTCTCTTATTGGTGAGAAACTGTTACTAAGGAACTGTTGTCTTTTGGCTTATGGTTTCTTCCCAGGCCCCCTTGTGCCTGTTTTCTGATGTACAGAGATGTAAGATTGAGGGGCTAGCTTCCAATATTCAGAGAAGTCAACCTACCTTGCTCCCAGTACAATCTCACATGCAGCAGCGGAGGACGCATCCATTCTTGCCAATTTTGCATAAACCTTTGCAGTACCCATTACCCCTGTAGGTGTCACTGTGATTGGGGTTTTCAATGTGGGAGTTTTCGAAACAGATGGTGAATGAGGCTGATGTTGGTCCAAACTTCCCAAATAAGAACAGTCAATAGCAGCCTGCAAAATAGTGATTCTTCAGTTTCTATCCTATTCTCATGGATGCCCAGAATGATCCTTTTGGTAAGATTCATCAAACTCAGAGTCTGCCAAAAGCAAGAATAGGAGTCATGTTTAACCTTTGTAGACCATTACAAATATGACATATAGCTATTGTTCTCATGTAAAATCGGACTCCAATGCAATTTTGAACTTGCATGGACATAAGGAAAGAGCTGAACATTTTTGTTCAAACAAGTATTTATTCATTCACCGCCTGGTGACCAGACTGAAGTAAACATCGTTTGCTTTTTTTGAAATTGTTCTTTTGCAGTGCTATGAGAGTATGTATCTTCCTTCAGGCTTCCCAAAGAATGGTATTGCCCTTTACTGGTCTGCCCTCAGGCCTCTCCCAGAGCACGCATGCATGCAGACACCCATCCCACATCCAGCCTGTTGTCTTTCAATTGAAGTTTGACAGTTGAACTCTGTGCCAACATTGACGAGACTTCCTGGTCCTGTCCCCCTTCCTGTTATCAATAATATGCAAGTGCACTCTCCAAAGCCGTGAGTGTGAGCCATTGTCAATGAAATAAAATCTACTTGCAAATATTGGTCAGACATCTTGCTGATAACATTAGGTGGAGTGATGCAGCACACTGGTTGAATTGTTATGATATGGAAGGAGGCCATTTGGTCTGTTCAGTCCATGCCAGCTCTCCATGGACCAATCCAGGTTGCTCCATTCCTCTACAGCCCTTCAAGTTTATTTCCCTCAAGTGTTCAACCTATTTCTTTTTGAAATCATTAATCTCCTTCCTCACCGTCCTTGTGAATCTCTTGCCCAAAATCTTAAAACTGTATTCCATAGTCCCACCTGCTAATAAGAACGGATTTTCTTTAGGTATCTTAATCAAATCTGTCACAATTTTGAGCACCTCTATCAAATACCCCCCTCAATCTCACAAGGTGAACAACCCCAGCTTCTCCAACCTAACCATGTAGCTAAATACCTTCGAAAACAAAAACAGAAATTGCTGGAAAAGCTCAGCAAGTCTGGTTGCATCTGTGTTGAGAAATCAGAGATAATGTTTTGGGTCCAGTGACCCTTCCTCAAAATTTTTCTCTCCAAAAGTCCTGCTGAGCTTTTCTAGTAATTTCTGGTTTTGTTTCTGATTTACAGCGTCCACAGTTCTCTCAGTTTTTGTTTTTAGCTAAATACCTTCAGCGCTGAAACGATTCTGAGAAATCACCCATGCACTCTCTCATGAACTTTTACATTCTTCCTTAAGTGTGGTAGCCAGGACTGGAACAGTGCATTTGTTTTGTACTAAGTAGAACTTTATACAGTTTCAGTTGAGTTTTCCTTCTTTTGTACTTAATACCTAGGACTAATGACCCCACTTGCTTTGCTAACTGTTCTCTCAATATACCTATGACTTTCAAGGATCTGTGCATATGGCACCCTCCATTTCTACACACTCTTTAGAAGTGTACCATTTGTCTACATTGTCGCTTCCTATCCCTTCTGCCAAAATGATAGCCTATACTCAGCCAGTCGCATTTGCAAAATGCAAAATGAAAACATCTATTGATTCATGATTGGAAGGCATTTGCAGAATAATCTAGATGTGCAAAGAGCGACATGAACAGACAATGTAGGAAAATCAGTGAAACTGATAGTATAGCTAATTTTAGATTGCTGGAAGTGACATAGATTATTATGCAAGTACCTTTCATCTACAAACAAAGGAATACAGTGAAGTCTTGCACCTTTTATAAATTATCCCAGACCTAGAGGAGCCAGTAGATCCTATTACTTTGTCCATGCCAACAACAATTAAAGTTGATTTGCTAGCCAATCAGCAGCCTTTCCTTTTTTTTTATTTTTTACAGTGAAAGCACCAAGTGAAAATAACTTTATTAACACCATCAGGAAAAACACCGTGCGGCCAATGAACCAGTGACAAGCAAAGCCGAGAGCGAGCAATGCTTCCATGGAAAAGGTCAAGGGGTGGGTGGGAGCTAAATCAAAATAGAATTGGAGGGGAAAATAAAGCACACAGTGCCCACCTCTCTCTAAAGAGGTCCAGGGTATTGGTATACATTCCATCTCCAGGGACATCCGGTCCCAAACATAACCACGGAAGAGGGAAAGGCTGTAACAACCTCTTCCATGGCCCACTGCCTAGCCATGTTAATGGCCAGCTTGACCAGGCCCTGGAGCAGACCCACGAGGAGATCCTCTGACCTGTCCTCTCCCCTGTGCACCAAGTGCCCACAGATCAGGAACGTGGGGCTGAAGTGCAACCAAAACATAGAAGAAGATCTTTAAGAAAACTAAAAACGAACCACCCACACCCCATATGTACATGGTCCATGGACTCCAAAGCACCACAGAACAAACAACAGCCTTTTTATCTGTACAAGAAGTTGCTCTAATTGCTTGCCATGAGATATTCATGTGTTTGGTCTGATGAGTGCAAGATGAAAAGCTTCAGCAACATGTCTTGCTTTCCAGCAATCTTCAAGATTGTTGTTGTCCAGGTTTTGTCAATTTCTTTGTATACACATTCCTGAGAAATAGAATGACTGAAGTCTGTAACTCCTGATACAAGGAAGAGGAGGGAGGTATGGCTCATATAAAACAGTGATTGAAGCGATCCTAGTGATTATCAGCAGGACAAGGGCGCCATGAGCTAGAATTTACATCAATGGACGTGAAATCCTCCATTGTATCACTGATGTTTGAGAGAGTCTTTGCCAGTGAGTCCATGCGCTCCGATGCACAGAGATTATTATTCTGAGTACTTACCTTTGAAACTACAATCTCTGTTCATTTCATTAGAGACAAGATATGAGCCGCAAACCCATGGTCCATGATTTTCATTAGTTCTTCCTTTGGCATTCCTAACCATCTCCACTGTCTCCTGTGTGGATGTACTTGGAAAATCCATCACTACAATCCTCTCAAACTCACAGGAATTCTCACTTATTTGTGATTGCTTGGTGGAGGTATCATCACTCCATCTGACACTAGTATTGGGAAACCAATGAGTAAGGGGTTTAAGGTGTTGTTTTGACAACGGTCACACAAAACAAAAGTTAGAACAGTATGTAATGAGTCATCTTTCCTCTTTCTGACACATACACACACCCATAAAATATAGGGTGACAGACTGCACAATCCAAATTCACTTCACAGAGTTACAGCTCTGGGCAAAGCATATTGAGTTTAAGTCAAGAGTTCAATTCTTCAAGTAATGATGGTCTGTGTGATCTCTGATCCTCAGCTTTGTCTTTTTAATACCATGTGTGCTGACCAAGAGCAGGTCAATGCACACCAGTCTCAGAGGTGAACTGCAATCACTCGACCCACTGTGTCAACAATGTGAAATAGAACAGCATGGCTGTTTGTTGTGGTGACACCCAAGTGTAATGGAAACCAGGACTGAACTTCCTAGCCATTGTACACAGTAAATCTAGTCATAGTTGGTTGAGCCATTACCCACCACTTTTATGAACATATTCATAAGAGCCTGCAAAATGGAATAATGTTTGCACCTGCCCCAGTATCCAGTTGCATATAAGTTATCCTACCCCTGCATCTGGGTAGATGGTTCGGATAATGGGCAAAGACTTCTGATGGTACCACTGTGTGGATGTATTCTTTGATGTTCACCATAATCTATATTTGCTCACTTTGCTTTTAGGTAGGCTGGTCAGCCTCATCATCTGATCACACATCATTTGTGGGCGGCACAGTGGCACAGCAGTTAGCACTGCTGCCTCACAGCGCCAGAGACCCGGGTTCAATTCCCACCTCAGGCGACTGACTGTGTGGAGTTTGCATGTTCTCCCCGTGTCTGCGTGGGTTTCCTCCGGGTGCTCCGGTTTCCTCCCACAGTCCAAAGATGTGCAGGTCAGGTGAATTGGCCATGCTAAATTGCCCGTAGTGTTAGGTAAGGGGTAGATGTAGATGTAGAGGTAGGGGTATGGGTGGGTTACGCTTCGGCGGGGCGGTGTGGACTTGTTGGGCCGAAGGGCCTATTTCCACACTGTAAGTAATCTAATCTAATCTAATCATGGAAAGGAGGAGCAGGAGTAGACCGTTCAGGCCTTCAAGCTTGCTTTCACCATTCAACATGATCATGACTGACCATCCAGTTCAATGCTCTGTTCCCACTTTCTCCCCATACACTTGGACCTCTTTAGCCCTAAGAACTATATCTATCTCCTTCTTGAAAACATTCAATGTTTTGGCCTCGACCACTTTCGGTGGTGGTAAATTCCACAGGCACACCACTCTTTAGGTGAATAAATTTCTCCTCACCTCAGTCCTAAATGACGGTTATCTTGTGGATCATCTTTTGAGAATGTTTGTTACACTCTCTTGGTTGGTTAGAATGCTGTATCTCCCTGGCCTTTACTTGTGACTTCTCATGATGCCAAACCACTAGTTCTGGCCTTTGGATTTTGCATTGGAGTTTTATGCATCCTCTGATGCCATATGCCTTGCAGGTATTATTGAAAGCCAGCCAAATCCTTGGTGCAAAGGTGAGGTTGCTATTTGTCATACTTGCCGACATTGGCTTTAGTACCAATAATGGACAAATTATGTATAATCTCTAGGCTGTCTACAGCAGTATTACTTTCTGTCTGTGGTTCATTATGTATCAATGTAACCTTTGGATTCATCCAAGAACTCTTTGGAACGCTTCTATGAAAGCAAATGCTATCACAAGCTCAATTATTGTGTTAGCGAACTCTACTGTGAAATTGCAATCAGATCCCTTGCCTCTGAACCAGTTAATAAAATGGTCATTGGCCCTCATCACTTGTTGTTTAAAGGACATGAATCAAAAGATGGGGTTGCTCAGACATTGCTTGATCTTTGAGTGTTGGCTACATTTTATTTGGGTTTTTAAGGGGCAACATGGTGGCTCTGTGGTTAGCACTGCTGCCTCACGAGATCAGGACCCTTGATCCTATTCCACCCTCAGGCGACTGTCTATGGAGTTTACACATTCGCCCTGTGGCAGTGTGGGTTTCCTCTGGGTGCTCCAGTTTCTGCACACAGTCCAAAGATGTGCAAGCCATGGGAAATTGCCCATTGTGTCCAGGGATGTGCAGGCTAGGTGGATTAGCAATGGGAAATGCAGGGTTATAGGGATAGGGTGAGGGGATTGTGCTCTTCGGAGAGCCAGTGTGGACTTGATGGGCCAAGTGGCCTGCTTTCACACTGTAGGGATTCTATGATTCTAAGGTTATGTTTTTTCTCTTTTTTTCATTTTTTCTCCCCAGCACCCATGTTGTGTGTGTGCAGGTGTAAGACACAGTGAAGGAATCAAGGTGCACAAATCTTTATTCAATTTCCACCAGCAGGAAGAAAATTCTAAGGTTATTATCTGACAAACCTGAAGTGTTCACGCTATGAAGTTCTTAATTGCCTGGAACAATTTTAACTCTGGTGACTTGTTTATCCAGTTCAAAACAATACAGGTCTAGAAAATAGGCTCTGTTGTGTGAACAGAGTGAACTCAAAGAGTAGGCCTGCTGCTGTCCCATTAAGTATTAGAAATGCAATTGTCAATCTGTGGCCTTTTTTGCAGAATCAGTAGTATATTCTGTAAAAGCTTCAAATGTTCAACATTCTCAGTTCTTCAGAGCCTGATTTCTTGTGAGTTCCTGACTTGCAGTACCTTAACCAGCAACAGTTTGTTGCAATGGTGGTCCTGTTGCTGCCTTCCTGTGTTTTCTAAACATTCCACCAATCTTGACTCAAAAATTATTGTGAACTTCAATGGTAAATTTAACAATGAAAACAAAAAGGTCTTCTACAAGCTTTTACATGCGGTTACTGGGTCGCCTCATTTCTTGTTCCAATCTCAGGTGTTTAATTCTCACTGTCCCTTTCCCATCCCACCCCCAAACTCCTGAAAAGGTGCCCTGCCACAAGAGTAGAGCCTCATGTCTTTGGAGCAATGCCAAATTCTACACACGAGGAATCAGCTATCTGGTGGCTATTCCTACATAAATCTTCACAGCAGATAGACTCAGACTACCCATGATTTCCCAGGTCAGCAATCTTACAGGGAGACACTACCTGCTTAGTGGAGCAAGGTATGATGTCCAAGGATGTAAGGACTATGTGTGGGATACTTACAGTGTTGCAGAATCACTTACACAGTTCAATATTGTGAGTCACTTCCACACCAGTTCTTCTGTTGGACATGAAAATGTTGAGGCTTATACATTTCACAGTGACTCTTCAAAAACACCGCTGCCACCATGTTGTGTTCTTTTGTTTATCATAATGTACTAATCAACCAACAAGGATTGCGAAGACAGTAGTTGAGTCTTTATTTAAAGATACGAACCCGAGTAAAATAAGAGTCAATTGGAATACTCTCTGCTGTATGTCACAAAAAAAGATTAAAAAATCACACAACTCCAGGTTATAGTCCAACAGGTTTATTTGGAAGCACTACCTTTCGGAGCACTGCTCCTTCGTCAGGTGGTTGTCAAGCAGCGCTCCAAAAGTGGTGCTTCCAATTAAACCTGTTGTGGAAATATATTATCCATTATTTCAGTATTGCTGGGTCAAAATTTTGGAATTCTTTCTTGGATAGCATTGTGGGTATACCTACACCAATGAGCTACAACGATTCAAAAAGACTGCTCATCACCACTTTCTCAATGGTCAGTAGGGATGGGCAATAAATGCTGGTCCAGGCAATGAAGTCCACATCCCATAAATGAAAAGTTTGCCTTGCGGAACAATAATTCATCAAAGTTTTCATAGCAGCCATTTAAAGTTTCTGATCTGCATAAGACAGGCTGTGAGATACCAGCTTAAATAGAACTCAGGAAAACCTCTGAGAGAGACCATCAGGTAGAGACAGACAGACAGAAAGAAAGGCAGATGGCTAACAACTGCTTTACTAAACCAGGCTGGCCACAATCTGCATTACTGAAAAAGTGAAATAATGGGGCCTTCACTCTCTTCCAGAACGTGTTTTTCTCAGTCCACCTCTGCCCAGCTAGAAGCAACCTCCAACAACTGGACAAGCCATTATGGCTGCTGAATTCTGAATTCAGCTATTTCACCTCTTCACCTCAGACAGAGAGAATCCTGAAAGACTCAACAGGCCTGCAATGATAATAGACTTTACTCAACAAATATGTCACATTTTACTTATGTAACTTTCAGCAAAAGTGTTGCAACAAACTAAACTTTCTCTAGTTTAAGACTGATGTTTTGCTGCCGGCTGTTTTTAAACATGTAAAAGAAACTAAATAGTCAAAATGAGTTATTTGGAAATTTACAATTCATGGACCATCCAACAGACAATCGAATGTGGGCAAGAATGAAAGATTACCTTTCACCACTTTACAAGCACCAACCTGCTATAAAGGCATCTAATGGCAAATAGTTCATTTATATGACCACCATAGAGTGTGCAAAGCTGTATAAATTGAGTTAACAAGTTGGACAGGCAATGTAAGGAGAGTTCCTTCAAAGCCCACTAGCTCAGTTGGTGCATAATGTGGCTCATAACCCCAGGTTTGAGCAAAAGAGAGATTTTTCTTCAAAAAATGTAGTCAAATCATTTTTAAAATTAGAATCATAGAATCCCTACAGTACATAAAAAAAGCAATTTGGCCCATTGAATCTGCCCTGACCCTCCGAAGAGCATCCCACCCAATCTGACCCTCTCACCGTAACCCTGCATTAAACATGGCCAATCCACCTAACCTAAACATCTTTGGGCTGTGGGAAGAAACCAGAGAACCCGAAGGAAACACACGCAGCCACTGGGAGAATGTGCAAACTCCACACAGACAGTGACCCAAGGCTGGAATTGAACCCAGGATACGAACACTGTGAGGCAGCAGTGCCATCTACCAACTCATTCAAAGGTTTCAAAATTGAAAATCTGAGATGGAGTTGAGATCTGGATCCTTTCTTGCCAGTAGACAGCTACAAGGTCAATCTCAGATTTGTTCATTATTGATATTTAAATCACTTTCCCATTTTTTCATTTATTTTTAAATATAATTCCATGTTTCTTTTACTACTCCCAAATGTATTTTCTATTTTATCTTTAAAGAATTAGAGAATAAATTCCATAATTGAACCAGGCAAGCTGTAATTATGATGCCACTAACTGTGTTTGTGCGTGCAGGGAATGGTCCCCTTAATGTTGCTATGACAACAGATGCTGATGTTATTGCATTTTATTAGTATTGAGTTGCATGTTGTTGACTGTCAACAGTGTCCCACAGGAACTCATTGCCCCTGTAACTTTGCAGCTCCTCCAGAATGGCCAGGAACAAAGGTATGCCAGCAGGAGAATGGATAGCTGATTACTTACGAGCAAAAGTTGGCAGAAATTTGAATATTGGGGAGACGGCCCTGGTGACACCTAATGTAAGTCAAGAGAGTGAGCAAAAAGGCAAAATTGCATGTGCAAAAATATTTCTCTCCCAGGTTGCCATTAACTCCTTTTTTTGAATTTGGTGCTCCTCCTAAAGTTAAAGATAATTACAATGTTTAAAAGCCATTGGATAATTACATGAATAGGAAAGGTTTAGAGACATATGGGCCAGGAGCATGAAAGTGGGATTAGTTTAGTTTGGGATTGGTTTGGAATGAACTGGTTGGATCAAAGGGTCTGTTTCCGTGCTGTATAATTCAATGACTCTATAAGTGGATAGATATTATAAAAGGCAAAATGCAACTAGGTATTAGGATTCCAGACTGGCCATACGGAGACAGTGCATGATTAATATCATCCTGACGTCACCAAAATTTGGTGTCCTCAGTCAAATTATTTTGCTGGGTGGGATTTACGCTAATTCCCATGAACACGAGTTAAAAATAATTAATGCTTATGATTGGAAAACCCATTATAGATAGTCCTTAAAACATTTGAAAGGCAGATTCCTTCACACCCCCTTGGAAGATGTCAGAAAGGCTGTCATAGCTGTTGGGGTTGTTTGGCAATAGGATGTAAAACATGATATATTCCCAACAAAGAAGGTAATTGCACAAGCTAGTTATCTAACTCTATATGTAGGATATAAAATATTTTAAAGCAGCTATCCCAGATGCATACTGTTTAGCTTTAATCATTTTTATTTTACAAATGTTGTTGCATGTAAAAATTAGTGGTGGAGGACTACTGGTAGGAATCAGTATGTGCCCATGACAATTTTTACCAATCTTCTCCACTTTTCTCTTGAAGATGCGGAATGATGCTGGGGTAGGATTCAACGGACTTTGGCAGCCTTCTGGCATCTCACCCAAGAAGTGTGTTCACTATTCATGTCAAGGATCATGCGACAACCTTTAGCTCTATATTAATATACATGATCATCCTACTGAGTTAGTGGAAAATGTTGAGAATCTTGTTTCTGGATTGGTTTCCACCTTGAGGTTTGTCTTGCAGAGTAAAGTATTGAGTATGTACATACGTTAATGATGATGTAATAGATCACATGATGATGTACAGACTCTGAAGAGAGACTTCCTTAGTCAGAATGTACATAATTAATGTGAAATTAATAGTTACTATGAAAAATCTTTGGACTGTATTCACATCTAGAGTATTGCATCGCATATATCTGCTTAAATCCAACACAATAATAACAGAAGCATTAGGAGACGACAAGTACTGGTTACTTGTTGAACTTGTGAGCTCCTGGTTTGCAGAACATGTGTGTATACCCATTATGCGATCATGGATGATTGGTCAAGTGTGATTTCTATAAAGATACAACTTCTGTTGTGCACTTTCATTGATTGCCATTTGAAATAGCAGAGTTCCTGAAATATTCCTGAGTATCATATCTGAATTTCCTTATGTTCTGCATGTAGGAAGAAACTTTTTTCCAACCCACATTATATCACCACTTTGAGTGATCATAATGCTCATAATGTTATTGCAGAGCTAATATATTTATCGACAATATTCCAGAAAATGTTGATTATCATTCATCTTATATGTGATGTAGTTATGTAGTTAGCTGACAATGTATTAAGTTAGCTATGAAAAAGGCAGCGCATACCTGTGAAACCTGTGAGCTCACAGATGACAGTGTTAACACTCTACCATCTGCATTTGGAGGTGGACAGCTTTGGTATATGAAGTGCTGTGATTTCTGCTGAACATAGTGCAAACATCAATGAAATCCCCACTTCTGATCTTCATCATTAAAGATAGGAATATTTTTGTAGGTTTTAAATTGCCCAGCACCATTAACTGTCCATAACTGGATGTGGCAGTACTGCAGAGATTAGATCTGATGCATTGATTGTGGGATTGTTTAGCCCTGGCTGTTCCATGTTGCTTCGTACACTGTTCGGCAAACAGATACTCCTATATTGCAGCTTCATCAAGTTGACTTCTCATTTTTAGGAATACCTGGTGCTGGACCTGGCATACCCTTGTGCACTATTATTACCTGGTTTGATAGTAATGGTAGAGTGGGAGATATGCTGGACCATGAGGTTTCAGATTGCAGTTGAATACAATTTTTCTACTGCTAATAGCCCGCAGTGCCGCATGGATATCCAATTTTCAGTTACTAGATCTGTTCTAAGTCTGTACCATTTAGCACAATGATAGTGCCACACAACAAATGGAGGGCATTCACAGTGAGTTATCTATGTGTTCTGGTCAAGATTTATCCCTCACTAAAATTGCCAAAGCATTTTCATTGTTCATTTGTCTCTTTGCTGTTTGAGGTCTAGCTGCTGCTTTTAATGATGTTATGCCTGTGACTTTATTACAAGACTGCTTCATTGGCTGTGAATCCTTAAGACATCCTGAGATCATGAAAGGCACTTTCATTGATTGCCATTTAGAATAGCAGATTTCTTGAAATATTCCTGAGTATCATGTTCAATTGGACCCTGAGAGAAGGATGTAATACCAAGCTACTTTGGTGACTTCTTCAAGGATAGTTCAACAAAGAAGGGACATGAGCGTTAAAGTTTTTTTTCTGAAAGTTTTGTAGAGGCAGGCCTAACACTATGTGTGAGTTTGGAAAACCTATCCCTGAAATCAAAAAGTGAAAGCCACAGGCATTAAAGTTGATCCTCAGATGACGAAAGCACTCAGAGAATCTCCTCAACCCAACAATACAACAGAGTTAGAAAGATTTCTAGCAATGACAGTCAAAAAAGGAAATTCATGCTCCAGATGTTGGTAATCAAAAGAACTGTTAAGATGAGGCCAATACTGGTGCTGGAATGCTGATCAAAGAAATTTTTTAACAAAAATAAGAATTTATTCCCATCTTCAGAGTTACTGGTCCATTGCAATCCACAATCAACTACATTAACAGCAATAGGTACATCATCCACAGGATTAGAGGTAGTATTATTAGATGTCCAGTAAGGTGGTAAAAGAAGACCAGTGCTTCAAGGTCTTTAACGGAAACTGGGAAAAAAGTTGCCACAATTAGGAAGAGGTGCTAGCATTAATGTGGGTGTATGAGAAATATTTGGATTAATGTCATGGGGATGAGATTTAAGAACAAAACAGATCGCAAAGTACCCGTTCCTCTTTTCAATACTGAAAGAGATTGTAAAGATGCCATTTCAGTTTCAACCTTTCAGATGGTATTTGATGAGATATGACTTAACCACTGAGCATGTCAAAAGTATCAAATAATGCCTGTTACATTGACTAAAATGCCAGTGAAAGAGGCTGCAAGGCCTGATTCGGTTTTGATAGCAGAAGTAGATATCGTTCCGTCCTCAGCAACATAAAACTCACTGACATCATAGAAAATGTGCAGAAATAGAAGAATCTTCAAGCAGAGACAATGAATACTTATAGATTAGAATTAATTGTCAACATACGTCCCTAGTAACCTAATATTGAGACAGTAATTCAAGCAACAGAGATATCCAACAATTATAAACAATGTAAATATGTACATGCATACAAATATCTGTAGCGATTATACAATTATAGTTATAATTTGTTAATGTTTAGTTACAGATTGGTAATACCTGGAGTACAAGAAGTGATATTCTTTAAAGTTAGCATCAAGGTAACCCAAGAATATCAAAATGCAGACCAAGAGCCCAACATACTGTTTGATGTCCAGGAATTAATTGATTAATTTGTAAAATGCAGAACTTGCACAATCAACTGTCAGAAATGGAAAGAACATTTATTGTCATCAATGCTTTCATGAAGACTTTAGGAAAGACTTGCTGGAGTTTAAAAGTTGGCATCCTTTTTATTAACTGTTACTCAAGATCAATTGACATAAATTGTTTACATAGTCTTCCATCAGCAATGGTGATAAAGTCATTGTAGCAAATTTATTTCACTCACAGTATTCCCAGTGCAGTAGTATCTGATAACAACTTTTCAAATAGCAGTTTACTGAATTGGCTAGGAATATGGAATCATTCAGATAAGAAGTTTGCCTCGTTACCTGGATGTGAATGGTGTAGCAGAGTGAGAAGTTAGAATCATAAGAGAACTCCTGAAGAAGAATATTAATATTGCTTTAATTCTATTAAATTGTACATTATCACTATTACAGAATAGACAATCACCAGCAGAATTACTCATGGGAAGAAGTTTGTGAACACAATTTCCATAACTGTCCAAGACATTAAAACTGCAAAATACCATGGAAAACCCTGAGAGAGTGCAACAAGGTGAAGAAGTTCAGAGAAAGAATCAAACTGGTAACTTCAATCAGCTTCATCAAGCAAGAGAATTGTCAAGTTTTCAGCCTATGAATCTGAGACAAGCAGCAAGAATGAATTGTTGAAAAAACAGGTCAGCTAAGATCATACCTAGTGGAAATACCAAAAAGCTATTATAAGCAGAAATAAAAGAGACTTAGTATCTGTTCCCAGAGAACCATGGTGGTATAGTAGACAGTGAAGAAGGTTACCTTAGGCTTATAAAGAGATCTTGATCATTTGGATCAATGGGTTGAAGAGGGATAGATGGAGTTTAATTTGGATAAGTGAGAAGTGTTGCATTTTGGAAAAACAAACAAGGGCAGGCCTCATACAATTAATGATAGGTATTGTTGTTAAACAGAGAGACATAAGTGCTCAGGTAGATAATTCTTTGAAATTTACATCACAACTAGACAGAGTGGTTGAGAAGGCATTTCGCATGCTTGCCTTCATTCCTCAGACTTCTGAGTATAGGAGTTGGGACGTCATGTTGAGGTTGCACAGGACATTGGTGAGGCCTCTTCTGGAGTACTGTGTGCAATTCTGGTCATCATGTTACAGGAGGATATTAAACTGGAGTGGGTTCAGAAAAGATTTTCCGGCTGTTGCCAGATATGGAGTGTTGAGTTATAAAAATAGGCTGGATAGGCTGGGACTCTTCATCTTACGGAGTTTTATAAAATCATGAAGAGCATAGTAAGGAGAAAAGCAAAGATCTTTTCCCTGAGGTGAGGAGTTGAAGACTTGGAGGCATATTTTTAAGGTGAGAGGAGAAAGATTTGAAAAGGACACGAGGAACCTTTTTTACACAGAGAGTGGTTAGTCTGTGGAATGAACTGTTAAAGGAAGTGGTTGATGTAGGTACAGTTACAACATTTAAAAGACATTTGGATAAGTACATGAATATGAAAGGTTTGGAGGGATATAGGCCAAATGCAGAAGCTGGGACTACTTTAGTTTGTTTGGGAGCATAGTCAATGTGGGCAAGTTGGACTGAAGTGCCTGCTTCCATGCTGTATGACTCTATGACTATATGTCCATGCTACTATGAGTCTGTAGAAGGCAGATGAGCAATTGAAATCTCTACACATGTCCAAGGAATGGACACCTAAGCAAAGTGAAGGCAGAGTGCACCAGATCATCAACTTCAGAAGCAAATCTAAACAAGATCAGGATGAATTGTCAACTTGCTACATAGAGTTTAAATGATTGATTCTTGATGGGGGTGGGGTTGGGGAGGGTGTGTGTTGTAAATAATGGGGAAAAAAGAGTGAGGAGAGGTGTGGGGTAATGATTTTAAAGCATGAGCCTAGATGATCATAATAGAATGATGATGTAATATGATTAAGAGAGAGAACTGGAACGATATTTCATGAAGGAGATACCCTGAGCTAGTGTAGATCAATATCTCATGTAGTGTTTGTATGCAAATAAAGCTTGTGTTGAAATACAACCAGATGACTTCAGAATAGTTTAAGAGAAACAAGTTACACTGAACTAAAGACAAAACAAGTCCCACTCTACCACCTTTTGTCCAAAGCCCTGCAAACTGTTACCCTTCAGTGACTTATCCAATTATTTTTGAAAACTATGCTTGAATCTGCCTCCATCATATTCTCAGGTAGAGTGCACTCCAGATCCTTATCACTCACTGCTGAAAATATTTTCTCCTCATGTCACCATTGGCTGTTTTGCAAATCACCTTAGATCCTCTCATTCTTGACCTTTCCATAAATGGGAACAACTTATTTCTGTCTCAAGCCTTCATGATGTTAAGCATCCCTATTGAGTCTTGCCTGAACTCTCTCTAAGGCAAATGACCTCAGCTTCTTCAGTCTATCCACAAGCACCAATCGGTCCTTTGTAACCCAAATCCAAGTCAGTAGAACAGAAAAGCAATGATCTGTGTACGAGCACTTCTGTAACCTTGCTGAAAGCCTTCCTCTATTTCAGAAAATAACTTTCATCAACTTTCTTTGTTTTCGGTCACTTGATCAACTTCATATCCATGCTGATACTATTCCTTTTATTCCAGAGGTTGTAACTCTGTTAGTAAGCCTTTTCTATGGCTCGTTATCAAACATCTTTAGAAACTAAGTCAATCGCTTTTCCACTTCAACTATTTTTTTGTTGCCTCATCACAAAACTCAGTCAGCTAGATAAACGCAATTTGCCTTTAACCAATCCATGCTGATTTTCCCTAATTAATTCACATTTTTCCAAGTGACTAATAATTTTGTCCTGGATTGTCACATGCAAAAACTTTTCCAGCATCGGA
Source organism: Chiloscyllium punctatum (assembly GCF_047496795.1). Classification (NCBI taxonomy): domain Eukaryota; kingdom Metazoa; phylum Chordata; class Chondrichthyes; order Orectolobiformes; family Hemiscylliidae; genus Chiloscyllium; species Chiloscyllium punctatum. The sequence continues at coordinate 101,981,745 of NC_092749.1, read as the reverse complement.
ATTAAATTGATTTTCTTGTAATTGCTGGGTTTGGCCTGGCACTCTTTTTGAAGAACAATGCAGCATTTTCAATTCTTCAGTGTAATAATGTGCATTGTAGTAGATTGGAAGTTCCCTCAGGGTCCTTGAATGCATGCCGTCTGGACCTGATGACATTTCACCAAAATAATAGCTGCCTTTTCAAGGAACACATCTTTATTAATTTTTAGATGATCCAGTGTCTCAACTATGTTGTCTTTCACTGTCTTTAGAAGCATCTCTTTTTAATTTTCTTATTTCCTTTCTTTCACTTCCTGTCTGAATTGTTATCATTCAGCCTGGTTCTCAATTGCATTATCATGACCATTTTTCAGCTTCATCTTATTCTGTATGAGTTTTTAGGATTATTGGGACAGATCTATTGAAATTCACTAATTATTTAATAAGATACATTTTCTAATCTTCAGTGATATGCAATACATTTATAGAGTCATACAGCAGGGAAACAGACCCTTCAGTCAAACCAGTTTAGGCCAACAATAATCCCAAACTAAACTATTCCAACCTGCCTGCTCCTGGCCCATATCCCTCCAAACATTTCTCATTCATGTACTTATATAAATCCCTTTTAATGTTGTAACTTTTCCCATATCTATCACTTATTCTGGAAGTTCATTCCACAAACGAGCCACTCTCTGTGTTACAAATAAATGCCCTCATGTCCTTTTTAAATCTTTCTCCTGTCACCTTACAAATATGTCCCCTAGTCTTAAAATGCCCCATTCTAGGGAAAAGACACCTACCATTCATCTTACCTATACTCCCCTTTATTTTATAAAACCTATATAAGACCACCTCCCAACTTCCTACATCCCAGTGATAAAAAGTCCCAGCCTAATCAGCCTCTCCCTAAAATACAAACCCTCCATTCCAGGCAACATCCTGGTAAGTCTCTTTTGAATCCAGTGAAAGATTGATGAACAATCAGGAATAAAGAAACGAGAATTAACATGAGGACATTATATAGGGGACTTGGGAATGAAAACATTTCTGGAACACATGCACAAGAATGTTTTCCATTGTGAAGTATTTCCTTTCTACATAGTTCAGAGCCATAAATAAAACATAATTGTATGTTCAAACCCATCCTCTTAGATGAGTGAGTAATATGTAGTGATGGCCAGTATCACAGTATAGGGTGACAGCAGGATTCAACTGACTAAGGACATGAGACTGTTGATTAATTACTGCCAAACCTGACTTTTGAAAGTCTACAATCCGAAAAAGAAATAAAGACTAGGGGAAGTAAGACATCTTGCAGAGGTCCTGGTAAAGAATAAGTAACAGTAGAAAACAATGTGACAGTCTTTGATTTCAATCCAGTTAAGATGAAGGAAGGACAATGGATCATAAATCTGGTGGAATATTAGAGTAACCCAAAGGAGCTGTAATCCAAAGTAACCCAAACTATAGTAGTATAAGTAAGTTGCAGAAGCAATAGATAGTGCTAATGTACACAACAGCATGAATAAATTAATCAATAGGTGCTAAACAGAACTCACTGCAATCATTTCTTAGAACTTGTGAAAACTGCTCCCATCAATATCACTCCAGTAAATGCTTTATTTCTATAATGGTTTCCTTGGATAGAAACAGCAGCATATATTTTGCTACAAGCTTATTATATCACACAGAGAAAAGACTTAGTTTGACAATATTTGTAGACAATGCAACATCAGCAACTGTAGTAATATGAGATGGGTCATCTATAATCCTTCTAATGAAATGAGAAAGCCAAGGAATCATAGCTTACTCACTCTAGATTGTAAATATTGAGCCTAAGCCCTGCATCAGTAATATGAAACAATGTAACAAACAAGTTTTCCTTATCTTCAGATGACGATTATCCATAGACAATTATGTTGTCCAGGTAACAGTGTGTGCCTTGTCAACCATATAATATTATTGTCATTTTTTTTGAAAGGCTGCAGGTGCAGAACTAAAACTATAGCACGCACAACAGAATCGGCACAATTCTTCATGACTAATGAAAGCAATTAGCTCGCCATTCTCCTCATGGAATACAACTTGGTGCTACACAATTTTCAAATTGTGTTGAGTACATCATAAAACCCCTTAACTCAGAAAGAATATCTTCAATAAGAGATAGTGGATGACTATCAACCATAATAGCCTTATTAAGTTCATGAAGGTCAACACATGCACGGATACCACCTGTTCTATTCTGCATCACAACTATAGGGAAAGCCCATTCGATGCCTCAATTCTCTCAATTATGCCATTGTTTTCTAGAACCTTTGGCTCCTTGGAAACTGCATCCTTGACTGACAAAGGCAAGCTCTTCCGCCTCTGTTTCATTGGTTTTATGTCCCTATGCATTTTAGCTTCCTGCATGAACTCCTAGACTCACCAAATTCAGTGTTATTGACTGTCCTGCTGTTTACTGTCTGAGTGCATAATCAGCGGACAAAAGCAGGATGCAAGTTGGTGATGTAGATGGAACCAACTTGTCTTCAAAAATTGAAAGAAAGGACTTACACTTTTCATATCATCAGAAAGTCCTGAAGTACTTCACGGCCAGTGAATTATTCTTCAAGTGCAGTCACTGTTATTATGTAGGCAAATGCAAGGACCAATTGCACACAGCTAGGTCCCACATATTGCAAATGAAATAAATGACTAGTCATTGTGCTTCAGTTGAGGAACAAATATGGGCAGCATAATAGCAATGCCATCTGCTCTTCTTCAAGTTTCCACGGGATATTTTATGTTCACCTGAACAGATCAACAGATGTTGAGTTTAGCATCTCATCTAAAAGACAACATCCCTCACAATGTAGTCCTTCTTCAGTAATGCATCAAAGTATCAGCCTAGGTCATGTGCCTAGATATTGGAATACATCTTGAACTCATGACCAAGTGATTCAAAGAGAATGAGTGATCAGAGTCTTCAATTATAAGATACATCAGAGTCTTCAGTTATAAAACAAATGCAAGGTCATTCCTAAAGAGCACATATCATTAGTTTGCAGTGTAAGAGTTAGTTGGTATAATTTTATTAATGTAGACCATCGAACAATAACCTATGTGAATATGTAATAGACTGATCTAAGACATAATTGTAATGAAATTCTTAAACTGGTCCCAACAAAAATCCTCAGACAGGATAGGCATGACAGAAACTGCATCTACCCAGGAAACCTTGTCTTTGAAATAATACTGAGATAGTATGATTGCAAAACAGTAATTTTTCACTGGTTACACATTCACAATTTTGGGTAAGCTAATTAATTGGAGATGAAAATGAACAGTATATCTTAGTAATGTTCCAATTTCTCACGTAATCAGCGTTTAAAATACTCAATGGGACAATGTCAGTTGGTTCTTATAATGATTGTAGAAAAACAGCCAGCGTGTTATTGTTTTTGTATTCATTTTGTAATCACAATATTTCAATTATTTTTCTATACAGTAAAAGTAGACAGCAAGTTTGAAAGTGAATAACATCAGTCTGATTCACAAATTCTTCAAAATAGCTTTAGCCTCGGTAAAGATCTCTTTGACCTCTCTAGTACATGTTCATGGATTAAGTTGATCTCAAGACGTAATCATTCAAGAATATAATATTTGAATTGGCATTAGTCTTCAGCCATTTCATCCACCAGTTCTACATGTTCATATGCTCAGTTCTTTCAAACATCTTTACACAAAGAACAGCAATGGCGCAAATTTGATGTTTGTTTCCTAAAGTAATACAAATGCCTAGAATTTTTAATTTTGGAGCAAAAATGTGCCTTGCTGCAGTTATGTTGGCTGCATGAGGGTCAATTAGTTATGCATAGTTCATGAAATCCTCTGGACTTCTGCACTCAAGTGGGGATTAGCCTTTACATTTCCTCCTACCAGACACAGCAAGTATTTCTGGAAAGTAATGGATACTTCTTTCAAATTAAGAGACATTCTGATCATAAGTGTGTTTACACAGAAATTTGTCCGATGGCACTACATCACTTCATACTGTACACCATAGCTGGCTATATGCAGTGTCCACACTAACATGCTCCTTTTCACTACCAGGAAGTCAAACTGTTTTGCCGCTCTTCATTTTGTTCCTCAGTCAAACCAACTGCAGCCTTTCATCACTGAAGCAACAGCAAGTCAGAATCAGAGCAATACGGAGAATGAAAAGGAAGAAATTATAAAGTAGCAGTGGAAAACAAGGCAGTGATACTGAAAACTAAGGGGGTTAAGTGTGGCAGTGAAAACAGAAGTTAAAGGTGACAGTACAAACCAAGAGGATTGTGTTTGCTAATCTTGATGCAATCATTTTTCAGATCAGACAAATTATGGAACTGATTTAGGACCAGAAATTTTGCACTTCATTCTCACAAAGAAATTACATCCTGGAATTAAGTTGCCCCATGAACTGATTATCTCCACCTGTACCTGGCCTACCAAACACATCTCCACTTATCTTGACTCCACCCTGTCCCCCTTGGTCCAGAAACTCCCCACATACGTCTGAGGTGTCACCCATGCTCTCCAACTCCTCTGTGACTTCCAATTCCCCAGCCCCCAGCACTGCATCTACACTGTGGACGTCCAGTCCCTCTACACCTGTATCCCCCACGTGGAAGACTTCCAAGCCCTCCATCTCTTCCTCTCCTGCCGACCCAGCCAGTTCCCCTCCACCAACACTCTCACTCAATTGGCAGAACTGGTCCTCACTGTAAATATCTTCTCAATCCTCCCACTTCCTACAAACCAGAGGGGTGGCTATGGCTAACCACATGGGTCCCAGCAATGCTTGCTTTTTCGTAGGATTTGTGGAACAGTACTTTTTCCACATCTACACTGGCATCCCCTACCTTTTCCTTCGCTATATCGATGACAGTATTGGCACAACCTCATGCTTCCACAAGGAGCTTGAACAGTTCATCCTTCCACCCTGACCTAAAATTCACCTGGACCATCTTTGACACCTCCCTCCACTTCTTTGATCGCTCCATTTCCGTCTCCAGTGGCCGGCTTAACACTGACATCTACTTCAAACCCACCAACTCATACAGCTACCTTGACTACATTTCCTCTCACCCTCCTCCTGTAAAATCGTGAACCTCTATGCAATCTATTCCTCCATCTCCACCGTATCTTCTCCCAGGGCAAGTGATTCCACTCCAGGACATCCCAGATGTCCTCCTACTTCCAGGATCATAATTTCCCCTCCCTTGTCATCAACAATTTACTCAGTCTCATGCCTCCATTTCCTGCACCTCTGCCCTCGAACCCCACTCCTCCAACTGCAAAAACGATAGAATCCCCCAATCCTCACATTCCACTCCACTAATCTTCAAATCTAGCATATCGTCCACTGCCATTTTCACCACCTACAGTCAGACACCACCACCAAAAATATATATCCCTCCCCACTCCTATCTGTATTCTGTGGGGACCATTCCCTCTGTGACTCCCTCATTAGGTCCATACTCCCCATGAATCCCCTCTCCACACCTGCCACCTTACCCTGCCACTGTAAGAGGTGCAAAACCTGTGCCCACACCACCCCCCTCATCTCAGACCAAGGCCCCAAAGGATCATTCCAAATCCAGCGTGATTTACTTGTGTGTTCTCCAACCTCATTTATTGCATCCAGTGCTCTTGATGTGGTCTCCTCTATATGGGAGAGACCAAGCACAAACTCACAGAATGGTTCAGGGAACATTTCTGATCCATGCGCAACAACCAACCCCACCTACCTGTGGCCATCAATTTCAATTCACCGTTCTACTCTCCCCACAAAGTGTCCATTCTGGGCCTCCTCCAACAACTACACAAGACCACCACCAACCTGGAGGAGGATCATCTCACCTTCTGCCTCAGGAGCCTACAACCACATAGCCTCAACATTGAATTCACCAGAACCTCCCATCCCCCCACCCCATCCTAGATCCAATCCTCAGCCTTGGCACCAACCTTTGACCTGTCCTACCCTGTGCATTTTTCTTCCCATCTATCCATTCTACACTTCCCACCAACCTATCACTATCACCTCCTACCTTCGCCTACCCTGACGCCATCCCAACTACCTCTCCCCTAGCCCCACACACCCTCTCCCTGTTTATTTCTCAGCCCCCTTGCCCCTCCCCAGCCCTGTTGAAGAGTTAAGCTCAAAGTGTCGACTCTCTTGGTCCTCAGATGCTGCCTAACCTGGTGTTCTTTTTCCAGCGCCACACTTTATCAACTCTGACTTCTCCAGCATCTGCAATTGTCACTATCCCCATGAACCATATAAAAGGTCAATGAGGTCATTACTGAAACAAAAGTGAATTTTGAGGAAGAAGTAAATCCAACTAATATCATTTATTTGAAATCATGTAATGGTCTAAAACATGTAAAATGAATAAACAACTACTAATATTTATATCGCATGTCCCAAGACCTTTCAACAGAAGCTTTAGAAACAAAATGCTATATGATATTGAGTCAGATAAGGCAATTATAAATTCAGAAGACTAAACGTTTAGTCATTGGGCTAAGTTTTGAGCCATGCCGTGTAGGAGGGAAGTGAGACAAAAAAGGTATAGATCACATCCAGAGATTAGAGTCTTGGTCACTGAAGGCACAATCACCAGTGATGGAACAATTAAAATGAGAGATGCCCAAGAGGCCAGAATTAATGGGCAAATATGTGGCAGCTTGTGGCGCTAAAGGAAATGACAGAGATGGAAAGCCATAAAGCAAAGATGGAAACAAGGATGAGAGTTTAAAATCAAGATATTGATTAATCAGGAGCCGATGTAGTTCAGCAATGATAGGTGAATGCAAGCAAGGACACAAGTAGTTTAATTTTGCATCATCTCGTATTTACGGAGAGTAGAACATGGGAAGTTAACCAGGAGTGCTTTTAAGTTAAGGCAAGAGATAACAGAGGCATGAATGAGGTTTTCAGCAAAAGATAAAATGAAATCAGAGCAAAATCAGACAATATTATGGGGGTGGAAATGGACTGTCTTAGAGATGTCATGGATTTATGATCAGAAATTCATCACAGGTCCAATGTAACACCAGTTTAGGGAAATATCACTAATGAAAGCATTAACACAGACTGTTTCCATTGATGTTTCTGCCCTCTTGTCAAAGTGATGTAGTGAGATAGATTTATTGGATGAAACTTGTATTCTAAACCTACTCTAGGTTACAGGAATATTTGGTGTAATGTAATTTATTCCACCAATTCCGGCAGAATTCTGTAACTCAGAAATCTCTATATCTGAGTTTCCTTACTGCACCAGAATGATAAAAATGAAAACCTTCCCCAGTGAGCAAAATCCCATCGCCGCCCCGCCTCCCCCACACCCAACCCCCACTTCACCAGCAAGTATCAAAGCAGAGTGGTCGATAAAATTACCTGGGCAGTCACACCACCTACCAGCCAGCTCCCAATCTGTCTGAAATTTTACAGTGGGGTAAAGGTGGAGAAGAGTAGCCTATCCAACTTTGCACTCAGTTGAGAGCCTCAAGTGGAAACTTTGAGCCTTGACCTTTGAGGTCTAGGAGCCAGGGGATGCCCAGCAGGTTAGTATGCTCAGACAACGGGTGGGTAAGGGAGGGATACCCAACCTCATGGGTCCCCTTCCTAATCACTTCCTGTAGATTCCACCCCACCCACACAGCTCCCCCTCTCCCCCCAACTTCTCCTACATCACCATCGCTAAACTTTCCAATCTGATCCCAACCATCCACATCAGGCACCGCCTCTCCAAGTCCCAAATTGTTATTTGGTACTGGGGTCCTGGCAGTGGGCACCTGGGCACTTCCTTCAGTCTGAGTGGTAGGCACAGATCCCAGTTATATGGCTGTGATGACAGAATAGCTTGTCAATCAAATTGTTTGGCAGCTCACTAAGGTTGGACTTTATCACAAGAACAGGGGAGGGGTTGCTGTGGTGTGGGTGCATTGGAGTCATCAGAAAACAAACTAAATGGCCACCAACATCAACAGAGACATCAGCTTCTTCACTCCAGTGCGAAATGCCCCACTGTCTCACACATCCTGCCCAAAGTGACAAGTGGTGTTCACCTGGGACCTGTCCTCTCGCCAGACTTTCAACAAACTGTATATGTCAATACAGAAATAGAGAAGTTAACATGTTCAACAATACACTAGGAATTGGCAGTAAATATTGGGCATGGGAAGAGTGAAAGTACAAAAGAACAAAACAGATTAAGCAAGTGGCCAAAACAATAATAAGTGGGAATCAAAGTAGTGAACCTTGGATTCGATAAAGATAAATTGGAATGTTTCCTTCCTGGTGAAAACCTCGGTGCTAACCACAGCAAAGTGCTGAATGAAAACTGGACTTCAGGGTTATAGTACCAACACAGCTTATGTAAATGAGTTATCTAAAATTTAGAAGGTGATCTGGTCAAAGTCTTCAAGATATTAACAGGAAAAGGCAGGGTGAATAAAGGTAAACTATTTCCACTGGCTGGAATTCTATAACTAGGGGTCATAATCTGAGAATTAGGGCCAGACTGTTCAGGAGATATGTTAGGAAGTACTTCCACACACAAGTTGGTCGATGTTTTGAACTCTCTTCCACAAACGGGGTGCTAGGTCGGTTGTTAATTTTAAATCTGAGATGAACTTGTTTTTGTGAATTAAAAGTATCGAAGGCAGGTGTATGGAGTTAGGCTACAATTCTGAGCCAATGATCTCATTGAGTGGTTGAACAGTCTTGAGGGTCTGAATGGCCCACACCTGTTCTTATATTCTTTGGTCTACATGTAAGCGAATATGAAATGTTAATGCTCAAGCCACAAAATGCAGTTCTAAAAAGGATGGATTACAAGGAGAAGGAACAGATTCTTGTTCAAACTCCATCAAAATATTGCACTTAGTCTTGGGCACCAAAAAGACATTTTAATCTTGGAATGTTGCAGATTAATGAGAACTTGAATGGGTAAAAAGTATGACGATACATTGCATAAAATTGGTGTGTATTCCTTTTCATTTGATGGAATTAAGGATGACCTAACTGAAACATTTAAATAGATTAAGGGATTCGATAGAGCAGATAAAATTAAATGATTCGCTCTGGCAAAGGAATCCAAAGCAAGGGGTATAATCTTTGAATTAGAGTTAGGCCAATTAGATGTGAAATAAATCAGCACTATGTTATACATAGACCCAGAGCTTCTATTAATGATGATGGCAAATATGTCAGCGTTCTCAGTCTTTACTCCTTTGAACCAATGTGCACTTTTGGAGACTGCCTGTCTGCAGTTAAGTGAGGAAATTCAGATGTTGTTGTCGGTGATCTGATGCTTCACCGTGTGGCAAATGTTCCTAAACATGACCCCAAAAGATCCATTGGGATCACAAACACTAAAGCAGCGGTAGCAACTGTTGAGTGGAGACATTGGCTGGAAATGCATTTAATTTTTCCCAAAGGTTCATCAATGGACAGCTTTTCACTTCCATGATTTGTTCTACAGTTCAGTGCTCCAGTTGATTAATTAGTGATGTCTTTGGACAAGCTCACAGTGGAGGGGGTCATTTGAGTACATGCTATGGTGAATGGCAAGACTGCACTCAGAGTAAGACCAATGCTCCATTACATATGAGCACACAATACCCAGCTCCAAGACCCCAGTAAAGTCTTCAGAACTATTACTGACAAAGCCAATTGTACGCAGTCAACAATTGCCTCATCAGAGTCTTCAAAGCTGTTCTAGGTGAGCCAATTTTCCCACTCTGCAACTCCAAATGACCCAAAAAAACACAAAGCTCCTCTCTACCTCACTCATTCTGAAATGCACCAATTTTCCAGCATTAAAATAAGTCCACAGTAAAAGAAATACATTTAGGAAGCACTGAAGCAGATGTATGAAAGGTTAATAAGGAAAAGTTTACCACTGATAATTAAAGTAAAGGAATTTGTCCTGAAAAGTTATCAAAACTAAAAATGGGCATGTTAGCAGGTCATTTTTAAATGTACTTGTCAACAATTAGAAGAATAACATTGTTTGTTTGATATGCAAAAGATTCTGAGAAACTTTACAAAATATTACATGAGGATTACAATAGTGAGTCAAGAGAACAATAGGAGGTTTGAGTAAAAAGTTTGTGTTTCAGGGAGATATTTCAAGATGAGAAGAGTGACGGGGGTGGGATGGGGGAATGCTGGAGAGCAGGATGTAAGTGACTGAAGGCTCTTTTCATTGATGAGGGAGAATACTCACAGAGCCAGAGTTGGAAATAGGATGATGTTTGAGGGAATATCGTAGAATCATAGAATAGAATCATAGAATCCCTACAGTGAGGAATCAGGCCATTCAGCCTCCAAAAAGCATTCAGTGCAGACCTACCCCCACCCTCCACCCCCCATCCCATCCCATCCCAGTAATCCTGCATTTCCTATGGCTAATCTACCTCTTTGGCATGTATCAAGGGAGTTACAGATACAGCATGAGAGTATTTGGAGACAAGATGTAAAGATGCCACGTTAAAGATATATAAGGACAGCAAGGCAACATGAATGCAAAATAATAAAAGTGATGGCCTCTTGGGGCCATGCAGAGACAGAATTAGTGCCAATGGATTTTAGGCATGTTGGGAATGGACTCAAGACTGAGAATGAAGATTGATTGAAATAATTAAGTCTGGCGAAGAGTTTCAGGATTCAGCCCTCATGTAAGGGAAGAGTTGGACAATGCAACATAGACAGATATAAATAACTTGTTCGTCGGCTTTGGATCTCAGTTTATAATTTAATGAAACACCAGGACCTTGCGATGAACAGCACCATAGTCTTGTTCATCATAAGAAAGAGCACAGGGAGAAAAATGAAATCAGTATTGCTAGAATGGATTTTTAGATTAGATTACTTACAGTGTGGAAACAGGCCCTTCGGCCCAACAAGTCCACACCGACCCGCCGAAGCGCAACCAACCCAGACCCATTCCCCTACATTTACCCCTTCACCTAACTCTACGGGCAATTTAGCATGGTCAATTCACCTAACCTGCACATTTTTGGACTATGGGAGGAAACCAGAGCACCCGGAGGAAACCCACGCAGACACGGGGAAAATGTGCAAACTCCACACAGTCAGTCATATATACAAGAAAAAATAGTTTTGATCCTCTTGATATTTAGCAGATGGAAGTTATGGTTAACCAAAGGGTGGATAACAGACAAGCAGTCTAAAACACCCATTGAAAGAAATAGTGAAAGACAGAACTCAGTGTTGGCAGAACATTTGTGATAACTGAACCTATGCTTGTCCCTGGTGCCATTGAAAGTCAGCACATAAATGAAAAAAATAATGAGTCACAGCAAAGTCTCTCAAGGACCTCAAGAGCTGATTGTTCAGGACAGAAAGTTAAAAAAAATCAGCAATGTACAGCCTGTATACAGACATAGCAGTGGAATCAACTTAGGACTGACCCTCAAAGCTGGACAATGGAGGAGAGATTTACACATCTCCACAAAATAAACACACAAAATTCTTTGGTAAACATCAAAGCAGTCAAGCAAGTGTTGGATGCAATAATCATACTATTCGAAGAGATCCTTCAAATGGGAGATATATGAAATAGGAGCACAGTTCAGCCAGATAATGAAAAGCTCAACTATCTTGGAAATGATTGAGTTTAAGTCATTCACAATAGAAAATACACTTTTTGGGTAGTGTACAAGCCAGAGTTTTAAAAAGACTACATTTCACATTTGACTAGCTAAGAGGAAAAAGGATTAGGTACATTAGGTCTAGGCTACTGAAGACAGACAAACCTTTCAAAGAATATCGGGAATGTAGGACCAATATGAAACAAGGAATTAAGAAAGCTAAAAGGGGTCATGAGATAGCTTTAGCAAACAGGGTTAAGGAAAACACTGTGGGCAGCCTGGTGGCTCACAGCATTAGGGACCCGGGTTCGATTCCCACCTCAGGTGACCATCTGTGTGGAGTTTACACATTCTCCCTGTGTCTGCATGGGTTTCCTCCCAGGTGCTCTGGTTTCCTCCCACAATCCAAAGATGTGCAGGTCAGTTGAATTGGCCATCCTAAATTGCCCATAGTGTTAGGTGCATTCGTCAGGGGTAAATATAGGGTAGGGGAATGGGTCTGGGTGGGTTACTCTTCAGAGGGTCAGTGTAGACTTGTTGGGCCGAAGGGCCTGTTTCCATACTGTAGGTATTCTAATTCCAAAGCTTTTTTTTGCATATATTAGGAACAAGAGGGTAACTAGACAAATGGTTGGCCCACTCAAGGACAAAGGAGGAAAGTTCCGCATGGAGTCAGAGAAAATGAGTGAGATTCTTAATGATGGCACGGTGGCACAGTGGTTAGCACTGCTGCCTCACAGCGCCAGAGATCCGAGTTCAATTCCTGCCTCATAGGTTCCCCATGGTAGGCTGATGGAGAAAGTGAAGTTGCATGGTATCCAGACTGTGTGGAGTTTGCACGTTCTCCCCGTGTCTGCGTGGGTTTCCTCCGGGTGCTCCGGTTTCCTCCCACAGTCTAAAGATGTGCAGGTCAGGTGAATTGGCCATGCTAAATTGCCTGTAGTGTTAGGTAAGGGGTAAATGTAGGGGTATGGGTGGGTTGCGCTTCTGCGGGGCAGTGTGGACTTGTTGGGCCAAAGGGCCTGTTTCCACACTGTAAGTAGTCTAATCTAATCTAAAGTGACCCGTGCAATAGACTAGTTTGCATTGGTATTCACCGAGGAGAGGGACATGACAGATTTTGAGGTTAGGGATAGATCTTTGAGTACTCTAGGTCAAGTCGGCTTAAGGAGTGAGGAAGTTTTTGATATTCTAAAAGACATTAAGGTAAACAAGTCCCCAGGTCTAGATGGGATCTATCCCAGGTTACTGAGGAATGCAATAGAGGAAATAGCTGGGGCCTTAACAGATATCTTTGCAACATCCTTGAACACGGATGAGGTCCTGGAGGACTGGAGAATTGCTAATGTTGTCGCCTTGTTTAAGAAGGGTAGCAAGGATACTCCAGGTAATTATGCACCGGTGAGCCTGACTTCAGTGGTAAAGAAGCTGCTAGAGAAGATATTGAGGGAGAGGATTTATTCCCATTTGGAAGAAAATTGGCTTATCCATAATGGGCAGTATGGTTTTGTGCGGGGAAGGTCATGTCTTACAAACCTAATAGAGTTCTTTGAGGAGGTGAAAAAGTTGATTGATGGGGGAAGGGCTGTAGATGTCATATGCATGGACTTTAGTAAGGCATTTGATAAGGTTCCCCATGGTAGGCTGATGGAGAAAGTGAAGTCGCATGGTATCCAGAGTGTGCTAGCTAGATGGATAGAGAACTGGCTGGGCAAAAGGAAAAGAGAGCAATTGTGGAAGGGAGTTTCTCAAAATGGAGACCTATAACCAGTGGTGTTCCACAGGGATGCATGCTGGGACCACTATTGTTTGTGAAATATATAAATGATTTGGAGGAAGGTAGCAGTTGCCTGATTGGCAAGTTTGCAGATGACACCAAGATTGGTGGAGTAGCAGATAATGACGGGGACTGCCAGAGGTTATAGCAGAATATAGATAGATTGGAGAGAAGGCCAGAGAAACAGCAGATGGAGTTCAATCCGGACAAATGTGAGGTGATGCATTTTGGAAAATTCAATTCAAGAGCGAACTATACAGAAAATGGAAAGTCCTGGGGAAAATTGATGTACAGAGAGATCTGGGTGTTCATGTCCATTGTTCCCTGAAGGTGGCAATGCAGCTTAGTAAAGTGGTCAAGAAGGCATAAGGCATATTTTGATTCATTGGACAGGGTACAAGAGTGGGCAGGTCATGTCACAGTTATGTAGGACTTTGGTTCAGCCACATTTGGAATACTGCATACAGTTCTAGTCACCACATTACCAAAAGGATGTGGATGCTTTGGCGAGGGTGCAGAGGAGGATCACCAGGATGTTGCCTGGTATGGAGGGCGCTAGCTATGAGGAGAGGTTGAGTAGATTAGGATTATTTTCATTAGAAAGACAGAGGTTGAGGAGGAACTGGTTGAGGTCTATAAAATTATGAGAGATATAGACAAGGTAGATAGCAAGAAGCTTTTTCCAAGAGTGCAGAACTCAATTACTAGGGGTCACGAGTTAAAAGTGAGAGGGGAAAAGTTTAGGGGAGATATACATGGATAGTTCTTTATGCAGAGTGTGTTGGGGGACTAGGACGTGTTGCCAGTGGAGGTGGTAGGTAGCGTCATTTAAGATGTATCTGGACAGATATATGAATGAGCAGGAAGCAAAGGAGTACAGATCTTTAGAAAATAGGCAGCAAGTTTAGTTAGAGGATCTGGATTGGTGCATGCTTGGAGGGCTAAATGGTCTGTTTCTGTGCTGTAATTTTCTTTGCTCTTTGTTCTTTGTTCATCGAAAGGACATTGCAAGTGATTTTGGAGTCAAGGAGGTGGGGATGAACCAGGTTCAAGGAAGATTCAGTCCAAAACTAGAGTCCTAAAGCTAGGCTAAGAAAATGGCTATGGTAGATTGAGAAACTACATTCAGAGATATAATTACAGATAGACAATAGCTGGTGTCTAAATAATTAATACACCATTTACAACAAATATCCATTCCTTTGAGGCACAAAAATCCAACAAGAAAAGGGTTAAATTATGATGAATAAATGAACTTAAAAATTCTATTAGATCACAGGGGAATCTTATAAAATTGCCAACATAAATATGATCCTTAGGACTGGGAGTATTTTTGAATTCAGCAAAGGAGGACTGTGAAACTGTTAAAGAAAGGGAAAATAAAATGAAAAAGTAAATGACTGAAAAAACTAAAAGTGGATGATAAAATCTTCTATCGGGAGGGAAAAAGGAAAAGATTATCAAAGATATATGTTGACCCATTACAGGCAGAGACAGGATAACTTATAAAGTGGTAAAAGAAAATGACAGAGAAACTAAACAATGGACTTTCCTAATTCTTGGTAAAATGTGTTTTGGGAGGAAAAGATTTATGGCAGGTGCTCCATCATGGCCCAAGTTGACTTGTCTCAAGTAAGCTTCCAATCTTCAGCTTGTTAGTTATGCAACCAGCCTCTCAGACACCTTCCTCATCGAACTGTGCAGCAGGAGAAGCAGAAGTGCTCACCACTGCCAGGATTGTGCGATATTCGTACCACTGCCCCAATATTTAAATCTGAGCTCAACAACTAGTTGCTGCAAGCCAGAAATAGCCCTTCACATTATGGACCTGCACTGTCTCCCCAAAGGCAATGGCTCCAACAAGGCAAGTTAGCTCCTAGGTTCACCAGATGAATTTGGAGATACCTCTGGTCAGGGATAATGGAAAGGGGGGCAGTACTTTTCCCTACTGTATGGCAAAGAAGGCCATGCCACTAGACTCAGGCACCCTGGACAGAGATAGCAGCCAAGGTCAGTGCAGTGTGTTGGGTGAAACTCAACACTCAGCAATATAAAGAGAAGTTTAGTGATACCATGTGCTCCACAAAGGTATACACCACCATCTTCTCTTAGCTACCTCATACATATTGGATGTAGAGCTATGACTTTGTACACTCATATTACCAAGGCTCACAGACTACAACTCTTATTATTCCACGCATCATGTCCACTCAACAGCTCTCACTCACCTCCTGCTGGCAAACTGCCAACTTTTTCTGCCTACTGCGCTTCCCACTCTTCCCTCTAGGTACCATCTCACCTCTCCTGCACACATCATCAATAACTGCTTTTACATTCATATCCACCATACAAAATCCTTCCCTTTGTCTCATTGCAGGAAAACTTGATTAGATTAGATTCCCTACAAAATGGAAACAGGCCCTTCAGCCCAACTAGTCCACACTGACCCTCCGAAGAGTAACCCACCCATACCCATTCCCCTGCCCAATGTACCTAACACTATGGGCAATTTAGCGAGGCCAATTCACCTGACCTGCATATCTTAGATTGTGGGAGGAAACTGGAACATCCAGAGGAAACCCATGCAGACATGGGTAGAATGTGCAAACTCCACACAGACAGTCGCCCAAGGTGGGAATCGAACCCGGTCCCTGGTGCTGTGAGGCAGCAGTGCTAACTACTGAGCCACAGTGCCACCCAAATGCCCACCTGCTTCATTCCCTGGACTGATATCTCCACAACACCCAAATGGACATATCTGCAATACCCAGACGAGTCATACCTGTCCTGCAGGGCTGACTATTGTCAACCCCTGGACTAGAAAGGGACTTGTCCCTTGATTCTTGTGATGGTACCCACTAACTGACCATAGACCCTTTTGGTCCTACCTTGACTTTCACACATGGCTGTTTGGTTGAAGCAAGTGTATATTTTGCCGTGAAAGCTGCTATCACATGGGCAACATTGAAAAGGCATCTGGAAAGGTACATTAATAGGAAGGATTTACAGGGATATGGGCCAAATACTGGCAAATAGGACTAGATTAAGCAAGGACATCTGGTTGGCATGGATGACTTTGACCAAATGGTTTGTTTCCAAATTTGAGTCATAGAGTCATAGAGATGTACAGCATGGAAACATACCCTTCAATCCAACCCATTCACGCCAACCAGATATCCCAACCCAATCTAGTCCCACCTGCCAGCACCCAGCCCATATCCCTCCACACCCTTCCTATTCATATACCCATCCAAATGTCTCTTAAATGTTGCAATTGTACCAGCCTCCACCACTTCCTCTGGCAGCTCACTCCATGCACGTACCACCCTCTGTGTGAAAAAGTTGCCCCGTAGGTCTCCATTATACCTTTCCCCTCTCACCCTAAACCTATACCCTCTAGTTCTGGACTCCCCAACCTCAGAGAAAAGACTTTGCCTATTTACCCTATCTATGCCCCTCATAATTTTGTAAAACCCTATAAGGTCACCCCTCAGCCTCCGGCACTCCAGGGAAAACAGTCCCAGCCTGTTCAGCCTCTCCCTATAGCTCAAATCCTCCAACCCTGGCAACATTCTTGTAAATCTTTTCTGAACCCTTTCAAGTTTCACAACATCTTTCCGATAGGAAGGAGACCAGAATTGCACACAATATTCCAACAGTGGCCTAACCAATGTCCTGTACAGCCGCAACATGACCTCCCAACTCCTATACTCATTACTCTGACCAATAAAGGAAAGCATACTAAATGCCTTCTTCACTATCCTATCTACCTGCGACTCCACTTTCAAGGAGTATTGTATAGCTCTATGACTCTATGAGTCTATGACATGCTGTAGATATAATATTGACAACACATGACACTGTACAGCAACATGCCAAACCATTTGAGTATTTAGTGCACTGAATTATGACAATTCTTGAGAGTGTGGTGCTGGTAAAGCACAGCAGGTCAAGCAGCATCTGAGGTGCAGGAGAATCGACGTTTCGGGCATAAGCCCTTCATTAGGAATGACGAAACCTCAATTCCTTATGCCCGAAACGTCAGTTCTCCTCGGTTGCCGCCTGACCTGCTAAGCTTTTCCAGCACCACACTCTCGACAATGAACTCTAACATCTGCAGTCCCCCCTTCTCCTGAACTATGACAATTGCCTACCTCTCCCTCTATGCTAAAGAGAAATGCTTGATGCAGAGGTTATCAGCCCCAAGTAAATGCAAAGTGAGTGAATGCTAAGAAAGCAAGCTAAAAGACATAAGATGCATCCAATGCAGATATATGAGATTCATGTATGCCCTGCGGGAAAAGCAACCTGACGAAACATGCAGGTTATAAGTAACCCTGTGCTCCAAAGTGTAAATTTGGAGGTGTCAGTGTTGGACTGGGGTGGACAAGGTTGAAAATCACACAACACCAGGTTATAGTCCAACAGATTTATTTGGAAGCACTAACTTTCAGAGCATTGCTCCTTCATCAGGCGACCACAACCAGCTGATGAAGGAGACCACTCCGAAATATAGTGCTTCCAAATAAACCTGTGAGACGATAACCTGATTATGTGTGATTTTCAACCCCAAGTGAATTCCTTGAAGGGTCAAAGTGATGTGAGGGTTGGACTGAAAGCAAGCACAGTGATGTGGTGAAATAAGGGGTTTGGCAATACCAACTGGCATGGACACTAGATATAAGCTGTCTTTGGCCAGGGCAGAGGAGAACTGTCAGAGAAAGTGAGGACTACAGGTGATGGACATCTGAGTCGAAAAGTGATAGAAGACAGAGGGTGGTGGTGGAGGGTTGCTTTTCAGACAAATTGGGGTGGGGTTGGGGTGAGGTCGTTGGGAAGGCAAAAGGTAGATGCAGGTGTGGGGTGATGGTGATTGGTCGGAGTGGAAGGTGGAGCAGATAGGTGGAAAGGCAGCTGGACAGGTAAGACTGTTCAAGAGGGTGGTGCCAAGTTGGAGGGTTGGATCTGGGACAAAGTGGGGGGAGGGGAGATGAGGAAACTTGGGGAGTCAACGTTGATGCTGTGTGGTTGGAGGGTCCCAAGGCAGAAGATGGGGCGTTTTTCTCCAGGCGTTGGGTGGCTTGGATTTGGCGGTGGAGGAGGCCCAGGACTTGCATGGATAGAGGGCAGGGGAGTTGAAGTGGTCGGCCACAGGCTGATGGGGTTGTTTAGTGCCTGTGTCCCAGAGATTTTCCCTGAAACATTCTGCGAGTTGGCGTCCTGTCTCCCAAATGTAGGAGAGACCACATCGAGAGCAACAGACACAGTAGATGAGGTGTTTGGATGTGCAGGAAAATCTCTGCTGGATGTGGAAGCATCCTTTAGGGCCTCAGATGGAGCTGAGGGGGGAGATGTGGGTGCAAATTTTACATCTCTTGTGGCAGCAAGGGAAGGTGCTGCGAGTGGAGAAATGTAGTTCAAGTGTTTGTTCACTTGGAGAATGGTGTTGCTGATTAGTTCTCCTACTGTAGACTCAGATAACCACTCCCCATGATCGAACACTTCAACTCACCCTCCCACTCTGTAAAAGACATGCAGGTCCTGGGCCTCCTCCATTGCCACACCCTCACCACCCGACACCTGGAGGAAGAACACCTCAGCTTCCGGCTTGGGGCCCTCCAACCACAAGGCATCGATGTGGATTTCACCTATTTACTCATTTCCCCTCCCCCCCACCTTATCCCAGTTCCAACCTTCCAACTCTGCACTGCCCTCATGAACTGTCCAACCTGTCCATCTTCCTTCTCACATTTCTATTCCACTCTCCTCTCTGAACTATCACCATTACCCCCGCCTACATCTACCTATTGCACTCTCAGCCACTTTCCCCATAGCCCCAACCCCCTCCCATTTATTTCTCCACCTCCTCGGCTCTCAAGCCTCATTCTTGATGAAGGGCTCTTGCCTGAAATGTCGATTCTTCTGCTCCTTGGATGCTGCCTGACCTGCTGTGCTTTTCCAGCACGGTAAAAACAATGACTGCAGATGCTGGAAACCAGATTCTGGATTAGTGGTGCTGGAAGAGCACAGCAGTTCAGGCAGCATCCAAGTAGCTTTGAAATCGACGTTTCGGGCAAAAGCCCTTCATCAGGAATAAAGGTAGTGAGCCTGAAGCGTGGAGAGATAAGCGAGAGGAGGGTGGGAGTGGGGAGAAAGTAGCATAGAGTACAATGGGCGAATGGGGGAGGGGATGAAGGTGATAGGTCAAGGAGGAGAGGGTGGAGTGGATAGGTGGAAAAGAAGATAGGCAGGTAGGACAAGTCCAGACAAGTCATGGAGACAGCTACTGAGCTGGAAGTTTAGAACGAGGGTGAGGTGGGGGAAGGGGAAATGAGGAAACTGTTGAAGTCCACATTGATGCCTTGGGGTTGAAGTGTTCCGAGGCGGAAGATGAGGCGTTCTTCCTCCAGGCGTCTGGTGGTGAGGAAGCGGCGGTGAAGGAGGCCCAGGACCTCCATGTCCTCAGCAGAGTGGGAGGGGAAGTTGAATTGTTGGACCACGGGGCGGTGTGGTTGATTGGTGCGGGTGTCCCGGAGATGTTCCCTAAAGCGCTGTGCTAGGAGGTGCCCAGTCTCCACAATGTAGAGGAGACCGCATTGGGAGCAATGGATACAATAAATGATATTAGTGGATTTGCAAGTAAAACTTTGATGGATGTGGAAGGCTCCTTTAGGGCCTTGGATAGAGGTGAGGGAGGAGGTGTGGGCGCAGGTTTTACAGTTCCTGCGGTGGCAGGGGAAGGTGCCAGGATTGGAGGGTGGGTTGTTTGGGGGCGTGGACCTGACCAGGTAGTCGCGGAGGGAACGGTCTTTGCGGAAGGCGGAAAGGGGTGGGGAGGGAAATATATCCCTGGTAGTGGGGTCTGTTTGGAGGTGGCGGAAATGTCAGCAGATGATTTGGTTTATGCGAAGGTTGGTAGGGTGGAAGGTAAGCACCAGGGGCGTTCTGTCCTTGTTACGGTTGGAGGGGTGGGGTCTGAGGGCGGAGGTGCGGGATGTAGACAAGATGGAGGGCATCTTTAACCACATGGGAAGGGAAATTGCGGTCTCTAAACAAAGAGGCCATCTGGTGTGTTCTGTGGTGGAACTGGTCCTCCTGGGAGCAGATACGGCGGAGGCGGAGGAATTGGGAATACGGGATGCCATTTTTGCAAGAGATAGGGTGGGAAGAGGTGTAATCCAGGTAGCTGTGGGAGTCGGTGGGTTTGTAAAAAATGTCAGTGTCAAGTCGGTCGTCATTAATGGAGATGGAGAGGTCCAGGAAGGGGAGGGAGGTGTCAGAGATGGTCCAGGTAAATTTAAGGTCAGGGTGGAATGTGTTGGTGAAGTTGATGAATTGCTCTACCTCCTCGCGGGAGCATGAGGTGGCGCCAATGCAGTCATCAATGTAGCGGAGGAAGAGGTGGGGAGTGGTGCCGGTGTAATTACGGAAGATCAACTGCTCTACGTAGCCAACAAAGAGACAGGCATAGCTGGGGCCCATAATTGTGCCCATGGCTACCCCTTTGGTCTAGAGGAAGTGGGAGGATTCAAAGGAGAAATTGTTAAGGGTGAGGACCAGTTCGGCCAAACGAAGGAGAGTGTCAGTGGAAGGGTACTGTTGGGGACATCTGGAGAGGAAAAAACGGAGGGCTTGGAGGCCCTGGTCATGGCGGATTTTCCAGCACCCCACTCTCAACACTAAGCTTTTCAATGTGCCAGGTTTCAGAAGAGGATGAGTGGGTCTGGTCATGATAATGAATTATAGTCCCAATTTACTTTCAGACATATTGCAATTAAGCATTAATTGCAATATGTGTTTTTGAAAGAGCACAAATTCACTGCAAAACCTTAGAGTCATAGAGTCATAGAGATGTACAGCATGGAAACAAACCCTTTGGTCCAACCCATCCATGCCAACCAGATATCCCAACCCAATCTAATCCTACCTGCCAGCACCCAGCTCATATCCCTCCAAACCCTTCCTATTCATATACCCATCCAAATGCCTCTTAAATGTTGCAATTGCACCAGCCTCCACCATTTCCTCTGGCAGCTCATTCCATACACGCACCACCCTCTGTGTGAAAAAGTTGCCCCTTAGGTCTCTTTTATATCGTTCCCCTCTCACCCTAAACCTATGCCCTCTAGTTCTGGACTCCCCGACTCCAGGGAAAAGACTTTGTCTATTTACCCTATCCTCATAATTTTGTAAAGCTCTATAAGGTCACCCCTCAGCCTCCGACGCTCCAGGGAAACAGCTCCAGCCTGTTCAGCCTCTCCCTATAGCTCAAATCCTCCAACCCTGGCACGTCCTTGTAAATCTTTTCTGAACCCTTTCAAGTTTCACAACATCTAAATTCAGTGACTGTCACACAAATCCCTGAGAGGAAGCACGGAATTTTACATCAGAAAAGATGACAAGGGAATTTCAAACAGCAAACCTTCAAATGGAGAGATGCAATTCAAAATTGGGGCAGCACGGTGGCTCAGTGGTTAGCATTGCTGCCTCACAGCACCAGGGAGCCGGGTGCAATTCCCGCCTCGGGCAACTGTCTGTGTCGAGTTTGCACAATCTCCCTGCATCTGTGTTGGTTTCCTCCGGGTGCTCCGCTTTCCTCCCACAGTCCAAAGATGTGTAGGTTAGGTGAATTGGCCATGCTAAATTGCCCGTAGTGTTCAGTGGATTAGTCAGGGGTAAGTGTAGGGGTATGGGTCTGGGTGGGTTGCTCTTCGGAGGGTCGATGTGGACTTGTTGGGCCGAAGGGTCTGTTTCCACACTGTAAGGAATCTAAAAAAAAATAAACTGTGATCTTCTGTGGCTACAAAGATAAAAAGAGTCAACCTGCCCCCTGTCAAATTAAATCCACCAATGTCCCAAATTAATTTACCGACTTTTCAAACTTAATGTTTCTGGTCCGGTGACCTTTCCTCAGAACTGATGACAGCTAAGAAAATGTCAGTTTTTATGCAGAAGAAAGGGTGGGGAAGGGAGTGAGGAGTAAATGATAGATAGGGATAGAGCCCAAAGAGAGAGAACAGTTGGACAGACAAAGGAGTCGATAACAAACTGGCTGGGAGGTTTAATAGCTATTAATGAAAACTGTTGGTGACTAACAATAGGAAGGGTGTAATGACAGACTATGTGGTAACAAGGCCTGGTGTGTGGGATAGGGGGCTCCAGCATGTGGGAAGCTCAGGCCCTAAAATTATTGAACTTGATATGGAGTCCAAAGCATGGCAGGGTTCCCAAGTGGAAAATGAGATGTTGTTCTTCCAGCTTTGCTGGATCAATGCAACAAGCCTGAGACAGAGATGTTGGCCGGGGAACAGGGTGGTGTGTTAAGGTGGCAGGCAACTGGAAGCTCAGCTTCTTTTTTTCAGGCAGAACGTAGATATTCTGGAAAGCATTCAGCCAGGCTATGGTTTGCTTCCCCAATGCAGAGGAGACCACATCGTGAGCAGCGAGTGCAGTAGACTAGATTGTGAGAAGTGCTACTTCACCTGGAAGGTATGTTTGGACCCTTGGATAATGGGGAGGGTGGAGGTAAATGGGCAGGTGTTACACCTTTGTCAGTTGTAGGGGAAGGTGGGGCTGTGAGGAGTGTTGATCAGGGTGTCCCGGAGGTTCCCTACAGAAGGTGGGCAAGGGAGGGGAGGGGTATATGTGTCTGGTGGTGGAATCTCACTGGAGATGGCAGATGGCAGCTGATGATCTTCTGGGTGTGGATGCTGGTGAGATGGTAGATAAGGACAAGGGGGACCCTATCATTGTTGAAGCTGGGAAGAGAGGGGGTGAGGGCGGAAGTGCAGGAGATGGGTTGGACCCGGTTGAGGGCCTTGTTGACAACAGTTCTGGGGACTCCTTGGTTGAGGAAGAAGGTGGATATTTCAGAGGCTCCCTTGTCAAAGTTGACCTCAGTGGAACATATGTGATGGAGACAGAGGAACTAGGAAAGTGGAATGGAATCCTTACAGGAAACAGTGTGCAAGGGTGTATAGTCCAAGCAGCTGTGGGAGTCAGTGGGTTTATCATGGATATTAGCGGCCAGCCTGTCACCAGAAATGGAAAGAGAGATGCCAAGGAAGGGAGGAGTCAGAGATAGACCAGGTGAAAGTGAGGACAGGGTGAAAATGGGAAGCAAAATCCATTAACTTTTCCAATTCCAGACAAGAGAGGGAAGCAGTACAAATTCCTCTGAAATTGCCAGACCTGCTGAGCTTTTCCAGTAACCTCTCTTTTTGTTTCTGATTTATAGCATCCACAGTTCTTTCACACTTTACTGAGAATCATCTATTGTCCTTATCTTTTTTGCTGTTTAAAAGACTATGTTATCCTTCCCTATGGTTAGATGATCAGAACATAACAGGGGAAGACACTAAACGGGCTCTTGGTGTTTTCATAAAGGATGGGGGATGTCAAACAGAATAATTGTCAGTTACTCTGAAATATCTCAATGCAAGCAAGCCAAGCCCTAATGACTTAATTTCTTACAGCTTCAGACTGAAATTAGTTTAATGGAAATTTAATCCTGATATTTGGGCCTCTTTCTAGAATACTTTAGCTTGACAGTTGTTAGAATCGCGGCTAACAAAACAGATGAAATTCTAAGTCAAGTTAGTTGTCAGATAAAGCCTGTGCTTTACAATAGTGTGAATATCAGACTAAACTGTCAAAGCTCAAAATATGTGTATTTTCTTGAATCTCTCAATTACTGAAACTCAAAGTGTTTCACCTGGAAGGCAATTGCAGAAAAACTGAAAGGCATTTTCTAGCTCTTTTATACATTCAATAAATGTACCAACAACTTAAGAATGCATTTTTATATGTCAAGGCCACTTTTTGTTGATGCTGTTGCTTTACTGCCATTGTTGCATCTTCAGTGTTCATTCTCAGACATTTTGTCAGCTTATGCAGCTTGAGAGATATTCATGATTCAGAACTTCCATTTAAGTCAACAACAAAAAATACTGAATTCCAGAATGAATAGTGGCATTTAACACTAGAGGGCACTTCAGTTTGAGCCCAAGGCTGTCCGAGAATGATAATGCAAAAGACAGAATGAACAATGCTGGAACAAGATAAATATGTTCATCTAACCTTAAGTCTTTCAAGCTATAGAAAAATCTCATCCTCAAAACATTTTGCATTTGGTGAAGAGTTGATTTTTTTTTCATAATTGTGTGGAACCACAATGCAAAATTCCAAACCTGCTCTTCATTACAATGATGAAACAAAGGTAGGTTTTGGCCCGTCATATTCCAATTCAGAGAATGAAATTAATCAAATACTACATATAAATTACGCTTCGAAGGAGACAAAGTAAATTTGACCATTCTTGCCTCAACTGCTGCAGTAACTGCTGGTATCTGAATGTTTAATAATTTACAGAGGGAGGTAAATAATGTTGCAGAGCACAGATTCAAGGCTACCAGATTTTTCTGGCAAGTTGTCTGGTCATTTCCAAATTCATACACTCTTTGATGCACCATGGTAAATATTGTTAAGGCATGTTAACCTCAGAATTTTGGCATCACTGCAATGTAGCTTCCACTTTACACAAGATCAGGAGCCAATCACAGTCCAGAGTGAAGTAATGAGACATCCTACAAGATCTATTTCTGGATTAGTGGTGCTGGAAGAGCACAGCAGTTCAGGCAGCATCCGAGGAGCAGTAAAATCAACGTTTTGGGCAAAAGCCCTTCATCAGGAATAAAGGCAGAAAGCCTGAAGGGTGGAGAGATAAGCTAGAGGAGGGTGGGGGTGGGGAGAAAGTAGCATAGAGTACAATAGGTGAGTGGGAGAGGGGATGAAGGTGATAGGTCAGGGAGGAGGGTGGAGTGGATAGGTGGTAAAGAAGATAGGCAGGTAGGACAAGTCATGGGGACAGTGCTGAGCTGGAAGTTTGGTATTAGGGTGAGGTGGGAGAAGGGGAAATGAGGAAACTGGTGAAGTCCACATTAATGCCCTGGGATTGAAGTTTTCCGAGGCAGAAGATGAGGCATTCTTCCTCCAGGCGTCTGGTGGTGAGGGAGCGGTGGTGAAGGAGGCCCAGGACCTCCATGTCCTCGGCAGAGTGGGAGGGGGAGTTAAAATGTTGGGCCACAGGGTGGTGTGGTTGATTGGTGCGGGTGTCCCAGAGATGTTCCCGAAAGCGCTCTGCTAGGAGGCGCCCAGTCTCCACAATGTAGAGGAGACTGCATCGGGAGCAATGGATACAATAAATGATATTGGTGGATGTGCAAGTAAAACTTTGATGGATGTGGAAGGCTCCTTTAGGGCCTTGGATGGAGGTGAGGGAGGAGGTGTAAGTGCAGGTTTTACAATTCCTGCGGTGGCAGGGGAAGGTGCCAGGATGGGAGGGTGGGTCATAGGGGGGCATGGACCTGACCAGGTAATCACGGAGGGAACGGTCTTGGTGGAAGGCGGAAAGGGGTGGGGAGGGAAATATATCCCTGGTGGTGGGGTCTTTTTGGAGGGGGTGGAAATGTCGGCAGATGATTTGGTTCATGCAAAGGTTGGTAGGGTGGAAGGTGAGCACCAGGGGTGTTCTGTCCTTGTTACGGTTGGAGGGGTGGAGTCTAAGGGCGGAGGTGCAGGATGTGGACGAGATGCGTTAGAGGGCATCTTTAACCACGTGGGAAGGGAAATTGCGGTCTCTAAAGAAGGAGGCCATCTGGTGTGTTCTATGGTGGAACTGGTCCTCCTGGGAGCAGATACAGCGGAGGTGGAGGAATTGGGAATATGGGATGGCATTTTGCAAGAGATAGGGTGGGAAGAGGTGTAATACAGGTAGCTGTGGGAGTCGGTGGGTTTGTAAAAAATGTCAGTGTCAAGTCGGTCGTCACTAATGGAGATGGAGAGGTCCAGGAAGGGGAGGGAGGTGTCAGAGATGGTCCAGGTAAATTTAAGGTCAGGGTGGAATGTGTTGGTGAAGTTGATGAATTGCTCAACCTCCTCATGGGAGCACGAGGTGGCACCAATGCAGTCATCAATGTAGCGGAGGAAAAGGTGGGGAGTGGTGCCGGTGTAATTACAGAAGATTGACTGTTCTATGTAGCCAACAAAGAGACAGGCATAGCTGGGGCCCATACGTGTGCTTATGGCTACCCCTTTGGTCTGGAGGAAGTGGGAGGATTCAAAGGAGAAATTGTTAAGGGTGAGGACCAGTTCAGCCAAATGAATGACAGTGTCGGTGGAAGGGTACTGTTGGGGACGTCGGGAGAGGGAAAAACGGAAGGCTTCAAGGCCCTGGTCATGGCGGATGGAGGTGTAGAGGGATTGGATATCCATGGTGAAGATGAGGCATTAGGGGCAGGGGAAACAGAAGTCTTGGAGGAGGTGGAGGGCGTGGGTGGTGTCTCAAGTGTATGTAGGGAGTTCCTGGACTAGGGGGGATAGGACAGTGTCGAGGTAGGAAGAAATGAGTTCAGTGGGTCAGGAGCATGCTGAGACAATGGGTCAGCCAGGGTGGTCAGGCTTCTGGATCTTGGAAAGGAGGTAGAGTCAGGCTTGTGGATTTTAGCCTGACAACACTAAGTTATGTTACACCACATAGAGTGTAAACTCTGCTCCTTCATCTGTTAATTCACCCTGAATTAAGCATCCAGGTTTTTGATTTTCATTCATTCACGGGATAAAGGTGTCACTGGCTAGGCTAACATTTGTTGTCCATCCCTAATTGCCCAGACGACAATTAAGCATCAAACCTTTGAATTCATGTTTCTCTGGACAACGGAATGCATCTAAGAAAAATTAGCAAACAGTGAAATTCACAGCTGACCTTGGAGGAACCTGCATGGGAGAGCTCACAGCACAGGAACAAGTACTTAGTTTTTAAGTGTAACTTTGCTGTAAGTCTACAGTAGTGAGTAGAGTGGGTTCTTTCTTAGTTATATGTTTTATTGAGATCTGTGTCTCAATTAAATTTTAAAAATATAAACTGTAAGTACTAAGTTAGCCTGGAGCACTGTTTTTAGAGCAAAAAGACAGTGCTAATTTCTGGGTCTGTAGATTGTGAAGGAGCAAAGATGACCTTTAGTAGAGCGATGTGCTCTTTCTATCAAATGTGGGAGCTTAGGGAGAGTTTCCATGTTACTGATGATTATGTCAGCAAGAAGTGTCTCTAGTTGTGAATCCTATCAGATCGCATGGATCAGTTGGAGCGGCAGTTAGAGACAATAAGGAATTTACAAAAGCTAGGGGATGTGATGGATGGCAGTTATAGGAAGGGAGAAAAGCCACAGATACAGTCAGGAAGATGTGTTAAATCCAGGAAAAGTAGGAGGGATAGGTAGGTAGCGCAGGAGTCTTCTGTAGTTATTTCAAACAGGTATGCTGTTTTGGAAAGTTGTAGGGAATAATGGACTGTAGCATGAACACACAAGCTTCTGGTATCGAGACTGGTTCTAATGTAATGAGGGGCATGTTGGGTTCCAAGTGATCGATCGTGATACGGGACTCTCTAGTCAGAGGCACAGACAAATGTTTCTGTGGCCAGCAGCAAAAAATCAGAATGGTCTGTTGCCTCCCTGGTGCCAGGATCAAGAATATCTCAGAGAGAGTGCAGAATGTTGTCAAAAGGGAGAGGGACCAGCAGAAGGTCATTGTCCACATTGGCACTAATGACATGGGAAGGGAAAAGGATGAGATTCTGAAGGGAGAATATAGAAAGTTAGGCAGGAAGTTCAAAAGGAGGTCCTCAAGGGTAATAATATCTGGATTACTCCCGGTGCTACAAGTGAGTAAGGGCAGAAATAGGAGAATAGAGCAGATGAATGCATGGCTGAGGAGCTGGTGCAGGGGAGAAGGATTCACATTTTTGAATCATTGGAATTTCTTCTGGGGTAGAAGTGATCTGTACAAGGAGGACAGATTGCACCTGAATTGGAAGGGCACTAATATACTGGCAGGGAGATTTGCTAGAGCTGCTCGGGGAGATTTAAACTAGTAAGGTCGGGCGTGGTTGGGATGGTGGGACCCACGGAAATAGTGAGGAGAAAGATCAATCTGAGACTGGTACAGTTGGGAAAAGTAACAAGTCAAACAGTCAGGGCACACAGGAACAAAGCAGAGAACAAGGTAGGACTGATAAATTAAACTGCATTTACTTCAATGCAAGAGGCCTAACAGGGAAAGCAGATTAACTCAGGGCATGGTTAAGAACATGGGACTGGGATATCATAGCAATTACAGAAATGTGGCTCAGGGGTGGGCAGGACTGGCAGCTTAATGTTCCAGGATACATATGTTTTGGAAGGATAGAAAGGTGGTATGAGAGGAAGGGGAGTGGTGTTTTTGATAAGGCATAACATTACAACTATACTTAGGGAGGATATTCCTGGGTATACATCCAGGAGAGTTATTTGGGTAGAACTGAGAAATAAGAAAGCCTTCAACAATGAGATAACGAGAGTCCAGAGACAGTATATTCCTGTTAAGGTGAAAGGAAAGGCTGGTAGGTACAGGGAAAGCTGGATAACAAGAGAAATCAAGGTTTTGGTTAAGAAAAAGAAGGAAGCATATGTCAGGTATAGACAGGAAGGCTTGAATAAATCCTAAGAAGATTAGAAAGGCAGTAAGAGTTTACTTAAGAGGAAAATCACAAGGGCAAAAAGGAGACATGAGATAGCTTTGGCAAATAGAGTTAAGGAGAATCCAAAGGGATTTTATAAATGCATTAAGGACAAAGGGGTACCTGGGGAGAGAATAGGGCCCCTCAAAGATCAGCAAGACAGCCCATGTGTAGAGCTGCAGGAGATGGTGGAGATACTAAACGAGTATTTTGCATCAGTGTTTACTGTGGAAAAGGACATGCAAGATACAGAATGTGGCGAAATAAATGGTAGCATCTTGAAAAATGTCCATATTGCAGAGGGGGAGGTGCTGGATGTCTTCAAATGCTTAAAGATAGATGCTCTTAATGGTAAGGTCCTGGGAAGTGTTGCTGAACAAAGAGTCCTTGGAGTGCAGGTTCATAGTTCCTTGACAGTAGAGTCACAGGTAGATAGGATAGTGAAGAATGCATTTGGTATGCTTTCCTTTATTGGTCAGAGCTTTGAGTATAGGAGTTGGGAGGTCATTTTACGGCTGTACAGGACATTGGTTAGGCTGCTTTTGCAATATTGTGTGCAATTCTGGTCTGGAATTTTCTGAATGTTGTGAAACTTGAAAGGGTTCAGAAAAGATTTACAAGCATGTTGCTAGTGCTGGAGGATTTGGGTTATAGGGAGAAGCTGAAAAGACAACTAAATGGGTATATGAATAGGAAGGGTTTAGAGGGTTATGGGCCAAGTGCTGGCAAATGAGACTAGATTAGGTTAGGATATCTGGTCAGCATGGAAGAGTTGGACTAAAGGGTCTGTTTCCATGCTGTACATCTGCATGACTCTCTGAATCACATGTAGGCCAGACCAAGTAAAGATGGCAGTTTCCTTCCTTCCAGGATATTAGTGAACCAGATGGGTTTTTCCAACAATTGGCAATGGATTCATGGTCATCATTCAACTCTTAATTCCAGATATTTATTAAATTCAAATTCCACCATCTGCCCAGACCCCAGATGATCTGGGTCTCTGGTTTAGTAGTTCAGCAATAATGCCACTCGGCTATCACTTCCCCTATAGCCCTAATATTTCTTCGCCAGCACCTCCACAACATGGGAAATCCATCATTCAGCAGGACAATAATAGCCCTAAATCTTCATCAAGTCTTGCATGTTAATAAATCAGATATGTACCACTGTTCCTTAATTGGTACTGAGTTAAAATCCTGGAACACCCTACTTATATTTTCCCTGATTATAACATGTAACAATGTTTCAAAAACACTTCATTGACTGTGAAACACTTGGAAATATGTCCTTTCAACATAAAAGACTTCATATAAACACAAGCCTTTCTTTCTTTGCATAAACCCAGAGCAAGAGCATTTTTAGTACATGGACTTTAGTTATCACCTCCTTAAGCGAGATAGACGTGAGTGTGAATGCTAGTGATAACAATGAAGCTGAAATACCGATAATGTATTTGATGAAGAACAACCTCAGAGCTTCAGAATAAGACCAATACTCTAATCCATCCTCCTGGCTGTCCTTGTTTCAAATTGTCAAAATACTATTTTTTACAGAAATAGCTTCTGTATCCTTCCTCAGTTTTGATTGAGAAACTGACTCAATGGATTATACACTCCAGCATCTATTTTGAGCAGGGCCTATTTTCGTTCTGAGTACCGTTGATAATGTTTTTCCTTCCCCACTTAGTTATTTCAAAGCCTCTCTGGTTGATCCTGACAACCCGCCAGGTCTTTCTATCTTCAGAGTACCCAGACAGAATGCTTGTTTTATTTGCATAGTGCCCACCCAGGGTCTCAGTGGGGATGTTCATTGCTGCCCACCCAAAGCAGGTGTAAACAGTTAGCGGACTGGCAGCAAATGAGGATTGAGCAGCCCAGCAGCTAGTCACTGGCACTCAGGTAATTCACAGTCAGTCAATTTTGCCTTTTGGGTAGCGTAAGCACAGCCGTATCCCATTGTTTCTAAGACAGTTGAAAATTTTAACACCAAGATTCGTGGGCGGCACGGTGGCACAGTGGTTAGCACAGCTACCTCACAGCACCAGAGACCTGGGTTCAATTCCTGCCTCAGACGACTGACTGTGTGGAGTTTGTATGTTCTCCCCCTGTCTGTGTGGGTTTCCTCCGGGTGCTCTGGTTTCCTCCCACAGTCCAAAGATGTGCAGGTCAGGTGAATTGGCCATGCTAAATTGTCCATAGTGTTAGGTAAGGGGTAAATGTTGGGGTATGGGTGGGTTGCGCTTCGGCGGGTCGGTGTGGACTTGTTGGGCCGAAGGGCATGTTTCCACACTGTAAGTAATCTAATCTAATCAATAAATGTTTGTCAGGTAGGGAATGGACTAGATGAGTGGAGTCACAAACCTTTGAATTCACTACCCCAGAAGAGGCTCAGTCTTTGAGTTTGTTTAAGATAACGTTGATAGATATCCCATTACCAATGGTGTACAGAATGGGATGGTGTGAGGATAAACCATTGAAGTGTTTGAACAGCTGGGCTTACTTTGAATGGCAGGCAGACTTTATGGGCTGAAGGACCTCCTCGTGTTCTTATGTTCCTTGATGGGCAAATGGTATTAAGGTACAGATTAAATAAGATCAAATAGGCTGACAGAAAAGCTGTATGTCATACTGGTGCTGCTGTGTTCCAATGAGGGTGAGTAAATAGAATTGAAGGTACAGATCACTCATGACCTAATTTAGTATTGGGAGGGGCTCAAGGGATTAAATGACCTCCTCCTGTTCTTTTACTGAATAAGGCACTTGAAAATCTCAGCCTGGGGCAGAGAACACCTAAAATCGTGGACTAGCATGTATTCATGAGTCTGATAGGAACTACCACCCCCAGAGTTAAACAGGCGACAAAGCATGAGTGGAGCACCAGCTAAATCTCCACCCCATTGTAGCTTTGTGGTACAGTGACATCAATACTTGTGCTCCTTGAGAAAGATGCTGCAACTTCATTCTGGTATTTTTTTGACATGTTACGTATTGCCTGAGTCAAGGAGCACACTGTACCAAACGGCCCTCCTCCACAACTGAAGTAACAAAATATCCCCAGTTACCAAATAGGAGCATTAACAACAAAAATAAACTGCACTCCCAGAAGGCTGAGTGTGCCATGATGAAAAGAATCAATACTCCGATATGTTAGCTCAAAATAATATGGCTTGTGAGGTCTGTGGATTATAAAACCGACTCCATAATAGCAACAAATGCAACACCAATTAATGTTTACACTGTGCCCTTTCAATGTAATAAAACATTCCAAAACACTTCACAGGAGCATTAACAAACAAGTTTGATGCGGAGCCGTCCAAGGGAATATTCAGGAAAGGAGGTAGGAGCATCAAGAAAAAAGTGAGATAAGAAAAGGGAGACATCTGTGACCTTAGCAGATAAAGACATGGCTACAACTGGTGGAATACTTAAAGGTAGGAATAGGAAAAAATGGGTAGAATTGGAGAAACAAAGATTGGAGCATCAGAGGAAGCTGCAGAGATCAGAAGGAGTTGTCCAATAAAGAGTCTTTACACAAAGAGGTGAATTCTAAAATTGATGCATTTCGTACAAATATAGGTCAACAAATATACGATTGATGAGTCGATGTCAATTGGCATGAGTTTGGATATGGATAGAACAGCTTCATTTGTTGAGGGTGAAAAGGAGCTTACATTTGCTGAGGGTGTAAAATGCGAGGCCAGCCTGCAAAACATTGGAAAAGCCTACAATTAACAAAGGCATGGATGAAGGTGTTAGAATGAATAATCTAAAATTGATCGTGAGTTGGGTGATGTTCCAGCGATGGAATTAACAAGCCTTTTTTTTAACCATGGACATAGAGTCAAAAGTTCATTTCAGGATGCAATGCAGCCCAAGGTTGCAAACAGTTTGGTTTAGCCTCAGACAATTGTCAATTTGAAGGATAGAGGCAGTGGCTGTGAATGAAATTTGTCATTGTGTCCGTGAATAGTGGGGTAGCTTTACGCACTCTGGAAAAGTTGGGAATGTGTGTGAGTTTCATACACAATGAATTTGCAGTCATAGGTTTAAGTCTCATTCAGGAAGCAACCCCATCTGCTGGCAAATACCTGGCTATTGACAACCATAGAGAACATTCATTTTACCTGTCCCACCTTTAGGTCGTGTTGGTTATGGAAAACTTCAGAAAACTTGTTTGACAACTCATAAATCTTGACAGGAACCTACTAAAAAGCTGAGAACATTTTGCCTCGTCAATGTCAGCTGGTTTAATGAAAGGCTCCAAATGCATTAATCAGATGTGGTCTTATAAGTTTAGTATGCTTTTATTTCAGGGTATGAC
This sequence comes from Chiloscyllium punctatum, assembly GCF_047496795.1. Taxonomy (NCBI): domain Eukaryota; kingdom Metazoa; phylum Chordata; class Chondrichthyes; order Orectolobiformes; family Hemiscylliidae; genus Chiloscyllium; species Chiloscyllium punctatum. The sequence goes on along the minus strand of NC_092749.1, from coordinate 101,948,464 downwards.
CATAGACTCTGCCTGTTAAACTAAGATGACAACTGCAATGACCAACAATGTGCAGCTTTTGAGATGTATCAGAGTACTTTTCCTATTGTGAATAATCCTATTGCACATTTTAAATAGAAAGCAGTATTTAGAAACTAGAGAATCTCAATCTAAAGAGACTGAAATATCCATGATGCTTTAAATTTCAACAAAGAGGAAAATAAAGCCACATGCTCCTGGACTGCTTTGATCAACAGGACATTCAGTATAGCTTCATGGAAAAAAAAGTCATCTGTTCTTGTGGTTTTAATAGCCTTCATTGTTTGCAGTTTTCAAGGTTTATTTTGACAACTGAAGCCATTGCAATTTGGTGGGGGAGTTTTAAATGTGGCAAACCACTTATCTCAAATGGAATACAGTAATCGAGATGCGCTGAAAAAGAAAGAACATACAGTTTTCACATTCATTGTTTGAATCACGGTTGTAAGAAGTCATTAAAGGATAATGTGTTCATGATATCTTTTGTTTGTTTGTACAACTGAATAATGCTTGAAGCAGTTTTTTCTTTTTCAGCACATCTAGATTGTTGCAATATTAATTCTCTGTAATAGCTTTATTGAGTTGGTAGAGGTGTACATTATTACATCTATTTCAAATGAATTCTGTTGCATCACATGGCTCCTAAGGATTATACATACTGGAAACTGGGTGTCTACTATGTTAGATACATGGAGGAGGAATGGGTGAATGTAGGGCAATGTGAATATATGGGGGCAAAGAGGGGCATTTGAATATGAAGTAGATAAAGGGTGCATGGGGGCTATGAGTAGCCATGAGGGGGGGCTCGTAGGCTTGACAGGAACATAAGGATTATGTGGAGTTATGGACGATGTATGTGGTGTGATAGGACATTGAGGCACTTCATGGGAACAGGTGAGGTGTGCAGCTTCTCAAGTATAAGCACTACATTGAAGACCTGGCCAGATGCCCCAGTAAAAATAAGATAGGCCTTCTAACCAGATTGTCTCGACAGATTCCTTGAATTCTGCCTCTGGAATTGAAGAACTCAAACCCAACCAACTCTCATCTCCAGGACATTGCAATAAGGCAACAATGGTCAGAGGTGGCAGACGTCAGTTTCTCAAGTTAGAAACTGACCCAAGTTATATTTCCCAAGTCAAACTCAAAACCCCAGCCAAATGGCTTTGGCCTTATCACTATTTAGTTTAAGGAGACTTCTGTTCATCTGGCACTGGATGTCAGATATGCGGTCTGAAATTTTCAAGATAATGGTGGAGTGAAGTGTTGATGAAAAGTGTGGAATCCAGCGTGTTTTCAGTCTATGTTACATGGACAGACCCGGGCAGTGGGATAATGGAGGAGAAAATGCCGCGATCAACGTGCCAAAGGTTTCAGATACGTCAAAAAGGACAAGGAGAGATAGTTAATTAACGGTTCAGTACTTTGAGAAATCCAGAGGTCATAAAAAAGGCTTGTAAAAATGTTTTACATTCCTGATTAAGGGCTTTTGCCTGAAATGTCGATTCTCCAGCCCCTTGGATGCTACCTGGCATGCTGTGCTTTTCCAGCATCACACTCTCGACTCTGTAAAAATGTATTTTCTTTCTTCTATACCTTCACTCATGGCTTATACAGCTACCACTTATTGGAAAGTAATAAACTTAAAAATGTATTTTCATTCTGACAAGACAAGTGTTAACAAATGTAAATTGAGGCAATTTGATACAATTGAGTAGCCTACTAAGCCATTTGTAATAGTAATTAAGAGTCAGGCCTGTTGATGTAGGCCAGCAGATTTCCTTTGCTAAAGGGTGCTAGTGAACCAGATGGGATTTTATCACTCTGGAGTCTTCACAATTATCAATGGGGGAGACAGTGGCATTGTGGCAGGATCACTTATGACTCAGAGGCCCAGTCTAATACTTTTCTTTTTAAAACTCATTTGTGGGATGTGTATGATTGGCTGGTCAGCATTTATTGCCCATCCCTTGATGCCCTTGAGAAGGTAATAGTGAGCTTCCTTCTTGAACTGTTGCAGTGCACCTGCTGTAGGTTAACCCACAATGCCCTTAGGGAGGGAATTCCAGGACTTTGACCCAGTGACAGCGACAGAATGGCAAATATTTCCACGTCAGGATGGTGAGTGGCTCAGAGGGGAACTTGAAGGTGGCGATGCTCCCACATATCTACTGCCCTTGTTCTTCTAGATCAAAGTAGATTTTGAAGGTGCTGTCTGAGGACCTTTGCTAAATTTCTGCAGTGCATCTTGTAGACAGTATACACTGCTGCTTCTGAGTGTCGGTGGTGGAGGGCGTAGATGTTTGTGGATGTAATGCCAATCAAGCAGGAGCTGCTTTGCCCTTGACTGTGTCAATTTTTTTCAGTGTTTTGGGGGCTACAATCATCCAGGCAAGTGGAGACTATTCCATCACACTCCTGGCTTGTGCCTTCTAGATGGTGAACAGGCTTTGTCAGGAGGTGAGTTTCTTGCCACAGTACTCACAGCCTCTGACCTGCTGTTGTAGCCATTGTTTTTAATGTGGTGAGTCCAGTTGAGTTTTTAGTCAACGATAACCCCAGGGAGGTTGATAGTCAGACCACTGACTGTTTGGGAGTATGAATTCAAATCCCACCACAGCACCTGGTGGAATTTGAATTCAACTCATAAAGCTAAGACATGAAGCCAGTCTCAGTGATGGTGACCATGACAACTGGTTGTTGTAAAAGCCGATATTGCTCTCAAACATTCTGAAGGGAAGAAAATCTGGCGTCTTTACCTGGTCTTGAATATAGGCGACACCAGACCCACATTATTTTGGCTGATTCTTAGTTGCCTTCTGAAAATGGCCTCACAAACCATTACACTGAATGGTAACCAGGGATAGGAAGTAAATACTGACCTTGTCAATGATGCCTAGATCCTATATAATAATTTCTTTTTAAATTACTGACAGCAGCTTTGACTTAATTGACTGGATCTAAACTGCACAGAATCCCTACAGAGCCAGATGAGGCCTTTCAGCCAGCAAATCTGTGCTGACCTTCTCAAGGGCATCCCACCCAGACCTAGCCCTGTAACCCAACATTTCCCATGGTTAACCCATCTAGCCAACACATCCTTGGACACTATGGGCAATTTAACATGGCCAATCCACCTAACCTGCACATTTTTGGACTGCAGGGAGAATATACAAACTCCATACAAACAGTTGCCCAAGGGTAGAATCGAACCCAGGTCCATGGCGCTAGGAGGCAGCAGTGCTAACCACTGAGCCATAGTGTCACCCTATATCTGCACAAATATGCCATGAATCCTTTTTATTTCTGCAGATGTATCCAAGTCTACACAATTATGGCACTCTACGAAGTCAGAGAATAGGCTGTTTATTAATTTTTCACTCACTTTTCAGTGGCTGTACCTCCAGCTCTCCATCCAATGAAAGGATATCACTTTCAGTATTTTCTCCCACTCTTCAAAGCATTCATTGCTCAGATTGAAAGTAATTCTGCATTTTCTGAGATAGTGCACACTGGCTCTTAAAAACAACAGTGAACTGGAGGACGATTCACTCTCAGGTCACTTGTGTGTAATGTAACTGCAGGCCAATGTTAAATTATTAAAATAACACTGTTTTTGGAGCATTAACTGAAGCACTTCTGGAGACTGAATGGAGCATAGGAAATGAGTCCCAGTCCTCATGCCTGAATAAATTATGGAAATGAGAGACGGCTGAACAACAAAAAAATTATTCATCAGTCTGTCCTCTCATACAAATGGTATAAATAGTGTTCTGTTTCTTCCATTCATGAGCTGTGTTGTTTAATGTCCTGTCTTCTGCTACCACTGCTGAGATTGTGTTATGCTGGCCTATCTTCCGATATTGCAGCCAGTGTTTGTGACACAAATTTATGCCTTTTGTTTTTATCGCCAAGTTTGGCGGTCTTTTCTTTTCCCCACTTCTGCTGTTTTTGTGCTGATATGTCCGGTGCGACATTCCTCTGTCTCGGTGAAAATGTCAATTTGTGTAAACAAGTGGCAGAGAATGGCAATCTCTTTTTTTTTTGCTTTGAGGGTTCCTACCCCTGCAAAAGCAGAATTAGGAAAATACGTTAAAAAGGTCAATTTGAACTCATTAAGACCTTGTTACGGGTCATGAATGAGCAACTTGTGCAGGATTATGGAGTGGTAGAAGTACATTTAAAGGTCAACGTTTTACAGAAATTCTGATCTAACACAAGTGATGCCCATGAGTGCAAGACTTGCATGACATTCAATTATTTAGACTTAACAATAGAGAAACAGACCAATGGGTCTTTGCATCCTCCTCCCATCCAAACAACACCTAACGTTACCAATGTTTTGTTCTGTTGCTTCTTTGCTTTTGTGTTGATAGTTTGGAATATATTATTTATATTTGGGGGGTTTGAATATGAAAATGCAGGGAATGACTGACTTTAGTGTTTCGTTTTTCAGATTTTACTTATAAACAAGAAGAGCAGAAAGTTATGGTGAACTGTGTGGTCAAAACAGCCATTCCAAAAAAAGCATGTCACTTAAGTGACGCAATCAGCTACCTGGGGTGTTAATTCCTGAATATATAGTAATTTGAATTGTAAGACCTACAGAAACAGTGGGTTGAGCTCACATGAAAATATTCATACCAGCAGAAGGCAGTTTTTAGTTTTCATTATTCTTCAAACTGTCAGAACTGAAAAGATGCATCCAGGCCATCAGAGCTTGAAAGAAGTCTTAGAATGTTTCAGCAATCCAAAAATAAATCATACAATCCTTACAGTATGCAAGCAGGCCATTCAGTCCATCAATCCACACCAACCATCCCAATCTCCTACCCTATCCTTGGAACCCTGTATTTTCTATCGCTACCCTAACTAACATGCACAGCCCTGGACACTATGGGCAATTTAGCATGGCCAATCCACCTAACCTGCACATCTTTGGACTGACGGAGGAAACCAGAGGACCCATAAGAAATTCACACAGACACAAGGAGAATGTGCAAACTCCACACAATCACCCAAGGCTGGAATTCAACCCCAGTGCTAATTACTGAGTCACCATACCACCTGGAAGCAGAAAGGTTGGAAAGAATCAGTGAGTTAATCTGTATTTGGTGTGTGCCTCTTAGAGAAGTGGAGAGAATCACCACTGCTCAATATATTAAAAGTTGCAGAAAGAAAATGCATGTGACCTCTTCAATGAAGTAAGGAATTAAAGAGAGAAGATCGAAGTGATGCTTCACTGGAGTGAGAGTTTGTAAGGAATATTGCTGGGAAAAGGGCTGAATTTTTCTTCTTGCTGTTTATGATAACATCTTTCAAATCTGTCAACCCTTATTTTCTTTTAATTTTGTGTAATATACTTCCCTTCTTTTTAAAAATTGCATTGAGATGTACAATTTGACATTATGTTCTTTGCCATGATAAGTTTGCTACTTTATTTAAGCTGTACTCATGTCTTTATTCTTAATATGTAATTTTCTCTTGTCACAGCTCTCTAAGTCAGTGGGGGCAGTCTTGCCAAGTGTACAGTGTGGAGATCAAAGAAAGCAAGGTAATGACGTTAATGCTGGGAATAGTTGATTCATACTTGAAATGGCTACAATGTAAAACAGAGAAAAAAATTAAGAAAGAAATTGAGGCTTATCAGAAAATTATTGAAATCATTGTGGGAAACTTGAATCATTGCCTTGATTGAACATAGCAAAAAATTGGCCAAGCTAATAGTAAGATTAGTCCAGAAAGAATACTTACAACAGCTTCTCAGAACAACCAGGGAATAGACTATTTCAATCTGTTGTTATGTAATGAAAAAAGAGTAATTTATGATGTCATAATAAGAGATCCTCTCAGAAATAATGATCAGAACATGATAAAATTTAACATTCAAATTGAGGATGGGAAAAATAGATCTTAAACTACGTCTAAATTGTAAGTAAAAAGCAATTACAAAAGAATGGAGAACAAATTTAGCTTAAGTGTACTGGAAAACTATGTAAATAAGTAGTGGTAGATATCAAATTTTCAAAAAGAATTTGAAATAAGGTTCAGTGGGGGAGCACTTTGGGGCCAGCAACCATAATTCTATTAGATTTAAAGGATAGACCAGACCGAAAAGTTGAAGTTCTAAGTTGAAGAAAGGCCAATTTTGACGGTATTAGGCAAGAACTTTTGAAAGCTGATTGGGGGGCAGATTTTCGCAGGTAGAGGGACAGCTGGAAAATGGGAAGCCTCAGAAATGAGATAACAAGAATCCAGAGAAAGTATATTCCTGTCAGGGTGAAAGGAAAGGCTGGTAGGTATAGGGAATGCTGGATGACTAAAGAAATTGAGGGTTTGGTTAAGAAAAAGAAGGAAGCATATGTAAGGTATAGACAGGATAGATCGAGTGAATCCTTAGAAGAATATAAAGGAAGTAGGAGTATACTTAAGAGGAAAATCAGGAGGGCAAAAAGGGGACATGAGACAACTTTGGCAAATAGAATTAAGGAGAATCCAAAGGGTTTTTACAAATACATTAAGGAAAAACGGGTAACTAGGGTGAGAACAGGGCCCCTCAAAGATCAGCAAGGCGGCCTTTGTGTGAAGCCGCAGAAAATGGGGAGATACTAAATGAGCATTTTGCATCAGTATTTACTGTGGAAAAGGATATGGAAGATATAGACTGTAGGGAAATAGATGGTGACATCTTGCAAAATGTCCACATTACAGAGGAGGAAGTGCTGGATGCCTTGAAACGGGTAAAGGTGGATAAATCACCAGGACCTGATCAGGTGTACCCTAGAACTCTGTGGGAAGCTAGAGAAGTGAATGCTGAGCCTCTTGCTGAGATATTTGTATCATCGATAGTCACAGCTTAGATGCCGGAAGACTGGAGGTTGGCAAACATGGTGCCACTGTTTAAGAAGGGCGGTAAAGACAAGCCAGGGAACTATAGACCAGTGAGCCTGACCTTGGTGGTGGGCAAGTTGTTGGAGGGAATCCTGAGGGACAGGATGTACATGTATTTGGAAAGGCAAGGACTGATTTGGGATAGTCAACATGGCTTTGTGCATGGGAAATCATGTCTCACAAACTTGATTGAGTTTTTTGATTGAGAAGTAACAAAAAGGATTGATGAGGGCAGAGCAGTAGGTGTGATCTATATGGAGTTCGGTAAGGCATTCGACAAGGTTCCCCATAGGAGACTGATTAGCAAGGTTAGATCTCATGGAATACAGGGAGAAGTAGCCATTTGGATACAGAACTGGCTCAAAGGTAGAAGACAGAGGGTGATGGTAGAGGGTTGTTTTTCAGACTGGAGGCCAGTTACCAGTGGAGTGCCACAAGGATCGGTGCTGGGTCCTCTACATTTTGTCATTTACATAAATGATTTGGATGTGAGCATAAGAGGTATAGTTAGTAAGTTTGCAGATGTCACCAAAATTGGAGGTGTAGCGGACAGCGAAGAGGGTTACCTCCGATTGCAACAGAATCTTGACCAGATGGGCCAATGGGCTGAGAAGTGGTAGATGGAAGTTAATTCAGATAAATGCGAGGTGCTGCACTTTGGGAAAGCAAATCTTAGCAGGACTTATACACTTAATAGTAAGGTCCTAGGGAGTGCTGCTGAACAAAGAGACCTTGGAGTGCAGGTTCATAGCTCCTTGAAAGTGGAGTCGCAGGTAGATGGGATAGTGAAGAAGGTGCTTTCCTTTATTGGTCAGAGTATTGAGTACAGGTGTTGGGAAGTCATGTTGCACCTGTACAGGACATTTGTTGGGCTACTGTTGGAATATTGCTTGCAAATCTGGTCTCCTTCCTATCGGAAAGATGTTGTGAAACTTGAAAGGGTTCAGAGAAGATTTACAAGAATGTTGCCAGGGTTGGAGGATTTGAGCTCTAGGGAGAGGCTGAACAAGCTGGGGCTGTTTTCCCTGAAGCGTCAGAGGCTGAGGGGTGACCTTATAGAGGTTTACAAAATTATGAGGGGCATGGATCGGATAAATAGACAAAGTCTTTTCCCTGGGGGTGGGGAGTCCAGAACTAGAGGGCATAGGTTTAGGGTGAGAGGGGAATGATATAAAAGATACCTAAGGGGCAATTTTTTCACACAAAGGGTTGTTCGTGTATGGAATGAGCTGCCAGAGGAAGTGGTGGAGGCTGGTACAATTGCAACATTTAAGATGCATTTGGATGGGTATATGAATAGGAAGGGTGTGGAGTGATATGGGCCAGGTGCTGGCAGGTGGAACTAGATTGGGTTGGGATATCTGGTCGGCATGGACAGGTTGGACCGAAGGGTCTGTTTCCATGCTGTACATCTCTATGACTCTATGACTCTAAATGTATGCTCTACTAAAAGGATGAACCATCTCTGGTTAACTAAAGAAGTTTAAGGAGGGTATGTAAAGACTTTATCTTTGTCTTTTTCTGTATTTTTGATTGTAGATTCACTTGGGCTGAAATATTATAATCAAACAGAATGAATGTGGTGAAAGCAAAAAATACTGGAGATTACAGCGGGTCAGGCAGCATCCATAGAGAGCAAGCTAATGTTTCGAGTCTAGATGACTCTTCATCAGAGAATGAATGTGATTTTATGAACAGTAACTATACATTGTAAGTTAATGAGAGTGTTTTGAGGATGTGATAAGCAGTGTGGATAATGGCGAATCAACCAAATCCACTATCCATCCTGAATCACTAGAGTTTCCAATCTCTGCCTACCATACTATAGAGACGTATATCAAGAAAATATCTTCCATGAGTCTGCCTGTAACCCCAGCATTGACCATTACTGTTTTCTGGTGCAGGATAATACGGCTGGCAAGTGGCTCTCAAATGTCGAATATTCATGCGTGGCCATTGTCAACATGGTGACAACAGACTTTTAGCTCAATTTGATGGAGGGATGGGGTGGAAGGGAAATCATCCATTCTTCCCATATATTCCCACCATGGATTGGCAGAGTTTGTAGCGCAGGAATAAATTGTTTTTATTTATTTATTTATTTATTGCAAACTTGCTTCCAAGTCACTTTCTTGCTCTTTCAGATTATAAATCTTCACTCATGAACAGAAGGTCTGTGCAAGCCAGTAACAATCACATTGATTGGCTGCATGGACAGACCTGGGAGCCTGAAATTCTCAGAAGCTGCATTTCATTATACCTGCAGAATAATTAAGTTCCATACTCACATCCATCTGGTTGAACAATTCCATCCATGAGCCTGAATATCGACAATAATAGAAGCTATTAATTTTGCAATAGCACGAACTGTCATAAGTTTTACAGTTATTCAAGGATAAAGCGCAGTCTGATTTTCAAACGGAAATTATTTTAATTATCTTAACAATGTTAGGAACATTAAAGTGCATTTCTCCTTAGCCTTATTAACGACCATCACAATTGCTCTGAGCACAATGAATGTAAAGTCTAAAAATCCTGCAATGTGGCAAAGATGCTCCACCCACTTGATTAAGCTCCATGGCTACAGCAGGGTAACTGTTAGGGTAACAATGCAATATAGAGGCCTCATTTTCAGTGTTTGCTAATACCAGCTCAGTTTGAGTATTTTTATCATCCATATGGAGTAATCTGAGATGTCACATATAAAGAAGCCACTGCTGTATCAAATGTTTTATTGATTTGTACTGTGCAACAATGTTTCATCACATTAGTGCACCATTAAAGAACTAACTTTTAATGCCTCCCTGATAAAATTGTAAGAAGGAACTATAATTCTTGACTGTGTGCATGAGGCAATTGAAGCAAGTGGAGCTAAAAAGATGCAAAACAATACCATACACATAAGATAATGTGTGCATTAATCATAATGAAAGTGCTTAATTTGTGTCAGACTGTAATGTGATGTTTTCATTAATTCCCTTCAACAATCCATGAAGTAAAATACATTGAATGAGCTTAGAATCACTTAGGCATATTAGCGCTGCTATTATGAATCACGTACAGCCATGGTATCTGTTTCAAATAAAGTGATGTGGTCACTGGTGTCTGCCTTCCAGGGTCACAATGCTCAAATCCATCACTAAGTTATTGTAACTTCTGGTATCCACATTAAAATGAAATAACAATGAAAGGACATAATTTAAGGTAAGAGGACAATCCTATTGCATCAACAGAGTTAGTTAATAGTCAGGGGTCATCAGTTTAGCATCATTGGCAAAGATCTAGGCAGGCAGTGACATGAATTCTTTTTCAACTATTTGTTGGGATCTGGAATATTCTATCTGATAAGTGGGAGACACTGATTCCAATCGTAATTTTCAATGTGTGCTCAAAGATGGGGGATTTTATAGGATGAAGCAATCACGCTTTCTCAGGTCCAACCCAGGTGTGATAGACTGAATGGCCTCATTTGCCAGAGATTTATTTATTTCTATGAATCCTCTTATATTTTATGTTCTATCTATTACCTGTTTCCCAACAGTCTTCGTGAGCAGACAGGTGGCAGGAATGCATTCAGTCCAACAGTTTCCATGGTAAATCTCTTTTGATTGTGAAGCAAACGACTTGGTTAAAAAAATGATTGCAGCACGCAAAGATACTTACCTCAACAGTGAAAGTGCTTTCTCTTGACTCCCTGCTTCATTCCACAGCTGAACGGTTAATGCCTGGTACTTTTAGAGCACAAGAGGAAACCTTGAGAAAGAATTCTCTATATACAGCTTAAGTGCCTCTGAGTGCTAAAAAAAAATTATAGAATATATAGAGAGAAATATATGTGATGTTGCGCTAGATAGAAGAAAGAAATCACTTGTGAGATTTGAGTCTAGTTTATGTGTAACATAAGATAAGAAGCTAGTCTAATCTAGGTTTCTAGTGCTGAACCAATGATGGTATAATTCTCTGTTTGTAAGTTAATGACACTTGCTTTGATTGGCAGCTTTTCCAATATCATGCAGCATTCTTTAATTTGGCTGTTTTCAAAATAAAAGCACCAGAAAGTGTAAGCATCCAATGTCATTTGACGTAATTTAAAATAAACTCACTTCATTTAATCCATGCAGGTTAAACATTATAGGCCAGGTTTGTTGATCAGTAGAAAAGGAATGCTGTTCAAAGGGGAGGGGATGGTCCAGTAGTATTATAACTGGACTGTTAACCCAAAGACCCAGAAAATATTCTGGGGACCTGTGTTCAAATCCTGCTATGGTGGACATGATAGAATTTGAATTCAGCAAACATCTGGAATTAAGAGATTAACGATGACCATAAATCCATTGTAAAGAAAAACCATCTGGTTCACTAATATCCTTTAAGGAAGGAAACTGCCATCCTTACCTAGTCTGGCCTACATGTACTCCAGACTTACAGCAATGCAGTTGACACTTAACTGTCCTTTCAGCTGTATATGCTGGGCCAACCAGTGATGCCTTCATCCTGTGAATATTTTTTTTAAATTCACTGTTCCCCTCGCTAATGACTACCTACTATGTTTTCTTGGAATTTGGAGCAGACTCTTCCACTGATCTGTGGCATAATGCAACAAATAAGAGAGTAAGAAAATATGAAATAGGAGCAAGAGTAAGCTATTTGGTGGCTAAAACCTGCCCTGCCATTTATTAAGGTCATGGTGGCTTGAAATCCACTTTCCAATCTGAGCCCTATAATCCCAAACATCTGGATGGGTATGTGAATAGGAAGGGTTTGGAGGGATATGGGATGGGTGCTGGCAGGTGGGACTAGATTGGGTTGGGATATCTGGTCGGCATGGACGGGTTGGACTGAAGGGTCTGTTTCCATGCTGTACATCTCTATGACTCTAACTCCCTTATCAGTCGAAAAACTGTCTCACTCAGGCTTGATAATATTCAATGATCCATCCTCCATGGCTCTCTAGGTTAGAGAATTCTAAAGATTAACACTGCCGAGGGTGAAGAAATTCCTCCTCTTCCTGGCAACCCTGGTATTTGTGAATATGGCAAGCAAGGGTGTAACAAGCAAACTGAAGAATTTTTACTGAACCATGCAAGTTCTAAGTCAGGAAAAATTAAGCAGGAATCACAAATTAGATTTAAATCATGTACAAAAGGTGAAAACAAAGATTGGGAAATACAGGCAAGCGTAAGATGTGGTGGGATAAAAGAGACAAGATTCAAAGTGAACATACTTCAGAAGGAATAAGGTTCTACACATACAATTTTTTTAAGCCACAGAAGAACACTAGCTATATCTCACCATGTTGTTACAAATTTACTCTTTTCTGCATGCACTATTTTCTGTCACTTTAAGCAGAGAATATTCTAACTTCATATCCTAAATGTATTTCAGTGCCATCTCTATCAGCAAGGAGCTTTGCAGCATTCCTTTTTGGGGGAGTGAGGTTTTTCTGACAGCAGCTTCCGATCTAACTCCAAAGATACAAAGAAGGAATTGTATATTAGCTAAAGACAACTGGGATCTAATGAATATCTTGAAAAGTATAAGGGGTGTGGGGGCATTCTTAAGAGGGAAATCAGGAGGGCAAGAAAAGGATATAAGATAGCTTTGGCAGATAAGGTTAAGGAAAAGACATTCTGCAAATACATTAATAGCAAAAGAGCAACTAAGGAGAGACAAGGGCCCCTTAAAGATCAATGGGGTTATCTATATGTGGAACCATAGGACATGGGAGAGATACTAAAGTAATATTTTATATCAGTTTTCACTGTGGAGAAAGAAGTGGAGACTAGGCAACTTGGGGAAATAAATACTGATGTTGTGAAAAAGTCCACATTACAGAAATAGAAGTGCTGAAAGTCTTAAGAAATATAAAGGTGGATCAATCTTCAGGACAATGGTGGGAAATTAGGAAAACATTGTGGGGTTTCTAGCAGAGATATTTGTATCATCTACAGTGAGGTGCAGGGTGGCTGATGTTTTGCCTTTATTTAAGAAAGGCTATAAGGAGAAGCCTGGGAACTATAGACTGGTGAGTCTCGCATCAGTTGTTGGAGATGATTCTGAGAGATAAGGTTTACATGCATTTGGAGAGGCAAGGACTGATTAGCAATAGTCAGCATGGCATTGTGCATGGGAATTCTTGTCTCACAAACTTTATGGAGTTTTTTGAGGACATAACCAAAAGGATTGATGAGGGCAGCGCAGTAGATACTGTCTAGATGGACTTTAGTAAAGCTTCTGACAAGGTTCCACATGATAGACTAATTAGTAAAGTTAGATCGCATGGGATTCAGGGAGAGCCTGCCAGTTGGATACAAAATTGGCTTGACGATAGGAATTAGAGGGGGATGGTGGAGGGTTACTTTTCGGAGTGGTAGCCTATGACCAGCGGTGTTTCACAGGGATTGCTGGATCCACATTTGCTTTCATGTATATAAATGATTTGGATGAGAATTTAGGAGGCATGATTAGGAAGTTTGCAGGATTTATATAGTTAATGGTAGGACCCTGGGTAGTGTTGTTGAAAAGAGAAACCTTGGGATTCAGGTACATAGTTCTTTGAAAGTTGCATCATAGGTAGACAGAGTGATTAAGAAGCACATTTGCCTTCATTGTTCAGACCATGGAGTATAGGAGTTTGAGCGTCATGTTGAGGTTGTACAGGACTTTAGTGAGGCAACTTTTGGAGTACTGTTACACTTCTGGTTACCCTGTAGGAAGGATATTATTAAATTGGAGAGGGTACAGAAGAGATTTGCCAGGATGTTGCCAAGAATGGAGGGTTTGAGTTATAAGGAGAGGCTGGATAGGCTGGAACCTTTTTCACTGGAGCGTAGAAGGTTGATGGGTGGAGAAGTTTGTGGAATTTATAAAGGACTTTACAGGAGTTTAGAAAATTATGAGGGGCATAGATAAGGTGAATCAGAAAAGTATTTTCATTATGGTGGGGATTCAAAGTAGGGATCATATTTTTAAGCGAGAGGAGAAAGATCTAACAGGCACCTGAGAGACCACTTTTTCATTCAAAGGGTGGTTCATATCTGGAATGAACTGCCAGAGGTGCAGGTATAGTTACAACATTTATAAAACATTTCAAAAAATAGATGAATAGGAATGGTTTAGAGAGGATATGGGCCAATTGCAGGCAAGTGGGACTAGTTTAGTTTGGGAAACTTGGTTGGCATGGACAAGTTAGACCCAAGGGTCTGTTCCCATGCTGCATGATTCTGTGACTCTATGCAGTTATACATCCCAGTCAAAATTATTCCATTGTAGTATTAAGAACTGACAATCTTGCTCGTTTTGCACGCTTAAGTCCGAGCCTGTAACTATTTTCAATGTTAATTTTATTCATGGAAAATATCAGGGTTACTTTCAACTTCATTCATCTGTTCTCAATATGATGATAATGGTGTAGATGATCTTAGCATTGCACCTGCATTGACAAAAATGTCAGCAACATTTGATAGGCGTTTAAAGTTGGAAGACAAAAAATCAGTCTTATCTTAGTCAGCAGCACCCTTCAACAGGTAAAATTGAATCCTTCATTTCCATTCTTTTTACATGAAGTGGGCAATGCTGATGAGACCAGCATTGGCTGCCCATCCCTAATTGCCCTTGCAAAAGTGGTGTTGAATGACTTTCTTGAACCATTGCATCCATCTTGACTAAGTACAGCCATAATGTAGAAAGGAAGGGAGTTCTTGAGCATGTTGGAGATGCACCATCCATACTCACCTCAGAATTACAATTCCTCCTTTTAGAGACAGTATTTATTCAGGTTGGTCCAGTTCACTTTCTGGTCAATTGTAAAACCTCCGACCCAGGCTATTTATACTAGGGATATCAGTGATGGCAATACCAATGGCAATCAAGGAGGGCTGGTTAGGTTCTTGCTGATTGAAGATGTTGATTGCCTGACACTGTGGTGTAAATATTACTTGCCACTTATCAACTCAAGCCTTAATGTTGATCAGGTAATTCTGGTATTAACATAGAAAGCTTCAGTTTCTGAAGATATGACATTGAATGTTGTGCAAACGTCAGTGTTGTCCACAATTCCAAAATTATGATGGAAAGTAGGTCATTAATGAAGCAGCTGAAGATGCTTGGATCTAGACTCTAGCCTGAGGAACTCCTGCAACAACGTCCTCAAACATCATTTACCATTTTAGGTTCAAAGTAGTCAGAGCATTAGAACATAGAACATAGAACAGTAAAGCACAGAACAGGCCCTTCAGCCAACGATGTTGTGCCGACCACTGATCCTCATGTATGCACCCTCAAAATTCTGTGACTATATGTATGTCCAGTAGTCTCTTAAATGTCCCCAATGACCTTGCTTCCACAACTGCTGCTAGCAACGCATTCAATGCTCTCACAATTCTCTGTGTAAAGAACCTGCCTCTGACATCCCCTCTATACTTTCCTCCAACCAGCTTAAAACCATAACCCCTCATGTTAGTCATTTCTGCCCTGGGAAATAGTCTCTGGCTCTCGACTCTATCTATGCCTCTCATTATCTTGTATACCTCAATTAGGTCCCCTCTCCTCCTCCTTTTCTCCAATGAAAAAAGTCCGAGCTCAGTCAACCTCTCTTCAGTTCAGGCAGCATCCTGGTAAACCTCCTCTGAACCCTCTTCAAAGCATCCACATCTTTTCTATAATAGGGTGAGCAGAACTGGATGCAGTATTCCAAGTGCAGTCTAACCAAAGTTTTATAGAGTTGCAACAAGATCTCACGACTCTTAAACTCAATCCCCCGGTTAATGAAAGCCAAAACACCATATGCTTTCATAACAACCCTGTCCACTTGGGTGGCCATTTTAAGGGATCTATGTACCTGCACACCAAGATCCCTCTATTCCTCCACACTGCCAAGAATCCTATCCTCAATCCTGTACTCAACTTTCAAATTTGACCTTCCAAAATGCATCACCTCGCATTTACCCAGGTTGAACTTCATCTGACACCTCTCAGCCCATCTCTGCATCCTGTCAATGTCCTGCTGCAGCCTACAACAGCCCTATATACTGTCAATGACACTCCAACCTTAGTGTCATCTGCAAACTTGCTAACCCATCCTTCAATCCCCTCATCCAAGTCATTAATAAAAATTACAAACAGTAGAGACCCAAGGACAGAGCCCTGTGGAATACCACTCACCACAGACTTCCAGGCAGAATATTTTCCTTCTACTACCACTCTCTGTCTTCTGTTGGCCAGCCAATACTGTATCCAGACAGCTAAGTTCCCCTGTATCCCATTCCTCCTGACCTTCTGAATGAGCCTACCATGGGGAACCTTATCAAATGCCTTGCTGAAGTCCATATACACCACATCCACAGCTCGACCCTCATCAACTTTTCTAGTCACATCCTCAAAGAACTCGATAAGGTTTGTGAGGCATGACCTGCCCCTCACAAAGCCATGTTGACTGCATTTAATCAAGCCATGCTCTTCCAGATGGTCATAAATCCTATCCCTCAGAATCCTTTCTAACATCTTGCAGACTACAGACGTGAGACTTACTGGTCTGTAATTGCCGGGGATTTCCCTATTTCCTTTCTTGAAGAGAGGAATTACATTTGCCTCTCTCCAGTCCTCAGGTACGACTCCAGTGAAAAGCAAGGATGCAAAGGTCTTCGCAAGTGGCGAAGCAATTGCATTTCTCGTTTCCCAAAGCAGCCGAGGACAAATCTGGTCCAGGCCTGGCGACTTGTCAATCTTAATGTTTGACAAAATTTTCAGCACATCAGCTTCCTCTATCTCTATCCATTCCAGCATGCACACCTGCTCTTCAAAGGTTTCATTCACTACAAAGTTCATTTCTTTCGTAAAGACAGAAGCGAAAAACTCATTTAGGGCTTCCCCTACCTCCTCAGACGCCACACACAAATTCCCTATGCTATCCCTGATCGGCCCAACTCTTTCTTTGACCATTCTTTTATTCCTCACATAAGTGTACATTCCAACCAAATCCAGATGATGGAACCAAGGAGACCTGATGAAGTAAACCTGGAAATTTGTTTGTGGCAAAGTTACCTCACTTGCATGTGCATTGCCCATATCATGTGGTCTCAATTATTGACGTTTATCAAGTTACATGTTTGGATGTCTCTGAATGGAACTGGTGCCGAAACATTGTGGCCATGTCTTCCCCATTAGTAATTGATCCACTGGTCACACACGCAAAGGTCAAAAGTGATCTCACGTATAAATGTGCTAAGGCAGAGTGTGCTCATTGTATCTAAGCAACAAGGCTGTTTTTAGTCATAGAATCATAGATATGTACAGACCCTTTGATGCAACTCATTCATGCTGACCAGATATCCTTGATTAACCTAGCCCCATTTGCCAGCACTTGGACCATATCCCTCTAAATCCTTCCTATTCATGTACCCATGCAGATTCCTTTTAAATGTTGTAATTGCACCAGCCTCCACTTCCTCCTCTGGCAGCTCATCCCATGCACGCACCACCCTCTGCATGAAAATGTTACCCAAGTCCCTTTTAAATCTTTCCCCTCTCACATTAAATGTATGTGCTCTAGTTTTGGACTCCCCCTACACTGGGAAAAATACATTGACTATTCACCTTATCCATGGCCCTCATAATTTCTAAGAAAGAATTGCATTTAAATAGAACCTTTCACAGCCTCACAGTGTTGCATTGCACCTTACAGCCCAAGTGGTACTTTGGAACTGCTATAAGTCTTTTAAATGTGCAAAGCTGAAAACAAATGGCAGATACTCAGATTTCCCAGGCAGTGAGTGTATGATAATGATCAAATAATCCTTTTTTTTTTGGCAATTTTGTTCTGGGAGTTCTGTTGGCCAAGAACGTTAAAATCTTTGAAGATATCAGTTATTGTCATCTCACTGAAATATGGTGCATCCAACATTGCAGCTCTCCATCGCTGAAGTATCAGCTGAGATTATTGCTTATACCAGCCATGGTATTTGATCCCACAGCCTCATACCCTGAATGAGGCTGCCACCAACTCAGCTATTTGTCAAGAGTTGGTAAAAGATCCACAGATTGTAATCAAGCAGCAACACAATAGGTACCTATTGACATTGTAAATGTGATATTCAGAATGTTTAGCAGCCGATCGAATCATAGAGATATGTTCATAACTTTGCCCATTATAAATATTTTGTTCAGGCATATCATGGCACAACACTGGAGCAGGTGGGACCTGATTCTCAGCCTACGTAGCACAGGGGTAAGGATACTACTCCTACATCACAAGAGCCCTTAACCAAGGAATGAAGTAATCTCTTTCCATGTAAGTATTTTGACTCAATCCTTGTGAGATATTGGACATGTTGTGAGATATTTTTAGTGCATCTGGGACTTGAACCCAGATATTCTGGCCAAAATTCAAATGCAGTTATGGACAGTATTTCCAGCGTTAACTAGATTAGAAATCGCAATGACTTTCTTCAATTGATCACTGGGCTTTGAGCAATGTTCCCTTCGAGCTATATGTGTAGCAGCTCCATGTACAGCTTTGGCACGCCGATAGCGGCACTGACTTCCGGTTTCAGAAGTCACTGCCAAGTTCCCCATGCAGCCGGAAAGAAAATTATAGGAAATGCTAGTTATAGGTCCAGCACGCTCTCACTGAGTCACTGTTGTGATTTGCTAAATATAAGCTAGAGTTATAAATCACAAATTCATGAAAGAATCTGTTCTATGAGCACTAATGTGTCCTTCATTGTGTGGGATTGTTCAGACTAAGACAGTGGCAAATCTCACCCAGATCACCAGAAGACTCAGAGACACTCCCTACCCAATATGTTCCTGGTTTTAAGGATCCATCTATAATAAGTTCCACTTCGCAAGATTCATGTTAAGAAAACAGCAAAAAATCGATAACAAATTGCAAACAAATGCATTTGTTAAATGCATTATGAATTGAAAAGCACATTGCAAGTGCAAGAGTACATTTATAATTCAATTACTATATGGTGTAACTGAACAAAAAATGAACATTTGTTTCAAAGTTGCTGATTTACCTTTGCATACCTACCTGGAGTAGTTATTTCCAGGAGCAAGATGAAAACAGGCATGAAGCATTTCAGTGCTTGAGCCAACCCTGTCATTCAATGAGATCATGGCTAGTCCGTGATAGAATTCCACATATTATACTTTCCCTGTATTACTTAAAATATTTAGCCATTCAAAGCTTTTCTCTGTTAGATTTAGAATTAACTATTTACCTAGTATCAGTTTGATTTGCAGAAGCAAGTTCCAAACTTATACTATCCTTTTGTCACAAAGCTCGTCCATTTTTTTCTAAAAGCTGTTCCTTGGTTCAAGGAGACTCTGTCCTTAAGTTTTTTCAGAGGGGCAATAAACCGGACCGTGCTCCAATCAGTCTGGTTTGGTACAAAGATGAAAAGGATTTTGAGAGGTCTTTTGTTTATATCTAAACCGATGAGACTTCAGGTCAAGGTGTTTTAGAAGTGATTTGTATAAAGAAAGGGGCGTGGTCAGCTCTCGAGCTGAACTGAGCAGTTTTAGTTCAGTTTTAAACTGGCAAGAAGTTCAACAGTGAGCTGTGTGGGAATTCTCTCTCACTCTTTCTGCCCTTCAACTTCAACCTGTAAGCATGTGCTCCATTTATACTGTGTTTTAAAGGGAGTTTACTTATTGGGACTGTTGTGCATAATCAGAACTGCATAATTAAGTCTAGCTTGGATAGACTGAGTTCTGTAGGGGTTCTTTATTCTGTTATTTGTGTTTCATTGTGTAATTTTGTGAATATATATTTTATCTGCTTTAAAATCTAGTAGTCAACCTAGCTATCTTACTCCGGGTAATTTTCACTGTACACTTCACGAAAGAAATTGCAAAGTTACGATCTGGAGCTGACTGCTTAAGAGTGTTTTGAGTGTACTGGCCTAGTCCATAACAGATTGGGGGCTCTTTGAGGGATTTTAAACTGCAAGTGGTAGGTGCTAACGTCTCTATTTTGGGTGTTGGTTGGGTAGACAAAGCTTGGGATAGTAATGGCTCTTTCAGTCACTAAAGGTTTTCTGGATGTAGGTGCGATGACTTTGGAAGTTTTGCAAAAAGTGAATAAGACCAAGTTGCAAGAATGAGCAGAGAAGCTGCAATTGGAACTGCCTGTTTCTGTGAGGAAAGGAGAAATAATTACAGCAGCAGCTAAGCATTTAAACTTGGCTGGAGAAACCATCAGAATGTATAGAGATGGCAAGAATTTAATTGCAAATGAAGCAACTTGAGTTAGAGGTGAGAGATAAGGAAAGGGCAGCAGAAATGAAACAGTTTGAGTTACGATTAAAAGCAGAAGAGAGGGAGAAATAGAGAGCAGAGAAAGAAAAAGAGAAAGCTTTTGAACTTCAAAAGCTGACAATTTAAAAGGAAAGTCAGCTTAAAAGGCTGGAGTTAAAGGCTGAGCATAGACTTAGTGAAAAAGAGAGTGAGGATGAGCAAGCCCCTGGTAATCAGAAGCCCAGTGAGAAACTGTCTAATTATGTTCAAGCATTGCCCAAATGTGATGAGAAGGATGTGGAAGCCTTTTTCACCTCATTTGAAAAGGAGGTTAAACAAACGCAGTGGCCAGTGGCAATGTGGTTTTGTGGATCCAATCGAAACTTGGAGTTAGGGCTAGTGCGGTGTTCACATCACTATCAGAGGAGGTATCTGGGGAGTATGAGGAGGTGAAAAAAGCCATTTTAAGTATGTATGAGCTTATAGCGGAAGTCTATAGACAAGGAGGGACCTTGGTCATAACCTATATTGAGTTTGAAAGGATCAGATCGAGTAATTCCAATAGATGGATAAGAGCTTTAAAAATCAAGCAGACCTATGATGCCCTTAGAGAGGTAATTATTTTGGAGGAATTCAAAAATTCACTGCCTGAAGTTGTGGGAAATCATGTGGAAGAGCAGAGAACTAAAACAGTAAGGTTAGCAGCTGAAGTGGCTGAGATTATGAGCTGGTCCATTAAACTCAGTTTGGCTTCCAGAGTCAATTTCAGTCCGTGAGGGATAGAAATTGGAGCAAAGAAAAATCTTCACATGGAAAGGGCAAGGTAGACTTCTGTGAAGATCATAAGGATAACTTGCCACAGAGTGGAAAAGAAACCCTTGCGGGGTAGAAAGACATTAAAAAATTCACAATATTTTCATTGTGATGAATTGAGCCACACAAAATCTTGGTGTTGGTAGGCAAGGAGAAAGCCAGATGTCAGAAAACCAGACAAGCCTGGAAGTTTTGTTGGATTAGTAACAAAAAGCACAAGGGAAGTTAGACAACTGCCTCAGAGTGTACAAGATGATCAGAGGTTGATTGAGGAGGAAGTGTCAGATCTGCTTAAAAAATATAAATGTAAGGGTAAGGTTTATTCACATAGGCTCAGGAGCAATAGGTAAGGAGGTTACAATATTAAGGGACACAGGATCCTCTCAGTCTGTAATGCTGAGGGATGAGGAGATATGTACTCCTGAGGGACTATTGCCAGAAAAGGTACTGGTAACAGGAATTCCTGGTGAGACAAAAGTGCTCCATTATGTAAAGTGAGGCTAGAGAATCCAGAGAAAAGTGGAGCATTTGTGGTAGGATACTGGACAAACTCTCAGCTCCAGGAATGCAATTCGTCCTTGCAAATCATACAGCTGATTCACTGGTAGGTGTGCTGCCTACTCTAGTTGAAAAGCCAGTGGTGGCACAGGCAACTGAAGACATGAAGAGTGTTTATCCAGGAATTTTCCCTGATTGTTTGATCACAAGATCACAGAAGCACAAGCTGAAGCAAGAGAGATCAAAAGGCAAAGATAAGAAAGCTGGCATATTGTTACCCGAAACTTGCTTTAATCAGCTAAGTGGATCAGAGAAGGAGCAAATAGGTAAACATGCAAGCATCTTTAACTCTCCAAAGCTGATTGAATTACAGCAGAAAGATGAGGAGTTAAAACAGTTTTGTCAAAAGGTATTTACTGAGAATGAAAGTGAATGCATTCTTGTGTATTATTACTTTCCAAAAGTTTCTTAATGAGGAAATGGAGACCATCACACATTCAGGCAGATGAGAAATGGGCAGAGATTCATCAAATTGTTTTGCCAGTAGGGTATAGAAAGGAGGTGCTGCAAGTGGCGCATGAGCTACAACTTGGAGGTCATTTAGAGGTGAGGAAAGCACAGGCTAAAATACAGAGACATTTTTACTGGCCTGGACTACACAAGGATGTAGTTGAATTTTGCCAGACATGTCATACATGTCAGTTAATCGGAAAACCACAGGTAGTAATAAAACCTATTAATACCTATTCCAGCATTTGAGGAACCTTTCACAAGAGTCTTGATTGATTGCATAGGTCCCCTACCTCAAACAAAAAGTGAGAATAAATATTTATTAATAATAATGGATGTGTCAACTAGATTTCCAAAGACAATTCCATTATGCAACATCACAGCTAAAAGGGTTGTAGAAGAACTACTTACTTACAGACTACCAATAGAGATGCAGTCAGATCAAGGATCAAACTTCACAACCAAACTATTCAAGGTGGTTATGGATAATTTGGGAATAAAGTAATTCAGAATCATCCAGAATCACAGGGAGCACTGGAGAGATGGTACCAAACACTAAAGACCATGTTGAGGGCTTGTGGTCAGGATTATCCAGATGATTGGGATAAGGGAGTTCCATTTGTATGTTTTGAGATCAGAGATGCACTGAATGAATCGACAAAATTCAGTCCATTTGAATTAGGTTTTGGGCATGAAGTAAAAGGACTGTTAAAATTGATTAAGGAGAAATTAATGAGTCAGAATTCAGAGACCACCCATTAGACTGTGTGTCAAACTTTACAGAATGATTAAATAGAGCTGGAGAGTTGGCTAGACGGTGTTTAAAAGTATCACAGCAGTGGGATTGGTGTTACTTCCAGTGACAGGTGAGCCTTTAAAAGTGAGGTTTAATTGACTGTATCAAATTGAGGGGAAATTGAGTGAGGTGAAGTATTTGATAAGGACTCCAGACAAGAAGAAATCTCACAGAGTGTGTTATGTGGATATGCTCAAAGGTATTTTGATAGGGAAGGAAAGCAAGAGAAGAAGGTGTTAATGATTACAGCACAGATGGAAGAACTACGTTCAGAGGATTCTGAACTGGACATTCCTCAAATCAAATTGGAATATGAGAAAGTTGTCAAAAATTGGGATAAATTATTGAGTTACTTTCCACGAAAAAAATCAAAATGATCTGAAAGAGTTATTACTCTCACATGGGGAGATATGTGGAAGTAAACTGGTTCTTTTTTTTAAGGGGGCAGGTGTCACAAAGCTAGGCCTTTATTTCCTAAAAGCTGTTCCTTGGCTCAAGGAATCTCATTGATTTTTTTCAGAGGGGCAAGAAACCGGGCTGGGCTCTGATAAGTCTGGTTTGGTACAGAGGTGAAAAGGATTTGAGAGGTCTTTTGTTTGTATCTGAACAGATGAGACTTCAGGCCAAAGTTGTCATGGTTTAGAAGTGACCTGCATAAAGAAAGGGTAGTGGTCAGCTCTCTAGCTGAGCTGAGCAGTTTTAGTTCAGTTTTAAACTGGTGAGAAGTTTAACAGTGAGCTGTGTGGAAACTCTCTCTCTCTCTTTCTACCCTTCAACTTCAACCTGTAAGCATGTGCTCCATTTACACTGGGTTTTAAAGGGAGTTTGCTTCTTGGGAGTGTTGTGCATATTTGGAACAGCATAACTAAGTCTAGTTGGAAAGGCTGAGTTCTGCAGGGGTTCTTTATTCTGTTCTTTGTGTTTCATTGTGTAGTTTTGTGAATAAACTTTTGTCTGTTTTAAAATTTTTAAGTGCGAGCAGCAGCGGAGGTAGGACGAACTCGGAAGAGACTGCAGATAAGGTAAGGCAGTTTTTATTAAAATTACTTACCGGTAGAGGGCAGCGATGTTTTTCTCTTTCACAGAAGGAGCGGGAGCAGCGGCGCCTTCGACGCCAACGGCCATTTTAAGTGCGAGCAGCAGCGGAGAAGGAGCAGGAGCAGTGGAGGAAGTGACGTGGACCGGAGGGGCAGCCGGGAAGGAAAGCAGTGACCATATATATCAGCAAGGCGGCTAAACCTGAGTCTCTACTACTGTAGTGTCTCCCACCCGCCCTCCTCCTCTAACCTAGTTAATATGTAGGAAGAGCGGGAGCGACGACCAGGGGACTGCCGGTAGTATATTTAGGCAGTGGCTGAACCCGAAACACTACACGTGTTGTGTCTCCCACCAACCCCCTCCCCCTTCCCCCCCCCCCACCCCCCCCCCCCCCACCCCCCCCCGCACCAGCCCCCAACCAAAAATAGGACTCTGGTTTGTTTAGGCAAGGATTTTCTATTTCTTTATCGGTGAATGGTTAAAAGTTAACTTTTTATGGTTTATCTATTAATTGGTTTTTAGAAAAAGATCATAGCAGAGAGGTATCAGAAAGTATTTGAAATCAAACCTATGCAAAGTAATAAAGTAATTAACTAAGCAGAGGTGGCTGGGCAGGTGATGTGTTGTAGTTGTATGACGTGGGAGCTGGCTGATCCCATTGTGAATGGCAGTGACCACATCTGCAGCAAGTGTTGGTTGCTGGAAGAACCACGGTGGCACAGTGGTTAGCACTGCTGCCTCACAGCGCCAGAGACCTGGGTTCAATTCCTGCCTCAGGTGACTGACTGTATGGAGTTTGCACATTCTTCCCGTGTCTGTGTGGGTTTCCTCCGGGTGCTCCGGTTTCCTCCCACAGTCCAAAAATGTGCAGGTCAGGTGAATTGGCCATGCTAAATTGCCCGTAGTGTTAGGTAAGGGGTAGATGTAGGGGTATGGGTGGGTTGCGCTTCGGCGGGGCAGTGTGGACTTGTTGGGCCGAAGGGCCTGTTTCCACACTGTAAGTAATCTAATCTAAAAAAAACTCTGGCTCAGAGTTGATGATCTGGAATCTGAGCTTCAAACACTGCGGCACATCCGGGAGGGAGAGAGTTACCTGGATGCTTTGTTTCAGGAGGCAGTCACACCTGGAAGATTAAGTAATTCATATTCAGTTAGTGATCAGGGACATCAGAATGTGACTGTAAGTGAGGCAGGCAGGGGGAACTTGAGTGCAGGAGCCTCAGCCCTTGACCTTGTCCAACAGGTATGAGGTTCTTGCTCCCTATACAGATGAGGAAAAGGGCTCTGGACAGGATGAGCCAGCTGACCACAGCACCATGGTGCAGAAGGCCATTCAAGAGGGGGGAGCAAAAAGGCAAGTTGTTGTTATAGGGGATTCTATAACTAGGGGGACAGATAGTATCCTATGCAAGCCGGATTGGGAGTTTGGCATGGTGTGTTCCCTGCCTAGTGCCAGGATGCGGGACATCTCCGACCGGCTTGAAAGGATATTGGAGCGGGAGGGGGAGGATCCAGTTGTTGTGGTCCACGTTGGGACTAACAACATAGGCAAAGCTAGGGTGGAGGACCAGTTTGGGGATTATCAAGCACTAGGAAGGAAATTGAAGTACAGGTCCTCAAGGGTCATAATCTCCAGATTACTGCCCGAGCCACGTGCCAATTGGCATAGGGATAAGAAAATTAGGGAAGTAAACACGTGGCTAAGGGATTGGTGTGGGAAAGAGGGATTCCATTTCATGGGGCATTGGCATCAGTTTTGGAACAGGGGGATCTGTACCGTTGGGATGGTCTCCACCTGAACTGATCTGGTACCAATGTTCTAGCGGAGAGGATAAATAGGGTGGTCAGTAGGACTTTAAACTTCTGAGTTGGGGGGACGGGAAAGTGAAAGCGACAGGGAGTATGGAGTTAAGTGGAAAGATAAGCAGCAGGATAGCATGTATGCAGATGGATTTAACCTTGAGGCAGATTAGGAATGCAACAAAAAGGAAGGATAACTTAGGACATCTTATGACTTCCAATATCTCTAATGATAAGAATATTAGCATTAAGGCAGTTTACCTGAATGCTCGTAGCATTCGTAACAAAGTAGATGAACTAACAGCACAGATCATTGTGAATGATTATGATGTGGTAGGCATCACAGAGACATGGTTGCAGGGGGTTCAGGACTGGCAGTTAAACATCCAAGGATTTACAACTTATCAAAAAGACAGGGAGGTGGGTGGAGGGGGCGGGGTGGCCTTGTTAGTTAGGAACAAAATTAAATCTATGGCACTGAATGACATAGGGTCAGATGATGTGGAGTCTGTGTGGGTGGAATTGAGGAACCACAAAGGCAAAAAAACCATAATGAGAGTTATGTACAGACCTCCTAACAGTGGTCAGGACCAGAGGCGCAACATGTACCGGGAAATAGAGAAGGCATGTCAGAAAGGAAAGGTCACGATGATCATGGGGGACTTTAATATGCAAGTGAACCAGGTAAATAATGTTGCCAGTGGATCCAAAGAAAGGGAATTCTTGGAATGCTTGCAGGATGGCTTTTTGGAACAGCTTGTCATGGAGCCCACAAGAGAGCAGGCTATTTTGGACCTAGTGCTATGTAATGAACCAGACTTTATAAAAGATCTTAAAAAAGGGGAACACTTAGGAAGCAGCGATCATAATATGGTAGAGTTCAGTCTGCAGTTTGAAAGAGAGAAGGCAAAATCGGATGTAATGGTGTTACAGTTAAACAAAGGTAATCACGAGGGCATGAGAGAGGAACTGACGAAAATCAACTGGAAGCAGAGCCTAGCGGGGAAGGCAGTAGAGCAAAAATGGCAGGAGTTTGTGGGTATAATTGAGGACACAGTACAGAGGTTCATCCCCAAGAAAAGAAAGAATATCTGGGGAGGGATTAGACAGCCATGGCTGACAAAGGAAGTCAGGAAATGTATGAAAGAAAAAGAGAGGTCCTATAAAGTGGCCAAGACCACTGGGAAATCAGAAGATTGGAAAGGCTACAAAAACAAACAGAGAGATAACAAAGAGAGAAATAAGGAAGGAGACAATCAAATATAAAGGTAGGCTAGCCAGTAATATTAGAAATGATGGTAAAGGCTTCTTTCAATACATAAGAAACAAACAACAGGCAAAAGTAGACATTGGGCCACTTCAAACTGATGCTGGAAGGCTAGTGATGGGAGATAAGGAAATAGCTGGAGAACTTAATAAGTACTTTGCATCAGTTTTCACAGTGGAAGACATGAGTAATATCCCAACGATTAAAGTGAGTCAGAGGGCTGAGTTGAGTATGGTTGCCATTACAAGAGAGATAGTGCTAGAAAAGCTAAAAGGTCTTAAAATTGACAAATCTCCTGGCCCCGATGGGCTACATCCTAGAGTTCTGAGGGAGGTGGCTGAGGAAATAGCGGAGGCATTGGTTGAGATCTTTCAAAAGTCACTGGAGTCAGGGAAAGTCCCGGATGATTGGAAGACTGCTGTTGTAATCCTATTGTTCAAGAATGGATCAAAACAAAAGATGGAAAATTATAGGCCAATTAGCCTAACCTTGGTTGTTGGTAAACTTCTAGAATCCATCGTTAAGGATGAGGTTTCTAAATTCTTTGAAGAGCAGGGTCAGATTAGAACTAGTCAACATGGATTTAGTAAGGGGAGGTCACGCCTGATAAACCTGTTAGAATTCTTGAAAGAGGTGACAAATAGATTAGACCAGGGAAACCCAGTGGATGTGATCTATCTAGACTTCCAAAAGGCCTTTGATAAAGTGCCACATGGGAGGCTGCTGAGTAAGGTGAGGGCCCATGGTGTTCGAGGTGAGCTCCTGGCATGGATTGAGGATTAGCTGTCTGACAGAAGGCAGAGAGTTGGGATAAAAGGTTCTTTTTCAGAATGGCAGCCGGTGACAAGGTGTGTCCCACAGGGTTCAGTGTTGGGGCCGCAGCTATTCACGTTATATATTAATGATCTGGATAAAGGGACTGGGGGCGTTCTAGCGAAGTTTGCCGATGATACGAAGATAGGTGGACAGGCAGGTAGTACTGAGGAGGTGGGGAAGCTGCAGAAAGATCTAGACAGTTTGGGAGAGTGGTCCAGGAAGTGGCTGATGAAGTTCAATGTGAGTAAATGCGAGGTCTTGCACTTTGGAAAAAAGAATACAAGCATGGACTACTTTCTAAACTGTGAGAAAATTCATAAAGCCAAAGTACAAAGGGATCTGGGAGTGTTAGTCAAGGATTCTCTAAAGGTAAACATGCAGGTTGAATCCGTGATTAAGAAAGCCAATGCAATGTGTCATTTATCTCAAGAGCTGAAAATGTGTTGTGGAAAAGCGTAGTAGGTTAGGCAGCATCCAAGGAACAGGAGAATCGACGTTTCAGGCATAAGCCCTTCTTCAGGAATGAGGAAAGTGTGTCCAGCAGGCTAAGATAAAAGGTAGGGAGGAGTGTCTTGGGGGAGGGGCATTGGAAATGCGATAGGTGGAAGGAGGTCAAGGTGAGGGTGATAGGCCGGTGTGGGATGGGGGCGGAGAGGTCAGGAAGAAGATTGCAGGTGAGGAAGGCAGTGCTGAGTTCGAGGGATTTGACTGAGACAAGGTGGGGGGAGGGGAAATGAGGAAACTGGAGAAATCTGAGTTCATCCCTTATGGTTGGAGAGTTCCTAGGCGGAAGATGAGGCACTCTTCCTCTAACCGTCGTGTTGCTATGGTCTGGCGATGGAGGAGTCCAAGGACCTGCATGTCCTTGGTGGAGTGGGAGGGGGAGTTGAAGTGTTGAGCCACGGGGTGGTTAGGTTGGTTGGTCCGGGTGTGCCAGAAGTGTTCTCTGAAACATTCCGCAAGTAGGCCGCCTACTTGTGGAACGTTTCAGAGAACACTTTTGGGACACCCAGACCAACCAACCCAACCACCCCGTGGCTCAACACTTCAACTCCCCCTCCCACTCCACCAAGGACATGCAGGTCCTTGGACTCCTCCATCGCCAGACCATAGCAACACGACAGTTGGAGGAAGAGCGCCTCATCTTCCGCCTAGGAACTCTCCAACCATAAGGGATGAACTCAGATTTCTCCAGTTTCCTCATTTCCCCTCCCCCTACCTTGTCTCAGTCAAATCCCTCAAACTCAGCACTGCCTTCCTCACCTGCAATCTTCTTCCTGACCTCTCCGCCCCCATCCCACTCCGGCCTATCACCCTCACCTTGACCTCCTTCCACCTATCGCATTTCCAATGCCCCTCCCCCAAGTCCCTCCTCCCTACCTTTTATCTTAGCCTGCTGGACACACTTTCCTCATTCCTGAAGAAGGGCTTATGCCCGAAACGTCGATTCTCCTGTTCCTTGGATGCTGCCTGACCTGCTGCGCTTTTCCAGCAACACATTTTCAGCTCTGATCTCCAGCATCTGCAGTCCTCACTTTCTCCTCGAAGATTTATCTCAAGAGGGTTGGAATATAAAAGCAGCAATGTGCTACTGAGACTTTATAAAGCTCTGGTTAGGCCCCATTTGGAGTACTGTGTCCAGTTTTGGGCCCCACACCTCAGGAGGGACATACTGGCATTGGACCGTGTCCAGCGGAGATTCACACGGATGATCCCTGGAATGGTAGGTCTAACCTACGAGGAATGGCTGAGGATCCTGGGATTGTACTCATTGGAGTTTAGAACGTTAAGGGGAGATCTAAAAGAAACTTACAACATAATACATGGCTTGGAAAGGGTGGACGCTAAGAAATTGTTTCCGTTAGGCAACGAGACTAGGACCCGTGAGCACAGCCTTCGAATTAGAGGGGGTAAATTCAGAACAGATATGCGGAGACATTTCTTCAGCCAGAGAGTGATGGGCCTGTGGAATTCATTGCCACAGAGTGCAGTGGAGGCCGGGACACTAAATGTCTTCAAGGCAGAGATTGATAAATTCTTGATGTCACAAGGAATTAAGGGCTATGGGGAGAATGCTGGTAAGTGGAGTTGAAATGCCCATCAGCCATGATTGAATGGCAGAGTGGACTTGATGGGCCAAATGGCCTTACTTCCACTCCTATGTCTTATGGTCTTATGGTCTTAAAACCTAGTAGTCAACCTAGCTATCTTCCTCCGGGTAATTTTCACTGTACACTTACCGAAACAAAATGCAAATTTCTGGCTACCTGCTTAAGAATGTTTTAAGTGGTCTGTCTTAGTCCACAACACTTTCCTGTTTCACTAATAAATGATCTTCTTCTAATTTTTGGACAAGTCACTTGCCTTTGATTTTGCAGTTGTATAATTTATCCCAATTAACCCTATCTGTTTCCCTTAGTAATGTGTAGTCTTTTAACTGATCACTTATTATTCTTCCAAGTTTGAGGAAATGCAATCCTACATTGTCTAACCTCAGCTGCTAATTTAATCATTCTGTTAAATCTATGGCACACTTCCTCTCAGGTTAATATAGCCTTTCTATGGTGTGGTTCCCAAAATTGATCACAATATTCCAGTTGCAATCCAAACTGGTGCTTTATCAATTGGTGAACAACACAATGATTAATGAGAATCATTTGTGGATCATGGTTGAACACAAATATATTTTAATGATCTTAGGTTTACTGAAACTTCTTGCATATAGAAAACATTAGAATCAAAACAAACAGTAATTTGATCACAATGTGTGGAAATGTTCGCCATTATAACAATTGGCAGCATTTGAAGCTTCAAGACTTATTTTTAAAAAGCTTGAATTGAATTCTAATTCTTAACTAGAACATTATTTAATTTAAGGAGCTTTTCATGATGTTGAATTTACCAATCCTGATGGATTCCACAAGATGTTACTTGCACTCCAATCAGCAACATCTTGGCAATACACTTCAGTGGCAGCACGAGACAAAGATAGCTTCCTTCCCTTTTCTTTTATTAAGCTCCTACCTTGTCCACCATTGGAAACATAAGGAGCAAGATGGCTACATCAAGACAATCTAATGCTGTTGAGAAAAGCTCATCCATTGAAAATTGTGTGCTTCAGCTCTTTAAGGTCTGTCAGCTGAAATACACATTTTACCCAAGCCATACTGGAGTGCTGTTGCAGCACTATAATTATTTTACAGTTTTGAAATATTTGACAAACATTGGATCAATGCCAAGCTCAATCAGAATGCGAGCTTCTAATTTGCTGCTTACCTATCATCTAAAATCAGCCCTTTTGCAGATAGTCAAACTAATCTTATCAAAATCCAAGACCACAAAATGTCAAAAATGTTCTTACAATTGGTGCATTTTAATCTGTTAGCCTTGACCTTATTAAAAACCTAATTTGCTACAAGTTCAGAATTGAGCTATTACTCAAAACGCAGTGAAGTAAATCTCACTTCACTCTCGAAATGGAAATTCTCATGAGAAACGTCATTCAGAAAATCATAAAACAAAAATAGCTCATTCTAATTCTACAGCAAAATAGTAACTTAGAAATGTTCTGATTTATCAATAAATTGAATATTAATGATAGGAAAACAGAACTTTTGCTTCTGATGTCACTATCATGTGCTTCTAACCCAGGTAGAATAGGGATTAGATTATACAGGCATTCCCCGCAGAGGTTGTGTATACAATCTGTAAGTAACCCACTTTGGGAAATGTGCCTTATATGCTGCAATGTACTGTTTGTAATTTTTAAAACAAACAGTCTTCTGATATTAAAAATAATGTCTCCCACCTTCTGGAAAGCAACACCCAGAAAACCCACATGATAAAATAGCACAATAAGCTCTGGAACATTCCAAACTTCTCCGATGTTGAATTTGAGGATGGAACATGGATGGGTCCATTTTTCGTAAGACATCTGAATAAATGAACCTTATGAGAGGTAAGAAGAAGGCTCCAGACAGCAAAAGTAGTTTAAAAAGTAAGATATTTATTCAAACAATAAGATATAGTGGATAACTCAATAGATAACGTGAATTTTCTTTACATCTACATTATTACAATCAAGTAACAGAGGTAAACTTTAGTACAATATGTAGGTCATTTTGAAGAAATGTTATGGACCAGGCCAGACCCCCTCAAAACATTTTAAGAAGTTAATCTGGACCCTAACTTTTCTCCTTGTTTCAGGCAGCTGTAAGGTGGATATCTCAGGAGTGATGCATCTGATCAAACCACTTGGCTTTAAGTAAAACAGAACTTATTTGCACACCACCGACAGAAACACAAATAAAAGAAAACAGAATTTAGAACAATAATGATTTGAAAACCCAATTGACCCAATATCCCCCACAACTCAACAAAGAGCTGTTCTGTTTTTGTGCAGCATCCTCTTAAACACACCCCTTGGCCAAAAGGTCAATTCAATCGTAGGTTCCTCCAGGATAGAGAGGTGGCAGAGAGAACCAGTTAGGGATCATTTGCTAAAGCATGGAACCACTTTCACTCCAGCAACTTCTCTGGGTCCCCCATTAAAACTAAACCAAACTAGAAAAATCCCTGAACTGGGAGAACTGGCCATTCCAGTTGCATTGTACATTTGTTTTTTTTTAAAAAGCCCTTTTCCTGATTGTTGCCTTAGGCAGCATCTGTTAGCCATAATCAAAGTGGCCTAATCCCAGACAAATCAAAACCTCTGCCTTTTCCCAACCCTTTCTGGAAAAAGCCAAGGACAACATAACCTTGTTAAAGGAGCAGCATCATCACACAACTACAATAAACTTTTATAAGTGATTTTACATTTAAGGTATTATTAATATGATGCAAAACAAACATCACTGTACTTGGAAGAATGAACTATGTATTATTTTGTAACAAAGACATGCTTTGATGCTAATTTTATGCAAAAAAAAGAGTGCTGCATTTTTAACTTCCTATATAATCAATGCCATTGATTAACAGAGCAAAACGTGCAAGCTTTCATTTTGTTAATTCACATTTTGAAACCCCGGAATGTTTAGAAACAGGAAGTGGCAAACTAGCCCATGATGCCTTCCTCTTTTGGTTGCTCTAAACTGCCATATTTTGAAATTCAAGCATGAACTTGTGTCTCAGAAGACCCTTTATGGCACTTCTTCAGTGATCATATAATTCAAATCTATATATTGTATGAAATAGTTACGTTAGAGCTCTTTTTATTTTTCAAATTCATTTTAGTCTACAGAAGCCCCAGTGAATTTTCTTTATTTTGTTGCTGTCAACTCCAATAGCACTCACAAAAATTTCAGAACATTTTCACATTCAATTCTATGAGAGAGTTTCCCTTTTCCTGTGTAAACAAGTCAGACTCTGTTAACCTATCTACATAACTTAATTTCCTCACATCCAGTATCATCTTCCAACCTATCAAGGGTACTCATACCCTTCCTATAAAATGATAAGCAACACTACATACAGTACTCCAATTCAGTCCTGTAAATAGCAATTAATTCTTTTGATTTGCTGCAGCTAATGCTAAACATTACCCTGTTTACCTTATTCACGACATGTAAACCAGATATCTTTGTTTTCAAAATACTTTGTGGACTGTTGATTCCTGTTTTAGTTCTTTGCCCCAAATAGTAGTTATTTTATGTCTGCTTGCTTTGACTGAGATTGTTGACTATTAGCATAGCTTCCTGAAATGTTATATCCATATTAATCTAGTTCTATTCCTCCTTATTATTTTTTGTAATTCTAGCTGTAGCCTCTTCAGAAAATGTTAGCATGTAGATTTCAATATATTCATTCAAGTCATTAGTTGTTGTTATTTTTATATTTGTTGAACAACTACTCTTATGTTTATCCCAATTTATCATTAATAAGTCTCTATTTCATGCATCTGAACACAGTAAACTGGCTACCTATTCTCTATCCCATGCATTTAATACTTAAACAGGTTATTTAACTTTGATTGCATGCATTTAAACTCAATAAGCTGTTCCTGCCCTACCACAAGACTATCTCCTTTGATTGAAACTGCTGACCCAGGTGGCATACAGCCCCACAGGTACCAACAGATTTCTAAGTGTTCACTGTGAACTTAATCAATACGCATCCATTTCTATTCTCCTAGGAGACAGATCACAGCCAAACTCAATCCTATCCATTTTGAAATCTACACATGCACACTTTGCAACAGAGTCACTGTATTTGGAACTAGAACCTGGGCTGAATTTCATCATCTAAATCTCAAATGTCAATTAATATAAACTTGGCTGGGGATTGAACCAAGTGTTTTCTCTTTCTACAAAACAATAATGATTGCATTTCAAAACAATTCACAGAAAGTGCTCTTACATATTTTTGACAGACAATTATCTTCAAATTATAAATTGCAGCAGGGCTCATTGATAAATATATACTGAAACATTTCATGATTTCTGGTTGAAGGTAAAACATTTACTGATTTACAACTTTTTTTTTGTTAAGGAGTGTCTCTGACCAGCCTAGCAGCTTCCTACTGCAGTAAGCACACAGCAATTGAGAGAGATCCCCTGCGATAAACCTTTATTACAATGAGAATCACAAGCTTTAAGAGCACTGCCCCTTTGTCAGGTGATTTTGAAAGCTTGTGATTTCAAATAAAGCTGTTGGACTATAACCTGGCGTCGTGTGACTTTTGACTTTGTCCACCCCATTCCAACACCAGCACCTCAACATCATGGCAATAAGAACAGAGTATAAAAGTAGATAACTGGATTAGTGGTACTGGAAGAGCACAGCAGTTCAGGCAGCATCCAACGAGCAGCGAAATCGACATTTCGAGCAAAAACCCTTCATAAGTCTTGCTAGAATTGTACAAGTCTTTTGGTCAGACCACACTGAGAGTACTGTTACCGTTTTGGTCTCCTTCATTAAGAGGGAAATACTTGTATTGGAGGCAGATCGGAGATGATTCAGTAGGACTCTTGGAAAGGAGCTGACATATAAGGAAATGTTCAGCAGGTTGACACTACATTCATTGGAGTTTGGAAGGATGAGTGGCAATCCGGCTGAAGCACATAAAACTCTGAAGAAAAGTGACGGAGTAAATACTGAAAAAATATTTTCCCTTTCCAGGGAAACTGGAACTAAGTGCTACAATTATAAAATAAAGGACTAAGAAAGCAATGAGGAGGTATTCCTGTTCTCAAAAAGTTGTTAATCTTTGAATTCCCTACTCCTGAGAGGAATGAAGACAGGACATGGAATATATTCAGGTTTAAGTTAGAATTTTGATCTGCCAGGGAATCAAGGAAAGGGGAATTCAAGTCAAAATGGATCAGGCATGCTCTTTTCAAATAGTGGAGGAGGGTCAAGGGCAAATGGCCTACTCCTGCTCCTACATCTTGTGTTTTGTGATTATTCAAAGAATGGGGACATTTTAATTTGCTTTGTGATAGGGAATAAACATGGCTTCTTTAAGAGAATCTCACAAATCCATGGTGTCTACTATCTAAAGTGACAAAGGCTGCATCTGCATGGGAATACTACCACCAGCAAATACCACTCCAAGTTACGCACCATTGTAACTTGAAACTCTATCACCGTTCCTTTATCATTGCTATGTCAAATTTACTCAGCTAACAACACTGTGGGAATTCATCTCACAGACTGCAGCATTTTAAAATGGCAGCTCACCACATATTCTTTGGGACAGAGAATAAATTCAGTGTTTGTTGGCAATGACCACATCTAATCAATGAAAAATGAAAATGTCGAGGAGCTGTCTATTTTACATCAGCTTGCATTTCTTTCCCATTGACTTCACTAGAAAGGGAGATCAGGCGAAGAGCAATGCTGGTAGCTTGTTTAATTTTGCCTGTTTCTTATCATTGTCCTAAACTCACAAAGGTGCTGTGCATTTCTTTAGCCTCCTCTTTTCCCATAGAAAGTGCCACCCGTAGCCTCGCCTCTGTATTGAGAGGCTGGCCTCTCAAGCATCCCTAATTTTCTTGGCTCTACCATTATTGGCTGGACCTATAGTTACCACGGCTTTCAGTTCCAAAATTGCATCTTTAAAACACTTCACCTCTCTCTCTCTCTTCCTCAAAGACTCACCTTCAAACCTGCTTCTTGGATGAAGCTATTGGTCACTTGTCCTCATATTGCTTTGTGTGGGTTAGTGTCCAATAGTGTTGAATGATTGGACCTGTAAAATGCCTTTGGAAATTCTGCTACAAGATAGGCACTATATAAATGCAACTAATTGTTGCTGTTGCAACCATCCCCAGTAGGCCTTGAAAATAGGGGGTGCTCCAAAAGTGAGTCAATGGTGATGTTCTCCTATACCTCCTAGTGGCTGATTAGGACATGAAAATCGAAGGAGGCTGAAAACTGAAGAAGGTAACAGCTGAAAAATTCAAAAATATTCTATGAGGAAAGGTTGGGTGGGTGAATTAAGAACACTGAATCAGTTACATTTACTTAATTTAGCTCACGCCATTGAATTCAACATTGTGTTAGAACTCTGTGCGATAATTTCCACTTGAATTTATCACGAGAATAGAAATGAATGACAGCCAAAGGGAGAGGCAGTGACGTGTTGGTAATGTCACTGTGCTGGTAACTCAGCTGCTGGACAGTTCTTGCGGTACAATGCTACTATCTTTGCCTCTAGCCCAGGGTGATTCGGTTCCAGTCCCAGGTATGTGCCATGATCTCTCTGAATAAGTTGATTTTAATGGCATCCAGGGGAAGCAAGATTCCAATAATTTTGTTACTTAACCAGGTAACCGAATCGAAGAACCTGTACAAGATCAGGAGACAGAAAATAGAGTTAATAGGCATATTACAGCTTTGCTCGTGAAAGTAGGCTAGATCCTAATCAGTTGATTGCAGTGGATGGTTTGTCAATTAATTCTAGTCCAGTGAAAATTGATCCCCAAACTTCAGAGGTATTTAGAATTATTCCTATTCCACACTCGGGCAGCACCTTCCCACTATCGACTGAGCTAAGTATTGAGCAAGGAGCCTTCTCCACTGCTACTCTCATGGTATGCTAATTCTGCAAACACTGGCGGACTTGTATCAATATTTCTCAACTCCGGTCAGCAATCCGGGTCAATGGTCTATGACGCTGCATCATCGAATTTTAACGCCAAAAATCGCTGAACGATTTTAGCACTCAGACTGAACAAGGAACCGATGGGTCCACACTCGACTTCACAATTATTGGGATTGTACGTCTATTTTGAACCAAATCAAAATGATTATTCTTAGTGATGAATAAAACTGTAATAATAATAATGTTAAAACAGCCGAAACGAAACTGTGAATTGTATTTATAAAAGGATATGCTTGTATGGGCGAGGAGGCGAGAATTCAGTCAGTAGTAAGCGGGAACTGTGTCACTTAATGGTTGTCTAAATGCTGGCGAACTCGCACAAGAGAAGGAGCTTGTGTATAAGGAGACTAGCTCTATTTTTCTAACCACTGAGAAAAAATAATATGTATTAGACTAGAAAAACGCAGTTGGGAAAAATAACGCCACAGAAGTACAAGTTTGAACGCAATTATAAATTTGATTTAATTACATGTTGAAGAGTATTGGGCTGCTGGATCGTT
The DNA here is from genome assembly GCF_047496795.1 of Chiloscyllium punctatum. Classification (NCBI taxonomy): domain Eukaryota; kingdom Metazoa; phylum Chordata; class Chondrichthyes; order Orectolobiformes; family Hemiscylliidae; genus Chiloscyllium; species Chiloscyllium punctatum. The sequence goes on along the minus strand of NC_092749.1, from coordinate 101,911,172 downwards.
AACAGCACTGAACAGAAGGATGTCATGAGGAAAGGAAGCATTTCTTGGTTATAGGTCCCTGACATCGTGTCTTTCTCAATAAAAAAAATGCACCTCTTCATTACTATTTTACGAGACCTGGCGATTATTCCTGAGTTCTCACCGTCCGCAGTTATGGAAAGTCCTACAAGTGAAATATCCCAGTGTCGCTGAACTGCTCTCATAAAACAATAAAGTCCCAAGTGCTGATAGAGAAAGGAGATGGGCGGGGGCGAGGTGGTGGCAGGGAGCTCAGCGTAGTAAACCGTTTTATTGATCCAACACTTAGAGCGGAGCTTGCAAAAGGGAATTTTACAATGTCAATCTAGTCTTTTAAAGTGAACTGTAAAAGTAATAGAGGCGGCTGGCGGGAAGGGCTTGTTTGAGCATGCGGCAACGATGCTCACACCTATCAGCCGGCCTGACCCTTCTCACATGTAACTCCCGTCAATCATGAGCTAGGTTAGCCGTGAATGGCTAAAAGGTGACTGGAACTGTTGCTGGGACTGAGCTGAAGGCGCTGACCAACTCCAATGCTAAATTGGAGGGGATTCCTCCCCACGCTACGGCTGAAGACCATGTCGCTGCGCCCAGCTCCGTTATAAAGGCCCCTCTGTTTAAAACAAGCACAGATTTTGTTGTTGTTGGTTGTAAACATTTCCAGCGCAAGGCAAGGGAAATGAAGCCATTTTTCCTCCCAAATGCGAGTCCATTCAGTAAAAGACTCGTAACGCTGCTACTTGCCAACTTTCATGGGTTTCGAAATGTTTTTATTTCTGCTATCCTTGTTGCTTTAATCTCTTTTCTCTCTCTCTCTCTCTCTGATTGTTGATTCTGATTCTCCCTCTGATCGTGGGGGAATATTCATTTACACAGTTTGATATTTGTGTCCTTCGTTTCACAGCGGCCCGCTTCGCAAACCTAACCTGGACACCTTTTTTAAAAATCGTGGCTAACAGCGTGATAAATCAGCTTTTGACTGCGATCGCGCAGGGTATCGAGGTTGTTCGGAACGTCAAAGAACATAGGTGACAGTGGATTTTTAAATCCACTTTTTGCCCAGTTAGTTGTGAAACTGTCTCCACCAAAGCTAGCATTAAACAAGGAATCAGTTCGGGATGGGGAGGAGGGAAAGTGGTGGTGGTGGTGGGGGGGGGGGGGGGGTGGGAGCAAGTTGATCGACTACACGGCTTAATGGTTAAGCTATACCCCAGGGGTCCAGAGCAAGAAACAGAGGTATTAAATAATAGTTGCTGAAATATAGGCATGCAATCTCGCGGCTCACTCCACGCACGCACAAAATAAACTGAGTGCACTTTAGATTAAAGCAAAGCACTTTGTATGACAAAGCCACCTCTAATCTCTCCAGTTCGCGGATGTCAGTATATCTTGTGTACACGATAGGGTTGACTATATCAACAGCATAGCACATATGGTGATTTGGCAGCCTCAGCTTCTTAGCGACCGAACGATTGGTTCAGTTCGGAGCCCGGGTCGAGGAAGACTTGAAGAGATTCTGAGACAAATTTCTCGGCTTCGGGTTTCCCGAAGGCTCAGGGTCCTATTTCTGTTTTCCAACAAAAGAGAAGTCAGAGATTGTCGACGAATCGAAAAAAGTGAGGGGAGATTGAGATACCGAGAGAGAAAGAGATAGAACTCGACCAGATCAGAAAGATGTGTGTGTGTTGGAAGAGGTGAAATGAGAGTGTTCAGTGTATCTATTCAGGGTGTGGAAGAGCGGTGAAGGTTTTTAAGGGGGGGGGGGGGATAGAGATTAGGGAGGGAGCGACAGAGAGTTTGCAGCGGGGAGGTTTGGAGGGGTCGAGTTTGGAGTGAGATAGTTCAAGCAGTAAGGGAAACTAGGCAGAAAGAGACGTTGGAAGGGAGTGGAGAGGGGTTGGAAGGTGGGAAAGGGGGTTGAAAGAGAGTTTGGGTAGAGGGAGAAAGAGAGAGAAGTTGGGGTTAGAGTGTTGGAAGAAAACGAAGGGGTTTGAAGAAAGGTGTAAAGGGAGGGAGGAAGAGTTTTAAAGGTTCCAGAGCTGGGGAGGGAGGGAGAGTTTGAGAAAGAGAGAAGGGTTAGGAGAAGGAGGGAGGAAGAGTTTGAGGAGAGCGATAGAGGTTGGGGACGGAAGGAGAGGTTGAGAAAAATGGAAGGGTAGGGAGAGAGAAAGGGATAGTTTGAGGAGAGGGGTAGAGGTTGGGGAGGGAGAGGTTGAGAAAGAGAGGTATAGGGAGTGGGTGGGAGAGGGACAAGTTGAGCGATTGAAGAGAAGCTGTGTGTTGGGTGGGGGGGGGGGGGTGTCGATTAAGAGCGCCATCAAAGAGCAAAATGTGTTTGCATTTCTCGGCAATTTATTGCCAATGAACATATGTTCAGTATTTTGTCTAACGTCATAACCGAGAAGTGCAAACAACGTGCAATGTGAGAGTGTGGAGAGGCACGGCGAGCAGCCGAGCTGTGTAAACGCTCTTGGACAATATTAAGAGTGGATCATTTTGTATGTGTGTGTGTGTGTGTGTGTGTGTTCCTGGGTATATAAAGCGCATCAGTCTTATCTGTGCACGCACTCCTGACTTTGCATTTGGAGATACTTCATTAAACCAACGACATCTGAGCTTACAAAACAAAAAAAAACTACTTCACCCACTGTTCTTCAACGACTGCCAGGTGAGCACTTTTCAGTCAGCACGTTTCTTTGCTAATGCGTTTACCTTTTACCTCCAATCGCGGTGACTGTCGATTGGAGCTGCTCTGCACGGAGTCAGTAAATAGAAATGTTGACGGATGAGATTTGGAGTCTGAGAGTGAACGTGGCACGGATTCAAACAGAGAAAAGAAAAGATTGCTGTTCAGCCGTAGGGCACGGTGTTTGTTCTCCACTCAATTTGGTGGTTTCATCTTATTCCGCAGTTATTTTTTTGTGGGGTGGGGGGGGGAACGGGTATTTCTGAAATGGTTTAACATGCGGCTCTCCTGTCGTGTTTAGAATAGGGTGGAGGGTAGATATCTACTTGTTTTTGTAATAGTGCGGCTGCAATTGCACTTTCACTGTTAACTGGAATTGTGCAGTCATACAGCCTGGATATCCCAGGTACACGCCAACAGTGAAGGGTTTAATGTTTCGCGCAGGTGAAGACAAAAATACCCTCCATCATTAAGCAAACAGGAATGCGCTCCTAACCTTTCCAGGTGTTAGCATTTGAACCCCCAAGTTATCTTACTGCCCCCCTCTCTCTCTGTCTCCCTCCCGTCTCCCCCCGCCACCTACATCCTCTGATTGACTGCGCTGCCGCAATGTGACGGAGCAAATGACTGGGCGAGTCCCCGGAGTAGCCATTAAATCCAAAGCAAACAGAAGTCACCTATCTAAGGTGTATAGCATCCACACCGTGTGGGAAGTTGGTAGGGGTTGGGGAAGGGTGAGGAAGTGAGTAAAGACATGTAATGTGACGGCGACTTTAGTAATGATCGGAGATTTTCAGAATCTTAAATTGCCTTCATGTGGGAGCGAAAGAGCTCAAAAGACACACAAAGTTTGATCATTGTTAATGGAGATCTCAACTAATAATTACTTACACAAATCGACTGAAGAATGCAATAATATATGTACACTCTGACCTTCATGAGATCTGTTTTCAATGTGATAGCTCTGCTATTGGAAACAATAGCATTAGTAGAGATTAAACAATTCCACACAAGAATCTAATTCAAATGTTTCACGGTCCCTGAATGAAATGTGAGGGTAAATGTGTCCCTTATATATGCGTGGTGACGTGCATTTGTTTAGCACTGTTGAACGCCCTGAAACTATAATGTCATGTATTATAAGGACTGGGTCTCTTTGATAGTGACCCAAATGCTCTGTTTATATGCACGACCCTATCAACTGAGCAAACCTCGAGACGAATTCGCCGTCGGCGCCCCTTGCTAAATATTAAGGTCTCCCTCTTGTTCCTCTAGTAAGGATGACTCTGAATTCCTATTGTGACAGTTCTCGCTCGCCAGCGCATCAGGAGTTGAGTGTTAACTCTTGGCTTTGGTGGACGCCCGAATGGAAGTGGTCGTTACACCCCAGATCGAAATCCCGTGCGTTGGGAGGATTGTGTTCAAGACGCGAACTTTGCGATTCAGTCCGCAGCGTGTGTCATGAAATGGGGGTCCGAACTCAAAACTTTTTTTTTCTGACGACAGCTAAACTGAACACCAATCGTTAAGTTTTCCTTTGACTTGTATTTTCTTTCCCCCACTCACCGTTAATTTGGCGCTTTCTTCTTCCGAGGATCTCCACGTATCCCCCAGCATCCGAACGCTACAACAGATATTCTTAACTGCAACGTTCTTTGCAATTTGTTCATCTAAGTAAAGCTTCAGATTATTTGAAGAGGTGGGGGGGGGGGGGGGGGGAGAGTGTGTGGACTCCATGGCAGATCGTACAAATAATCCATGGCGCGTTTTAGTTTAATAACTTCCTAGCTTCGAGCTACGTTTTCCAACCAACCTATACTACCATTTCCATAAGAACTAATGGTGGAATTAGGCAGCAGATCATTCATAGGACTTTTTTAAAAACACAGAAAGCATTAATTAAATGTCGACACGCATGGCTTTAATTTATCGGTTTTCAGGAAGGATAAAGATTGCGAATTAATCGTTTTAAGGTAATACGTTATCGCTTTGGTTTAACAAATAAAGAAGGGGCGATCACCCCGGAGGGGATAGGACTAGGGGGGAGAGAGGAATGGTTGAAGATGCCGAGTCAAATTCTGATGTGACATGTTTAATTATTAGAGAAAGTGATAGAATAAAGCGAAACGCTTTTGCCTCTGAGGGACAAAAACAATGTTTTATTATCGAATGAAGCGTTAGCAAATGAGGCGCGAAAGTCAGACCCGCCAGGCATTGTTCAATCGGATTAGAGAATGGTGCTTTGTCAGGGTCGAAGGTGGTATCAAAACGCACTCCCAACTCTGTTAGGAGATTACTCCGCGTTCTCCTTGAATAACCAACACTCGATTGTCCTTTTTTCAAAAAAAAACTCATACGGTTTAGTCATTTGTTTTCTTTTTTATTCCCTAGTTCCTTATCCTCCGGGAAAATTAACCCAGCTTAATTTATTATTGGAGTGCATTAGGTTCCAGTGTGCAAACTAAAATAGCCCTGAGGGATCACATGCAAATCCCAAATATCAGGCCTTCTAATATCACCTTAGGACCTATTCCACTGCATTGTCACACTGGGAACCCTTTGATAACGGGTCCTCAATCCTATTCTGCAGAACAAGCAACTAACTGTATCTGAAGCTTAAAACAATGAAAGACCAACGCTGATTACCGCCTTTTAGCTTGTTAGCTTGAACAATTATAACCTTCACTGTCATTGTTCTGTTCTAACGCTAATTCTATTTCTCCAAATAAAAAGGCAGGTTGGCCACGATACGAGTATCTGAATTTTGAAGGATACTCGAGCACATCACAGGTTAATAATATTCAGAAATTGAAGTGAGCATTTTCTCAACAAAAGGGTTCGGGATTTAACTTTTAAGAAAATGCAACCGACCCATCTCCTTAAAATAGAAATCCAGTGAAGGATCTGTGGTACGAGTGAGATTGCTGCTTATTGAGATTGCATTGAGCCAGAGTGAAATTGCAATGCATAATCCGTTCGACACTTTCATTAAACGAAGGGATTGCCACGAGGTCCTATAAACGGTGAAAACTGGGCGCCCACATATTCATTTTGAGAGCCAAACATTATATTTTATGAACTTACAGATCTTTACTCATGGGAACGAGCTTTACATTTTTTTTTGCAACTTTCTGCTACTAACAGCGACAGCGAGGACAAAGGGAATTGGAACGGAGAAACTGGCCTTAACTATAAGATAAGGCCTGCCGCTTTCAATGTTGCTCAAAAACCGGGGAATGTCTGCGTCGAAATTCAGTGATTTCTCAGCGTCCGGCGTTTATGTTGTGCGTACGATCATTTCACCTCTTGCCATCCTAACATTCATCAGATTTTAAAAAAAGAATAACTGTGAGAAAGGAAATGATGGTGAAAAATATTTAGGGCCCAAAGAGTTTAATTCCAGTTCTCACCCCTATCACCTTCAGACAGGAGTACATGGATAACGCTGTGGAAAGCGGTGTTAATTAATGACTGGAATTGTTAGGTTAACAGGAATCGGAATTATTCATCAATCTTCAATATTCTAATCCCAGCCCATTACCAAATTGTTGCGGTTGAAGCGATTGGGGACCTCCAGTTCATTAAACGGGTGTAGGTTGATTCTATTACGCCCAACCCAAGTATCCCAAATGCAATTAATAAAATACTTGCCACACTGACCTGGGTCGTCTCTTCAAGATGATTACTTCCAACGCTGTGCTAAAGCCTACCCAAATGCGTGAAGGTATATTCCTTTGTTTGGCATTGGTTTGGCTGAAAACTATTGCTTGCCTTCTCTCTCCACTCAGTAACTCACCACTTCAAAAGTTATTTGTGCCGTTCAGTCGCCAGGACTGGATCAGAGAGCCTGCCCGTTCGGCTCCAGTGAAAAGGCACATGCTAGCGAGCAGGGTTTTTAAACTACCTGCGAAAGTAAACAGGTAAACACAACTAGAGGGCACTTCAACTGAAGTACGGCCACTTATCCTGTGCACATTTACCGCTCCTTTACAGACTCTTGTTAGATTGTTGAAATAGCCCCTCGATCCTATCAGTCTCTTCAGCGAGGGATTAAGATTTTGTGTAAAGGTCACTTATCTCTCCTTGTTTCAGAGCTCACCCCGGAGAGCAAAACACAGTTCAAGTCCAGCACACAATGTGTGAAGATCCCTCGTCCTCGACACTCTTTCCACCATCTCCCCATTCTCGTTCTCTTTTTTTAAATTAAGACACACTACCTTCTGTGTCCATGGTTAACTGTGTCCTCGCCAATATTCATATCTCGCCTTTTGTGCAGGAGTTACAAAAGTATGGCAGGGAGACAAAGTAACCAGCCAATTATCGTTGTTTATTTTTAAAAGTAACAGATTTTAAAAGAGAGAATCCATTCAGAAAGAATTAAGACAAAACCCCGCGCAACAACATTTAGAGCCAATGCAATATTTTGGGTGTGCGTGAATTGTAACTGCAGACTCTAAACTTTTTTCGGTATTCAGTAGAGACATGAATGGGCTTTGGAGTTTGGGACAGTTTTCTGCAATCGTGGATGGAGATCAGAAAACTGGAAGGTGCTTAATCGATAGTAAGTGTGGCAGGAAAAGGTTAAGATGTGAGTTGTGTTAGCACCTCTCACAATGTAACAAACCTGATCAGGTATGTTCAGTACATTTGGTTTTCAATGGAGCTCTTTCTCTCTCCATCGCCAGCCACCTTCGGGTGCTTGATTAATCAGTCAGTCAGGAACCACTTCTTCTTTAGCCCCAATCCACCACCACCCCGCCACGACAACTCCCCCCCCCCAAAAAAAAAAGAAAACCACTCTTTGGTAATATATTCACTGATCAGGTGTTCTATATAGGCCGCTGGAACAGATTCAGTCACACGGCTCAAAAGATACACCCCATAAATACCAATTTTTTTTCCTAGCTGCTGTCCGTTCTAATGAAGAGCCACTGGGCTCGAAGTGCTAACTCTGCTTTCTCTCCACACATACTGCCAGACATGCTGATTTTCTCCTGCAATTTATGTGTTTGTTCCAAAAGGAACAGGGTTATGACTTGGTGTATTTGATCGAGATGTGCCCATGGCAGTGAGATAGTTGAAGTTTTCCCGTTTTGGAACGTCTCAGTAATCTGAAGCATAAAGTTCTCCTTTATATTGTTTTTCTTTTAAAAAGAATCTCTAGTTGTAAACCAGCCTTAATATTTATTGTTTGCCCAGAATCGATGAACTATTCTAACCTGTGAATGACTGTTGTTGCCCTGAGTAATTGCTCTTAGAATTCTGATTGTGACGTGGATGAGGGAAAAATATAGTAACAGCTAACTTCTGTGCAATTAATAGATTGTATGCAAAAAGAAATACAGCGAAGCATGTGATGTATATAAGTAGATATATGCTTCAATAGTTTGCCCGGTAATGATTTAAGCTGGTGAAACAACAACAGAAAAAAAGATAAAATGAACAACATTTGAGAAATAGCTTTTTCCATCGCGGTCAATACCTTGCAAGACCCTGGGCTTTCTACTAAAAAGTTGCGCCTGGTGTACACAGGACGATCGGATAGTGCGACAGTTCATTAATGTGATGCAGATGATAATTGGAAAAATATACACACCACACATGGAACTTTCTGTGTCCAAATTTACACAGTCCTGCCCCCTGATTATTGGAATGAATCGAACACTTTGTACAAGTTCCGTGTATCGATAATCCCAAACTACAACTTAGCGGTTTGCCATTCCAAGAATTTAACGTCGACATAAATGTTCATAGTTTAATGGGGTTAAGGGTGTGGAATGACGCCCCCCCCTCCCTTATTCTCACAGAGGAGTGATAATGTGTCGTTACAAATGCCCCCATCGAAATAACTGCACACCGCGCAGCACGGGAAATCTGACGTGTCCGGGTATTGTTTCCAATGTCCTAGTTCCAGACAGTCCCATCGATTCTCTGATCGAAGATGTCCTGAATGGATTCATGGACATGGAAGGAGAGAGAGGGAGGGAGGGATGGAGGTGGGGGAGAAAGAGAGAGCGTTAACATGAAGGCGTTGCCTTAATATTGTGGCAGGGTTCAAAACTGAATGAAGAGATAGTCTATTGAAAGCAGTTGAATGCCATGACAACTAGGAGCAACCTCAGATTTATTCCAAACAGTTAGAACACATTGCACCAGGGCGTCAATCATCTATTATGTCGCGACTGAAATAAATGCAAAAACTGGCCTCGGACAAAGGCTTCCAACAGGAGCCGGACATTTGTCTACATTTCCGCCATTGTCCGCAGCTTAGCAATAGGTTTGTATCTGTGTTTGCCTGGGTCCGACCACCCAAGATGCGCCGAGGAGTTGGTAAAAACCTGCGGTATTGTCACCCAAATCACATACTGGATGAGCGGCAGAGAGAGGGAGAGAGAGAGAGAGAGAAATCAACTGATCAACTCTTATAAATCGTTTGCCTTGTCTCACCGCAGCTCCGCACGGTTATTGAGTTGGGATTTCTAGCAGGGGGTGGGGAAGATGCCCTTTATATAAGACAAAAATGCCCGCGAGTTCCCCTGGGCATTTGTTTTGTTTTAACGATCTTGAGAAAGTTACGGAGAAATTAAGACCTGATCCAATCCGCCGTCAGTGAGGTACTTTTTTTTTGTCCTTTGGGTCAGGATTCGTATGTGCTGGGGCTGGAGTGAATAGACTGGGGCTCCATCTTGTTTAATGGTCTCTTTGCATGACATTAAACAAGTTGAGCGATAATCTAATCGAGACTTTGACGAAAACAAACCAACCCCCTCCCACCCTGTCTTCGTTTTATTTTTGGAGGTGGGCTCCAAGGGAGAATGATGAACTAGCGAGGTAACAAAAGGAAAAGTTCTCCTCTCTTGTAGATTGGAACCACAATCTCGTTCCCCATTCCCAAATTCGCCTTCCTTTCATCCAAGTGGCAATGTTGCCACATTTACAGAATATACCTGCGATTAGAATCAAATCGCTGGAATCTCACAGCACTCACAGTTCTCTCTCTCTCTCTCTCTCTCACTCTGGCGGAGAGACAGAACTCTTTTTCCGGCGTTACTGTGAAAAGCCGGGAATAAATGCAAAGCACTTTCTGGAGCAATTTGTTAAATAGCGTTTTCAAGTACGCGCAGTATTAAGCTACTTGGAGGTTCTTTGTATGCAAATGGAGCTTTAAATATTTTAAAAAAAAGGAGTCCTTCCGATCTTTGTAATTAATTGGCACGTTAGTCTACTCATCGGAGCTTGGAGCACCAATAGTGAAGACTCAGTTATCTCTACCACCTTCTCCTTCCACCACCCCACCCCCCACCCTTCCCCAAAATCCCCCCACAATTTCACATAGTCTTCATCCACTTGACTCCCAAGACCCGCCCACACGTGTTCAACCTTTGGCACTCTTTTTTTTATATTTGTTGGTTAAAAAAAATGCTTTCTCTCTGTCTCTCTGCAGGTTCACGTTCCGTTGACCAACCTTATAGAACTTGAACAGAATTCACCATGCCTCATTCCTTCCGCATCACAGTGAGCGCCGAGCGAGGGATTGGAACCGAGAGAGAGCTTTGATCGGTTTCTGCTGGACTTTTGTTTCTATGTGTGATTTTTACAGAATGGTGCTGTTCTGTGTGCGCGGACAGACGGAGGTCACACGCCAACTGGTTTGAACTAAATGGTACCATTCAACCAACATTTCACCGATTCCGCCTCGCCCACAGCTTTTTGTGTGTGTTTGTGTGTGTGTATATGAGTGTGTCGCTTGTTGCAACTTTGCCTGCATAAATTTGGCCAAAATATGTCGCTGACCAACACAAAGACTGGCTTTTCCGTCAGGGACATTTTGGACTTACCTGACACCAATGATGAGGATGGATCGACAGCCGAGGCGACCGAGGAGGACAGAGAGGCGGCGGGCACAGCCAAAACTTCGGGGTTCGCTCGCCAAAGTCCCCTGGAAACCGTACAGAGGCTTCCACTGAAGAACCCGTTTTATGACAGCACCGATAATCCGTATACCCGGTGGTTGGCTACAACCGAGAGTATCCAGTATTCGCGTAAGTGCTGAATTATCCTTCTAGCCCGTCAATACCGAGCTGAGTTTTTGTGAAAAAGAAATCTTCTCCTAGTAGTCTGTAACTTTAAACATGATGATACCAACAGGGACGATTTGGCCTGTTTTCTGTTCAGATATTAAGCGGGTTTCAATCGATCCTAAAGTTACATTAGTGCAATAATAACCTGAAATGGTGTGTAAGATTTGACGTGGAGGAGATTAAAACCAAAAGTGTGTTTGCAAATGATTTCTCTCTCTCTCTCTCTCTCTCTGCAGTCCACGGGATTTCTCCCGCCGCATCCCAGCAACAGAACTCCGCCAGTAAATCCTCGGAGCCTTCCGCTGATGAGTCGCCAGACAATGCGACCGAGACTTCCAGCAATGGCAGCGAGTCCGGCAAGAAGCGGAAACGCCGAGTTCTGTTCTCCAAAGCTCAGACTTACGAACTGGAGAGGCGCTTCAGGCAACAGCGGTACTTGTCCGCCCCCGAGAGGGAGCACCTCGCCAGCCTCATCCGCCTGACTCCCACCCAGGTGAAGATCTGGTTCCAGAACCACAGGTACAAGATGAAGAGGGCCCGGGCCGAGAAAGGTATGGATATCAACCCCCTGCCCTCGCCGAGGAGGGTGGCGGTCCCTGTCCTGGTCAGAGACGGGAAGCCTTGTCACGCCAGCATGGTGACCAATGCTCTCAAAACACAGGACTTGGCGGCCGCCACTTTCCAGACGAGCATCGCCTTCCCAGCCTACACCACACAGTCACTCCAACACGTCCAGTATAACTCCCATTTCAGCTCCGCCAGTAACCCCCAGTATCACACACACCCGCTGGTGCAGAGTCAACAATGGACTTGGGGGTGAACCACTGTACAAGGACTGCTTTAACTGGGCTGTATAAATATCTCTCTCTATATATATAAAACGTATGAGTGTGCATGTGTGTGTGAGAGAGAGAGACAGAGACAGAATGAATCAGACACATAGCCGCACATAACATTCAGAACTGTGGTTCACCTGAGGTATTTTTCGTTGCTATCTGTTTACAGAATATATAATGACGATGAACCCGGAACTTTAGTCCCGCGAATTCAACGTTCTTGTGACTTGTAAAGTATGTCCGTGTGTTGTAGGAATATAATCCCGTCATTTATGTTCGTGTTTAAGAGACAAAGCGAGTGCAAACGAAATGACACTTTTAAACAACAAAAAAAAAGACGTGCAGAACATTTTATCTCATCTTCGCCAATTTTTTTTATATGATACTTGAAATATTTATGGGACTTTGTAACGAAGAGGCGCGGCGTTTTAAGTTGTGGGTTTGTTTCTCTTTTATATACGTAATTTTTAAAAAAAAACCCACTGGAGAGGCAGGCTGTGGTTGGAAGTGTGACAGGGGTTAGTGGTGCCTTGCAGTGGCCTGTTGAGAGTTCGCCCCTCGTTGCTGAGTGACAATATGTTACGATGTATATAGTACAGACCGTGTCAGACACTCGGGAGGTTCTTGCTTTCAAACCTAATGATGTGAATAACGCCAGGGGAGGGGGGGGGGGGAGAAAACAAGGCGCCTTGATGAGCGATTTTCCGAGTTTCTTTTTTTATATTGAGAATTTTAATAAAATGTTGTGTCTGAAAAAAAATCCATTTTTTTTCTTAGTAGTATTCAGCGGTCTGTGTTCTTGGGGGAGACCAGTGCTGTTGACATTTGGGCTCCGGCTTGAATGCATCTAACCAACACCCTTTGCCGTTCCAGTCTTTGGAAATGTAGTTTCACTAATTGCCCCTCGTTAACTGCCCAACAGAACTTTACGGGGGAAAAAATTGGGTCATGATTTCAAGTGGTAAACTGCTTGTTGATACAGGTAGACAAAGAGAAGGAGAGAAGAGGGTGGGCGATCAATTCTTTGAAACTGGGAACGGGTTCATTGTTTTTTTTTCCTCTTCCCCCTCTCCTCAGAAAATATAAGGCAAATTGCAAACGGCCTGATGGCAAAAGTATATGGTGACAGCCCTGCGTCCGGCCGCTTGCTCTTACCCCACCCCAGAAGCTGAGCTGGGGAGTGGGGAATCACTTGTTCTGTGTGACATAAACGCACTCACTTTCAGAGAGCGCGCGGTTCAGCTGAAGGACTTTTGACGACTGCACAATCTCAATTGGGTGACTTTGATGTTCTTGGGGGTGGGGGGGAGGGGGGGGGCAGACGTTTGTCCAAGCTGTTGAACGGCAGGTAAGGGGCGACTTGCAGAGCCGCTCTCCTGCCTAGTTGTATTTGTAGATGAGTTATTTAATTTGGATGGGTTACTCCGGCCTCCTTAAAACAAAATAAACTAAACCCTCCCCCAACCCCTTTAACTGAACGGCTCTTCCAGCTGTCGAAAGGTTTGGAATGAGTCAACAGAGCTTATTTTTAATGTAAATCTTGGAAATGGTTTATGTAGCAAACAGTTACGCGCGGGCGTTTCAGGCTCCCTTGCATCTGCCTCATTTGCCACACTGTTATATCAGTGTCTGGTGAAGACAGGCATAATGCTGCGGTGAACGAATCCGAGTCTATTGGAGAGATTGCACGTTACTCGTCCAGTTGTCGACAAACACCCTGCAAATTCTTCGAATTTCGAGCAACTTTTGACCGGAAGAGAGACGATAAACTCGTAACTATCGTACATTAGCGTGCCTAGGTATTTTGCTCATTTTTTTAAAAAAAAACTTTTTTTTTCTGTTTGGTTTATCGGGAGATTGCAGAGCACGCAAAACAAACTCCTCGGTCTCAGCCGGCTTCCCCGAGGAACCCACTGGCGAACTTCAGGTTTAATTCAGCATCTTCAGCAAACACTGGACTCTCCGCGGGCTCTCAATCTCGGGCGCGCTACGTTGAGCACAGTTCGTTCAAACGGCCATTCGAAAGTGCCCGATGCACAGAATTTTCCACCCGCCCTTCGTCTGCTATGGGACACCAACTCGCCATCGCCTTTCCAACTTCTCCTGTCCAGGACGGGAGGGGAGTTGGGTATTTATATTTTTAAAAAAACACACACATTGTCGGCCTCTTAATTTCAAATGCAACCCTTCCCCATACTCTTTCGACGCACCACAGACCCTGGAGTTACAGTTTCGCTGGAACATTCAATCAGGGATCATTCCACGGGAAACATAAATGAACTGGAGATGTGTTGTTTAGTGCTAGCATCCCGAGGACGGTGATGTCTCCCACGCAAAACAAAACTATTCATAACACTCTGAAAATCAAGTTCCTCCTTTCTCTAAAACAGGCTTAAACCAAAAGGGCATTTTAATTTTCAACAGACAGATGCATGTCACAGGAAACAAAGCAAGTTTTTCGTTCTTTTTGTAACCTAATGGAACAGGGAGGGATGGGATCTCTTTTTGGGAAACTATCAAGTCAATAAAATTCATTAGACTCTGCGGGCAGCTCCCATCCCCTCCTAAATTTCACACATTGACATTGGTGTTAGTCTATCTTTAGACAATATACAGTAGGAAGACAAAACAACACAAAAGGAGCGGGTTGGTAGTGAGAGATGTTAGAGGCGTGCATACTAACGAGGTACAAAGTCGGTATCGGTGTGATTCAGTTATTCTCAAAGAGACTTGTGCATCCCGAGACTGAGGGAGAGGTATGGAGGCGTTTTTGTGTGTGTGTATGTGTGTGTGTGTGTGTGTCATTGTTGTCAGTTGGTGCCATTGTCACTCTGTGTTCTACACGCTGTATTCCATATGTGCAGCTGGACTCAGCGAATGGAGAATGACAACCTCACAAAACCCAAATTGTGTCGAGCTTTCAAAACCAGCATTGTTGTCTCTGAAAGGAAGACAAATTAAAAATTCGTGCTATATCTATTCTGGAACTCCTCTTTCACAGATAAACAGGGATCCTTTCTCCACCCCCTCCTATATAGAGACCAGAATGTGTCGCATTAATTCAAAGAGGAGGGAGATGTGCAAACATGTTTTAACTGTTTCTGCTTCTAGGTAGTTACAGAATGCATTCCCCTCACTCCAACCAACAGTTTCATTATACTTTGGCAAACAATTTTAACCCAATCTTTCACTTATACAAACGCCATCGTTTTTCTTTAATCGAATAAAAATGCTGAACCTAATCTAGTTTTATCCCTCATAAAAACTGTGTCTTTTTTGTGTTAATTGATGATCCATTTAACCTTATTGGTTATGTTATATTCGAATCTAAAATTGTAGTACACCCACACAGGTTTGGAAACGTCACTACGATTCTCACAATTCCAGGGGTTCTTTTAAATAAAAAGTAATTAAAAACAAACATCGTTTGATATGACAACGAAATTTGTTACCAATTTGTAAAAGCTGCGCTAGGATTCGCTGAGCAATGTCTGTGTGCGGGGATGCCTGTAATGATAGTGGCAAAGAAGGAGTAACAATAGGCTGTTTTGTGTGCGCGTTTACGGACACTGGCGTCTGAGTTGACTTTCGAAAACACACAATGCAAGTATTGTGCCCCATATTTCCAGTTCACGTTACCTAGGATAAAGATAACGTTACTTTCAGAACAAGAGTGCTTCTTTTTTTTCACAAAAAAAGCCAAAACTTTTAAATGAAAAACAAATTCGCATTCAAATCCAATTCAAACTTACTGGCAACTATGGAACAGTCAAAACTAAAAAAAAGATTGTTTTCGGTTAAAACGTCGCAAACTTTCACATTTTTTCATGGATTTGCACATTGAACAATACCGTGTTTCCTATTGGTTTGAAGAGTTCGTATTATGCTACCAGATTGTCGTTCTTTAGATAAACCCGCTGCTGCAATTCTAATATTTTCTAACTCGACATGATAACGGCATAATAAAGGTGCAGACACGTTTGCTCTTGTGTACCTTAGGTGTTAAATGGAGGTGAATAATAAATTATATGGAATACACGCACTCTTCATGAAATTTGGGATCTTTCTATTGGCAAGTTTTACTGGTTATATTGCTGGTTGCATGAAAGTTTTAGTACAACATATATTCAATTATAGAGGAAGAGAAAGGGATAGTTTTGTTTTAATTTTTGAAAGGGCATGGAAGACAGTTTGTAATTACGATTTTCAAAGATGGTTTACTTTTCCGGAATTGGTCACTTTGAGCTCTGTCTTATAGCAATCGAGACGACTGTATATTAAGCAAAAAAGGCTCCTGACAAGAAATATGAAGAATGCAAATATAAAATATGAAGTATTTACATTTAATTGCCAAGCGTGTTTTCCAACCTCCCATTTGTCTGACTTGCAAGTGCTTGATTATTGTAAAACAAATAGAATATTTCACAGCGTGATGACTGGGGCCTGGAGTTTATTCTGTTGTTACATTTATTAGGGTGAATTATCACATAATTGCCTAAGTACCGAATGCAAACAAAGGAGTGATTGCATTTGATTCGTTTTACACAGTCAATCTCTGCAAAGGCCAACATTTTAAGAGAAATCTTGCCCATTGAGAGGTTAGGAGCCGTTACGATTGAGTTATCAAAGGTTCTCGTTGGTATAGCCTTATTCGGCACTGTACAGTGTTGTCGTGCAACACCTAGCGCTATGTGAGGTTACATTGATGTGGGCGTGAATCCAATCGTTTCTTATATTCATTCAACATTTTTCACAGCTATCTAACAAAGATCCTTTCAAGTAGAGAGAAACAATCTTCTTTTATCACCTGTCATTAGCTCACAATTAGACTCAGCTTTCGTTTTTCATTGCATTTTCCATTAATAAGGAAGTTAAGCTTCATCATTATTGTGCGTTCAAGAGCCTTTTAAATGTACTTTAACAAACGCAATAAGCAACTTCACCACGAGAGGCCGCTGGTACATTTCATTTGCAGCAAGAAGGGGTATTGCCTTGTTGTCTAGTTTAGGGCATTCAATATTGCTCTTGACTTAAACGTAATAATTTACCTCCAGCTTTAAAGCAACATCTGCAGAACAAAATTATCGGATTGTTTTGGGTTTATTCCTTGAAGCCGAAGGTCAACAGCTCTGATAAGTATCTTAGAAAGTTTACATCATTCATTTCCATCACTTAAAACATAGAGAGAAATTGAGCTTCATTGCAGAAGTGTGATGCTAGATGTGAAAGCGAAGGCTCTAAGACTGAAATTGCGAATCAAGCAGCAATCAAAGTGTGAATGCTGTAATTGGAAAATGTTCCTGATAAAGTTGCAACCTGTTTGCACTTTCAAATGGTTCAATTTTCTCCCTCATCAGGCTTCAGGAATTGCCGGGTTCGAAGGTTTTTTTTGGCAGATCTGAGCCGGCAAAGCAGATGTCTGTTACAACTCAATCTCGTTTACTCAGCTGTTGAATAAAGCTATTCCACTACTATTACCTAATTATACACAATTATACAAATTAATGTACAAAGTGCGCCTCTTGTCAGTTACTTAGGCCTTTATCTAATGGTGTGTGTGATACTGTAGCACATCACTATTAATTATTTTTCTCGAATTAATTTACAAAGTTACAAGAGTAACAGATAAATAAACATAAGTAGAATAGGTAAATAGGTATTGCTCATGTTGATTCTCCATTCGGCAACTTCAAAGTAAATGCTCAGAAATTTTAAACCGTGTTTAACTGGGAAGATTTGTAGACCTATTCGTTAATTGTGCTGCTGCTAAATTTTGTAGGACCCGGCAGTCCCCGATCCAAATGGCCCTGCTGAATTAAAACTGCATACAGGTATTTGAAATTTTGTGCCTAAAATTCTTAATGATCAAAATAACAGCAACAATTTTGAGAAACTTCGAAGTTTTAGTTTAGTCCACCTGATACTTTCTGAAGATTTTAAAAGACAATTGTTGGCCTTTTTGAGTTTAAGATTGTTTATTTCTCTCAATACAACTTTTTCACGCAGAGGGTGGTACGTGTATGGAGTGAGCTGCCAGAGGATGTGGTGGAGGCTGGTACAATTGCAACATTTAAGAGGCATTTGGATGGGTATATGAATAGGCAGGGTTTGGAGGGATATGGGCCGGGTGCTGGTAGGTGGGACTAGATTGGGTTGGGATATCTAGTCGGCATGGACAGGTTGGACCGAAGGGTCTGTTTCCATGTTGTATATCTCTATGATTCTATGAAAACTTGGTGACCTCGGCCCTTTCAACAGGATTCATCATTATCCTGTCACAGTAATTCAACATTTCCTCTCGGGCACTTCTCGAATTAG
The DNA here is from genome assembly GCF_047496795.1 of Chiloscyllium punctatum. Lineage (NCBI taxonomy): Eukaryota > Metazoa > Chordata > Chondrichthyes > Orectolobiformes > Hemiscylliidae > Chiloscyllium > Chiloscyllium punctatum. The sequence goes on along the minus strand of NC_092749.1, from coordinate 101,893,233 downwards.
TCGCGAGATGGCGTCCGTGTATTGTTTTACAGAGAGAAAAAAGCCTGCACATTTGTTGCTGAAACATCCCTAGGTTTTACAACCTCCAATGATTAGAATGAAATTAACCAACGTATGACCATTAAAACCATTGAAATATATGCCTCTCGACACTCTCAAGTATGTGTGAATTGCGGCTTTTCACAAGATCGCTGCTTTGCATTACAGCATTTATAAAGAGTGCAAGTGAAAAGCGACCTGGCTTTAAATACTCTAATACTAATGTCGCTTTGAGACTATTCTCTGCATGCCTCTATTTCCAATTTCCATCATTATCATGAACCATTTCAGCTGCTCAAAATGGCTTAATGAAACCGTAGTAGCAATTTGAAGATTAGTGGAGATTAATTACGGTTTTAGTCAAATGAAATAATTGTTCCGCCTGTTCTAAGTGTGGCATGTAGACAACGCATTAGACATGTCAGATTAAATATCCGAAACTGTTGTGGCTTGTTTCGTTGTATAGGGAAGAAAATTTTACAGGGTGAACAATTCTGGAATTAAAAGCTGCAGCGGTTCACTTTAATCACAGGGGGCGATCGAGCTATACGTTTCGGGGTAGTCAGTTCCTGGGGGTTTCTTGACTTGATACATGTGGTTCTCTCTTGTTCCATAATGTGGCGGAATAGGGTTAGATGTGGAAGGTTGGCTGCATCACAACTAGTGTTGCAATCGCTGATTTGGTCACTGTCCACACCTCGTATCTTTTTTCCCCAATTCTGTATTCAGAATGCCCCATTTTTCTAAAAGTGAACTTTTAACGCTGATGCACCAATTCTTGGAGTTTGGTTACACTTTAACATTGGAACAGTTACGCTTTCTGTAGCTCAACAGCAACATAGGATTTAGAACAGGTTTTCCCAAAAGTGGAGGTCGGGACCCCAAGGCGGGGGTGGGTGGGGAGAATTGGTTGGCGAACTCCACGGCGGAAGTCCGTGATTGAATTATAACAGATGCATCTTGCTTTAAAAGACAGACCTCCGTCCAATATCGCTCGAGCAGGCATCCCCTCCCAATCCCACTCCCGCCCTGCCTTACAGTTCTCCCTCGTTTGCGACAATGTTACAATCTTAAATGGGGTCACAGTGGGAAGCATTGACTTAGGACCAAGGACAGGCCATTCATTAACAAAATAGTTGATCTGACTATGGTATCAATTCTACTTTCCTGTCAGCCCCTGCCAAAAAAAAACCTTGACCCTTGACTATTGTATTGAATTTTACATTTATCAGCCTCAACTGTTTCTCTAATACCCATCATTTGATTCCTCCAAAGCAAGGTAAGATGTGAAATGTGTAACTAGCTTATTGGGGTTTGTTTATAAATGTACTACAAATGAGTTAACAAAAGATTGGGTTGCCCTCCTTCTTTGTACACTGAAGTACGTTGGGCTAGTTGAAATATTTGCACATATTGGTTGTGGGCTGAAACTTTGCTGATGAAAAGGCCTGAACCACAGAAATGTTGTGGATTTTTTTTTTAAATTAGCTCATTCATGGGATGAGGATGCTGCTGGCTGGGCCAGAATTTATTGCCCATTTCAGAGGGCAATTAAGAATCAACCACAATGCTGTGGGTTTGGGTTACAAATAATCCAGACCAGTAAGGATGGCTTGGTGTTGGACTGGGGTGTACAAAGTTAAAAATCACACAACACCGGGTTAAAGTCCAACAGCTTTAATTGGAAGCATACTAGCTTTCGGAGCGTCGCTCCTTCACCACTATCACCTGATGAAGGAGCGTCGCTCCGAAAGCTAGTGTGCTTCCAATTAAACCTATTGGACTATAACCTGGTGTTGTGATTTTTAAGTAAGGATGGCAGTTTCCTTCCCTAAAGGATGTTAGTGAACCAGATGGGTTTTCTGGCAATGGATTCAAGGTCATCATTAGACTCTTAATTCCAGATTTTTAATTGAATTCAAATTGCAACTTTTGCCTTGGCAGGATTCAAATCCGGGTCCCCAGAACATAACCAGGGTCCCCGGATTAACAGTCCAGCAATAATACCATAAGCCCTGGTCAAAGACTCCAGATATTTAAATAAACCATCAGTTAAATCAAGCGAAAATGGTCTGCGTGCAAACTAAGGGTATAATTGCTTACTTTATGGAATGCAAATATCACGATCAAAAGTTAAGATCTTTTGGTCAAGATGTCATCACCATGATTATTTTGAGTGAAAACCCAAACAATTGTAGAGAACAAGGTTCCATTTGGGAAAGAATATCCATCAGAGAGCACTTTCACATACACGGTGCTGCAAATTTTTTCTCCTTTCGTTTCTAAACGAATCTGTTATCTAAACTACAAACTGCACTAATTTAGACATTTTGCATTGGACAGTGAAGTTACCTTTAGGCATATGTTTGAATCCTATGTATTGTGCAACATGGGGAATGTATGGAATTACTGTACTGCATATTACCTTTAATTTAACACATAAAAGCATTGGTGCCCAGGTCAAAATTTATTAGCCAGTCAAAACCAACTGAAACAGATTGACTGGTCATTGATCTCTTTGCAGTATGTGGGACCCTGCTGTGTGCAAATTAGTTAATACAATTCACTGCATTGTCCTCCACTTCAAGAGTGATCAATTGGCTATAATTGAGACATCCTGAAGATGTGAAAGGTGTTAAATAACTATAAAACTGTTCTTTCTTCATTAAATCCCCTTAAAATGCTTGGGATATGTTGTGTCTTTAAATAATGAATAGAAAAAACCAATCTGTCAAAATATAATGCTTACTGAATAATCATTCAAATTGTGTTTAATAAGTAAGATGCTTTCTTAATGCATTGAACAAGGGGAAAGAAAGGTTTCAAAATGATCCCTTTCACTTCTGTTTAACAAGGAATATGCCACTTCATTGTTACCAACACATTCACAGATCTTCAACAAATGAAGCTGTTAAACTGCAATTAATGCTTTGACCTCGAAAGTTAATCAGCATGACGTACCTTCTAGCTTTTATTTTCCAACATGAAAACTGTAGTGTTTTCCTTTGGCAGCCAGTCAAACAAATCCCAATATCTTGCTCAGCCTAATCAAATGGTACAACAGTATTGTGTGCACAAGTGGGAGCTGGGCATTCGTAGCTTTGCATCATGAGAACCCTGACAACAACAAAAATAGACCACTAAGGCCTTGGAGAGGGGGCAGAGGAGATTTACCACAGTGACACCCAGTTACAAGGGGTTACAGTTACATGGAGAGGTTCGAGAAGGCTGGGTAGTATTTCTCAGATCCCAGAGTGCTAAGGGGTCAGCTGAGGTGTTCTTATTTATGAAGCAGAAATTGTCTCTAGGCAACAGCACTCACAGATTGAAGATATTGGTAAAGGACCAAAAAGCAACATTGTTCTCATCTGGAAATCACTGTCTGAAATAGCACTGGAAGCAGATTCGATAGAAACTTTCAAAAGATAAATAGATATACTTCTGAAAGGGAAAAATAAAAATAAACAGATGAATGGTGCTAATTAAACAACTCTTTAAAGTGCTGGCACAGGCATGATGGACCAAATAGCCTTCCATCTCCGATTCAATAAGACAAAGCAGCCCATTTGTTTGGTACCCAATCCATAACCTTTGACATTCACTACCAACACACAGTGGCAGCAACATGCCTAATGTACAAGGTGCACTGCAGTAATTCACAAATCCTCAATCAATAGGATCTTCCAAGTCCACGATCCCTACCAGTTGGAAGGGCAAGGGAACAGATGCATGAGAACATCCCGACCTATAATTTCCCCTGCGAGTCACATACTATCTAGAGCTTGAACTAAGTTGCCATTCATCCCTTGTTGCTGGGTCAAAATCTGAAACATCCTTCCTAACAGCTCTATGGGTGCAATTAATTCCCAGCATGCAGCAGTTCAAGAAAGTAGCTCTCCAGAGCAATTAGGAATGAGCATGAGTTATGATCCCAGCTGATATTATCACTGGACAAGTCAGATCTTAAACTGAAATTTGGCTTGATGGATCATATTTTGCTTTTTTTTTAGGAAGGTGGTCCTTCACTGGTCATTCATTATGTTGCAGATTTGATTTTACCAATAAAAAAGAAGTTCATGAGGCAAAATAAATGGAGGTGAAGTAGAATAAACAAAACTATTTACATATAGCATAACTTGAAAGATTTCAAAACACACAGTAAAATATAACCGTCTCTATCTCAATGCCACCACTTTACAGTACTCAAGCACCAGAGAGAGAAATCCTTTCTCTATAACATCTATAAATTTGACTTAATTTTCGGGCAAGAGAGTTTGATTGCCTCTTTGAATATTCACACAATCTAGATATTCTCAGATTTGAATATTCATGGTTGTAACCAAACACATCTGATCTGGAACTTTGAAATGAACACCCCCTACACTGAGGTAACCTGTGCCTAACTTTTCTGCACTAATTCCTTTCTTTAGCAGAAACTGTCTCATTCACTAAACTTAAACCAGGAAGTCTGCAAATTGAAACCAAAAGCTTCCCAAGTTATAACAAGCAAAACTAAAAGCAATCTAATGCTCCTCAATGCTAATTCCGTCCACTTGTAAAACTCTAACAAAGAAAAGAAATTCCCAGTTACACCTCAGGAGTTCCCACTTTTCAAATATTGATTTGAAAAAATATTACAGCCCTGGAAATTAAATATACAGACCAAACCACGATGCCACCTTGTTCAAAATCCAGGCTTCAAAATAAGTTATATTACAATATATATAAAACACGCAGCTCACATCATACAGTAAATCTGAGCCTAACTACTGACACCCACATTATCTTAAACAAAAAAAACCATAAAAACATGAAACAAGGTAATCAAATATTATAGCCCACATAATTCATTGTTTGAAAAGGACACGGAAAGTAATGAATCTTTAGTTCATAATTTGCCCACTGCTACTGAAATGTAGAAGGATGGAGTAGGAGAATGTCCAACTTCAGAAAATACAAACAATCCCTGAACTTATCTTTTAAATTGATTCTTTGAAGATTGTCCAGTAGCTAACCAGCTCAATATTTCCAGCACCAGGCAACTTGTGTTCAAAATGAATCAACCTTAAGCTTGAAAGACATGTCTTCACAGTTTATTGGGAAGAGCTTATTCAACATCTCTTCTGGAGAAAAAAAAATAGCTTCAGATGATGGTGGCATGACCCACAAATGTACAAAAGGATGCAAATAATAGAGTTCAATGACTCAACACACATAGCAAAAGATCTAAACGCATCAAACATGTCAAAGGTAAGGCAGGAATATCACAGAAAGGCAACAATACTAGATATTTTTTAATATGAACGAAATGTAATAATTTTTAAAGATATCAATCCCATAAAGAGGCATGTTAAAGCAAGATATAGGTGTTAATATCTAGTTAATCACAGTGCTAAACGTTTTAAATTTTTTAAATTTAAAGTTAAGAAGAAACAAGTGTTTGATATTAATTGTTTGAGTATTTTCATGCCAGAAGCACCTGCAAACAATGGCGTGGAAGGAGCTGTAGGAGTGAGTAGTCAATAAACTCTGCCAACTGAGGGAAACCACCTTGGTTATCTGTCTCACTGACTGGCTTAGGTCTGGACTGACAGTGGGGTTATTCTCACTGTATTAAGTATACCTGCAGAAGGGCAAGAATCATCCATAGACAGAAATGTCAATCAGTCAGATTAGCATATATTACTTCCTACTTTTGTTATTGTTTGAAATTAGTTTCTTATGTATAATCTATCCATCAAATCAATGAGGTTCTTAAATGTTAAAAATTAGGAATCACAGATTTATTAAGCAAATATTACACGTAGTAGTAATTTAATCATGCAAATCAAAACAATATATACATCTAAAAATTACTGGTTTAGCTGACAGACCTAAATGTGATGCAGTTCTAAGCCCTTTTTCTGAGACTATTGCCAATGGAACTATTCTTAGCAAATGAATAATTTTATACACGTGTTTTAGACTCATAATGTAACAATCTACAAAATTCTGAATTATATAATTATAAAAATAACCATCATCAATAGTCTTCCTTACTGAAAACATTCATTTTTCTATTAGGGTTAGGGTTAGGGTTAGGGTTAGGGTTAGGGTTAGGGTTAGGGTTAGGGTTAGGGTTAGGGTTAGGGTTAGGGTTAGGGTTAGGGTTAGGGTTAGGGTTAGGGTTAACCCTTACTTGGTTAACTTATCATTAGCTTAATTCTTGTACTGACAGCTGTTATTCCATCAAGCGAACGTTTCATGATAAGCCTATCTTTGACCTGATAGCATTCCGTGCCAGTCATTGTTATGCTTCTGTAGAAATTCCAATTTAAATGGCATGTACCTCGGTGTCTTTCTTTGCAGAACTATTTTGCAAAATTATTAGATGATGCACAGACATACCTTTAAATAGCCTTTTACTGCTTCATTCTGAAACTGACCTTTTTTATTGCAAGGTCAGCAATTGCTCAGAACCCCAATGTTACGTTACATTGACTTTAAGGGAATTAACTTATGGTCACAACCACCTGGTGAAGGAGCAGCACTCCGAAAGCTAGTGCTTCCAAATAACCTGGTGTTGTGTGATTTTTAACCTTGTCCACCCCAGTCCAACACTGGCTCCTCCAAATCATGACTTCTGTGACTTAAACCTTCCTATTTCATAAGCAGATGGAAATGTTAAACATAAAATCAAATTAATTATAATAGTAAGAGAAGTGCCTGATTAATCCTTTACATTCTAGGTGATTACATTTTTAAAAACTGGTGAATAACAAGACAACATAGACCACATTCTATACAACAGTATAGAATTTGATGATTTGGATCTGGAAAGGTTAAGGTAAAGACATGTATTATATTAATCTTATCATAATCCTCAGGTAAAGCCATCACCAGTTATCTCTCATGTGAGAGGAGCCCTATGGTCCCATAGGATCACAGTGACTTTACCTTTAGTACGACTTGCATAATCGGAACAAAGGAACAGGAATTGGCCACTTATCTTCTCACATTGCTTCCCTCATCCAATGGCTAATCTGTTGAACTTTATATAGCTGACTTTGCCCCAAAGCACTTATCACCTTTGATTAACAAAAGTTTATCAATCTTTGATTTTTAAACGAGTATTTGAGCTAACATCAATTGCCTTTTGTGGAAGAGTGTTCTAATCTTCTTCCAAGCAGATGTGTTTTCTCATTTTACTGCTCAGAGGTCTGGCTTTCCTGCTTGTACTATGCCTTATCGTCGACTCCCAAACCAATAGAAATAATTTTAATCAAAACATCACTTAATTTTTGAAATTCCAAGGAATACAACCACTCTTCATTTAAATGCCCCTGTAATTGAACCTGTGGAGTCCAGGTATCAATCAAATTGACAGAAGCAAGTCTTCTTCCAAGGTTGTTACTCAGATAGTGTGGTACCCAGAACACTCAAGTGTCTCATTATTGTGGTTTAACCAGGGCATGGCATATCTGACACATGACTTCTGCTGTCTTGAATTCCAATTCTCTAGATCGAAAGACCAGCATTTAATTAGAAAGTTTTGGTAATTTTCGTAGGCATAAATGGTCTTTTAGTGATGTACATAATGGACACCAAGTCTCTTTGGACTTCAACTGTTTTTTGCTTCTCTCCTATTTAGGTGCAAAGTGAATGACCTCACAGTCGCTTAGATTGCAATTCATTCATCACAGATTTCACTCAATCTATCAGTATATTATAAATATTTCCATGCATATCAATGGTACAGAAATGCATATTAGTGTAAGTGCTGCCAGTGCAACACTCAAGTGGTGAAGTATTAAGCCCTGCCGATGTCTGACTGTTTTTATTAAGAGCAAGTAGATCCCAATGGTCCGAAAGAAAATCATCTTCAATTGAGATGCACATCAGCTCAGCTTTAAGTACAATGGGTGAAGAGGAACAAAATGAGTGATGAGCCTGGCTTGGTTGAGCAACTCATGGGTGGGAAAGAACAGAGGTCCAATCATCAAGGAAACGTCCAAAATCTATTTATTCTTCTGTTTTCCATTGAGGTTGTTGGAAGACCTGTCACAACTTTGGAAGGTGCTGTTGTTAAGTTGCATGCACTACAGTCCATTATTGAGCTCTCAGTAAGATCAGTGGTAATTGTATTTCAGATGTCAATTTACTTGACTAATACACTAACAGCATGAATTAGCGAGTTTTGTTATGGAGGGTGTTTGTTGGTGCATTCCAGCATAGTGGTGCAAATTCCATGATGCAACCATAGTTGGTTTTAATTAGTTCTGGGAAAGATATTAGATTTTTTTAAAAATCATTTGTAGGATGTGGGTGTCACTAGGCTGGCCAGCACTTATTGCCCATCTCTAGTTGCCCTTCAGAGAGTGGTAGTGAACTGCCTCCTTGAATGGCTGCAGTCTCCCTGCAATGGGATGACCCACAATACCATGGAGGAGGGAATTTCCAGATTTTGACTCATTGACAGTGAAGGAAGTCCATATATTTCCGAGTAAGAATGGTGAGTGGCGTGAAGGAGAACTTGAAGGTGGTGGTGTTTGCGTGTATTTGCTTTCATTGTCCTTCTTGATGGAAGTGATTGTGAGTTTGGAAGAAGCTGCCTGAGGATCTTTGGTGAAATTCTGCAGTGCATGTTGTATGTAGTATACACCGCTGCGACTAAGTGTTTGGGGTGGAGGGAGTGGTCGCTTATGATTGTAGCACCAATAGTGAGGGGCTTCTTGAGTGAAGTTGCAGCTGCACCCATCCACGAAGGTAGAGAGCATTCCATCACACTTCTGACCTGTCCCTTACAGATGATGGACAGGCTCTGGGGAATCAGGAGGTGATCTACTCATTACAGTATTCCAAGCCTCTGACCTGCTCTTGTTGCCACTGTTTTTATGTGGCAAGTCCAGTTGAGTTTCTGGTCAATGATAGCCCCCTAGATGTTGAGAGTGGGGATTCAGTGATAGTAACACCATTGAATGTCAAGGGATGGTGATTAGGTCGTCTCATATTGGAAATAGTCATTGCCTGGCATTTGTGTGGCACGAATGTTACTTGCCACTTGTCAGAGTCAAAAGTGTGGCGCTGGAAAAGCACAGCAGGTCAGGCAGCATCCGATGAGCAGGAGAATTGGCATTTCAGGCATAAGCCCTTCATCATGAATGTTAGGGGGAGAGGGGAAGAGAGGCTGAGAGATAAATAGGAGGGTGGAGTTTCTGAATATTGTCCAGATCTTGTTGCATTTCAGTGCACACTGCCTCAGTATCTGAGGAGTCAGGAATTGTGCTGAATGTTGTGCAATTATTGGTAAACATCCCACTTCAGATCTTATGTTAGAGGAAAGGTCATTGATGAAGCAACTGAAGATGGTTGAGCTGAGGACACTATCCTGAGGAACTCCTTCAGAGATTTCCAGGAATTGAAGTGACTGACCACCAACAATCACAACCATCTTCCTATGTGCCAAATATAACTTAAAATTGTGGAGAGTTTGATGCCTGATTCCCATTGATTCCAGTTTTGCCAGGGCTACTTGATGCCACACTCAGTTGAATGCAACCTTGATGCCAAGCGCTGTCACTCTCACCTCTTCTCTGGAGTTCAGCTTTTGTCCATGTTTAAACCAAGGATGTAATGAGGTCCGGAGCAGAGTGGCTCTGGCAGAACCCAAACAGGGCAGCCCTGAGCAGGATAATGCTATAAGCATGTGCTATTTGATGGCATTATTGATGACACCTTCCATCACTTTACTAATGATCAAGAGTAGATTGATGGAGTGGTAATTGGTGGGGCTGGATTTGTCCTGCTTTTTATTTACATACCTGGACATACCTGAGTGATTTTCCACATTGTTGTGTTGATGCCAATGGATAACTGTCCTGGAAGAGCTTGGATAGGAGAGTGGCAAGTTCTGGAGGACAAGCTTTCCTAACTATTGCTGTAATGTTGTCAGAGCTGATAGCCTTTGCAGTATCCAGTGCCTCCAACCATTTCTTTATAATCACGTGGAGTGAATCGAATTAGCTGAAACTGGTATCTGTCATGCATGGGAACTACTGCAGGAGGCCAGTATGGATCATTCATTCAGCAATTCTGGCTGAAGATTTCTGCAAAAGCTTCAGCCTTTTTTTTTCGCAGTGATGTGCTGGGCTCTTCCATCATGGAGGATGGGGATATTTGTGTAACCTCCTACTCCAGTGAGTTGTTTAATTGAGCACCACCATTCGCGACTGGATATGGCAGGACTGCCTCGCTTAGATCTGATCTATTGGTTGTGGAATCGCTTAGCTAAGTCTGTCACTTGCTGCTTATGCTGTTTGGCGTGCAAGTAGTCCTGTGTGGTGGCTTCACCACGTTGACACCTCATTTTCCGATATGCCTAGGGCTGCTCCTGGCATGCCCTCCTCACTCTCCATTGAACCAGGTTTGATTGATTGGCTTGATGGTAATTCTGCAGTGTGGGAATATGCTGGCTCATGAGGTTACAGATTGTGCTGGAGTACAGTTCTGCTGATGCTGATGGCCCACAGCACCTCATGGATGCCCAGTCGTGAGTTGCTAGATCTGTTCAAAGTCTGTCCCATTTAACATGGTGGTAATGCCACACAACATAATAGAGGTTATTCTTAATGTGAAAGTAGGACTTCATCTCCATAAGGACTGTACAGTTGTTACTCTTATTATTACTATCATGGACAGATGCACTTGCAGTCGGCAGATTGATAAAGATATGTTTTTCCCTCTTGTTGGTTCCCTCACCACTTGTTGCAGACCCCATCTAGCAACTATGGCCTTTAGAACCCAACCGATCAGTAGTACTGCTGCTGAGACACGATTGCTAGTGAACATTGTAATCCCCCCATCCAGAGCACATTTTGCCCTTGCTATCCTCAGTGCTTCCTCTAAGTATTGTTCAACATGGAGGAGTACTGATTTATCCGCTGAGGGAGGGCAGTACATAGTAATCAACAGAAGGTTCTCTTGCCCGCAATTAACCTGAAGTCACGGGGTCAATCTTGAGGACTCCCAGGGCAACTCCCTCCTGACTGTATACGACTGTGCTGCCATCTCTACTGAGTCTGTCCTGTCAGTGGCACAATACACATCCAGGGATGGTGATGGTGGTGTCTGGGATATTGTCTGTAAGGTATGATTCTGTGAGTATGACTATGTCAGGCTGTTGCTTGACTAATCTGTAAGACAGCTCTCACAAATTTGGCACTAGAGCCAGATGTTAGTAAGGAGGATTTTGAAGGACTGTTTGACAGATGGCAACTGAGAGACAACCACATTGCTGTGGATCTGGAGTCACATGTAGGCCAGAGCAGGTAAGGATGGCAGGTTTCCTTCCATGAAGAACATTAGTGAACCAGATGGGTTTTTCCAACGAATCGATGATGGTTTCATGGTCATTAGACACTTAATTCCTGATCTTTTTAAAAATTGAATTTAAATCCCACCATCTGCCATGGCGGGATTCAAACTTGGGTCCCCAGGACATTAGCTGAATTTTTTATTGGTAGTCTCGTAACAAGACCACTAGGCCATCACCTCCACAGTAAACCAAAGGCACAACTTATATTTATAAAGCACCCTTTGTGAGCTCAGGCTGTTCCACATGTTTTGCAACAGATGAAATAAAATTGAAGGTAGTCATCGTTGTCATGGAGAAGTGTCAGCAGGCAATTTGGATGCAGCAAGGTCCCACAATGCACAATCATCCATTCAACTGAGTTAGGCATTATTTGAGGAATAAATATATGCCATGGCACTGGGAAAAGAGTCTCCTGCTTTATTTGAAAGGAGATGTTTTTATGTCCAGCTGAGAGGTCAGACCTAATTGAAGGTCTCAACCAAAAGACAGCACTTTTGGCACTACAGCCTTGGTATTGCAGCAACTTGTTAACTCAGGTCTCCGGAGTGGGCTTGAAGAGCCCTGTATGACTCCAAGCCTTAGCAGCAACACCTGTATATCGTGAAGGAATATTAACAAATGGTTTCAAATGATGCAGACCTGTACAGTTCAGTTCTGTCATTGTGCAAAGGCTTTAATCCCTAAGTTTTCCAGAAGCCATGCAAAAAAAGCAACACATCAATAGTTCAAGATCAAGGATGTAATTTTCAACTTCATTCTCTGAGAGAGGACCTGACAGAGATGATCAAGCCATTGAAGCATCCGTCGAAATTTGCATCATATTAGGATAAAGAATCGGTTTCAAAAATGCAAATATTGTTTTAAGTATCTGAGTCATTTGTTATTTTAGAATTAGAATACAAAACTAGAATAAAAATAACTAGATGCATTTCAAGTAAAGTTATACAGAGCATTCATTTTTCTGCTGGGACTGGTACTTATCTCGCAAACTAATAGGAAAGTAAGAAGCAAATCTTTGACCTCATTTATTCATTCAATGCATATTACATCCACCAGTTGAATTTTTTTTGCAATGAGATGGGATGAGTCACATATCAAAACTTAAATGGACTGCTCTATTAATTCAGAAGCTCTCTGATATTCTAAAATAACAAATGACTCATGTGCTTAAGACAATATTTGCACTTTCAAAACCAATGCGTATTCTCAATATAATGGAAATTGCATTGGCTCTTGAATGGACTGATGATCTTTCCTGCCACATTATTGCCCAGATAGTGAAGTTGTAAACAATACCCCAGATCTCTAAAGTGTTGGCAGGTTGCTTATTTTAAAATTATACAATCGTCTGATAGTCCCAGGTTGTGAAGTTTGTGCAATGACTGAATTGTGCCATAGAAAGCTGCATCACATCAAAATGATATTTTTAAGAAGTCTTTCATGCTTTATGGACATGGCCAGCATTTATTGCCAACATTTAATTCCTCTTGCAAAGTGGTGGTGAGTCACCTTCTTGAGCCACCACAGTTCAATCTATGTGCAGTAGTTTGATATATCAGGGTAATTGATTCAGCCATTTCAGAGAGTGGTTTGAGTAAACCCAATTGCTATGGGTCTGGAGTCACACATAGACCAGACCAGTTATGGTCAGCAGATTTTATTTCTTTCAGGTGTATGGCATTCTGGACAATCTAGTGACTGCTGTCATGTCCAAGGGATATCAGCAATCTCTCCCAGAAACAAGGTAAGGATGTTTCCATCATGTTGGCCTGGATTTCTGGCCGACAGACTTTTTTTTCTCAATGAACATACAAACTGGCCCATCAATCTTTCCTCAGTCTGTGCCCAGGATGAGGCTGAAGCAAATACCAAGGAAGGGAGTCCCTGCCTCTATTACTTATAATTCCACTGGCACCATAAGGTAAGTGCCCCAATCTATGCATTTGTTGGTACCCAGTAAATCTTCAGCACCAGCCTGGGAACCAGTCTAGTTTGTAACCATTTCAGTTCAATCCTGCAGACCTTAGCAGAGTGCACCAGAAGTGTATGAGGAAGTTTTTACCCCAGAATTTTTAACAGTGACGGAAAATATTCTGAGCTGTTAATGGCAATATTACACCAGAAGGCTGTGACCTAAGTAGGAAAAATAATTTTCTCCTGTTTGCTTATCTTAAAATATTGTAAGGACTGGATGTGGGTGTGTGGGAGCCTTTGTTCATAAAGACAACCTGGGTGTACAATCTCTTAATGTGAAGAGGCTGGTGCATTGCTGATGAACCAGGAAGCACTGCCAATCACCACATATACATCAAAAGAACTTACATTGATAATCACCCTGTTTGGGCACATTGTAACACACCTTCAGTGGCCATCAAGACCCAACCTCGCAGTTGAACCTGGGGCTTGTGGCTCAGAGGTAGGGGCATTACCCCTGCACCAGTTTGAGCTCCATTGCAGAAGGAGATACAGTCCATGTCCTATAAACGTGAATATTCTGCTAGACTTTGATCAGCAACCTTTGAGACAAAGATAAGCCTGTTGATGCAAAGGTCTCTGGAGCTGCAGTAAATGGATATAATGCAGATGCAATTTTCTGATTCAGTATGTGGATGTAGCGAATAGAGAATGTGCAAAACTTGACCTACTCTTTGGAAATAACGCAGGGCAGGTAACTGAGGTGTCAGTGGGGGAGCACTTTGGGGCCAGCGACCATAATTCTATTCGTTTTAAAACAGTGATGGAAGAGGATAGACAAGATCTAAAAGTTGAAATTCTAAATTGGAGAAAGGCCAATTTTGACGGCATTAGGCAAGAACTTTCGAAGCTGATTGGAGGCAGATGTTCGCAGGTAAAGGGATGGCTGGGAAATGGGAAGCCTTCAGAAATGAGATAACAAGAATCCAGAGAAAGTATATTCCTGTCAGGGTGAAAGGGAAGGCTGGTAGGTATTGGGAATGCTGGATGACTAAAGAAATTGAGGGTTTGGTTAAGAAAAAGAAGGAAGCATATGTCAGGTATAGACAGGATAGATTGAGTGAATTCTTGGAAGAGTATAAAGAAAGTAGGAGTATACTTAAGAGGGAAATCAGGAGGGCAAAAAGGGGACATGAGACAACTTTGGCAAATAGAATTCAGGAGAATCCACAGGGTTTTTACAAATACATTAAGGACAAATGGGTAACTAGGGAGAGAATAGGGCCCCTCAAAGATCAGCAAGGCGGCCTTTGTGTGGAGCTGCAGAAAATGGGGGAGATACTAAATGAGTATTTTCCATCAGTATTTACTGTGGAAAAGAATATGGAAGATATAGACTGTAGGGAAATAGATGGTGACATCTTGCAAAATGTCCACATTACAGAGGAGGAAGTGCTGGATGTCTTGAAACGGTTAAAGGTGGATAAATCCCCAGGACCTGATCAGGTGTACCTGAAAACTCTGTGGGAAGCTAGAGAAGTAATTGCTGGGCCTCTTGCTGAGATCTTTGTATCATCGAGAGTCACAGGTGAGGTGCCGGAAGACTGGAGGTTGGCAAAATTGGTGCCACTGTTTAAGAAGGGCGGTAAAGACAAGCCAGGGAACTATAGACCGGTGAGCCTGACCTCAGTGGTGGGCAAGATGTCGGAGGGAATCCTGAGGGACAGGATGTACATGTATTTGGAAAGGCAAGGACTGATTCGGGATAGTCAACATGGCTTTGTGCATGGAAAATCAGGTCTCACAAACTTGATTGAGTTTTTTGAAGAAGTAACAAAGAAGATTGATGAGGGCAGAGCATAGATGTGATCTATATGGACTTCAGTAAGGCGTTTGACAAGGTTCCCCATGGGAGACTGAGTAGCAAGGATAGATCTCATGGAATACAAGGAGAACTATCCATTTGGATACAGATCTGGCTCATAGGTAGAAGACAGAGGGTGGTGGTGGAGGGTTGTTTTTCAGATTGGAGGCCTTTGACCAGTGGAGTGCCATGAGGATCGGTGCTGGGTCCTCTACTTTTTGTCATTTACATAAATGATTTGGATGCGAGCATAAGAGGTACAGTTAGTAAGTTTGCAAATGACACCAAAATTGGAGGTGTAGTGGACAGCGAAAAGGGTTACCTCAGATTACAACAGGATCTGGACCAGATGGGCCAATTGGCTGAGAAGTGGCAGATGGAGTTTAATTCAGATAAATGCAAGGTGCTGCATTTTGGGAAAGCAAATCGTAGCAGTACTTATACCCTTAATGGTAAGGTCCTAGGGAATGTTGCTGAACAAAGAGACCTTGGAGTGCAGGTTCATAGCTCCTTGAAAGTGGAGTCGCAGGTAGATAGGATAGTGAAGAAGGCGTTTGATATCCTTTCCTTTATTGGTCAGAGTATTGAGTACAGGAGTTGGGAGGTCATGTTGCGGCTATACAGGACATTGGTTAGGCCACTGTTGGAATATTGCATGCAATTCTGGTCTCCTTCCTATCAGAAAGATGTTGTGAAACTTGAAAAGGTTCAGAAAAGATTTACAAGGATGTTGCCAGGGTTAGAGGATCTGAGCTATAGGGAGATGCTGAGTAGGCTGGGGCTGTTTTCCCTGGAGCGTCGGAGGCTGATGGGTGACCTTATAGAGGTTTACAAAATTATGAGGAGCATGGATAGGATAAATAGACAAAGTCCTTTCTCTGGCGTCGGGGAATCCAGAACTAGAGGGCATAGGTTTAGGGTGAGAGTGGAAAGATATAAAAGAGACCTAAGGGCAACTTTTTCATGCAGAGGGTGGTACGTGTATGGAATGAGCTGCCAGAGGATGTGGTGGAGGCTGGTACAATTGCAACATTTAAGAGGCATTTGGATGGTATATGATTAAAAAGGGTTTGGAGGGATAGGGCCAGGTGCTGGCAGGTGGGACTAGATTGGGTTTGGATATCTGGTCGGCATGGACGGGTTGGGTCTGTTTCCATGCTGTACATCTGTATGACTCTATGCTCCATTAGATACATTGTTATCACACTATATAATGGAACATCCAACAACATTCTCCTATAGAGTTCATCCTGGTCAGCAGCAAAAATACTATCATGTATAAGTGAGGAATGGATTGCTAACAGTATGCAAGACTGCATCTAATTTCCCAGATGGCTATGGATTCTTGCTGCTTACCAAGCTTACTAACCACACTTGCATTCACACAAGTTCACTCTAACTTGAACCTCTTTCTATTTTCTATTATTTTACCGGTACGATTTCCAATATAAACTGGTTACTTCGTTGTAGGCTTTTCATGCTGCAGGGGTTAGGTGTGGAGATTTCATTTCCATTCTGCATGCATTCTTAACTCATTGAAAGATCTTTCTCAATCCATCTATTAATGTTTCTATGAATTAAACCTCAGAGTGGGGATCTGCATTGAATATTCCTCAATCTGACTTCCAACAATCAATCACATTGAAGAATTGATGGGTTAATGCTATGATGGGTTGACAGTAATGGCCTCACACTACTATTGATTTTAAATTCAGGGATCAAAGACAGCAAAATGTGCTTTCTGAATTCATAATTGGTTCTCTTGATCACTGAAGTGCACTGTTGTAAAATGGTCCTTTTGCTCTGTCCCAAAAGGTCTGGACTGCACATTAAAATGAGCCAACAGATGGCACCCCTATCCTCTTATCTGCATTTACTTCCATTTACATTTCCTTGTTTAGTTATTTGCTACCTGTCCTCCAGTATTTGGTTACTTGTTGATCTCAACTCTTCTTTTTTGTACTCCTTTTGGTTTCCATGACACAAAGTCACACTGTGCACAATTTCATGCAATAAAATATGAAAATTAAAAAGTTACAAACATCAACACAGTTTAATGGAAAAATAAAAGTGTGTTAAATACACACAGCATTCGAGATAAAGGCAATGAAATATTTCTGGTGCAGGTCCTGTATCAGAATCTGGCTCACCTCCCAGTACTGTATGAGGGTGTAAACAAAGAAATATACTCTAGAGTATTCATGGGAAAATAATTGTTAAAACAAAACATATCATCAATAATGGGAATCTAAAATTGTAAAAGGGACAATATAATATGTTGATCAGCATCCGACAAAGAGATAAGGGTTATTGCTTCATTAGAAAAGTTGCACTTCAAGGATTAGCTTGTCATTGAGGATATGGGGTTACATCTAAAATAGGAACTATTTTCTTCTTAACATACTTTGATCAGTTTGCTTTGAATTTCCACTATTTGAAATCTAAAAGTGGAAAACAGTTCTGCAATTGGATGGACAACGAAGCTAAAATGCTGTTTATATCTTAGTTGTCCTCTGTGATTCATTATTGTGAAATGCCCTCCTTTATTAATGAGAGGAAATATCTAAAGGTGAGTGCTACGATATGGAAACTATGAAGCTCACTACTTACTTGTCAAGGTGTTCCAATGAAGAGTCATATTGGACTCAAAATATTAACTCGGTTTTTGTCGGATCTGCTGAGGTTCTCCTACACTTATTGTTTTCATCTTAATTTATTATAATGGAATAAGATCAGCAAATTATCTGACTTCAGCCTTAATTATTTACTTATGGTAAGCTCCCAGTCCACATCAGTGCTGCTGCTAAGAGTTCGCCATGTGTGGACAGGTGAGCAGGGGTTGGGGACAGTTGTGCTAAGCATATAACCCCATATCTCTTTAAGTTCTGCAGTTCAAATTTAACAGGGTACAGCCACTTGAAGGTGTTTGACAGAAGAAGAGGGTCAGCTTCATATTAGTCTCCCTGTAGGCTGCAAAACAATTAAATTAATTTTTCAACAGTTTCAAAAGCAAAACCCAAGGTACACCAGAATAACTAGTCATGAAACAATGTCTGCAGGGGTCACTGTTCCTGAAACCTTAACTCTGATTTCTCTCCACAGAGGCTTCCAGACCTGCTGAGATCTTCCAGCAATTTCTATTTTTGTTTCAGATTTCCAATATCTGCAGTTCTTCCAGTTTATCTGCAAGCTAGTGGTTAAGCAACATAGCACAGAAGTGAGCAGTTTGATATTTGGCACGAGGGGGAGGTATAAAGGAATTACACTCGTTTACCACAATCAAACTCTTGGACAATGTTCCCCAATTTGTGGCAGTTCCAGAGTAACACAAATGAGTAAGCTTGAGATGAATTGGCTTCCCAATTTCTATTCAACTTTCCCTGTTGGTTGATCACAATAATTTTAGAAAGTTCCCTTCCCTCTTGGAGATACTTTTCTGTCAGACACAAAGCAATTAATGATTTAAAAGGAGCGAATGTATCAAGGTTTCCTTGAATTAACAGAAGAGTGAGCTGATTAGTTACTGACTGCAAGAACAGTTCATAACACAAGACCCATACACAGAAATCAGGAATAAGATATGAGACATATAAAGACAAAAGTTGGAAAAAGATGTGCAGATCAGCATCAGTCAGTCACGAAGAGTAAATAGTAGAACATTCAGCCATAACATTGGGTGGTATCGCTAGCATTTATGTGCATTTACATTGATCAGTGGTCAGTTGTGTGATTCTTGGCTTTGAAGATTGATTGAAATATTTTTGCCTATACTTATTTTGGTGGTGGCTGCCTGCAAACTCTTAGAGTGAATGAGTATATTTCCTCTTTCTTTACCTGTCGTGCAGGGGTGTTTGATGGTCCCAAGCTACAACCTTCACAGCATACCAGAACACATTCTAGCACATCAGGCCATGAACACACCAATCACAAGCAGTTATAGTCATTTTAAAACTATTTTGTTAACATATTGCCTGGAAGGTAAAACAGAGACATGTCAATAGGCAATATGATCTGAAAGTGAGAATGTGGAATTAGCCTCTCAAGATTTATTTATCTCAGTCTTTCTCATTGAAATTTACCTGACTCTGGACATGTGCAATATTCAAAAATGGGATTCTGCCAGTCATTCCCTCTGAATTAAATTGGTATTATCTGGTTTGGCTATAGCAGCTCTCTTTTAAAAATCTCAAATTAGAATTAAAAATGTAATATGTCCATAAGTGCTTTAGTGTGCTGATCTGTCATCATTACACATCCTCTGAATGATGTATGAAATTTAATTCGCACTCATTCCATTACAAAATGAGAAAGAAAAACATCAGGCACACCTTGAGAAACATTCATTCCTCTACCCTTGTTCAGTTATATTTCTTCAGTTCTAACTTGATCTTCTAGGCCCTAGACAGGGCATCCAAAATCACTTTTGATTTTTTGGCAATGTGAGTATTTGATTGAAACAAAAGACTCCCATGAAACAACAGTTATCATACCTCATTAGGAAAGCATACTGGAAAACATACCTCATTATTCCTGGAGTAACTATGAGAGCTAAACACTTTTTTAAAGTACGAAAATATTCTCCAATTTACCTGATCTTCAGATCGATATTTTCTCATTGACCTCTTCAGAGATAGTATCACACAATTCGGGCGCAGCTGAGATTTTAACCTGGGCCTCTTACTCAAAGGTAGGGACATACCACTGCACCACAAGAACCCCTACAACCCATTCAGTTATTGGTTGATAGAAAAGATGGACTAGGCTTCTGTTCTATTAGTTAGTATTTATTTAAAGTAAAGACAGTCTAACTATAAGCAAACAATTATGGACCATTGGCATATAATTTTCTAATTAAACTTCTAATCTCCTTTTAAACTTACCAAACACATAAACACTGAACACACAAACACATGGGGAAGAAAATGTGGGATTTTTTGGATGGAGAGAATACACGGAAAGCAATTCAGCAGTCTCTATTCACAGAATTTTCTAAAGTGCTTCTTGTGTTGATCAGAATGCTGCTTCTCAACCTTCCTTCTCCAAACCAGGGCCTCCTGGCTCTGAGGTAGGGATGCTACCACTGCACCTCACATGACCCCTGACACTGAATGGATGCTTGAGCAAGATAAATGAAGACCAGCTGCAAACCAGGAACATTTTACACAGTCATCACCCTGAAATGAAGTAAAGAGAGAAAATGAAAGGAAAACCAGGAAGACAGAGAATCCCTTTCTTTGTTCAAATTGATGAAAACTATTGTTATAATTCCTGGACAGATGCAAGCTAAATAAGTAGGTGACTGGTACAAATGAGTTTACTATCATTCTAAGGGATCAGGACAAAATAAGTGGTTGTGTTAAAATTGAAATGCAGGTGATAATGTAGATAAGTCTAGGATGAAGCTCCGTGGTATATGAACCACTAACGTAAGAATAGAATAATCAATATCTAACATGGATTGAATTTGATTTTTGAAGATTCACAGAAAACATACAACATGAAGCTACTGACAGCAAGGTTAATCAAAAAATCCAAACAAATTACTTCAAGGATGCATTTGATTGTGAAATCGGTAGTTTTAACCAACTCTCAGACATTTACAACAGTAGTGGAGATGCTGTGCTACTGTGGGTCAATGATGAATGCATGGGGAAAACATTAAGGGAAACTATATATGGAATAAGCCCAAATGTGTACCAGGAGGTAAGAGCATATTTTCTGGCATTTTCTATCATGGTTGTGCTGCTGCTGTGTATGATCCTCATTAAGAGTTTGAGAATTATGTTATTGAGGCAAGGTTTACCCCACTTTCCACCTGAAAAACAGCACCATTGTGACATGAGCATACTAAGTAACTTAATTCTGTTTTCTTTGAAAACTCCATTCACCTGCACTGGAAGTAAATGCATATTGTACACTTGCGTTTATCCTTTGATGCACTTCTGGATAGTAATAATAAACTGTAGATGCAATAGTAAAGAGCTTAAATATGAAACTAATAATCTCAAGCAGGATTCATTTTTTTCTCTTACACAATAAAATGATTTCTACACAAAGTTGAAGTTGTAGATTGACCAGGTATTTTCAAAAGTTTATGGGAATTAACTAAGAATGGGATTGAAATTTAAAATACAAACAAAGTTGGAAGTGATCAAATGCAGAATGAAGCTGGAAAGTTTGTGTGTCCTTAAAGTTCTGGATATCTCAGTGTAGATTTGCAACTTAAATAAACACAAAACGTGCTGGACATATTCAGCAGAGTAGGCAACATCTGTGGATTTCCCAGGATTTATCCTGGAAGTCCCATGTTCCAGTGGTAGTCGTCGCCATTGCTGGGACCCACCATGTCAAGGAGTCCAGGTAAGTCAGGGGTTGGGGGTCTCAATGATGAGTAAAAGAGATGGAGTGGTGGGTTTGAGAGGCCAGGGAGAGAGGTAAAGGGGGATGGAAATGAGCATGTGGGTGGAGGCAGAGCGAAGGGCAGGGAAGAAGGTTCAACATCAGGGTGAAGTGCCTTAACTAGTAACCATGGTGTGCATAGCCGTCACTGGTTTGACGTGTTTCCTACTAGTTCCATTCATACCTTCCACTAATCTTGCAGCCTGTGGATAATAGGGAATGTGATATTTCGATTGCATCTCATTATCAAGTGCCCATTGCTGTACTATTTGCCCTGCAACATGTGACCCATTATAGTCTGTATTTCCATTGCTTCCCATATTGTAAAATCAGAAAATGACTAGGCCTGAATAGGTATCCACCTTGATTAAAATACATTGATTGCATCGATGAAAGGGCAATGGCCCAATATAATCCAATTGTCAAATTGGACCAGGGTCCTCTATAAGTGGATGCTAATGGCCTCTTCTGCAAGGAGAATCGTTTCATCTTGGCAAATCTTGCATGACTCCACTACTTCATGGGTCATGTTGTGTGTCGGTGGGATCTCTCACTCCACAGCCTGTTCTTTGGTACCTGAAATTCCCAAATGTCCTTACTTGGCTTGAACCCACGTAGTGAATTCTTCTGCATGTAATTAGCTGAGCAATGTGGATCTTTTGTAAGGCTTTTAACTGCACCATTCTGCACAGCCATTTCAGGGGTGTCTTGGTATGGGCATTGACATGATAAACAGCAATAGAGTGCTGGTGTGTTTCTTATCAGATTTTCTCCCATAAGGTTTTTCGTGCATCATCCAATTTTTGCGATGCAAACTTTTTATCCAATCTGCCAGATCATTGGCAATGGCCCACGAGGCTGTGAAGACCTACAACGCTCACGGTTCTGCTTCTAGGGGGAGGACAATGGCTGCTGTCTCCATCAATTAACTGGAACCACCCACATCTTTTTCTTTTATTATTGTCCATGTCTTCAGATTGAATGCTTCACCTTTTGCAGTGACGCTTGCTGTTACAGTAGGTTGAGGAGCCATCAGTGAACCAAGGACATTTTGCTTCGGCTGCATTTAACTTTTTAAAAGGTACACTCCATTTTACTGATGCGTTAGGATTAGGGTCAGGTGGTGGGGTGATTTCCATATCACTGGGATAACTGGGAATTTTTTCACAGAGACTTGAAATTCCATCCTAGCCCTTGGTTGCCCTGTCTGCGATGTACCATTTCCCTTTTACAATGGAACTTTGTTAGGCTCATCCCGCCTTGTTGTTGGTACCTTCAGACATAACCCAAGTAAAAATGGAGAGTTATGGCACTGAAAGGATTTTAATCTGTTCCAATCACTCCCTCAGTTTTCACAGTAACATGCCAATAACTGCTTCTCAAAAAGAGTGTAGTTTTGGGCAATTTCAGGTAATTTGCAGGACCAAACTCCCAGAGACTACTGTCCCGGCTGGTTTTGCCTAGGTCTCCAAATTGCGACATTGTCTGTCATGGACACTTGCAATTTCAGGGGTGCCCCTGGCACATGAGCAGCCAATGGAACCACTTGCATAACTGCCTCCTCAGCAGCTTCAAAAGCCCTCTGCTGTCATGGCCCCCCTTTCGAATTCCTCCTTTTTCCAAGTAACGGCACAAATATTTTACAGTGGGAAGGTCAAACGAGGGACATAATGAAATAACTCCACAGAGACCAATATCTTGTTGCCATATTTACTTTATTTACACATAGGAAGGTCTTGATGCTGATCAAATTTCCTCAGACCAGCTCTCAGAGTGAACAGAACCTCTGACACTCCTATCTTCTTCCCCAAAGGGAGCCCAGCATTAGTGCTTATATATTTCCCAAATCACCAATGGCTGTGTGTATGTATTGTGACACAGTAAAAATGACACCATTATGCAAAGATTTTATTCTATATTCTCCATCACCTGGAAAACACCCATGTGGCTAGTGAAACACTAACCAGCAAAGTGTTAAGGCACTCCTGTTTTTTTTTTCTGTCAGACAGGGTTCCGTGATTGGACCAGGTTAACAGGCCCAATCAGAGAACTTTTACTTTCTGAGGTCCACCTGGCTAACCTGGGAACAAACACTGCACATACCTTCTCTAAAAACCCAATAACCTCACAAATCATTGGACCATTTCTTTAGTGGTCAGGGCTTGCATCTCACTGATTTCTTTTTGCACGTTGCCCCCTGGCCCATTGGATTCCCAGGCAGAGAACATTGCAGCTTAGCTCCTGAATTTTCTTGGGATTACTTTTCTAGCCCTTATTACGAAGACGTTGAGTCAAGGTGATGAATAGTTCAACTCCTGCTCCTCTAGAGGCCACATAGCAGTATGTCACCAATGCAGTGGGCTGTTTCTATTGGAGAACAGCAAGAGCATCTCCAGATCTCAGACTCTTTAATATTAGTGATTCATGAAGGAGGGGGTGGAATTAGCATTCCCATTTAGCACATGACTTGGAGGTGCCATGTTGGACTGGGGTGAACAAAATTGTAGTTTGAGTATAGAAAAGGTTGAGAGTATGGAGGTCCGAAATCAGGTTTCAGGGATGCAAGATGGCATCGGCAAGCAAGAGGTTGGTTTGAAGTGTGTCTACTTCAATGCCAGGAGCATCCGGAATAAGGTGGGTGAACTTGCAGCTTGGATTGGTAGCTGGGACTTTGATGTTGTGGCCATTTCAGAGACATGGTTAGAGCAGGTTCCAGGATTTAGATGTTTCAACAAGAACAGACAAGATGGTAAAAGAGGGGGAGGTGTGGCATTGTTGGTCAAGGACAGTATTACAGTTGCGGAAAGGATGTTTTGGGGCTCGTCAACTGAGGTGGTATGGGCTGAAGTTAGAAACAGGAAAGGAGAGGTCACCCTGTTGGGATTTTCCTAATGGCCTCTGAATAGTTCCAGAGATGTAGAGGAAAGGATAGCAAAGATGATTCTCGCTAGGAATGAGAGAGACAGGGTAGTTGTCATGGGGGCCTTCAACTTTCCAAATATTGACTGGGAACACTATACTATGAGTATTATAAATGGGTCAGTTTTTGTCCAGTGTGTGCAGGAGGGCTTCCTGACACAGTATGTAGACAGGCCAACAAGGGGCAAAGCCACATTAGATTTGGTACTAGGTAATGAGCCCGGCCAGGTGTTAGACTTGGAAGTAGGTGAGCACTTTGGTGATAGAGATCAAAATTCTGTTATGTTTACTTTAGTGATAGAAAGGGATAGAGTTACAGCCGGGGGAAAGGTAATTACGATGCGATTAGGCAAGATTTAGGAAGCATAGGATAGGGAAGGAAACTGCAGGGGATGGACACATTAGAAATGTGGAGCTTATTCAAGGAAAAGCTACTGTGTGTCCTAGATAAATATGTACCTGTCAGGCAGGGAGAAAACTGTAGAGTGCGGGAGCCATGGTTTACGAAGGAAGTGGAATCTATGGTCAAGAGAAAGAAGAAGGCTTATGCTAGGATGAGATGTGAAGGCTCAGATAGGGCACTTGAGGTTGACAAGGTAGCCAGGAAAGACCAAAAGAGGGGGCTCAGAAGAGCCAGGAGGAGACATGAGAAGTTATTGGCGGATAGGATCAGGGTAAACCCTAAGGCTTTCTATAGATATTTAAGGAATAAAAGAATGACGAGAGTAAGATTAGGACCAATCAAAGATAGTAGTGGGAAGTTGTGTGTGGAGTCAGAGGAGATAGCAGAAGCACTAAATGAATATTTTTCAATAGTATTCACTCTAGAAAATGACAATGTTGTTGAGGAGATTACTGAAATGCAGGCTACTAGACTAGGTGTGATTGAGGTTCACAAGGAAGAGATATTAGAAATCCAGAAGAGTGTGAAAATAGATAAGTCCCCTGGGCCGGATGGGATTTATCCTAGGATCCTCCGGGAAGCCAAGGAGGAGATTGCCAAGCCTTTGGCATTGATCTTTAAATCATTATTGTCTACAGGAATGGTGCCAGAAGACTGGAGGATAGCAAATGTGGTTCCCCTGTTCAAGAAGGGGAGTAGAGGCAACCCAGGTAATTATAGACCAGTAAAGCCTTACTTCAGTTGTTGGTAAAGTGTTGGAAAAGGCTATCAGAGATAGGATTTATAATCATCTAGAAAAGAATAATTTGATTATGGATAGGGTCGTGCCTCACAAACCTTACTGCGTTCTTTGAGAAGGTGACCAAACAGGTAGATGAGAATAAACCGGTTGATGTGGTATATATGAATTTCAGCAAGGTGTTCGATAAGGTTCTCCACAGTAGGCTATTGTACAAAATGCGGAGGAATGGGATTGTGGGAGATATAGCAGTTTGGATCAGGAACTGGCTTGCTGATAGAAGACAGAGGGTGGTGGCTGATGGGAAATGTTCATCCTGGAGTTCAGTTACTAGTGGTGTACCGCAAGGGTTGGTGTTAGCTCCACTGCTGTTCGTCATTTTTATAAACGACCTGGATGAGGTCATAGAAGGATGGGTTAGTAAATTTGCAGACGACACTAAGGTCAGTGGAGTTGTGGTTAGTGACAAAGGATGTTGTAGGTTACAGAGAGATATTGATAAGCTGCTGGGCTGAGAGGTGCCAAATGGAGTTTAATGCGGACAAGTGTGAGGTGATTCACTTTGGTTGGAGTAACCGGAATGCAAAGTACTGGGCTAATGATAAGATTCTTGGTAGTGTAGATGAGCAGAGGGATCTCTGTGTCCAGGTACACATATACTTGAAAGTTGCCACCCAGGTTGACAGGGTTGTTAAGAAGGCGTACAATATTTTAGCTTTTATCAATAGAGGGATTGAGTTCCGGAACCATGAGGTTATGCTACAGCTGTACAAAACCCTAGTGCGGCTGCACTTGGAGTATTGTGTACAGTTCTGGTCACCTCATTATAAGAGGGACGTGAAAGCTCTGGAAAGGGTGCAGAGGAGATTTACTAGGATATTGCCTGGTATGGAGGGAAGGTCTTACGAGGAAAGGCTGAGGGACTTGAGGCTGTTTTTGTTAGAGAGAAGAAGGTTGAGAGGTGACTTAATAGAGACATAGAAGATAATCAGAGGGTTAGATAGGGTGGACAGGGAGAGCCTTTTTCCAAGAATGGTGACGGTGAGCATGAGGGGGCATAGCTTTAAATTGAGGGGTGATACATATAGGACAGATGTCAGAGGTAGTTTCTTTACTCAGAGAGTAGTATGGGTATGGAATGCTTTGTCTGCAACTGTAGTAGATTCACCAATTTTAAATATATTTAAGTCGTCATTGGACAAGCATATGGAACGTACATGGAATAGTGTAGGTTGGATTGGCTTCAGATTGGTATGACAGGTCGGCACAACATCGAGGGCTGAAGGGCGTGTACTGTGCTGTAATGTTCTATGTTCTATAAAATTAAAAAGCTCACCACACCAGGTTAGAATCTGGAAGCACTAGCTTTCGGAGTGCAGCTCCTTCATCAGGTGGTTGTGGAGGTTAAGATCATTTAGCACAGCCACCTTTCCCCATCAGTCCAGATTTCCATCCTCCTCAGGACATCTGTGCCTACAGCATTCTCATTGACACTGGGTATTAACACAGATACATCCAAGGGGCTCTATTCATGATTGCCAGTCACAACCACATTCGCACCATCTGTGTATCCACGCCTCCAATCTGTTTATCATTGTTCTCGTTCCAAGATATTTGGAGGATTTCCATGAAAGATTGTAACCTCAACCCCCTGTATCAAACAAAACCATACTTGCTGTTTATTTTCACTTCTCCAATAAGTTGTAAGATGGATCTCTAGCCTCAGGTCTAGACTTCTAGTTTTAGTCACACCTCAGGGTCTTTGCTGGCCTTATAATGAAGGGGATTCCATATCTGCTAACTGTCAGTTCAACACTACAGCTTCACCTACAGCCTCCCCTGTGCTGACCCCAACAGTGCCAACAGCACCTCCTGCAGGTCCACTGTGAAAATGTCATGGTTTGGCCCCTGGAATGATGAGTGCACTATCCTATTTGCATAGCTAATGCTCTCAACTGGGCAGTTCCCTCTGGTACAGTAGCCTGCAGGGCAGTGTTCTGCTCCCAATCTCTGGCATCCAGATTCTTACAGTCTCGCTTATGCATGCGGACTATGTTCCCAACCCAGTGGCCTCATGGAGAGTATTATTCCCCCTTCTGATCACGAAGATGTTGAGTCAAGGTTGGACCTGTGGACAAAGCTCCCAGACCTTGGAGCTCCTCCATACTTAAAGAAACACTGGACACTTCCGGACCCTATAGCCAGGTTAACCAAATCCCAAATAACTCCCCTGCCTCCTGAGAACATCTTTCCCACATCCCTACAAGTCTGTCAGAGTGTAGTCCCATACTATCCAGGTACGTTGCGGAACTCGTGGCCATTTATTTATTTACGGGCACACTAAGGGTACATTATCACCACTGGGGTCTCCTATCCTATCTGCCCATTCATACTGAGATGGATGAATACCAAATATCCCCCTTCCCACTGGTCTGAGTCCCCAATCTGCTGAAGCTAAAAAAGAGCACACTTTCACTGGACTCACTTTTCAGTTCACCTACTTTTTATCCTTGATGGTGGCGAACTTGCTGGCGATACTAATTTGCTTTTTCTCCGCTTTATCCATCTGCTCCTGGGCAGCATGAGCAGTCTCTACCAGAGCAATCTTCTGTTGTTCTACTAGGACCAGAACAGCAACTGATTTACCATTCATCTCTTTTAGTTCTCACACCTCATGAGATATCATACGGAAGCCAGTCACCAGACGCCACCCGATTTGGCAACACCCTTTGTCTACTTGGGAAAGACCACTTCCTCTGGACAGTCCTTTATGGAGTGTGAGAGTCAGAGTACAGCACGGAAACAAATCCTTTGGTTCAACTGTCCATGCCGACCAGATATCCTAAACTCATCTTGTCCCATTTCCACATATACCTCTAAAGCCTGTCTATTCATATACCCATCCAGATACCTTTTAAATATTGTAATTGTACCAATACACTTCCTCTGGCAGAACAATCCATACACACACCATCCTCTGTGTGAAAACATTGCCCCTTAGGTCCCTTTTAAAATGTTCCCCTCTCACCCTAAACCTCTGCTCTCTAGTTTTGCATTCCCCTACCCTGGGGGAAAATTCACTCGATCCACACCCCTCATGATTTTATAAACCTCTAAATGGTCACCCCTCAATCTCCAATACTCCAGGGAAAATAGTCCCAGTCAATTCAGGCTCTCCATATAATTCAAACTCTCAACCCTGGCAACATCCTTGTAAAATGTTTCTGAATCCTTTCAAGTTTCACTGCAGCCCACCTATAGCAGGAGACCAGAATTGAATGCAGTATTCCAAATGTGTCTGAGCTATTGTTGAAAGTGTGGTGTTGGAAAAGCACAGCAGACCAGGCAGTATCCGAGGAGCAGGAGAATCGACGTTTCGGGCATAAGCCCTTCATCAGGAAGGGCTTTATCCTGATGAAGGGCTTATGCCCGAAACGTCGATGCAACTGCTCCTCGGATGCTGCCTGACCTGCTGAGCTTTTCCAGCACCACACTCTTAACTCTGATCTCCAGCATCTGCAGTCCTCACTTTCTCACTGTCCAAACCAATGTCATGGACAACTGCAACATGACTTCCTAACTTCTATACTCAATGCACTGACCAATTAAGGTAACTCTTTGGAATTTTGCTCCACATCCTTATCCTAAAATTGTAGGGGCTCTAATACAGCCAGCCAGTTTGCTCGCACTCTGAACCCAATGTTGGAAGACCATCCAAGGATACAGAATGTGACCTCTATCAGGACATTCATCATCTTCTTGAACATTTTGCTCAGACCCTGCTCATAGTGTCAAATGTTATGTTAGGCTGAAGTGCCTTGATTGGTTCTTTAAGGAATTATCAGTGAACACATGAAGACACGTGCACTCTGTGGGGATCCCCAGTGGAGGGCTCTCTACGTGGGAGTCCTCCCCCTTTCTCTTGGGGGTCTGGGGTGGAGGGTGCTGCACGCAGCGGTCCCCTGCAACCGCAGATTGCAGTGGTTCACTGACTCCCAGCCCAACTGCTGGTTCTGTGGCGCTGTGGAGGCCATGGACCATGTGTATATTGGGTTTGGGTGTTTGCACTCCCTTTTTGATTTTCTTAAAAACCTCCTCCTCTGCTTTTGGTTGCACTTCAGTCCCACGCTCCTGATCTTTGGGCACCCAGTACGGAGGAAGGAGGGCAAGTCTGAAGACCTCCTCGTGGGTCTGCTCCTGGGCCTGGCCAAACTGGCCATCAACAGGTCCAGGCAGCGGGCCATGGAGGGGGTCGTTAGGGCCAACTGCCTACCCCTCTTCCGTGGTTACGTTAGGGCCCGGGTGTCCTTGGAGAAGGAGCATGCGGTGTCCACCAACACCCTGGAGTTGTTCAGGGAGAGGTGGGCACCGCAGGGAGTTTATTTCCCCCTCCAACCCTATTTTGATTTAATCCCTGCCCTCCCCTTCACTGTCTGATCACACAGCATTGCCCTTTGATGTGAAGGGCAGTGCTTGTCACTAGCCATTCAGGTGTTTCCTTCTTCCTGGTGGTGGAAATTTGAATAAAGATTTGTGCACCTTGTGTCTCTCACACCTGCACACACACAACATGGGTACTGGGGAAAAAATAAGCACAACCACAGTTAGGCAGTAGTGTGGGGGTAAAAAAAAGAACAGGAGTGTCAGAAGTTCTGTTCACTCTAAATAAAAGAAGACACGTGCACTCTGATATAACGTAAATTTATTAGCTTCAATTTACATAATATATTAAAAATTACTTATTAGCTTATTAAAGTCATAGAGCCATAGAGATGTACAGTACGGAAACAGACCCTTCAGTCCAACTCATCCACGCTGACCTGATATTCTAACCTAATCTAGTCCCATTTGCCAGCACTTGGTCCATATCCCTCTAAACCCTTCCTATCAATATACCCATCCAGATGCCTTTTAAATGTTGTAATTGTACTAGCCTCCACCACTTCTTCTGGCAACTCAATCCAGATACATACCACCCACTGTGTGAAAAAGTTGTTCCATACATCCCTTTTATAACTTTCCGCACTTACCCTAAACCTATGCCCTCAAGTTCTGGACTCACCCACCTCAGGGAAAAAACCTTGTTTGTTTACCCTACCCATGCCCCTCATGATTTTATAAACCTCTATAAGGTCACCCCTCAGCCCCGATACTCCAGGGAAAACAGCCCCAGCCTGTTCAGTCTCTCCCTTTAACTCAAATTCTCCAACCCTGGCAACATCCTTGTAAATCTTTTCTGAATCCTTTCAAGTTTCACAACATCCTTCCAACAGGAGGGAGACCAGAAATGCACACACTATTCCAAAAGTGGCTTAATCAATGTCCTGTACAGCAGCAATATGACCTCCAAACTCCAAAACCAATGCTCTAAGAAAAGCATACTAAACTCCCTTCTTCACTATCCTATCTACCACAACTCCACATTCAAGGAACAATGAACCTACACACCAAGGTCTCTTTGTTCAGCAACATTCTCTAGGACCTTACCATTAATTGTATAAATCCTGCTTTGATTTGCCTTTCCAAAATGCAGCATCATGCATTTATCTAAATTAAACTCCATCACCCCATTGGCCCAAATGATCAAGTTCCTGTTGTACTCTGAGGTAACTTTCATTGTCATCCACTACACCTCCAATTTTGTTGTCACCTGCAAACTTACTAACTATACCGCCTATGTTCACATCCAAATCATCTATATAAATGACGAAAAGGAGTGGACCCAGCACTGATCCTTGTGGCACTCCACTGGCCACAGGCTTCCAGTCTGAAAGGCAATCCTCCATCATCATCCTCGGTCTTCCACTTTTGAGCCAGTTCTGTATTCAAACAGCTACTTCTCCCTGTATTCCATGAGATCTAACCTTGCTAACTGATCTACCACAAGGAATCTTGTCAAACGCTTTTCTGAAATCCAGATCACGTCCACAGCTCTGCTATCATCAATCCTCTTAGTTACTTATTCAAAAAAGTCAAACCAAGTTCATGAGACATGGTTTTCCATACACAAAGCCATGGTAACTGTCCCTAATAGTCCTTGCCTTTCCAAATACATATAAATTCTGACCCTCAGGATTCCCTCCAATAACTTGCCCACTGCCAATGTCAGGCTTACTATTGCTTTTCCTTACCATCTTTCTTAAATAGTGGCACCACTTTAACCAACCTCCAGTCTATCAGCTCCTCACCTGTGACTATTGATGATATAAATATCTCAGCAAGGGGCCCAGCAATCACTTCCCTAGCTTCCTACAGAGGTTTAGGATACACCTGATCAGGTCCTGGGGATTTATCCACCTTTGTGTGTTTTAAGACATCCCGCACCTCCTCTTCTGTAATATGGACATTTTTCAAGACTTTCCCACATTCTGTATTCTCCATATTCTTGTCCACAGTAAACACCGATGCAAATTACTCATTTAGCAACTCCTCCATTTCCTGTGGTTCCACACTTAGGTTGCCTTGCTGATCTTTGAGGGGCCCTATTCTCTCTAGTTACCCCTTTGTCCTTAATGTATTTATAGAATCCCTTTGGATTCTCCATAATCCTATTTGCCAAAGCTATCTCACGTCCCCTTTGTGCCCTCCTGATGTCCCTTTTAAGTAAACTCTTACTGACTTTATACTCTTCTGAGGATTCGCTTGATCTCTGCTGTCCATACTTGACATATGCTTCCTTCTTTTTCTGTAGTTTAAACTACTTAAGTCTCACCGTTTCATGTCTCGGGGTCTCCTGGACAACAGCTGCAGCTTCAAGCTCGATCTTAATTCCCTTGACACCAGTAGCAAACTCAATTTGATGTGATGTCCAATGATCTATGAAAAGTCTCCATTATTAATGGTCCCTGTAACTAATACCATTACATTACAAAATGTAATGAATTTGGCATTAGATACTGAATTGCTCCTTGTGAGTACTTTCTCTAAGAATTCCTCTGTGCTTGGTGGAGGTCCAGGTGTGGCTACAAAGCAGGCTGTTCCCACATCTAGTCCATTTTCTTGTGAAACAGCCTGTTCTCTCTCAAACTTTTCCACTCTCCAGCAATTGCTTATTGCTACATCCAATTAATCCTAAATGATCTAGTTTGGTGATGTAATCGTTAATATCATACTCTAATGAGGGATACCTCCATCTGGTCGAACAGAAATCGACAGGAGATTCCCCACTCCATGCCCAACTGTCGCCCATGCAGCTCATGTTGCTCACATGGCATGACCCACTAACCTCACCACCAATGCCCCATCATTGGTAGAACACTGGCAGGATGTGGCACTTAATTTTTTAAGCACTACATTCCACTCTCTCATGAGAGAGGTAAGAGGGATTATTATCTTAATGTTTTTCCTGTCCAATTTAGTGGCAAGCACCTTATATTTCCTGTGCAGAACCACTCTTATTTTGGGTCACCTGCTTGAATTGTGACAACTGGTTCATCCCCTTTCACTGCATGTCTCCAGCCCTGAAAAGATCATCAAATCATCATAGAATCCCTACAGTGTGGATACAGGCCCTTTGGCCCAGCAAGTCCACACCGTCTCTCCAAAGAGTATCCCATCCAAGCCCATTCCCCTATTACTCCACATTTAGCCCTGACTAATGCACCGAACCTACACATCCCTGAACACTATGGGCAATTTAGCATGGCCAATTCACCAAAGCTGCACAACTTTGGATTATGGGGGGAATCCAGAGCACCCAGAAGAAACCCATGCAGACACGGGGAGAAGGTGCAAACTCCACACAGACAATCACTGAAAGCTGGAATCAAACCAGGGTCGCTGACATTGTGTGGCAGCTGTGCTAACCACTGAGCCAACGTCCCTCTGAACTCTGGCACTTAGCAGCCAACACATCCTTCTGGATTCAAGATCTCAGCCACAGAGAATGGTATCTAACCCCCGACTGTAAATCCATCACGTTCCTTCTCACTCCTGGCTGTTGAATGGCTTCCTATGCCACAGCATCATCATCAGTTGGTTCATACACACTACAACCCTCACTCTTGTCCACGCACATTGCCATATCCTGAAATCTGCTGCACAATTGCAAAGGCTGAGGTTCTTCCACTCCCATCTTCTCGATCCCTTTACTGGCCTGACTCGCAGGCACACCCTTCCATCCCTGAGCCTGAGCGCTGACTAAATTAGACAATGCAACTTAAATGTTGCAGCTGTCTTCTGGAACAAAGTGTCTCAGTCACATCCCCTTTCTTGCAACATCTCAGAATCCACAGCTCAGCCTCCAGCTCAAACTGTGTGTTGAATCTCCACAAATGTGCGCACCATGGACTGCCATGGTATCCAGGAGTTCCAACATGCTACAGGCATAACACATGACCTTTCCTGTCATGTTTATCATGGTACATGTATGTATTTATTTATTTCAATTAATTTATAATTCTCTCACTCACCCAACTCCTGCCAATTGCATACTCAAGTAGCACTGAGAAAACCTTATATTTATACTCTTTGAAAAGCAATGAATCATTTCTGCAAAAGCAAAAAAAAAACATTTTTTAGTCATAACTGCTCTTAGAGAACTTGTAAGAGAAATTTAAGCCAGTTAAGAATCTTAGCTTAACCCTTTTAAACAATAATTTACCTCTTTTAAAACATGATGCGGAGATGCTATTGTTGGACTGAGGTGGACAAAGTTAAAAATCACTCAACACTCAGTTATAGTCCAAAAGGTTTTTGGAAGTACTCATTTTAAGAGCGCTGCACCTCCATCAGGCAGCCTTGGAGCAGGATCATAAGGCACAGACGTTATAGCAAAAGATTACAGTGTATTGGAACTGAAATGACATATTGAACAAACCTAGATTGTGATTAAGTCGTTCATCTTTTAGAATGTATAGCAGACAGACAGACTGTAACCTTTTCTGCATTGTCTGAAAAAGAGATGTCACCTTTCTTTATAAAACATCAAGTTATCTCGAGAATGTAGCTTGAAAGTAGTTCTGCGATTTACATATTAATGAACCGAAACCTGCAACTCATTCTAAAAGATGAAAGACTAGGTTTGTTCAATATATCATTTCAGTTGCATGACACTAATCTTTTGCTACAAATCCTGTTGGACTGTAACCTTGTGTTCTGTGATTTTTTTTACTCCTTCAAACAGTAATTTTTAGTTTGTTGCTAACTGTAAACAAAAAAAATCGACTTTAAAGAGATTATACCTCATGATCACCTCATTCCCTAACTCCTGTCTTCACACACTCAGTGCGTCCTTCATTGGAGTTGCTTCAGAAGCCTTTGTAAATTATATAGCACTGCAAGATACCAGATACAGAGGCACTTGTCCGAAATGGCCAGTCAAGCATCCACATCATATTGAGGACTTCACACTCAGTTAAGCTAGCCCTGTAGCCAGAATGCCAACTGATTACTTACTAAAGCAAGTAATCTTACACAGAGCTTGGGCCTTGAGTGCACTGTCATGGTGATCAAAGGAAGCATACTCTCTAGGCTTCACTTAAGAATTAAGGTCTCAATTTCAAATCATGGTGAAGCTTAATCAAGATCAGTGCACTTGGCACACCAAATAAAAAAGAATTGTGCAGCCTCTTATCAGAGAGAGGAAATCCTGAGCCACAACTCATTCCAGAATCTGTTGACTCTGGGATCCGATCATATTTGTGGCAGAACATTACACCTGCAGACCACCCATATCAGTTACCTACGTAACCACCAAAATTCTACCAAACTCCTCCAGATGATAAACAAAGGATGAACCTAACATCCTGCCTGAAATATGGAAACCCAAATTGCCCACAATATTCTAGGTACGGTCTCACCAAAGTCCCTGCAAAATTGTAGCAAGACTTCATTACTCCTGCACTCCAACCCCTTGGAATACAGCCAAAATGCCTTTTATCTGTTTGATGCATCTGCATACTAACTTCCCATATTACTTGCATGAGCACATTAAATCACTTTAAACATTAACGTAGACAAGTTTCACACCCTTTAAAAGATATTCTGCTTCTCTGTTCTTCCATCCAATGGCATTAACCTCACTCATTATGATACATCTGCCACCTAAATGCCAATACACTTAACCTGTTTATAATTCTTTGCAATCTTTCTGTGCCTTCTCACAACTTTTAATCCCACCTAGCTTTGTATCGTCAGTGAACTTTGGCATATAGCTTCATGCCTCTTTGTAACTAATACTGTTCCTAAGTAGCCACGTCCCAGAATTCATCATTATGGCACTAGTCCTAATCTTTTAACTGGAGAATGCTTCTGTGGTATTTGGAACCAGGTAGATCTCATTGACTATAAGATTCTTGTTTGGGTTGTTGTTATCCTGGGCCAATCAGGGAATCCTGGCTGATAGATAGATACAAACAGGAAATTAAATTTATATTTAAAAAAAGAAAAAAAATTAAAAAATAAACAGAGCATATCACACAGCATTGCCTATTGTGAAGGGCACTGCTAAAAGAGAGAAAAAAAAGAACAGGAGTTCACACAGCAAAAAACAAAAACAAGAGATTGTGCCACAGGGAGTGGAGTGCATTATTTCCCTCTCTAACTCTATTTTGATTTAATCCCTGCCCTCTCCTTCACTGTTTGATCACACAGCATTGCCCTTTGATGTGAAGGGCAGTGCTTGTCACTGGCCACTCGGGTGTTTTTCCTATCTTCCTGGTGGTGGAAATTGAATAAAGATTCATGTACCTTGTGTCTCTCACTGTCTCACACCTACACACACACAACATGGGGACTGGGGGAAAAAAAATAAGCAAAAAAAAAAGAACAGGAGTGTAAAATAAGCACTACCACAATTAGGCGATAGTGTGGGGGGGTTAAAAAAAAAGAAAAAGAGACAAAAAAATGAGCAGGAGATTGCGCCGCAGGGAGTGGAGTACATTATCTCCCCCTCCAACTCTATTTTGATTTAATCCCTGCCCTCCCCTTCAGTGTTTAATCACACAGCATTGCCTTTTGTGAAGGACACTGCTTGTCACTGGCCACTCGGGTGTTTCCTTTCTTCCTGGTGGTGGAAATTTGAATAAATATTGGTGCACCTTGTGTCTTTCACTGTGTCTCACACCTGCACACACACAACATGGGGACTGGGGGAAAATATAAGCACTACTGCAGTTAGGAAGTAGTGTGGGGGTGTTTTAAAACAAAAAGAAAAACAAACAAAGAGGAGATTAGCATGCTGTGTCTATCAACAGCCTGGAGTTGTTCAGGGAGAGGTGGGTGCCAAGGGGAGTGGCGCTGCCAGAGCCTCACCCAGGTCAAGGGAGTGTTGCTGCTGCCTGGGGCCCACTCCCACTGCTGGTCTCTGAGATCCCACCCGGACCCCAAGCAGCTGTTACTGCTTGGGGCCTGCCTCACTACTGCTGCCTGGGACTCACCTTGGGCCCCTCCCAGGACCTCCACTGCTGCTGCCTGGGACTCGCCTTGGGACCCTCCCAGGACCTCCACCACCACTGCCTGGGATTTGCCTTGGGCCCTTCCCCACAACCTCCACCACTGCTATGACTGGAGACCTACATGGGACTTGCTTTGGGACCCTCCCAAGACCTCCACTGCTGCCACCTGAGACCCACCTCCACCGCTGCTGCCCGGGAGTAAATTTTGGGGCTGTCTGGGACTTACCTTGGGGACCCCCCCCCCCAACAGGCCTGCCCCCACCGCTGCGACCAAGGGCCTACCTGGGACTTGCCTGAGGCCTGCCTCCACCACTGCTGCTGCCTGGGGACCCTACTGGACTCTTGTCAGCCTGTGGCAGACAGCAAAGCACGGCGAGCCCGAAGGTCGCAGGGCCCAGCCGCACCTATGTCGGGGTAGCCGCTGCCTTAGGCTCGGCTGCTCCAACCCCGACTGCAACCACGACCCCTTCAGGCACTTGACTAAACGCCTGGGGGTCAAGGCCTATCCCCACCCCAACATGACCATCGAGGCCTGCAGTAAGGCTATGGCTAGTGTAGTTGGCCCACTGGCCATCGTCGCTGCGGCCAGGATGTACGGGAAGGCCGTCTTTTTCCTAAAGATCGAGCAGGTGATCCACCTGGCCGTGGAGAGGGGGCTCATTGTGGGCGGGACACATCTGCCCGTCGACCCTTTGGAGGTTACGGCCCAGAGGGTCGTGATCTCCAACGTCCAGCCCTTCATTGCCAGTGAGTTCCTTCTTCCCCACCTCAACACCTTGGGGGAGATCTGGTTGGGTGTCCAACTGCTCCTGCTTGGTCTTAAGGACCCTACCCTCTGGTATGTATACTCTTTCCGATGGCAGGTGTCCATTTGCCTGACCCGGGAGGAGGTCACCAAGGGCTTGTTTACCCTCCTCCACGAGGGCACGGCCTACCGAGTCTTCTGGACAGCGGACGGCGTACAGTGTCACCTGTGCCGCGAGGTGGGGCACATAAGAAAAAACTGCCCCACCCAGAAGGCTGCCCAGCCCACACCAACGGCTGTGGGTGACGCCACCGCACCACCCACCCACCCTCCCCCCCCCAAAGTCAACATCACAAACCCCAGCAGCGGGGGCTAAGCCAGAGGCTTTCAATGCCTTAGCCTCTGGCAGGAAGGGGGGTGAGTGTCTGGCCGGACAGAAGGCATCCAAGAAGACCCAACATGCCAGGCCTGCCCACGTGAAGACCACCCTATCGCCTTCCCCTACAACTAGCCCACGACCTGCCCTGCCATGACAATGCCCCTGTGGCCGTGCCAGCGTCACCCCGGCGTGGGAATCCTGACTCCCAAACCCGTACCTGATCCTGCCCCACCCACTGACCCCACACCAAACCCCCGCTCCGTTACCTAAACTCTTGGGGCTTCAACACCTACTCCTGGCCCGGGGCCCCCAAGCCTGGGCCCAGCCACATCCTAGTACTAACCTGGGGGGACCCACTGATACCTCACTTCCGGCAGCAACAGTGTCACTAGGCCCCTGCCCTACCCACCATCACCTGATAAACCAGGGGTGGAACAGGAAGTGACACAGCTGACTCTCCCCACCCTGGCCATGCCCCCTGCATTCCCCCAGCCAATAGTATCCTAGGAAAGGCTGGGGTGGGGGAATGTCAGGCCCCATGACCACCAAGGCGGATGGGGAGGGGAAGGCCCATAAATTCCCCCCTGTCGCTCGGGGTGGTGGTGTTCCTTTTTAGGGGAATGGGCTTACAATGTCCTTTGCCTATCCCGCACTGTGGCCTGACCTGCCTGAACTTCCAGGGGCTATAGTAGGGCCTTCCGCTGCCATAACTCCTCTAGCTCCTAAGGAGGACTTTAATAACCACACTGGCTATGGTGTGGGTGACAATGGTGAACACTCTGCTGGGTTGTTGAGTGGTGGAGGGGAGGAAGGTGTTATCCTTGCTCCTCCCTCCCAGACTGTTTTTCTGGGGGTCTTCTCCCTGGGGGAGGACATTTTCCCCAAGGGGCTGGGCGTCCTGGTGTTGGGAGAGGAGTGGGGCCCCAAGCCTCTGCCACCTGATGACCTGAACTTGTGGCATTCCGGGAAGGGGTGTGCTGAGGAAGGTACTGCCAGTGACCCCAGGGGTGGGGTTGCCAGGGGTTTTAGGCCAGTTGGTGGTGCTGGACCAGCCGCCATTCTCTCGGTGGGGGAGAGGTTGGTGACTGAGGGTGACCTCCCGGAGGAGGGTTCAGGATCGGTGGTGGACACCAGGGATGACGTGGAGTCTGTCTCCAGTGACCTTTTTGAGTCCCAGGTGCCCCACACCGATCTTCCCCCTCATCCCCCTCGAGGAACTCTGGGAGTTTTTCGAGGAAACTTGGAGTCGCTGGGATAGACCCCAACTGGCGCTCGACCGCTGGAGCTCCTTTGAGAGAGTCTACTGGTTGGCCCACGCTGCTTGCCAGGCACCTGGGCTCGACTTGAACAAGGGACAGCAAGTCAGGAACTTCCTGGGGGCCCTCCTGGTGAGGGCAAAGGACTTCTGTGCCCCTCCCTCGTCCTCCCAGTAAATGTATATAGCTTTTTAACTATACTAGTGGTTGCACAATGCTTCCGACATGGAGACAACTATAGCCAGCCTCAACATCAACGGCAGCAGGGAGTCACAGCGCAGATTCCAGACCCTCTCGGCCCTTCGGGACTGGAGGTATGTGATGTGCTTCCTGCAAGAAACCCACACTACCCTGGGAGACAAAGCTACTCCATTCCTGGAGTGGTGATGGGGGTGGGTGGGTGGGGGTCTACATGAATCACCTCACCCCAGATCTGGTGGGGTGGCTATCTTGTTGGCCCTGCATTTTTCAGCTGGAGATCTTGGTCAGGGAGCCCGTGCCAGGCCGTTTGCTTCACCTAATGGTTTGGCTGGGGGGGGGGGGGGCGCGGTGCTTCACTTGGTGAACATCTATGCTCCCCTGGCCGGGCCGAGGCAAGCGAGCTTCTTCAGAGAAGTGTCCGCTCATCTCGCCTCCATCGAGAGCCAGTGCGTCGTCCTCTGGGGAGATTTTAACTGCTTCCTCGAGGGCAGGGACCACGGTGGTGCCTGCACCAATTGGGCTTCAGGGAGGAGGTTGGGGGATTTGGTCAAGTCCTTTGACCTGGTGGATGTCTGGCGGAATCTCCATCCCGACTCCATCGCCTTCACCTTTGTGAGGCCTGGGGTCGGAGCGTCCAGAATCGACCGCCTGTACGTTTCGCGGGCGTACGCCTCCTGTTTTCCGAAGGCCTCCACGTGGCAGGTGTCGTGCACGGACCATCACCTGGTGTGGGCGGAACTCCTTCCATTCAGCGCCAGGCTCGGCTCTGCGTACGTGCCCTTTAACAACCTGCTGCTGGAGGGCAAGCGGTTCCGGGACTCGTTTTGTCGTTTCTGGGCCGGCTGGAGAAGGAAACGGGGAAACTTTCCCCTCCCTGAGGCTATGGTGGGACGTGGGCAAGGCTCACGTCCGTGTTTTCTGTCAGGAGTACGCGAGGGGGTCGACAAAGAGATGGAAATCCAGGATCTGGGAGTTGGAGAGGGAGATGTTCGACCTGGAGTCATTCCTCGGTCAGCCCAACGTGGACCCAGCCCTGTGTGGGGTGTATGAAGAGAAGGCCATGGTCCGGGACCTGCAGCTTGTCGGTGCTCTGGGTGCATATGTGAGGTCGTGGACCCAGCTCCTCCAGGACCTGGACCGCGGCTCCCCCTTCTACTCGCTTGGAAAAAAAGCCGTGGCACCCGTCAGCAGCTCCTTGTGCTGCTGGCCGATGTCTGGTCCCTCGTCTTGGATCCAGAGGGTGTCAGGGCCCACGTCCAAAACTATTATACGGCTCTGTTCTCTCCGGATCCGTCCAGCGAGGATGCTCGCAGAGTTCTTTGGGAGGACCAACCGCAGCTCGGCCTGGAGGACGCCGGAAGGCCCGACGCTTCCGTCACTTTAGAGGAGCTGACCAGTGCCCTCTATCGCTCTCTAGAAGCAAGTCCCTGGGGCTGGACAGGGTTCTTCAGAGCGTTCTGGGATGTTCTGGGAAGTGACTACGCACAGGTCCTGGGGAGTGTCTAACTGCCGGAGAGCTGCCTCTTTTGTGGCGCAGGGGGGTCATCCTGCTGCCAAAGAAGGGGGACCTTCGTTTTTTTAAAGAACTGGCATCCGGTCTCCCTCAGCACTGACTACAAAATCTTTGCCAGGGTGTTGTCTTTTCGCCTGGCTTCCGTGCTGGCCCACATGATTCACCCGGACCAGTCCTACACTGTCCCGGGCCAGAGGATACACGACAACATCCACCTGGTCCGGGACCTGATCCATTTCTGTCGACGGGCTGGTCTGCCGAGCGCCTTCCTGTCTCTCGACCAGGAGAAGGCGTTCGACAGGGTCGATCACGAGTACCTGCTCGGGACTCTGCAGGCATTCGGGTTTGGGATGCAGTTCGTTGCCCGGATCCAACTTTTGTACGCCGCCGCAGAGTGTCTGGTTAAAGTTAACGGGTCCCTGACGGCACCCTTCACTGTGGGAGAGGAGTGCATCAAAGCTGCCCCCTGTCCGGCCAGCTGTATTCCCTGTGTGGAGCCTTTCCTGCGCCTCTTGCGGAGAAGGTTGTTGGGGCTGATTCTGTGCAGCGCAGGCACAGGGGTGGTCCTCTCGGCCTACGCCGATGCCATGCTCCTCACTTTCGCTGACCTGGGGAGGATGCGCGAGTGCCAGGCTGTGTACTCGGCAGAGTCTTCCACCAGGATCAACTGGGCCAAATGTTCCAGACTACTGGTCGGTCTGCGGCGGGTGGACTCCCTGCCGGAGGAGTTACAGGGGTTCAGCTGGAGTACCACCCATCTCCTCTACCTGGGGGTCTACCTCAGCCCGGCTGAGGAATCCTGGCTGGCGAACTGGCAGGAGCTGGAGGCCAAAGTCTCGGCTCGCCTAGGCCGCTGGACAGCACTGCTCTGAGTGCTACCTTGCAGGAGTCAAGTGCTGGTCATAAACCAGGTGGTGGCCGCCATGCTGTGGTACTAGCTGGTCACTTTTTGGTCCCTCCTCCTGGCTTTGTCGCTGACATCCAGAGAATGTTGGTCGACTTCTTCTGGGACAAAAAGATGCACTGGGTCGCCGCGCAGGTTCTGAGTCTCGTATTGAGGAGGGTGGTCAGTCGCTGCTGTGCGTCCGCACCCAGGTCGCGACGTTCCACCTTCAGACCTTGCGGCGATACCTTTACATCGAGCCTCCGCCTAGGTGGTGCGCCCTAGCGCCATATTTTTTCCGCTAGGTGCATAACCTCAACTACGACAGCAGCTCCTGTTCATCGACCGTGATGGTTTGGAGGTCACCCTCAAGATGCTGCCTGTCTTTTACTGGGACCTGATCACTGTCTGGAACGTGGTCGAATCTCATCGTGCCTACCCTCCATCTGGAGTAGCGGCTGTCATCAGGGAGCCGTTGGTCAGGAATCTGCACCTCTGTACTCGTGGGTTTGAGTGGCTGTCGGAGGGGAGAGCCGTGGTGGCGAGGGCGATCAGGGTCGGGGACATGCTGGGTGGCAGGGGCCTGGGCTGGACACTGCCGCAGGACATAGCTAGTAGGGTAGCGGTAGACATCCAGTACGTGGCCACCGCCATCCGACGCCTTAAAACAGCGGTGCTCGGACCTGACGTAGTGCACCAGTTGAAGACGCTCAGGTGTGTGGTGGGATCCCATCCGCGCTCACCCCAGCCCGGATGGAATTTCACATTGGCCCTAAGGTCTTGTACTTCCCGTGGGAGCCTGTGTCTCACAACCTATGCCGCCTCTGGAATTTTAATTTTGTTCCCTTTCAGGGGGTTAAAAAGGTGGGCCCTGTATAGACTGCTGCTGCACACCGTCCACCTCTTCTCCCTCATCCACCATCTGGACACTCCTTGGCGTGCCCATTTGCCACCAGGAGGTGGGGATCCCCAGTGGAGCGTTCTGTACGCAGGAGTCTTCCCCCTTTCTCTCGGGAATCTGGGGTGGAGGGTGCTGCACGCAGCAGTCCCCTGCAACCGCAGATTGCGGTGGTTCACAGACTCCCAGCCCAACTGCTTGTTCTGTGGGTATATTGGGTGTGGGTGTTTGCACTCCCTTTTTGATTTTTCTCAAAAACCTTCTTCTCTGCTTTTGGTTGTACTTCAGTCCCACGCTCCTGATCTTCGGGCACCCGGTACGGAGGAGGGAGGGCAGGTCTGAAAAACTACTCTCGGGCCTGGCCAAACTGGCCATAAACAGGTTCAGGCAGCAGGCAGTGGAGGGGGTCGTTAGGGCCAACTGCCTACCCCTTTTCCGCAGTTACCTTAGAGCCCAGGTCTCCTTGGTGAACACTGCGTGCTCCTTTTCCAACACCCTGGAGTTGTTCAGGGAGTGGAGTGCATTATTTTTTTTCCCCCTCCACCTCTATTTTGATTTAATCCCTCCCCTTCACTGTTTTGATCACACAGCATTGCCCTTTGATGGTAAGGGCACTGCTTGTCACTGGCCACTCGCGTGTTTCTTTTCTTCCTGGTGGTGGAATATAAATGAAGGTTTAAACACTTGTTGTTCTACACTGTACCCAAGACCTACACACATACGACGTGGGTGTCAGAGAAAAACAAGCAAAGCAAAGAATAAGAAAAAAAAGAACAGGGGGAAAAAAATATAAATAAACCGGACTACCAGACAAAAAAAAACAACAAACAAGGGATTAGCACGTGTTGTCCACCAACACCCATGAGCTGTTCAGGGAGCGGTGGGCACTGCTGGGAGTGGAGTGTTTTATTGCCCCCTCCAACTCTATTTTGATTTAATTCCTGCACTCCCTTTCACTTCTTTTTGATCACACAGCATTACCCTTTGGTTAGAAGGGCTCTGCTTGAAACTGGCCACTCAGGTGTTTCCTTTCTTCCTGGTGGTGGAATATTAATAAAGATTTAAACAACTATTGTTTTTCACTGTGTCTGACATTTGCACACAACACAGGAAAAAAGAAGAAATGGAAAAAAAAATAAGCAGGAGTTTAAAAAAAAAGGTGTCAGAGGCTCTGAAATAAAAAGAGGATTAGTACATGGTGTCCACCAACACCCTCCTGGGAGTGGTCATCCACAACAAGCTTTCTTGGACTCTTCATGTGGACCCACTGGTTACAAAGGCCCAATATTGTCTCTTCTTCAGGCAGCAGAGGAAATTTGGCAAGACAGCTTTTATAGGTGTGCCATTGAGAGCATTTTGTCTGGATGTATCACTACCTGGTATGGCAACTGTACCTTTCAATATCGGAGATGGTTACAGAGAGTGGTGAACTCGGCCTGGACAATCACAAAGACCAACCTCCCATCTATAGAACCCGTTTATCAGGCCCGCTGTCAAGTAAAGGCCGCCAGCATTCTCAAAGATCCATCCCATCCTGGCAATGTTTTTCTACAACCTCTACCATCGGGGAGAAGGTACAGAAGCCTGAACACACGCACCAGTTGGTTTCGAAACAGTTTCTACCCTACTGTTGTTAGAATACTGAATGGACTCTCAAACTCTAAACATTTGCCTGTACCTGTGTTTTTGTTTTTGCCACTGTTTACCTATTATTTACTTAGCTATGCTCCTTAA
This sequence comes from Chiloscyllium punctatum, assembly GCF_047496795.1. Classification (NCBI taxonomy): domain Eukaryota; kingdom Metazoa; phylum Chordata; class Chondrichthyes; order Orectolobiformes; family Hemiscylliidae; genus Chiloscyllium; species Chiloscyllium punctatum. Next base: position 101,848,598 of record NC_092749.1, on the reverse strand, counting down.
CTCTGTGATCTGCCTGTACTGCTCGCAAGACAAAGATTTTCACTGTGCCTCGGTACACATGACAATAAATTCAATTCAATTCACCTTATTGAGTTCTTTGATTTGGTGACCAAACAGGTGGATGAGGGTAAAGCGGTTGATGTGGTGCATATGGGTTTCAATAAGGCATTTTAAAAGGTTCCATACAGTAGGCTATTGCACAAAATATGGAGGCATGGGATTGAGCATGATTTTGCAGTTTGGATTGGCTAGCTGAAAGAAGACAGAGGGTGGTGGTTGATGGGAAATGTTCATCCTGGAGTTCAGTTACTAGTGATGTACTGCAAGGATCTGTTTTGGGGCCACTGCTGGTTGTCATTTTTATTAATGATCTAGACGAGGGCAGAGAAGGATGGGTTAGTAAATGTGTGGATGACATTAAGGTCGGTGGAGTTGTGGATAGGGCTGAAGGATGTTGCAAGTTACAGAGTGACATAGATAAGCTACAAAGCTGGTCTGAGAGGTGGTAAATGGAGTTTAATGTGGAAAAATGTGAGGTGATTCACTTTGGAAGATTCAACAGGAATAAAGAGTACAGGGCTAATGGTAAGATGTTTGGTAGTGTGCATGAGCAGAGCGATCTCGGTGTCCATGTACATTGATCCCTTAAAGTTACCACCCAGGGTGGTAGGGTTGTTACAAAGGCATTTATTGGTAGAGAGATTGAGTTTCAGAGCCATGAGGTCATACTGCAGCTGGTGCAGCTGCACTTGGAGTACTGCATACAGTTCTGGTCACTGCATTATAGGAAGGATGTGAAAGCTTTGGAGAGGGTTCAGAGGAGATTTATTAGGATGTTGCCTGGTATGTGAGGTCTTGTGAGGAAAGTCTGAGGGATTTGAGGCTGTTTTCATCAGAGAGAAGAAGGTTAAGAGATGACTTAATTGAGACATACAAGATAATCAGAGGGTTAGGTAGGGTGGACAGGGCGAGCCTTTTTCCTCAGATGGTGATGGCGAGCATGACATAGCTTTAAATTGAGAGGTAGAAGATATAGGACAGATGTCAGAGGCATTTTCTTTACTCAGAGAGCAGTCGGGGCGTGGAAAGCACTGCCTGCAGCAGTAGTAGACTCACTAACTTTAAAGGCATTTAAATAGTCATTGGATAGACATATGGATGAACATGGAATAGTTTAGGATAGATGGGCTTCAGATTGGTTCCACAAGTCAGTGCAACATCGAGGGCTGAAGGGCCTATACTGCGCTGTAAAGTTCTATGTTTTATGTTCTAATTTAATTTAATTTAACTCCTGTTCCTTGAATGGATCTTACTCACTGATGCACAATTATTCTTAAAGTCTTTGTCCTTTTCTGTCCCATTCTCCTTATTTTTGCCATATCTCGTGGCCTCAAACTGTCAATTTGGATTTCCAAAACTTCCTTCATCCAAACAAGCCCACCAGCAACACCTTTCCATTACCTTAATGCTCTCATTATACAATTGACTATGACATTGATCTCAGCTTGCTTTAAGTAGAGCACATCCCAATGGAACAGGTACACTCTTGCTGGGGCCTTTCATCAAAATACCTTCTTCAACACACCACTCTTTCAACCATGGATTTAGTTCTCTAATCTACTTAATCCTGTCCCAATTGACATATAGAGCAAATATCAAGCCAGAGATGGTTACCCGAAATGATCTACATTTTAATTTGGATATTAACTCTTTGAACTCCCTCAGTAGAACATCTTGCCTAGTTCTACCTACGGTATAGAGTTCACTCTGGATCATAGCATCCGAATTCTCCTACTTTAGCTTCAAGTTTATCTCCAGCTCAAGGAGATTTCTTTAACGCTGGACCAAAATGGGCAATACAACCTTTGGAGCTCTTGATTTTGGCTATAGTGTCTGTGCCTTAATGACACAATCTCCTGCCATGTCCTATCTGATTTTATCCTTAATAATGGTCTGGGCTATTTATTAAGAAGAACACAGCTGCACGGTGTCAGCATGCTGTTCTTTCATCGTGGAACTTTAATCCACTCTAGAATGATGCTTTGGAAAGTCTCAATACTGCTTATAAAGATGCTCTGTGAAAGAAACTTAGAACATAAGAACTAGGAGCAGGAGTAGGCCATGTGGCCCTTCAAGCCTGCTCCGCCATTCAATAAGATCATGGGTGATCTTTTCATGGACTCAGCACCACTTACCCACCATCTCACTGTAACCTTTAATTCCTTTATTGTTCAAAACAAAATCTATCTTAGCTTCAAAAACATTTTCTGAAGTAATGTCAACTACTTCACTGGGCTGGGAATTCCATAGATTCACAACCCTCTGGGTGAAGAAGTTCCTTCTCAATTCAGTCCCAAATCTGCTCCCCATAATTTTGAGGCTGAGCCCTCTTGTCCTACTTTCACCTATCAGTGGAAACATCCTCTCTAGGTCTATCTTATCTATTCCCTTCATAATTTTATATGTTTCTATATGAATTCCCCCCTCATTCTTCTAAATTCCAATGAATATAATCCTAGTCTCCTCAGTCTGTCCTCATAAGCCAAACCCTCAAATCCAGAATCAACCCAGTGAACCTCCTCTACACTGCCTCTACTGCCAGTACATCCTTTTGCAAGTAAGGAGACCAAACCTGCATACAATACTCCATGTGTGGCCTCACTAGCATCCTATACAACTGCAACATAACCTCCCTGCTTTTAAACTCAATCCCTTTAGCAATGAAAGACAAAATTCCATTTGCCTTCCTAATTACCTGTTGTACCTGCAGACCAACCTTCTGTGAGTCATGCACAAGGACACCCAGGTCCCTCTGCATAGCAGCATGCTGCAACATTTTACCATTCAAGAAATAGTCCTTTTTACTGTTACTCCTACCAAAATGGATAACTTCACATTTATCAACATTGTATTCCATCTACCAGACCTTTGCCCATTCACTTAAAGTATCTATGTTCCTCGACAAATTTTCACGGTCCTCTGCACACTTTGCTCTGCTACTCATCTTTGTGTCACCTGCAAACTTTGACACTCTATGCCTGGTTCCCAACACCAAATTATCTATGTAAATTGTGAATAATTATAGTCCCAACACTGATCCTTGAAGCACACCACTAGTTACTGATTGCTAACCAGAATAGCACTCATTTATCCCCACTCCTTGCTTACTGTAAGTCAACCAATCCTCTATCCATGTTAATACTTTACCCGTAATGCCATGCATTACCTGCCTTATCTTATGAGCAGCCTTCTGTGCGGCACCTTGTCAAAAGCTTATTGAAAATCTAGATACACCACACCTACTGGATTCCCATTGTCCACCATGTTTGTAATGTCTTCTTAGAATTCCAAAAGATTAGTGAAGCATGACCTGCCCTTCATGAACCCATGCTGTGTCTGCCCAAGGGGACATTTTCTATCAAGATGCCTTGTTATTTCTTCGTTGATAATAGACTCAAGCACCTTCCCCACTACAGAAGTTAAGCTAACCAGTCTATAATTCCCCATGTTTTGTTTACCGCCCTTTTTAATCAGTGATTTCACATTTGCTGTTTTCCAGAGTCCAGCAAGTTTTTGAAAATTACCACAAGTAATTTGGGGTAATTTGGGCAGCACGGTGGCTCAGTGGTTTGCACTGCTGCCTCACAGCGCCAGAGACCTGGGTTCGATTCCCACCTTGGGTGACTGTCTGTGTGGAGTTTGCAAATTCTCCCCGTGTCTGCATGGGTTTCCTCCGGGTGCTCCGGTTTCCTCCCACAATCCATAAAATGTACAGGTTCAGTGAATTGGCCATGCTAAATTTCCCATAGTGTTAGGTATGTTAGTCAGGGGGTAAATGGGTCTGGGTGGGTTGCTCTTCGGAGGGTCGGTGTGGACTTATTGGGCAGAAGGGCCTGTTTCCACACTGTAGCGAATCTAATCTAATCTAAACTTGCTATTTCTTAATTCTTAATTCAAGACCAGTTTCCAGTGTGTGTAGAGCCATAGCACAGAAATACTGCCACTTTGTAATCAAGTGATAATATCCCTCAGAAAAGGCTGCATGGCTTCTTGATGAGGGAACAAGAAAATGTTGCATGATCTTGATTGCTGTACTCTTTGACAGAGCAGCTGAATACACATTCCTGCAACAGAAAAATCTTTACTCTGTATCTTACCTTGATTAACCTGCCTTAGGTATTGATGATGATAAGTATTCCATATACCAGCATCAGTGCTCGGTGACGAACAATTACAAAAATGTTGCATTATGAAAAAGATTGTTTAAAAAAGAAATGATTACTGCAAACTAGCACCTGCATGCGAGGAAATATGCTTCAAAATGTTATTTTCTGCTTCCATTTATTTCAATTGGTTAAACAGAAATTGATTATGTAAAACTGAAAATATGAATACTTAAGAATTTAGGTTTTCACATTTATCCTTTTCTTTTCAAAGTTCAAACTAAAACAGCAAATTGTGGTTGAAATCCTATTTTCAAAGATCCAAGGACGAGGAGAAGACTTCATTGTATGGTCTTGAGAAGGGGAAAAAGGTCCTTAAGTGCTGAACAACAAGGGCATCTTCTGCTTAAGGACCAGACAATTCTGAAGCCACAAGTGACTAATCAAATAAGCTTTTAAGATGAAAAGCAACAATGGAGCTGAGTCCAGCTCTCCTTGTTACCTGAGGTAGCTTCGAGCTGAAGCTGCAGTAAATACAATGAGATATCATCGTGTCTGAAACAGTTGGGACCAAAAAATGCATTTGCTCGAGATACTGGCATAATTGTAAGAGTATAAAGTACAGAATGAACAGTCCCTTGGAATGTGAGGACAGCTGAAAATATGATTTTAATTAAGCACACAATATATATTTGACACTGTTTAATAAGTATTATTAAGACATTAAAGATGTCTTTGAAATATGCTCATCTAAAGTGTGCTCTGTCTTGAAGTATCTTGAAGTAAACTAGCTTCATATGGTTGACAGTTTTCAAACATTGCTGATAATTCCACATTCACAATGATACGGTTACGTGACACACGATTTTATTATTTACTAATATAGTTTATGTTTGTGTGCTAAGGTGCTGAGTTGTTTGGCAATTTGCCCCAGTAAGAAGCACATTCATTAAATACTTAAACCTATGTTTAAGTCTTTCAGGGTTGTTTCACATTTTCATTGCCTAATCTGGAAAGTGCTTGTGAACCAGCTAAATAGTTCGCAAATCAGAGTCACAATTCTGTAGATGAGATGAGAAAACGTTTTGAAATTCTAGAAATAATTCATAAAAACTTTCAATATTACTTATTTTAACAAGGACAAGAATCCATGATAATGATTGCTGCTATTGTACCAATCATCCATTGGTTTTACTACTGTGCTAAGTAGTAAAGTGTTAATTAGAGTGTTAATTCTGGCGCTCATCACTTTCAGATTAGGTGTAAAGTAGGCTCTTACTTCCCTCCTCTTGGATTTTAAAAACTGCAACAACACTTCAACAAAATGGAAATAAACTAAAACATTTCTCTGTCGTAATTTGAATACTGCATTATGTATTGGGTAAAAATACTAGAAAGCATAGATTTAAGGTGAGAGGGGAAAATTTAAAAAGGACCTAAGGGGCAGCTTTTTTACGTAGAAGGTGGTACGTGTATGGAATGAGCTGCCAGAGAAGTGGTGGAGGTTGGTCCAATAATAACATTTAAAAGGTATCTGGATGGGTATATGAATAGGAAGGGTTTCGACGAATATGGTCAAAATGCTGTCAAATGGGGCTAGATTAATTTTTGATATCTGATTGGAATGGATGAATTGGACTGAAATGTCTTTTTCTATGCTGTACAGCTTCGTGACTCTATGTCTTCCTCAATGCCTTAGTGTCAATTTTGTTTTGTTTGATTAGATTCCTATAAAGTGCTTTGGAATGCTAAAACTGATCTGCATTGTTGTATTGGAAAGAAAGCAAGCAGTTCAGTGCTGTAGGCCTCACTGATACAGCTAAATAATTTGATTCACTATATGTGAGCATTGACTTTGGTCTCCCGAGAGATTACTGACCTATTCTAAAGTGGTTGAGTTTAGCTCTGAACAGCTAGAGGACTGGCTGGCCTGTTCTCAATCAGTGAAGGGTTTCTGATTTCTTTTTTGTCATTGCTGACTAAAACAACTTTGAAGATACCGTAGGAAAACTAGACTTTTTTAAACATCAACTTTCACTTCCTTTTTCTGTCATTTAATTAACAATTCACACACTTATGTGTGAACTGGAGGAATTTTGTCAAGAGACATTAACTATCAAACATTTGTCTGAAATGCCTCTTTTCTGTCCATTTCCAGGAAATTTGAGAAGAAAATCACAACAAACATAAAAGCCGAGGAATTTCTGACTCGCTCGTTGAAAATGACCACACGTTAGTATCTCGAGACAAACTTTCAGAGCTGATGAACTTCCACATAATTCTGAATAGTTAAGGTAGTCTCAGATGATCACTTTGCTGAAGAGCAACTCTGTTAGGTCATAGCTGGGATATGAGTTTTAGAACGAGCTGATGTCAATTATTTGATGTGGGCGAAGCACAGAAGTACATAAACTCCTAATTGGATGTCTGGTGCCTGCAATTAAATGGTTCCACTTATCTTGCTGAATGAAGTCATCAATAAATGATCAAGTGTAATATAACTGCTACCTAACAAAGTTAAAAATCACACAACACCAGGTTATAGTCCAACAGGTTTAATTGGAAGCACTAGCTTTCGGAGCGACGCTCCTTCATCAGGTGGTTGTGGAGGACACAGTTGTAAGGCACAGAATTTATAGCAAAAGTTTACAGTGTGATGCAACTGAAATTATACATTGAAAAATACCTTGATTGTCTGTTGAGTCTTTCATCTGTTCGAATACCATGACTCGTGTAAACCACAAAACCTTTTTTAAAAGTTGCATTCTCAAGTTGGCTGTTAACTAGACAATATGTTGAAGGTGTTCTCTGTGTTCTCTGTCTGTGCGATGATGTTTAGATTGACCTTAATCTAAAAAGTGAGATAACAGAGCTTTACATGAATGCATGCAGTTTTTGAGCTCAGAGTTTTACATGAATTCACGCAGTTTTTGAGCAAAGTACAATGTAACTCTGCAAGTACAAATTCACCCCACAAAATATATGTGTGAATGTGGGTCTTTGTGTCTGTCTGTGTGTGTGTCTGTCTGGGTTGGGGGTTGTGAGTGTAAGAGAGAGTGTATATGTGTGTGTAGTGAGTGTAGAGTGTCGTAAGTCTGTGAGGGGGTGCATGTGTGAGTGTGGGAGTGTGTGTGCGTGTTTGGGGTGGGGGGTTGTGAGTCTCTGTGAGAGAGAGTGTATATGTGTGTGCATACCCATAGGGAGGGCCTCAACTGAGACCTTGGGTTCATGTCACATTACAGGTGACCACCATTGCATTATATACACACAGAGACACTCCTACACACACACACACACGCACTCCTATACACACACATACACACGGACACACATATACACAGACACACACACAGACACTCACACACACACTTACAGACACACACACTCCCACAGGCATCCTCTCAGAGACTTAGACCACTCTACACTCATGCGCACGCATATACCAATTAAACCTTTTGGACTATAACCTGGGGTTATGTGATTTTTAACTTTGTACACCCCAGTCCAACACTGGCATCTCCAAATCATGGCTATATAACTAGACTAACTTATCACTGAAGACCTTTCATGCCACTACAGAGCTAAATATAACAGGCATCTGTACCTTCTTTTCAAGATCCAACACTAATGTGTTAATGCCATTGATGAAATGTACTGACAGAAGTATCTATACAGTTGGATATAAATCTCCGTGTAACGCCACAAAAATTAGCTGAGAGACTCACCAAAGGAAGACTATTCAATTGTTCCCCATCCATCAGCTTGGGCAACTTTAACCTAAAACATTTTAAAACTACTTTCACACTGCCATCTAATTCTGGCCCCAGTAAATTGTGTGCAATTGTGTAAATTAAGAGTTGATGCAATATTCACATAGGTCCTGGGCCAGCCTTTGAAACATTTAAAGAATTTGAATTTAATTACTATTCAATAATGACATTTAATATTCTTGTAATGTAGCTGCCACCGAATAACATACCAATAGCCGGCCTATGACTAATGCCAGCTCCACTTTTAAACTGGCTGTTGAGAGATGGCACAGGAACAATCCTAGCTGAGATACATTGTTTTCTGCCAGTTTGCTGGCATTGGTAAACGAGGAAGTTGTGAGTCAAAATCTTAGCAGATTATGAAGTAATACACAGTACATTGATATATGCTACACTGCACTTTGTAAAATCTTCCATCATCAAATCAGTCTCTAAGTCAAAAGCAAAAAAGAAGGTGCAAATATCCTCATTTTGAGGAGGTCAGATTCACTAGCAAATCAATTTTTAAGAAATAGATCCACTGTAAGCACAGAATTCACAAAGTATTTGCCTTTAGGGGTTAACTTAGAAACATGAATTCACCATTAAACCATCAGTTCAAGCAACAGTCTATGAATGTTGTTCCTGTCTCAATAAATTCTGCCTGGCCTTCTTTCCAGCATTTTCTGTTTTTCTTTCAGGTTTTCAGCATTCATAATATTTCACCTTTGATTCGTTAATTATTATCAAATAAATTTATCCCTCTAATTGAACGACTGAAAGGAAAGCAGCAAAAATGATGTGTATATATAGTGCAAAATATTCCATCCCTATTGGGAAAAAAGAATGGTTATGCAGTTGTACTTACTTCATGCATAGTTAATTTTCAATTTGCACAATTACTGAAACAGATTACCAGATATAAAGATCACTTTCAGGACATTCGTTAATTTAATTCAAAAGCCTGGTAAGATTTTAAAGTACTTTGCAGTGCTGGAACAATTAATGTTCTTTACTTTGCCAAATGTAGCCTTGAAACTAATGTAATTGGAGTCCAAATGCATATCTTAAAATACAACCATAGCACAATGTAGCACCATTTAGCTGACCATAACGCTTTTAATAAGCCCTCCAGATAGTCATCTTTCTCTGCTTATTCCCTTTTACTCTGTGAAACTTCCCCTTAGCACTGTTGCCTCACAGTGCCATGGACCCAGTTTGATCCCCACCTTGGGCAACTGTCTATGTGGAGTTTGCATGTTCTCTCTGTGTCTGCATGGGTTTCATCCAAGTGCTCTGGATTCCTCCCATAATCTAAAATTGTGCAGATTAGGTGAATTGGTCATACTAAATTGCCCATAGTTTTCAGGGGTGTGCAGGCTAGATGTATTAGGCAGAGGTAAATGTAGAGTAGTAGGGGAATTGGATTGCGTGGACTAATCTTCAGCTAAAGGGCCTGTTTCCACATTGTAAGGATTCTATGATTCTTATCATTTTGAAAATGACAATTGAATCCATTTCAGCCAGTCTTTCAAGTGATGTGTCCTTGGTCTTAACAAGTTGCTTCATAAAAATTATTTTCCTTATGAGATCTTTGGTTCTCTCCCAGTTTTATTCAAATGTTTGTTTATTGAGCATAATTTCCTTTAACAACACTGTAACAAATCCTGGCACCAAATTTCAACGTCAGGACTCCAATGTTGATTATCAATGTTTGTTTTGTTCTCATAGATAATGACATCCTCCAAACATCTTGATTAAATTATAAAGGCCTTGAAGTTATATTGTGCAATTATCACTGAAGTTTTAATGCACTTATTTGAAGTTCCTTTGCCCATTATTTTAATGAAGGACTCATTTGTTTATTTCTCATAGGTTAACAAATATCTATATCTGAGATAAAGGGCAAAAGAGTTTCATTTGAACATGTTAAATGGACATTTATTCATTACTTTTCATGAACTTTTAAAAATCTTTATAATAATCACGCAATTCAGACCTTTATAAGCAAGATTTTATTGTGACAATTCCAAATTCTGAAAACAAATCACCAGTACTTGTAACCACTGTGATATTTTTCTGATGGTTTGCAACACAATTTTTTAAAATATGTTTTGTTTCTAATCATCTTGTGTTTAGGTTCCTGTAATGTTTGCTGTATGCAAAAATGGCTGCTGTGTTTCCAAGAAAATCACAATGATTACACTTCAACAAATACTTCAATGGCTAAAAAGCAAATGAGGATGTCCAGTGATTGTGGAGGGTGCAGTAAAAATACAAGTTGTTCTTTCTTTGTTGTTTTTGGAAATGTTTACAAAATTCACACTGTTTTGATGAAAATTCGAATTATTTGTTAAATAATACTGCTATTGGATACCATGAAGGTATCCTACCTTATAAGTATAATTCTTAGAAATGTAAATACAGAACCAAGTTGAATCTAACCTCTCAGTTCCGAAGAATTCATAATTAATTCCAAGTTCTAATGTTGTGTTTCTGCAAAGATGCTTCCAGACCTACTGAGATCTTACAGCTCTTTCTGCTTTTTTGTATCAATTTCAGGCAACGCCCATGATGTTTCTGAAGAAAGGTGAATGGAACTTATAGAAAATATTTGCCACATCTAGTTCAGTCAAACTGTTGCATTGGGTAATATTATTAAATATATAAGGGCCTTTTTAAGGGCCCTTGTAGTGTATTGGTAGTGACCCTACATCAGAGCCAGGAGGCTCATGGCCAAGTTCCACCTGTTCTAGGGGTGTGTAATAGTACCTTTGAAAAGGTTTATTAAAAATATTTCTAAGTAGAACTTGTCAAATCTAAATGCAAGTGGATGATCAAATGATGTTGTCTGGTCTTCTTCAATCCCTTGCTTGCATCAGGTGTGGCAACATTGGTAACATACTTATTTCTGAATCATACAGTCTGGGTTCAAGTTCCACTCTAGGGCTTGACCACACAAATCAAAGCTAACATTCAAGTGCAGCACCAAGAGACTGCTGTTCTGTCAGAGGTGCTATCTGTTGGATGAAGCATTAAACTATAGTTCCATCTGCCTGCTTGGGTTGATGCAAAAGGTGCCATGTCACTGTGGTAAATACTTAACCATTATTCATGCCTTACCATATGCCTCTCTCCCTGTCCTTCAAAGAGGGGGCAGTTAGTTTTATATAGCTTGAGAGAAAAGCAGGAGAGTTACTCGTATTTCTCTGCAGCCGTTTTATAGAGCCTGGTTAGCCCACACTTAGAGTATTGTGGTCAGTTCTGGTCGCTTCATTTTGGAAAGATGTGGAAGCTTTAGAGAGGGTGCAGAGGAGATTTACCAGGATGCTGCCTGGACTAGAGTGCATTTGTTATGAAGAAAGGTTGAAGGAGCTAGGGCTTTTCTCATTGGAGCGAAGAAGGATGAGACATGACTTGATAGAGGTGTACAAGATGATGACAGGCATAGATAGAGAGGATAGCCAAAGACTTTTCCCCAGGGCAGGAATGTCTATTACAAGGGGCATAATTTTAAGGTAATTGGAAGAGGTTTTAGGTGAGAAGTCAGAGGTAGGTTCTTTACACAGAGTGGTGGGTGTGTGTAATGCACTGCCAGCAGTGATAGTAGAGTCAGATACATAGGCACATGGAAGATTGTACAATGAAGGATATGTGGGTTAGTCTGATCTTAGAGTAGGAGAAGAAGCCGACACAACATCGAGGGCCGAAGGGTCTGTACTGTGCTGTACTGTTCTATGTTCTATGTTTTAATATTTATTCTTCAATCGCCATCACAAAACTGGTTATTTGATTATTTGGTCATAATTGCATTGCTGTTTGTGGAGGCTTGCTGAATGTAAATTAGCTGTACTGTGTTTCCTACATTCCAGCTATGATTGCACTTTGATGGCTGAGAAAAGCTTTGAGATGTCCCGTAGTCAAAGAGGTAAAATCACTACAGAACTGGTCTCTCATTAGAGAGAGACAACGGATGGTGGTGTAACTTGAGGGTCACCATGCCTCAAGTGGGGGAAGAAGTTGAGAAGAATTCTTCATGGTAACATCAGCTGGTGCAGGAATTGAGCCACATTTGAGCACTACTCCACAATAGTCAAGAAAAAAAACTGATTATAAATGCTTTACCAAATCTCTGCTTGTTTTCTTTAGTTGCTATTTAAGTAATATTTCAGTGTTTCCACTTCAAACAATAGCAAACCAGAGGCATTGTATATTAGGGCTAACCAAATATTACAATGCCAGTAATAATAAGAACCACTGACAAGTGTGGAATAAATTCTGCCTTGCACAGACAACATTGAGTACCAACAGTATGCACAGCATTGCTTTCATCCCTAGTTCTGTCAATAATAAAACTACATGGCAGATGGAAAATTAACAGGGCAAGGGGTAAAAATTTCCACTGTTATTATTGTCATTTTTTTATATTTCAAATATATCTTTTATGGAAAGAATTTAGGCTTGAGTTACATGGAAGGATTGTGTATTCAAGCAAAGTGAATCTTTATAGATATAAAGGGAAAGGCTTTGAGCTGCAGTTTGGTGAATGTGTATTACAGGACATCATTCATTCAATTCATTTCAAACTAAAGCGATGATGTTAAAAATCACACAACACCAGGTTATAGTCCAACAGGTTTAATTGGAAGCACTAGCTTTCAGAGCGACGCTCCTTCATCACGAGGAGCATCGCTCCGAAAGGTAGTGTGCTTCCAATTAAACCTGTTGGACTATAACCTGGTGTTGTGTGATTTTTAACTTTGTACACCCCAGTCCAACACCGGCATCATAAAACGATGATGATCTACAGACTCACCCCAAACACTGTAGCGAGGATAACCAGGGATGTCATCTCATTACACTTAGGTGCCATTCACACCCATTGTAGTGAAGACAATTCTATTCATGTGAGCACAGCATGAGAGGTGTGTGGAGAATACAACCCTTAGAGAGGTAGTAGTCAATTTATTTGATAGCCTACCGGTGAATTTCTGCACAGCAAGGTGTCAAGCTGCTATCCACTTGGGGTCAGAATTAAAAGAAAGGAAGGGAAAGCCCATGTTTATAAGGCAGTTAGAATAAAGGATACTATCCCAGTCCAACACCCCGGTCCAACACCGGCATCTCCAAATCAAGAATAAAGGATGGTTCTTATGTTGAAGCCAAAGGTGCAGAAAACCAAGACTTGCAATTAATACAAGTTGTCTAAGGTCAAAGACATATCTACAACAGGAAAGACAGCCCAAGTCAAAAACAAGCAAATCCAGTGTTCTTCTTTGTCCCATTATGTTGAGGAGAACAGTAAGATTAATTTAACCAAGTGCTTCGGAATTGAAATTGACTATTTCTTTAAATCTCAACTTGCTGCCTGTGAAATATCTACCCCACCCTCAACGTTGACCCTCTCTACCACCAACACACAGTAGTGGTCATGTGTACCGTCTACAAGTTGCACTGCTGTAACTCACCAAGACTCCTTCGACAGCAACCACCAAAAACACAACCATTACTATATAGAAGGGCAAAGGCAGCAGGTTCATGGGAACCACCCGCAAAATCCCCTCTAATCCATACACACCATCCTGACTTGAAACTATAACACTATTCCTTCAGTGTCGCCATGTAAAATTCTTGTAACACTCTTCCTAACATCTCAGTGAGTGTCCATAAACCCCAAGGGTTTCAGCAGTTCTAGAAGGCAGTTCATCAGTGCCTTCTCCAGGGCAATTAGGGATGTGTAATAAATACTGGCCTAACAGCGATGCGAATAAAAAACAGTCCACACCTTCTTTCATTTCACCAAACGTTTCTCACTCCATCTCCTAAATGATTGGTGAAATGAACATGAGAATATGTGCAAAATGTAGCATCCAAAACAGCTGGCAAGGAGCTCTGCAGTTACACACTTAGATTGTACTATCATGATGTCATACACTCAACAGCAAAGTCAATTACCTAAACAGTCTGACCAGTTATGGAGCAACCAAAATTTCTGTACCCAAGTGAATATTTAATGCTATCTATAACAAAAACAACTTGTATTTATTAGCATCTTTAACCTAATGAAACACCCAAAGACACTTCACAAGAACCTTATAAATCAAACACTGACTAACGTAGGATATTTCCAAGTCAACTGAGCAAAAACTTTGGGGTAGGGAATTCCAGAACTTAAGACCTAAGCAACTAAAGACTTAAGAATCAATGGTGGAATAATCACAGAGCATAGAATTACAGAATCATAGCTTTCTTGGTGGGTTTTGGGGTCAGAGGAGAATATAATGATAGGAAGAGGTAAGCCTGGAGGAAATTTGGAAGCAAGGATGAGAATATTAAAATCAAGGTTTTGCTTGACTTGGAGTCAATGTAGGTCAGCTAGCATAGGGGTCACAGAGCTGCTGGACAGAAGAGTTTTGGCTGACCTCAAGTTTGTGGAGTGTAGATTTTGGGTTACCAGTCACGAGGGCAATGCAATAATCAAGTCTAAGGAAAATTAAGGCACAGATGAAGGTTTCAGCGGTAGATGAGCTGAGACAGGGACAAACTCAAATTATATTACTGAGATGGAAATCAGCAGTCTGAATGATGGGGTAAATAATAGATTGGAAGCTCATTTTAGGATTAAATGTTAAATCATGGTTGTAAGCAAACTGACTCAATGGCAGCTTGTTTCCAGGGATAGGGATGGAATCAATAGTTATAAATAAATTGTCAATGCATATATGAAGAGTATATATTTTGTTATCACTAACAGCAATGTTCCTTCAAGATAGATTAATACTGTTGTTGAAGGTTGCTTTAATTTATGTTCTTATTTTCCCTGCTCATTTAATAACACTATTCTCAAATGGCTTCATTGTCAGTGGAGTTAATATGATTGCAGCTGACAAAATGCAAGCACCAAAAGGAAGTATCATCACCAGTGCCCTTTTAAAGATAAAATACTTTGAAAAATGATGATTAATTCTCACCTTTCGCTTTTACTGTGTGCTTACACAGTGACAGCTGATGACACCATTAAGGAAATTGACTAAGCAACACTAAAGGCCTAAATTAACATGAACAATTCAAATGGCAAAGTATCAATGATGCACGTTGACTAAGTGAATCTAGAAGATAATTTAGTTCTTCACATTGTTTGACTCAGTAACTTATCCAAACCACCATCCATGCTGATCTCACTGTTACCAAAAATATATTTTTTTAATTCTGTTGAAATTGACAGATGTGGAACTCAATCAGAATAGCTTACACCAACTCAAATGTGAGCTAGTTATATTTCCATCTGAAGTGCCACAGCGTAAATTAATCATCAACAATTAACTTTCCATTGAAGTAACTATCCATTTGGAGCTGATGTAAATTTACAATAATGTTGCAAAAAGGGAAAGTACTTGAGATGCTCGGTCTCTTATATGGGGAATAATGGATTTTTAATTGAATATTAAGCATCATGGAAGGGATGGAAACATGAGCAGAAATTGATCATTGTGCTTCTAACTAAAGGATCTGATTGACGTTAGATTACAGTGACCATGAGGGCATAAGTTATACTTATTCTTGGCGAAGAAATTTATTGAAGCATTGTATGTTAGTGGATAACCAATCCTTGTTTCAAGGAATTAAAAGGAGGAAATCCAGTAAGGTCATTCTTGTTTCACAAATTATACCCTCTACCAGAACAGTTGTATCTGTGTCCATGTTGCCATCCTCTGACCAAAGTAGTTCACCCTCCTGGCTAAGGAAACTGTGTTATAGCGGCCGACCTGAAAAGTACATGTAATTTAATGTACATAAAATAAATGCAAAGAAATGTTCTGAATTACCTTTTAGAGTACATGATTTCAGTAAGGCATTCGACAAAGTTCCCCATGGGAAATTGGTTAGCAAGGTTAGATCGCAGGAATACAGGGAGAACTAGCCATTTGGATACAGAATTGGCTCAAAGGTAGAAGGCAAAGGGTAATGGTGAAGAGTTGTTTTTCAGACTGGAGGCCACTGACCAGTGGAGTGCCACAAGGATCAGTGCTGGGTCCACGACTTTTCATTATTTATACAACTGATTTGGATGTGAGCATAAGAGGACTTAGTAAGTTTGCAAATGACACCAAAAAATTGTGGAAAGCAAAGAAGGTTACAACGGGATCTTGATCAGATGGGCCAATGGGCTGAGGAGTGGCAGATGACGTTTAATTTAGATAAATGTGAGGTGTTGCATTTTGGGAAAGCAAATCTTAGCAGGACTTATACACTTAATGGTAAGGTCCTAGGGCATGTTGCTGAACAAAGAGACCTTGGAGTGCAGGTTCATAGCTCCTTGAAAGTAGAGTCGCAGGTAGATAGGATAGTGAAGAAGTCATTTGGTATGCTTTTCTTTATTGGTCAAAAAGCTTAGTATCTCCTAACTGATCGTCTGTAAGGAAGGTGTAGTGCTGCAATTTGATTGGAATGAAAATGATTCCTCACCACTGGAAATTCAAAGACCACCACGCAAGGCTCACCACACAATATATCCTATTATTGAATGTAAATATACTTAAAATTACAAATTCACTTCAAGCAATGCATCACATTTTTAGAAGTTAATACAAAAGTAGAATAAAGTGAAGGTTGGAAATCTGAAATAAAGATACAAAATGCCAGAAATACTCAACAGGTCTGAAAGCATCTGTGGAAAGGAAAATCGTTAATATTTCAGCTCAACCATTTGTCGGAACTGCCACATTCCAACTCTGAATTCTGACCATTGGTAAGCTGTCAAGTAAAAGACTCTATAGAAAGGTAAAGACTGCATATGCAGTAGAGTAAAATATCCACCAATTAAAATACTATTCTGCTCTCTAGAGTATTGAAAAGCTAGCCCAGAATGAGAATCAGAGCTAACTGTTTAAATTCTCCCTTTCATCATATCCCATATCACTGGGGGCACAACTGAAGGCAAGTGGGGAATATCCTGTTGATTTGTCAGGAACTAAATGTAAGTACTTAAAAAGCCAATTGAGTAATATTTCAGATTACATAGAATACCAATTACATGTCTTGTCAGCAAATTGCAAAGGTCACCAAGGCAAGTGTAAAGCAGGACAGGCTTAGGGCTGTTGTGGTACTGTCCTTATCTCGAGACAAGGAGGCCTAGATATAAGTCCCATTTGGTCCAGAAGTGCATCAAAACATCTCTGAACAATTTGATCAAAACTACCTATAATATGAGGATTGCTAGTATTGTTGAACAGAGGCACCCAGGAGTGCAGGTATGTAGTTCTTTGAAAGTGGCGTCACAGGTAGACAGAGTGGTGAAGACGTTATTTGGCACACTTACCTTCATCAGTCAGAGCATGAGTACAGGAGTTGGGACATCATGTTATAGCTATAGAAGACATTAGTAAGGCCACATTTGGAGTACTGCATACAATTCTGGTCAACTGGCTATAGGAAGGATGTTATTAAACTGGAAAGGGTGCAATGAAGATTTACAAGGGTATAACCAAGACTTGAAGACTTCAGTTATAAGGAGAGGCTGGTAAGGTTGGGACTATTTTCCCTGACATGTAGGAGGCTGAGGGGTAACCTTATAAAGGTTTTTAAAATCATGAGGGGCATAGATACAGTGAATAGCCAAGGTATTTTCCTCAGGGTAAGGGAGTCCAAAACTAGACTGCAAAGGTTTAACTGAAAGGGAAAAGGTTTAAAAGAGACCTGAGGAGCAATTTTTTCACATAGTGGGAGGTGTGTATATGGATCGAGTTGGCAGAAGAAGTGGTACAATTACAACATTAAAAAAAATATTTGGACATACATTTTGTCTAACCATGGGAAGGGTTTAGAGGCACATGGGCCAAACAGAGACAAATGGAACTAGTTCACTTTAGGAGACCTGGTTGGCAGGGGCAAGCTGGGCCAAAGAGCCTGTTTCCATGCTGCATGCTTCCATGACCCTGTAAGATTTTGCATTGCCTACACAGTGTGATAACACCAGAGGATGCCTCTTCTTGGAATGTGTTATAATATCACATAAGTAACATGTGAGGGGGAAGGGAGGATAGATGATAGGTGCTGCTTTACTTGAGAAAACGGACTCTTGTGGCACTGTGGTAATATCTGGGCTAGTAGGTCTGGGTTCAAGTCCCATGTCTAATTACATATCCAAATAGGTTGATTCAGAATAAAGTGAAAGTGACAAACTGCATAGAGTCATAGAGATTTTACAGCATAGAATGAGGCCGTTTAGTACATTATGTCCACACCAGTCGTCAAACAACCACTTATTCTAATCCCGTTTTCCAGCACTTGGTCCATAGTCTTGTATGCCATGGCATTTTCAGTACTTATCTAACTAGTTACTAACTGTCTTGAAGGCTCCCACCTCTTCCACTCTATCAGGCAATGACCCATAACCTTCTGGGTGAAGAAAGTCTTTCTCAAATCCCGTCTAAATATTTTGCACCTTACCTTAAAACTGTACCCCTTGGCTATTGATCCCTCGGCAAAGGGGAAATGATGGTTCTCCCTATCTACCTGTTTGTGCCTCTCTTTGTATCCCTTAGTCAGATCCACCACCACCCCCTCACCAGCCTTCTCTGCTCTACCCTATCCGGTCTCTCTTCACAACTGAATCGCTCCAGCCCAGGGAAGGTGTGGGTGAATCTCCTTTGCACACTCCCTACTGCAACCAATGGCAGCATGTGGCTGTGAAATAGGATGGGGGGGCGAGGATAGATCCTTAGAGGACATCAGGTTAAATGTGCAAGAACAGGATGAGAGACCATCAATGGTAATTCTCAAGCTACAATTCAACAGATTACAATGGAACCAGCTAAACATAATCTCTGAATAACAGTCAAGAGTCTTTGCTTGAACAAATGTACTGAAGACTATAGACACATCGACAAGGACAAGAAAGGAAAGTTTGCCTTTGTCAGATCTATGGAGCATGTTAACTTGTCTTTGAAACAGAAGCTGTTTCAGGACTGAGTCAAGGACAGCGATCAGACTGAAGGGCCAGAATTTGGGAGGCAGTAATACATTCGAGAAATTTGGAGAAATTGGAAATGAGATGATAATTCACCAGGGTCATGGATTTATGGGTAGGGTTTTTGAGGGGAGTGGCAATGACGGCTGATTTAATAGATGGATAGAATCCAAGTTAACAGGAGAGTTAACAATGCCATTTAACACTTGATCAGGTATCTCCAGGTTGGAGAGACCATACTTCTGCTGAGTTCCTCAGTTACTTTCATCCACGCTGAATAGGTTAGAGAGATCAAGCCTTTCTCGGGTCCTTTGGAGAGCTAACCTCCCTGCGTCCTCTTTGATTCCCCAACATGACTTTCAGATAAGTGAGACCCTGGTGAGAGTAGCTTTCCCAGGTATCCTCTCAATTCCTAAGGTTCCTGCAGCCTCAACAATCTAAGAGTGCTTTGCTGTCTCCTTTCATTAAAACTGGGGTGACATCCTACCCACAGCCCATGACCTGGGGGAGAAATGGTGACAGGTACAACTATTGTGGCTCAGGGGAGAGGTCACTACAAAGCCCACTCTTTAGTCAGACAGGTTCCTGACCTGCAATTGGTTCCATAGTTCAGTCATGGACAAAATCTATAAATCTCAGTCCAGTGTGGCCCAAGTAGTAAAAGTAAATGGCAGCTTGCCTCCAAGCCATGCAAATCAGGCTTTGCACTTTGTTTAGTTGGTTGATCAACAAGAATGAAAAAGTATACCAAAAATATATCAACGAGAAGGAACTTGTTCAATATTCAATGGAATCTCTGAGAGCACAGGATATTGAGAGAGAGAGAGAGATTAAGCGGATATTTATTGGGGCACTTACAGATACTTTGCTTTGCTGTTACTAAAGAGAAAGAAAGAAGAAAATGAGTGGGGTTATATCCTGAAGTAGCTGAATGCAAAATCAGAGACATTATAATAAATAAATCTGCTCAGGCAAGTCATATCAAACTAACCACATTTTTGGAGGTGGTCACTAATGTGGTAGGTATGGGGACATCTATGAATGCTGCTTACAAGGAGTCATATTTAGCTCTCACTAAGGCCTCCTAGAAGCAATTATTGCTCAAGTAAATGCACATGGAATTAAAGAACATAGGAATACAGGAATAAGAATAGATCATTTGGCCCCTCAAGCTTGCTCTGCCATTCAATGAGATTATTGCTGAGCTGCAGTCCATCTTCAAATACACACTTTTGCCTCATATTCTTCCATACATTTGATTTTTTTAAAAATCTATCAATATCAGAATTAAAATTTACAAATGACAGAACTATTTTCCTTTTGTGGAAGAGTTTCAAACCTGGCCAGAAGTATTTCCTAATTTCATTCTTGAATGGTCAGTTTCTAACTTTTATTTGATGCTTCAAGTCTTAGCCTCCCTGAAAGATGCACCTAATACAATTTGTATCTTCAAAGCCATCGTCCCAAAGCTCATAGATCTACTCTTTCATTAGAGAGAAAGAGATGACAGAGGGTGGTTTCAACCTCAGAATCACCACACCTCAGGTAAAGGGAGAGGTTGAGAAGGAGAGCCCTTCATGGTAACCTCAACCAGAAAGGGAATTGAACTTTTGTTATTGGCAAACCAGTCATTTCAAGTTGGCTAGATTGGTGCTGTGCATTCCCTCACCAACTGAGGATACCATAAAGGATTGTCCTTTTCAACCTCTCCTCTTGCCTGTGGCATGGTAATCCTCAGATTAAACCATCAACTCCCCCCCCCGCTCCCGCTCCCCCACCACCACCCCACCCCCCCCCCCCCCACCCCCAAAGCCCCCAAGGTACCTCTTTGTAATGAGAGAGCAGCCACGAGTTCTGGTTAGACTATGGAGAGTTTACCTTCATTTCTTAAAGACACCAACCAATCACACCTTCAAATTTTTAATTCCAGGAAATACATATATAAATTTGTGCAGTCTCTCCTCATAATGTAATCTTTAGGGACCAAATATCATTCTGGTAAATCTACTCCATGTTTACTCCTAGACCAACATGGTCAACTTTTAATCAGCCTCATGAGTGTCTCAGCCAGTAATTGGAGAAATGACAGGGAAACCCATCCTCTCATAAGTTCCATGGGAACAATATTAAGTGGCCACCATCTCACTTGCATGGGCAATTCCTCATTGCCATCAATATTACAGGCTGCTGTCAGTATGGCACCCACCAGGCACCCAGTATCGGTGAGGGACCCAAGCTGCAGGTGAGTGAGAGGGGAACACAGACGGCCTGGTGAGAGTCACGGTCGACAGGTGAGTCAGAGATAAGCATAACGGGGTTGATTTATGTGCAACTCCCCAAGTTTTCCAGGTCCTTCAATAGAGAACAGAGGTCACTGGATGGACTTTGGGAGATTCAGGAAAGCCATGCAGCCCATTTAATCACTCAATCACCACTAAACTCGGGGGGACTCAGACATAAGGGGTTTAAGTTAACTCATTCATTTTCCTAGCCACAGCCAGGCATTCCATGTCTGTCCTTCCCCATCTGATTTAATTGGGGTATAATTTAACCTCACCATGAGCCAGTCAAAGGTCATTGCCCATGATTAAGTGGGCTGTACTGCAATGGTTCTTGCTGTGATAGACTACATTAAATTGCACCTTATATCTTGACTAAGGGGTGGTGCCTAGAACTGCTCATAATGTTCCAGGTGTGATACACACAGGGCTTTTGTATAGCTGCAGCATAATATTGACGTCCTTGTATTCTAGTCCTCTAGATATAACGGTCAGCACTCTACTTGCCTTTTTAATAATGTACCTTAGATTGTTCAAATACCTTTGAACGTCTACTGTTTCTAATATTTCACCATTTAAAAAATACCCTGTTCTTTCCATTTTATGTGTAAAGTGGAAGCATAGGTTAAAATCCATCACTTAATCAATCAATATCCCTTATGCTTTCATCTACACAATTTACAATGGCACCTTATTTTTGCGTCATTGTCACAAGTAGGTAAATGTGCATCATCTAAGTTGTTAATAAATCTGATAATTATTAATAAAAATCATTAATAAACATAAATCCTTATGTGACACTATTAGCCACATTCTGTCAATTCAAGTACCTGCCATAATGCTTACACCTGCTGAAGGGATTTTGCCTAAAACGTTGATTTTCCTGTCCTCAGATGCTGCCTGACATACTGTGCTTTTCCAGCACCACACTCTTGACACTAATCATTCAGCCATATTCTAACCACGACTAACTTATCATTAACAATTGCTTATGAGAGGTTTAATCAGATGTGTTCTGGAAGACCATATCAATAACATCCATAGACATTCCCCTGTTTTAACTTTAGTCATCAGAAAATTCTGACAGATTCATCAGGCACTACCCATTCCAATTTCATATTGGTTCTCTCTAATTAGCTGAAAGTTTTCAGTGCATTTATTCTCTGACTATCACTAATTCTAGAGTCCAATGACTTCTCAACAACAGGCTAACCATTGTAGCAGTTCCTGGTTCCCTCTACCTTTTTTGAAAGCAGATCTTCACATACCTTTTTAGTCCTGTTTAAGGAATAGTGGGGAAGCAATGGAAGGATTTCTGAGTTGATAATCAGCCTGTTGAACCACATAATTAATGCTCCTTCCACAGCTAACAGATTCTGCCATGGACCTGAACCCGGAGCTTCTAACCTCAGGGGCGACTGCATCACAAGACTACCCCATTCTCCATGCTTCATATAGACAGGGCGACATGCAATTTTCCAATCATTAGGTGTGGTTCCAGAATCAAGAACATTTTGCAAGATTGTGGTCAGGTCATCTTCAGTCACCATGATGCTGTGGTAAAAAGCAAGGAGGAAAGCCTTAGAATGTAGGACAATATAAATGGGCTAGTTAGATGAGCAGAACAGAGCGAGAGGTAATGCATTTTATGAGGATTAACAAGGCAATGGAGTACACATTGATTGGTAGAACCCTGGGAGTATCAAGGATTAGAGGGAACATTGAAAGCATGCTCAGAGATCCTTAAAGGCAGCAGGACAGGCAGAGAAGTTAGTTAAGAATAAGTATGTTATGCTTGCCTTTATTAGTCAAGGTATTGATTACAAAAGTAAGTTGGTTATAACAGAGCTAGATATAATGTTAGGTCATTGCTGGAATGCTGTATACATTCGTGGTCACCATACTGTAGGGGGAATGTGTTGCACTTGAGAGGGTGCAGAGAAGATTCACCAGATTGTTGTTTGAAATGGAGTGATTCAGCTATGAAGAGAGCCTAGATTGACTGGGGCTGATTTCTTAAGAGCAGAGAAAATTGAAGGTAATCTAATTAAGATATACAAAGTCATGGGGGACATAAAAAGGGATAGACAGGGAGAAATGTTTTCCCAGTCATTAACCAGGGGCCCAGTTTTGAGGTAGGGAGCAGAAAATTCAGATAAGTTTTGTGGAACACGTATTTCACTCTTTGGGTGGTTGGTGTCTGGAACTCACTGCCTGAAAGTATGGTAGGGGCACCTAATCCTATCCATAACCCAATCCTAAGAACATTTAAAAATATTTAGGTGAAGACTTGAAATGTTATAACATACAAAGTTACAGGACAGGTGCTGTAAAATGGGATTATAATAGATAGACTCTTGATGACTGGTGCAGACACGATAGACTGAAGGTTGTATACAGTGCTGTAAAATCTCAATGGCTCTGTATAATGTTTTCTCCTACTTTTTCTAAAACTCTGGCAACAATCTGATCCTGGGACTACATCGCTCGTTAGTGGCATTATTTTCTTCATTATTGCTATTATGCATGTTAGTTAATCACCATCTTTGATTAACTTTAGCTTCCAGGGGATTTCTAGTACTCTTACGTCTTTCTCTATTGTAAATGAATGAAACTGGAAGCAACGTTTTTGCTTATTTGGTGAATGGGTTAGGACAGAAAAGATAGTGAGCACGGATAAAGGGTATTATTCCAACTGTCAAAAGGTGGCTAAAAGCCCTCCCTGGGGATCTGCACCAGGACTTCAGTTTCTCACTATATTTGTAAATGGCACAATTGAAGTAAGAAAGAGTCATATGTCTAAGTCTGATGTTATGTTAAAGGCAGCACATTTAGATTAGCACAATGAACTGCAAAATAGTTATTGATAGATTAGATGCATAGTCAAAACTGTGACTGATGGACTTTTATGTGGGGGAGTGTGACACTTCCAGTTAGGACCCACCAAACCATTTTTATTTAATATAGAGTCATAGAGATGTACAGCATGGAAACAGACTCTTCGGTCCAACTCGTCCATGCCAAACAGGTATCCCAACCCAATCTAGTCCCAACTGCCAGCACCCGGCCCATATCCCTCCAAACCATTCCTATTCATATAGCCATCCAAATGTCTCTTAAATGTTGCAATTGTACCAGCCTCCACCACTTCCTCTGGCAGCTCATTCCATACATGTACCACCTTCTGCTTGAAAACGTTGCCCCGTCGGTCTCTTTTATATCTTTCCCCTCTCACTCTAAACCTATGCCCTCTAGTTCTTGACTCCCTGACCCCAGGGAAAAGACTTTGCCTATTTACCTGATTTATGCCCCTCATAATTTTGTAAACCTCTATAAGGCCATCCCTTAGCCTCCGATGGCTCCAGGGAAAACAGCCCCAGCCTGTTCAGCCTCTCCCTATAGCTCAAATCCTCCAACCCTAGCAACATCCTTGTAAATGTTTTCTGAAGCTTTTCATCTTTAAAGCATTGAAATATCCCAAAGCACTTCATGGGTGCACAATGAAACAAAGTATGTCACAGAGACACACAAGAAGATAAAAGGTCAGGTGACAAAAGTTGGGTTACAACGTGTCAGGTTTTAAGGATTCCTGACATGAGAAAAGTGAGATAAGGCAGCAACAAGATGTCTGGAGAGATCCCCAGAGCTAAAGGCTATGCAGCAATGGTGGGGCAATTATAATTGAGAATGCACAAAAGGCCAGAATTGGAAGAGTGCAGAATTCCTAGGGGATAAAATATCTCAGTCCATTTTCTAAATTGTGAGAAATTAAGAAATGAAGAGAAGCAGAGAAATTAGGGGATACATGTACAGCTAGCAAAAAAAACTAGTGCTCAATGAGAAATAAAACTTCTAAAAAATGTTAATAGAATATTGCAATTTATTTTCTGGAAGCTGAAATAGACAGCAATTGATGCTGTGATTGAGCTCCATGAAAGCCACTTGCAATATTGATCTGAACGGATGAGGAAGGATATATTTGTTTTGGAAGGAGTACAGCAGAGATTCACCACAGTTGACACTGCGCCTAAGAGTTAACTTACGAGGACAGATTTGTTTGGACATGTGTTGCATTGGCTTGAATAGAGAAGACTGGGAGATTAAGTAGAAAGAAGATTAAAAACATGTAATGAAGGAGATCGAGAGAAGCTTGTTCCTCCTCTCTGGGAGTTCATGACAATAGAGCATAAACTTAAAATTAGAGCAAGATAGTTCAGCTGCAATGTCAGAAACTATTTAACCACGTCTCACTTCCAAAATGCTGTTGACACTGAGTCAATTGAAAGATAGTTTACTCAAAAATTGAGCTAGATCCATTGTGTGTTTACCTGTTACAAATCCATGTTGGTACTCTGTACAATCCATGTTCACCCAAATGCCTTGTCATACCGACCCCAATAACAGAATCTAGTATCTTTGACATAACTGACATTAAACTGGTGGTTACAAATTCCTAAGTTTATCTTTTTTCATTCTTCTTTAAAAAATGGAACAATACTGGAAAGTTTCCTGTCCAAAGAGTAAGCTTCTGAATGGAGATACCTTTTAGGAAACCATTATGGAGGCATCTGCAATTTCATCTCATTTATTTCAGTAAATGAGGATAGAAATGACCATGATATTCTGGAGATTTATCTACCATTCAGGATAATGAGGCAATGGAAAGGGTTCAGCACAGATTTTGCAGACTCCTGGCTGGAAAGCAGATATACAATCAGAAGAATGAGCTGAATAATTAGTTAAAAAAAAATCACACCACGCCAGGTTATAGTCCAACAGGTTTATTTGAAGCACTAGCTTTCGGAGTGGTGCTTCTGATAAAAGAGCGACGCTCCGAAAGCTAGTGCTTCCAAATAAACCTGTTGGACTATACCTGATGTGTGATTTTTAAATTTGTACACCCCAGTCCAACACCAGCACCTCCAAATCTTGAATAATTAGGGCTGCATTTATTAATACGATCAGATCTTACTTTGTAAAAATAATAAATGATGAAGAGATTTTACATTGCACTAGTTACAAAGTTGCAATGTGGAACTTAGTCATTTGACCAAATTAGTATGCATTAAGATTCATGTTCTTTACATTTACACTAAGATAAACAACAGCCCTCATCCCACGTCGAATCTGATTTTTTGTAACCCTTTAGTCCTCATTTGTTCAAGCACCCACCAATGCTATTCTTCCAAGTTGACAAGGATCCACATAAATAGAAAAAGATTGTGCTGTGTGATGACTGGGGTCAACAGCAAGAGAACATGGGTAAAAACAATTACGGGAAAGCAATTTAAGACAGGGAGCAGTCGAAATTTACTTGTACAAAGGGTTCTGAGGCTGCAAAATTTATTATTAGAATTGGCAACTGAATAGGAGACGATGTCACCACTTAGGAATAAATTGGGTGACTGGTTGGGAAGAATATGAGAACTGAAGCGATAACTGTGATTAGGGCCACGGTTCATGTGGAGGATAAATGCCATCATAGCGCGAATGGACTCAAAGCCATGTAGCCACTAGTATTCCGCCATATAATTTCCAAGTATTTCTGGAAATGATGGTGAGCTGGGAGGGACAAACCATTGGCCTAACAGTCTCAACCAGGAGACAGAACATCAGTCAGAATTCCCATTCTAAATCACTAGCCAGCGATTGAGATCAGGCTCCGAGCTGGAGCTCTTGTTGGTTGAACTAATGAATCTTTTGTGTTGTCGCTTCTTAAGCAGACAACCCACACTTCTCTGAAACCATTCTACAGGGCCTTATGATTTTGCCTTAAGATTCAATTGCAGAATCATTGTTGCCAATGAAGGACTGGCAAAAGTGCCAAAATTGAAACGGTTTGTTGTGCTCACAGATTCGCAATCTTCAGGATTGATTTTGTTTTTGCTTTTGAAAAGAAGACAGAATGGAACGGTCTCTGTCAAGTCAGATTGAGGCGCCAAAACCAACATAGCTGCATGGTCACAATCTTCAAACATTTGCCAAAACACAGAATATCGAAATTGTTCCCTCTTATCCCTCTCTCGTTACAGACAGAAAGACTGGGACAATTATTCCGCTAATCTGTGGTAATTATTTACGGATTTTGAAATACCCCCGTGCTCTAAAACGGAATATGAAAGTGCACAGCATTTGAAGTCGAGGTTTTAACCTTTATAATTGGTATCACCATCTTTACGAATGATACGTCGGCCTATCGCTGTTGGGTTTTGTTGCCAGCGGATCTGGGTAGCATTAAATTGCTGTCAAAACGGCCAGATACAGTGACGAGCAAAACAAGTTTCAAATGAGGCTCGAAAGCCAAATGTCAGTGTGGCTCTAAGCAATGTTAACTTGGATGGCGTTAAAACTCGCCTACATGTAAAACACGCGCTGTCTCAAATAACACAAAAGTAAGGCTTTGTCAATGAAACAACAATAGAACGGGACAAGTGTCCCCGGTTCCAAGTTTACACCATGTCAGCCAAGAGCAGTTTTCTGTCCAGTCAGATGCATGTTTGTATCGGTTTCTTTTCGCCTGCAGTCAATGAACGCTGATTAAATATTGGTCATTGCTTGCACTTGTTTTTGTAGGTCACTTATTTTGCACGGAGTTAAAAGCCTCACAACACCAGTTTGGGCTCTAACCTGGTGGAGTGTGATTTTTAACTTTGTCCACCCCAATCGAACACCTCCACATTTCGCACGCAAACGATTCCACTGCAGGGAAATTGTGCCAAGGCGTTTATCACAGCCGAGCCTCGTGTGACTGTAAGAGAGAGAGATCTTCATGGCTGGGCCGCTCGGTCAGTTTTCAACGCACTGACCCGAGGTTCCTACTTGTTCGTTCAATGTAGCAGAATCCTTTGGAACAGAGTCCAAAGCGCGCAGTTTAATGCACCCCACTATGTGCGCTTGCCTGGATTTACACCAATCACCATTTTCTCCTAATGACAAACCAATTCAGGCAGTTTTAAAAACATATAAACCACAATATTCCAATTGGGACATGCCTATCCCAAAACATTAAAACAAATTTCTCGGAGATCTCTTTATCTTGCGGAACATGAATTAGGTGCGAAAAACAGGCGAACTGTTAAAGAGAACAGTTTTTCTTTCCGATATTTAAAAATCAGCATTTGTTACGGGCGACACGGGGCTGTGATTGCCGTGTTTGTAATTTCCAGTCAGCCTGTACATTCATCTACGCTATTTGGGCCACTGTAATAGGAATGTTCATTGCTGGTTTTGAGGGAGCGATTGGGACCAAGAGTAGACCGTTCAGCCCCTCCAACTTGTTCTGCTACCTAGGTCTTGGCTCATCGAGCTCAACGCCATTTTCCCGCGCTATCCCCACATTGTCTTGATAATTTTGATACCCAGAAACGTGGGCCCTAATTTGACCCTGGCTGGCTTTTCCCAAAATACCGATGCGAAATTGCAGGTATTTTTAAGCCCGTTGTTCCCCTCTGGAGTAAAGTGAGACTTGAACCCGCGCTTTCTGATCCAGAAGTAGTGACACTATCCCCGCGGTACAATGGTCCGTCACTAAAGTTGCATGTTCACGAAATGCAAAACCTCCCCAAGCCCATGGCTAGGAGTCAGTGGATACCGTTACACCTGGTTGCTTGGGTCTTTCACTTCAAACCGTGCAATCCCAAATTAATATACAAACAAAAATTCCAAAATTCTTTTCTGAAAGTACATGCTGTTGGTTATTTCGGGCATAATAGCGTCTCAATTCTCGCGCTTCTTTTACAAATTTCAACTTGCGGACAGTGGTCAAGACTATTCTGTTTCTATTCGGGCTGTCTGTGATTCTGTTCTGAACGATTAACAGCCAGCTCCCTATACAGAGCATTTGGCTTGGGCAGGTTAACGCCATTAAGATGGATTCATGCGCGGCCTTTCCATGTACAAAACCAAACATGCTCTATTTCTCAGAACACACACCTGTTAGAGGCAAACCACGGGGGTTTGACAGCAACAGAGATTCTCTTATCCCCACCTGTACTTACCCTCGGGTACTAATCCTGACAACACACCGCCAAGTCCTGTTTGCAAACTCTTGTCTGAAAGCAGCCAGTTGGGATTATCATTCAGATGTCTGGTTCTCCCCCCCACCCCCAACCCCAACCCCTTCCCATAGAAACATGAGAAGGTGCCTACTCTACAAGGTAATTGCGAGGCCTGTTTTTGTCTCAGGCTGGAATAGCTGGCGCTGTTAGGAGCGCAGTCCCGTGTGCTCTCGCCTGGTCGGCACCGCTTGCATTAAACTCGAGGTGCATAGTTCCAGGATTAGTGGTAACATTTATTGACAAAGCCTCCCTCTTCCTAACCTCTCGAGTGGCGGCAAAGTCATTGAGTCTGACTAGCCTCCTCATCTCCAGCCGCGGTCTGCGGGAATCGGCATCAAACAAGTACCAAAGCAAACAGAAACACTTCACCCTCCAACTAGGCTCATAAAGCGACCGCGTCTCTTCAACAGGGGAAGGGGGGGGGCGGACGTGTGGGATTTTTGAACATGTATCCAGTGAGGGAAAGTGGTTTAGCCGCGGCTATTTTACACACTTTTGCTGGTAAATTTCGGTTCTGCACTGCGGCATGTAGACGCCCAGAGACTGCAGGACTTTTAAAAACAAAGCTGATGCTGCCCCAGGTGCAACATCTTCGCCCGGTTATTCTTTCGAAAGGAACTGAAATAAAGCAAAGAACTGCGGATGCTGAACCATGTCTCCAGCATTTTCTTTTGAATGCAGAACCCGCCCAGCAAATGTTAGACTGAGGAGGAAGGCTGAGTTAATCTCCAATGAACTAACACCGTTGGAATTGATCAGAATAATGGCTCTTAACAATCGGAAACATTTCTCAAAACTGCCCGCTTTTGTTCCGCTCCAACCTCTCAAACAAAACAAAAAAAAACTTATCGTTGGAAAACGCGCGTTGATAAATCCACCGGCTTCACTTCTGCTGCAGAATGTTCTGATTTTAGCTGTGAGGGCGATGCGCTTCAACTAAAATATTTTGCTTTATACAATCGGTTCCTTAAATGAAGGGCGGCTCTCTTGATAACGCCTTCGGGGCAGGTAACAACAGTGCGGGGCACTCGGCCTAACGTTGTATGCCGTTTCCTTTCAGAATTGCCAACGCTCCCTATCCCTCTTAAGATGTCCTTCAAACATCCACACTGAATTCTCCTGTTGTGCTGATTCCTAAGTGATATTCCTGTGACCGAAACCTTCCTATAGATTTGCTGGGGGTAACTTTAAATGTACAGAGAGAGAAAAAGATACATCCATATAGATCATTTTAGGAATTCCTGTCTTAGTTGATTCCTTTAGAAGTTATTTTGTGCGGCATTTGCTGCGGGAGTGATCTGGTAAGTAGTGTTAAGACACTGTTGGATTACTTCCCTATTTCAGTCAGACCAAGAGCAGGGAGCATCTTCGTAAGACTTGATTTTCGATCTAGTCAGCTGGTGACCCGCAGAAATTTTGAAAAATGTCCCCTTTTCCTGTTCGGCTTCTTTCCGCCCCCCCCCCCCGCCACTTCCCCCGCCTTTAAGCATTTTGCAAACGCGCACTTACATAGAGAGAGCGATGTGCTATAAAATGAGCCGAGGGTTAAAATGAACGTGGCACACTCGAAATGATATTGTAGAAAGGAAGCATAGCTCAGATGAGAGAAGGTGCAACAGGGTCTAAATATTCACCCCTTTCTTTCGATGCAAGTAACTGATTTGCAAGTGACCCTCAGCAGCAACAACCTGATGATTTGAGATGCATGGATTAGGTGTTTCTCCAGCAGTGCATTCTGTCTATTTGACTGTATGTCCTGATGCTGTTCGCTGCAGTGAATAGCACTTTTAGCTAATGCGATAGATATTCCAAGTCCCAGAGCAGGGCAAAAGACCAACTAATAGGAGCCAACAAACTCCCAGTTTTCAAGAAAATTGGATCCACGTTAATGAGAAAAGCTCAATTACTGTATGTGAAAGTTCGCCATTTCCCGTTACTCTGTGGAACATCGCGACGCGTGTTAATCAGATTTATATCAAAGGTGTTACATTAGAGTCTAGAAGCGCTCAAAAAGTATTTAATCAAGTTTTATCCTGGCATCACGTTTATCTGAATATGGACCTACCTACATTTACCTCAATTATCCTGGTAAAGATGTCAAGCACAATTGTTTGCTCGTTTCGACCAATGCTCCTCCCCTCAGGGCTCTGTCGTAAAGCAGGCGCCTGGCTAAAATAAATCAAAGACAAGAGGATTCGGGGCTCGCCTCCTCCAAAGCCGATCAATCGGATCTCAGGCGGGCTCCAAAACATCCTCTTACGTCGACATTCACAAGAGGAGCGAGAGAGGGAGAGCTGAGCGCAGCACACGGGTAGATCCTCTCAAACCGTTTTACCTGCTCGGTCGCTAAACCATGTCGTTGAGCCCAAAACACACAACGCCTTTTTCAGTGACAGACATCCTGAGCCCGATTGAGGAGACCTACAAGAAGTTTGGTGGCATGGACGGCGCAGGCAATCTCGGTCCTCCTCTGGGGGGTTACCGCCAAGCTCAGGTCTCCCAGTCCAGCATGCAGCAACACACCATGGCACACAACGCCACGGTAGCGACCACCTACCATATGCCCCACGGCGTCTCCCAGTTTTCACACGGGGCCATGGGAGGCTACTGCAACGGGAGCATTGGCAACATGGGGGAACTGCCTTCATACCAGGACACCATGAGGAACAGCGCTACAGGGAGCGGCTGGTACGGCGGAACGAACCCGGATCCCAGATATTCAACAAGTAAGACTCCCTCAAAAGGAAGTTCTCTCTCATTTCACTCAGATTTCGGCCTGGGCTTGGTGGCCGAGGTTTTGAAATAGATCCATTTAAAGAGCTGTCTGATGAACCTAATGTAGATGTTCATTGGGAGGCAATATCTCATTCGCTTACTCTGACTAATAATAAACCACCGATTTAGAAGAAACCTGAACAGATAGCCGAGCATGTTTGCAAGGCAACTCTACAATGTTTAACTTCGCAAACGCCCTGAGCAGGTCAGGCCCCTTAGAGAATTATCATGCCAGCATAATCGGGTTTGTTTGTAATGTGACATATTTGTGCAGTTAGTACTTAGGAATGGAATGATCAAACCAATTAATGTTTACTTAACATCATTTATGTATAATTTTGTTCAGGGAATTTTAAAAAGATAGGATGTGGATGATTAATATTGTGTGAATGACAACACTGCTTTCTAATAACGTAACTGATGAGTCTGAGTAAAATTTCTACCTCCCAGCATTTTTAATCAGAATTTTTTTCCCCCCTTTGAAATGTTTGTTTAGTCTCCCGATTCATGGGGACATCTTCAGGGATGAACATGTCCGGAATGGGGACTTTAGCGGGAATGACAGATTCGGCCAAGCCCATGGCACCTTTACACGCAGCGCCAAGGAGGAAGAGAAGAGTATTGTTCTCTCAGGCCCAGGTCTACGAGCTGGAGCGACGCTTCAAGCAGCAGAAGTACCTGTCCGCTCCCGAGAGAGAACACTTAGCAAGTATGATTCACCTCACCCCGACACAAGTCAAGATCTGGTTCCAAAACCATCGCTACAAGATGAAACGTCAGGCCAAAGACAAGGCTACTCAACAAATGCAGCAAGAGAACAGTTTGTGTCAGCAACAGCAGTCTCCCAGGAGGGTGGCCGTGCCAGTGCTTGTGAAAGACGGTAAGCCTTGTCAAAACGGCTCCAGCACCCCAACCCCCAGCCAACAAGCACAGCAGCAACAGGGCGCTAATGGGATCCTCCCAGTCGCCAGCAGCACCATCTCCCAGCAACAGAATCAACAAGTGAATTCACTCGCTCAGACCCAAGATCTCGCCCAAGTGTCGCCAAATCCATCGTCTCTCCACAATTCGGTAACCAACATGTCTCAAATGGACACGGCTACTGCAGACTACACGGGTAATATGGTGAATCCTGGCCTGCTGTACGGCCGGACCTGGTAGAATTCCCTTACCAAGGCACGACTGGAGATGTGTGAGACATTAGAGAAGGTTTGGACTGGCAAACTTTGCAACACATACCCAGAATTGCACCTCTCGGGTTCTTTTGGACGTGTTCTTTACTGTGAAATTTGAGGACAATGCAACATAGTGTTAACTTGGAGCCCTCTCTGACTTTGGGGACTTACTGGGAAGACGCCGCGACACAAAAGATAAATACAGGTTAAATAAAAAAAAGATATCTGTGACCGTTTGGATTTGCTTAGACAGTTGTGTAATTTGTAGTTAACAAGTTGTTGAATTGGATTGTGAATGCTGTTCCAAATTCCGGGGAGTCAACATGACTACAAGACCAGGTTAGGACAATGAAGAACGAAATATGAATTCATCCCATGTCCCAACAGTATCCTACTGGAAACACTTTTCACAACTTGTTGCGAATTAGCTGTACATTCTTGTAAATTAATCTCTGGATTGTGCAGTCAGTTCGGTGTAGTAGTTTAACGATTCAAGACAGAATTAAAGGCCCTTCAGAATTTGGTTAATTTAAAACAAGGAGCAGATTGCTGATGTAAAACTGCTTTTTTATCTATTTAAAAAAAAATCAGCATTAACGCTTCAAGCATAAACGGTCTAGGTTTAAAGGAATGTGCTTGAGACCGACAAATTGAACGGTGCTTTTAAAACTGGTGTGATATAGAAAGCGGCACAATATTAGTGTGTAATCTGGAAGGGGGGAATTAAGGAATAAATAGCATGAACGGAAAACAGTGTTTCACAATAATTTGCCTCCATTGTTGTTAGAATCAGCTAAAAAAAAACAATAATGCGGTCAGCACATTTGGAATCGCCGTGTTGTCTTATCTATGAGTTCCATCGCTGCATCCAGTCGGTCTGTAATCCGTTTCTGATGATCATCGCCTTTAACTCGGCGGCCTGCACCTGGCGTTAGAAGCCACACCGGCTCTCAGCTGTCGATGGGATCTAACATAATCTTGAAACATTTTTTCTGAACCATGCTCAGGATATCACGGCTCTCTCGTGACATCGTTTGCAACTTAGCACATTTTTAGAGGGATGGTATTGTTTATTATGAGTTTAACATAGGAAAGAGACAGGCAGAAGTGTGGCTTCGCTTATATTTATTACCGAACACGCTTTTCAAAAAAAGACTGATGTGAAATCTACACGTTATTGATATTGTTCTCACCTCGATGTGGGTTTGTCTGTTGACATTTATTTCAATGGGGAATTTTAGGTCTTGTTATTTATTATAACATTTAAAAAAAATAATTGAAGTTGTATTTTTGATCGAATGCATACTCTCGCACACTGTTAGAATAGAAAAAAAAAGTCATTTTATTACACTATCGATCGGTTGTAAAATAAACTCCTGAAATCGCTAAATGCACACAGGGCGGAATTAGCTGGTTGCAAAATTGTTGAAATGTTGTTCCTATTTCACTCCGTTAATATTTTTTTTGTTCTCTCTTTGCAAATTCCAATGCGAAAACTGCATGGATTCCGAACAGGCGGAATCTTCCAAATTCCTGGGAATTGAAATCTGATTAAAACACCAAAGAGAGAGAGAGAGAGAGAAGCGCCGTTATGACCGCGCTTATTGACCTGAACATGATCGGCCGCTAACCGTTGCCGCCCATCGGCGTGTTTCCCGGTCTCAGCGTCGGGGACCGTACCTTACATTTTCCGTAAGGCACCAGCTAGGACTGCAGTAGTGAGTGCTGTCTCTTTTCGTTTGAACAAGAGAGGGTTCAATAATAACACCCCTGCCTGTTGACCTGCAAACGTTCTGACTGCCTTCATTTAGATGAGAATGAGTCTACAGCCGAGATGCTCGGTCTGTCTCACGAGGTTTCAAGAGCATAGAAATGAACGCGTCTGGAGCAGAAATTCGTTCGAAATATTTATTTTGCTTTAAAATAATCGCGCGGAATTTTTTTTTGTTGTTTTTCTCATTCTGTCAGGTAAAAGAAAACGATGAAATAATACATTGATTCCAGATCCTGTGTGGCAGCGTTTAAACGCTATTTTAATTGTTCACTTAAATGATTAATAAACCAATTCCAGGCAAAAAGGTACTCGTGACATTGATTGGGAGGCCCCACGGGTGAGCAGCTCAATCCGTTTGTTCTCTCAATAGTGTTGAACTCCAACTAGCTTCACAATGGGCAAAAGAAACTTCTTAAAACCCAGGGCACTCCACATCGGTCAAACTTTCACCCGGGGTAGACCTCATTGAGTCATTTCGATGTTCTGGGAACAGCCTCTGTGAGATATGTAAAATTTTGGTTTCCTGTCACATTTAACAGAAGTAATTTCCTAAAGGCTGCTGCAGGTGAATGGGTTTTTTTCTCTCCTCTCTCAATTGATTGCCTTATCCTCAAAAGACGAACGTTCTCAACAAATCTCGA
Organism: Chiloscyllium punctatum; assembly: GCF_047496795.1. NCBI lineage: Eukaryota > Metazoa > Chordata > Chondrichthyes > Orectolobiformes > Hemiscylliidae > Chiloscyllium > Chiloscyllium punctatum. Next base: position 101,813,016 of record NC_092749.1, on the reverse strand, counting down.
ATGCGTTTGCTTATTATAATTTGTGAGGTGGGGGGGGGGGTTCTATATATAAAAATGCCTCATTGTAAATATACCTCGTCGATTTGGAAGGGCAAATTGTAAAGCAAACGCGCGTTTCGCGTTCCCAACTCGACCTAATATACATTCAAATTAGACTTCCAAATGCTTTTGTGTCTGAAGACAAAATGAAAAGCATCGCTCCTTAACCTTTATATCGGCGCAGAAGTGTCAAGGGAGCTGTACTCCAACCAGGTTCAGCTTCCGATGTATCATTATTTGGTGTTCTGCCTGTAATACTTGCTTTGGCGTCTAAATGCACCGTTCCTTGGAACTGTTGGCATTTCTGATACTGCCTGTTCCGAGGGCGTCTTTCTCCGATAGCCAAGAGGCGATAGCGTGAGATGGATGCCTCTGAACTGTATTCGCGACACACAACCAACATAAACAGAGCCTGCAAAACGAGGAATGAGTTGCAGGTTTCGCCAGCCGTGGGGTCCCACGTCTTAGGTAAAGGGCGATCAGGCAAATTATCTTCCACACCCACCACCTCCAACCTCCTTTCAAACCAACTACAGGCGATTGCATTGTGGCGACTCAGTACTGCTAACATTTATGAACGCTAAACCTTGAGGTGGCATTCAGGCAGCGGCTTATTGTTTGATTCTTTTTATATGAAAGAACAATTATCAGTTCAACAATCTTGCATTAAACATTTGGGTAAAGAACCTGTCATGTGTGGTTGTATCTATTTGATGTAAAAGAGGGCAGATGAAGTCTGTTTTATGTTTTAAACCTCACGACTAATTTATCCCTGAAAGGACAAGGGACACAGCCAACAAGGCGCAAGAGACTTTAAGAACGATTAAGACCAGAAGTGGATTCCCAAGACGCTGACAGATAAGGTGGGATTGGTTGGCCATCAGTTTTAAAATGCAGCAGATACTTTAAAAACCGAACTAACTGCCAACGCCGTAAATCAAAATTAAAAAACTGAAATTGCAGGAAAAACTCAGCAAGATGCGGCCAAACCTGCTGAGATTTTCCAACAACTTTTGTTTCCGCAACAGACTTTTGTTTTGGGAGGGTGCGCGAGGTGTCTTGGAAATATCTCGGGAAGAAGTGAAAAGTGTCAACCAGAGAGCAGAAGGTAACTCTGATTTGAATTGAATCTGAAGAAAAGGTCTGAATAGCCCTGCAGAATGATTTGAACCCCAGGAAATGTCCTCAGAGGCTAGATTTGATTTCTGTGCTTGCGAATGGATAGAGTTTTCTAACACAGCAGATGGAGTTAGAGTGGGCCAGATGACATGACTTCTCGGACGCTGACTAACTGGAGATATATTTCGGTGAACTTGACCCGCGTTTTCCAGAATTAACCCCCTTCCGCCTTCATCGAAAATTTACAACACAGGACGATGCAAGACAGAACAAAGTTGGTTATACGATGATGCATCCCCACTCAGGTTGCATGTACCGTGCTTATAAATTACTGCACAAAAATATACACAATCCAAATGCAAGGGAATTGACATTTTTCTTCACGATTCTGCCTGACCTGTAACTCTATCGATTCAGCCCACTGTTAGGAAGCACACTTTTTGCGTTTGCTTTCGGTCTAAATAGGGTTTAAAGAAATTCATTTTCATCATTATGTTTCCATCACCGACCAACGCAACGGTTCTGCGTTCAATAATAGCAAGATCTCCGCCAATCTGGTGGAAAGTTTAGATGGAGTCAACAATGTAGGAGAGACATTGAAGGGAAGGAACTTCACGGGTAATAACCAGGTGAAGGCTTGGGTAATCCCTTTAACGGGAGGGACATTTTTACACCGAATGAAACCAAACTTTGGCAGTTTGGTGATTTCCCCCTTCTGATTTTCTGGTCAATATGTCATATCGGACGAGTTAACAATTGCATCGAAGTGGGAATACGTAGAACGAAATAAAACTGCAGAAAGTCCTTGAATTGACATGTTAAAATGACAGTTTGAGGTCAAGTGCTGCAGTTCAGGATTTTGACTTCTTGTCACTGTTAATAACACAGAATGTAAAGAGTACACTTGCTAGAAAGGGAGTATTCCTTATTTAGAAAGTGCGACAGATACATAATACATTCATCAAGTTACGTGCTGGGTTAGTGAATTTTTAAGTAAACAACTTACGTCACACATTGCTTCCTACAAAATAATCTCTTAAAATTTATAGAAATCAGGTCTGAAGTTCTGGATTGCTCTTAAAGGAGGTGCCGTCCAGAAGTTGTTCATAATGCGTTGGGGAAATGGTTGGTTTGAAACGCAGTGATACAGATCCTACATGAAATGACTGGGGCCGCATTCTGCAGTTTACACCAACCAACTTTCACCCCCACCGCCCCCAAACCCCAATATTGGCTCAGACCCACAGCTTTCCCAACCGAATGAAGCAAGGTAACTCCCCTCCCCACCACGCCCCATCTAATAGCTGACAACTGAAACGTTATTTTCATAAATAGAGCGTGTAGATATTATTTTATAAACGAAGTCCATGTATGAATACAAATAAAAACCCAAACTCTCATTAAGATTATTATCAACGCCACCTGGATTTGTAAACCTAACATAATTCCAACGACGGGTATTATCCTTTTAAATAATTTCGAATCCATATGTTTAGAGAGCAGGTAGGAGTTAAACCTTAGGACTCCTGACTCAAGAGGTAGGGATACAACCACTGACATTTTTAAAACCCTTTCAAATTTGCTTACAGATTATCCTCGGCTGTGAACACAAAAAAACACAGCGCAAGATCAGGCCCTTCGGCCCACCACGACTATTCCGACCATGATGCCATTCTAAACTAATCGCATCTGCCTCCACGTAGTCTTTTCCCCCTTTATTCTCTGCCTGTTCGTGTCTAAATGCCTCTTAAACGTTGCAGTCCTATCTGGTTCTACCTGATCTCCCCTGAATCTTCCCAATATTGTTCCGTCCTGTGAGGTTTGGCAAAACCCAAGGTAAGTTGGAAACAGCCTGGAGAGAGAGAAATCTAACCTGTTTTTTATTTCCTGATTTCCTAAAATATGATTGGTTCTTCCCCCCCCAGAGAATCTCATTTCCAGAAATGTAATAACTTGTATAATGTGAACCTTCCTGGAGGATACAGCAACAGCTGTCCACCAAAGAGCCTGGCTTGCTACAAACATAGCTCATGGAGAAGGCAGGAGGGAAGCAGATTCATTCTCATTCGCAGATATCGTATCTTTGACGTATTTATATCGTTCCAATCCAGTCCATGTTAACAGCTAACTCTATCGCCCACTTGCAAGAAGGAGCTGTGTATGACCTATTTAGAATAGTTAAAAATCACACAACACCAGGTTATAGTCCATCGGGTTTAATTGGAAGCACACTAGCTTTCGGAGCGACGCTCCTTCATCAGGTGATCACCTATTGGAAACTAGTGTACTTCCAAGTAAACCTGTTGGACTATAACCTGGTGTTGTATGATTTTTAACTTTGTACACCCCAGTCCAACACCGGCATCTCTGAATCATATTTAGAATGGGCACAGTTTAGGTTGTAGAGGTGTTTTGGATTGTTCCTATGTGCCAAATGCACCTGAAGTATTCAACACACAAATATGTTGGCTCTCTCGTTTCATTTAGCAAAATTCCAAAAGAGTTTCTAGAAGCCGGGAAGCATTTTTGCAGAACACAATCTCCCTGGGGTGCGGGAGGCTAGAACCCGAAGGCATAGGTTTAGGGTGAGAGGGGAAATATATAAAAGAAAACTAAGAGGCAACTTTTTTCACGCAGAGTGAAAACAGGCCCTTCGGGAAACAAGTCCACACCGACCTTCCGAAATACCCAGACACATTCACCCCTAACACTATGGGCAACTTAGCTTGGCCAAGTTCACCAAACCAACGCAGACACGAGGAGAATGTGCAAACTCCACTCTCCCAAGCGGGAATTGAACCCGGTGCCCTGGTGCTGTGAGGCAGTAGGGCTAACCACTGAGCCACCGTACCGCTCTGGGCTACCAGGGAAAGTGGTGGACACTGGTACAATTGCAACATTTAAAAGGCATCTGGATGGGTATGAGTAGGAAGGGTTTGGAGGGATATGGGCCGGGTGCTGGTAGGTGGGACTAGATTGGGTTGGGATATCTGGTCGGCATGGACGATTTGGACCGAAGGGTCTGTTTCCATGCTGTACATCTCTGACTCTGACAATCCTGTGATACTTTTATATTTTTTTTAAAGGAGTGCAGTCGCGTCAATTTTACAGATTTATGCAAAGCGTACAACACAGACACAATATTACCTTTTGAAAAATAAACGCTTAACTGGCACACAGTAAGAATTGATTTGGATGTATCGCCATGTTTGCTCTTATAAAACATGCTTAATGCGAAAGGCTCGTTCTTCTAACTATAAAGTGCAGACAAAAGTTTACCCCGGACCAACTCCTAAAAGATAGTCAGAGAGAAAGCTGTCGGCTAAAAGGGCGCTAGATGAAAACTTGATATTGGGTCGTGGAAAACTCTCCCTCGAACTGAAAAGGTTTTGATATCCACTACCTTTCCAATCGACCCAATAATATCGCTTCAACCCTTGCACACTTGGAAATGCTGCAAGAGTGTTTCGTTGTAATATTTTTATGAGAAGTACCTGAAGACTCGTTAATCTAGAAATACCCAACTAATAAGGCGTCGAGCTGCTGTGAATGCGTTCCAGCCCAACACCTTGTTAATGAAGATTAAAGTGCGTGCGGGTTAATTGTAGTCAAATCCGAACAATCAGTAATAATTTTATTCTCTATCATGATCCACTTTGTTAAAAGGATTGCACTTGTTACTTCAAAGGAATCTCTGCAGCCCAAACGTGACAGGTCTATTTTGCTGTCCAGTAAGTGAAGTGCAATTTGACCCCTCCTCACGCCCATTCAGTTTTGCAATTAATAGGTCAACGGCAGCTATCTTCGCTTTCATAAAGTTTTATTTGCAGGCTCACATTATTCTGAAAGCCAGCGGAAAAAAATAAATAAATAGTGCATTTGGAAATAGGCATAACAGCGATTTAACCCGAAACCTTGGTCTGAAAAGATCACCTTTGAATAAGAGCTCTCGAATTATTTTCTAATGTGTACATGCTTCCTGTATATTCTGGGGTCATTTGCACCGTATTCTATGGCGTGAAGTTCACGTTCAGTCTCTCCTTTAATGAACTTGGCATCTTTCTGGGGCAGTGAATGTAATTAAACTGTCAACGCCCTCCCTTCCTTAAGCAGGGTTTGTCTGCTCATTCAGCCGTCAAGGTAACAAACAGAAACGATCAACAGGAGATTCCCGAGGAGAGCTATAGTCTTTAGCCAGTATGAGGCGAGGGAGGGAGCGACTCCATATTTCCTTCGTTTGGGATAAGTTTTCTAGTCGGCAGACAGACGTTTGAGGAGATATTCGCTTAGTCCGTGATGATTTATGGAGTATGTTGAGGAAGGAGGAATCCATGACCAAGGTGAACATTCCTGGGCTAATGAAGGAAGTTAAAGGTGGCGTCACATTGACAGAAAAGGGGAGATATACAACTCTGGGAGGATAAGTGGTTGATCCAAAGATTTCTGCTACCTAAAACTTCCCCAAAGGGTCCCTAAGAAAATTGGAGCATGAGATGGAAACAGTCAAAAAAGGTAAAAATGGACTGTAAAAAGTCTACAAGTACATAAAAGGAACTACGGTGATTGGTTTCTTAGCGGTTGAGGCTGGGGGAACTAATGATGAGAAAGAAAGTAATGGCAGGGGCTTTGAACAAGTACTTTGTATCTGCCTTTGCAGTAGTAAACATCACAAAAATATAAGAAAACCAAAAGTTTAAAAGGGAGCAAGGTAGTTAAAACAATCATTAGCACTCAAGAAACAGACATAGGAAACGTAGTGGGCAATAAGACAAACAAGTCACCTGGACTTGATGGACTGTGTCTATTAAACATTAAAAGAAATGGCTGCAGAGTAAGAGTCAAAGAGATGTACAGCATGGAAATAGACCCTTCAGTCCAACTTGTCCATGTCGACCAGATATCCCAACCCAATCTAATCCCACCTGCCAGCACCCGGCCCATATCCCTCCAAACCTTTCCAATTCATATACCCATCCAGATGCCTTTTAAATGTTATATTTGTACCAGCCTCTACCACTTCTTCTGGTAGCTCATTCCACACACGCACCACCCTCTGTGTGAAAAGTTTGTCCCTTAGATCTATTTTATATCTTTCCCCTCTCACCGTAAACCTAAGTCTTCTAGTTCTGGACTCCCCCATCCCAGGGGAAAAAAGCTTTGTCGATTTATCCTATCCATGCCCTTCATGATTTTATAAACCTCTATTAGGTCACCCCTCAGCCTCCAGGGAAAACAGCCCCAGCCTATTCAACTTCTCCCTATAGCTCAAATCCTCTAACCCTGGCAACATCCTTGTAAATTGTTTCTGAAACCTTTCAAGTTTCACAACATCCTTCCAAGAGTGCATTATTCTAAAAGTCCTTAGATTTTGTAAACCTCATATCAAATTGGAAAACCAAGAATGCATGGCCATTATCCAAGAAACCAGGGAGACTAAAAGGTCAATAAACCCAACATCAGTAATTGAGAAAATTCTAGAATTCATTATTAAATAAGTTTGAGAAATTCAAAATGCAATCAGGCAAAGTCAATATGGTTTAGCTGAAGAAAATCTTGTTTGTCAAAACATATCAAACTAAACAGATAAAGGGAAAGCAGTAGATGTAATATATGTGGATTTCCAAAAGACATTCAATAGGTTAAACATAAAAGGTTACTACTTCAGACAAGGGCTTATGGTGTTGGGGGTGATATATTAGCATTGGCAGAGGACTGGCTATCTAACATGCAATAAGATTAGAATAAGTAGGTCGCTTTCAGGATGGCAAAGTAACTTGTCACAGGCATCAATGGCACAGGTATCAATGCTTGGACCTCAACTATTGATAATCTATAATAATTACATTACTGATGGGACCAACTGCATTTTATGAAGATATGAAGATAGGTAGAAAAACAAATGGTGAAAAAGATGGCTGCAAAAGGACATACATAGCTTAAGTAAATTGACAAAAGAATTTGGTAGGTGGAGTATAATGCAGGAAAATGTGTTGTGTCACTTTGGCAAGAAAAAATAGTAAAGCAGAATATTACTTAATTGGAAAGAGTTGCAAAATGCAGCAATACAAAGGCATTTGGAGGACCATGTACATGAATCACAAAAATTTAATAAGAAATAATTTAGGAACACAAATAGAATGCTGCCATCTATTGCAAGTGAGATGGCATATAAAAGGAGGTAATTTTTGCAACAACACTATAATAGTGAGACCACACCAAGGCCACGCACTATGCTTCAAAAGCAACTCTTTTCAGCGGTTCATGTGTTTTCCAAATGATATGAAAGTAAGCATTCTTCATTTTAACAGGAGTTTGGGTGTGACCAGAATCAAGGGAGACACACATGTCAAGATAATTACAATTTTCAGTTGCTATTATAAATTGCAGATTCCTCAAAGCTTTCTGCAAATTCCTAATATTGTAAATTGGTCAGTCAGTTGACTGTTAATAAAGATGGCTTCTAAAATGGTTTGTATTACTCCTTTCCATTCATTTACTGACTTTGAGTGGACAAATTAAAATGAATGAAAACTTGAAAGTTATATTGATCCTAACTGCTTCTACTAAAGGTTATAAGCATCCTATATACTATATTGGCAATAATATTTGGCTTTCATAGCCAGCTGTTATGAGAGCTTTGGTTTTATCTGTACATTTTGGAAAATAAGTATTTTATAATAAGCAGTTCAGAGACGAATGTTTATTTCTGACTGCTGTTTAAAACCCAAATATTATAAACACAGCTAAGATGAAACCTACGGAGGTTGTTTATCCTAAAAAGCAACTCATCCTGTAGAGACACTCTGAACTTAAAGAGTTTAGCCCTTGGACATTGAAAAATGTTGATTGATTAATAATCCACAGTGACTCAGAATACTCATTGAAACAGGAGAAGGCCATTTAGCACCTCAAGCCTGTTCTGATAACCCATGAGATAATGGTTGATCTAAATCCTAACTTCATTACCCATCCTTGCCCATATCCCTTAATACTTTTGGTTAAGGATCATTGTCAAGAAAGAGGGAGAGGTGAATTAAGTAATTTTATGGACCTCCTCTTCAGTCTGGTATAGAGGTGGTTTTTAAATATGTTTTTCTTCATTTCCACTTTTAAAATGGACCCTCTGTTCATGAAATTCACTTTTAAATGATCCAGTACTGATTCTCGGTAAGATTAAAAACAAAGCTTGATATATTCAAGCATTCAAACCCAGGGATAAATTCTCACTACACAAGTGTACAAAAAAGAAAGAAGAGGAAGAAAGCAAAATAAGTTACAATTATGAATAACTTTTAAAAAAGGGAAGGGCATGAATTCACAAGAATTAGAATCAAGTAAGTCAATGTCCAGTGAAGCTTCTTGCAATTGGTAGTTCTGTCAGAAATCCTTTTTCTAGGAGCTCTGATGCAGTTGAAGGTGTAGCAAAATATTTCTGGTGAACTGGGATTAGATCACTGTTCAGATGAAACGCAGGATTTTTCCTGGAAATTGAGATGTCCCTAATGTAAGATGAGAGTCAGACATTAGCTGACGCTGGAGGGCTAACAAAATCAGTTTGAAAATAGACTTTAGAGCAGCACAATTAAAACTATTTAAATCAATAAGTTTCAGTCATGTGACAGGGTTCCTGGATTGGGCAATTCAAACTAACAAGGTGGTTTCAAAATCTTTTGACAATCATTGTGTGCTGCAGGAGATAAATGTGGGTCTGTTAGAATCATTTCTGGCAGAATGATTATCTTGGGATTTTCTTTTCAAACCAAACTCGGCCAGGGAGACACCAGGGGCAATGTGGTCTCCTCTATGTTGGAGAGACAAAACACAGACTGAGTGACTGTTTTGCAGAATACCTACGCCCTGTCCACAGAAATGACCCCAAGCTTCCATTTGCCTGCCACTTCAACACACTACTACGTTCCCATACCAATACTCCTGTTGCAGTTCTGCTGCAGTGTTCCAGTGACTCTCAGAGCAAGAACTACATCTCATTTTCCACTTGGGGACCCTGCAGCATCTCAGACCAACATCAAGTTCAAAAACTTTAGAGCCTGATTTGATCCTTCCATGTTTTTACCTAACCCACACTAGTCCTGTTATGATATGAGCAATTTTTAGCACAATCACCCATTTCCACATATTCATAAGGCACCATTATCACAGTACGTGGTGGCATTTAGTACAGCTCATCCACTCTCTCCTACTCTTAGCCTATATGATCACTTTATTCAGCCTTTCTTCTACCCTGGCCTGCTATCCATAATCTCTTTGTTTACCTAACCCTTTCATATCTCTTTCTCTCTGGGCTCCATCTCCACCTATCTGACTACTTCTGCCCCTCTGCTCTCCTACCACCACCACTTTTTCCTATCTCCTAACAGTTTTGATGAAAAATCATCAGACTTGAAAGATTAACTCTGCTTTTGTACCACAGATGCTGCCAGACCGACTGAGGTTTTCCAGCAATACTTATTTTTGTTTCAGGGAAATGCAATGTCAGTTGCTCCTGTGTGAGAGTTTCATTGCAATGTTAACACAATGTGAGGTGGGAATCTTTTCCTGTCATTATTTGTTCATTCTAAGTGGACTACCCTATTAATTACCATTCTATCGGATTCAGGAGCTCGGGAGAAACCTGACTTGTTGAGTTTACTCAAAAAAAAAGAAACATATTCTCAGAATATCTTTAAAACAGGGATTAAACATTATGAAAAATTACCGAATCCTGCTTATTTGGACTTTGTTCCAAGAAGTACATACAATTTGCTCAAAAGTAAATTGTTAGATTATTTTTTTTCTCTTTTAAAATGACCCCGAATTCAAATATGGCAACAATAGACTTGGAGATTTCTTTCACGTACAGCCTCAACAATGTTGTTGGGCTGACGGGTTTCATTAGTGATCAATTATTTTATTCCCAAAATAATCTTGCCTTTTTATTTGATACAAATTAAAATTTCTAGGCTGTTTCAAATGGCTCAATCTTTAAATGTAAAAAGGAAATACTCATCCCTTCAAACATTAACCAAACTTCCGGTTGTTTGTTTGAACTAGTTAATTGTATCAAGGTATTTTATCAATTCGAATTTCAAAAACAGTTATGTCCAGGTTTGATGGTTTTACCCAGCGCTTTTCTATGGAAAACTCGAATGATTGCAGTGACTGCAAGATACTCCTGTAGAAAGACAGGATACTCTCAAAGACAAGATCCCTGGGTCCCTTGCTATGTTATAAAGTCATAGAATCACAGAGGTGCATAGCATGGAAACAGACCCTTTGGTCCAACTCATTCATGTTGAACAGATATCCCAAATTAATCTAGTTTCATTTGTCAGCATTTGCCCATACCCCTCTAAACTCCTGTCCTATTCATGTGCCCATCCAGATGCCTTTTAACTGTTGCAATTATACCAGCCTCCACCACTTCCTCTGGCAGCTCATTCCATACACACACCACCCTCTGTATGAAAGCGTTGTCCCTTAGGTCCCTTTTAAATCTTTCCCCACTCATCTTAAACCTATGCCCTCTAGTTTTGGGCTTCCCCATCCCAGGAAAAACGACCTTGGCTATTCACACAGTCCATGCCCCTCATGATTTTATAAATCATGCCCGGCTTCTTGAAACCTCTTCAAAAAACCAAAAGCCAAATCTGCTGTTACTCTGCAAGAAGACTGATGGGTTAATAATGTCCAAACATATCTGCAAATTTAGAAGTCCAGCATTTAGTCCTGTCCAGAACGACACATCTTGCCACACAGAAGGTGTGTGATAAGATGAATAAACTGTCAGCACCAAAAGTTAGACGTCGTCTATTATGAGATTTCTTTGAAAGTACCTTTAAAAAAGGCAATGGAGATACAGGCAAAATATTTCTTATTCTACATTCGGAGTTCAAATTGTCACCCAAAAAAAGTTCATCTCAGTTTTGAAAACAAACTACATCTTTTACTTTCACAGCATCTTTTCCACAGCAATTTAAGGTAACTTTTAAAATTTGCTGATTAAAAAGGTTTTACACTTTTAGACGAGTAGGTTAGATGGATTGGCAATGGGAAATGCAGGGTTGCAGGGTCATCTGGTTGGGATGCTCTTCACAGGGTCAGTGTGAACTCGATGAACTGAATGCCCTTCTTCCACACTGTAGGGATTCAATGATTTGAACTGATGATGCTTTTGGTCAAATGGAAGGGTTGCCCTCATTGTAACTGTCATGGGAACTCTGAACACAATATAAATTTCACAGGGGACTCTTGTAACATCACGGGGGAAAAGGGACTTGTTGAACTCTTTTTTAAAACCCTACCTAAGAGTTCTATTCCTCTATTCACTCCGTATAGCTCCTGGATGATGTTACACATTGGCTTTGTCTCACTACATAGAGATGGAACAGATGAAAACATTCAATTACATTCCAAGGTTATACGCCTTTTCTTGAAAGATAACAGTCCCAGCTGCTGTCTGCATTTTGACAAGTAGAAATCTTAGAGCCATTGAGATACACTGCATGGAAACAGAGCCTATGGTCCAACTCATCCATGCCAACCAGTTATCCCAACTTAATCTTGTCCCATTTGCCAGCACTTGGCTCATCCCTATTCATATACCCATCTAGATACCTTTGAAATGCTGTAATTGTACCAGCCTCCACCACTTCCTCTGGCAGCTCATTCCATGCATGCACCACCCTTTGTGTGAAAAAGTCACCCCTTAGGTCCCTTTTATGTCTTTCCCTTCTCACCCTAAACCAATGCCCTCTAGGTCTGGACTCCCCATCCCAGCGAAAAGACCTTGTCTATTTATCCTATCCATGCCCCCTCATGATTTTTTAAACCACTAAAAGGTCACCCGTCAGCCTCCAACACTTTTGGGAAAACAGCCCCAAGCTATTCAACCTCCCCTATAGCTCAAATCCTTCAATCCTGGCAACATCCTTGTAAATCTTTTCTGAACCTTTTCAAGTTTCACAACATCCTTCTGATGTAAGGGAGAAAAGAATTGCACAAAATATTCCAAAAGTGGCCAAACTAATGTCTGGTACAACCACTACATGACCTCCCAACTCCTATATTCAATGCTCTGACCAATAAAGGAAAGCATACCAAACTCCTCCTTCACTATCCTATCTACCTGCACTCCACTTTCAAGGAGCTATGAATCTGCACTCTAAGGTTTCTTTGTCTCCCTAGGACCTTCCCATTAAGTGTATAAGTCCTGCTCTGATTTGGTTCTCATGTTTTAATTTTTGTTCAATCAGGTAAGAAGTCCAATTCATCATTGGTTTCAATTTCAAAATCCAGTTTGTTCAGTTGCAGACCTGGGTCTACCGCAGCCTTTTCCGTGTATCTTGCATAATGGGTACACTGCATGCTTGTTGGCAATCATTTTTACCCTACAGCTTTTTTTTTAACCAATTCCTGCAGCTTTCTACTTTCCTTATCCAATTGGAAAGCACACAAATGGGCACCTGAGGCTCATTTATTCTAGGCTGTTTCCAACTGAGTTGTTCCTTTCATAACGTCTTTCAAAAGGCTATCAATGACACACTCATAATTACCATTGTACATTTCTACAATTTTCAGTAGAATCCTGGATGCCAAATGATCCAAACTTTTCCATTTAACTATTTAAGAGTTGCATTTTAGAATATCCCAGTGACACGGTAACTCAAAGTCTGCTGTTTACTCTTCGCTTATCAAAGCTAAGGTGAATTAGACCCCACCTCCTGTGATCATGCTTTTGATACCAATTTGTTGATTTTTAGGGGTTCACAATCATAGTTACCTGATTTAGGCAGGTGACGATTTGCAAGTCATTTTCTGATAGCTTGTGAGTTTGTCAAGAAGCAGCAGTTTAGATATTTTTAACATCATTGTCATTGGCAACCACGGGCTAATTGGTATGGAAAAGCACAGCAGGTCAGGCAGCATCAGAGGAACAGGAGAGTTGACCTTTCAGGCATAGGCCCTTCATGGAGAATGTGGGTATGATTGTCCATCTCAAAAATTTCTGTGTTACTAGTCGTGGGTTCTGTAGGCCCTTGTGTGGTTGATGAACCCAATGCTAGAGCCACACATTTAACTGTACATTTGGCAGGTGTTTCCAGGAGGTGGAATTGGTCCTTGGCCTCAAGATTGCTGGCATTCCTTTCTCAAGTTCCTTTTCTGTACTTCTTGCCAACGGATGTTCTCCAAGCATTGTGTCTCTTTGCACAACTTGCCTCCAAGTTGGTTTCTTTTGAATGAATGTTGTATCTCTGTATTGATGTCAGCCTTAGATGAAAGGTAGCTTCCCAACCAGGGGAAATATTCCACATCTGGGAGAATTTCTGTGTTGATCTTAATGGATGACAGACCAGAAACTTGACCTGGGATAGTTAGTAAGGGATAGTTAGTCTTGTTTTTGAGGCTGAGACCAATACTTCAATGTGCTTCCACAAAGGCATGAACTGAAGCTTGAAGATTCACTGGAACTTCAGTTTGAGGGTGACAATCTCTGCTCTCAGATGTGATAGACTCATTCATTAGATAAAGAAAGTATACAATGGTTCACTGATGTCAGAGGTCAAACATGCTGTTGGTGCAGAACGTGTTGGTCTCATTAAAGTTTAGGGATAGCATCCTACTCTCCAACCAAGTTGTGAAGGAACTCTTCCCTGAGTCCTCCTGTTATTACACTGGTCCATCTATTACCTGTCCAATGAGGACTGCCTGATGAAGACTGCTTTCTGGGCAGCCCCCCCTCCCCACCCACCAGAAACTGCTGCCAAGGTCTGATTGTTGAGGACTCTCCACAAATAAATAACTCTCTGTCCCTGAGCACTTATTGCTATATTATACTTCTAAGGGCAGGCAATTTATACCATGTCAATCATTTGTTTGAATCCTTTTGACCAACAGAGATGGGACAGTCACTCATGATGTTGAGTGACCATTATCCCTTGTCCACCCTCATCTGTGGGTTAGTTTTCATTCCTTCTAAGAAAAAGACCTTATTTTGAAAATGATACACTGATCATAGATACATCAAATAAACTGTTGATGCTAATGCTAATTTCATAAACATTATGACACCTATGTTTCTGATAACTGTTCTCTTTTGTTTTCCAGGCTGTTGTAATAACTGTAAAATGAAATCTCATGTGACACAGGAACATTCAGTTTTTAATGGACTCCGATATTGAGCAGCTTGGAACTGCTTATTGTCTGTTCAAATGCTAAAAGAAAAAGTCTGAGAAAAGAGTTCAGAGCTATACAATAAAAACTGTTCAAAATTTACGAGTTACGGTCATGTACGGGGCTCCTGTTAAACTAGCAAGGCGGCTTCAAAGTCTTTTGACAAGTCATTGTGCATTCCAGGAAGTAACTGTAGGGCTGTAGGAACCATTTCTGGCACAATGATTATCATTGCTTTTCTTTCAACCCAAACCCACATGGGATGAAGCAATATCTATTGCTCCGTCAAGTGAGTTTCATTGTAATGTTCTGACAGTGGGAGGTGGGAAATGTCAAAGTAATGAAGAGCTAGTTTGTGCACTGGTGATTACTGAAAATTTCTACTGACTTGTCAATTGCTTGCAGCCATTTTAAATCCAGAAAATGTTAATTTAAATAATTAAATGATAAATAATATTAGGATATCTTGTTCCTTGGGAATATGACATTAATTTAAAAATTCAATCTAAAATCAATAACAGTTCTAAAGTTCTAAAATCAATCATTGTTCACACATCATCAAGTGCAGTTTATCAAAGGAAGTTCTAAACTTCACGATGTTTCCTGAATGTTCAGCCACTTTTTAAAAAACGATTTCCTCTAGACCAAGACTCCGCATATAGTGGAAATAGTTTCCCTCAAAGAACTGTATGATTCTCACTCTATCTTCTAAAGATCAATCAAATCATGCCTTGACCTTCTAAATTCCAGGTGAGTACTTTCCAACATTTTATCAACTGTGATTTCATTTAAACATTTGAAAATTGGTGCGTTGCCAGAGTTGGACTGAGAGAGGGAGAGAGTTGTTCAGATCGTGTAGAAGGGGTGGGGGGGGGGGGAGGTGGGGGTACATTTAGTTTTTTTAGCAGGTGAGAATTGTTGAAGGGATATGGAGGCTTGTTGCTGAGTGGAGCCCAATGTGTCTCCATTCTTTTGAACACTCAGAATAAGTTTTGGAGGTAAGAGTCACGCTTATGTACATTACAGAAATCTTGGCACCGATGCCACAGTTAACCCACCGAAGTCTCCACTCAACAGCTGTGACCCTTACATCATTATTCCACAATCCAGGTTTTGACAACCCAGTTCAATGGAATATAACCTTCACTTGCTTAATCTTTATTGATAGTTCAACCTTTGTAGTTCAGGTATGATTATAGAAAACATTGTCTTGCCCAGGTCTGAATCACCAAGTCTGCCTCAAAGGGTCAACCCAATTCCAAATTTACATCAACAAATATATCATCACTGTTTAATGAAAGCATACCCAGGCAGATTCATTGTAATTGTAAAGTTACCCTGTGTGACAGTTAATACTTTTAAATGATAATTTAGTACACCATTACTGATTTATTCAACAAGGAAAGAAAGCAAAAAATGGTCACTTACTGTACTAGGTTGCAGAATTCTGCATGTTGGTTTATTCTCATGTTCCATGCATAAGAGCACTATATAAACAGGGAAAGAAGTCTCCAGGGAACCTACTCCTCTTCTGAGCTAGAATTGTGTGACCTCTTTCCACTTGTCTGTGCCCTAGACATGGTTCCATCAAGTAGTAATTTCTTGTAAGCAAGACAAGGCAAGACGACAAGAATAAGTGGCAAAACCAGTAATCAATAGCGATAATGTAAAATGAATCAGTAATGTTGAGCAATGATCTTTAAGCAATGTTGAGCAACAAGGCTAAATTTATTACTTACTTTATAGTTATGTTTCAAGGACAAATTAGACAAAGGTACAGCATAATTATGTATACAGCTATGGCAAAATGCAAGCTCAAGAAAAGAGCTTGATAATTCAAAAGCAAATCTTGGAGAAAAAGAAGCAAAGTAATTTGTATATAATCAGCAATTGATTCTGACACAAAGATAAATGATCCAACCTACTTCATTAATTATGCAGCATACATTATGCAAAACTCTCACAGAACCTTTGAAGAATGTTGTTTCCATAGATAGTATTTTTAAATTGCTATCTGCTTAAAGCAACACGGGGCCAGTAGTTTCAAATTATACTCAGGCTTTTTCAAAGTGAAACTTTGCTGGTATCGAAATGCTGATTAAAATTTAACATTATAGGCCAGAAATTAGTCTCAAACGATTGCAGAAATAGGTAGTGTCACATCAGCTGCAGCTTCTATGCAGCCCAACATGTTCAGTTTAATTGACAGCAATGGGACTGAACATTCTTCCTTTTCAGATAACAATCCAATTCCTCTTGAATGCCTCAATTGAACCCACCTTGACCGTTACTTCTAGGCAGAGCAGTTCAATCCTATCATTGTCTGCAACAGATGTTCCTCATGCCGTCTTTTGACAATTATCGTAAATCTGCGTTGTCTTGTTATAGATTCTTCCACCAATGGGAACAGTTTCTCCCTCTACTCTAGTTTTTAGATCAGAGTGGTGCTGGAAAAGCACAGCAGGTCAGGCAGCATCCAAGGAGCAGGAAAATTGATGTTTCGGGCAAAAGCCCTTCATCATTATCTGCAGTTCTCACTTTTGCCTAGTTGATTTCTCCCTCTACTCTGTCAGAGCCATCATGATGTGAATACCTCCATCAAACCTCCTCTTAGCTTCCTCTTCTCTAATAAGATTAGTTCAATCTATTTATGTAACTGAAGTTCCTTACCCTTGCAAATATTCGTATGAATCTTTTCTCTACTGCCTCACATCCCTCTTAAGGCATTGCATACAAAACTGAAACAATACATCAGTGGATGACAAACCAGTGTTCCACAAACATTTAACATAGCTTGCTTCCTTTTCAACTTCCTCTGAAAAAAAAAAGTAGAATGCTTTAGCCAGTCTCTCCAATTGAGCTTAGAATACCATTAGAGTCATAGAGTCATAGGGATGTACAGCATGGAAACAGACCCTTCGGTCCAATTCATCCATGCCGACCAGATATCCCAATCCAATCTAGTCCCACCTGCCAGCACCCGGCCCATATCCCTCCAAACCTTTCCTATTCATGTATCCATCCAAATGCCTTTTAAATGTTGCAATTTTACCACATTCTCTGGCAGCTCATTCCATACACGTACCAACCTCTGTGTGAAAACGTTGCCCCATAGGTCTCTTTTATATCTTTCCCCTCTCACCCTAAACCTATGCCCTCTAGTTCTGGACTCCCGACCACAGGGAAAATACTTTGTCTATTTATCCTGTCCGTGCCCCTCATAATTTTGTAAACCTCTATAAGGTCACCCTCAACCTCCGACGCTGTAGGGAAAACAGCCCGAGCCTGTTCAGCCTCTCCTTATAGCTCAAATCCTCCAACCCTGGCAACATTCTTGTAAATCCTTTTTGAACCCTTTCAAGTTTCACAACATCTTTCCAATAGGAAGGAGACCAGAATTGCACGCAATATTCCAACAGTGGCCTAACCAATGTCCTGTACAGCCGCAACATGACCTCCCAATTCCTGTACTCAATTCTCTGACCAATAAAAGAAAGCATACCAGCCATTGATTGCACTCTCACCATGTGCCTAGGATGTTGCTTGTTATTATAGCCACTCCCTCACCCTGACACTGAAAATTAGCTATTGAAGATATGGAGTCTCATTCATTCAGGTATTGTCTGAGATTTTAAAAATGTAGCTTAAGAAAAATCCTGAATTTTTTCCCCACTCTTAATTCAAATCTTTCCCTCCCTTTATGCATCAGATTTAATATCAAATTCTTCCATTCTTAAACTTGCTTCTCATTCATCCATAACTGCATCACCATCCAGTTCAGCGCATTATGGAAATAGTTAACTGTCCTGTTTCCTTAAGAGCTGAAAATGTGTTGCTGGAAAAGCGCAGCAGGTCAGGCAACATCCAAGGAACAGGAGAATTGACGTTTCGGGCATAAGCCCTTCTTCAGGAATCCAGTTCAGGTTTCCTGAAGAAGGGCTTATGCCCGAAATGTCGATTCTCCTGTTCCTTGGATGCTGCCTGACCTGCTACGCTTTTCCAGCAACACATTTTCAGCTCTGATCTCCAACATCTGTAGTCCTCACTTTCTCCTGTTTCCTTAAGACCCAGACACCCGACTTGTCTTGCTAACAGTGTGTACTTTCAATAATTTGTCACACCAAAAAAAAAGAGACCTTCCTAATCTTGCAAGGTCAAATCCAATGAGTGGACACCCTTCAACCAAATCTGGGCTAATATTTCTTGATTATTCATCCCTAATCAAATTCACAATAAGTCCAGTTAAAGAGCGAACTTATGTGGTTGCTCTGCACAGATCATTTAAGCTAACCTGATTTTTTGAACTTAACTGCTTATTAATAAAAGGGAATCTATCTCCAATAGCTGGTAATCATGTAAAACGAAACAATCAGCTGTTGCTTGGTGACACTGTTACACATCTGATATTTAACAGATTTTTCTGACAGCCTTTGTTTTATTTTAATAGAACTGCAGTCTAAACATAGATGGGCTTGACAATTCAAATTCCTACTTGAAGCAATACATTTATAAAAGTTTTCAAACTTTATAAATTAGAATATCAAGGAGAATGGGCAGCATCCCTCGTCCAGCACATGGATATTAAATGAAACACTTTACCTACTCACAGTTGCAATTGTTAAGAAAATGGTAATGTTATTAAATTGTGATTACATGTTACAAAGGGAGCATCTTGTTATTTTATTGTTGATTATGGTCTAAGTTTGAAAATGGATTGTTTTGAAACCAAGGAATGTGGAACGAATTGCTCCATTTTTTCAAAAGTTACTGAAACTTATCCTAAGTCACCTTTACAACAAGTAATGGGGGAACTGGATTATAAACGGCCGAGTGCCGGGCATCTTATTCAAAGTGAGATTTGGCCAACAAGATGTTTCTGACTGGTTTGTAGAGTTGTGACCAGTTGTCAATGCCAATGACTGTCATTCTGACAACCCGCTGACTGAGCAGCTGAACAGCTTGTGGAGGTGGATGATACTGGCAGAAGATTTCAGACTGCTGAAAGGGTGGCTGACATCTCTCTGTCCTTCTTTCCAGTAAAATAGCTCAAGCCTGAAGGAGGCCAGGTCATTTTCCATCACCAGCTTTGTAAGCTGTTGATTTTAATCATAAATCAAGAGACTACCACTTGTTCTCTGCCTCCGGTCATGAAGTGAGATCACTGAAGGTTAAGGTTAGAGAACTGAAGCACTCAGGAAACAAAAGGAACAATACATTAGATCCTAAGGGCTGGTGCCATTGAACTGTCTCCCCAGAAACTTACTTTCCCTGCACACTTAGCACATTTGTTTTTGAGAGTGTCTATATATAGGGAAGTTTTAGAAGTTAGAACATTAACTAATAGAATTGTGTCAACAGTTCATAGTTGTTTACCTGTTACTAGAATCCTGATATTTGTAATAAATACTGTAGTAACTTCTGTAAGTATGTAAACTTGTGTTTTCTGTTAACCTGGGTCTATGTGACAGGTAAACTGGTGTCTTTGCATTACTTTCATGTCATGGAGATCAGTGGCCAGCTTATCCCCAAAAATGGAAACAGAGGGGCTGAAGGTGAGAGCAGGGTGGAAATTGGAAGTGAGATTGATTATTGTTTCCAATTCTGGACCAGAGAGTGAAGCGGCACTGATAATGTCATTATGTACTGGATAGTTTTGGAAGGGACCACAGCAGAATTGGAATAAAGGAATGTTCCACATACCCCACAAAGAGACAGGCACCCATGGCCACACCTTTGATCTAAGGAAGTGAGAGGAGTTAAAGGAGCAGGTATTCAAAGCAAGCTCAGCCAGTTGGAGGGGGCTGGTGGTGGATGCATTCATA
Organism: Chiloscyllium punctatum; assembly: GCF_047496795.1. Taxonomy (NCBI): domain Eukaryota; kingdom Metazoa; phylum Chordata; class Chondrichthyes; order Orectolobiformes; family Hemiscylliidae; genus Chiloscyllium; species Chiloscyllium punctatum. The sequence continues at coordinate 101,792,866 of NC_092749.1, read as the reverse complement.
GAATATCATAGAATCCCTGCAGTGTGGAAACAGGCCCTTTGGCCCAACAAGTCCACACCAATCCTCCAAACAGTAACCCATCCAGACCTATTCCCCATCCGTATTATCCTATACACATCCCTGAACACTATGAGCAACTTAGCATGGCCAATTCACCTAACCTGCACATCTTTGGATTGTGGAAGGACACTGGAGCACCCGGGGTAAACCCATGCAAACATGGGGAGAACGTACAAACTCCACACAGACAGTTGCCCGAGGTTGGAATCAAACCCAGGTCCCTGGCATTGTGAGGCAGCAGTGCTAACCACTGAGCCATCGTGCTGCCCTCAGTTTAGACCTTTAGAAAGTGGAGAGCCCAGAGGCCATCCCGATGGCGGATGGATGTGTAAAGGGAATGCATATCCATGGTGAAGAGATGGCTGGAACTCTCAAACTGGAACTTACACCATGGCCATGCAATTCTACTACACATCCACTGTGCACCCCCCACCCCACCCCACCAAAACACACACACAGAAGATGTAAGGCTATAAGATTCTCACTCTCTTTATTTCACTTTGAGAGAAAAAGGGAATTTCAGATCTTCCATGAATATCAGAAGCTTGAACAAATTAGGAAGAAAGTTTAGTTGTAATAATCTGGGAAAGAAATGTCTAGCAGCAGAAGACATATTTTCACTAATGCCTTGTAATTCTGGTTAGGACATTACCATTTAATCTTTCTTCAGTTCCTATGCATATTCCAGTCTAAACGTTGGCATTGCCCACTACAGGACTGACTCATTATACTACTGCAAGATTCCGAGAAGTAGTCTCAATTCCTAAGTTCTCACATGCTAGAACAACTTTATGTAAGTCACATTTACGGTCAATCTCATTCCTGTTTATGTATTTGAAAACAGCAGAATGTCGAGGACTGCTTAGAAGATGCATCCCTCAGGTAAGGGAATAGAGAGAAAGTAATTTTTCTGCATTTTGAGATAGGCCTTTGACGTATGTGCTCACGGCAGACAAAATTGCATTTACCAGCCGACAACGCAAATGGCAGAGCTGAACTAGGGGCATTAATTGTGCATCTAATTACCCTTGGGAAGGTAAGCCTTCTAGAACTGCTGCAGTCGGCATAATGAAGGTACTCTATCATGCTGCAGTGTAAGGATCTAACCCAGTAATGAAGACGATAACAAACTTCCAAGTCAGGATGGTGAAAGATGATTGTGTTCCCACACCTTTGTTCTTCTAGTTGGTTAGTCATAGGTTTAAGTGTTGCATAACTGGTTCCTACAATTTGAAACAAATTTGATTGGTAAAACTAACGCAGGCCCATAGAGGAACTGCATTGTGCCTCTTTTTTTCTAATGTGCATTTTTTCTATGTAAACTTACTTGTAGGGCAGATAGGCATTTAGAGAAGAAAGGCCAAAGAAAATCAATCATGAAAGTGATGTATAGGTTTTTGGAAAGGAAATTAAGAATTGCAATACACCTGCCACAAAAAGACGGGATTAGCAACTACTGTAGAGAGACATTTTCGTTTTGAGAGCGATAAGATGGCTGGGCAGGATGGAACAGGGAATTGTACCAAGTAGAACATTCTAGGGATCAATGCTCTAATCAACAGTAACAACTTGAATTCTGAAATCCAATGCAACAAGTTAGATTGGCAGAGAATTCCAATTGGGATTAGAATGCAACTGAGCCAAAATGCAAGATTTACAAGAATGGTCCAAATGGCAATGAATTAAATTCAATGTCACTATTTGTCAAAAGTCATTTTGAAAGCAAAATTAAATATTATAGTATAGCATGAAAGGGATGAAAGTAACAAATGGAGCTAAAAGTGATAATAGATGTAATTAACATGTCAGTCACATCAGTAGAGCATTAAACAAAATACGGAGGATGCAAATATGTAGAATAAATCGGAAAATATCCTACTAATATCGTGCAGTACATTGGTCAAACTCACCTCAAATATCGTGTTCACTTTTGGTCATCAAGTCAACACTGATGCTGCTATCAATAATTTACAAAATGCTTTTGATGTTTCAAACTGATCAAAGCATTTACATACAGAAATCAGGACCAAACATAATTAGGTGAGTGAGGGCAAGGGGCCAAAAATAGGTTTTAAGTGGGCTTTTGCAGAAGGGATGAGATATAGCAAAAGAGAGATTGAGTGTAAACATTCTAGAATATGGGGGAAATGCTGAAAGCCATCAGAATGTGGAAGTACAAACTGATTAGCATGACATCAGGATTAGAGAAACATTGAATTCTTAGTAAAGGATGTGATAATTGGGCACTTAAAAATAATGATCTATTTGAGTAGAGTCAATATGGATATATGAAAAAAAATCAAATTTGGGAGGCTGTTTTGAAGGTTTTACCAGTAGAACAAAAACCAGGGTATCAGTGGCTGTGGTCTATCTGGGTTTTCAAATGGACATCAATAAAGTACCACAAAAATAGTGAACAAATAATCATGTGGCAGCACGGAACTTGAGTATGGCTGAAAAAGGCATTTATCAAAGCTTTTTGTCTTGTACTCATCAAGATATTCCTAAGAATACCAATATAAAAGGGGAACATTTTAGATTATATGAGAAGAGTGCTAATTCACTGGCAAATGAACTCTGACTTATACATGCACTGCCAAGGAGAATGCAACTGTTTGATTATGACTGAGTTAACATCCAAGCTTTGATTAAATTTAAATGAACCAGATTGACTGATTGGTTAAGGCACTGCCCTGCAGAATAAACCAGAGAATGGCTTTTGTATATTTTGTAAAATTGAAATTGGCACAGTGCATTTACAAGTTCTGTCCGCAAAGCACAGAAGCCTTGTGTATTCATATATATAGCTTCAAAGATGTACATGCACCAGAGTTTGAATGACAATCTTAAATTTGTTGTCAGTGCAATTCTTGCACTCTAGATTACTTATCAAATGTCGTTCACTTGTGGAATCAAATAAAATGTTAGATATTGTTTTGAGTCTAGGAGAAAGTGAGGACTGCAGATATTGGAGATCAGAGTTGAAAAATGTGGTGCTGGAAAAACACAGCAGGCCAGGCAGCATCCGAGGAGCAGGAGAATCAACGTTTCGGTTTTGAGTCTTGCAAGTATAGCCTGGTTGGGTACAATTAATACTTTGCCTGGTGTGAACAGCTGAGGGATTTGCTGTTTGAAATGATCCAAGTCTTTGGGACATATGGCCGACTTGACAAAAATTGTGCAAGCACCGAAATTCCCATATCATTTTACCAATTCGTGAGATAGACAGAACGTCCTTCTGGCAGCCTGAGACTTGTTCATGAGTATCTTTAACACACAGCGAGAAGTAATTTGATCAGGATAGTCATCATCTTAGGATAAAGCTTGCGGAGTAAGCAATTGGCTCAGGCTCTCTTTACAATGTTGCCATTAAGGCCAATTGTGAGGTACCTTGAACCGTAGGATCCATAAGATTCCTATTTGTCTCAAAGTTTGCTTGTTCAGCAACCTTGTAAACTCCAAGGAGTATATTGAGCAGTGAAGATAGGCTTGTGCTGGACAGTAATACAGAACCCCTGGCAGAGTTCTCAACTATGACATCAAGGAAAGGTTTACTGCATCGCAAAGAGATGAATTCGAGAGCAGGATGGAATCCACTAGGACAGGTAAGGAAATTCTGACATGTAGTTGCTGATTCATATATTCCAAACATATCAGAAATATGCAAAGGAAGTAAGGTGCTATTTCAAAGAAACATTTCCCACAAAACCCAAAGATGCTTGCAAGAGTTGGGTCTAGGTGAGATCATCTGTTTCGGCATACATGGTATTGTTAAAATTTAACTCAACTGCCTGACTTAGGGAGTTCATACATTCAATGAATAGAGTTTAGCAAAATGGTAGCAGGTACATAGTACCATGATGCAGCGCAAATTTCCAGCTTCCTTGAATAGCACATTGCTGAATGGGTTATCAATATTAAAAAGCACATGGACATGGCACTGTCATTGATATGCAAGTTCTGCACAGTCTTCACAAATGTGCAAGAATCTTGCACTATGAATATGGAAAGATATGCACAAATTTGAACATGATAAATCTCCCAACCATTTGGCCAAAAAATGTTGTGCACAACTGGTCATAAATAATGTTGGGACAAAGGGGCATCATGTGTGTGTCTTGGACAGTACATATATATGTGGATGCACTGAATTATAAGGATGAATGCAATCATCAATAGCATTGGCAGCTTTGTTCACAGAAAACATCGTAGTTAGGTAAGATAGGACTAGCTTCAAGAAAATTATACAACAAACAACTGAATTGGAGAGGAATTGTAAATCAAATATTTTAAAGCATTTACTAAAGATCACTTCTGATGTACAGTATACAGGCATAAAAACTCAATTTCTCTAAACAATTTTGAGATATACTAACTCATTATGATGTTAATTAAACCTGGCTGTATACATTCTGCAATATATTTATCACGCCCCATCTTGACAATTTAAAAAAAACGGAAACTGCAGAATCCATTTTACAGCAAGTGAAACATTAAGCACAAAAATACGTACAAACACGTTAAAAACTAGGTCAGCATTCTTTACAGGTATAATGGTTAAAATTCAGCTTGAGTGTACGCTGATCGGTTAACTGGACCCTGTAAGGCACAGCTTGTGTTGCAGAGCCAGACAAGATTATTAATTCCAGCTATATCTTCCAGAATCTGGTGGCAATGGGTAACGTCTGTCGGGATACCCCTGAAAGATAAAATGTTGCCAGAGATTTATAAATGAATGAACAACCAAAAGACTACAACTGAAATAAATACAATGCATGACACATATTAATTTTGATCAATGCACATCTAAACACACAAGATTACTCACTGTTGCAATGCATTAGTATTTTTCTAGCCATTTTGCCACAGAAAAGGATTTGGAAAGTAGTAACATTTAAGCAGGTTGTTTTAAATTAAAGCTGTTCAGAATGTCACACCACTGCAGCGTATATCTAACAGGGAATTGGTGTGTTATGAGTCAATTACCCAAAATGACTGGAGACAAGTAATTTGTTATCACAATTCAGACTGCCAATAGACTTTTAGCTTTAGATTATTCTTAGTAGCTTGAGCAGGGTGTGCTGAGAACAGGAGCTTCAAGGTAGCTACTTTGGTTGACCAGCTTACTGGTGAATCGCCGAATTAAGAAAAGTCACAGGAAAGGTAGATAAAACAACATTCCCCAATCCAAATGAATGTCAAGAAAAAGGCCAAGGAATCCAGCAGTTTCAATTTGTCAGGGTCAGTCACATCTGCAAAACTGCTCAGGAAAGCACAGTCAACTCAACTTGAACAACTGCAATGCTTTTTACAGAAAGAAAATACAAAGAGGTATTTACATTTACATGGTGCTGTGATTATAATTGTCAGAAGTTAATGCAGATACACAAGTCTTTATCCAAAATGCTCAGGACCAGCTAGTTTTTGGAATTCAGAAGTTTCTGAATTTTGGAATAAGTGACAGTTCAGTGATGAAATTTTTAAAAATCTTAGCACACAGCAGACTCTCAGTGAGTAAAGGGCCCTGAGACAGAATTGAGGCCCGCCAGTGCTGGGCCATGCCCACCCACATCACATCACATCTGAGTGACACAGAGTGGGTGTGGAGTTGGGTTAACAGTTTGCACGTCAAACAACCTTGTTTATGAGAAAAAAAACTTCAAGAAAATCCTTTGGATTTCTTTTTGTCGATAAAGGGTTGTCTACCTTTACACTATAAAATATGATAGCTTGATGATTCACATGTGATGCCATCTTGGATGTAATTAATTTCAAACTACCTATTGTAAGATTAGAGAAGGGAATCAGCCTGGCCAGGTGATCAAAGTTTCAAATGGGAGTGCATTTTGGGAACAGTGATCATAATTCCATAGGTTTAAAGATAGTTATGGATAAGACTGGTCCTTGAGAGAAAATGCTAAACTGAGGAAAGGTTAACTACAATAGTATTAGGCGGGAACTGGAGAAATTAGATTGGTGGTGACTGTTTGAGGACAAATCATGTAGCTTACATGTAGAAGTCTTTTAAAGGCGTTATCAGAGTGCAGGACCAGCAAAGTCCTGTTAGGATGAAAGACAAGGATGACAAGGTTTGGAAACCTTCGATGAAAAGACATACTGAAAGTTTAGTTAAAAAGAAAAAGGAAGCTTATGTAAGGTTTAGGAAACTGAAATCGACCAAGGCCCTTGAGGAATATTTGTGTGCAGCATGCTAACAAACTTCAGCATTTTGAGATCAAGAATGGTGTTGGATCTCCCGAAGGGCATTAAGGTGGATAGGCCCCAGAGCCCAATGGTTTCTACCCCAGATTATTGAGGGGAAGATGGTCAATGCCCCAGCAATATCCTAAGAAATTTGTACCCTCGCTAGATACTGGAGAGGTCCATAAGGATGGACAAGTAGTTAATGTTGTTCCTCTTTTCAAGAGGAGAAATAGAGATAATCCAAGAAACTACAGTCCCGTGAGTCTCACATCGGTGGTTGGGAAGTGATTGGAGAGAATTCTTAGGGATAGGATTTATGCACATTTGGATATGCATGGCCTAATTAGGGAGAGTTAGCATGACGAGGGTGATCGATGAGGGTTGAGCAGCGGATGTTGTTTACTTGGATCTTGGTAAGGCTTTTGTCAAGATCCCTCATGGTAAGCCCATCCAGAAGATTAAGGTGCATAGGATCCATAGTGACTTGGCTGCACGGTTTCAGAATTAGCTTGCCCGCAGAAGACAGAGGAGTGTGTTGGAAAGCTGGAGGTCCATGACTGGTAGTGTTTTGCAGGGATCCGTATTGGGACGTCTATGTTTTGTGATATATATAAATTACTTTGATAAAAATGTAGATCGGTGTGTTAATAAATTGCCTACGATACAAAGATCGGTGGAGTTGTGGATCGTGCAGAAGGTTGTCAAAGGGTACAGGGTGATATAGATCAGTTGTAGATATTGTCAGAGAAATGGCTGATAAGAGTTTAATCTGGCTCGGTGTGAGATACTGCACTTTGGAAGATCAAATGTTAAGGAAGATTGTACAGTTAATGGCACGACTCTGAACAGCATTAGTGTAGAGGGATCTTGGGGTTCAATTCCATAGCTCCCTGAAAGTGGCCACACAAGTAGATAGGGTGGTAAAGGTGATGTACGGCATACTTGTCTTTATTGGTCGGGGAACCAAGTACAAGAGTCAGGATGTCATTACAGCTTTTTAACACTTTGGCTAGGCTACACTTGCATTCAGTTATAGTCTTCACATTACAGGATGGATGTGGAGAATTCGTAGAGGTGCAGAAGAGGTTTACCAGGATGCTGCCTAGATTAGAGTTTATGAGATATAAGAGGACAGGCTAGAAAAACTCAAGTTGTTTTCTCTTGAGTAATGGAGGCTGAGGGAAGACTTGATAAAAGTTTATAAAATTATGAGATGCATAGATAGGGTTGGCAGTAAGTATTCTTTTCCCCAGAGTTGAAATATTAGGGGCATATATTTAAGGTGACATGGAGAAAGTTCAAAGGAACTATGAGGGACAAGGTTTTTTTTAAAACAGTGTGGTAGGTGGTGGTGGAGGCAGATACAATAAGCACATGAATGGAAGGACAGGGACCAAGGGTGAGCAGTTTTATTGGCGTCATGTTTCGCACAACATCATGTGCCAAAGGGCCCATTCCAATATTGTACTGTTCTATGTTCTAATATAAAGGAAGCAGGAAAGAACTTAAACAAGGTAGGAGGAGGCTAAAAGGGACCATGAAATGTCATTGGCAAGGATAAGGAGAATCACAAGACATTCTATATTCAGAGCAAAAGGGTAGTGGAGAAAGGGCAAGTCCACTCAAGGACAAAGGAGGGAATTTATGCATAGTCAGAGCAAGTGGGTGAGTAGTTTGTATCAGTATTCACCAAGAACATGGATGAAAACATGATTATGGAGGGATATTTTAGAGTATGTCAATATTTAGGTGATGTTGGGTGTCTTGAAAAACACTAAGGTAGATAGGTCCCTAGGGCCTGATGGGAACTATTCCAGGAAATTGAGGGACGTAAGTGAGGAATTGCTGGGGCCTTGACAGAGATCCCAGAAAACCAGAGAATAGCTAATGTTGTTCCTTTGTTTCAGAAGGGCAATAGGGATAATCCAGGAAATTATAGGTTAGTGCTTTTCATCAGAGGTAGGAAATTATTGGAGACGATTCTTAGGGACAGGATTTACTCACACTTGCAAAAGAAAGGAGGTTTAGGGATGGTCAGCATGGCTTTCTGCAGGGAAGGCCTTGTCTTACAAACTTGATTGAATTTTCTGACGAAGTGACAAAGATAAGTGATTAGGGTAGGGCAGTGGATGTTGTTTACACCATCCTTACAACAGCATTTGATAAGGCCCCTCATGTTAGTTTGGTCCAGAAAGAGGAAATTATACAGTAAACAGCAGGACCTTGAGAGGCATTGATGTACAAAGGGCTCTTGCAAGCCCAAAGCTCCCTAAAAGTGGCAAAACAAGTGAATAAAATGGTAAAGGTACCATATAGCATGCTTGCCTTCAATGTCTAGGCATGGAGTATGAAAGGTGGCAAGTCATGTTGCAGCTGAATAAAACTTTGGGTAAGCCAAAGTTTACAGTATCGTGTACAGTATGTCGCCACACTACAGGAAGGATGTGGAGGCCTTTGAGAGAGTATAAAACAGGTTTACAAGGATGATGCCTAGATTGGAGTGTTGCAGCTATAAAGGAGAGGTTGAACAAACACTGATTGCTTGTGCTACAATGTTGGAGGCTGAAGGACAACCTGATAGAAGTAAATAAAATTTTGAGAGGCACGGATAGGGTGAATAGTCAGAGACATGTTCGCAGGGGTGGAAATATCAAATAATTGGGAGGATTAGTTTAAGGGTAGGGGAGTTTAAACGAGATGTGTGAGGCAAATTGTTTTTTGCACAGAGAGTGGTAGGTGCCTGGATTACGGGGATATGGTAAAAGTAGATATGAAAGTAATGTTTAAGAGGAGTTTAGATAGAAATGAATAGTCAGTGAAGAGAGGAATAAGGATCACGTGCAGGCAGATAGGATTAGTTTAGAACAGCATCATGACTGGTGCAGATATGGTGGACCGAAGGTGGCTCTGTGCTGAATTATGCAATGTTCGAAAAGAGAATAGGGAAATGGTATACGGGATGAGAGTGGGGTCTAGAGGGAGTGTGTGAGCATAGGAGAAAGGGCTCACAAGGGTGAAACAGCAAAAGAACAACATCGTGTATAAGGGCTGTATGAATGACACGGTTCAGAAATCTGTTCTTTTTAACTACTAATAAGACAATTTACACTTTTAATATAGAAGTGTTTTAAATCTCAATACCAAGATTTATTAATGAAAATTGTGAACACTGGTGAAATTAAGAGTGTAAAATACTATTTTGAAACAATGGATAAATGGAATGGGGGTGCATCTCAGAACCAATACAACTTCATTGCTTTCTCATTTATTCATTTTGCACGGCCAGTTGAAAAAAGAACAACATTGCTATTGGCTTTTCTGCTGCTTCATAAAAAAAAGACAATCATTGAATGGTCTCCTGTCATAAATTTTTGATGTTATTATGCTGCACCAACTGACAGGAACAGCTCAGAATTGATATTCCATTCAAGTGAAGTATTTCATTATGAGAACCAGTATTTAAAATTTACCTTCCTAGTTAACTGTATATTGCAATGTAAATTATAGATAGTTAAGCCAGATTCTTTACCAGCATAATCTGCTTTGCTGGGTATCAAATATGTTCAATAAATAGCATTGGATGTGCAAGGGAGAACTTCAAAATCTATGGATGACAATAAACTTGGAAGCATTGTGAAACATGAAAAGAGTGAGTCAAGAGGATATGGACAAGTGTATGAATGCACAGGTAGTTTAATGCAGAGGAGTATGAAATTACATTTTGCCAGAAGAACAAGAAAAGGCAACATTTTTAAAAGATGGTTAGCAGCAGAGACCTCCAGTTTGGAGCTGGAATGCACTGCCTGCACTTGTGCTGGATGCAGGTTCAATCAAGACATTGGTTAAGTATTGGAAAGTAGCAGAGCAGTAGATGGGCTGTTCTGATGCTGCATTGAGCTGACAAGGACACAGCAGACAGAACAACTATTCACATGATGATACAACTAGGTACGTCAGCCAGAAGCACTGCTTCAAGCAGGTCTTCTACAATGCTCAGATTATGACAAATATTTCTTTGCCCATCCTATCGTCCAGAGAGCATGTTATCACTTCAAAGAGCAGAGGATATTAGATAAGGAAACACTTAATCCATTTCTAATCAGCACTGCAGCAGTTCATCATCACTTTCTTAATGGTATCTAGGAATAGGTAATAAATGTTGGTGTAGCCAGCAATGCCCATGGCCCATGAATGAATTTAAAAAATTGATTTGTATGTTATCTATATTTAGTACATTTATCAAGATCCTCAGATCAGCTATGGCATGAATCAGATTTAATGCAAAGTTCAATTACTCTGTCAATTTTGTCACTTCTAAAGCTGTGCTGGACAAGGTGTTGCAAGTTTAGTTTATCACTATAAATGTAGTATTAGGAGCAAAACTGCCTTAATTTTTTACGTTCTACAGTGTTCTTTCATGAACGAAATAGTGACAAAATGGACAGCAACTTTAAAAACTGGATTAAATTAAACAAATTGGACATGTTTTGTGATTAATGTGAGCACGATATTGGAAGCTAAGTTAACAGAAATGTAGCTCCTAAGACATAGGAGTATTATTTGGATAACACGCACAACAAATGAAGTCTGGAAGAAAACAGGCAAACAAACAGCTCTTCAGAACATCACAATTCTTTGGTTATGCATTTATGGGAGAGAAACTCAAGTGTCTGGCACCATTTGTTACAATCGAGTGTAATATGGCAAGGGAGGATGTATGCCAACAGCTTCAGAAGAACAAATCTAAGAGACCAACAGCTGCTGTCATGTAAGGACATGTAAGTTTGGACAGCCACGATAGTTCAATCACAAAGCACAACACTGAAAAAGATATTGCACACGAGAGAAGTGGAATAGCCACTCTTTCACTACACAGAATATTATAGCTGGATTTTGTTCACTTTAATGTTTAGTTACTTCAAGTTATTTGGTTATGCAGGAAGGATATTAATCCAACATCAAATAAAACAATTAAAAGAAGACTATTGTTTGCTTTTGTTACCTGTCGTCCTCTACGATCCTGACTCTGGTAAGGGTTTGGCATTATTGATCCAAGCCTGTGATGATTCTGCTGGAACATGCCAGTTTGAGACTGTAAGATACGATTCCATGCCAACTGCTGCTCAATCCCCTGGTTTCTATGAAGTAAATAAAAATAGTCTTCCTGTTAATACCTTTTTAAAAACAAAACAATGGATGACATTTAATTCTCAAATCCAAACTTTATGCCTACTAAAAATATGCAGTTTATGGATGACATAGAAGTCAAATGATAAATCAGAGTGCAGATTTTCAAAGTCAATCTCTTGCCATTAGTTAGATTTATAGACAACAGACAACAAACAAGCTATTAATCTGTCCTCTAAAGTTATGAGAAGTCAACTGGGAAGAAAATGAAATGACCAGATATTCACATGAAAGAAAGACAAAAGCAAAATATTTCAGACTTCCAGAAACTGCAATAAAAACGGATATTCTAAAAATGCTCAGCAGGTCAGACTGCATTTGTGGAGAGAGAGAGAGAGAGAGAGAGAGAGAGAAACCAAGTTAATGCTTCAAGGTTAGAACTTTTCATCACAATGCTGTGTATTCATACCATTTTCTGCTTTTGTTTTATGTATATCCTTATGAAACAGTATTCTGAGAAAGATCTCACTGCAGTGGTCTGTTTCAGGATCTCCATCAATAAAATTCTCAATTGTTTATAATCTCTTCAAACAGCTATCAAAATAAATTTGAAAAACCTCCATTCTCTCGCTCCAAAAATAAATTTAGAAGCTCTGCAATGCAGCAAGAGACATTCATAACATAACTAAAGGAAAATTGTGCACTGTACAAGGAAAGCTGAATCTAAAACACTCTGCAAGTTCAAATTCTTGTGCCAACTGCTCAACTCCTCAAGAATGTAACACTAGCATTTCACCCAATCCATACTCTAATTTGCTAATGGAATGCTTTTCTTAATTCTGGCAATATACCCTGCATTATACCACACAGAAAAATCCTAGAGCACTAATTAGTACTAATCAAGCAGACGATATATTTCACTTTCCAGATCCCCAATTCCAGATTTTGTGTTTGAGAACATCCTGGTGAGCTGTGTTGTAGTGCTGTGTGGTAAAGATAATCAGTGATTCATGAATATTCAATTGCTAGTTTTCCAAGCACACATATGCCACATTTGAAAGCTTAAAGCCCTCCCAAAATATTTTAAATACCAATGACGCAATAAATCAAAACATCTCAGATACAAAATCTAAATTGTTGGTCAAGCTTCTAGTTTCAAAAGGTAGCCTCCATCATAGACTGATGAAAGCAATGATTTATTATTAAATTAGTAAGGCATATGGTAAAACTTCTACTTTGTCCAACAATTTTGCATAAAATTCGTCAGATTAACATGTTAACATACATTATTTATAACTGATGAACTCAAGCCCTTTTCTGATAGCTCCAAGAAAGGGAAAACCTGTTTTGGCCAAAACCAAAAAGGATGACAATCCACACAAGTAGTAAACAAATCCACCCGTAGAAGGGGGCTTTATTTTCTAAATAGCCAGACACTTTCATGAAGCCTATTCTTTCCAGTTAATTGCAGGTTGTAAATGAATCCTTACTGCTGTGTATTTTGAATCTAGGGTAGGGCCGTGGCTGTATTTTCCCATCCATTATGCTACTCAATATGTCAGAAGGTCTGATCGGGAAGAAACCTTTTCAAGTCCTATTGATGCGGTTTCAATTGACCGTGGTGACCTAGCAACACAAGCACTAATTGGCACAGACTGACTGACATTTGGTGTACAGTTTATATGGGAACAAGAATCCACTTCAATTATAACCTAGTTTGTCAGCCTAGATTCCCAACAAGAAATATTTAGTTGTCACCACCATCCTTAAGATGGATAAGGAACAGGTATGCAAGCACAAGAAAAGTACCAAGTGCAAAATAATTTAATTGCATCTACCTACAACATTAAATCTTAGCATTTCATTTTGTCTACAAAGATTGCACTGCAAATTCAAGACACTCAAAGTGATTGATTTTAAATACAACTAAGCTGTTGAAACAGAATTCTCATACCCTAGTATCTCCAGGTTGTCTGCGCTTCCTCAGCTTAATTATGAACATAAAAATACATAGTGGTTTTGCTTCTGTATAAGTTTAACATTTCTTAAGGGGTCAGAGTTGCACCCTCTTTGACAAAGATTCCCTCATTCAGAATAAACAGTTTCCCAGATTTCAAAAAGGTGCTGAATGTAGTGTACCCTCCCCCATCCACTTTATGGAGCTCATGCCAAGGAACCTCCCTTGTTCTCACTTCACGTACAACGATTAATAGACAAGTACTTCCTTTGAGACAACTTAAAAGCTCAGATAAAACTACTGTGGATCTGCAAATATCAAAAGTTTTTGAAATAAGTGCAATTTATTCCTTTATAACTATACTGCAACAGTAAAACTGCCCACTTTGGAAGGTGAGATTTCAAAAGGTATATCATTCATATAGGTTCAGTAAATTCAAACCGGCCACATATAAATTGCATGCATCTCTGCTGTGGTGGTAGTGGCCACTTTAGTAATTCCATTGAACATCAGAAAGTGTTATCAATGCATGATTTGTGCATCACCTAACATAAACATGATACATGCAAAACGAATTATCTTCAGATTACCACGGGTAGAGTTAGAGATCACATTTCTTAGTTTAAGATCAGCTGTCTTCTTTTATTTTGCAGACACAAATTAACAAGATAACATACAAGAGTTCTGGATTTATCCTTTCTTTTAAGGACTCACAACAGAGTTCAAGTTGGACCTATTTTTAAAATTACAACATGAACAACAGCATGCAATCCTCAATTTAAGATATCTATTCTGTTTAGTATTATAATACTGCATTAGCATCCTAAAGCTGTTAACCTTAGTATTATTTATATGGATTCTTCAATGTAGACTATTAATATTCCGAAACTGAAGCTACTAAAAAGTGCACACAAACATTTTCACTTAAATTTACAAAGTTAAAACAATTTCTTATACAAAAATTTCACATTCATGCAACATCCCAAACAAAATCCCTTATTACAAAACCATGTCACATTCATTCTACTGCACAGTACTATTGAACTTTACAAATTCAGTAATCCTCCTTCAGATTTCTTCTGTATTTAATTCAGTTCAAACTTAAGTAGTTAAAGAAACTGTTTTCGGTTGCCACTAATAACTACTGACCTACAGTGACACTGCTCCACAATAGGCTTGTCAAGCCTGAAAAGTTGTTCCAAAGAAGCTGATTAGTACTTGAAGAGGTTTGTAGCAAGAATCAATGGTTCGTCTGTACTAATACTGTGGTTTGAGCACAAAATGATAATGGCGGAACACATTAGTTATGCCTCATTAATCTTCACAATTCTCAAAAGAATTTTGCTTAGCCTATCCAAAAATCTAATGTAGATTTAAGCTACCAAAACTGAATTTTATAATTACACACAACATTTAATCGACATATCCAACAGACCTGAAAGTGACTAGCTTTCAAAATAAAGAGCAATGATTTTTGCCAAGTTTAGTATAGAACAGATGCATTATTTATCTTGCTTAATGAAACAAACTAAAAAGGTTAATCTTTTCTAGTCACATTCGGAATGGCTAAAGCAAATTCTATTTTAATTAAGAAGAATTGGCCAAAACAAAAGAAAATACGAGAGAAGGAAGAATGTACAGCAGAAGTGATTATTGAAGAACACGTATAAAACTGCATAAGCATTAAAAAAAAATTAATGGTAGCTAGAAAAATTACCAACCCTTAAGATTAAATGTTTTTTTCTTTTTCAAAACAAATGATCTCCACTTTAGGTACTAATACCTTTGAATTAATTTATTCATAACTGCCCTGCCGTAATAAATCCCCACAGTCAAGTTCATTAACCCAAAGCTACATGGGATCCAACAGAGTGAAAATATTCAGAGAAAGCTGAGGATATTTTGTGAAATTCATTTTGCACCAATGCAGTTTGCAAAATCTAACAAAATTATGATTAAACAAAAAACAAGCAATTGTTAAATGAAGGGCCAAATCTAAACGTTAACGGATCTTGCGTGGATCTGATCCATCTCATTCTTCAAACCAAACCTTAACTGAATGAACAAAATCTAGAAATGAAGTATACTTAGAAAAAAATAAATTCTCTGACACAGAATTATGTGACTTCAGAATAGAGAAGTTCAGGGCTATTTAGACCCAAATAGAAAGGAGTACTGAAAATTTCCTAATCGGGGAAGAATTATTTTTCACAGAGTTAATGGCAAAAATCAGTTGACCTGAGCATTGACTGAACCCAAAGAGCTCCTGAAGAACAGAAAGAACAGTTGTCTTGATCCAGCTATCTTAAATACATCGCACCACATCCACTATTTAATGAAGGCAACCTTGGAAACTCACCAATGGAATTAAGGGCACCAATTTCATCGCAAGCTACTCTCCTTTTTAAACTTTGACCTCCCCTCTTGCATGATCTTGAATTTTGGACATCAAGCCTCAGGTGGCACGAGTAAAGTGAGATGAGATATATTTGAGCTTAGCTGGAGTTCATTTTTAAATAAATTATTACTGAACGTCTTGCCGTCACTAAAAAGAATGTCTCCTTTAAGGTCACTGAATAACCTGAGTTAGGATCAACTTTTCACAGATGAAAACAAACTTAATCATCAAAATATAAGACTGCAGATAAAGGTGAACAATTTGATTGCTGTTTTTAATTTAAAACACATCTTTAAAAGATGTCTGATTTTAAGTCTGAGTAAAATGACTATGACAACCCAATGGATCCAAAATGAATGCCAACGTCATGCAGAGGCCTTGTGTGAATAAAACAGCCATCTAATCTCAGTTTCTCTCTTATTTGCAGGGACTCAAAAGTACAGTGTTACAGCACCTATTTACAATTTTGGTAACCACACAAACAAAGGAAGGTACCCAAGGAGTTGAGTTCTACCAAAGCTTTTAGAATATGTAGAGTTGCAAATTATTCCTGAATAAACACTTAAACCAGAAACAGTGAACTACCCAATCCAGTCCTCAACCTAAAAAAAAAACAGATTACGATGGTCAAATAGTAATGTCGCTGGCCTAGTGATCTGGAGATCCAGATTAACGGTCTGGAGTCGTGGTTTGAATCAGACATCAGCGGTTGATTTTTAAACATGTATTCACAGCCACCTGACAAAATAATTTTGAATAACCAAGAAAGAAACAGGATTTAAGCATAATTTAAGATATAGATTGAAACTTTTTTTTAGTGGGGGGGGGCAGAAGAGATTTTATCAAAGAAACCCCTTCAAACCACTAGTAAAATTCCACCTTGGGCCCCTCCAAACACTTGGAATCAATGTCAATTTCACCAGTTTCCTCATCTCCCTGCCCCCACCTTATCCCAGATCCAACCTCCAACTCGGCACCGCGCTCCTGAAAATGGCATACCTGTCCATCGTTATTCCCAACCATCTGGTCCATCCTCTGCTCTGACCCATAACCATCAATCCCCCCCAACCTTCTTCCATCTACCGCATTCCTAGCTACCTTCCCACCCTTCTTCCCATTTATCTCAGACCCCTTGCTCCACTCCCCCCATCCACATTCCAGATGAAGAGCTTTTGCTCAAAATGTCGAATCTCCTGCTCCTCAGATGCTGCCTGACTGGCTGTGCTTTTCCAGCACCACACTTTATAACTTTATGGCAGGTATCACAAGACTATCCAGAAAAATGGCAAATCAATGACCATAATGTACTCATCATATGTATCCACATACCCCATCTGAACATCAGATCAAAATTAATAAGATTGACACAAAGAACCTGAAAAACACACTTCCGTTTTATAAGGTGCCTTTCAGATCTTAAGCATACCATGAAGTATGTTTTAAGTGATGCAACATAACAGCCAAATGTGCACAGTAGGGTTTCATAAACAGGAATAAGAAAAATGCCTAGTTAATCTCTTTTCAGAGATGTTTGTCGAGGGACACTGGCCAAGATAAAAAGCAAAAAAGGCAAAGGCAAATACTACACTCATTACATTAACTTCTAGACAGACTGAATAAATAATAGCCTTGAAATTATGTGATTATTCTTACCTCTGAGGTATAAGCTGCTGAAAAAGTGGTTGTGGACCTCGCCATGAATCTTGTGGTCTCAAACCTGTAAATGATACAGCTATGTTAATAGAATTAATATTTTTAAAAATGTTACATTTTGCATGAGAGCACTTGAAATTGGGATTTTATGAAAACAGACACCATAAAATCTATCCAGTCTTCACATGGTTCATTACAATTAAATGTCAGTTTATACAATATCAATCAGGCAGTCAATTAAGTTTTAATGAAATCCCACAAAGTATGTAGATAATCAATGTCTTTTTACTGACCAAGATTACCTTTCCATTGACTACAAAAAAATCATAAACTTTATTTTTTAAATAGTTTTAAATTAATATGCAAAATTTTGAAAGACATTAAACACTAGCATTTCATCTTTGATGCCTTGGTGAATTTCAAGGTTCTTTAAAAGTTAAGATAATCACTCTACTTTTCCAGTGCCTAATTAAGTCAAAAATTGACACATAGTAAGACAATTCATGGCAGGCATTGCAATAGCAAAACCATGTGGGGGAAGGAAAATTACAGAATGATAGAATTTTAAAAAATTCATTTGCCCATCATGGCATATAGGCATTGCTGACAAGATCAGAATTTGCAGGCCATCCTTAATTAACCCCCAAGGATGTGGTGATGAACTGCCTTTTTGAACCACTGAAATCCATTTGATGAGATGTACCAACAGTGTTGCTGGAAAGGAAATTTTAAGATTTTAACCTGGGCAGTGAAGAAACAAAAAAAAGTTCCAAGTCAGGCTAGTTTGCCGCTTTGGGGGGAAATCGCAAGTGATGGTATTCTTCTACGTTTCTGCTGTCCTGTCCACAAGTTGGGCAGGTGCTGTCGAAGGAACTTTGCTAAGTCGCTACAGTGCATCTTGTGTATAATACACATATTATTGCACATTGGTGGTGGAGGGAGTAAATGTTGGTGGATCGGGCACCAATCAAACAAAGTATTTCATCAAAAGTCAGTGAGTGAGTTACTTGCCTCAGAATTCCCAGTCTCTGACCTGCTTTCGAAACTGCAATATTTATACAGGTAATCCAGCTCAGTTTCAGGTCAATAGTAACAACCAAAACGTTGGTAGTTCAGTGGTGGCAGTACAACAGAATGTCATGGAGATATAGTCTGATTGGCTTTCACTGAAGATTGTGATTGCCCAATACTCATGTGGTGTAAATGCGTGTTCCTTCTCAGCTCAAACCTGATTCTGCTCCTTACTGGCTTCCACATTTCAGAAGTTGCCAATGGTACTTTAATCATCAGCAAACTTTGTCAGTTCTGACTGTATTTTGGAAGGAAGGTATTTGATGAAAGCAGCTGAAGATGATTAGTCTGTCCTGAGGAATGGGGCTCTTGTGGTGCAGTGGCAGTGTCCCTACCTCTGAACTGGGAGGCCTGGATTCAAGACCTACCTGCTCTAGAGATGTGCAATGACACTTCTGAACAGGTTGATGAGAAAGCACGTAGAGTGAGGAATTCCTGCACAGATGACTTAGGACTGAGGTTATTACTCTCCAACAAAGAAAACTCCCATCTTGCTTCATGGGAAGAGAAATTCTAACCAGTATAAAAAGAGGTACCCCCTCCCAGCACGTTATGTCATTTGGTCAAATGCAGACTTGAGGTCAAGGCTGGTTCACTCTTACTTCACTCTCTTGGGTTCAGCTCTTGTCTGCAGTTTTAGACCAAAGTTGTGATGAGGATATTCTTGAAATTTGGAGTGTAATAGATTTTTGAAGCACTCTCTCTGTTCTTCATGTAGCTATTCTTTACGAGCTTGGACATGCCTGGTGCTGACTTTAGACTCTCAAAATGGTCTATGTTAATTTTCCATCTCAAATCATCCCTCACCTTTAGGACAACATTTTGACAGAAGTTTCCAATTCACTTTAGCTGACTTTGCATTAGTTTATGTTACCCTGATGGTCAGGCATATTTCACATACCATTCAATTTTATTTGACCTCACCAACAGTGAAAGCAGCAAAAACAGCTTTAACTGAATGGGATCACATTCTAGATTACCTAAAATTTGTTCAGTCATTAAAGCAGTCTTGCCACTTACAAAATGACAATTCAGGTTATAGTTCAGGTTCTATTCTCGAATATATTATAAATCATAAATATTAATACCTTAAACTGTCCAATGATCAAATTCTGATCTACACCTAATAACACTGGAATACAGAAATACTCTCAGATATACGTAAGCTGCAATGCTTTCTTCTCCATCACCCATTTCTTTCCTGCCTTGTGTTATAACACCTAACCTTGACTTCATATCATCTACTAAGAGGTTTACCATAGTGCTAACAACTCTTTCTACCATGGAAAGATACGTGCCTTTAACTTAGCATTCATCACATCAATATTGCAGAAATAACTCAGCAAAAATGTTGGGAGTTCCCACCATCCACTCTTGTGTCACTACACATCGGTACTCCAATGTATCATCGCACAACAAGGCACCTTTTACATAAAAGAAAATCGATGCAGTTAGAGGCAATCTGTACTCTGCCTTCAACTACTTACTATTTATTCATGACTTAGATGATAAAATAGTAATTAACCTATCCAAATTTGACAATGTTGCAAAGATAGGAAGAGTGTAAGTAATGCAGAGGGAAGCATAAAATTACAAAAATAAAAGTGAATGGGTTAAATTGCAGCTAATATCAGCAAATATAAAAACCTACACCTTGGATGTAAAAAAGGATGGAAGAATATTTTCCAAAAAATTAAAAGCTAGAAACAGTGAATGTTTGGAGACACATGGGTTTCAGGTACACAAATTAAAATGTCAAGAATGGGTACACCAAGTAACAAAAAAAAAGACTACAGAAATGCTTCCTTTATATCAAGAGGAACAGGATATATGCAGGCGACAGAATGAATGGAATGCTGTGGTAAATGTCATTGGACCAACAACACATAGATCTATGCCAATGCTCTGGAGACAGGTTCAAATCTGACCACCACAGCTGCTGGAATTTAAATTGTGGAATACAAAGCCAATTTCATTACTGAGAACAATCAGTGACTGGTTCATTAATGTTCTTTAGGGAACGGAATGTCCCATCCTTACCTGGTCTGGCCTGTATGAGACGTCAGACCCACAGCTATATCACTGACTCTTAGCTACCTTCTAAGTATGTATGGATGGAGAACAAATGTAGACCTTACCTAAAGAAAATAAGTTATGCTTCAGCTCTATAAAGCTCCGATTAGACCACACCTGCGTTATTGCAAGCAATCTTTGATACCAAACCTTTAATATGATAAATTGGTCATGCATGGAGTAGATATATCATATCTAATCGTGACGGATTAAATTTATAACAGAGATTACACAAGCTAAGGTGGCGTTGCCTAAATTTAGCATGTTAACGTACAATGTGATCAAAGTTTTCAAAATATTCAGGGAAACATATTGAGGAGATGGAGATAAATTATTTCTGTTTAGGGAATCTAAATTTAGATGGCGTAATCTAAAAACAGAGATCCAGATCTTTCACAAGTGAAATCAGGAAACACAAAGGGTGACAGAAGTTTGGAATTCTCACAAACAAATGACAATTGATTCTGGATCAATTGTCAATGTTAAATCTGAAATGCTGTCATTTAAAGGCGTCAAAGGAAATGATACAAGAGCAGGTCCACAGGCAGTTAGGGTACAGATCAGTCACGAGTTGATGAGGTGTTTGTGAGCTTTTAACAGTGGCATGGTTTAATCCCCTTCCCTTCCTCAACAACCTAGGGAGTACAACATTAATTACCTTCAATGACAGCAAATGGACAATTTTGTGTAAACAAGTTTGAATGGTTTCATGCTGCTAAAGATATTGTTTTCAACACATTTTAAATCATCGAAAGTTCAGGAATTACAGTCTCAAAAGATAACATTAAACTTCAAGGTCTTCGTCTTTGACAGTATTTATGCTCGGAATTCAAAAGTTGTTGGGTTCACTCCCCCATCAAGCTAGACAATCGCAAATGAAGACTAGAGCTTTAGAATAATAGAATCCCTACAGTATGAAAGCAGGCCCTCCAAAGAGCAAGTCACCCAGACCCACTGCCTTACCTTATTCCTGTAACCCTGCATTTCCCACAGCTAATCCACCTAGCCTGCACATCTTTGGACTGGGGGAGGCAACCGGACCACAGGGTGAATATGCAAATTCCACAGAGACAGTCGCCCAAGGTTGGAATTGAACCCACATTATGTCACTGTGAAGCAATAGTGTTAACCACTGAGCCTCTTTGGTTTTGCATTGAAGATCACTGTGCAAAAGATACAACCCTCATGTAAGGGTTGAGGGGGCCCATAAATTCAAGTAACATTTGAAACACACAGTATCAGTCAATATCCTTCTCCAGAGAGATTCTAACCTACTCCCCATGACATCAATGGCATTATCCTTATTGAAACCCATCAGTTATTTGGACTGTTACCTCCAAAAGGTCAGTTGTTTACAGCACCAACAGCTGACTGAAAATAAAACAGGTGGACACAAAAATAGGCTGAAAGGCAAGTTGCAAGAGGGATACAAGCAGTTTACAGAGATATATTGCTGGTTAATTGTATGGGCAAAAAATTGAGAAACAGGGTGCAATGTAATAAAATGGAAGGGAAAACAGAAAAAAAACACTATTATTGAAATTACCAAAAACTGCATTATGCTGAAACTCAAAGGGATTTGCAGCTGGACAGGACGTTGGTTTGGCCACTTCTGGAACAATATGTGCTATTCTGGTCTCCCTCCTATTGAAAGGATGCTGTGAAACTTGAAAAGGTTCAGAAGAAATTTACAAGGATGTCACCAGGATTTGAGAGTCTGAGCTACAGGGAGAGGCTGAATAGACTAGGACTATCGGATCATCAGAGGCTGAGGGGTGACCTCATAAAAGTTTATAAAATCATGAGGGGCATGAATAGGTTAAATAGACAAGGTGTCTTCCCTGGACTGGGGGAGACCAGAACCAGAGGGCATAGGTTTAGGGTGAGAGGGGAAAGATTGAAAAAGGACCTAAGGGGCAACTTTTTCACACAGGGGGTGGTGCGTATATAGAATGAGCTGCTAGAAAGTAGTGGAGGCTAGTACAATTACAACATTTAAAGTTAAAAATCACAACATCAGGTTATAGTCCAACGGGTTTATTTGGAAGCACTAGCTTTCAGAGCACAGCTCCTTCATCAGGAAGCAGCGGCACTCCAAAAGCTCATGCTTCCAAATAAACCTGTTAGTCTATAATCTGGTGTTGTGTGATTTTTAAACTTTGTCCACTCCAGTTAGACACTGGCTCCTCCACAACATTTAAAAGGTATCTGGATGGGTACATGAGTAGGAAGGGTTTAAAGGGATTTAGGCCAAATGCTGGCAAATGGGACTAGATTAATTTAGGATATCGGGTCTGCATGGACGAGTTGGACCGAAGGGTCTATTTCAGATACTTGTGCCAGAAACATTGAAAACTAGCAAGCAGGTACGGCAGGAAATCAGGAAGGCTAATTGAATGTTGCTCTTTATTTCAAGGGGGTTGGAGTATAAGAGGAAATAAATCTTACGGCAACTGTACAAATGATGGTGAGACCTCATCTCGAGTACTGAGAACAGTGCTGACCCCTGTATTAAAGATCTTTCATCAGAGACATTTCAGGAAAATTCATTAGGATGATCCCCAGTATACAGACTGCTTTATAAGCGAAGGTTAAATAAGTTGGGACTCACTGGAATTTAGAAGAAAAAAAAGGTGATCTCTTTGAAATGTACACAATTCTTAAGCGTCTTGACTGACTAAAAGCTGAGAGGATGTTCCCCCTAATGGGGGGAGTCTAAGACTGGAGGGCATTGTCAGCCAATTTAAGACTGAAAGGTGCCAGCCAATTTAAGACTGATACGAGGAGGAATTTCTTCTCTCAGAAGGCTGTCTCTTTTTGGAACTTCTTCCCACAAGAGGGGTGTGGGGGCAGAGCCCTTGTGTAAACTTAATGCTGAAATAGATATCAGTAGGGGAATCAAGGATTACAGGGAAAGAGCAGCAAAATGGATGCATTGAATGGCAAAAGGGCCTACTCTTATTCCGATTTCTTATGGTCTGAAGCTGCATGAAGACTTCACTCTTGCTTCAAAGTCAGAGTATTTATATCAAATTGCTGCACAAAATAGCTGGTGCAAAGGGTAGATTTTATTAATAACGGAAATGATAAATAGTTGTCATAGGTGATTGCCAACGATGAGTATGAGTAGAAGTAGTCAGGACTATATCCTAAAATGATACAACACCAGTTTTTACTTATGCTGAGAACTCAAAACAATTGCTTGTTAAAATAGTACCCTCTCCTGGTAGCACCCTATCATTCATGAAGTTTTGGAGGCAATTCTGACATCCTAACCCCACCACCAGACCTTGTGTAAGTGTAACCTATGATTCACTGTGGGCAAAGTTACTCACAATTGGAATATGTTTCCAGATGGACTTTAATCAATATTCAGTTTGAATATACACTGCCCAGGAATGGGTTCACCTCATGCTCATGAGAACATACCTTTATTACCAAGATTTCAATGTATTATAATCCCTAACATACAGAAAGGACTTCCGAGTAACTTTACTGACATTGTGCTATTTGGCACAATGGCAAATAAAGAGATACAAATATAGCTGATCCTGGCTCAAATGTTTGAATATCGTATTTTCTGGAAAGGTAATATTGCAGCAACTCCATGTTTAAGTATTAAATTCAGTTTTTAAAACAGC
Source organism: Chiloscyllium punctatum (assembly GCF_047496795.1). NCBI lineage: Eukaryota > Metazoa > Chordata > Chondrichthyes > Orectolobiformes > Hemiscylliidae > Chiloscyllium > Chiloscyllium punctatum. The sequence goes on along the minus strand of NC_092749.1, from coordinate 101,768,682 downwards.
CAATTAAGATTTACTTTTGGAATGTTTGTGGAATTTTAACACATTATAGAAATCACAACTCCAAACTGAATATTTCCATAAATTTGCAACATGATGCTAATCATTCTGCTCCTGTACATGCTTTTCGCACATTTAAATGAGGATTCAAACTCAAGGTTTTTCTATTACTTAAGACAGACTGATTAGGTTTTGGGCTTGTGGAAAATCACTTCAGAAAATTCTTGGAATAATTACCCACATTTTTACATGACAGGGGAATACAAATCAAGACACCAATCCGTAAAATGAAAATGCTGATTTAACTCTCGTAACATCGGGTACATTACAGGAAAACTCACTGATTCACCTAGTAGCAGTGTCAAGATAAAAAAACGTTTTATTTTATACACAGAACATTAAATTGCAGAAAGAAATGCTCATCACTTTTCAATGCTATTAGGTCACATGTTTAGATGTTTGTTAACATTTCCACTGTGAACTGAAGTGAGAACTCTTACAATCAGTGTGACAATCAGGAAAAGCCTTGGTGTTTACTGATTGCACTAATCAAAACCAATTTTCAAATGTAGTTAATTGGCAAGCTTACATTGAAATGAAAGCATGTCATAAATCAGATTCAATTTTGGATGGCAAAAACCAAATATGCTATTCACATTGAGTGCTTGCAGACAGCACTTGACTCCCACAAGTTATCAGCACTCAGACAATTCATCAGCAGTATGTAGACTGAAATATCCCAGCAAAATCAAAGATTGCTGATGGAAACACCCACATTATATATTTTAGCGTTGAAGGGGAAAGAAAATAACACTGATTGACCGTTCTGTCCTTCCAATAAAATTCTCAGCACCACAAGCTTATTATGCAATTTTCCAAAGGCAGTCAATGGATTGTTTTTTTTTGGGGGGGGCTGCAGGTAATAGAAGAACTATGATGATTTTACTGTGTTAACAATTTTAAATTGAGTGTAGGAAAAAACAGGAATTAACTGGTTATATTGTATACACATTATAATGTCCACTAGTGACATGAAAAACAAATTATTGTAACTGAACAGAAATTTAACAAAAGATGATATAAAACAAAAAATTTAACAAATGATGATAACTGGGAAAGACAATGGCAAGACCACGTGACCAGATAGTTATAATCTTTACAATGCAGCAAACATAAAAAAAAAGTCCTCCTCAATGACCACCACAGAAACTGCAGCACATGGATTTGTATTTGTTATTTAACATTCCTCAAATTCTGAAATAAATAAAACTATTCAGGGCTGCGACTAACAAATGTTGAAGTATTTTAATGCTGTTTTACCTAAATCACAACGTGCTATGCACAAATACAACATATGTTAAGTTTACCGTGCAGCTTTTAATGTTCTTGAAAATAGATAGGTCTGAAACTCTCGTCTTTTTGTAGCTATCAAGTTCAGACTTCCAACATTTCTTTCTATTCAAAAATCAATCCACCTATTTCATACTGCCAAACAGGACTGTCATTACAAAGACCACTGCAAAGTCATATAATTCTCGTCTCAAAGTGGTATGTGTCTTCCAGGTTCACTCTTCAATATAGCACCAAAGCCATCAAGAAATAACATGCTAAAAATCTTCACACAAAGTATACTATAGCTAGACATTTAAATGCAGCAGTTTCAGCCAATTGTGCTAAGAAATATATACGGAAAAGCTGCTTGACACAAACACGGAATGAGGGCTATTCATGAATTACATATTCTAAATACATAAATAAATTTAAGGCATCAATTTGTCATAACTTGCTGCTGCGTGACTATGCAAATAATTCACTGAGCAGCATACTTACATGTTTTGACTTCCTAGCACATGACAACAGTGATCCGTTGTTTTAAACTTTCAAACTTCGATTGACTGAAAACTAGGCCAGATTTTCAGTGTTCAATGTTAAGTTGTGCTGAAAATATGAAACTCACTACCACATGCAATGGCAAAACTAGTGCATTCAAGTGGGAAGACATGAAGGAGAAGGAAAAGGAGGAAATGGTGATAATGCAAGATGAGGTACAGAGACAGGAAACTAGTGGAACATAAACAATAGCAGAATGATTTGTTCCAGCATTGTAAAATACTGTGTAGTAATTTAATGTGGGTTCCAGCTCCAGCCAGGAGGCAGAAAACTAAAGAGCTGTAACAAAAAGAAAATAAAATGCCTGAAGTACGCAGGTGAATCAGCATCTGAAACCATAAAGGCAAGTGAACATTCAGGGTCAACAACCTTCAGATTTCTAGCATTTGCAACTACAGCTAGAATTTTAAAAAAACATTCCATTACAAAAGAGAAAATGTGGCTACAAATTAGTAAACAAAAGGTAAAAGATCAAACTTAAAGTGCATAAAGCCTTTATGTTTTGTATCCAAGGCTTTACGTTACAGCTGTGTGCACATACTATGTCTCTCATGAACACACAATGCAGTACAAGAAAACAAAAATGGCAAAGATAGCATCTGTATAGCAACAGTGATGGCCTAATGGTGAGGACAGGGGTTTGCTGAATAATTCAAGAGCGCCTCTATGTCTCAACCTTACTTGAGTATAAGCAAGTCCTTTTAAAGACACACTTCTCCTTTCTTCTTTTATCAGTACCTATGTCCTTTAGACTGTCTGCACTTAATTCTTTGTGTGTGTAGCAATTCCAAACAGAGAAAGATACTGGGAGGTACAAAAGTCAAAAAACATTATGGACAGTGAATCCCAGTCAATTTGGAAAATTGGTCAGGAAAGCAAGGCAGAAGAATAATTTTCCACAGACCCTTTTCCATCACATGACTTTTATCACATCGTGTCAAAAAAACTCAAAGTGCCAGGAGAACAGAACATTGCTTTGGTTGCTCAGGATATTGCAGCATCTTTTTAACTATAAGGTAGCCAGGTGAAGATCTCCATATTACCAGGATGGCTAACAATCACACATCTTTCTTGGGGGCCAAATAGCAGCAGTGAGAAACACCAACCTTTACATGCAGGTACAGAGGCATAGAAATCTACACAACTCAAGGACCTGCTTGAGTATTACAGTTCAAGGATTGGATCAGCAGTCAAGCTGAAGCTCTTCAAGAAAGACCAGATAAAGTATAGGAAGGTGAGATTAGTTGCATTTAAAAGTCTCAAAGTTTAAAGTCCCCAGCCTTTTCATTTTTAAGCACTCCTCCAAGTTGACTGAAAGATGCTCCAACATTTAACTTCACATGAAGGTTGCCACATAAATGCCGTTAATATTTTTAAAACAAGGTTGATAGATGAACAAACAGCTCTATTTTGCAACAATTCCCATCAACTTCCGGTGTACAATTAGGTTGAGAAGAGGTCAAGAGTCTCACAGATAAAACAACTGGACTGTGTGCAAGGAATCAGATTAGACTAAAATTAACTTCCCTATCAATAAGCAGGAAATTGGTAAACCAAAGTGTCATCCATGCTCAACAACTTGCCCTGATACAGCACAATTAGCCCACCAAATTGCCTCAAAAATGCTTTAAATAAATCTCAACAGTTACTTAAGCAGAAGTTAGGATACATGATCAAAAGCTTGTTTCAAGGAATGTCTTAAAAAGGAGAGAAAGGTGGAGTGACTTACAGCAAAGTTCTCCAGAACTCAGAGCCAGGTAGCTGAAGACACCAGCATCAGTGGCAAATCAAAACTGGGGATGTGCAAGAGACCACAATTGATGGAACATAAAGATCTCGGAAGGTTGTAGGGCTGGAGGTGGTAGCAGAGATAGGGCAAACAGAAAATGCAAATCTCACTATTACAATTTATACTTGCATCATGCCATTAACATAGAACTTCTCCTAAAATTGCTTAAGTGATCTGATAGGATGAAAATGGGCGCCAAACTGAAAAACTGACTTTGGTTAAAGAGCTGGGTTTTGAGAAAAATCATGAATGTAGAGCAGGGATAGGAAAGGATTTCCAGAACTGCAATGATGTCCCGTGATGTGAAAGTAGCGAACAGTAATTTGAACTAAGACAGTATCCACTGAGGATGAAATTCAAGGAAAAGGTACAGAATTTGACGTAGGATGCAATAGTTTGTTCTTCTGAAAGCTTGGCTAAATTTTATCAGAGTTCAAAGACTGTATGCTGGACAAAATCTGACAATATAGTAAGAGTGGAATGGCTGAGATTTTATGCAAAAGAACAGCTTGACATCACAAACATACAAGTGAAAGCTAATGTCATGTGTTCAGATGCAGCGGTCTGTCACAGTAAAAAAAAACTGCAAAAGATTCTAGAATTTGTACATCAGGTTAACAACAGGAGCCTCTGCTCTCATATTGTATCTAGGATTTGACAGCTGAGAGTCAAAGTAAGAGCAGTCCCACGAAGATTGATGAGAGAAAGGAAATTATACTTGACTCTGTCAAAACCTGTAGCATAGCTAAGCCACCGAGGAGGAATATGTACAACACAATCACCATTTGAGAGAATATTATTTGTGCCTTTGGTTAGGACAACTTCGATGCTATTGCAGAAGTGGACTCTCTCTAGAGATCCAAACATCCGAGTTGCAGGAAAAATACATGTTCTTGTAAACCATCAACATGCACAAGTAGTTGAAGGAGAGAAAAAAAAAGATTGGGTATAGACTTGCAAGGACAGCGTGGGTTTGTTGAGGAGAAACATTTATGAAGACAGCTGTATGAAAGTCAGAAAGGGAAGTTTAATAGGTTTACCAGTTTTTGCAAGTTATTTTCCAAACGGCCATTGACTAAAATGTCAACAGGCCACAAGTTTACTGTCACTGCTAAGAGTGCTTAATTTTTCACACAAGTTTTATTTTTCCTATGAAAAACAGAATCCTAAGTCCGTCAAGTTTAGTCCTTACTTTATGTATTGCTTACTACTTAATCTGTAAATCACAGGTTTGTCAAATAACTTACTTGGCAATGGGACAGTAAGAGATGGTGGTGCTCTCATCAATGGGGGCCGAGAATTTTTCGCTTGTTGATAAAGAGGCGGAGGGGTGTAACTGTAAACACCACTTCCTCCTTGAGAGCGATCTTTTGACATAACATGGCTAAAACAAAATTAAAGAAACAATATGTACAACTTGTGCATATAATACAAACTAGGTTATTCTTTTTATGCTAAAACAATTTAACAAATATTAAAATGCAGTTTGCTATGGGTGTTGGAATTGAAGCCAATAGCTTTTACAATGATTCATATTCTGCAGCTTTGAAAGATGTGAAACATCGCTCCCAAAACAAAATATTAACACCTGCGTATCAAAGTTCAATATCCAAAACAGTAGTTAATTTTTCCACAGAAAAACTTCATAATGACAGCCATGTCTTTATTGATTTACCACTGAGAACTGAACTGAGTGTTTGAGCCCATTAGGAAGGATTGAAAATTCCAAGCTATTTTGCCCAGATCCAGTGCGGGGGAACCTGGTGGTCAATAAAATTATGAGGACACACCAGTGAAGATATTTCCAAGTGCAGGGCAGTGTAGAAATAGGATCATAAATGTAAGGTAGCCACTAATACATCCAAGGGAACTAGACTGTATATTTATAAGCCAAACACAAATAAACCCAAAACAGAAATCAGAAGACACTGCGCTAGCCAGAGAGTAGGATAAAGAGTAGTTGAGATGAATAGTCTCTATGCATTTCAACAGAAGCTAGATAAACACAAGGGACAAAAATCCAAAAGAATCTGTCAACATGCCAGAAGGGTAGGAAGAGGTTAATGTAGAACACAAACACTGGCACTAATCCACTGGGCTATGTGGTCTGTTTCTGTTCTACAAATACTATGTAATGTGACACTATGTGACATTTCAGTCTTGCTGTCCCCACATAGGGAGTGGCACATAGTTTTTGCATCACAAAATGTTAAAATTGCACAGGAGCCTTCAATTTGCATGTAGAAAAAGGCTTACAAACCAAACAGGTCCAGGTGCTTGTGAGCTGCTTCAAATCAACTAAAATCTGTATCATTACCATTACATACCTGGTTGACAATAAAAGGATTTATATTTCTGCTCCCCTGGCCAATCTCGCAATGAATCAAAGGAAAAGCTGATTTCTACTAATGATGGAGAAAATTTATGCTACTTGAGTTTTTAGAAGTTCCATTTTGCAAACGCTCCAACTCACTTTCCAACTTCTGTTTGACCTATGGTTGAAAAATCAAATACCAAGGTCCCTGTGCCCAAAATTATTACAACAGCAAACATATTGAACACATTATTTTCAACCAACAATTCAGTTAATCAGATCAAACTTTGCAACAAGTTTGACTGTGGAAAACTTTATTTTATATGGCATAAAGGCTGCAGTGATGGCGCCTGACTCACTGACAGTTATTGAAATAGGTCACCATGTGAATAATCTTGACTGCCACTTCACTCTCCAGAGAATAAATGTTCTTAAAAAAGAGACAGTTTAATTGTGGAGTTAGATCAAATACTAAGCTGGGGTGCATGCATGCATGAATGTGACCAGGGTTTTTGGGGGGCGGGGGCGGTTGCAGGCAGGATGCAGCGGTCACAGTACTCGTTACTGTATGCTAAACCAGCATTGTCTGACATGATTCCTGCTTTAAGTCTGTACCCTAACAAAATAAGGAAGAAACGTCAAAGCTGCAGGGATAACATGACAGATGCTAAAATGATCCTGCTGGTCAAATTATTCCACTGAACTCTTACATTTGCCGGCTTGGAACATCACTCACCCCAGTGTTCTAAATGCTGCTTGGTCCAAGTGTACTTGAGGCCGATTTGGGTTAAAGCCAAGTCGAGGCTTCCAAGGCTGCTTTTGGTTAGATTGTTCCCAATCAGCTGGTTTCAACACTTTAGATGGTTTTCTGAAAGAGAAAAGTAAAACCAAATAACTTAACATACATCAAATAACTGCAGATGCAGGAGATCTGAAATAAAGACAAAGTCTGGCAGCATCTGCAAGATCAGAGACAAAAGGTAATGTTTCAAGTCGAGTCCATTCTGACAAAGCATCACTAGGCTTGAAACGGTTAACTGTTTCTCTTTAGAGATCATGCTAGATCTGCTGAGTTTCTTCAGCACTTCCTATTTTTATTCCAAACATTCAACAATTATTGTACAAACTCAGTATAGCTCAGATTGGGCCCTATCCTGCTTTTGCTTTCCAAATTTAGTTTCACACTCCAGATTTCTCCCCATAAACTTACAAACCAATTCTCTACAAGTACATACCAATTATCTCTTAAAAAGTTCTTATGAAATCTAACTCCACTAGCCTTTCAAGCAGTACATTCCAGAACCTAATTTGTATAAAGAATTTTCTCATTTCCCGACAGTAGCATTGCCAATTATACTGAATGTGACCTGTGGTTATCAACCCACTTTGCAAGGGAATACATGACTTCCTACTTGTTATAATGAAATCTCTCATAACTTTGAGATTCTGTATCGAAACTCTCAACTTCCAGTGTTTTCCTCTTCACATCACAAATGCACCACATCCCGGGCACCTCCGCTGTACTCATGCCACCTAATGTCAGTTTACCAAAATAGTATAGAAAACACCAACCAAAGATCTGTAAAGTTTAAAATCAGCTGCAAAGTACATGTATGTGAGTAATGCCCTCCACCTATAGAATAATTCCTGTATCAGTCCCACCATTAACTTAACTAAAGGTCATTCTGCTACGTAGGTTTCGTTCATGGGAATTTGCTATGATGGGATTGACAAATTGGGGCATGGTTTCTAAAGCGCAAACTTTTAAAGCATGTATTCATTATAATACAATTCCAGTTTAAATGTTGCTACTATTATGCGATTTTCTTAGAACATGAGATTGCACGAGAATGGAACTACTGCGTTATAGCAAAACCAGCTGCATTCTCTTTTGAGATAGGATTCTCAGAATCTCTATTTAATCCAATCGTCTTTCCTCATGTTCCCTTTTCTGTTCCAACTGTTTCTCAATTGCTCTTTGCACATTCTGTGAATTTTGTTAATAGATCACTAACAACAACCAGAAATATGGTTGTTAAATGAAAGAAAGCAACATTTCAAGCATCCAACCTGTAGATGAATCCCACATATCAACTTCCACTGACCTACTTTACATTCCCTTTAGTAGCTATTACTGGAATATTGTTATGCAAGCAGCAGAACCCTTTCTCAACTCAGCCTAGACAGTACCGTATGGTATGCAGTTGTGAGAACTGAGGCATTTACAGGTGCCCCACGTATGATGCTCTTCAAAGAACTATGCTTTCAGCAAGTATAGGTGGACACTGAACAAAAAAACCTTATTTCTCTTCTCTAAGCAAGTCACCATGAGAAACCAAATTGTCTAACTCAATTTAGACAAGAGAAATAACACAAATTTTCATTGTCTGAATGATTCTTTGGTTTCTCACAAGCATGCATGCACTGCTGATCTGTTAACAGGTTTCTCAATGCATAAAAACAACTGGTGACCAGATTGTTTTCATTACTCAAAGCTTCTACCTTAAACGCTAAACTTTTAAACAAAGTTTAAATTCCAAGAAACTTTGTTTTGAGAAATATTACTTACACTGCTCCAGGTAATAAAGCAGCTTTGAATGTGTAGCCATCTTCAAATTGAGGATCTTTGAATAATATACTGTAGGGAGGGAAGGGAAGGTGTACATAAAGCAGATTTCTTTTATCAACATCAAAATGGAACAGAATAATCGCAGCAATAAAAACAGGTGTAAGCAAAGTGAACAGAAGTTCCACTCACCTGCATACATTATTCTCGGTAATGTCTTGCAACGCTGGTACAGGGGATTCCACTGTTCTAAAAGTAAACATATATGCATATATAAATTCAGGCAAGCATATACAAATTTACCAAAGATGTGACTTTCCATGTTGGTTTATCTTCATAAACTTAATTTCTTCTCTTCACAGTCATATTTAGTAAAAACTGGAGCAATGAGCCAGTGACCTTCCCAATTCACCAGAACTTATGTGCACAAGTAAATACATCCTTTCACCTAACCATGCCATCTCTACCTTCAAAAATGCTTTTTCTTCCTAAGTACAGCATTATGCACACACACATCCAAGAATACAAACTAGCTTGTTCAAGCAACTATTAATTCTGAATGACAATTTTCTAGTTCAAATTCAAGCACTAAACTAATCAGGGTGGTCTTTAAAACTGAAAAGCATTTCCTTTTTTAAAAAATCTTCAAGTCTACTCTTTGTTTTATAATAAATTAGCCTTAAATGTATTAATTGAACCTTAAACATTTTGAAGACATAATTCTCCTCCACAATTGTCTCAACAGGCAACTATAATGGATTACACAGTTAGCAATGTGTTGATATATCTTTATATTCCTAAGCAATCCCTACAATTTAAACCAAAATGAATACTTACCTTCCTGGCTTTATTACATCATCCTTTAACGTTAGGAGGCCTTTAATACCATGGCAAAGCTCAGGAGACATCTCTATATCCTGTAATCACAGGTTTAATTTAGTAAGGACACTTATTTTAAAAAAAAAGAGTGAGAAACAACAAAATTATACAAATTACCCACCTGAGCACCACTATTTTGCAACTCAACAATGAAGTCAAACAACTTGTGGTGTTTTCCAACAAATAGCACATCACTTCCAAGACTATTTCGTCGAACTAAAATCAAAGATTATCAAAAGTTCAGTTTGCTTCAACTACTTCTAGCACCTCTTGTTCAGTATTCAATCATACGGTGTTATGTTTATTTATGAATATTGTAACTGGAGCAGAGATCCATAAGTAAAAAGGCTTAAAATCATCACTATTATTTCCATAAACCCTACAGATGTTTTTTTGAAATATTATCTTACACAATACCTTACACAAAGCAGTATTCAACTGAAGTAATGCTGAAAATAATACATTTTGTCCAAACTTTTCATCTTGCACTCATCAGGACATTATGCAAGAAACATAAATCTAAATGGAAAACAACATTTATGTAGTATGAGAATAATATTTATTAACAAGTGGACTCTGATTAGCATTGCCATGGAAAATGCATCAGTTACACAATGACAGAGTTAGTTGTCAAGCTTTGCTTAAATTTTAAAACAGGCAAGCTGAGTGTGGGATGCTGGAAAAGCACAGCCAGTCAGGCAGCATCACAGGAGCAGGAGAAACAACATTTCGAGCATAAGCTCTTCATCAGAAATTCCTGAAGAGCAGATGCTGCCTGACTGACTGTGCTTTTCCAGCACCACACTCTTACACTGACCTCCAGCATCGGCAGTCCTCACTTTCTCTCAGCTGACCATTTGGTCAATGCATTGCTTGGAAAAATCAATCATAAAGTGGTCGTCACCTATTTTAAGCTGAAACAGACAGAGCGTGTACATATTTTTTCCCCTTGAAAAGAACACGACCCTGAATCTTCATGCCACACTTTGGGCTCAACTGACAATCCCAAATTGATTGTCAATGCAATTCTTCATGTATTCAGGGTTATTTAGCAAATTTTGTCCATTCACTCAACCACATCGACTGTTTGACAACCTGTTGACACTAGCTGACTAGTGTGACCTTCACTGGTTAGTGCACATTTGCAGTTGCTAGAAGATTGACCAGATGAGCAAACAGGACCTGAACAAGCTGGATGCTGAAACAGACCACATCACAACCAAACTGTGGGATAATGGCGAGCCATAATTTCTCACTGATTATCACACAAACTCAAATAGATCCATGGCCATCACATTAGGTCCTGAGAAGTACCCACTCTGTCTTAGGTTAACCTGGAAGGGTAAAATCTCAATGGTTTGAGCAATGGGTAAAGGTAGGTGTTATGCACTGCTAAATGCACCCTGAACAGAATGCTCCTATCACGCCAAAAGGACATCTACCCATCACACAGAAGATTACTGAGGTATATGAATTTTAGTGCTGGTGTGATGCCAGATTATGTTGGTCATATGTAGCAATATCTAGAGGATTGTATCAAACCATGTATATCCCTTTAGCTGTTCTGTTTGCCACACCCAACCAGTTCATTCTATTAATAGTGCCATCAGTTGATGTGATTCAACGACTAGACAACATTTACTAAATAATCCTATGCACATGGAGAATTGGCTGACAACCAATTTAGGATTGTTAGTCAGTCAGTGGCACATGTGTGTACTAGAAGTTACAGTTATTAATAGTCTGGACTCTTCTTTGCAATACTTTACTAACATAGTGAAAACAGACATCAGTCATTCTCTGATTCACTTCTTAGGGCAATACATTGACCAATCAGAATCAATCTGCCTGGTTTAAAATTTTACCAAATTTGGCAGTTAACTGTCAGTCATCATCTAACTGGCATATGCTCCATGGTAATGCACCTACCAGAGTTCACTCAGTAACCATTCAGCACCCTCCTCTTAAACACTAAAAATTATACAAAAATCCAAAGAACTGCAAATGCTGGAAATCAGAAACAAAAACACGTACTGCTGCAAAAACTCAGCGTGTCTGACAGCATACGTGGAAAACAGAATTAACATTTCGGGTCCAGTGACCCTTTTTTAGAAGCCTTCAGGGTCATTGGATGCAAAATGATAATGCTGCTTTCTTCCATAACTACCAGACCTATTGAGTTTTTCCAGTAATTGCATTTATGTGCATGCACAAGTTTGTGTCTGTGCACGCATGCGTAAGTTTTACTTACCCTTTACATTAGTTTTTGCTGCAAATTGTCCTGATTAGCGCAGGATGAAAAACTTTGACAAAATGGGTCTTTTGACAAAAAGTGCAAGTACTATGCTGCCAAACAACAAAGTTAGCATATACTTAATAAATCAAGGGCAGAGCAGTTATACTGAATCAATAACATCAATCCATTATTGACTTTTTGAAGCATATTAACACAAACAAAACACGCAAACCTCAAAAACAACCCAGCAAACCCAATGCAGTTATCATAAATCTTACTTTCATCAGGAGTGAGATCAGGGTAAACTGCTTCCAGAGCTGCTCTAAGCCGTCGTTCATCAACAAATGGTAGAAGTGCAACACCTATTGGCAGATGAACAATAAATCAATGGTAGAAAAAACTAAGCCAGATACGAACTCTCACAATCATTGCATTTCCAGTTAACATCTTAATTCTATAAATAATGGTCATCCAAGCTGGATATAAGTACTGTCAAATTCTCTTAGCACAGGGCTTTTAGTGTATATTACTTGCACACCCAGAGGAACATCTACCTGAAGTATGCAGAATAAGTTGATGGTGACACTAGTATAGAGTACTGATTTAATATCAACATTGTAATGTTGGAGTTCAATTCTCCAGATACTGCTCAGCAACATGATTAACAACTGAAAATAGCTTTTAAGGGGATCATTTAGTGATGGAATCATAGAGATATACTGCACAGTAACAGATCTTCGGTCCAACCCGTCCATGTAGAGTTGATTTAGTTTCCGATCATTTTCTACAGAATGTGTGCGTGAGCGTGTGCGGACCAGTGAGTGTGTGTGGGTGGGGTTTGGATGATTTACTGGTTTCCAAGAGTAAAGATAAAATTTACATGTTACTCCAACATGCGCTGAGGGATGCTTTGACATCAAGGATTATGCATATGACACCTGTTTCTAGACATGGCTCTGTATTTTGCATTTCCTTTAACCGACAGTATTGATGAGGAGAATGAGCAAAGTGGAGGCCGATCTGCTGCAACAGAGGGAGCAAGTTTTCACAGATGTAGTAGTATCCATCCTGGATATTTTGGGAGTGACTCCTTGAACAGTGCCACAGTGAAAAACAATCCATCTCCGTTTCACTAAGGAGGTTCTCATTTAAACCTTCCCGTTAGAACTTCTGGGCAGTGAAATTAAAAAATCACACTGCCAGTGGCTATGTAGGTGACTTTATCTATGAACTATTATGTATCTGGTGCCCATTTTTGGTTATAGGTCATGAGAGATGCAACACAGATCTTTAAGCTATTCATTCTTGCATAAACTTAGTTATTTACACTCTATTCAGGGGCAGTACAGTGGCTCAGTGGTTAGCACCGCTGCCTAACAGCACCAGGGTCCCAGGTTCAATTCCAGCCTTGGGCGACTGTGTAGAGTTTGCACATTCTCCCTGTGCCTGCGTGGGTTTCCTCCGGGTGCTCTGGTTTCCTCCCACAGTCCAAAGATGTGCAGACCAGGTGAATTGACTACGATAAATTGTCAATAGTGTTAGGTGCATTAGTCAGAGGGAAATGGGTCTGAGTGGGTTACTCTTCGGAGGGCCAGTGTGGACTGGTTGGGCCGAAGGGCCTGTTTCCACACTGTAAGGAACCTAATCTAATATTCCAGGGAAAGTTGCGACATTCCATTCTCTCTTACGAATGAGAGGCCAGGAGTGAGGATGCAATTTGATCAGACTGAAGGGTTCCCAATGGTCAGGATGCCTTTTATTACATGCATATAGCTTTGCTATGTCAGCCCTGAGCGCTGTTGGAATATTCAGCTCAAGAGTTATTAAAACAGAGTCCCTCATTCAGGCATTCCTGCAGCAGTCATGATGTCTGCACAACTGCATTTAAAACACCTCAAAAACAAAAGGAACTCTGCCTCGAGTAAAGATACATTCCATGATGACAGGTCATAACACTACTGCACAGCATAAGTGGGATGATTAAGAATGCCGAAATAGACCCACACATGCACAGGCACGAGTGATGTCTGCTGGCTGTCTGAAGAAGGGTCACTGGACTCGAAGTGTCAAAGCTGCTCTCTCTTCACAGATACAGCCAGGCCTGCTGTAGTTTTTCCAGCCATTCCTGTGTTTGCTTCAAATCTTCAACATCTGCAGTTCTTTCTTTCATTTCAGAATCAATGAAAACAGGGTGGCGGGGGGAGACACTGTTGTTAGAGTCATAACTTACACAGAAGATGATGGTTGTTGATGGTCAACCACCTCAGGTCCAAGACATTTATTCCTTAGGATAGTGGCTGAGGGACAACAATCTTCACCTGCTTCACACCAAGGGTCTTCCCATTAAGGTCAGAAATGAGGATGATGCTTGCGAGTAATTGTACACAGATTAGCATCGTTTGTGACTTCTCAGAAACTGAAGCAACCCATATCCAAATGCAGCAAGACAAGGACAATGCACAAGGTTTGGCTGACAAGTAGCAAATAACATTTGTACCACACAAGAGCCAAACAACAATCAATGATTCTCTCAACATTTCTCGCTGACATCATATTCCTTCTTCCCCCCTTTCCCCCAACCGAGGTTGTCTACCACCTACAAGGTACAAGTTGGGAGTGCGATAGAATACTCTCCACCTGGCTGGATGAGTGCAGCTTTACAAGAAGCTTTACACCATCCATGATAAAGCTACCCATTTGATTAGCACTCCATCCACATTCAGTCTGAAGATGACTAATGCTCAGTAGCACCAGTATATGTATTATCGAAACAATATACTGTAGAAATTTATCAAGGCTCCTTTAGACAGTACCTTTGATACCCATGACTGCGATCATCTAGAAGGGTTGCACATACATGGGAACACCATGAATTGCAACACCTTTCCATGTCACTCTCAACCCTGACTGGAAATATACTGTCATTCCTTCAGAGTCATGGGTCAAAATCCTCTAACTTCCTCTCCAACAACATTGTGGATTTACTATACCAAATGGACTGCAGCAGTTAAAGAAGAAAGCTCCTCATCACCTTCAAGGGCAATAAATTGTGACCCAGACAGTAATGCCCATACCCCATAAATTAAAGCTAAAAATCATTTAATCCTTGCTTGTGGGTGCCTTTTCCTAGTATACCTCTCCATACAGTGCTATCCCAGTGGGTGCAACATCACTGATCGGAGGCTGCTGGCTTTCAATTGGAGATACTACAGAAAACCTGACATTAAAGGACCCAGACTAGTCAGGACCTTCAAGATCTAGCATCAGACAGCCCCAGTTCAACATAGATAGCAGCAGCCTGGGCTGACAGGTTAAAAATAAGCACTTTGGTAGAGTGGCAGCAGTAGTGAATAAACTCTGTAGTTGAGAGACAGCAGTGCAAGTTTAAGCTCCATGACTTCATTGCCAACCATTATCAGCAGGACATCGACAAATATTGCAACAAATTACAGACACTCTGTTGGACTGCAATATCCTCATGGATGCAGCTCAGGTATTAATAGTCAAACCTTGTTTGACAGCAAGCTGGGCTTGCATAACCTAAGTCTTCACAACAGCATCTAGACATCAGGTGACTGCTGCTTGCACTCCAAGTGAAGTTGAAACAGCTATCAAAGGCTGCATCACAGAGATATTCACAAGTCTGATCAAGACGTTGACCACCATCCTATGCTAGGGAGAATGGGCTCCAAGTTCTGCATAAAACTCGATGCACAAATGTAAAATGGTATCTACTCATCTGCACAGGTCACAGGACATATGATCAGGACATTATTCTGCCCAACAAGCCTGTCTCGCCATTTAATATGATCATCAAACATTTCAATGCCTTTTACTCACACCATCTCCATAATCATGTAGGCCACTGGTAGTCAGAAATCTATCAATCTCTATGTTACACATACTCAAAGACTTAGCGAGCTTCCAGAGAACTTTGTGGTAGAGAATTGCAAATGTTCAAAACCCTCTGAGTAAAGAAAATTCCCCATCATACTTGACTTAAGGGCATCCCACTAGTTTTTAAATAGATCCCTTTGGGGTTGGACTCCACCAACCTGAGAAACATCTTACTCATATGTACCCTGTCTATCCATTTAAGTATTGTAAGTTTTGATCAGGTCACTTCTCATGCTTTGAAATTCAGAGAGCAGGCCAATTTTGCCCCATGTCTCTTCACAGCACAGTCCAATCACTCTGCAAACAAGTTTGGTAAACACTCTGACAATGGCTTTCCTGAGATAAGACGACCAAATCTGCACTCTGCATTCCAGGTGTGGTCTAACCAAATTCCTATACAGTTGAAGCAAGACCTCTCAACTCCTGCACTGAAATCTTCTTACAATAAAGGCTAACATTTCGTTAACCTTCCTAACAGCTTGCTGCACCTGCATGTCAGCCTTCACTGACTTATCAAGAAGGAAATTCAGACCCCATATTAAATATGCACATTCATCTCTTGCCGCTTAAGAAATACTTTGCATATCTGTTTCTCCAACCAAAGTGATTAACCTCATTTTTCCACATTATATTCCATGTTCTAGCCCATTCACTAAGTCTGACCCAAACCCACTGAAGGCACTTTACATTTTCCTCAAATCACACATTGCCACTTAGCTTTGTCTTATCTGCAAATTTGGAAGTACTACATTTCACTGATATAAACAAGCTGGGGCCTTAAGTACTGATCCCTGCAACATCCTATTAGCCTTCCAATGCAAGAATAATCCATTTATTCCTCCTGTATTTTCTGTCTGTTAGCAATTATTAATCCATGCCAATTTGTACTCCCTATTTCATATGGTTGTTTTTCTAACCAACTTCCTGTTGGGGACTTCACCAAAAGCCATCAGCTAATCTCTAAGAATAGAATGTTTATTGACTTTGCCAAGTTCCCTAAACACAAATTTCCCATTTGCAAATCCATGATGCTGCTGTTCTATCAAACCCATGATGCTGCTGTTCTATCAGATTATAAACTAAGTGTTTATTTATCCCATCCTTGATAACAGATTCTAGCACTGTGTAAGGCTAACAGGTCTGTAGTTCTCGATTTCCTCTTTTATTCCCTTCTTAAATGGTAAGATTACATTTTGAATCTTCAAATTACAGAAATGTTCCAGAATCTATTGAATTTTAGATGATAGTCACTATAATGCAGGGACTCTCTATGGCCACCTCCTTCAATGATCTGGAATGTACATCATAACGTCTTAGGGATTTATTAACTATCAGCCTCCATTCATTTCTCCAGTATGATCTTCTTACTGATGTAAATTTCCTTCCTCATTCTCCCTAACCACTTATTGTTTTCTATTAACTGTCCAATCGTCAGAATTACTGCTATTTTTGGAAACTTTATAGGTAGTTTATTTTATGGTGATATAACCGTGAACTTCCTTTGTTAGCCACAGCTGACTGACCATTAAGTGTTTGAATCTTGAAGAAATGTATAGTTGCTCTAATGCATGGAACAATTCTTTACAGGTTACCCATTACCTGTGTAAGAATCTGACTTCATGTGTGCCAGATCAATAAACTGACTAAGAATCAATGTACATTGGTGAAGTAGTAAGCCGGCATGGAATAAAGAAAGTCAGTTCACTTTTAGAAGTGTATTTTGACAACCAGGTGTTTAGATAATGCCTGATCAGGAAGTTGCAGACAAAGTCGTACCTGCTTTTAGAGTTTTTCACATTTTTCTTCTTGGAAACAGTAACACTGAAGTGCAATGATAGCCAAATTAAATTTGCTTAGTCTGTCCTAGTTTCCATAATGAGGTCTGCATGACCAAGTCAGGCAAAATCATCAAGTATGCTATGAAAATAAAATTAGAGCAGTGCAAAAAGATACAGAAATGTGAGAAAGCTCCATAAACACATGCTCAGTACAGACTGTCATTACTGCACACAAAGACACAAATCTGTCCATTAACTATCATAACAGCAGCTCATTCCAATCAACCATGGAAAAGAAATAATACTGTCATCCATACCAGTTGTGACTTGCAATAGGAAATAAGTTACAACAGAAGCCGAGAATTTGAAAAACCACTTGATCATTTTCAAGCATGTCCACTGTGCACATTTCTTTTGATTGTATAAAATGAATGCTTGTGCAGTACAGAAACAGGTCGTTGAGCCAAACAGGTTTGTGCGATTGTTTACGCTCTACACAAACCTCTTTCATCCAGCCCCACCAACATATCCTTGTCATTCTTGCTTCCTCTTATTTGTGTAGATCCCCATGAATGTACCAAAACTATTCAATTTAACCATTCCTTGTCATTTCGAGTGCTACACATACACTTGCTGCTGGGTAAAAAAGTTCTCTTTAGCTCCCTATTAGATTTATCAGTGACTAAATTTATGACCTAAAAGTTCTGGCCTTGCCCAGAATTACAAGCATCTTCTCTACACTTACTCTTCAATCAATCATGGAGACCTTGAACAGGTCACATTTCAGTCTTGGCTTCTTACAAGGTTAGAACTCCAGCCTGGTCAAACTTTCTCAATAGATGCAACCTGTTAATTATATTACTTTCCCAGCAATTTTTTCTGTACTCTCTGTTGACTCGACATTTTCTTTTATAAATTGGCGACCAGAATTATTCAGTATTCTGAAATTCCATCATGTCTGAAATTTGGGAGATTAAATAATCTAGTTTTGAATTGTGCATCAATAAGCTTAATGTTTATTTCTGAGCTTTTAGCTAAATATCTAGATAGAGAGAGAGAAAAAAAATTTAAAATCCAATTATAATAGCCCTGCCAAATAAAGAACAGCAGAAAAAGAATTAGTCCATTACTTTCGCATTCATCTGTCAATAATACCAGCCATAATCATACTCTCATTGTTGATCCTTGTTCTGCTCCTGAATCATAACAGTCAAATTACTTTCACAAGTAGACACCTTTCCTCAAAGCTAGTTCCGCTTTTAATCTGAAAACTGGGTCATGCATATCTTAATGCTTTCTGTGCAGATGCCTGCAAAACACAGCTGTCTTCAATTTACATTTAATATCGCAATATTCAGAAGTATTTTATGATAATAGACTATATGCTGAAACCCAAAATCCTACCTTGCCAAGCATATTTCTTTCCATTTAAATCAATAGCAAAATCATCTGGATAGAAGTCAATGATTGAAGAGTCCTATTTAAAAAAAAATCTTAAATTATAAAAATACACCCATGCAATTCAACCTGCCTTCTCCCCTCATCCCACAAAAGAAACTTTACATTGATACATGAATCAGATTAGAATAAAACTCATGGTCTATACAGGTTACATTTTGTGAGGAATCATACAATATATTCCTGTCAACTTTCAGCCCATTTGTCAAGCAATTATCTGAAATATGCATTTAAAATTACTATTTATACCAACCTTTGTTCTCGTTAAGATGCATTAGCATTTTGTCCACAAGGTCTATTATTTTCCTAAGAAAATCAAATGACTAAAGAATTGCAAATTACAATTAAAATTAAAAGTGTTTCACATGCAAAAAACAAAAACCATCATTCAACAATTTTCCCATCTCAGAATTTCGGGTTTTGGTTCAAGCAGTTTGAAAATAGAGTACAGTAGTTTATTAGGTCAGCCACACTGAAATCATCTGAATGTGAACATAAGAGGTATGATTAGTAAGTTTGCAGATGACATCAACATTGGAAGTGTAGTGGACAACAAAGAAGATTGCCTCAGATTACAACGGGACCTTGACCAGGTGGGCCAATGGGCCGAGGAATGGCAGATGGAGTTTGATTTAGACAAATCTGAGGTGCTGCATTTTGGAAAAGCAAATCAGGGCAGGACTTACACACTTAATGGTTATGTCTTGGAGAGTGTTGCTGAAAAAGACTCTGGAGTGCAGGTTCATAGTTCCTTCAAAGTGGAGTTGCAGGTAAATTTTGAAGGTGGCATTTGGTATGCTTTTCTTTGTTGGTCAGTGCATAAAGGAGTTGGGAGGTCATGTCATGGCTGTACAGGACATTGGTTAGGCCACTTTTGGAATATTGTGCGCAATTCTGATTTCCCGGTTGTTGGAAAGCGGTTGTGAAACTTGAGAGGGTTCAGAAAAGATTTACAAGAACGTTGTTAGGGTTGGAGGGTTTGAACTGTGGGGAGAGGCTGAATAGGTGGGGGTTATTTTCCCTGGAGCGTTGGCGGCTGAAGGGTGACCTTATAGAGGTTTATAACATCATGAAGGGCACGGATAGGGTAAATAGACAGGGTATTTTCTCTCGGATGGGGGGAGCCTGAAACAAGAGGGCACAGATTTAAGGTAGAGGGGAAAAATTTAAGAGGGACCTAAAGAGCAACCTTTTCATGCAGAGGGTGGTGCATATATGAAGTGATCTGCCAGAGGAAGTGGTGGAGGTTGGTACAATTACAACACTTAAAAGTCATCTGGACGAGTATGTGAACAGGAAGGGTTCAAGAGTGACATAGGGCCAAATGCTGGCAAATGGGATTAGATTTATCCACAATATCTAATCAGTATAGATGAGTTGGACTGAAGGATCTGTTTCCATGCTGTCGATCTCTACGACTCTAATATAAAGGTAACTAGGATGAGAAAAATCATAGTTCTAGGAATATTACATGTTGTACTTGCAATAGTCCTTGAGCCTTTTTGAACAAAACTCAGCATTAATTCTCTTACATTGTTAGCTTTGAAATGAGTGATTGTTAGCTGCAACCCATATGAGCTGAGAATTGTTTAAAAAAAATGTACAATTCTTATTTGTGCATGGTTTGGATTTTCTGTACTGTACATGTTAAATTTTATTGCAATTAAGTCAAGCCAACAGCATTTATTTTTGATGAGCTGCATGCTAGCAAAAGCCAGATTACATAACCCCTCTTAGAGAAGTACAGTAAGTACATCACTATTTGTATCATCTAAACCTCTCACCTTACAATACACTGCAAGCTGTTATTTGGTTTGACTATTTTCACAATTGATTGATTACATTGTACACTTAACCTTAATGTGGAATGGAGAATGAAAATTTTCATTTGGACATAAAGGTCAAGTAACGAAATAAGTTTGTTTTAAAGTGGTCACTGTCAGAGTACCAAATTCCATTCTTTGCATCACAAATTAATCAATTTTTAAATCTAATGGTAAATTTGAAATACAAATTTATCGCTTTTCATACATGTATATATTTACATAGGCAGATCATACAAAATATCCATTCTGAATTACACTCACGCCACGATTTCATTATTTGAAAAAACCCACCGGATTCTCCATCAGGGCTCGCCATGTTTTAGGGAGGAAGTTGCCACTTGCTGCAGGAAACACTCCCATTAACTGTTCCAGTGGTTTAAACTGCAAACAAAAGATTCAATTAGGTTTAAGTGTAAAGATTGAGAACAACACAGTTCAGACTCACCTGACAAAATGTTCTGCCAACAAAAAGTGTAATCTTCTGTATAAGAGGAGGAGCTGGGGGCATGTGAAAGGAAAACAAGAAACGATAGTAGAAGACAGCAATAGAGAGTAAACACTTAACAAGTGCTGAAATCCAGCTCATTGATGGTTGGGAATAGGGGTGGTGCTTGGAAGTAGTTATGAAAATGTAAAGCTTAAATTGGAACTAAATATTGTGTATGAAAATTATTCACCGCAAATGTCTACCTATCAAATTCAAGCATCAAACTTGCAACCTTACGTAGCTCTGAATAGTGCTGCACTGCTTATTCAGTTAATTAAGCCAGGTAGGTACAGTGCTAGCTGGGGAGAGGGTAGAATATCAGGTGGGTGGGTGGCATGGTGTCTTGTGGTTAGAGTACCAAGTAGGCAGGATGCTATAGTGTAAGGTGTCATGGGTGAGTGATGAGGTTGTCTTTTTTTTCCCCCAGTATTTTGGACTGTAGACTGAAATGGGAAAAATAACTTCTAAACATTAAAAGACTGCTGAAAGATTACTGAGTGTTTGGAAAGCAAGTAACTTGACACACAATGCAAGCACCATTTACACAGCTACTTGTTCAAACAGTAGTTGAAGTTTAGCTTGAAGGCAACCTGGAGCCGAAGGGTGCTTACAAATAGGGATTGCAAGCCAGCACACGTAACTGATTGATAACTGGACACTAGTCCACAGACTTATGAAGGCCTTCTGCTTACCAACAACTATATGATTGGGTGTCAGATAGCTGAATAGCTTGGGCTTATGAACAAGAGATTGAGAAGACAACCAGTCTCCATCAGTTCAGTAAAGGCTGTTATCTGCAGTAAAAAGCCATTTAACCCTAAGCCAGTTTATTTTTCCTGTTGCTTTAAGCTGTGACTTTTAATTAACATGTCAGAGAACCTGAATACATTTTTGAACCAACCACCAATAAAAACATCCAGGAGTAGACAGACCGACAGCAGCATTCTGACCAGCGCAAGAATCTCAGCAGATTCTGTCAACAAAGACCACTAAAATGTTTTCCCTCTGGCCATAACACCCATGCATTTTTCTGTG
Organism: Chiloscyllium punctatum; assembly: GCF_047496795.1. Lineage (NCBI taxonomy): Eukaryota > Metazoa > Chordata > Chondrichthyes > Orectolobiformes > Hemiscylliidae > Chiloscyllium > Chiloscyllium punctatum. The sequence goes on along the minus strand of NC_092749.1, from coordinate 101,746,530 downwards.
TCCAATTATAGGCATGTTTAAGGGTGGCTAGTAAGAGGATAAGCACTTTAACCAGTAGAGCTATTTGCCAACAGCTCATAATTGTTTACCTGCAGCTAGAGTCTATTTGCTTGTAATAAATAGTAAAGCTTGTTATGTTCAGAAACGTGAGGTCTGTGCTTTCTGTCAACCTTCCTCAAAAAAACAGGTAAATTACCTTTGTCACAATTCTGGGAACATCAGGCCTTGATTATCAGTGTGCTAACCTAGTAATTGTATCACAGGGTTCAAGGTAGATCAACATGGATAGGAAGAACCTGGTCTGTTGAGTAGGAGAAATCTTTTCTGTTGATGGAGCAGGGAAATGTATCAAGCTGAGTGTGTCGGGTGTCTGAGGAGGTATAGCTGGTGATGTGAGACATAAAAACAGGGATAGTTGAATAGTTACTCTAGAGTTAGACTAAGTCTTTAACTGTCCAATGTCTCCTGACTAACAACTTAGTAAATTTCATCGAAACCCTCTGAATTATCTGATTTGAGTAGATACTTTGGCAGGGTTCCAGGAGTAGCGGAATCTTTAATTTCACATGTAATTCCTCTGGAGCCTGCGATGATGGGAATTCTGCAGGGTCCACATTTCCAACTCCAATATATGCTGAAATGACTTCTGGACAGCAGAATGTCCAGGCCTATTTTCTCAAATACAATGCGAATTACTGTAACAATTCTGCAATGTCCGACTATCTGCATATCAACACTATGACCTAGAAACATTCAACATACAATAACAGAAACACAATCATTTTCATTCCAGTATACAGAGGGGATGAAATAAAAAAAAACTTAATTTTTATGTAGCAATACTAAGAATTCCTTCAAATCACACTGAAAGACCAAATTGTTACACCTGGGAATTGCAGAGTTTGCTGACTTGCATAGCTCAAGGCTATAAGCTTTTGAGAAAGTAGTTAACATGGTAGACTATATGTTACCATAAAGTGCAGCACTCACTTATTTCTGAGTGTTGAATCTTACCGGTTTGGTTCCCTTTTCAAATGTGGAAGGCATGTCTTTAATGTCTGTGAAGTCAGAAGCAAATGGTGCATAATGGAATGGATAGAACCATTTCCAGGAAGCACAGCCCTGTCAATAGAATTTAGTTCATAATTTAAAATATTTCATAGGAAATCTAGTTCATCAAAAGCAGCTTATTTTATGATACACGGTCCCATTTCGTAAAACCTACTGCATAGATCATGAAATTGAACCATTCACCATTTTTTGGCTTCTCCTGGGGCACATATTCCAAAACATGCACAGACTTGTTACATTGTAAACAGCAGTTACCACAAGCTCAGAATATTCCAAAGGCCAAAAAAGTGCACAAGAAATTGCTTTAACAATTGAGAATACAGACTTTTAAGCCTGGAGTACAGTTTTCATGGAAAGGGTTACTCTTGATTGCTCTCAAGTCTTTTCTTACCCTTTTCCTGATGCTTGCAATGGAATGTTTTGGAACACTCCCTGTAACTTGGATCACAGAGCATAGAATAGTAAAGCGCAGTACAGGCCCTTCGGCCCTCGATGTTGTGCCAAACTTTTTCCTACTTTAAGGTCAAACTAACCAGATACCCTTTATTTTACGATCATCCATGTGCCGATCCAAGAGTCACTTAAATGTTCTTAATGTATTTGACTCCACTACCACCGCTGGCAATACGTTCCACGCACCCATCATTGTGTAAAGAACCTACCTGTCAGCTCCCGTAAACCTTCCTCCTGTCACCTTAAAATTATGCTCCCTCATGATAAACAATTTCGCCCTGGGAAAACGTCTCTGGCTATCACGCCTATCATCTTGTACACTCTATTAATTCACTTCTCATTATTCTTCACTCTAATAAGCCCAAACTCTCTCAACCTTCCTTCATAAGACATGCCCTCCAGTCCAGGCATCACCTGGCAAATCTCCTCTGCACTCTCCCTAAAGCTTCTACTTCATTCTTATAATGAGGTGACCAGTCTAACCAGGAATTTATGGAGCTACAGCATAATTTCACGGTTCTTAAACTCAATCCCCCTGCTATTAAGCCAACACACCATATGCCTTCTGAACAACATTATCAACTTGGTGGCAACTCTGAGGGATTTATGGACAGAGACCCCAAGATCCCTATGTTCTTCCACACTGCCAAGAATCCTGCCTTTAACCCTATAATCTGCATTCAAATTCAACCTTCCAAAATGAATCACTTCACACTTTACCTGGTTGAACACTGTATGACACTTTACAGGAGGCAGAGCTGGGCTGAAAATATCCCGTTGCAATCGACAACAACCTTCTACACTATCCACAACTCCCCCAACCTTCGTGTCATCGGCAAACTTACTAACCTACCCTTCCAATTCCTCACCGAAGTCATTTATAAAAATCACAGAGCAGAGGTCCCAGAACAGATCCCTGCGAAACACCACTGGTCACTGAGCTCCAGGCTGAATACTTTCCATCTACCACCACCCTCTGTCTTCTATGGGCCAGCCAATTCTATATCCATGCCTCCTTACTTTCTGAATGAGTCTACCATGGGTAATCTTATCAAATGCCTCGCTAAAATCCATATAAACCAGATCCACTGCTCTACTTTGAACAATGTGTTTTATCACATCCTCAAAAGAATTCAATAAGGCTTGTGAGGCATGACCTGCCCCTCACAAAGCCACGCTGACTCTCTCTAATCACAAATCCTGGCTCGCAGAGTCCTGTCCAAAAATTTGCCCACTATCAATTTAAGACTGACTGGTCTATAATTCCGTGGGTTATCCCTATTCCCCTTCTTGAACAAGGGAATAACATTTGCCACTCTTCAATCATCTGCTGCTACTTCAGTGGACAGTGAGGATGCAAAGATCATCGCCGAAGGCACAGCAATCTCTTCCCTTGCTTCCCGTAATAACCTCGAGTATATCCATCTGGTTTAGGGGATTTGTGTCTTTCAATATTTCCAGCACATCCTCCTTCTTAACATCAACCTGTCCTCACAAACAAGTTCTCTCTCACAAGTGAATACTGAAGCAAAGTATTCATTAAAGATGTCCCCTACTTCCTCCGATTCCAGGCACAAGTTCCCTCCACTATCCTTGATAGTCCCTACCCTCACTCAGGCCATCCTGTTGTGCCTCACACAAATGTAGAACATTTTGGGGTTTTTTCTGAATCCTGCCTGCCTAGGTAGACAATCAGCGGAATGTAATAGAAATACACTGCCCAACCTGATATTGTAAAAACGCCATTTCTAATGAGTTATTTTAGGAGAGAAAAGGGAAATGCTCAATTCCCCAAAAGTATTCCCTCCCTTTTGATGTCCACAAGAACACTCAAGTTGGAATTTATCATGTGCTGCAGTTTAATTCTCTCAAAAATAGATCATGAACAAAAAGGTCACATACCTGGTAATAATATTGAAGAACCCAGCACAGACCTTCAACATATGATTCCACAACCTTTCTGCGGAATTTATCATCAGAAGCATCAACATCAAACTTGTTCTTATAGTAACGCTGTTTCCAGCCTTCTTCCCAAAGCCTGTAATATAAAAACAAGGTTTTTAAAAAATACAATAAAGCACATCCTATTTGCTGGGAAACAACCAGAGTTAAAATGTCGAAAGAAATGCAATTGCGTTTCAGTTTCCCTTACTCTTCATATGCAGTTTATCCCCAGCATATATTAAAAGCAGGTCCAAGCTGCACTCCCTCATAATCTAGTCATTGAAACCAAGACACTTTGATCCTGCTTTCACTCATCTTATTTGCAAGTGCATCCTGAGACAATTAGGAGTCATAGATGTACAGCAAATAAACAGACCCTTTGGTCCACCTTGTCCAGGTCAACCAGATATCCGAACCTATTCTAGTCCCATTTGCCAGCTCTTGGCCCATATCCCCCTAAACCATTCCTATTCATATCCCATCCAGATGCCTTTTAAATGTTGCAATTGTACCAGTCTCCACCACTTCCTCTGGCAGCCCACACCACCCTGTGGGGAACCAAACTAGAGTCGGATTCTCTGCTCATGATCCACGATCACTGCTGCATTCAGTTATCATGCTGAGGGTTTTCAGAAGGAGCAGAATTACTTGCCCTGCTTTCCCTTTCACTGCCCAGAAAGTTCCACCAGTTGTTGCCATTGACCTACACCAGTCAGGCCTTCTTGGACTGCATGTGCAATACATGAGGGAAGTTCACAAATGCAATTCAAGTCAGATTGCTATGGTATAAGCAGGAACCACATATGGAAGGGGAATCACAAATGAAGATCATGCATCCAGTCATACTAGCCTGTTGTGCATTTAACACGACCCAACTCAGAAACCTGTCAAGTAGGAGACCTTGCACTGCTGCTAACAAAGTTGTGTCCACTCTTGTAATGAAAATGTACTTAACCCCAAGATTTGTGTCAGTTGCAACACAAGCAATATAGTCATAAGTCCCAGCCTGTTGCACCTCTAGCAGTTTAATGCCTCTCCAAGGAAAATGATGTAACAGTTCTTAGAAAAAGACCCAAGAAACCAATCATCTACCCAAACACTGGTTTGAAAGAAACCCAGTCAGTACAAACAGCACTCTATACACATTCCAGACACTGACTACAAACTAAACTGGTGACCTTTGTGCTGACAATATTCTCAGTTGAATGATTTGTTTTGTGCGTTTTTGAACCCCATTAGAAACAAATGCTGCTACTTTGACAGAGCATACTGACTGAAACAATCTTTTCAGAAAGTGACACAAATGAGAGAGTGAAAACAGACAAAAATAAAATTGAGAAGGCAAGCTGGTCAATATGAGAGGAGAAGGCAACAAGAATAAGTCAAGAGAGGAAGAGAATATGAACTTGCCCATGTATTTGCACCTTCCACATCCCCCATACAAATTAATCTGTCCTAATCAATGAAATACTTTAAGGTCACTCATGTTGAAATTGCAATAGTGAATGCAGAAAAGTCATCAAACAGTTGAGCATGACAATCATACCAGGAAGGCCCTGCTTAAAAGTGCCATCTGACAGCAGACACACTGCAAGAGATGCAGGGGAAGTCAAGAAAAACTTTCAAGGGATAATGACCTGCAGCATGCCACCATGAGGTTGGTGGAAATAGAATCATTGATTTCAAAAGAAAAATTGGATAGGAACTTGAAATGCTCTCGGGATCAAGGCTGACTGGATTGTTCTGGAATTACAGACTCGACAGACAAATTGGTTTCCTTCTGTTGCATAAATGACTGACTTTATTAATTTTCTCCTTGATAATACAAATGAATATAGTTCAAGACAGATCATTTCTCAAATATGCAGGAAGTACTAAGCAGAACCTCATTACCTAGACTGAGCAGGACTTAAGTGTTAAATTCCTTCATACACATTTGTTTGATTAACTTTTTTTGGATTACAAAGTGATGTTCAAACATGTAAGGTTTTAACATGGTCTCAATTCAATAAATAAAAATTATTTCTAGAATTATCTTCAATCTGAATTCATTCAATATTTTATAAAAATGTTTGTGGTGCAAGATTTTTGCCAAAAGTTGGTAAGGCCTCTGTACCTATGCTGCTCTAAATCCATTTGTGGTGGTCATGCAAGATTTGGTCGGGTGTTTAATTATACATCATCACTCTATCAGAATTTCATGTCCAGGCTAATTACTGGAGATTAAGAAATAAAAATGAGCCACGTAGACACGTATAAATTGGTTGGATCTCGAACTTGAGGTGAACAACCTATTTATGGTCAGTAAGTATATGGACATTCCTTCTAGCCCATATGATATTTGAAAGTAATCAGATTTAAAATTATATTAAGTGTGTGAATATTTAAAGTAAATGTAGAAAATAATTAAGACAATGTTTCATGGACATACCCCCAACGCCAAACAACGTCCATCTTAATTTTCAGACTAGAATTGTAGAAATATCAAATTCCAACACTCAAACCAATAGATAGATGGTACAATAGCAAGTTTCAGAGAGCAAAGTTTGAAAAATGTCTCAACACGTTCCTCCAATAACAAAGTACTGTTCGTTTTAAGAGATTATCACAATCAGTTGGAGTAATGCCTAGTTTGGAATAGTCAGCTCCTAACAATCTGCGCTTATCACTGGAGTACACCCACGGTAAAATAGTAAGTACAAATTGAGCCATCGTTATACAATAACACTACTTTTTTTATTTCAGCCATTAATGCTGTCAATTATTTTAAACTAAAGCTAGTATTGCTGCTTAAAGGTCAACCACATTTCATAATACTTCTCATTAAAGTATTCTTCCCCAAACTTCAGCCAAGCCTCCCTCCACCCCCCAGCAAAAAAAGTGCACTGTATGCATTTTGTAGTCCCCAGTTACTACCACAAAAATGAAGTGGAAGGAACTGGTTAAATGTTCTGTACTGGCACTCAAATTGAATACTCAAAAATACATTAAAAAAAAGAGAGATGTCTAATTTACAGTTTGATCTCAGAGGCAGAAGGGACTTTTAATAGGACAACCTACTTGATAACTAATTTCCCTCCTCAATCAACAGCTCCAATGTCTCAAAACACTTTGTTAAGCGTTCCTATGCCTCCACATTAATTACTACTCGATAAACAGAAAAGCTGTTATGGAAAAGATGATTTCTTTCCTTCAAATTAAGTGGTATTAATTAGTGCATCTATTTTAGGAATTTGCTGAACAGCTAAATAAGGCAATGAGCCAATAACAGTACCTGATATTATCTGGTGGTTCATCGTCATCATCATTATCCCCATTCTTCCTCTTCGTTCCTAGAGGCACTGGGCTTCCATCTGAATTAGAACTGTTACTGTGGGCTGATGTCTACAAAATTAAAGAGAAAAGGATTGAAGCATTCCTTTGTAAAAACTGTAGAGGTAGCCTTGTACCAGTCATGTCACTAAAATCACAGTTTAATGTGAAATGCTGCCAGCCGTATATACTTATTATAAATCAGCAAGTCACAGAAATGCATCTCCATATGAAATGTCACTGATCTGACAAATTAAAAAAGGCTTACAAGTCCACAATCAAAACAGTACCTATAAACGACAGGTAACACTTCAGTTAGTGAGATCTAATGCTGCCTTCTTGAAATGATGAAGAGGAGTTTGATTTTAGACAAAGACTTGTACATCATTTTTTCATTCTGGAACGTTTCCTTTCACAATATTTTGAAATGGGAATCCAATCATTGAGAACATAATCTTTTATCAATTTTATATGCCCTTGCATTGCATTTTTTAAAACTAAAAGTGTTTAAGATTTCTTCCTTCCACTGATAGATCAAAGTCAGTACCAGGTGCTTGCAGTTTACAAAAAGCAAAAGTTGAACAAAAGATACGCCAATAATTGTTTCAAGTATATCCCCTAATAATGAAGTGCCAAGATTGATTTTTTTTCAGTGAAATGCAGTCTGATTCAATAAATATTAACATTTGTGGTGTGACAATTTGAATTGCTTGAATTAGATGTGTAAAACAATTGTCATTTCCAAGATGGTAGAGCTGAAACTAACTCTCTATTAAACAGCTGGTTAGTTGGCACTGAAAAGCCAATTCGAACCAATTAGGGTTGGGGGGAGATGATGTAGGTTCAATCCATACACTGTTCAGTTTAGCTGATCTCAAATGCCTCAGCAAGCAATTTTAATGCTGATTGTGGAGAAAGAGAGTTAACAAATCTCTCAAGCTTTGGATCCTATTATATGTTACAACCATGCCCAATGAATTAATTTAAAATTTAAGCATTTTGTTTCTGGAGTAAAAAAAGAAATGAATGAAACAACAGGCCATGGACACCATTAATTTTCCCTCTTACGTGTGCATGGCTACACAACAATCAGAAATACCCATATTGAAATAAACAGGCAACTTGCTGGAAGAAGCTCAAGTGGCAGGGAAGGCAGAACATCAATGGGAAAAGTCTGAGCAGCCAGATAGGGGTTTTAAAAAAAAAGCTGCACTGTTTGAGGAAGTGGGCTCAGTGTGGGTTAAGAGGCGGGTGCCCATTGTTTAACACACCAGGATCCATATACAGGATTCGGATGTGAAAAACTGGGAGATTTACAAGGTTTTTAATGTAAACCTATAGCTTAGTATGAAATATCAGTTTTTACTTTTCCCTTTTGGAACCTTAGAATAGAATATTGCTTACTGTCACATGTGCTTAAGTACGCAAGGACAAAAATACAGGAGTACAGTGAAAGATTTTACAATGTTGCCTCTTGTGGCGCTAACTTAGGTACACATATCTAGGTACAGATCTTAGATACAAAAGAAGAAGAAGAAAAGTAATTATTTTACAGTACTTAAAGAATAGGTCAGAAATAAGACTTTAAAGGGTTGGCATGGCAGATGAAAATAAAATCAAGTAAACATTACATTGCAGTAGCTCAGCGCAGGGGCTTCCACATGTGGTCTGACCACCTGTGCCAGAGGGGCAGAGGTAGGTGCTGCAGATGCTGGGGAGATTAGAGTCAAAAAGTTAAGAGTCAAAGTAAAATGTACTGTTAATTGAACTAAACAGGTGTCTCACAACTGAATGCCAGAAGATTGAATTTTATAATACAAGCAGCCTATGGGCAAGATATGGTGCTCAAATGAGATGCTAATTACTAGTATGAATAAAATTTTAAGCAAAGATTCTTTCCCCTATAAGTAAAAACTATGAAATTTGGAAAGAAAATTCATTTGTTCCATAACTACCTGACTGCCCATCTTAAATCAGATGGCTGTAAGAAATTTACTCTTTAGTTTATTATAGATAATCAATCATTAAATCTTCAAAGTGACAGGCATCCTTGCTGGAAGGTGGGGAATTTTCTAATTTCAGACACACCATCTTCAACATCGAGTACTGCAAGGTCAGGTGGTGGACAGTGAAGCACAACACCTCTACTCAGAAATGAGATTGCCAGATTAATATGGAATGAAGTACAATTTGGTGAAACAAGCCTGCTGAAGTGGACTGGATTGAGTCTCCCTAAATCCATCTCCTCTTGCAGTCTCAGAGAAGAAAAAAATTCCATTGGTCTGGAGTTGAATCAAAATCTTAGGAGTGAACCACCAACTCTCAAAGTATCAACTGAAGACTTCAAGTTGTACAAAATTATTTCACCAATCTCTGTTCTCACTCAAATGGAAAGAGTGCAGCAACAATTGAGCCCCATCATTCTACAAGCTGTTATAAGTGCATAAACCACCAATTAAACCACTATGTTCAAATTGTCTGACTTCAATTGCTTTCTATGACAAAAATAACTCATATCAGGTTTCAATATTCAGAAAACACCACAATTCGTAGAAAACAAAACATTCTTTCAGAAGGGCAAAAAAAAACTAAATTACTATGCAATTTAATCTATACTCCTTTCGAACCTCAAATGCACATTCATACACAAATACAACCAGAAAAAGAAACTTTACACAAATTCTAAGAACAGTAAAACAGACAGAAAAACAAACTCTACAGTTCATGAGTCCAAGTATGGGACAAGATGTCTTTCACAAAATTTTCACTGCTTTTAAAACAATGACGGGACAATGTCACCTGCGGTGCAATGCTAAATCTTTTGATTCAATAGCTAACTAGGTTGACCTGGGTCTCGCCTTGTGCTAGAACTCTCTTCTTGCAGCTTGTTCAAATATTGCCTTTTTCAGTCAGCTAGGAGGAGTGAGAAACAACTCTTCACTGCAGGCTTCTGTTGTCTAAATACCCTGCCTTACAGGATGTGAAAACTGCAGCTAACAAAGCAAATCCATTGTCCACTACAAGGCAGTTTTTCTCTTTAACTCAACAGATTTCTGATAGAAACCCATCCTGCAAAGTATCAAATTCGCTGTGCTGAAAGTAACAAGCACTCAATATGTACACCACACAATCCCACTTAGCTGAAGTTCCAAAAAGAATTTTACGTTTTAAGTTATATAACTGTGCTCAACTCCCATTTTCCAGTGTATACTCCAAAACTAAAAACGTGGTTCCTAGACTTTTCTAACTTGAGAGGTTGAAAACAAAGTTTATTCGAACTCTGTGATGGGCCTGAACAGTGTCCCCAGCCGACCACTCTGATCCTGAGTGGACCAACTGACGGAGGTATTCACTGACATCTTTAACCTCTTCCTCTTACAAGAGAAAGTCCCCACCTGCTTCAAGAAGACCATCCTCCCCTTACCTAAGAAAGCACATGCAATGTGCCTTAATGACTATTGCCCAGTTGCTCTGACCTCCACAATCACAAGTGCTTTGAGAGGCTGGTCATGACTGACATTAGCTCCAATCTTCCAGCCTGCCTCAATCCCCGAAAATGTATCAGGTACACAGCGGTTGCTATATCCCAAGACCTGCACTTACCCTGAAACATCTGGACAAAAAAAAGACAACTGTGTCAGACTCCTGCTCATTAACTACACCTCCGCCTACATCATTATCCCTTCCAGACTGATCTCAAAACTGTGACCTTGGCCTCAGCTCCACGCTCTGGAACTGGATCTTCAGTTTTTGGACCCATAGCTCGCAGTCAGTGAAGATAGGTATTCAAAGTTTGTGAGAAGATTTGTAGCTCAGGTGCTCGTTGTTGTGGTTCTGTTCACCGAGCTGGGAATTTGTGTTGCAGACGTTTCGTCCCGTCTAGGTGACATCCTCAGTGCTTGGGAGCCTCATGTGAAGCGCTTCTGTGATGTTTCCTCCAGCATTTATAGTGATTTGTATCTGCTGCTTCCAGTTGTCAGTTCCAGCTGTCCGCTGCAGAGGCCGGTATATTAGGTCCAGATCGATATGCTTATTGATTGAATCTGTGGATGAATGCCATGCCTCTAGGAATTCCGTGGCTGTTCTCTGTTTGGCTTGTCTTATAATAGTAGTGTTGTCCCAGTTGAACTCATGTTGCTTGTCATCTGAGTGTGTGGCTACTAAGGATAGCTGGTCGCGTCGTTTCGTGGCTAGTTGGTACCAGTTCATGGATGCAGATCGTTAGCTGTCTTCCTGTTTGTCCTATGTAGTGTTTTGTGCAGCCCTAGCATGGGATTTTGTACACTACATTGGTTTTGCTCATGTTGGGTATCGGGTCCTTCATCCTGGTGAGTTGTTGTCCGAGAGTGGCTGTTGGTTTGTGTGCTGTTATGAGTCCTAGTGGCCGCAGTAGTCTGGCTGTCAGTTCGGAAATGCTCTTGATGTATGGTAGTGTGGCTAGTCCTTTGAGTTGCGGCATGTCCTCATTCCGTTGTCTTTCCCTGAGGCATCTGTTGATGAAATATCGCGGGTATCCGTTTTTGGCGAATACATTGTATAGGTGTTCTTCTTCCTCTTTTTGCACCTCTATTCACCTCTATTGACAAACCCCTAGCCAGAGAAACAATAGCCAACCTGCTGGACATACAGAACAGACAACAGGACGTTGAACCTATCAACAAAGATGGCATACTCAAACTACTGGACCTGTGCCTCACAACACACTTCACATTCAACAACCAGCTATACGAACAAATCAACAGAACACCCATGGGCTCACCCATCTCTGGACTCATAGCAGAAGCGGTAATGCAAAGATTAGAACAAACAGTTTTATCGCAAATTCAACCCAAACTCTGGGTCAGATATGTGGATGACACCTTTGTAATATTAAAAATACAGAAATAGAGAACACACACTGGATCATCAACGCCACACTCACAGGAATCCGATTCACGGGAGAGGAAGAAAAGGACAATCAACTCCCATTCCTAGACGTGATGGTACAGAGAACACCGAACAGAGAATTCACCACAAAGGTATACAGGAAAGCCACACACACAGAGACCAAGTCCTGAACTTCGAAAGCAACCACCCCAACACACACAAAAGAAGTTGCATCAAGACACTATTCAAAAGGGCCACAATACACTGCAGTACACCAGAACTGCAAAGAGAGGAATGAACATGCTACCATCTACATCAATGGAACTGCAGTTGAGAGGGTGGAAAAAATCAATGTCCTCGGAGTGATGATGACCAACAACCTGGCCTGGATCTTGCACAGAGATGTGACAGTCATGAAGGCACAACAATGCTGCTTCTCCCTTACTCTGGATTAGTGGTGCTGGAAGAGCACAGCAGTTCAGGCAGCATCCAAGTAGCTACTTGGATGCTGCCTGAACTGCTGTGCTCTTCCAGCACCACTAATCCAGAGTCTGGTTTCCAGCATCTGCAGTCATTGTTTTTACCTCCTTGCTTCTTCCTTCGATGAGTCAGGAAATTTGGCATGTGCATAAGGACCCTCACTAACTTCTATAGGTGCACCACTGAAAGCATACCTGTCCAGTTGGAAAACAATCTGGTATGGAAAATGTTTTACCCAGGACCATAAGAAACCACAGCACAGACCTTCACAGAAGCCAACCTTCCATTCATAGACTCCATTTATATGCTGCGGAAAGGCTGTCAACAACATCTGAAAACCCAATGCATCCTGGTAATGCTCTCCTATAACATCTTCCATCAGGAAGAATATACGCACTAGCAGGTTCAGGAACAATCTCTTCCCGGCCATTATTAGACTGATGACCGGACTCCCTAGCCTCAAATAATACTGACCTTGCTAATGTCAATCTAGCCTTGCGCACGCCCTGTGTCATGCAACCTGTATGCTTCTGTCAAAGTCTTTTTGACCTGTACTTCTTTGCTTCCTATCATCTGCGTAAATTACTTGTAAACAAAGCTTTTCATTGTACTTCGGTACACATGACAATAAACCAATTAATCAAAACGTCAAATCTGCAAGACTACAATCAAGGCCAGTCTCCAATTACGCAACTAACTACCCAGGCAGCATTATAAGCCTATTTCAGCAAGGTAAGCAATACAATTACCATGGTGAGAAATAGAAAAAGACAAAGCCCATCATGTTTGCTTGATCTATTATAATGCACCACACCATATTCATCTCTGCTATTTTACTGACGTTTACATCTATTTATTTATGCATGATCAAAAAATTATTATTTAAATGTTTCAATTTATATGGATATTTGCAAATACAGGAACAAAAATGGTCCAGACTGGAGGAACAATCATGAAATGGGCTGGAAAACATATTACAAGTTTCAGACTGATCTAAAAATTAATACAATAATTATTATGATATTTTCTTTGTCAACCTCAAACTATCCAATCTTGGGGTGCATGGCAATCTCAAACTTGTTTGTATTACGTGCAAATGCAACACATTTCCCGCAAGGCTAAAGAGTCAATATTTTAAAATGCAAGGAGTGAAATGAAAAATAAATCAACCGTGCTGAGTTATCGGTCTTTTGAGGAACCATACAAAGTGCTTTCCGATAGAAAGCATCTACTCATCTACTAACGACTGTTTCCAGAAAAATTCCAACTAAAATTCATACATTATTCATCTCTCTTCAGTGACTTTCAAGAGTTTTTCCTCATTAAAAATGACAAGCTAACACGGCTATAATATTCTTTAACCAGTCTTTTGTAAGCTGGAAAATATTACTCAATAGGTTGGCACTCAATAATTTCAAAATTTCTTTCATTCTAACTTCTATGCATTCTCAATTATTTTGCTGCTTTATAGACCAGAACTCAATTTTTCATTATCGTTTTACCACTGACTGTTATTTTCTCCATACATTCAAATATATACAGACTGTAACACTTTGTATTTATATAATGCCTCTCAAGTAATACAACATTCCAAGGACATTCCAAGAGACATGGAGTCATTAAGTCGAACAGCATGGAAACAGGCCCTTCGGTCCATGCCAGCCAAGTTTTCCAAACTAAACTAGTTCCATTTGCCTGTGTTTGGTCTGTATCACTCTAAACCTCTCCTATTCATTTACTTATCCAAATGTCTTTTAAATATTGTAACTTGTAAGTATTATTACATCTACCACTTCCTCTGGCAATTCATTCCATATATGACCTGCCTGCCATATGAAAAAGTTGCCCCTCAGGTCCCTTTTAAATATTTTTCACTCACCTTAAAAATACCCCTAATCTTGAAATAATCCACCACTGGGAAAAGACATTTGCTATTCACCTTATCTATGCCCCTCATGATTTCATAAACCTCTCTAAGGTCACCTCTCAACCTCCTATGCTCCAGTGAAAAAAGTCCCAGCCTATCCAGCCTCTCCTTATAACTCAAACCCTCCAGTTACGGCAACATCTTGGTAGATCTTCTTTGAACCTTCTCCAATTTAATAATATCCTTCCTATAGCAGGGCGACAAGAACTGTACATCAAAAGTGGCCTCGTCAACATCTTGTACAACCTCAACTTGAATCCCAACTCCAAAACTCGATGACTTGAGCAGAGAAGGCAAGCATGCTAAACACCTTCTTAATCACTATGTACCTGAACTCCTGGGTGTCTCTGTTAGACAATACTACCCAAGAGAGTGTCACATAAGTTGATATTATAGCAAAAACGTGATGGCAAAAATGTTCTATGGACTATCTTAAAGAACAAAAATGAAATACAGCAGGAGAGTGGTATAGGGAGGGAATTTCAAAGTTTATCTATTTTCATTTCAAGACTATTAGACCACTTTTTATAATCTTTCCCCTGCTTTTCTAGGAAATATCAATTTCTCATAGCTACGTGAACAACTATTTCCGAATTTGAAAACTGCTAATTTTACTCTGATCAACTACGCCTCCCATCTGACAGGAATTTATCGAGGCTGAGGCCAATTCGTCTCTAGGCTATTCTGGTATGTTGTCAAACCTTCAGCACCAGTAAACATACCATACTGTGCAACAGCTGACGATCCACTTCAGCTAAGCCAAAATACATTCAAGACATCAAAATTATCATGCCAGAGGCAGTTGTCACAACTAATTCTGACGTTTTTAGTAATTTCATTAGCTTTACACAGTGAAAAGACAATATAGCAAACCCTAAGTTCTTTACATTCACAGCCAATTTCAACACTGCCACTTGTCAAATTTCCACTAACAGAATATTTAACCTCGACATGCATTGAATGAAAAAATAGGTGAGAAGAAAGGAATACTTGAAGAATTACCCTTCTGTCTAGCCTTTTAAATTCTTCAACTGCAAAGCTCTTCATCTACAGCATTTTACTTTTTCCAAAATCAATCCAATCAAGTAATCTTGTGATATATTAGCTCAAAGCAAGCAATTCCCCTTTAGGAGAAAAATGTATTTTTTCTCCCAGAAATAATCTTTAAACATCAGGAAACAGAAGAAAATCCAGATTTGACATTAAATGATCACTGAGGTTTTATTCAGAAACTGAAGGACTCCACAGTGTACTTTTTGTCAGTTCTGAAGTCTATGCTCAACTCCATATTAAGCTTCAAATGCAAGATGCTCAAATCTGGATTCATAAATGGTTGGTACCAGCATGTATAACTGTGTATCAACAAGGCTACTATATAAACGGAGTCAGGTTTTGTATAAAATAACACAAGCATATTTACTGCCACGAACAAACTAGAGTAATAACTGTGGTTAGCTACACAAAAATAATTTATGCACAAAATAATCTTAACTGATATATGAACAGATGTAAAATGCAACGTCAAAGTTTACACATTTGCAAATCACAAAATTATTTTGAATACTGAACTATAGAACATCGACATATAAATTAACAGCCGCCAAAGCATCTGACCTACTTAAATAAGAAAGTTATTTTCAAATCTTCAAACTCATACAAAGACACAAAAAGGAAACCGAATCCGTGAACTTCTATAACTGATGATTGTGGGTCAGGAGTGCACATCATCAGACTCACCATGTAAAACTTCACATTTTTTGCCTGAGATATCATAACTCTTAGACTAAAATCAGTTATCAAATTGAAGAAACTAAGTTTTGTTTCAGCCTGCATCACAAAAGGAACATAACCACCAAGCATTGACACTGAGGGAATTTGAGCTGGACACGATGAGCAATCTTCCATTTTGATGAATTACCTTGTTTAATGCCATCATCAAGAAAGCAGACAATCAACCTTCAAAAGCAAACAATGCAGCCAAAAGACTTGATAAATACGTGCAGTTCCAGCATACAGAACAAACTCTTTACAAAGTCACAGCCCTCATCATCATGCTATATATTGCAGAGTCATTGGTTCTGTGGTATCATCTACGCCAACTCAAGTGCTTCCATCACCGATGCCTCTGCTACATCCTCAAGATCTACTGTTAGGACTGATTCACAAACATTGAAGTCTTAGAAATAGCTAACACCAGTATCAAAGACATCCTTCTGCACTGGGTGGGTCAAATATACTGCCCACGTTTGGGTTGTACAAAGTGCTGAACCACTGGCAAATGGAACAGTGGGACTTCGTGCAAACGTTTTAAGGACCCCCTGAAGAAGTGTGCTAAATCAACAATTACTAATGGGAACAGCATGCTACAGAACATGATTCCAAAAGACACTATATCAGGGGTGTCATCGACATTTTTGAGACTGAGCAAAAAGACAGCATCAATGAGAAAAGGATAAGAATAGATCTAATTGCCCCCAGGAGTGGCAACACCTTCAACAGTAACCAGTATAGCAGAACCGACCAATCAGATAGGTCTCAATTGCCACTGTTGGCTCGCAACCAATGAAAACAGTCTTCCTCAAATTTTGTATGCAGAAAAACCCCAAGAAAATTTCTAAGATGTGGTCTAATTAAAGGGGAAATAATCAGAACTTCTCATACTTAAACATGAAAGGAAATTTGCTACTGTACAGCTAGCACTTTAAACTAACAAAATTATTAAATGAAAATATGAGGAGTCAAGGATTCCTTCTCTGCTCAGATCACTCTCCCCAAGATTAGAATAACCTTGCCATTCAGATTTCCTTCAAACAACCCTGTAAAGCTTTTCGTTACATAAGATATGGAATGAAATGAATGTACAGCGATAAAGTGCAGCTGGAGGAAGTGGCCTTCAAAGAGAATGCTGGATTAACGGCAATGTTCAACATTTCTTTTTTTAAACTGCAGACACTCTTAAAATTTGAGATCAGCAAACAATTATAGCCTATTCAATGGTTGTTCAAAAGGATGCTTCCAGAAATTTGTAAAGGAACTTTATGTCTAAAATCTAAATGCTGTTGATGAGGTACATTCTCGTATAAAATATAGCACACATTTGATTTTTGGGAACAAAAACAAAAACAAAAACATTTCCACCATATTACATTTAAACTTGAAGCAGCATTGTAAACTATACAAGAACTGCAACATCTTAGAACATGATTATAGAAGTCATCTTTTGATTTAACACTTTTAACATCATTTGTTAATAAAGAAACATATCTGGTCATAAACATGTCTTTGGCACCTAAAGTCTACCACTGTCTCACCTTATTTTGTTGATCTCTACCTTGTACTCTCATTTCATAAGCAGTTTGCCTTGCATTCTGGAGGGGTTGTGGTTTACTTCCACCACTCCGTTGGCCCAAAGGTTGTGGGGCAAGTTGCCCACCAGGAACAAAAGATGCTGCTTCTGTCTGATGAAAGAATAAAAAAAAAGACATATTTAAAATAGTTAAAAAGTGAAAAGAGGCTAATTAATGCAATGAACAACCAGTCAAGTAGAGTTTCAAAATACTTCAATAGGAAATAACAGAAGGGAAAAAGAAACACTATTTGCATAACAAACCAAAAAAAAGATGGAAAATGTAAGTTTCATTTGAAAAGAAAATCCAATCAGGCACAGTTGTTATGGGTATTCCTGTGGGAAGTGATTTTCATAGAGACTGGACAAATCAAATGGACAAGTAAAACTCCACAGTAGTTTCCTAGATTGCATTGAGAAACCAACTAGGAATTAAGTGATTTTAGATTTAGTGTTCCGCAATGAGGCAAGTCTAATTATAAATCCCATAGCAAAAGAATCTCTGGAAAAAGATGATCATAGTATAATTCAATTTCATCTTCAGTTTGAAAGCAACATGTTCCAATTCCAAAAGCAGACCCCTAAACTTAAACAAAACCAATTATCTTGATATAAACAGGAGAACTGGCCAACATTAACTGGACAAGTAAACTAGAAGATATGGCAGTAAACAAACAGTTGGTATACTTAAAGAAACAATTTGAAATGCTTAACAAAAATACATGCCATTAAAAAACAAATCCAGTGTGATATATCCAAATTATGGCTTACAAGGGAAATTAAACATCGAATTACATGTTTAAAATAGGCTTAAAATGTCACAAAGAATTGCAGCACTGGGATACTTTAACAAACAGCAAATGTTCAAGGTTGTGTAAAGATTTGTAGCTTGGGTGCCAGTTGTGGGTATGTTCACTGAGCTGAGAAGTTGATTTGGAGATGTTTCGTCCCTGCCTAGATGACATCTTCAGTGCTTTGGAGCCTTCTGTGAAGCGCTGCTGTACAATACAGACACAGTACACCTAGACAGGGGACGAAACGTCTGTAAATCAACTTTCCAGCTCGGCAAGCATAACGACAACCACGACAAACAGCAAAGATGGCCAAAGTTATTTTTTTAAAAATCAAAAGGAACGTAGCAATTTCTTTTGCATGATAAAGATATATATTTTAAGACAGTTTGAAAGGTGTTACAAAGTTTCAACGCGTTCTCCAAAATCATCATTTTACAGATACTTCCTTTCAGAGAAATGTCACTCCCATTCAACATTTACAGTGAGTAAAAACTAACCACTCCCAGCTTCTTTTGCTTGAACTATAGAGACAATTTTATGATTCTTTTCCGAATCCAATGTCATGAACCTCTCATAGTTCTGATGGCCTAAACTTTCTCAATTCTAACAACTCAAAGACTGAGTTTACTGACTATACAAGATACCACTATACAAGATCTCCCAACTTGGAAGGAGAAAGTGAGGACTGCAGATGCTGGAGATCAGAGCTGAAAATGTGTTGCTGGAAAAGCACAGCAGGTCAGGCAGCATCCAAGGAGGAGAATCGACATTTCAGGCATGAGCCCTTCTTCAGGAATTCCTTGGATGCTGCCTGACCTGCTGCGCTTCTCCAGCAACACATTTTCAGCTCCCAACTTGGAAGTTGCACAAACTCACAACAGTTTAGCTCAGGCAAATCGTTCTTCTAAACTAACATTTGATTCTCTTGCTAGAAGAAATCTTTCTCCTTTTTGAAATGTAACATTGGTTCTCCTGAACAGAGATCCTGAAAGTTCTGTTCTGAAGACAAAGATAAACTAATAGCATTCTGGTCTGTTGTAGATGCTGTAATAAAAGCATTCCATCTGTAAACAGCAAAAGGCTTTGCCCAGCCAGTTGAATGCAGTGACATACTTTCTATTGATACATGTAGATTACTGATCCAAAATACTTTCTTACCAGTTTAAAACAAAACCTTCACACAAATGAACCGCATCCATCTGCCCCTATTTTAAAAGGCAACTTCCAAAATGTATCTTTTAGCACAATGTATGTGAGAAAGGAAAGGAACATTGGTCTTTTAGGGGGCAGAGGTGGGAGAGATTATCACAGGAATCATGAAAATGGGTGAGGAGTTGAACAAATCTGCTTATTATTTTCACAGCTGAGTATACAAACTGCATATCAGGCAGATATGAGAATTGAGAGAGTAATAAGCATGAGAAAAGTTTTGAAAGATTTAAGCAGTTAAAAACCAACAACTCTACATGATTTAATGTCACACATACTATGGGTCTAAAGTAAATAGTAGATGCATGAAAAAGATTTTCCATGACTGCCTGGATTTTATAGTGGCCTCAACAGACTGTAAATTAGCCTATATAATATCATCATTTGGTGGTGGTGGTGGGATGGGGTGAGGAGAGGGGTGCAGTCAGAGAACAGGGAAAACAGGAACTCCTGGACATTTAGCCTGACTTGAACCATCAGGAGGATATTATTAAGGAATGCTTAATAATACACTAAAAGAAATAGTATAATCAAAAAGAAAAATAGTCTTTAACCAATAAAGAGAGGAATAAAGGGGAGTCAGTAAACTGAGACTTCCAAAAGGTAGGTATTTCAAAAGGTGTCACACAAAACATGAGTAACCAGGATAATAGCTCCTGAGTGGAGATAATAATTAGCATGGAAGGCAGAAGAGTTAACAGAAAAGGGAGTTAAGAGCAAGGACGAATAGTGCATTTTCAACCTGGTGACAAACAGTGGATTCTAAAAGAATTAATGCTGGGGCAACAGCAATTTGCAAAGAGAACGAGTATAATCTATGCAGATTTTCTGACAATACAAACCTAGATTGGAATGCAAACAATGAGAATGACAGAGCCGACAAAGGCAATATAAACAGGTTAAATGCATGAGCCACAAGATAATAAATGTTAGTATAATGGGGGGTTAACTCAGTGAATCATTTATGGTTCCAAAGAGGATTAACATGCACTGAGACATTATTTCTGTTGGCTTGGAAAGGTAAACCATGGTAGCAAAATCTTGGATTAACGAGACAATCATTTTAGGATTTAGACTGAAATTAACTATTCCACACAGAAGTCAAGAATCTTTAGTTGGGCACCCACACGATTGAATTCTCTCCTGTTCAGCAAACTGAAACTTAAAATTTAATTGGTCTTTAAAGGGAATTCAAGGATATGGGAAGCATATCGAAAAGTGATATTGAAGACAATCAGTTACAATCGAGTTGAGTGGGGCACAAGGCTCGAGAGGGATGGCATGGTCTACACCCACTTATTGTTTGTAGTAGACAGACCAAACCAACACACAATAATAAATCTTTAGGAGGCAAATTTTGTCCCACAGCCTCCATTTCAACTGTAACCCAAATAAAATGAAATGAACATTTATGGGAAGTTTCTAGACATTATAGATTAACACAGCAAATCTATATACAACATTACTTCAGTAAAACTTAATACAAATTTTAAAAGTGTATTTATGCAAACTCAATTTAGCTTTTAACAAAGCAAATGATCTGATATTTTCTAATACGTTAACTTTGCCTTTCATATTATCATGATACAAAAAATTTCAGTTTGAAACAAGCACATTATAAAGTTTGGTTAGCGATCCTCAGCCTACCTGGAAGTGCCAGCTCACCTGCTGACTGGCTCCTACCTTTTATTTCCCTTCCTCTTCTGAAAAAAATAGCCAGTGAATGAGCCAATTGTTGTTTTCCCATGACTTTGAGATTAAAATGAATAATAATACTGGGGGAGGAGGCCATTTCCGAGGTTAATTGATGCTTAGCTTATTTTTTTTATGGGAAAGTATTTATGAAATACTTTCAATTTATGAAACAATAGAAACTTGGGGCCTCTAAGCCAGTCAACTGCAACTTCACTTCCAAATTCCACCTCAGAAATCATTACACTTCCATTTTTATATAAGTCCCAACATTTCTTTTGAACTGTACATTATCTTTAAGAAAACTGAAACAAATCAAGCATCAAAAGTAAAAGCAGAAACAGAGCAAATAACAAATCCATATCACATATGTGGATCTATACCTTCTAATCTGTGCATTTTCTTTTCCAGACCAATTAAGACACAGACATTCAATAAAAAATTACATTGGTCTGGATCAAACTTACAAAAAGACAGAAATGGACAATGGCTTGACATTAGCAAGTGCAGGTAGAGTAACATTAAGTGTCACTCTCAGTTTCCCTCATCTGAAATGAAACATCTGCTGAAAGAAATTCTATCAATTCAATTGAATGGCACAGAAGTCAAACAAGTTGATGGATGTTTGCTCAGATAAGCAAAAAAAATTAATTCACCCGCAGTTAGATAGATTTGAATGAAAGTTTGTCCTCACATTAAAATGAATAAAATATTGGAAATTCCTACAACTGTTAAGATTAATCTCTATAACAGAATTAGGGAATGACTTACTTTCATCCTTTTGTTTTTTTCCTTTTGCCTTTTTCTAAATGACACCTGCGAAAGAAGTAGATGCCAATTGTCTTACTTGCATGTTTAAAAGATCAATTAAAAGCAGCTATTTACTGTAGCTTCATGGAGTACTATCCCATAGGGGCTCATTCACACTCTGTCTATAGCAATAAACTGTGGAACATTTCCTCTAGTTTGACACCACAATGTAGCTGAAACACAAATACAGGCCAGAATCCAGGTGGAGAGCAAAGAGGAGCAAGACTCCCTTGAGATAGCAGTCTCAACTAAACTTGGGAGTTAGTTCAGTCTTGACAACCTTTTACACTCCACAACTTCAGCAACGTGAAACTAGGCTGATTGCAAACTTGTACTGTAAAAACAATGTTAACCACCCCCCTCCCCCATTATACAACTTTGCTGTTTCATACAGCCTTCAACAAGTTTTAAGTGTGCTTTTAGTTTTGAATGAAAAATGGATATTTACTTGTCAAATTTTATGACAAAATGACAATACCTGAATAACTTACCTGGAGTAATTAATAATAAGTAACTTCATCTTTAACTACAAACACAGTGTTAAGTATCATTTCTTGAACATATGCCTGCAGGTTGCAAAACCAGAGAGAGCTTACATCATCATCTCTTCTCTTCTTAAAGATGTTATCTTCAGCTTCTCCAACTGCAGCCATAATCATCTGCACTCGTTCTAAGTTGACAAAACCATTCTCTGTAAGATAACCCTAAAGAAAACAAAAGCATTGTAGTTTATTAGATTTTTTTTGGAGTTAAATGTACAGGTTGGCAAGGCGATTCACGTCACTTACCCCTGTCTTGTGTACTACGTTCTTGTAAATGCCAACCAGACGATCAATTGCACCCTCCCTGAGAAAAACACAGCATACAAGTCAGCTTCAAGAATGAAATGACACGGTCAAACTTTTTGTCATCAGTTCTGTTCATATGGAACTACTGTATTTTATGAGTGGTTGCAATACACAAGTCACACATTTTATAAAACAATGCAGCCCTCAAAACACTGAACTGCACGTAGTGCGTGGAAATACAGTATAACAAATATCCATCCCACTCAAAAGTCTAGTTGCATAACTATTTTTTTAAAAAACACTTGCCATGATTTATCCAATATTCACAAGCAACGACTTTCACAAAGGTAAATTTGAAACACCTTAAATTTAATCCCATTACTTCATGCTGATTGAAAAAACTCTCTTTTGTGCTAAGTTCTGCACTGCCCTGTACAATTCCCACTCTTTAATAACTGACTGGGGCAGACTTAAAAATATTCAGTGAACATATTCCAAACCCAGTAGGTATGCTGCTGCAATCCTTTTACATCGCTACATCATGAGGGGGGAGGATTACATGTCACGAACAGAAAGGATTCTGTTATTTAGTTCATGACATTACTAAGAGCCTTACAAGTTTAACAACAAGCTCTTGAAAACCAAAAACAAAATGCAAGGGAGAGCTGACATGCTTAAAAAATTACTGTGTTTTAGAGCAATTCTTTTGGGCCAGGAGAAGCAAAAGCACCTTCAGTATCCTACCTATTAATACTGCTTCTTATCTTTAATGGGATCAGCTGCCCAATGAACCAATAATGAAACCCACTCAAATCCCTGGGCTTCAGAGCTTCTACCATTCACAGTTCACACATCAGGGACTGAAATTTTTTCTCCATGTCTCAAGTCTGAGCAAAACTTATAAATGGTAAAAACCAAAAGAACTGCAGATGCTGTAAATCACAAACAAAAACAGAAGTTGCTTGCAAAGCTCAGCAGGTCTGGCAGCATCTGAGAGGAGAAATCAAAGTTAACGTTTCAAGTCTGGTGAACCTTCCTCAGAACTGACATAATCTATATGTAGTATTCAGATAAATGCACTTTAAGTCCAGTAATATGCTATTTTGGAAGTGTGCAAGCATTACTTATTAACATTTCTGAACAAGGTTTGCAGCTTAGAATCTTGAAAATGCAGAGCAATTAAATTAAAGCATAATTGTGAGAATGCACTGAAGTCAACTAAAACCCAGTTATCAGAAGATAGCATGATTGCACTGCAAGCCTGAGTCTCTGTTGCTTGAAACCGTCTAGTTTCCAGCACAAAGATGCCCACTCTACAGCTGGCAGGAAATAAGCCAACATTGACCTTGTTTTCACCTTAGAATAACAATTTCAACTGCTTTTCATGAAGGTATCAAATAAATTCAGCTTCACCAATCTGCTCTGCAACTCTTTTAGGTTAACTTTCTAGAAGTTATTAGAATTTACTGAACAAAAGCATTTTAAACTGGAAAAAAATCAAGGTAGCTATATTTATTTTCTTAAAAAATAAACAATGAAACTCAACAGTGAAGAAGTGAAAAGCTGAGATTTCCAGAAAGGTATTGATGATCTAAACAATATATCTTCAAGTATTCCAAAGTGTACAGAAAAATGTCAAACAACATTGAAATAATAGTTAATTAGCATACCTAATTTCCAGCGATGGTAGATGAGGGAGGAAATCATTTCCCACAAAAAAACACATAAAAACCCAGTCATCAACGCTCCTCTCAAAATCGAACTTGAAGGGGAGGCTTGCCATAGTTAATTCTCTTTCCAAGTACTGGTTAAAATATAAAAAAAATGTTTTGTTCATGCCAAACAAACATTTTAACAGTAAATATTTTGAGATCAACCCACCTCACGCAATACAGTTAGTCGAATAAATATGAATTCCGCTTCTGAGCCAATTGGAGGATTACTTCCTAATTGATCAAACTAAAGGAAGAAAGGAAGAAAAACATCATAATTTTGACTGTGAAAAACTCGCCAATCTTAACACCAACAACTTTTTTGTAAAAAAAAATACACTTACGGTTATTACATTTATACCCAACAGAATATCTCCAGTGGGTAGCAGCAAAGTACAGGGCTCCCCAATATATGAACATTTGGCTATAAGCACCCATGCTTATGAATGTGATCCTTTACTGGGATTTAATTTTAAAGATCTGACAAACATTTTATGTACTTACAAGCAGTTACTTTATATTGTCCTGCATTGCATCAAACTTACATATGGAGTCAAAACTCGGAACCCATTCGTAACCTGGTGAACTGCCTGTACATTTTACCACACCACGATTTTTCTGATCTCCATGACTTGATATTGTTTTCAGCTGCTCAGCACCCAAGCTCTGGAACACCTTTCTTAACATCTTGAACTCATTTAAAACTTTTCTTAAAGCCTACCACTTTGAACAAGCTTTTGGACATCTATCCTAATCTTTCCTTATGAACACAGTAAGCATACCAAGTTTATTTGAGGGCACTTCAATGTCATTATTTATTGCTGACACATTTTGTCAAAGGTTTTCATAATGGATTCATCAGGACAATTTGCACGATGACCAACTCAGGGGGAAAACAAAGTTTATACAACATGAAATTACAGTAATAAATGGATGGAATGTTTAACCTAATTAGTACAGTGTTGCCATGGCAGAGTTCACTTGCCCATGAATTAGCACATATCTCTCTGACTAGCATAAACAGTGGTTTTGTTTGATTTGGTATTCTTGCAAATTGTAGATGTGTGCAAGTCAAAAAGCTTTGACAAAATGCACTTTTTTTCAGTAATCCTCCGGTTCGGAATTACCAAATAGCTATTTGGTTGCTTTGCATCTTTGCACTGAATGACACACAAAGTAAACATGGTAAGCAATCTACCAAAGAATCGCTATTTTTGGAGTAATGGTAACAGGGTATTGTTACTCTAACAGTATGAACCTATTTGGAAAGCTGCATTGTGTAGCACAAAAAGCTTAGCCTTGCAGGCTATAACAGAGCTGTCGCATTCCCATTAGTACAGTAGCAGCAAATATAAAATCTGAATCTAGCATTACTTTTCCTTAAATGCCACTCTTAAAAGACAGTAATGAACCATTCTTAAGGGAATAAATAATAGTGATGTGCAGTGTGCTCAAAGCAAATTTTACTAGCATTCAACTTACAAAAAAATCAGTGTTGAGTCAGCATTTGCTGCAGGAGAAGAGTAAACAAAAATGTGAGGAGTGTGAAATGATGGTGAGAAAGCATTAGCAATTTGAGTGTTTAAATCTGGCAATGTTGCAATGAAGAAGGTTGAAGTGATGTGCTTCAAAATATGGGTTGCTGCTGACCAATAGGCGGCAGGAATTCAGGTTTAATAACTCTAAGCTGAAAAACCTTTGCTCGTCAAGTGTTTCTCTGTTGTAAAGTGGGCTTTTTGGGAAGAGGTGTAGGAAAGTTAAGGAGTTAAACCATGCAGAGTAAACAAAACACATATTTTTGCTCTTGCCAAGTTAAAGATAAACTTTTATTTGATGCCCACATCCGTGAGCTGAGCATGAAGTGCCATAAAAATGAGTGTCAAGTTAAATGTTGGAAATCTATGGCTGAAATCAATGGAGACACTGCTGCTAATCGATTTGCACTATGAATTAAAACACTGTTTAAATGGTTTTGTTTCTCAAGCAATGCTTCAATATCTACGGGATAAAGAGTCAGGTGTTTTCACCCTCATATTGCCAAGTAATACAAGTCAAATCCCTCCCCATTTGACCAGAAAAAAAAGAAATCTCATTTTATTTTCAGCAGTGATATTAATATTGATGAAAGTAGTTAACAGCAACATTTTACAGGCTTTTATTACCGTACCTCTCCTTGCTTTTCCTTCGGCAAACCCTGGCATTCTTTGATTTCATGGCCAAGTTGATTACAAAGAGCACATGGCTTCGGCTGGTTGGGCTTGAACTCTTCCCTGATTATAGTGAAGTTTGGTTCATGAGTTGCCAATCCCAACATAATAAGATCAGCTGTTGAAAAGAAATAGGTTTAATAGCAGAAGAGTAGGCATTTATATGCCACATAATTGCAGTCAAGATTCTGAAACAAAAGCATTCTTTAACAAGTTACAAGATACTGAAAGCTAATTTCCCCAAGAGCTACATGGCTCACAGTATAAAGATAAATTCTCACCGTCAGCTCCACATAAACAATGATGGGTATTTGGATCGTGGTTTGGCTGAGCTGCAAAGTAAAAATAAACATTTTAAAAAAGATTACTGTCAATTGACCCCTCAGCACCCCAATCCATCTTCCGATCAAATATAGTACACATACCTCGTTGCCTTCTTATGTAATCCATGATCTTGTGTTCACCCTCACCAGGAACACTTGCATCTGACAAAATAACCTAGTGAATTTTTAAGAAGCAAATTTATTATGTTATTGTGATCGAAACTAATTTCCATATTGACAGCATTATAAATATCACCACTTCAAAGAGTGTTCTCCACTTAATAAATGCAAATTCTTTACCTATAATTCCCTATCTTGCCTGAATGGGCCCAAGTCAAAGATCTAACAGCACTAAAGACAAAAGAGAATTTTTTTCACCAGAGTGTCATGAGTCTTTGGAACTCTGTTCCTGGAAAGGTACTAGAGGCAGAAGCTGAAAAATGTTTTAAAAAGCAGGGGTAAATAGCTTCTTATTAACAAAACAGGATTTGTTTTCAAGGGTAAGGAGGAATACGGTGTAATCAGGTCAATCATGATCTTATTAAATGGCAAGCAGTTTTGAGGTGCTCCTTTTCCTAATTTGGACATATTTAATATGGTGATAATATGCAAACTGACAAGAAGAAAAATGCAGACTGTAGCTAAATAAAAGCGGGCTGGACGAGGGTGCATATAAGTGGAAAATGAAAACTATCTAGAGAATTAAATGAGGGAAAGTGACGCAGTTGGGGAGGGCAACACAGAATGGAATAAATGAAAGGATGGGCATCTTGAGAAGTGTAAAATGAAGGTTGTTGAGCGCATGCACTCAGACCATTGAAGATAACCATTCATGTAGACAAAGGTATTAAGGAGTCATATACAATACCTTAATTTATTTACAGACACAAAGTATAAGAGTATGAAGTTATGCTAGAATGTATAGACCTCTAGCTTTATGCTCACTGCATAACAGGAAAGATGCGATTTCATTTGACAGAGTCCAAAGGAGATTGACAAAGACATTCCCAGGGATAAAGAATTTTAAATAAAAAAAAGATTGAAAATACTGCAGTTTTTTTCCTTGGAATAGAGAAGGCTGAACGAAGATTTAATTAAGACTGAGGCAGCTATGTAGGTGATTCGGAGGGGACTATTCCTAATACCAGAAAGGTCAATAATTGGGATCATAGAAGACAAGTAATTGGTAAAGAAATTAGGGAGTACCTTTTCTGCTGCTGCATCCTTTTGTAACCACTTGTTGCTTGGTTGGGATCAGAAATTTGATCTGTGATCAATGTTCCTGTCACCCAGGGAATTACGTTAAATTACGACACCAAAAGTATTTCTCCAATTTATGCATCAATTATCTGCAATTTTATGATTTTTAAAAATAACCCTTTTTAGTCCCTTGACTTGGTCATTTATCAAACCAAGTTTTGAAAGTAAAATGGCTATCATTAATCTTGCAATGCTTCTAGAATTTTATAGTCTACTTAAATAAACTTTCAGGAGCCAAATAGTTTGCTTTAAGCGGTTAGTTTTCCAAAGTTCTTAGGAACTTGGAAGATTGCTAACTTGCTGAATGCAGGAAGAGTCTGCTCCAGTGTTGACAGAAGTTCCCTGCACTCCACAGCTTTTCATAACTTAGGTTCTTACTCTACAATTGCAGCTTCCTAAAATCTAATTAGGTGCTGGGTCAAAAACGTGGCTTCTATTGAGCTGAAACAATATCTTGGGTTAAGCAGTTCAGTGCTCATGGCAGTTAATTTTGAGATAAATAGTCAGTTCCTAACCTTGCTCTCCAACTCACATTTGTACTCTGCATAAGCACAGTACGTGAAAATGCATTCGGTGGGGAGTAATGGAATTCAAATCCAACTCTCATTGCTACATTAGTTGAATTACATATTCCTCTTTTCTATAAGAAAATCACCTTTGCTTGAAGTTCCCTTCTTGGCTTCCTGCCCTACCTGCAACCTCCCACAGTCTAGGAGCCTCCCGATTTCTGTACTCTTCCAACTCTTTGCTCATCCCCTCACCATTCCATTGTGACTGGTTGTGCGTTTAGGTACCTAGGGCTAAAGTTTAGACCACCCCCCATTCTCCTCTGGATCTTATCATCACCACCTACCAGAAGAAGTGGTAGAGATGGGTACAATTACAATGTTTAAAAGACATTTGGACAGTTACATGAAATGGAAAGGTCAACAGAGACACTGACCAAATGCAGGCAAATGGGACTAGTGAAATTTGGGATACCTGGTCAGCATGGTCGAGTTAGACTGAAGAGTCTGTTGCCGTGCTATATGACTCTGACTTCCCAATCAGTTTGGGACACAAGGTGCACCACCACCACCCCTACCCAGTGAAAGCAATACAACCTCATGCTACACTTTCCAGAATAACACTCTCAAGTTCTCTCCAAATCAGATACCTAAAATGTACAGCACAGTTTATTTTTACCATTTAGTTTTAAACAATGATCCCAGTTCTAGAATCTCTCAAGAGGAAACATCCACTCCACATTCATCGTGTCATGGCCCCCCAGGATCTTACACCTTTCAATTAACTTGTTTCTTACTCTTCTAAACTTCAGTGGACACAAGCTTTGTCTGTCCATCCTTTCCTAACTCAGCCTGCCCATTCCAGTTACTGGGCTAGTTAAGAATTCTGGATTGCTTCCAATGCATTGACATCCTTCCTTAAATAAAGAGACCACATCTGTGCAAGTATTCTAGGTGTGATCTCATCAATGCTCTTTAGAGCTGAAGTACAGGGAATTTGAGCAAGGAAATCAACATGTATTGCTACAATTGTATAGAACTTTGGTCGGATCTCATCTGGATTACTGTGCGGAGTGCTAGTCTTCTTACTTAAGGAGGGTCAGACTTGCCACAGAGGGAGTGCAATGGAGGTTCACCAGATTAATCCCTGGGATGGTGGAATTATTTTAAGAGGAGAGTTTGAAGAAACTGAGCCTCTACTCTCTAATGCTTTGAAAAATGAGAGTAATCTCAAGGATTTCTTTTTAAAACAGGCCACAACAGGTTTTTAAATCTAGTTAGGATGCTTCCTCCAGCTGATAACTGTCAAACCTGGAAACATAATCTCAGGACTAGAATCGACCTACTTAAAACTGTGATGAGGAGGAATTTTTCACTGAGTGGAGGATCTTTGGAATGTTCTACCCTAGGAGGCTGTTAAAGCTCAGAATGCAGATTCAAGGTAGGAATTGACAACAGGTGACTATAATATTAAGGGGTCTGGAGATAATGTGAGAATATGATATTGAGATGATCAGCCATGATCTAGACTGGACAAGCTAATCAGGCTTGATTAGTTGAATAGCCTATGCCCCCCAACTTTTGCATCCAATTCCGTTCACATAAATAGCTTCCCTAATTATTTTCTGTACCTGTCTTTGGCAATTCATGCTCTCATCATCCATAACTCACTAATGAGTATGAATTGTCCACCGAAGAAATTCTGTGTTGCTGTTCATGAGTTCTGTGGCCCCTTGTCACAAAGTTGGCGTGTAAAAAAAATGGTAAAATAGTAAAATGGGGGAAGTATTGTGACGCCCCTTTAAAAGCTGGTGTTCTTTCTGCTTAGAAATTTAAAAATGAAAGTAAGTGGTTAAGGAGCTGCAGGTGCTCCAAATTGAAACAATGTAACAAAATGTCATTCAGTTTGCAGGCCCAAGCAGCGTAAATTCAGCCAATTAATTTAAAAAGGCACTTGGAGACTAAGAACCAATGAAGTTCAAATTTGATGGCGCTGACAACCTGAAACCAATCATATTATAAGAATTCAAATTGTCATAGAGGTTATATAACAGAGAGGCAAATGTTAGAGAGCGGAGAGCCAACTGTTATCTGAAGGGACAGCAAACCCACCATCTAAGAAAGAAACACCGAGCTCTCACAAGAAATCTCCACACTCTCTAAAAAGCACCATCTATAATGGTACATGGCACAGTTAGTGAATATTCTTGACACCAGAAAATGATTGAGAAGGTATTTCGGATAGAAGAATTCGATAGAGGGAGGCATTCAGATCAGAAGAATTACAGAGAAAACATCCCCAACAGCAGAATCACAGAGCATTCTGGAAAACACAGTCTGTGTGAACTTTGAGAGACTAATTTTTATTGTTCTTACTATCTGGATTTATATAAGTGGGAGCTGTGTTACTGAAACAGCATACCAATAGAATCTTGTTTTATATGGAAAGGTAGTTAGAGAGGAATTTTCCAGTTTGTTAGTTGTTTTGTTATTTTGTTCACTGTTGAAGTTACATAAATAAACTGTTACTTGTTAATTATAGAGTGGGTGAAAGGATTCCATTTCATTTCATTTCATTTATAACTGATTGGGGAATGAGCAATAGGTTATACCCTTTGTCACACTATAAGTTTGCAAGGTGAGGTGCTCCTCTCTGGGTGTTTTGGTTTTGATTATCATAGGGGTATCGACCTCCACTTTTAAAACAGCCCTTGTGAGGCTGACGAGTTCAATCCTAGAGCCTAATCTCTCATCAGAGTTGGCAGGTGTTTCCAGGAGGTGTAACTACTCCTTGACCTTGAGATCGCTGGCATTCCTTTCCCTGGTTCCTTTTCCATACTTCCTCTTACCAACAAGTGTTCTCGAAGAATTGTCTCTCTTCATACAGCAGTCCTTCCAAATTGGTTTCTTTTAAGGAACGTCTCCCATATTGGACCTCGATGTTGCATTTCTGGAGAGATGCCTTTAAGTAGTCTTTGAAAAGTTTCCTTTATCCTCCTCTCATTCAAAAGCCGCCCTTTAGCTAGACGAAGATAATTTGCTTTGGCAGTCAGAACTCAGGCATCCCATGCATGTAGCCGCCCCAGTAGAGTTAG
Organism: Chiloscyllium punctatum; assembly: GCF_047496795.1. Lineage (NCBI taxonomy): Eukaryota > Metazoa > Chordata > Chondrichthyes > Orectolobiformes > Hemiscylliidae > Chiloscyllium > Chiloscyllium punctatum. The sequence goes on along the minus strand of NC_092749.1, from coordinate 101,714,735 downwards.
TTGCAGGTGATCACAACCTCAATGTCTGTCCTCCCAGATGACAGAGAATCTATCTCAAATAGTATTGATCATACTTCTCAAGGGTCTTGAGGTGGTGCCTATACATGGTCCAAGTTTCAGAGCCATATGGAAGAGTTAGCAGGACTACTGCCTTATACACAAGGATCTTAATGTCACATCATTTAGCACCTGAAGGCATCACTCACAGATTAGCTGTGGGGTTTGGATCTCCACATCGAGGTCAGTCTTAGATGAGAGGTGGCACCCCAGGGAAGGGAAATGTCCCAAGTGTAGGAGGATTCATTGATTGATCTTAATGGAGGGATGGTCTGGAAATTAGGCGATAATGGGTTCAAATTTTCTTGAGGTTGAGGTGGAGACCAATTCTTTGGTATGCTTCTGCAAAGGTGTTTGTGGGTCTTGATGACCGTCTTCCACAAGTGCAAGAAATGACATGGCCAGCCACGAGTGCTCAAGTTCCACAGTGAGGTTGGTGTCATTTTCTTCATGGATTTCAACCAGTTGAAAAAAGGTCCACACCATTAGGAAGCCTGTTCTCGACAAAAACAATGGTGGCAATGACAGTGGAGAAAAGGGCAGGTGCTATAACATATCCCATGTTGATTCCTGTCTTGACCTCAAAGGATTGTAATTTTATACCCCATCAGCGATGATTGTCACCAACATCTTGTGTGGAAGATACAGAGAATGTTGATGAATTTCTCTGGACATCCAGCCTTTGCCAGGGTCTTCCACAGCACCTACCAACTGACTGAATCAAAAGCCTTGGTCAGAACAATGAAGGCCATGCAGAGTGCTTGATGTTCTTGGCATTTCTCTTGGGAGTTGCCAAACAGTGAAAATCATGCCCATAGTTCCACAATTTGGTCTGAAGCCACACTGGTTTCAGGAGCAATTTCCTCAGAGACTGGCTGAAGGTGCTTAGCTAGGATTTAGATAATCTTGTAGCAGTGGCGAGTAGGAGATTCTTCCATAGTTCCCAAAATTCATACTCCAGGTTGCAAACTTCACAATTTTAACATGTCAAATTTTCACTCTTCCTGTCAAAAGAACAATTTTATATGTTCCTCCGTATACTCCATTTGCCAGATCTTTGCTCATTCACTTAACCTGTCAATATTTGTGGCCTCCTCTAACCTCTTCCCAACCGATTTTCCCACCTGTCTCCATGTCATCAGCGAATTCAATATCACGCCTTTGGTCCCTTCATCCATGTCATTTATATAAATTGCAAAAAGTTGAGTCCTCAGCACAGAACCCTTGAGTACACCACTCATTATGTCTTACCAACCAGAAAACTACCCACCTTATCTAATGTTTCCTGTTAACGAGCCAATCTTCCAACCACAACACTACATAGCTCTTATATCATGAACTCCTATTTTCTGCAATAACCTCACACGTGATTCTTCATTAATTGTGTTCCAAAAATCTATATGCAGTCCATCCATTGGTCCTCCTTTAACCACACCAAATGCACTTCTGCAAGGAACTCCAATAAGTATTTAAACATGACTTGCCTTGAATAAAAGCTTGTCAACTCTGTTCAATCACCTTGAACATCTCCAAGTGCCCTCCTATGACATCTTTAATAATCAACTCCACATTTTTCCTGTAAGAGGTGTCTACCGCACGTTTTGAATGAGAGTGGTATTCACTATTCTCTAATCAAGGGAACCTTCTCCAGGTTCAAGAGAATTTTGGAAAATTAAAACCAATGCACAAACTATATCATTAGCCACTTCTTTTAATACATGATATTTCTGTTTTAAATATTTGTTGCCAATAAAAACACCAAAATTGCCAAATTTGTTTTCACTACAGTAAAAAATGCTGACAGGAATACAGAATATCACTTTTTTTTTAAAAAAAGAGCAATTTGCGCAAACTAGCATGCAACAACATAATTTACAAAACAGTCCAGTATCTAATGCAGTCAACTGGTGAGGAATTTCAAAAGAGTTGAAGAGAAAAAGTTTCATTCCTGACTCAGCAAGGAGTATAACAGTGTAACCAGAATACCACTGAGCATCCCCAGATGTACAGTATGACAAAATAGGCTGAATGTTTCTCCCTCACTCATACTCTAAATGCTAAGAGTGAGAAATGAATTGACACTTACAGTTAAGGATTTCCATCCGGGGTCATTGTTTACGCGATCAGCAACATAGTACCGAAGACACTTTGCTAAGTTATCCATGAATTCAGTTCCCTTGAATAAATCAAAAGGAGTATTTCAATAATAATATTTTGCAACCACAAGCAACACAAAACAGATTGGAATTTCACATATCCATTTTCAAATGATTAATACTTACTGGAGTAATGCAGTTGCTATCAAACCGTTCTTTGACCTCTTCTTGGGGTAGAAATCCACCTGCAAAATGGGAAGGCCAGTTTCACAGTGCAGAATAAGTACAGAAGCAAAAAGGTAATCTATATATAATTTCTTAGAAATGCTACATAACTCATATTAAATTTAGTCAAACATTTTGATTCATGATTTACCAAGAGAGGATGTCCATCAAATGCTTCCAATATTATGAACTGGGAAGAGAAATATTTGTATTATGGCATTTATATCATACCTTTAGAAAGCACTTCTTCTCTCATTTGTCTCTTTTCTTCAACCAGTTCCAGTCCTTCTTTGGATGCACGAAACCGTCTAGATCGCTGCTGGTTCATTTTGGCACGAGGAGCCTAGAATATCCAATACACTTGTTGCTTGTATACTCGACTTCTCTTTCTCATTATGTGGACATATGTTGGATAGTATTTACATACTCAGGTTTTATCTTTACTTCTAACTACTGGCATGTATTTTTGGCTATTATGAAAATTATTTCATAATAAAATCTTTGACATATTATAAATTGAATTTTGACAGCCAACAGCTTACAAAGTAATACAGTTCCTAAATGGATCCAAACAGTTAAATTGCTGTTTCTATGCCAAAATCATTGAAGAACTGGTCAGAAAAACATCAGTGTGCAATGTATACAAATCTCTACCACCAATACATGTGCAAAGTTAGGTGAAAATGACAATTATCGATTATGCGGCAGGTTAGTATCTGTGCTTTGGTATCATATTTGTAACATGGGCAGATTTATTTTTAAATGACTGAACGTGAATGAGACATTAAAATATGAACTAACTAGTAAATGAAATTTCAAAAAGCCACAATATTTCTTAAAACTTGAGAGAATATTATGATCACTTTATATCTGACAACTTTTTTTGCAATTTGCACATTTCCATGGCAATATACAGACCACTACAAGTTATGTTTTCATGCTTTGCACTCTTACTTGGTACTGCTAAGCTATTCTGAGCAAAACTCTGCGATCATCTTTGTACAAAGGAGCACTGATTTGTAACTTGGCAGAAGTTGCAAATCTACAATACAGGTAGACAACCCTTTATCTGAAAAGCTCCGAAATCCGAATGTTTCTTCATTAAGTTTATTTCTCATTAACACGGTTGTTTGGCGTGCAAACAGTTAACCCAACTCTACACCCACTCGATGTGTGTTACTCAGAAGCGACATGGCGGGGGGGGGCATGGCCCAGCCCTGGCAGGCCTCAATTCTGTTTCAGGACCTGTTTTATTCAGTGAGTCTGCTGGTTGGTAAGATTTCTTTAAAATTTCACCACCAAACTGTCACTTATTCTGAAATTTGAAAAATTTTGAATTCCGAAAACCAGTTGGTCCCGAGCATTTTGGATAAAGAATTGTGCACCTATACTTTAGTTAGGTCATTAAGTACATATAATTAAGCTATTGACATTCTATATAATAAACATTTTATTGATGCAGGAAATGAATACTTGCAAAATTTTAAATCCCACTGAAATGTTCACCTCCTAACGCTCACTACAATTTACAAGTAAGTATACTTGTGGACTGCCTATCTACACAAAAATACATTGAACAAAATTGTCATTCTGCAGTCCAAACAGCTCCTTAACACAAAATGATAGATTGGATAAATTGGATACAGAACTGGCTCAAAGACAGAAGGTGGTGGTAGGAGAGTTTGTTTTTCAGACTGGAGGCCTGTGACCAGTGGAGTGCCACAAAGGATCGGTGCTGGGTCCACTACTTTTTGTCATTTATATAAATGATTTGAATGCAAGCATAAGAGGTACAGTTAGAACGTTTGCAGATGACACCAAAATTGGAGGTGTAGTGGTCAGCGAAGAGAGTTACCTCAGATTACAACAGGATCTGGATCAGATGGGCCAATGGGCTGAGAGGTGGCAGATGGAGTTTAATTCAGAAAAATGCGAGGTGCTGCATTTTGGGAAAGCAAATCTTAGCAGGACTAATACACTTAATGGTAAGGTCCTAGAGAGTGTTGCTGAACAAAGAGACCTTGGAGTGCAGGTTCATAGTTCCTTGAAAATAGAACCACAGATAAATAGGATAGTGAAGAAGGTATTTGATATGCTTTCCTTTATTGGTCAGAGTATTGAGTACAGTTGGGAGGTCATGTTGCGGCTATACAGGACATTGGTTCGGCCACTGTTGGAATATTGTGTGCAATTCTGGTCTCCTTCCTATCGGAAAGATGTTGTGAAACTTGAAAGGATTCAGAAAAGATTTACAAGGATGTTGCTAGGGTTGGAGGATTTGAGCTAACGGGAGAGGCTGAATAGGCTAAGGCTGTTTTCCCTGGAGCGTCGGAGGCTGATGGGTGACCTTATAGAGGTTTACAAAATTATGAGGGGCATGGATAGATTAAATAGGCAAAGTCTTTTCCCTGGGGTCAGGGAGTCAAGTACTAGAGGGGAAAGATATAAAAGCGATCTAAGGGGCAAGGCTTTCACACAAAGGGTGGTACAGGTATGGAATGAGCTACCAGAGGAAGTGGTGGAGGCTGGTACAATTGCAACAGTTAAGAGGCATTTGGATGGGTATATGAGTAGGAAGGGTTTGGAGGGATATGGGCCGGGTGCTGGCAGGTGGGTCTAGATTGGGTTAGGATATTGGGTCGGCATGAACAGGCTGGACCGAAGGGTCTGTTTCCATGCTGTACATCCCTATGACTGTATTCTTGGACAACGAAACAAATGCACCAAATTAACTCAATGGTACACCTATTATATATAGGTTACTATATCCAATTATCCTGTTTAAAAACTCTAAAGATTCATCTGACTAACTTTAATGTCTATAAATAGGTACTTACCACTCCATCTATTGCCATATAAAGTAGACGCCTGGGTCTAACTATATTAAACAATCGATCAATATATTCGAATATGGCCACCATCATTTCATCCTCATTCTTGGGAGCTGGCCTGCAAAATTCATTCAAAATTGAATCAGAACTTTTCCTGAATTGACAAAAGAACAAAGAGTTATTCTAAAATGAGAAATATTACTTGTTTTCTGGATGCGTGCATGGATGAATAATGCCATTCATGTCCAAGTACAGATTATCAAACTCCACTTCATTTGGATTAGGCTTGCTGCTGTCCACAGGGGCTTTAACTCCATTGACTTCTTTAGCCTGCATAGGGTTGAAAACCAAAAATACAGTCATAACATGTAAATAAAGCTCTTACAATTAAACTTTTTTAGATTAGATTACTTACAGTGTGGAAACAGGCCCTTCGGCCCAACAAGTCCACACTGGCCCGCCGAAGCGCAACCCACCCAAACCCATTCATCTACATTTACCCCTTCACCTAACACTATGGGCAATTTAGCATGGCCAATTCACCTAACCTGCACATCTTTGGACTGTGGGAGGAAACCGGAGCACCCGGAGGAAACCCACGTAGACACGGAGAGAATGTGCAAACTCCACACAGTCGCCCGAGCCGGGAATTGAACCCGGGCCTCTGGAGCTGTGAGGCAGCAGTACTAACCACTGAGCCACTGAGTTATTCCTAAAAAAAATAGGAAATAAACTGCTCAAACTATGGTTTTAAACACACAGGTAAAGTATCACAGCCTTGGTGCAATAGCAACCAATGTGCAAAAGAAGACAGACCATATCCAATAAGTACTTGCAAATCACTTGAGCTTGTCACATGGCTATCAGGAAAGATATCCCATCCTTTGCAGCAGAGATTGGGAGGAGGGGAAATAGCACAGATTTACCAGAATAAGACTGTGGCCAACAAGAATGAACTAGAAGAAGTTGTATAGGCTAGACTTACATTTATATTCTCTAGAATACAAGATGATTCCTAATAGAAGTGTTTTTGAAGGATTAAATGGAGGGATCGAAATAAACTATTTCTTCTGGTAAACAAGAAAGTAAAACTTCAAAATTAGAACTGCTGTACCTCAATTACAACTTTCCAGACACTCCAATTCTGTTGCTAATCAAAAGCCTCATGAGGTCTGACTTGAATATGCTCAACAGCTGAGCATCCAGTTTCCTGCACTACTGAATCCAAAAAATTCACAATCTTCTCAGTAAGGAATATTTTTGGCCTTAGTCCTAAGTGGCCAATCTCAGCCAGATATGATCATCCCTTATTCTAATCGTATGACCTTGAATTCTCAACTCCCCAGTGGAAACATTATCTCAGCATCTACTTTGTCGGGACCATTAGTAATTTTCTACGTTGAGACTCAAAGGAGGGTTAATACATTTCCCATATTGGTGTTCACAAGTCACAAAACCTTGGCTTTTAAAGTACGAGTCCTTTTAAACCCAAACTGTGCAATTGCTCCGCATTTGTAAAACAAGTGGTGGACTCAAAGAACTTGCATTTTGTAACACTTCCCATGATCTCAAGGAATCCCAAAATGGCTTCTGCATGGTTGCATTATAGGAAATGAGGCAGCCAATGACTGCACAAAGAGTCTGAAAACCAACTGTGCAGCAAGCAATCGGATCATCTGCTTTCAATATACTGATCTGAGAAATAGGTATTGGTCAAGATATCAGGAACAGCTTCTCCAATTATTTCTTTATATTTTAATGAGATACAATATTTTTTGACATAAAAGAAAAAGGCAAACTGTCCCACTGATTCTCTATTAAGATTAAATATCTTCACTGATATATTAATATAGGAAGAGGCATAATCAAGGAGTCACTGGGTCAATCATACAGCACGGAAACAAATCCTTTGGTCCAACTCATCCATGCCAACCAGGTTTCCTAAACTGAATAAGTCCCATTTGCCTGCACTGGGCTCTTATCCCTCTAAACCTTTGCTGTTCATGTATCTGTCCAAATATAATTTAAATGCAATTGTACTTGCCTCTAACATTTCATTTGGCAGCTCATTCCACATAAGCACCACCCTATATGAAAATGTTGCCCTTCAGGTCCCTTGCAAATCTTTCCCTTCTCACCTTAAACATATGCTTTCTAGTTTTGGACTCATCTACCTTGGGGAAAAGACCTTGGCTAATCACCTTTTCTGTGCCCCTCATGATTTTAATAACCTCTATAAGCTCACCCCTCGGCAGCTAATGTTTGGGGGATAAAGTCCTAGCCTATCCAAGCTGCCCTTGTAATTCAAATCCTGCAGTGATGACATCCTTGTAACTAATTTTAGCACCCTTTCCAGTTTAATATCATCATTCCTATAACAGGACAAAGACAATTATATGCAGTACTCCAAATGCAGCGTATTGTACAGCCATAACATGATGTCCCCTCCTACACTCAAAGCTCTGACTGATTTAAGTAAGCATGCCAAGTGCCTTCTTCATCACCCGACCTGTGATACAACTTTTAAGGAACAATGCACCTGCACCTCTAAGTCTCTCTGTTTGAGACCACTCCCCAGGGCCCTACCATTAACTATGTACGTCCTGCCCGGTTTGTCTCACCAAAATGCAACACCTTGCATTTATTTAAATTAAACTCTAACTGCAATTCTTCAGACCAGTGGCCCAGTTGATCAAGATTCCATTTTACTCTTAGATAACTTTCCTCACTGCCCACAATATCTCTAATTTTGGTGTCATTTGCAAACTTACAAACCATACCTCCTGTATTCTCATCTCCCTACCCCTGCCAGTCTTGCCCTTCACATCAGCAGGAACATGCCGTCCCTGACCTTCATTATCTCAATTTTCAAAGTCTTCCATTGCCAGACGTTCCTTTATGTGCAAATAGCCTCCCCTAATCAACTTCTGAAAGTTCTTGTCTAATACCATCAAAATTGGCCTTGCCCTCGTATAGAACTCTATCTTGTGGACCAGGCCTTTCCTATAACTATTTAAAAGTTAACAGAACCATGGGAACTGGTCCCAAAGTGCCCCCCCCACTGACAGTCATCTAGCTTTCCTTTTTCCGAAGAGGAGATGGAGTTTTGCTCCTTCTCAAGCAGGGCCATCTACACATTAATAGCGAAAATTTTCTTGAACACACAAATTCCTCCCCATTCAACCCTTAACACTATGGCAGTTGGAGTCCAAGTTAAAATTCCCAATTATTACAACCCTATTATTCATAAAGTTATCTGCTATGTCCCTACCCATTTGTTCCTCAATTTACTGCTGACTATCTCATCAAACTGATCACCCCCTTCTTATTCATCTTCATTGACAAGATCATTTTCCCTAACCTTACCAGTATTGGTTCACAAAGAACACAATAAGTTCAAGGCTATTTTCTTAATGAAGCTGATTTCAAGTCATGGCTGCAAGGTAATACAGAAACAATGGCATAACACTTTATACAATGTTTGATGCACAAAATAATTTTGAAGAGCTTCAACTCTTATGAAATCAAAATTACGTCCAATTACATTAACACCAAAGTTACAACAAACATATCATCTAAAATACATTAGTAACACACAGACAATTGGTTCGAGTACGCGGGTTCTACAATTATTGTTACATGGCTCCACACATGGTAGTGTGATGGAAATGATTCGAACACAATTCATGCCAGTCTTTTCAGTGGCTAAATAACCTAGAGGAACACGGGTCACACTTATTCAAAAAGTAACACTTTCACTTAGTAGACAATGCTGCTAACCAAATCGCATATGTAGAAATGTTATGATAGAACAATCATTTACAAACTTAAGTTCAAACTGCACTCAGATCACATTTGGACTTCATGTTCCAAATCAATTAGGTAGTTAAACCAAACTGACTCACAGCATTTCTTGCAGGTACAATTATCTGACTCTCCCATGAAGAAGATACTACGTCAAATATTGAAAGTAAAATATTCAAATGTTCCTACAAAATATTCTGTCTTGATCATTTCCTGCATTCCTTGCTCAGTAGCTTGCCATGAAAAGAAATTTCTCAACCTATTTATAACATTGATAGTTACAGGTGAGCTGCCAGAAGACAAAGTTGGCTAACGTAGTCCCACTATTTAAGATAAGCGGTAAGGAATTACGCACCTGTAAAGTCTGACATCGGTGGTGGTCAAGTTGTTGGAGGGAATCCTGAGGGACAGGATTTACATATATTTGGAAAGACAAGAACTGAACAGGGAGAGTCAACATAGCTTTGTGCACGGGAAATTATGTCTCACTAACTTCATTCAGATTTTGAAGTAGTAATGAAGAGGATTAATGAGGGCAGAGTGGTGAACGTGATTTATATGAACTTCAGTAAGGCATTCATCAAGTTCCTCATGGTTGACTGGTTAGCAAGGTTAGATCTCATGGAATACAGGAAGAACTAGCCATTTGAATACAGAACTGGCTCAAAGGTAGAAGACAGAGGGTGGTGGTGGTTTTCAGTTGCCTTTTAGACTGGAGGCCTGAGACCAGTGATGTGCCACAAAGATTGGTACTGGGTCCACTTTTGACATCATTTATATAAATGATTTGGATTGGAACATAAGAGGTATAGTTAATAAGTTTGCAAATGACACCAAAATTGGAGGTGTGGTGGAGAGTTATCTCAGAGTACAATGGCATCTTGATCGGATAGGCCGATGGGCCAAGGAGTGGCAGATGGAGTTTAATTTAGATAAATGCGAGGTGCTGCATTTTGGAAAGGCAAATCACAGCAGGATTTATACACTTAATGGTAAGATCCTGGGGAGTGTTGCTGAACAAAGAGACTTTGGAGTGCAGATTCATAACTCCTTTAAAGTGAAGACGTAGGCAGTTAGGATAGTAAAGGCAGCATTTGGTATGCTTTCTTTTATTGGTCAGAGCATTAAGTATAGGAGTTGGGAGGTCATGTTGTGGTTGTACAGGATGTTGTGAAACTTGAAAGAATTCAGAAAAGATTTACAAGGGTGTTGCATCTGGACTGCGACCCAATGCCTGAACACTGAACCATTGTTTCCAAGTTTGACACTTACTGTGTATCATCTGGTGGTCTTCAATCCGCAGCCTTCAAAGTTAGATTGTGCTAATTGCATCTTTGAGTTCCAACTTACTGTTACTTCTGTGGTACCCTGGTATGTTCTTCAGTCACCCCTAACAATCATATCTCCTCTTACACAAGTACAGGAAATGACATCTCCTTTGAACTGGGGAGACCAATTGCAAATTGGGCTTTATAGTAAGACATTCTTCAGTCCTTATCTGACCTTGAATTTTCAGTAGCTTGACGTTTTAATTGTCTGCCTAAGTCATCTGTAAGTTTTAAACTTTGTCCACCCCAGTCCAACACCAGCACCTCTGCATCATAAGTCGGAACTCTGTTCTCTACTTCCCACCTTGTTTGGTGGAGCTCAGTGAAAACTTGAATTTTTTGGTGACATTATATTGGTATAATAAATATGCAGGGATCTGCTAGGTTCACCAAAAAGATTTGAAATGACAATGGTAAGGTTGGATTCTAGAAAACAGAGTACAAGACAACCTATGTTATCTGCAGAATTTTTTTCCGCGGCCAGAACATATTATAGGGAACATTCTGGAACCAGGGACCAGGAAGGTGTTTCCCATTTAATTGAATGGGTTCACTCCTATCTGCGATTTTGGGCTTCTGCAGTAGGTCCTAAAACATATACCCTGCGAGTATGGAGGGGACTACTGTACTTGAAGTTTGTTGCTTCCCAGAATCACAATGAAGTTCCTTTGTTGTCATCATTTTCAAGCCTCCCTGCATATTTACTATGCCAATTTAATGTCACCATTCATATCTATCCCAACTTCAATATTCCTTCAGACTTCTTAGCATGTTGCAAAACCACTCCTCCAATACCGCTTACCATCCAAATGCAGGAAATGAAAAGGCTGTTTTTTTTTAAGCCTCCTGCACTCTTACAATCCAAGAATAGCAGGAGATGGGAGAGATACTAAATGAATATTCCACACCAATTTTTACTCTGGAGAAAGAAATAGAGGTTGGAGAATTCAGGGAAATAAATATTTACTTTCACATTACAGAAGAGAAGTTCAGGGGGTCGTAGAGAATATAAAATTGGATAAATTGCCAGTATCTGATCTAATGTAACCTAGAACTTTGTGAGAAGTAAAAGGGAGGAAATTGCGAGGCTCCTTGCAGAAATATTTGCATCACCATTAACTCCTAATGAGGTGCCTGATGACTGGAGGATAACTAATGTTGTATCTTTGTTTAAGAAACCAGGGAACTACAGACCTGAGAGTCTGATTTTGGTTGTAGGTAAATAGTTGGGAATCGATTCTAAAAAGGTAGAATGTATAGACATTTGAAGAGGCAAAAATTGACCAGGGATAATCAGCTTGGTTTCGGCGAGGAAAATAGCATCTCACAAATTTGACAGAGCTTTTGGGAGCAAGTTATCAAAAAGATTGACAAAAGGCAGAGCAGTCGATATTGTTTACATGAACTTTAGCAGAGTCTTTGACAAGGTTCTGCATAGTAGACTAATTAGTAAAGCTAGATCACATAGGATTGAGGGTAACCTTGCTAATTAGATACATAACTGGCTTAAACGAATAGACAGAGTTGTTGTTTTACAGATTGGAAGCCTGTCACCTTGGGGTGTTCCACAGGGATTGGAGCTGGGTCCACTTTTGTTTGTTATTCTATACAAGATTTGGATGAGAATATAGAAGGAATGGTTGAGTAGTTTGAGGACGACTCAACTTGGTGGCATAGGTTATTAGAGTGGTGCTGGAAAAGCACAGGAGGTCAGGCAGCATCAGAGGAGCAGGAAAATTGACGTTTTGAGCAAAAGCCCTTCATCAGGGTTTCCAGCATCTGCAGTCCTTGTTTTTACCTTGGTGGCATAGTAGACAGTGAAAAAGATTTTCTAAAATTACAAAGGGATCTTGATCAAATGGGTCAATGGGATGAAAAATGGCAGGTGGAGTTCAATCTGGATAAATGAAAGATATTATATTTTAGTGCAACACACAAGGTAGAACTTGTACAATTGATGGTAGAGCTATGGGTGGTGTTGGAGAAGAGAGGAATCTAGAATTTCAAGTCAATAGTTCTTTGAAGTTTACATCACATATAGACAGGGTGGTTAAAAAGGTGTTTAGCATGGTTGCCTTCCTTGCTCAGTTCTTTTGAATATAGGAGGTGGGAAGTCACATTGAGGTTGCCCCGGACATTGGTGAGGCCTCTTCTGGAATACTGTGCCCAGTTATAGGAAAGATATTAGTAAGCTGGACAGGGATCAGAAGAGATTTACCAGGATGATGCCAGGGATGGAAGGTTTGAGTTAAACAGAAAGTCTGGATAGGCTGAGACTTCTTTCACTGAAATGCAGGAGGTTGTGAGGGGTGACCTTACATGAGGGGTACAGCTGGGGTTAATGGCAAGTGTATTTCTCCTAGGATGGGAGATTTAAAGACCAGGGAGCACATTTTTAAGGTGAGAAGAGAGAGATTTAAGAGAGACATGAGGGCAATTTGTTTTTTAAACACAGGAGGATGGTTTGCACATGGAATGAACTTCCTGAGGAAGTAGCGGATGTGGGCACAATACAATGTATAAAAGACAACTGGATTAGTACATAAATAGGAAAGGTTTGGAGGGATATGGGCCAAGAGCAGACACATGGGACTAGTTTAGTTTGGGATTGTGTTCTGCATTGACTGGTTAGACTGAAGGGTCTGTTTCTCTGCTATAAGACTGTATAACACAAACACTCCTTTCCAAGAAAGAAAAGCAGTTTACTTGAATTGCTTTCAATCTTACATATTGTATTCATTCTCATGATAACATCACCTTTGGTGTGGACACTAAATGTAAATTAAGTCAATTAGACAGCAAGTCAGCATGGATCATGTAAAGGTGAACCATGTTTAATTTTATCAAGTTTTTAATGATATAATCGGTGATGAGGGTAATGTAGCTCACGTCATGTCCATTTGATAGCAGTGCCAAACAATAAGTTTGCAGCAAAGTTAAAGTCTTTGAATAGAAGAGATAGTGACACAATGGATAAAAATTCAGAGCATCGATTGGAAACACAGCACGGGTACAGAGTGATACCACAGGAGTCAACACACAGGCTACTGTTTATCCTGATCTATACTTATACTCTGATATGTAATGATTTCAAAATTTGCAGATGACAAAACATAGAATTGTGAACTGAGACTTCAGAAGAACATTGGCTGCTGGAACTGATGTACACACGACAGATGTAATTTAACACAAAGAGGTGTAAAGTGACACATTTGACCAAGGAAGACACCAACAATTAACAAAATGGTATGATCCTAAGGGGAATGCAAGAACAGAGACTCTCTGGGGTAAAGGGGGATAGATTGCTGAAAAAGACAGGGCAGGTTGAGAAAATGGTCAAAAAGGCATCCAGAATCCTGGGTTTTATAGGCAATTCAACTGTAGCTTTCAAAAGGGAAAAGGGTTTCAGGGTTATGGCGTATAAATAAGGGATTAGGACCTTCTAGGTTGCTCTTCCAAAGAGCTGACACAAATGACAGCTGAATGCACCTATGTGCTGTTTTTGTGACCGTGACTTTTTTTTTCTTCATTCTTTTTCATGGAATGCAGACAGCACTGACAAGGCTAACATTTTTTTGATCATTTCTATTTACCTTTGAACTTGGAGGAGCAGGGCCATTTCAGAGGACAGTTAAGAGTCAACTCATTGCTGTGGATCTGAAATTACATGCAGACCCAGCTCTCTATTGAACAGCAGATTCCTTCCTGAATGAAATCAGTTTTTACAACAACTGATGAAAGCTTAACTTCTAAATTTTAACTGAATTCGAATTCCATCAATAGTGTGATATGATGTGAACCTGTCTCAACAGAGCATTAATTAGCCTGAGCCTCTGGAATACAAGTACAAATCTTACAGTCAGTGGAACAGATCACAAGTTACAATTAGGTACTGCGCAGCTTTGTAAACTGAACGAAGTTCAACATTTCAGATCATAACCTCAATCTGTATTTTTTTTTCAGTAAAAGCTGGTGATTCTTCTATTCCCACTTACACATCTGCTCCATAAATGTTTTGATTGTGTTCCCATTACCATCTCCTTCTTCCTTGATGATTCTTCATCATTCTTGTTATCATTAAATCTGATTTCAACTCAGTCACAGACATCACATTCTGTTCATTTCCTCATCCCATTTTCTTGCTTCTATTTTTGTTCAAAACCTGTTAACTTTCCCCATTGATTGACCCAACCTGTCAACAGCTTTTCTACTCCTCCTTGTCCAGAGACTGCACTTCAAATTCACAGCAGGCGTTCTGCTTCTACTGCAAACAAAATATTATAAGAGCAGAATTAGACCATTCAGCCCAACGAGTCTGCTCTACCATGCGATCATAGGTTTCTCAACTCCACCCTCCTGCCTTCTCCTCTTACTAAGCAAGAATCTACCTCAAAGATCTTTAAAAATCCAAAGTAAAGGTAGCTATACAAGAGGGAGTTAGGTCAGCCTGCCACAGAGAGGATCACAATGCTTGGAAAATGATGGAGCAAACTCACAAATCCCCACCATCATGAACCTCGGATCGGAAACGCTTTACAATCGCTGATGCTTTTGCTAACATGAAGATGCAAGATTCGAATTTCCAAAAAAGTCATCGACACAGAACCAAGTTTGGGGAGGGGGGGGGGGGAGGGGAAGTGTGTTGGGAAAGAAGACATTGACTTTCGTTTTCTCACTTGACTCAATCGCTTTCATTGGGGGGGGGGGGGGGAAACAATTCAAATGCAAACCTTCCCCTCGAGGTTTTCAGCTTTCCACTCTCCCTCTGTGGGAATCAGGGGGCAACGGCGGTGGTCAGGAAGGGAGGATTTGCGGGGAGAGCGCGGGTTGGCTTCAGGCCTACTTTCCCAAATGCATCCAGACACACTAGGCCCGGCACGCAGCCTCGACCATCACGCACCTTCTCCTCCACGCAGTTCACCACGATGGACGGATACTTGCGGCTCAGCCAGCGGAAGAAGGCCGGGACACCCATCCTTGTGGTCTGGGTCGGTTAGTTGCCTGGGTGAGCGCCGCTGCTGCTGCTGCTGCTGCTTCCCCACCGAGTGTTTTCCCCTCAGTCTTTAGTCTCGGCTCCGACAGCGTCAGTGGTGGGGGAGGGTGACTGAGCCGCCTCGCGCTGCTGAGTCAAACCCGGGCAGCGCGCACGCGCCGCGGCCCCCCACCCCGGCTCGTCTCGCGCCCCCTCCAACCAATGGGACGGCGAGGACCCAGCCCCACCCCAACGCGACATCCGCCGCTGGTCAACTCGCATACACCACTTTCTGGCCGCGTCACTTGGAGTCAGAGGTCATCTTCAACCGGAAGTCAGCCTTCGAGGGAGTAGAGGTTAAGTTATGAAGAACAGTCGTCGGAATTGACTTGTGAACTCTGCTTTCTCTCTCCGCAGAGGCTGCCAGACCTGCTGGGTTTCTCCAGCCATCTCTGTGCTTTTTACATCCGCAGGTCTTTCCCTTGTTTTCAGGTTTGTCAGGTTGCTTGAGTCGTGAAAAATTGTCGGGTAAAGGCGATTCGTGGAAACAATCGTTCTGCTTCTCGTTTGCAATTTTCTTCGCTAGCTGGGCTGCACCAATACATGATACGCAAAAGTAATTAAGAGCTTCATGAATGCAGAACTGGGAACATCTCTTATGATAAGAGGGAATGCAATGACGAAATTATCGTATTACTATATGGATCCAAAAGTTGGAACATAAGTTAGACAATGGAAAATAAAGACAATGGATATGCAGTTTCTGGGACATAAGATGAGAATGAGTCGCAATCGCATACAAGTAATGAAGAAATTCTGAGGAAAGCAGGCACACGAGATAACCTTTTGTGGATAATCGTCAAGAAACAGTTACAATATTTTGGGCATTTACATAGGAGAGATAAACTCGAAGTAATATTCACACCACCCATCTGTCAGGGAATGATCTCAAATAAAAGAGAATCGAACTAACTAACGATCCAACCCGTTTCAATAGACAATAGATGCAGGAGTAGGCCATTCTGCCCTTCGAGCCTGCACCGCCATTCAATATGATCATGGCTGATCATTCCTAATCAGTATCCTGTTCCAGCCTTATCTCCATACCCCTTGACTCCACTATCTTTAAGAGCTCTATCCAATTCTTTCTTAAAAGAATCCAGAGACTGGGCCTCCACTGCCCTCTGGGGCAGAGCATTCCACACAGCCACCACTCTCTGGGTGAAGTAGTTTCTCCTCATCTCTGTCCTAAATGGTCTACCCCGTATTTTTAAGTTGTGTCCTCTGGTTCGGCACTCCCCCATCAACGGAAATATGTTCCCTCCTGCCAGAGTGTCCAGTCCTTTCATAAGCCTATAAGTTTCAATCAGATCCCCTCTCAGTCTTCTAAACTCAAGGGTATACAAGCCCAGTCGCTTCAGTCTTTCCGTGTAAGGCAATCCTGCCATTCCAGGAATTGACCTCGTGAACCTACGCTGCACTCCCTCAATAGCCAGAATGTCTTTCCTCAAATTTGGAGACCAGAACTGTACACAGTACTCCAGGTGTGGTCTCACCAGGGCCCTGTACAGCTGCAGAAGCACCTCTTTGCTTCTATACTCAATTCCTCTTGTTATGAAGACCAGCATGCTATTAGCCTTCTTCACGACCTGCTGTACCTGCATGCTTGCCTTCATTGACTGGTGGACAAGAACACCCAGATCTCTCTGAACAGCCCCTTTACCTAATTTGATACCATTGAGGTAGTAATCTGCCTTCCTGTTCTTGCCACCAAAGTGGATAACCAGACATTTATCCACATTAAACTGCATCTGCCATGCATCTGCCCACTCACCTAACTTGTCCAGGTCACCCTGTAATCCCCTAACATCCTCATCACATTTCACCCTACCACCTAGCTTTGTGTCATCAGCAAATTTGCTAATGTTATTGCTGATACCATCTTCTATATCATTTACATATATTGTAAAAAGCTGCGGTCCCAGCACGGATCCCTGCGGTACCCCACTGGTCACTGCCTGCCATTTCGAAATGGAGCCGTTAATCACTACCCTTTGTTTCCTATTAGCCAACCAATTCTCTATCCAATCTAGTACTTTGCCCCCAATCCCGTGCGCCCTAATTTTACTCACTAACCTCTTGTGTGGGACTTTATCAAAAGCTTTCTGAAAGTCCAGGTACACTACATCCACTGGATCTCCCTCGTCCATCTTCCGAGTTACATCCTCAAAAAATTCAAGAAGATTAGTCAAGCATGATTTCCCCTTCATAAATCCATGCTGACTCTGTCCTATCCTGTTACTATTATCCAGATGTGCCGTAATTTCATCCTTTATAATAGACTCCAGCATCTTTCCCACCACTGAGGTCAGACTAACTGGTCTATAATTTCCTGCTTTCTCCCGCCCACCCTTCTTAAAAAGTGGCACAACATTAGCCGCCCTCCAATCCTCAGGAACCAACCCCGATTTCAGGTGCATAACTATTGACTCCTTAGGCAGCACCTTCTAAACTCACAGTCACTACAATCGAGAACAAGATTTGGAGATGCCAGTGTTGGACTGGGGTGTACAAAGTTAAAATCACACAACACCAGGTTATAGTCCAACAGGTTTAATTGGAAGCACACTTGCTTTGTTGTGGTTCTGTTCGCCAAGCTGGGAATTTGTCTTGCAAACGTTTCGTCCCCTGTCTAGGTGACATCCTCAGTGCTTGGGAGCCTCCTGTGAAGCGCTTCTGTGCTGTTTCTTCCGGCATTTATAGTGGCCTGTCTCTGCCGCTTCCGGTTGTCAGTTCGAGCTGCCGCTGTAGTGGCCAGTATATTGGGTCCAGGTCGATGTGTTTGTTGATAGAGTCTGTGGATGAGTGCCATGCCTCTAGGAATTCCCTGGCTGTTCTCTGTTTGGCTTGCCCTATAATGGTAGTGTTGTCCCAGTCGAATTCATGTTGCTTGTCGTCTGTGTGTGTGGCTACTAAGGATAGCTGGTCATGTTGTTTCGTGGCTAGTTGGTGTTCGTGTATACGGATCATTAACTGTCTTCCTGTTTGTCCGATGTAGTGTTTTGTGCAGTCCTTGCATGGGATTTTGTACACTACCATACATCAGGAGCATTTCTGAACTGACAGCCAGACTACTGCGACCACTAGGAAACATAACAGCACACAAACCAACAGCCACGCTCAGACAACAACTCACCAGAACAAAGGACCCGATACCCAACATGAGCAAAACCAATGTAGTGTACAAAATCCCATGCAAGGACTGCACAAAACACTACATCGGACAAACAGGAAGACAGTTAACGATCCGTATACACGAACACCAACTAGCCATGAAACGATACGACCAGCTATCCTTAGTAGCCACACACACAGATGACAAGCAACATGAATTCGACTGGGACAACACTACCATTATAGGGCAAGCCAAACAGAGAACAGCCAGGGAATTCCTAGAGGCATGGCACTCTATCAACAAACACATCTGGACCCAATATACCGGCCACTACAGCGGACAGCTCTAACTGACAACCGGAAGCAGAGACAGGCCACTATAAATGCCGGAAGAAACAGCACAGAAGCACTTCACAGGAGGCTCCCAAGCACTGAGGATGTCACCTAGACAGGGGACGAAATGTTTGCAAGACAAATTCCCAGCCCGGCGAACAGAACCACAACAACGAGCACCCGAGCTACAAATCTTCTCCCAAACTTTGAACACTTGCTTTTGCAGTGCCGCTCCTTCATCAGGTGGTTGTGGAGGACACAATTGTGAGGCACAGAATTTATAGCAAACGTTTACAGTGTGATGTAACTGAAATTATACATTGAAAAATACCTTGATTGTTTGTTGAGTCTTTCATTTGTTGGAATACCATGATAGTTTCACTTCTTTCATATGTAAATCACAAAACTTTTTTTTAAAAGTTAACTGTAACAATTGGTGATAGCTAGACAATATGTTGAAGGTGTTAGCCCCCTGTGTTCTCTGTCTGTGCCATGATGTTTAGATTGATTCTAATCTAAAAAGTGAGATAACAGAGTTTTACATGAATTCATGCAGTTTTTGAACAAAGTACAATGTAACTCCGCAAGTACAACTTCACCCCACAAACATATATGTATATGTATGCATGTGGGTCTTTGTGTCTGTGTGTGTGTGTGTCTGTCTGTCTGTCTGGGTTGGGAAGTTGTGAGTGTGAGAGAGAGTGCATATGTGTGTGTATGTGAGTGTAGAGTGTCTTACGTCTGTGAGGGGGTGCATGTGGGAGTGTGTGTGTGTATCTGGGGTTGGGGATTGTGAGTGTCTGCGAGAGAGAGTGTTTATGTGTGTGCAGACACACACACACAGACACAAAGACCCACATGCACACACACACATATATATATATACATATATATGTTTATGGGGTGAATTTGTACTTGCAGAGCTACACTGTACTTTGCTCAAAAACATCAAGAACAAGGGTTGCAGATGCATGGCAACATGACCACCTGCAAGTTCCATTCCAAGTCAGACACCATCCTGAACTGGAAATATATCACCATTCCTTCATTGGTGCTTAGTCAAAATTCTTGAATTTCCTCCCATACAAAACAATGGGTCAACCTATATCCCAAGAATTACAACAGTTTCTTTGTAGGTGGATCAGCACAATCTTCTGAAGGGCATCCAGGGATAAGACCATGGATGTAGAAGCAGAAGTACACTATTCAGCCCATTGCATGGCAGAACAGACTCAATGAGATCACAGCTGATCTGATAATCCTCAACTCCACTTTGCCAACTTTTCCCCATTACCCTTGATTCCCTTATTGATTAAAAATCTGTTCCTCTCAGTCTCAAGTATACTTAATGATCCAGCTTCTACAGCCCTCTGTGGTAAAGTATTGCACAGATTCACAAACTTCTGAAAGAAGAAAATTTCACATCATTTCTGTCTAAAATGTGCGACCTTAATGGGGTACTAGAGAGCCAGAAGGTGAGTTACTTGTTGCAGGATTCCTAACCGCTGACCTGCTGTTGTAACCTCAGTATTTGTATGGTTTGTCCCGTTCAGTTTCTGGCCAATGGTAGTCCTTCACGATGTCGATAATAGGGCATTCTTAGAGATTTTAAACTCTCAAAACCCACCAGTTATGCATCAGAGTAAATTTCCTTGCTGCTGTCAAGAAATACCACTGTTTCCACACCTGCATTAGATCTCTATGTCAAATCAATCTGAGAAAATTTGTCAAGAAATCCACAGTAATTTGGTTTCGAGGGATATGAGCCAAATGCTGGCAAATGGGATGTGATCAGTTTAGGATCTCTGGTTAGCATTGATGAGTTGGACTGAAAATTCTGTTTCTGTGATTTATAACTCTATGGCTTGCAGACAATCCCCGTGACTTTCAAATTCCATTCGGTGCAATCACTAAATTGAAACAGAATTTTCTATCCTCATTCCTCTTTATTTTGCTAATCCAATTTCAGAATGAATCTTTGTTCTACCAAACAAAAGGCATTGCCAACAGGATGTCGACTTTTAAATACAAACTTTGAATCATCAGGTTCAGGTTCTGATTTCAGATCTGCATTCTCTTTCATGGTTCTGCTCTTTTAATTGTCCAGATCAGAAACAACTTGTGATATAGCCAGTTGTCAATCAGCTGCGTAAACGGAAGATTCTTTTTTGCTGCTTTAAAAGTGAAAGTCTTGTGAGGCAAAAATTGAGAAATGTGTGTTCACAAGCCTATATTTATATATGAAGCATGTATCTGGTGAGGTAAATTCCTTTCAAGCTCCAATGTTAGTTAACTCATTCACACCAAGGTTCTTCTTTCCATAAATAATTAATACTAGGGGTGAATATTTCCAGGTTTATTAGCCTTTGAGAAGTCTCAGTCAGAGGCAATGGCTTGTTGTAAAACAGTTAGTGTTAGGGAGGAAACCTGACTGGGCCAACAAGCCTCCCCAAGAGAGGAAACCACACTGGTTGGTGCCAATAAATCTGGTTGGGCTAAATGATTGAGATGAATTCAAAAGGGGCTCAGTTCAAAAGCCCATCTTTTGTGGCTGTGACCTTGGCCCATGCATAAGTTTGGTGAACAGTTATCATGTGTGTACAGGGCAGAGGTGGTTACTGCAGATGGTGGGGATTAGAGTCAAGATAAGAGTGGTGCTGGAAAAGCACAGCAGGCCAGGCAGCATCCGAGGAGCAGGAAAATTGATGTTTTGGGCAAAAGCCCTTCATCAGGATTTTTGCCCGAAATGTCAACTTTACTGCTTCTTGGATGCTGCCTATCATGTGTGTACAGTCTCTTGATTGTAATGAAACGTTGGTGAGCTTGTGGTATGAGACCTGCTGGGATTTATACCTCCTTTTATGTTTAAATAGAAATGCAGGCAGATATGTGGGAGGGAGTAACTCCGTGGTGCTATTTTGTCACTAATGAGATGAGGACTGCACTTTCAACTGTATGAATATAAACTTCTAAAGAGGTAATTCGGCAGGAGGCTGCATTTAAGAAAGAACAAGAACAAAGAAAATTTACAACCCAGGAACAGGCCCTTCGGCCCTCCAAGCCTATACCGATCCAAACCCACTGCCTGAACCTATCGCCCAATTCCTAAAGTTCTGTATCCCTCTGGTCCCCACCTACTCATGCATCTATCCAGACGTACCTTAAATGAATCTACCATGCCTGCCTCTACCACCTCTGCTGGCAACACGTTCCAGGCACCTACCACCCTCTGTGCAAAGTATTTTCCGCATGTATCCCCCTTAAACTTTTCACCTCTCACCTTGAACACATGACTTCTCGTTACTTAATCCCTCACCCTGGGGAAAAGCTTATCTCTATCCACCCCTGTCTATACCCTTTTGTAGACCTCAATCAGGACCCTCCTCAATCTCCTTTTTACTAATGAAAACAATACTAACCTACTCAACCTCTCTTCATAGCTAGCACCTTCCATACCAGGCAACATCCTCGTAAACCTTCTCTGCACCCTCTCCAATGTGTCCACATCCTTTTGGTAATGAGGCGACCAGAACTGTACACAGTATTCTGAATGCAGCTGAACCAAAGTCTTGTCCAATTTTAACATGACCCGCCAGCTCTTATACTCAATATCCCATTCAATAAAGGCAAGCATACTGTATACCTTCTTGACCACTCTATCCACCTGTGCAGCCACCTTCAGGATACCATGGACTGGAACTCTCAGATCTCCCTGCTCATCAACTTTTCCCAAGGCTCTTCTGTTTACAGTATAGTTCGCTCTAGAATTAGACCTTCCAAAATGTATTGCCTCGCACTTGCCTGGATTGAATTCCATCTGCCATTTCTCCGCCCAACTCTCCAGTCTGTCTATATTTTTCTATATTGTTTGACAGTCCCCTACGCTTTCTGCTATTCCACCAATCTTCGTATCATCTACAAACTTACTGATCAGATCAACAATGCCCTGTTCCAGATCATTTATGTATATCACAAACAACAGTGACCCAAGCACTGATCCTTGTGGAACACCACTGGTTACCTTTCTCCATTTCCAGAAACTCCCTTCAACTATTTGTTACTGCATTGGCTTTTCTGTACTCTGTATAGATCTGTTGATGCATTGAGACTAAGCCATGACTGTCATGACTGGGAAAGTTCAGTTTTTTTTATTCAGTTAGGTGATTTTTCCAGCGGCCTGTGATCCTAGACTCTGTGAAAGTTGCAACTGAAGAGAGATGAGCCTGCATCTGGGCAGTACACTCTCAGCATATATGGATGCTGTAGCCATAAATATCCTCAGGGACATTTACCAAAATGTCATCCAGAAAAGAGGTTCTTTCCACCCCAGAATGTGGATCCCAGGACTGTACTTAGATATAGTGGGAGGTTAAGGATGAAAACCCCTCACTGAGGAGACATAGGTAACACAGGACAGACATCATTGCAAAGAGACTTTCAGATCTGTTTATGTATGCATTTCCATCTTCATGCTTGATCTTCTGTCAATGTAGCTGTGGGACCTGTTTAAGTGGCTACCATGTCAGAGTTTCCTGAAGAAGGGCTTATGCCCGAAACATCGAATCTCCTGGTCCTTGGATGCTGCCTGATCTGCTGCGCTTTTCCAGCAACACATTTTTCAGCTCTGATCTGCAGTCCTCACTTTCTCCACCATGTCAGAGTTAAGCAGCCTCTTCATATATTCCAAGTACTGTTTGAAACTCATTTCTGACAAGTAGCCAAGTTGGCAATAGATGTCAGGAATCCTTCAGTCTTTACGTTCATGAATGCTACTGAGGTGTTGTAGTGTGAATGCAGGGCCTGGCCTCTACTCACGTTCCACACAATGCCAACTTGTGTGTGTGTCACTATGTGATCATTCATGAATGTATGCAACTCTGTACGAAAAGGCTCATTCTATCAAGCACTTTACAAGAGAGTCCCCACTCAGTCAAGGCTGGGTGATATCCAGTGCTCTATTTACTCCGAAAATCTGCCTCATAATGCATTGTTCATGTGGGCAATGATGCTAAAAGTGTAGTAATGAAGCATACTGAAGCACTGAACTTTGGACATCTGAGGAAACTACAGCATGAGCAGTAGATTCTGGCTCTCCTTATCCTCCTCCACATCCAGAAGGGATCCTCTCCTACTTCTTCTCCCTCAGGAGGTTGGGAGTCGTTGCTGTTCCTGGGCTTGAAGATACCCTTGTCATTGATCCTCCAGCTGTGTTATCTATGTAGGGCTGTGTCAGGAACCACGGAAGCAGTTGTTGAATGATCTGTTCCAGACGGGTGTATCTGTGCTATGTGGGGGTATCAGAACCAAAACAATTTCTCAGTGATGTGGTTGTTAAGCAACATACCAAAACAGAAATGATGCTTCATCATAGACCATGATATATAATGCACGGAGGCCTCCCAGGAGGGCAACTTAATTCTGTAAAGACAACTTTTATTTTTTGGAGTATGGACTAAAAACTGGAGAACATTACTGCTTTAAACCAAATGACTGTGGAAGAAGATATTTCTTTATCTGAAAAAAAAGAAGAGTTCCCAGAACTTGTGTGTTGTACCTACAGTGTTGCCTTATTCAAGCAGTGGGGCAGCACACTAGCCACCTCGGCTGCACAGGTGAGAGACCAGGCCAGGTTTGCTCACCAGTTGTGCATGTTCAATAGTACTCAGCCTGGTAACAATTTCTTGATTGGTTCTTGGGCAAATGCCTACAGCAGAAACGTCCAGCCTGTGAAGGAAAAAACACCTCTCTCCTTCTCACTGTCTCCTGGCTGGAGAAGTAAAAGCAATTAGTTACTCTCTTTGTATACAAATTCTCTTCTTGAAAGTAAAAGAGAAACTACCTTCAGAGACAGTGAAAGGGTGAATCCTCAACAGGTGACTGCCGGGGTAAGAATAGGTCAGTCCACAACCTCATGTTCTCCTCAAAGAGCCAAGAACTGAAGGTAAATATTTCATATATGCCGATAATCAGGACTGGTGCCAGAACTGTGCTTCACTGGCTTTATTTTGTTCCTTCCCCACCTGAAATATTTCTGTCTTGTCTCATCTCTTTGTGTATCCATTTGTATGTGTATGGAAATTTCTTAAAATGAGTAGAAGTGGTATACCTTCATTCTCCTCCCTCTCCCAAATGCACTGAAGAAATTCACAATAAGTGACTATGTTCTTACATGCTTCAGTGAATGAAGATAGCAGCTCCATGGTGCTGTGTACCAATGAAACCTGTGGAATTTGTTTGAAAATTGGTGAATACAGATAACCGGTAAGCTCAACTGTGATTATACCAGCCTTGCAAAGATAGTGAGGATTCAATTGTTATAAACAATGGAAAGGTCGTGACTACTTGAGGCCAAGACGTATAATATGCATTGTTGGTTAATGTGGGAAGTGCAGCTTGATGGCAGATGTGTGGCATCACTAAATGTATGATGCTTGATTGAAGCAAACGCCCCCTCCAGGTCCTCAAATCACAAACATGTTCAACCTGCCACCACAGACCAGAAATAAACCTCACCTTGCCCACCGTGAGTGTGTGAGCAGCTCAAGATATAGCAGAAAAACAAGATGTAGGAGTTGAAATCTCATTCTGGGTTCATTTTGTCTGCTCTGCCTTATGATTAGATCATTGTTGATCCGATAATCCTTAAATCCACTTTCCTGCCTTTTTCCCATAACCCTTGATTCCCTTACTGATTACAAGTCTGTCTCAGTCCTTAATATACTTAAAAACTCAACCTCAATCACCCTCTGCAATAAAGAATTTAATAGATTGACTACTGTCTGAGAGAAGAAATTCCTCCTCATCTTTGTCTTAAATGGGCAGCATCTTCAAATTATTCCCTCTGGTCCTCGACTCTCTCACAAGGGGGAAACAACCTTTCTGCATCTACCCTGTTGAGTCAGCTAAGAAACTTTCATACTTCAATAATCTTTCCTGTTATTCTTGTTCAGATTAGATTAGATTCTCTACAGTATGAAAACAGGCCCTTTGGCCCAACAAGTCCACACCGACCCTCCAAAGACTAATCCACCCAGACCCATTCCCGTACCCTATATTTACCCCTGACTAATGCACCTACTACTACGGGCAATTTAGCATGGCCAATTCATCTGATCCTCACATCTTTGATTTGTGGGAGGAAGCCAGAGCACCTGGAGGAAACCCACGCAGACATGGGGAGAATGTGCAAACTCCACACAGATTCCAAGGCTGGAATCAAAGCCAGATCCCTGGTGCTGTGAGGCAGCAGTGCTAACCACTGAGCCACCGTGCCGCCCTTAACTCCAATGAGGTTAAGCCCAACCTACTCACCCTCTTGTCATAAATTCCCTCCATATCTGGAAGTAACCTTACAAACATTCTGTGAACTGCCTCCAACATGAATATATCTTTCTTCACAAAAAGGGACCGATAGTGTTCACCGTATTCCAGGCATGGGTATTTGTGCTTTGTATAGTTTTATCAAGACCTCCCTACATTTCTACTTTCTTCCCTTTGAAATAAAGGCCAACAGTCCAATGCTTTCCCTGTTACCTGAAGTTGGATGCTCATTTTTGTGATTCATGCAGAAAGACCTAAATCGCTCTGTGCTGCAGCTTTCTGCAATCTTTCCCCATCAATAGTATTCAGTTTCTGTATTCTTCCTAGCAAGGTGCATAATTTTACACTTTCCCAAATTAGATTCTATCTGCCAACCCTTTTGCCCAGTCATATAACCTGTTTATATCCCTTTGTGAATTTGTTGGGTCATCGTCACTATTTGCTTTCAAACTTTATTTTGTGCATTAACCTGGTGAGCTCTTGCTATTATAGTTCCCTTGGTATCACAACATAATGCAGCCCATCGCTTGACTTGAGTTTTCCACTTACCCCAACATGGACTTCAGCCTAACAGGATCCTTAATCGTTATTCCAGGATTGACTGTGCCCATCCCCTGCACTGACTTGTGGTGACAGCCCCAACTGTTCATTGCCCAACCCCAAGTTGGATATTTCCACATGTCCCCAACTTTTGTGCCTATAATCCCAGGACTGGATATCATTTGCTGCACTGATCGTGTCCCAATCCCCTAACAGCTAAGAAAATGATGGCCAAATATTCATAAGACCAAGTGATTGACTGACTGTGGCCAACACTCTGCATTGTAATGAGATAAGCCTTTTGACTGACTGTGGTGACACCCCTGACTGGCCATATTTCCACTCAACCTCGTAAAGGACTTGTCCCCTTTGACTTTCAGGCCATGCTATTTGGTTGAAGCACATGGGTCAGAATCTTCTCAGGAATTGAACTACATGGGCATTGGCAGGAATGTTGGGCGATTTACGTCAGATGGATGCTGACGAGCTTCTTACCATGAAAAACACAAAGTCCGGATTTCAAACCAAGGTGAGACGAGATTCTCACTAGTCAGGGGCAATAGGAGTGTGCATGAACATCTCATTATTGTTTATCTCATCTGATTTATATGCAATTTCTCATTCTTCCACCTGCTGTATAGAAACTATCACAGTATCGCAGAGAACTGGAGCATCAGAAACTGAGTGGTGACCTCATAGAAGTTCATAAGTTCATGAGGTGAAAAGCCAAAGGTCATTTCCCCAGAGTAGGGAAGTCCGAATCTAGAGGGCATAGGTTTAAGTTAAGAGGGGAAAGGTTGAAAAGGGACCTAAGGTGCAACTTTTTCACGCAGAGGGCGGTGTGTGAATGGAATGAGCTGCCAAAAGAAGTGGGGGAGGCTGGTACAATTACAACATTTAAAAGGCATCTGGATGGCTATATGAATAGAAAGGGTTGAGAGGGATATGGGCAAAATGATGGCAAATGGGACTGGATTAATGGTTTTGTGCGTGGGAAATCATCTCACAAACTTGATTGAGTTTTTTGAAGAAATAACAAAGAGGATTGATGAGGGCAGAGTGGTAGATGTGATCTATATGGACTTCAGTAAGGCATTCAACAAGGTTCCCCATGGGAGACTGGTTAGCAAGATTAGATCTCATGGAGTACAGGGAGAACTAGCCATTTGGATACAGAACTGGCTCAAAAGTAGAAGACAGAGGGTGGTGGTGGAGGGTTGTTTTTCAGACTGGAGGTCTGTGATCAGTAGAGTGCCACAAGGATTGGTGCTGGGTCCACTACTTTTTGTCATTTATATAAATGATTTGGATGTGAGCATAACAGGTATAGTTAGTAAGTTTGCAGATGACATCAAAATTGGAGGTGTAGTGGACAGTGAAGAAGGTTATCTCAGATTACAATGGGATCTTGATCAGATTGGGCAATGGGCTTAGAGGCGGCAGATGGAGTTTAATTCAGATAAATGTGAGGTGCTGCATTTTGGGAAAGCAAATCTTAGCAGGATCTATACACTTAATGGTAACATCCGAGGGAGTGTTGCTGAACAAAGAGACCTTGGAGTGCAAGTTCACAGCTCCTTGAAAGTAGAGTCGCAGGTAGATACGATAGTGAAGAAGGCATTTGGTATGCTTTCCTTTATTGGTCAGACAATTGAGTACAGGAGTTGGGAAGTCATGTTGCGGGTGTACAGGACATTGGTTAGGCCACTTTTGGAATATTGTATGCAATTCTGGTCTCCTTCCCATTGGAAAGATGTTATGAAACTTGAAAGGGTTCAGAAAAAATTTACAAGGATGTTGCCAGGGTTGGAGGATTTGGGCTACAGGGAGAGGCTGAACAGGCTGGGGCTGTTTCCCCTGGAGTGTCAGAGGCTGAGGGGTGACCTCATAGAGGTTTATAAAATCATGAGGGGTGTGGATAGGGTAAATAGATAAAGTCTTTTCCCTGAGGTGGGTGAGTTCAGAACTAGAGGACATAGGTTTAGGGTGAGAGGGGAAATATATAAAAGAGACCTAGGGGCAACATTTTCACACAGAGGGTGGTATGTGTATGGAATAAGCTGCCAGAGGAAGTGGTGGAGGCTGGTACAATTGCGCCACTTAAAAGGCATTTGGATGGGTATATGAATAGGAAGGGTTTAGAGGGATATGGGCAGGGTGCTGGCAAGTGGGACTAGATTGAGTTGGGATATCTGGTCAGCATGGACGGGTTGGACCGAAGGGTCTGTTTCCATGCTGTACATCTCTAAAACTGTTATAGCAGAGAAGGAGGCCATTTGGTCCATTGTACTTGCACCAGTTCTTTATATGAGTACCATTACTTAGTGCTAATCTCCCACTTACTCACTTCGCCTGCTTGCACATTATCTCTATCCAAATAATTATCCATTGAATGCTTCAACTGAACCTGGCTCCACCAGTAGATGGCAATAATTCCTGAAATAACTGTCGGAGCAGTGAGCTGGTTGTAATGATTGCTGGCTCTGGAGCAACTTGTGTTTGTGCACTCATGTGGACATACAAGATGCATGGTTGCAGCTTCTACATCATTGAATCATGAGCAAAGTGCGCATTGTGCTGAATTTGGTGGTGGGAAAGACCTCCAAGTGTATTGGGCGCAGGTGGAATTGAAGAGAGGTTTAGGAGCAGACTGGATGGGGTAGGCAGTATTGCCTAGGTGATGGGGATACTGAAGGGGCTTCTCCCATTCTACTCCACTACCCCCTCCTCCTGGATTGTGATCTCAACCACCTTTTCTCCCCACCAATCCTGCTGTCTTTGCTGCCCTCTCCTCCCAAATCCCAATCGCCAGCATGAGCAGGCGTCTCCCTATAGCATATTATATTTGTGCTTTGGTGTCAGCAAAGGCAGGCTTACCAGACAACTGCAGCTCAACGCTTACTTCTCCAAACCTCCAACTTGGACAGCAGGTCCCAAAATCTCAAGGCATTCTCCATTGGCAACAAACCTACCGTACACTTGTGGTACATTTCTGACCAACTTGCAAGACAATTCAGCAAATTAATGTTGCACCTTCGAGTGCACTAGCATGTTTAATGCTGCTGCCAGGACACTTTGTGCTCAAGGGGAGATACCGATGACAAGGATTGGAGCAGGATGTGTCTTGTGGTTCCTTGCTCACTGTCTTAGCACATTTTCACTTTATGCTTGCTCCCAAGCTCATGACACTCCTTTCCTTGCCTGGCCTTGTTTTTTTTTTGTGCCTTGCTCTCTCAACCAAGACTTATAGGTGCACAGTACATTGTCTTGCCTTGCTACTTATTGCAGACAGAAAGCCAGGCAGCTTGTTACAGTTGTCAACAGGCATCAGTCAAGAAGGTGGACATATTGCTATACCGCATCATGCTACATGAATCCCATACCAGCCCAAGGTGGATGTTGAAAAGATGTTTCCTCTTATGGGAGAATCTAAAATGAGGAGTCATAGCTTTAAAATAAGGGCATTCTCATTTAACTTAGAGATGGGGAAAGAGTTTTCTTTGGAATTCCCTTCCTCAAAAGGAATGCAGAATCTTTTAAAAATATTTTTCAGGCACCGGTAAAGAGATTCTTGATCACAAAGGGGATAAAAGATTATCAGTGGTATGCAGAAATGTAGAAATGAGCTTAAAATCAGCTCAGCCGTGATCTTATTGGATGATGAGTAGTTTGGAAGAGCCAAATGGCCTACTCTTGTTCCTTGTGATTATGTTGTATAAAGCAGGCAAAGAGAGTATATGCTGTGTTTACAGTCAAGGAGCTGTCACTGCACTCAGTTCTCATCTACTGGAATCGGGTATCAATTAAGTCCTGTCTGGCTTGTAGCATCCAATGCTGCAGGGATCTATCATGCAGAAGGTGATATTTCTCCTGCTCAATATCTCCACCTTCCTCCTTTGAAGACTGTTGCTGCTCTCCCAGCTCTTTAGCATCCACCAGATCCCCTCTTTGCTTATTCCAGTTACGTAGAGCACAATATGCAAGGATTATGCAATACCACTCTGTCTGGTCTGTGCTGCAAAACATCCCAAGCCAACCCAAACGTCAGAATCCCATCTTGGGGAACCTATGGTCCATTCCTCAATGGCTCTGATTGAAAAATGGGCTGCATTGTATTGATATTCTGCATCAGCATCTACTCAGTGGTGAGTCATGTTCCCTCAGCCACTCAGAGGGCATATGCTCACTGTCTGGCATGAGGACCATTGACTTCCAGTTCTGGAAGTCCAATCAATGGCAAGAGGGCACATAAATTCTCAACTCGCTGTTGAAACCTTGGATGTAAATCAGACTTGTTTCTTAATTTTAGAAATCTAATTTTTCTGATCTCACCATATTTTCCCAACTAAATTGCTATTGCCCACGTCGTTCAGGGGCTGAGAAAATTCAGCTCTTGGTCTATTTAATCTGATTGCAAATCCCCTATCTGCATTCTCTATGTGCCCTCATCCATAAGATTTTTGGTCTGTAGCTGTCTTAGTCTCTTCCACAGAGATGCTGGCAGATTACCTGTATCCATGAACTCTAAACAAATTCTGAAAACTCGTCTCCAGAATGAATTACAAGGTTCACGTATCCACGCAGAAATCCTGATTGGCTGTCCTTGAGACCCAACTCTCCTTTATCTTGGAAGCAAGTGGACAGTTTGAAATATAATATTACCACTTATCATCCTCACCACCCTCCCAGGATTTTTGAGACTGGTGGTCTAACACAGTAAACACTGATGTTGCCACCATTTTCTCAAAGTATGAACACCTTACATCTTTATAGCACAACAGCATCCCATTAAACTTTAACAATCAAACCATTAGATTTGTTTTTATAGAGTCTTAAATATACTCAAAAACCTGGCCTCCGCAGCCTTCTGTGGCAATGAATTCCATCGATTCCCCACTCTCTGGCTGAAGAAGTTTCTCCTTATCTCCATTCTAAAAGGTGCTCCCTTTACTCTAAGGCTGTGCCCTCGGGTCCAAGTCTCTCCTACCAATGGAAACATCTTCCCAACATCCACTCTGTCCAGGCCATTCAGTATTCTGTAAGCTGCAATTAGATTCCCCCTCCTAATTCGTCTAAACTCCGAGTATAGTCCTCAAATATTCCTCATATGTTAAGGTTTTCATTCCTGGGACCATTTTTGTGAATTTATTCTGAACAGGCTCTAGGGCCAGTACATCCTTCCTGAGATATGGAACCTTAAACTGTACATAATACTCCAAATGCCTGACCAGAGCACATAGCCTCAAAGGTACACCCCTGTTTTTATATTCATGTCGTCTGAAAATAAATCCCATCCAAATGTCATTTGCCTCTCTAACTACTGACTCAACCTGCAAGTTTACTTCAAGAGAATCTTGGACTAGAACTCCCAAGTTACTTTGCACTCCAGACTTCTGAATTTTCTCCCCATTTAGAAAATAGTCCATGCCTCTATTCTTCCAACCAAACCGCATGACATCACACTTTCCCACATTGTACTCCATCTGCCACTTTTTTGCCCACTCTCCTAACTTGTCCAAATCCTTCTGCAGCCTCCCTGCCTCCTTAGTGCTACCTGTCCCTCCATCTATCTTTGTATCATCTGCAAACTTAGCCAGAATGCCCTCAGTTCCTTCATCTAAATCATTAATGTATAAAGTGAAAAGTTGTGGTCCTAACACTGAACCTTGCGGAACACCACTTATCACCTGCTGCCACTCTGAGAAGGACCCTCTTATCCCCACTCTTTGCTTTCTGCCAGACAGCCAAGCTTCTATCCATGCTAGCACCTTCACTCAAATACCATGGGCCCTTACATATTCAGGAGCCCCCTGTTCAGCACCTTATCAAAGGTCTTCTTGAAATTCAGTTGGATAACATGCATTGGCTATCATTGGCCTAATCTGCTCATTACTTCCTCAAAGAATTCTGGTGTATCTTGTCAGGCATGACCTGCCCTTCCTCGCTTTTTGCCATTTACGTAAATTTTTTGGATGTGAGCATAAGTTAGTAAGTTTGCAGAAGATATCAAAATTGGAGGTGTAGTGCACAGTGAAGAGGGATACCTCAGATTACAACAGGATCTTGACCAGATGGGCCAATGGGCTGAGAAGTGGCAGAAGGAGTTTAATTCAGATAAATGCAAGGTGCTGCATTTTGGGAAAGCAAATCTTATTAGGACTTATACACACAATGGTACTGTCCTAGGGAGTATTGATGAACAAAGAGACCTTGGAGTGCAGGTTCATAGCTCCTTGAAAGTAGAGTTGCAGGTAGATAGGGTAGTGAAGAAGGCGTTTGGATGCTTTCTTTTATTGGTCAGAGTATTGAGTACAGGAGTTGGGAGGTCATGTTGCAGCTGTACAGGACATTGGTTAGGCCACTGTTGGAATATTGCGTACAATTCTGGTCTCCTTCCTATCGGAAAGATGTTGTGAAACTTGAAACGGCTCAGAAAAGATTTACAAGGATGTTGCCAGGGTTAGAGGAGTTGAGCTACAGGAAGGGGCTGAATAGGCTGGGGCTGTTTTCCCTAAAGCATTGGAGGCTGAAGGGTGACCTTATATAGGCTTATAAAATCATAAGGGACATGGATAGGATAAATAGACAAGGTCTTTTCCCTGGGATGGGGGAGTCCAGAACTAGAGAGCATAGGTTTAGGGTGAGACAGGAAAGATATAAAAGAGACCAAGGGACAACTTTTTCACACAGAGGATGGTACGTGTATGGAATGAGCAGCCAGAGGAAGTGGTGGAGGCTGGTACAATTGCAACACTTAAAAGGCATTTGGATGGGTATATGAATAGGAAGGGTTTGGAGGGATATGGACTGAGTGCTGGCAGATGGGACTAGATTGGGTTGGAATATCTGGTGGGCATGGATGG
The DNA here is from genome assembly GCF_047496795.1 of Chiloscyllium punctatum. Classification (NCBI taxonomy): domain Eukaryota; kingdom Metazoa; phylum Chordata; class Chondrichthyes; order Orectolobiformes; family Hemiscylliidae; genus Chiloscyllium; species Chiloscyllium punctatum. The sequence goes on along the minus strand of NC_092749.1, from coordinate 101,681,192 downwards.
GTTGGACCAAAGGGTCTATTTCCATGCTGTACATCTCTTTGACTCTATGATGAAAACGTGCTGACTTTGCCCTATTTTACCATAAGCTTCCAAGTATTCAGAAATCTCATCCTTCACAATGGATTCCAGGATCTTACCCACAACCAAGGTTAGGCTAATTGGTTTGCAATTTTCTGTCTTTTGCCTTACTTCCTTTTTAAACCTGGGTGTCACATTCATGATTTCCAGTCCTCTGGGACCCTCCCTGACTCTAATGATTCCTGAAAGATCATCATTATAGCCTCGACTATCTCTTCGGCTATTTCCCTTAGAATTCTGGGGTGTAATCCATCTGATCCAAGTGATTTATCCACCTTCAGGCCATTCAGTTATTCTAGCAACTTCTCCTTGGTGATGGCAACCATACTCAGCTCTGCCCCCTCACTCTCTTGAATTTTTGAGATCTGACTCATGTCTAACATTGTGACCACTGATACGAAGTAATTATTCAGTTCCTCAGCTATTTCCTTATTCTATCTACTACTAGAAGATAGAATAGTACTATCTCTCCAGCATCATTTTCCAGCAGCCCAATATCCACTTTTGCCCCTCTTTTGCCCTTTATATAACTAAAGAAACTCTTACAGTCTTTCTTTATATTACTGGCTAGCTTACCCTCATTTTTAATCTTTTCCCTCTTCATTTTTTTGTTGTCCCCTGTTGGTCTTCCCAATCCTCTGGGTTCCCACTGCCCTTCACCACATTATATGCTTCCTCTTTTGCATTTCTGCTATCCCTGACTTCCTTAGTCAGCCATGGTTGTCTTATCCTCCCCGTAGCAGGGAGGATTCATCCCTTTATCCTCAGGATGATTTCTACTGTATCTCCTGAATTACTCCCAGAAACTCCTGCCATTGCTGTTCCACTGTCTTTCCTGCTAGGCTCCTCTCCCAGTCAATCTACCGAGCTCATCCCTCATGGCTCTGTAGTTCCTTTATTTAGCGGTATCACTGTTACCAGTGATTCTATCTTCTCCATTTCAAATTGCAGAGTAAATTCAGTCATGTTATGATCACAGCCTCCTCAGGGTTCCTTCACCGTAAGCTCCCTTATTAAATCTGCTTCATTGCTCAACACTAAATCCAGTATTGCCTGTTCCACAATGGACTCCACCATAAGCTGCTCCAAAAAGCCATCTCATAGACATTCCACAAATTCCTTTTCTTGCAATCCACTAGCAACCTGATTTTCCCAGTCCACCTGCATATTGAAATCTCCTACGATCACTGTAACTTTGTGTTTCCTACACATCTTTTCTATCTCTTGGTGTATCTTGCGCCCCAGCACCTGACCAATATTTGGAGGCCTGTACATAACTCCAATTATGTTCTTTTTTAACCTTTGTGGTTCCTCAATTCTACCCAAACAGAATCTTCACCATCTGACCCTACATAGTTTCTTACTATTGATTTAATTTAATTTCTTACCAGTAAAGCAATCTTACCCCCGCTGCCCACCTGCCTATCTTTTCAATGTGATGTATATCATTGAATGTTCAACTCCCATTCCTGATCCCCTTGCAGCCACATCTCAGTGATGCCCACATCATACCTGCCAATTTTAATCTGCACCACAAGCTCATTTACCTTATTCCTTATACTGCATGCATTCAGATATAACACCTGCAGTCCTGTATTAACTGTCCCTCTTCTCATGGTCATTCGGTTGTCCAGTGTACTTGAAGCTTCGTTGCAATCCCTTTCCAAACACCCTGTCCTACTTGTATCCATGCTGGAGATTTTAATAACCTCTCCTGAGCTCTGCACTTTCACCTGCTCCTTTAATTCAGGTTTTCTAATTTATCCGATAACTGTACCGTCCCCCCTCCCATTTCACTTAAAGTCCTGTCTATAGGCCTAGTTATGCAATTCGCCAGGTCTCTGGTCCCAGTACGATTCAGATGAAGACTGTCCCATCAGAGCAGGTCCCTTCTTCCCCAGTATTGGTGTCAATGTCCCATGAATTCAAACCCATTTCATCCCACACCAAACTTTGAGCCACGCAAATACCTGTTTAATCTTATTGACCCTGTGCCAATTAGCTCATGGCTCAGGTAGTAATCCAGAGATTACCACCATTTAGTTCTGCTTTTAAATTTAGCACCTGGCTGTTCACACCCCCTTAGTAGAACCTCTGCCCTAGTATGATCTATGCCGTTGGTACCCACATGGACCATGACCACTGGATCTTTACCCTCCTAATCCAAGTCCCTCTGTAGCCCAGATGAGATATCCCAAACCCAACACCAGGCAGACAACACAATCTTCAGGACTCTCAACCCTGGTTACAGAGAACAGTGTTTATGCCTCTAACTATACTATCACCAATCACAACAACGTTTCTTTTCTCTCCCCCCGGCCCCACCCCCCCTCCCAACCACTTGAATGGCTCCCTGTACCATGGTGCTGCTGTCCGTTAGTCATCCTCCTTACAGTCCCCATTTCCATCTGCACAGGAAGCAAAACTCTTGAACCTGTTGGACAAGGACAATGGTGGAGGCTCCTGCAACTCTACCTCCTGGATCTCTCTACCTGCCTCACTCACAACCCCATCCTCCTGTCCCTCACCACTGGCCGAATTTGAGTTAGTTAGTCTAAGGGTGTGACTGTCTCCTGAAACACAGTATCTAGGGAACTCTCTCCCTCCCTCATGTGTCGTTATGTTTGAGGTTCAGACTGCAGCTCATTGACTCTGAGCTTGAGTTCTTCCATCAACCAACATTTACGACAAACATCATCCCTGGGAACCACAACGGGGTCCACCAGCTCCCACATCATGCAGAAACAACACATCATCTGACCCTCCATTCTTATTTTATTTAATTACTTTTGAATTAGTTATTGTATAATTTTTAACTATTTTTATATCTCTGCTTATTTTCTCCATCTAAATGCAAGTTGTAACCAAAAAATAAATTGCAACCAATCAATTAACCAGATTCAATTTAACACAGATTCAAATTTAGTAGACCCCTTATTAAATAATCAAATTACAGCCCTCCAGTGACAACATCTTTCACCTTCCCCATTGCTGAAATCCTCAGAATCAATCACTTACCTTCACAGACTGTTCTCCATTCTCTCCCACTTAGCTCCTCTCTTGAAGTGAAGGCCGCAAAACTGCAAGGGAAGATTTTATATTACTTACCTTCCCAGGTTGCTCCCCGGCAGTATCAAGAAAATGGGTGTACCCAAATGCTGCTACACAGCACTCACCTACTAACATCTCACTGCCCTGTGCTCTGCAGCTACAGCAATGGCAAGAGGTTGGGAGGGAGCTTTCAAGCATGAAGTCATAAAGAAATCACCCATTTAAAAAAAAGTAACATGTGGATCCTAGAAATGCCGATAACAATTAAAATATCGAGCACGTCCTGTAGCATTTGTGAAAAATCAAAAAGCATTAACTTTGAAATCAATTACTTTGCATCAACCTGAAATGTCTGCTCACTGATGTAGCAAGTTTTATTCAAATTACCAAAAGAACAGCCAAAATTAAGCAGATAGTTGGGCTGGAAATATCTAAGTTCATTTCGATGGTAAAATGTCTGATGAGGTTGCTTATTCTACTCCAAAGTTAATTTCTTCCACAAGGAACATTAGTGTAACAGCAAGTCAAATTAATCACTGAAATTGTTTTTTGGAGAGTTAATTCTGGTTTGCTCGAAAAAAATGTACAGTTGTGAATTCAACTTTTGAGTGAGAAGTGGGGAGAGTTCATTCTGGTTTGCTCGAAAAAAATGTACAGTTGTGAATTCAACTTTTGAGTGAGAATAATTTCAAATAATTTCAAATCTTTTTTACTATGATTTTAGCATACTCATACCAAGACTGTTCCAGACAGGTTGCTGATATTATGAATCACAAACTTGAGGACATATTGAAACATAGATAAAGATGTTCCGGGGCCACGAAGGATTAATATTTTAAAAAATCTCAATGGCCAATTGTCTTTTTGTTTGCTTACCAAGATATTCATATTGCAGTATTAAGGTTATTCAAATCTGATCTGAGATTTTTAAATGTAAATCACACAGTGAGCAAAAACAAAATAAGATGCTTCATCCAAAATGCTTGCACCATGTTTTCACCGTCCTAACTAAATTACTCACCACAGAGACAATAAAACATACGAACATACAAATAAAACATACAAGTCAAAGATCCTCAGGAATTTGTAAGACAGACTGATGTAGTTTTCCATATGGAAGGCTGGGGCGCGGCGGTGGCGATGAAGTGCTTGGTTTCAGGAAAGGTGAAGAGATGAGATAATGCACTGGCTATTGTCAGGGGCAGAAAGGCAGTACCTGTATCAGAACCTGTAAGATTGGTAGCTTGTTGTCCTTAGAATTCAGAACAGGTCCCATCAACCTTTTCATTTTCCCCCTAAATTAAGGTCACAGTTCAAAAACATGATCTGTTACTTGTAATAAAGTTACCACATTGCTACCATTTTATTCTGTTGCAGTTAATCTTACACAGCATGAGCACATATTTGCAAAAGCAAGAAGCCTCCTTATAAAGCTCTGTGTTCGGCATCCACTCCAGCTCCTTGACTGTGTTTGGATTATTCTATAGTACAGATGATAAAGCGTGTAGCTGTGGTGAGATTGTCTATCAGCAGCATTGACGGCAGCAGCTTCACCTGCTGTTCCAGAAGCATTGTCCAACTTTGAAGTTTGTTTTGAAATAGAAAACCCTTCAGAAAAGTAACCAACACCTGTTTGCCAATGTTTTGAAGTCCAAACTCCAAAAGTGAAGTTCATATATACGAATTAAATTCTATAAATTAAACAATTTAAAATCACAAATGCGCTGCATGCTGTAGATTTGGTGAGGATAGTCTTCAAGCAAATACTGATTGAGATGACCTTCAATAAAAGGTAGGAACACTGTGATAAATGCATCTCATCCTTCTGACATACTGCATCTCTTCAGTACCCTTGCTTCCCTCCTAAATTGTACTAAAGATAAATCTGAATCTTTTCAGTTGTGTTTCTTTTAATTGGTCAAGATTCAGACAACTCCTACACATTATCTAGCTCTGGTTTATATTAATTCTGAGCCATTTTCATGAACTTGTGCTAAAAGAAGCTAAAGAAAAAAATAACTTGAGCCTAGTTTGTACATAGTTAATTGAGACACTGCAAAATTTGCTTCAGAAATCCGTTTGCTGTTGAACAGATTCAGTTTCTTCTATTGTCTCTGACAATGCGCCCTTGAAAATTGTTCTGTACATAGAAAGTCAAGAGCCGTGTCTTCAGGCATTGTACTTCAAACAAAACATTGCCTTGACAACATGAATCTAGATCAGTTCTTTTCAAATAATCCATTATCCCTATTATGCTCAGCATTCACTGAATAGTTATTGCAACACACTTTACTATTTCATAACTAGTGTAGCACTTGAAAACTAAAATAAAAAGTATTTGTTAATGAACTTTTAAGAAATTGTCAATGATAGTGAGTAAAAGCACAGCATAATTTTCCATCCAGGGTTAGATGCAGAATAGAGGCTTTTGTAGCCACAATTGCCTTCTGCAGGATATTTTACCTTCTGGTTACTGCTGACAAGGTTTGTGTTATTTTGGCACTTTCATTACAATCTAATGTTTTCCAGTAAATTAAGCACATTGCTAACTAAATCCCACAAAGTAACATTACAGCATCCCAAGTAGATGAATTATTTGTGCTACAATTGTTCTTATTCTTTCAAATTATTTCCTATATTTTAAAGTATGCACTGCATTACCTATATTAAAATCTTCACCTCTTTGGTGGTATTCATCATTTGGAGGTTGGAATTGGAGATTACACTGTCGCATGGAATACTGGGTATGGGAATGATGTAACAATATGAAAGGAAATATGTACATAATCAACCCCCAACAGGGAAATCTGTGCTTTTAATCAGTTGCTGGAGAACAATTAGTAATTTCATTATCTGTTGCAGTGGAAAAAGTGTCTCCTCACCTCATTTACCAGTTGTATTGAAACAAATACCTCTGCACTTCTCACAGGGAGGAAATAACCCTTCATTTGATAGGAACAAATTATTGCAGATGCTGGAATCTGTACTGAAAACAACAAATACTGGAGATCACAACAGGTCAGATAACATCCATGGAAGGAGAGCAAGCTAATGTTTCAAAAGGAATATTCATCTCATCTGTTTAGCTTTATCAATACATAACAGCACATGCTGTAAATTTGTTAAGTATAATCTTTGAGCAAGATTACAGTTGATATTTGAACATAGATGTAGGAATACTGGGATAAACTATTTCTTGCTCCTAACTCAATACATTATTTCAGTACACTCTCTGCCATCGTAAATTATACTAAAGATAGATCTCAAGCCTTTTATTTGGGCATATTGCAGTTGGTTATGGTTATGCTTGCCTCTGACACATCTAGTTCTGGTTCCGACTTTTAACACTGATATTAATTGTGCTGATTGTAACAGTCAAGAAATATATGGAATACATGAAAAGATTGCTGCACTTGCATCGTTCATTCTGTGCCAAGTATCACTGAATTGTAATCCTTATGAATATTTAAAATTAGAGAGCGTAAAAAGATATTTTCTTCAAACTTACATAACAGCTAATCCTACTATTTAGATCTTTCTTCTTGTTATTAAATTGACTGATATCAATTTCTAACAAATTTGTTAATCCAAATGAAATTAAGATCAGATATTAAAAACATGATCTCAGGAGAAAAACAAATGGTCACATGTGACTTGACAGGTGATAGAGTGATAGAGATGTACAGCAAGGAAATAGACCCTTTGGTCCAACTCATCCATGCCGACCAGATATCCTAACCTAATCTAGTCTCATTTACCAGCACTTGGCCCATATTCCTCTAAACCCTCCCTATTCATATACCCATCCAGATATCTTTTAAATGTTATAATTGTACCATCCTCCACCACTTCCTCTGGCAGCTCATTCCATACTTGCACCACCCTCTGTGTGAAAATGTTGCCTCTTCGGTCCCAGAATCAAGTCACTATCAAAACAAATGTAATTAAATTCTGTAGGTAAAATATTTTCTAAGTCAGTAACTAATAAATCAAGTTAATATGGCTGATTAAGATTGAGCTATAATTATTATGGCAGGATTTCACTCTAATAATAACAATAAAAAAAACTCATTGTTGGGTATATCACAACTCAACCTCGATAACCAGATGGATTGAAGTCTCGATATTAACAGGAATGAATGTGGAAGAGCAAGTGTTGTTTCAGACAGTTAATCGCAAAGTCCACAGCATGCAATCTCTGTCCTTGAAACATTTTCTGCCCAAAGGTCACCCTGATGAATAGGTTTAGCTTCAAGTGGGTAAGGAGGATTCCAAGGCAGGAGGCAAGAGCAAATATACCCGATCCTAAAAAAAAATTGGTGATGCTGGGGTAGGTTCAGATGAGGTGAGTGTGGGAGGTAGGAGGGCCCTGGGCTGGGGTAGGCTGGAAGGGGCAGTGAAACACTCTTTGTCCCTTTGACACATAAGCAGTGCTGAACTGCCCTCTCCCTGTAGTTGTTGGCTTTACTGGCACTATTTAACTCCAAGGTCCAACTTGTCCATGCTGACCAGATATCCCAACCCAATCTCGTCTCAGCTGCTGGCCCATATCCCTCCAAACTCTTCCTATTCATACATCCATCCAGATGCCTTTTAAATGTAGCAATTGTATAGTCTCCACATTTCCTCTGGCAGCTCATTCCATACACATACCACCCTCTGCGTGACAAAGAAGCTTAAATCAGAGATTGCCAGTCTCATTGCTAATCAGTCACAGACAAACAGGTCGGCTCTCTGCTCTCGTCATAGTAAACCCAAGACAGGAGAGCTGGGCTTGAATTATAGAATTTTAAATCTGACCTGACCCCCAAATCATCTAATTTGGTTGTTAAAATTCATAGTAAGTTCCAACAGATTGACTAAACATTATTTTAAAAAAGACAAGGAAATGCTAATGCTGAAAATCTGAAACAAAAGCAGCAATTGCTGGAGAAACTCAGCATGTCTGGCAACATGGTGGAGATAATGCAGAGTTAACATTGAATCTAGTGACTCCTGTTCTGAAGAAGGGTCATTGGACTCAAAACGTTAACTCTGCTTTCTCTCCACCAATGCTGCTAGGCCTGCTGAGTTTCTCCAAAAAATTCCGTTTTTGACTAAAAGTCATTTTCTTTTAAAATCTTGGTATTTAATTCCCTACCTAAGGCTAAACATTTACATCTCCTTAAATTAATAATGTAGTTATCAGTGATAAAGCTTGAATTAGCTGTGAACTGGGTCAGTTGGAAATCATCCTACCTGCTGTCGTTCTTGTTTTTGTTGCTGCACGGTGGCTCAGTGGTTAACACTACTACCTCACAGCACCAGGGTCCCAGGTTTGATTCCAGCCTTGGGTGACTGTCTGTGTGGAGTTTGCACATTCTCCCCATATCTGCGTGAGTTTCCTCTGGGTGGTCCAGTTTCCTCCCACAGTCCAAAGATGTGCAGGTTAGGTGAATTGGCCATGGGAAATTGCCCATAATGTTAGCTGCATTAGTCAGAGACAAATGCGTCTGGGTGGGTTACTCTTTGGAGGGTTGGTGTGGACTGCTTGGGCCGAAGAACCTGTTTCTGCACTGTAGGTAGTCTAATCAGTACCAGTTTTTAATTCCTCAGAAATATCTAATATGAAACAATGCTCAGTTCAAAACTAATGTTTGCCATTTACTAATATTGGTCAGAAGAACGGATAATGGAAATTATTCAAACAAGTCAAAATGATCCATTGTTGGTTAAAATAAAGTGTTAAGATTAGAGAGAGAGGAAAAATAAAGATTAGGCAAAAGAGCAAAGAGAAATAGAGAGTGGAATGTGGTTAAGAGGGCAGGCAGCAGGAAGACAAACATATTAGGCTGACTAATTACTGTTTCGATCAGAGTTAATTCTTATAGAAGACAATGGCATGTTACCAAATTGGCTCTTATTTTGAATAAGTGACAACTTATAGAGTCATAGAGTCACAGACCAAAATTGCATGTGATATTCCAAAAGTGGCCTAACCAATGCCCTGTACAGCTGCAATATGACCTCCCAACTCCTGTACTCAATACTCTGACCAATAAAGGAAAGCATACCAAACATCTTCTTCACTATCCTATCTACCTGTGATTCCACTTTCAAGGAGCTATGAACCTGCACTCCAAGGTCCAACTTGTCCATGCCAACCAGATATCCCAACCCAATCTAGTCTCAGCTGCTGGCCCATATCCCTCCAAACTCTTACTATTCATATATCTTTTAAATGTAGCAATTGTATAGTCTTCACCATTTCCTCTGGCAGCTCATTCCATACACATACCACCCTCTGCGTGAAAAAGTTGCCGCTGAGGTCTCTTTTATATCCATATGCTGGTCATATTGTTTCAAACCTACCTCATTAAATATCTGTCCTACCCTAAGGCAATGCTCTCGTTTGATGTTAGCCAGATTCTACCACTCACCTCTTCCAGAAGAACTCACCCGTGCTTGGATATTCCAGAATAGATTGTCATCCCTGGTGCCAATGCTACACTTAAAAGGTTGTGGCGCATCTGGACAAGTACTGTCAGTCTGGAGCTGCCCTGCATGGTGATTGACATTTGTTCTGTATATGGCAGAGAAGGGATGATATGGAAGTGCCAGTGTTGGATTAGGGTGGACAAAGTCAGCAGTCACGCGACCCCAGGTTATAGTCCAACAGGTTTATTTGAAATTGCAAGCTTTCGGAGTGTAGCCCCTTCATCAGGTATAGTGAGAGAAAAGAGGACACAGAGTTTATAGGCAGTGAAATCAAGGGCAGAGAGATCAAAAGATCATACAGCTGATGTGAGTGAAATGTTGAGTAATATGTCTCTGCAGGTAACCAAGAGTGTTAGACAGTGTGAGTAAAGTGTCAACAGATCATCTGCAGAGGCTTATTATTTGACACTCCACTCATACCAGTTGTATGAACTTTGAATCTCTCCACCTCTAGATTCTGTGTGTGTGTGCTCTTTTCTTTCAGTACGAACTTGACTGAGTTTTTTTGAAGAAGTAGCAAAGAGGATTCATGGGGGCAGAGTGGTGGATATGATCTATATGGACTACAGTAAGGCGGTCAACAAGGTTCCTCATGGGACACTGGTTAGCAAGGTTAGATCTCATGGAATACAGGGAGAATTAGCCAATTGGATAAAGAACTGGCTCGAAGGTAGAAGACAGCGGGTGGTGGTGGAGCGTTGCTTTTCAGACCGGAGGCCTGTGACCAGTAGTGTGCCATGAGGATTGGTGCTGGGTCCACTGCTTTTCGTCATTTATATAAATGATTTAGTTGTGAACATGGGAGCTATACTTAGTAAGTTTGCAGATGACACCAAAATTGGAGGTGCAGTGGACAGCGATGAAGGTTACCTCAGAGTACAATGGGATCTAATCCCATGTTCCAGAATTTGGCCCAGAGCCTGGAATGCCTCAGCAGCACAAGTACACATGTTAAATACTACTGGAATTTCTGCCTGTACCACACTTACAGACAATGAGTCTGGATATGCTCCTCTGCCAACATTTGCCCTATAGCAACCTCATAATCCCTCATATCCTCCATGCGAACTATCGACCTGCACCCACCTCATGGTCCTTCCTAGCCCTTATACCAATTCATGCTGACCATGCATCTCCATTCACCACCTTTGTCCTCATACCTAGAATTTTAACTCACCATAATAGTTTCTGATTCAGTATGTGGATGTACCTACGAGAGAAGGTGCAAAACATGACCTACTCTTGGGAAATAAGGCAGGGCAGATGACTGCACATCCACCAATATCATTTATTGTATCCGTTGCTCCCGATGCGGTCTCCTCTACATTGGGGAGGCTGGACGCCTCCTAGCAGAGCGCTTTAGGGAACATCTCCGAGACACCTGCACCAATCAACCACACCGCTCTGTGGCCCAACATTTCAACTCCCCCACCCACTCTGCCGAGGACATGGAGGTCCTGGGCCTCCTTCACCGCCACTGCCTCACCACCAGACGCCTGGAGGAAGAATGCCTCATCTTCTGCCTCAGAACACTTCAACCCCAGGGCATCAATGTGGACTTTAACAGTTTCCTCATTTCCCCTTCCCCCACCTCACCCTAGTTCCAAACTTCCAGCTCAGCACTGTCCCCATGACTTGTCCTACCTGCCTATCTTCTTTTCCACCTATTCACTCCACCCTCCCCCCCCCAACCTATCACCTTCATCCCCTCCCCCACTCACCTATTGTACTCTACGCTACTTTCTCCCCACCCCCACCCTCCTTTCACTTATCTCTCCACCCTTCAGGCTCTCTGCCTGTATTCCTGATGAAGGGCTTTTGCCCGAAACGTCAATTTTACTGCTCCTCAGATGCTGCCTGAACTGCTGTGCTCTTCCAGCACCACTAATCCAGAATCTGGTTTCCAGAATCTGCAGTCATTGTTTTTACTCTGATGACTGTGCTGTCAGTGTGGGAGCACTTTGGGGCCAGCGGCATTAATTCTATTAGTTTTTAAATAGTGATAGAAAAGGATAGACCGGATCTAAAAGTTGAAGTTCTAAATTGGAGGAAGGCTAATTTTGATGGTATTAGGCAAGAACTTTCAAAAGCTGACTGGGGGTAGATGTTTGTAGGTAAAAGGACGGCTGGATAATGGGAAGCTTTCAGAAATGATATAATGAGAGTTAGAGACAGTATATTCCTGTCAGGTGAAAGGAAAGGCTGGTAGGTGTAGGGAACGTTTCGATGACTAGAGAAATTGAGGGTTTGGTTAAGAAAAAGAAGGAAGCATATGTCAGGTATAGACAGGATAGATCAAGTGAATCCTTAGAAGAGTATAAAGGCAGTAGGAGTATACTTAAGAGGGAAATCAGGAGGGCAAGAAGGGGATATGAAATAGTTTTGGCAAATACAATTCAGGAAAATCCAAGGGGTTTTTACAAATACATTAAGGACAAAAGGGTAACTAGGGAAAGAATATGGCCCCTTAAAGATCAGCAAGGTGGCCTTTGTGTGGAGCCGCAGGTGATGGGGGAGATATTAACGAGTATTTTGCATCAGTGTTTACTGTGGAGAAGGACATGGAAGATATAGAATTAGGGAAGTGACATCTTGAAAGATGTCCATATTACAGAGGAGGAGATGCTGGATGTCTTCAAATGCATGAAGATGGATAAATCCCCAGAACCTGATCAGATATACCCTAGAACTCTGTGGGAAGCTAGGGAAGTGATTGCTGGGCCCCTTGCTGAGACACTTGTGTCATCAATAGTCACAGGTGAGGTGCCAGAAGACTGGAGGTTAGCTAATGTGGTGCCACCATTAAAAAAAGGTGGTAAGGACAAGCGAGGGAACTATCGACCAGTGAACCTGATGTCGGTGGTGGGCAAGTTGTTGGAGGGAATCCTGAGGGACAGGATGTACATGTATTTGGAAAGGCAAGGAATGATTAGGGATAGTCAATACGGCTTTGTGCATGGTAAATCATGTCTCACAAACTTGATCGAGTTTTTTGAAAAAGTAACAAAGAGGATTGATGAGGGCTGAGCGGTCGATGTGATCTATATGGACTTCAGTAAGGCATTCGACAAGGATCCCTATGGAAGACTGATTAGCAAGGTTAGATCTCATGGAATTCAGGGAGAACTAGTCATTTGGATACAGAACTGGCTCGAAAGTAGACAACAGATAGTGGTGGTGGAGGGTTGTTTTTCAGACTGGAGGCCTGTGACCAGTGGAGTGCCACAAGGATTGGTGTTGGGTCCACTACCTTTTGTCATTTATATAAATGATTTGGATATGAGCATAACAGGTATAGTTAGTAGGTTTGCAGACGACACCAAAACTGGAGGTGTAGTGGACAGCGAAGAAGGTTACCTCAGATTACAGTGGGATCTTGATCAGGTGGGCCAATGGGCTGAGGAGTGGCAGGTGGAGTTTAATTTAGATAAATGCGAGGTGCTGCATTTTGGGAAAGCAAATCATAGCAGGAATTATACACTTAATGGTAAGGTCTGAGGGAATGTTGATGAACAAAGGGACCTTGGAGTGCAGGTTCATAGTTCTTTGAAAGTGGAGTTTCAGGTAGATAGGATAGTGAAGAAGGCGTTTGGTATGCGTTCCTTTATTGGTCAGTGTATTGAGTATATGAGTTAGGAGGTCATGTTGCAGCTGTACAGGACATTGGTTAGGCCACTGTTGGAATATTGCATGCAATTCTGGTCTCCTTCCTATTGTGAAACATGAAACGGTTCAGAAAAGATTTACAAGGATGTTGCCAGGGTTGGAGGGTTTGAGCTATAGGGAGAGGCTGAAGAGGCTGGAGCTATTTTCCCTGGAGTGTCGGAGGCTGAGGGGTGACCTTATAGAGGTTTATACAATCATGAGTGGCATGAATAGGATAAATAGGCAAAGTCTTTTCCATGGAGTGGGGGAGTCCAGAATTAGAGGGCATAGGTTTAGGGTGAGAGGGGAAAGATATAAGAGAGACTTAAGGGGCAACGTTTTCACGCAGAAGGTGGTACGTGAATGGAAATGAGGTGCCAGAGGAAGTGGTGGAGGCTGGTACAATTGCAACATTTAAAAGGCATCTGGGTGGGTATATGAATAGGAAGGGTTTCGAGGGATATGGGCTGGGTGCTGGCAAGTGGGATTTGATTAGGTTGGGATATCTGGTCAGCATGGACGGGTTAGACCAAAGGGTCTGTTTGTGTGCTGTACATTTCTATGACTCTATGACAGACCTCAGGACCCATGCAGAGATGTGTTAAAATAAGGTCGTACTATGATAGAGTAGTTTTTGTATATATAGTTCTATGAGTCTTTATTTACTTATGCTTGGCGCATTTTAAATGTCTACTGTCCTCCGGCGCATCCCCTCAAATTTTTGATTAGTGCTTTCTCTAAGTTGAGTGCTTTTGGAACATGGCACATTATTATAGGGAGGGATTTTAATTGTCTTTTGGATCCAACAGTGGACAGGATGCCACGTGGGCCCCCAACTATTTCTTTGCATGCTAAGCAGGTGGTTGACTTATGCGAGGAGTTGGGGCTGGTGGATATTTGGAGATGTCTTCACCCTACCAGCAGGGACTTCACCTTATTTTCAAACCCACATAAATGTCACACTAGGATTGACCTCTTTCTGGCTTCCTCGGCCCTTCTGGATTTGATTATGGATTGTAAAATTGGGAATATATCTATCTTTGATCATGCGGCGGTATATTTGGAGATTAAGGCCAAGAGTGAAGGGCTAGGTTTGCGGCATTGGCATTTGGACCACTTTCTCCTTAAGGATTCGAAGTTTGTGGAATATTTTTTGAAGGAGTTTCGGGAATTCTTGACTATCAACTCAGGCACGGCTCGTAGTCTGTCCATGCTATGGGAGACTGCTAAGGCCTTTGCGCTAGGGGATTAGCTATTTCCTATTCGGCTAGCTGGAAACGATAAGAGGAGGAACAGCAGCATCTATTTGAGATGCGGTTGAAATCCGCCGAGGCAGCACATTTTGTGCGGCCTTCAGTGACTAAGCTACAGCAGATCACGGCCCTCTGGGCTGTCTTGAATTCAATACTGACACAAAACGCAAAAAAAGAACTTGCTTTTGCTAGACAGAGGCTGTTTGAATATGGAGATAGGCCAGGGAAGTACTTAGCGTACCTGACTAGGAAAAAGCGTACTCCCTAATCCATTACTGCAATCAGAAACAGTGCCGGGGTCCTTACATACGATGCTAAAAGGATTAATGAGGCTTTTCAGAGCTTTTACTCTGAATTGTATCGGTCTGAAGATTGCGAGGACAGGAGGGCTAAAATGGAGACCTTTCTTTAAGAACTTGGACCTCTCAGGGGTAACCTTAGAACAGGCCTCTCTCCTTAATGCCCCCTTGACAGTTCAGCAAATACAGGAGGCAGCTAGGCAACTTCAGAGTGGGAAAGCGCCTGGCCCTGATGGTTGTCCGGGTGAGTTTTATAAGGAGTTTATAGGGATTCTGTCAGGGCTGATGTTGGAGATGTACAATCACTCCTATATGTAGGAATGCCTACCACCATCTTTGAGGGAAGCTAATATTTCATTAATTCTTAAGAAGGGGAAGGTTCCTGAGGAACATACAGGCCCATCTCTCTAATAAATTCGGACTTCAAGATTCTGTCCAAGATCCTGACGCTGAGATTGGAAAGGATGTTGCCCCATATTATTAAAGAGGACCAGACAGGCTTTATAAGGGGCCGTAGGTCCTCTAATAACATTAGAAGGTTGCTGAATGTGGTTCAAGATTATCAGCAACGATCGATTCAGGGGTTAGTGATTTCCTTAGATGCAGAGAAAGCATTTGACCCGTTGGAATGACCGTATCGTTTTTATGTCTTAGAACAGTTCGGGTTGGTTGGAGTCTTTGCTAGGTGGGTGGAGGTTTTATAGCATCACCCTCTGGCCGTGGTTATCACTAACAGGGTGAGGTCTGGGAATTTTAAGATTGGTAGGGGCAAGGCTGCCCCCTTTCACCGTTGTTGTTTACGTTCGTGATAGAGCCGCTGGCAGAGGCCATTCGTCAGAACGTCCACATAACCACTCCAGAAGTGGGATCGAGGGCACACAAGATTACACTGTACGCAGATGATGTCCTTCTATTTTTATCGAACCCAATGACCTCCGTACCCCATTTGATACAATGTATCAATTCATTTGGGGCTATTTCAGTTTACAAGATTAACTTTGCAAAATCAGAAGGATGTGCCAGAAGTTGAAGGTGGCTCTAAGTTCCCTTTAAAGTGGTCACGGGCAGGGCAGGGTTTCGGTACCTAGGCATTTTTATTACCCCCAAGTTTGATCTGTTATTTCGGAGTAACTTTGCTTACTTGCTCGACAATATTAGGCGGGATCTCCAGAGATGGGAGGCTCTTCCAATTTCATGGCTGTGCCGAATATCTCTCATTAAGTTGAATGCTCTTCCTCATTTACTTTATCCCATGCATATGCTCCCTATAATGTTTCCCAAGTCAATGCTGCGGAAGCTTATGGGGTGGTTTGGTTCCTTTGTCTGGCATCGTGGGCGGCCCCTCATCAAACTTACTAAATTGCAGTTGCCTCAAGGAGGGGGAGGAGTTGATTTCCCAGACATCAGAAGGTATTAATAGAGTTCCCTGCTGTCCTTTGTCTGCGATTGGGGAGGTAACGATCCAAACTCAATGTGACTGGATATTGAGGCCTCCCAAGCAAAGTGCCCTCTTATTAACCTATTGTTCATGGATAAGATGAGACCAGTTATGGACCACTGCTGGAATCCCATTGTCATTAGTACAGTCAAGGCATGGAGGGCGATGCGTCAGAGTGTGGGTTGTTTATCCAAGACTTTGCCACTTACAGCTATAGTTGGCATGACAGGGTTGCGACCAGGGATGATTGACTCAGGGTTCAAACTATGGGCAGTGAGAGGAGTTTCTAGTTTGGGAGAATTGTTTGAGGGGGAGGTTATGATGTCTTTTGAGCAACTGAGCCTCAAATACGGGTTGTCCAGCAGAGATGTTTTCCGTTTTTTTCAGGTTAGGGATTTCATCCAGAAGAAGACTATGCTGCTCACTAAGCCCTATAAGCCCGATACAGAGAGGTTGTTGCTACGCTCCATAAGCACCCTTTCAGTTAGTGCCCTCTATTGCCTGCTGGGTGGCAGGGCCTGGCAGGATATTAACCGGTCATGTGAGGTCTGGGAGCAAGAGTTAGGAGTGGAGATCTCTTCCGAAACATGGGAGAACATGTGGGAGAATACTCAAAAGATCTCAATCTGTAATAGGACATGCGCTACGCAGTTAAAAGTTCTGCACAGGGCTCATCTGGCACCAGACCGTCTGGTGAAGTTTAAAAAAGGGGCATCTTCAGTGTGCCCCAAATGTAAAATAAATGTAGGTACTCTTACTCATTGCTTCTGGAATTGCCACAGGCTCTGTGTTTATTGGAGCGCTGTGGCGGGAGAGATAGGGAGGGGATTGAGGACTGAAGTCAAAGTAGACCCGAAATCTCTCCTCTTAGGTCTATCAAATTTACCATCTTTAGACGGGCATGGTAAAGAACCATTTAATATTCTTGCATACTGTGCACGGAAGAATATTCTGATGAATTGGGTGTCTGAGAACCTACCAGACTTGCTGGGATGGCAGAAATTAATTATGGAGCACATTCCCTTGGACATTTTTTTACAAACATGGTACACCACACAACAGACCACTTTTATAAGACATGGCAGCCCTACTTGAGTTATTTGGATATAGATTTGTCAGTTATCTTAACTAGGGCATTTGTTTAACCAGGATGGTTAGATTTGTCAAGCCCTGGGCCCTGGAAGGGGTCTCCTGAGTTAATACGGGTATGTATACAATGCTCCCATTCCTTTGTTCTGGAGCTTTGCGTCGAGCATAGCTGTTCTGTATTTTGTTTTTATTTTGCTTTTCTTTCTTTTTTTTGGTGTTGCTTTGCACAGTGTTAGGGTTTGTTTTGTATTATAGAGTAGGTTAGTAGTTAGTAGTCAGTAGTTGTATTGTAACTTATGGTTTTTTTCTTTTTATTATACTGATATTTGTTATTGATTGCATTTTTCAATAATTTTATATGTTTGTAAAGTTAAAAAAAATTGTTAATAAATACATTTACAAAAAAAATAAGGTCGTACAAACTATGTATTTTCTATTGCAGACTTCACTACATTGAAAATACTCATTCATGAAAAACACATGTAATGTATTTAAATACCTTCAGTTCAGGAATTGGTTTACCTCAATTGGCTGGATTATTGGTTTACAGAGTAGTTATAAAGATAAAAACAATGACTGCAGATGCTGGAAACCAGAGTCTAGATTAGAATGGTGCTGGAAAAGCACAGCAGTTCAGGCAGCATCCGAGGAGCAGTAAAATCGACGTTTTGGGCAAAAGCCCTTCATCAGGAAAACCCTCAGTTTACAGATAGTGTGACACCAGCAGCGTGGGTTCAATTCTACCACTGGTTTGAGACTACCATGAAGGATCTTCCTTCTCAACTCTTCCCTCGCCTGAGGTCTGGTGGCACTCAGGTTAAATCATCACCAGCTGCTTCTCTTTAATAAGAGAGCAGCCCCTATGGTCTAGTAAGACTATGGTGACACCACAACAACCTTCAATTACATAACTTTTATCCCCCCAGTACCTGGTCACTTATAATGATAAGCATCGAAATTCATAATTGCACTCAAAGAGGCAACAATCACTTGTAGCAGTCAATCAAACTGTAATGTTGCAGGCACAGCCCTGTGAAAATAGATGGTTGTGAAATAATTCCTGTAATGGGAACCCTCAGGCTCATGGCAACACAGATTGAAGTAGCAATGATTTTTGTTAAACACTCCAAATGTTTATTCCAAGATCTAAAACACAGGACTTTCAAATGCCTTGATAGACTGACAACTTCCTCTGGCAGTTCTTTCATATGAACATAGAAACTTGCAGCAGAAGTAGGCAATTCAGCCCTTTGAGCCCGCTCCACCGTTAACCATGAACATTGCTGATCTTATCCTGGTCTTTCCTGCCTGCTCCCCACTGACCTTTACCTCGCTTTTCATCGGTAATATATCTAGTTCTTTCTTGAATCTGTTGATTCTGTCTCCCCTGCACTCTTTTGGCAGTGAGTTCCACAGATTCACAATCCTCTAAGAGAAGATCTTGTGTCAGGGTGAAAGGGAAGGCTGGTAGGTATAGGGAATGCTGGATGACTAAATAATTTGAGGGTTTGGTTAAGAAAAAGAAGGAAGTATATGTCAGGCATAGACAGGATTGATCGAGTGAATCCTTAGAAGAGTATAAAGGAAGTAGGAGTATACTTAAGAGGGAAAAAGGGGACAGGAGATAGCCTTGGCAAATAGAATTAAGGAGAATCCAAAGGGTTTTTACAAAGATATTAAGGACAAAAGAGTAACCAGGAAGAGAATAGGGCCCCTCAAGGATCAGCAAGGCAGCCTTTGTGTGGAGCAACAGAAAATGGGGGAGATACTAAATGAATATTTTGCATCAGTATTTACTGTGGAAAAGGATACGGAAGATATAGACTGTAGGGAGATAGATGGTGACATCTTGCAAAATGTCCAGATTACAGAGGAGGAAGTGCTGGATGTCTTGAAACGGTTAAAGGTGGATAAATCCCCAGGACCTGATCAGGTGTACCCGAGGCCTCTGTGAGAAGCTAGAGAAGTGATTGCTGGGCCTCTTGCTGAGATATTTGTATCATTGATAGTCACAGGTGAGGTGCCGGAAGACTGGAGGTTGGCAAACGTGGTGCCACTGTTTAAGAAGGGTGGTAAGGACAAGCCAGGGAACTATAGACCGATGAACCTGAGCTCAGTGGTGGGCAAGTTGTTGGAGGGAATCCTGAGAGACAGGATGTACATGTATTTGGAAAGGCAAGGACTGATTAGGGATAGCCAACATGGCTTTGTGCGTGGGAAATCATGTCTCACAAACGTAATTGAGTTTTTTGAAGAAGTAACAAAGAAGTTTGATGAGGGCAGAGTGGTAGATGTGATCTATATGGACTTCAGTAAGGCGTTCGACAAGGTTCCCCATGGAAAACTGATTAGCAAGGTTAGATCTCATGGAATACAGGGACAACTAGCCATTTGGATACAGAATTGGCTGAAAGGTAGAAGACAGAGGGTGGTGGTGGAGGGTTGTTTTCTCAGGCTGGAGGCCTGTGACCAGTGGAGTGCCACAAGGATCGGCGCAGGGCCCTCTACTTTTTGTCATTTACATAAATGATTTGAATGCGAGCATAAGAGGTACAGTTATTAAGTTTGCAGAAGACACCAAAATTGGAGGTGTACTGGACAGCAAAGAGGGCTACCTCTGATCTGGACCAAATTGGCCAATGGGCTGAGAAGTGGCAGATGGAGTTTAATTCAGATAAATGCGAGGTGCTGCAGTTTGGGAAAGCAAATCTTAGTAGGACTTATACACTTAATGGTAAGATCCTAGGGAGTGTTGCTGAACAAAGAGACTTTGGAGTGCAGGTTCATAGCTCCTTGAAAGTGGAGTCGCAGGTCGACAGGATAGTGAAGAAGGCGTCTGGTATGCTTTCCTTTATTGGTCAGAGTATTGAGTACAGGAGGTCATGTTGCGGGTGTACAGGACATTGGTGAGGCCACTGTGGAATATTGCATGCAATCCTGATCTCCTTCCTATCTGAAAGATGTTGTGAAACTTGAAAGGATTCAGAAAAGATTTACAAGGATGTTGCCAGGATTGGAGGATTTGAGCTATAGGGAGAGGCTGAACAGGCTGGGGTTGTTTTCCCTGGAGCGTCAGAGGCTGAGGGGTGACCTTATAGAGGTTTACAAAATTATGAGGGGCACGGATAGGATAAATAGACAAAGTCTTTTCCCTGGGGTCGGGGAGTCTAGAACTAGTTGGCATAGGTTTAGGGTGAGAGAGGAAAGATATAAAAGAGACCTAAGGGGCAACGTTTTCACGCAGAGGGTGGTACGTGTATGGAATGAGCTGCCAGAGGATGTGGTGGAGGCTGGTACAGTTGCAATATTTAAGAGGCAGTTGGATGGGTATATGAAAAGGAAGGGTTTGGAGGGATATGGGCCGGGTGGTGGCAGGTGGGACTAGATTGGGTTGGGATATCTGGTCGGCATGGACAGGTTGGACCGAAGGGTCTGTTTCCATGCTGTACATCTCTATGACTCTATAAATAGTTTCTCCTCATCTCAGTTTTGAAGCTATCTGATCTCACTATACCTCTGCCCTCTTGTTCAACATTCACCTTATCAATCCTCTTTTTTGTGTTATGTACCTCAATCAGATTTCCTCCGTTTAGCCTCTAAGTCTCCACGAACAGCTATTCACCCTCTGGCCAGATCATTATCTATTCCTTTGTCTATCTAACTGTTCTTCTCTCTTTTTGGGCTTGATTCCCACCTATCAGTTACTCCTTATCTCCTCCTTCCACCCTTTGTCTTCTGCACATAAACTGACATTTTCCTTACCACCATCAGTTCTGAGGAAGGGTCACTGGTCCTGAAACGTTAATTAATTTCTCTTCACAGATGCTGCCAGACCTGCTGAGCTTTTCCAGCAATTTCTGTTTTTGTTTCAGATACCGCCCCCCATTCTTCTGAACTCCAGTGAGTACAAGCCCAAGTTATTCATCCACTCGTCGTACAATAGCCTTTTCATCCCTGGAATCAACCTGGTGATCCTTATCTGAACCACCACCACATCCCTCCTCAAGCAAAGAGACCAAAACTAGTCACAATATTCTTGGCATGTTCTGACTCACCTTCATCCCCCTCCGTCCACGCATCAATGAATTTAATACACGCCGTGATGTCGAACAATTTTTCGTCGCTTCCGCCTCCGAGCTTACTTTCACAATCAGGACTCCCGCCCACCTTCCGAGGACCCCTTCGCCCACCTCCAACACGCTGCATCCACCTAGACACCCCGTGCTGGCCTATTACCTGCCCTCGACCTCTTCATTTCCAACTGCCGTCGGGACATTAACCGCCTCAACCTGTCTACCTCCCTCCCCCACTCCAACCTCTCACCCTCACAACGCGCAGCCCTCCAATCCCTCTGCTCCAATCCCAACCTCACCATCAAGCCAGCGGATAAAGGGGGCGCAGTGGTAGTCTGGCGCACTGACCTCTACACCGCTGAAGCCAAACGTCAACTCGAGGACACCTTTTCCTACTGCCCCCTCAACCATGACCCCACACCCCTTCACCAAACCATCATCTCCCAGACCATACAGAACCTCATCACCTCAGGAGATCTCCCACCCACAGCTTCCAACCTCATAGTCCGGGAACCCCGCACTGCCCGGTTCTACCTCCTTCCCAAGATCCACAAGCCTGACCAGCCTGGCCGACCCATTGTCTCAGTATGCTCCTGCCCCACTGAACTCATCTCTACCTACCTCGACACTGTCCTATCCCCCCTAGTCCAGGAACTCCCCACATAAATGTCAGGATTCCATTTTTTTAAATTATATGCTGTACCTGCATACCCACTTTCTGCAATTCATGCACAAAGACATCCAGATCCCTCTGCACTAACGCATTTTGAATCTGCTTCCCAATTAAATAATTATTTGCCCTTTTTTTCTGGCCAAACTTGCACATATCCACATTAAACTCCATCTGCCAGATTTTGGACCATTCTCCTAGTCTATCAATATGCATCTGTGAATTCTTTATCTCCTCATCACTGCCTGCTTTCCCAACTATTTTCATATTGTCAGCAAATTTTGCTATGTTACACTCTGATCTTGCTTACAGATCATTTGTAAAGAGTTGAGGTCCGAGAACTGAACCACGCGGCCCCCTACTAGTTACAGTTCACCATCCAGACAGGGACCCATTTATCCTGACCCGCTGTTTTCTATCACTCAGTCAATCCTTTATTCAAGCCAATAATCTAGCCATTACTTCCAGCATCTAGCCTTCTGGAGCCCCGTTATCCATCTTGCTGGTTGCATCCTGAAAGAACTCCAGCAAATTTGACAAGCACAATTTGCCTCTCTGTTGATTAGTTTCTGTTGACACTTCTGTCAGGTCCTCTTAGCCATTGCTTTTGACAATTAATCTCAACAAGTTTGTTAGCAGTTGAGTTTGGTGTTTAATGAGTTGATGCATTATTATGAACACAGATGCCTGCTTTTTATAAATTCTAATGTGCACCTGAACTGCCCCAAAGGTGTCCTGGGATTGTATCCCAATCCTCTTTCTTCAACGTGGTACCTTGGCTAACCTAAGAAATGCACAAAGTCCAGACCAGATCTACTCTGCACGGTTCAGGTTTCCCAAATCAATATCACACGAGTGGAAGTAGCTGATGATGTATATGGCCAGCTGCCTCTGGACTGTGCATGAGAGAACACAACCGGCCCCTGCAAAAATATAAAGTGACACATCTGGGACAGGATCTGTGATTTCCATGCTTGTCCACCATTTTCACCACAAGAGGCTCTCCACTTGGGCAAAAATCTAGACATCGCAGTTTGTGGTGAAAGAAGAGAAAGTGATGAGGAACACAAATGCTATCTTATACCTGTACGTATCATTATGGGTAGGTGGGTGGGAGCATGGCAGAAAATGGGATGGGATGAATTTTGCTGCAAGAAGATTCAACAGTTAGCACCTGAAGGGTAAACAAGAGCAAACTGTGGGAAGAATATGGAACAGGATGTGACAGCTGCAACTAAAGAAACAAATGGATGAAAGAATATAGCAGGTAAACTCTGCTCATTGCTGTAATATATTAAGTCGTACTTAAATAATGTGAAATCATCATTACTGGTGTCAGTTTTGGACAATTGGAAAAAGTCCAAAAGGGCTATAGAGCAAGACTTAAAGCCCAGCACAACATATAAGTAGCAGCTTATACATTAGATAGAAAGGGGTATCAAGCACTTCTTTCCAATACGTTGCTAGCTATAATGATATAGATTTGCAGCATAGTAAATACATTTCTACAAATACAAGAATAGCAACTAATGGGGCATTTTGTGTTAATGCCAAATAATGTTAATAGTTTAATTGCTATTTGGCTAAAATCTAACATTTGTAACTGCGGAGGTTCTCAGGAGAGACTGGGTATTCTGTTTTACTGGAGCAATATTCTGATCTATTTATGATTTCGAAGGCAACTACTATGGTAGAAATGATGCACTTAATTCTTTTAAACTTCCTATTACTGGAATCTAAACTCTATTTAGATACTCTTGTAACAAGAAAAATCATTCATTAGAATCAACACTTGACATTCACGGAATCAGCTTGATATTTGAAGACTGCAACAAAAAACCTTTGAGCAAAGCAGGGCAACTGCAAATAATTTGCCTTTCAATTTGCATCAGCATTGGTAAAATATATTACTGACACGTGATACTAAAAACAAAATTGGTCTTTATTGGTGATGTATTTTAAGAACCTCCTGTTCGACACACAATTGTGTTCAAAATTCTTTTTTTGCTCATCTAGACACAGTGACCCTTTTGTTTTTTTAAAATCAATGTATTTTATACATTGTACAAACTGTTCATAGGGTCACTTTATTATAGCACAGCACACACACATATACACTTATACTGACGAGAATAAGAGTGAAGTAGACAAGTATCTTGCTTTATATTGGGATTACATTTCAATGTTCATTTGTACCCTGTAAATGTCAATGAAAGACGAAAGCAGAAATGATCCTCCCCTGACTTAATACTTAGCCCTTTGTTGGTATAATTAAAATGGGTTATTGGTTCATTAACTTATTACTATTTGTGGAACTCTGCTGTACATACGTAATTTCAAAATTTTCAAATTCAACAATGATTATCTGAACAGTACTTAATTTGGTCTCAAGTGCAGTCAGTTAGAATTGGGTGAAAAAGAAAATAGTAAAGAAGTCAATACCTGCAAAAGCTCTCCTCTCTTTCTGTACCAGTTTTGTGTTTTTCAAAATATTACCTATCCCAAGAAATCTCAGCCACTGCAAAAATGCAAAAGACCTAAACATTCACTCTGGTGACCATTTTCTTTATTTTTGCGACAATGATTGAATGCAAGGAACAAATGAGAAGGCAGTTGTACGGAATTTCTATGGCAACATGTGAGACACATTTCTCTCCAACTGAACATCTCTATATTCAAAGCGTGGGTACATTATAATGCCTTGTCAATTGAATGGTTATTTTTTTGCTGTTAAAAAAAATCTTCAAAATCATCTCTGTCTTGAAATACTTCTGATGTCTTCGGATGAAGAATTGCTTCAATATCGGATGCACTGTCATCAGATTCACCCCAAAAAGCTGTAAGAATGAGAGACAACAACTTTATTCATCTAAGGGTCAGCTTGTCCTCTCGTCTCATTTACTTGGCAAAATAATGCATGCAGTGTTTATCTTTGATCTTTGCTCATCTCTCTTTCTTTCTTAAGCTACAGGACAACAAAAATAAAAAAGCCACAAAACTTTAATAGGAACCCAAAAGACAATGTGGATGAAAGCACGTTTTCAGAGCTTGTTACTCTAACACTGTTACTTTTGTGACTTTCAAATGTTTCATGAAATTTAAAAACTTTAATGTTGAACTTTAATATTCGTTTTAGCAGATAAAATGCACAAAACGAAAGTCAACATTAACATCCCAATGACTCTCAATGACATCAGCACTTGCAAATTTGCAATTCATTATCTATTATTCAGAAAATGCTGGTTCTACAATGAAAGAGGATTATAACAATACTTGCATCAGTTTGAATTCTCATTCAATTCAGCATCTTTATTCTGTAGCTGAAAATTTCCAAATGCATATTAATATGCTGCATTTGATTAAAAAATAGCTAAAGTATTAACATTTCAGATATAGCTGAAAATTTGAATCAAGACATCGAAAAATTATTGCTTTACATCAGTTCACTTAATTTCATTCCGTATGGGTGCAAGGTGTCTTAAATCCAATATCAATATACATAAACATGGCTACAGAGCTTGTGCATTACAACTGTTGTTCCTGTTCTATTAAAATATAGTTTACAATTGGAGACCCTGATCACCAGAATGTTTGTAAGGGAATCTCAGGCAGACCTGAAATCATTGGGTTTCTTTTCTATCACTAACTTGGAGTTTTTTTATCTGTTTTAATATGAATTCTGTTGCTGTATTTTCTTCAACAATACTTATTTGGATAGTTGACATTATCTCTACAAAGTTAATCCAGATGATGTGTTTGTGTTAATTTTAGTATTGGATCAACAAGATGATTGTTAAATTGGCTTAGGGTTCTCTACACAGAACGAATTGCACAGGGACCCTCTTTCGGGAACAACACGATCCAACTTACTAACTTAAAACATTAAAGTGTTTCATTTGTTGAAATATAATATTTCAAAATTACATTATATCTTTTGGGTTTGAGTGATCAGGCTGTAGATTACCTTTGCTGAAAATTGAAAATATTTAAATGTGAATTCTATTTTCATATTTTGGAAGATGTAGCCCCACAAACATGGGAGCAAATAAACCACAAACACAGTCGAGGGCCCATGGCCGAGGCAGAGATGTAAAAATACAAGAGGCATACAAAATTAATCCTAAAACAGACATACACAAATTTCAATAAAAGATTTACCTAATTATTGCTACAAAACTGGCTGACAAGTATTACAAGTGTAATACAATGATATACCATTTTACAAAACAATAATTACTTTTCTATTGAACAGCAGATTCAATTACTGATGAAAAGTAGTTCAACCACTGTCGTGAACTGCACACTGGAGTTGATCCAGAAAATTCAGATGGTTTATTTTTACAATAGTCAATATGTAGCAATGAGTTACAGGTTGGAATCCAATCAAGAGGTCTGGGTGGTTGTTTAGAGAATAACAGGTATAAGGGATAAATTTACAAATTGGACTATAATTGGCAAATTTGAGAAGTTTAGATATAAAATAACAGAAGATTGGGAATGACTTACAAGCAGAATATAATCAAAGGATTAAGGTGACTGATATAGAAATTGACAGGCATCCAAAAGCAAATCACTTGCCTCACAGTACTATCTTCAGTTAATGGGCACAACACCACAGGGAAAATATTGAGGCTTGAAAAGTTGGAATGCTTGAGATAGAAACTGATTGTTTCTGATTGCTTAACTGCTGGAAACAAAGGGCACTGATACAAACAAAATGTTAGAGATACAGAATAAAGGGCAAATAAAAACCTTTTCACACAAAAGGATTAGGCAATGTGGAATTCACTTTCAAATTTCATGACTGAAATGTAAAGTGGGGGAAATGCAAACCTGGATTTGATAATTTAATTAAAATAAATGACTGAAACATGCAAACAGAAAACAGGTGAATATAATTAGAATTTTTTGCTCAGGTGGTAGGTAAATGCCTATCCACACTGTTTGTGCCAAGTATTCTATTTCTATGACATAACTTCTACGTAGAACTCGTCCATTCTTTTTCTGTATAGGTTATATATAACCTGTATAGGTTATATATTCTTCAGAAAATGTCAAACTTTATTATGCAGCTTTTGAGCTTTGCACCAAAATTGATAGTTATTAATTGCCTTCTTAACTTCTGTGAAAGACAAAAATCGTGCAGATTTTCACGTTGTCGTATTTGGATACAGTATTCTCTGGTCAAACTCAATGGTACTCACATACAGGTTAGGCTTTCCTCCAGATGGCGCTAACAATGTGCATTAACTATCCCATAGTGTATAATCACATCACTTAAGACATGAGCATTTTTTGTGGCGGCTCATCTGTATAAATCTGTCCAATCAGTGCTACACTATAGAATTATGCCCAATGGAAACTCATTTCAGGCCAACTGGGCATTTCAGTTCGCAATTTCAGGAAAGAAATTTGATTTATTTTATCTCATCTATCTGTGTTGAAGTCAAATTTGAGTGCTAGAGGTAGCAATAGAAGCCAGTAAGCTGCTATGGTACTTCAGACAGCACCACCCATCATAAATTTAAATGAATATTTTGCACAAATGTTTTGCAAGAAAATGAAATGCAACTCAGCCAAAGTGAGGGATAGCAATCAAGAAGAAAATATAAACGATTTAGGGAAATAATTGGGATTACGAGTAGATTAGATTACTTACAGTGTGGAAACAGGCCTTTCGGCCCAACAAGTCCACAATGACCCTCCAAAGATCAACCCACCCAAACCCATTCCCCTACATTTACCCCTTCACCTAACACTAAGGGCAATTTAGCATGGCCAATTCACCTGACCTGCACATCTTTGGATTGTGGGAGGAAACCGGAGCACCTGGAGGAAACCCACGCAGACACGGGGAGAATGTGCAAACTCCACACAGACAGTTACCTGAGGCGGGAATTGAACCCGGGTCTCTGGCGCTGTGAGGCAGCAGTGCTAACCACTGTTCTACTGTGTCACCCAATAAGGATTACTCATCATGGCCAATATATTCAAAGAAAATTAGAACTATTTAAAGATGAGCTTGGTGAGATGCCAGGGCTCGGGAGAGTAGTAAAAACTATTCAAAAATGGACACAGGACATTCCTAGTAACTGCAGGCAGTGAATTTAATGCCATGGTATGTAAGGTTTTAAAAACAATAAATGGGGGGAGAAAAATATCAACAGGCACTTGAAAGGTATGCGTTAATTAAAGAGAGTCAGTAAAGCTTTATGAAATGCAGACTGTGCTTAATTGCTGGAACTGAATTGTTGAATTAAATCATGGAGAAGATAGATTATGGGAAGGCAGTGGATGTTTTCTATATGAATTTTAAGGAAGTCTTAGAAAATATGGAACCTAAAAGGCTGATTCAAAAACCAAGACTCCCAGAAAAGGAGGACAGTATCAGCTTGAATAAAAGAAAATACATAAAGAAGCAGGTTGTCGTAAATGGATACTTTTCAGACTGGAAGATGGTAAACAATGATGTTTCCACCATGCAAGGATTGCTACCTTTTATCTTAAATATATACATTATGTTGGGGTCGAGTAAAATCACAAAATTTGCTGAGTTTCGTATTAGAGGTATGCAAGGTAATTCACAGTAGTAACACGAATGTGTTATTGAGTGGTAAACACCTGGAGAAATTGAATGTTTAGGTGCCATTGTTGATAAGCACTAAATATTTTGATGCAGCATCCAGTTTTACTTGTGAAGGCAAAATGTTGGGGTATGGGAATCAATTCATAGTACACAAATCCAAAGAAGTAGCTGAATAATACAAATATTTGTGAGACCAAACAGTCTGCAGTAAGATGCAGGGGCAATGGCTTCAGAAAAATAGGACAAAACCATAGGCTTATATTATTAAGCTATTAAGTGTAGCCTTGGAAATGAAATCTCTCGATATATTTTAAGATGCTCCCCAGTAGCTTGCTTGCTGTTGACTTAAGCCATACCAATTTACCAGAATCAATCCTTACACTTTGTTGAGCAACAGCAGCGTGGGCAGTTTGATTGGGCTTAGACACATTGATACAGAGAAGCAAAAATAAAATAACTGCTTCATTCCTAGCTGTAATCTGTTGGGCTAAAAACAGATATATAGATGTTGCAAATAGTGGGGGTGGAATTAGGATGAGTTTAGAAGTGATCATGATTATAATGCCCTAATTGGTTGAAGAGTTGCTAACATTCAGTGACCGACAAAAAAGAACTGCCGCCGGAACAAGACATTGGAGAACAGTCAGTGTCATTGAAACAAACCCATTAAGCCAACTTCAGTAAAACAGTAAATGTTTTGACTATTGGTGGCAGTTGATATTTAATGTTCAATTGTTATTATCACTTGCTCTTTAATGTATACTGTTAATTATTTTAATGTTATTAAAGGAATAAGTAATGGTGGTGGGCAATTGCAACAAATGGCACATCAAATGATGTTACTGTCCTCAGACAACTAAACCGCACTGTTCCTAGCTCTATGTCCCAAGTCTTGGTGAATGTGAAACATCAGCAAAATAGAAACAATTAAGGACAGCAGAGACTAAATCTTACAAAAGACTTACATTTGCTAAAATAACAACATTGATTTGGAGAGTTAGACAACAAAGTAGAACCTGAGAATTTTGTTCTGAGGCAAACAAGATATATTAAACTTAGCCTTAGGAGTAACATGACGAAGTATACATAAAGATATTTTTATAAATAAAGTACATTTTTGAAATAAAAACATTCTCTGGGCTGATCATTGATTTGTGGAGTAAACTACAATCTTCGTAGTAAATATTCATTCCATTGAACTCTTCAAAAGGAAACCAGATTAATTTTAGATATTGCAGGGACTGTGTACAGTGAAAAGGAACAGGTCTGATCTGAAGCAACTCCCTTATGAAAGAATGAACAGCTTTTTTAATTTCTTGGTTTCTGTCTTGCATCTCAAGCTTACCTTTTGATTTTACAGGATTAATTCTCTCTTTTTTGCTTCTGTCCCTGTTAAAATTAAATAAGGCAGCATTTAACAAATGTAAAAACAATACCTCTATACACCAACATTCTGCATACCTACACATCATTGAACTGACTTATTTGACACAGGAAATTAGGAGGTGGGGGTGAGGAAGGTGCAAGAGAAGGGAAAGGATGCAAATTTGAGTATCAACCGGATCATGAGCTTGGGTGTTGTTAATGTGGCTAAACGAGGGCTTATCATCAAAATCAGCATTATTAATAAAGCTGTCCTGTCTTCCTGTGAGAAACCTGATTTAACATAAATGAAAATAACTTAAAAATGAGCAACTTAATAGTTTCATCAGAGCAAAGTGAGCTTCTTAGCCAATTAAACTTAAGAAAACCAGCACAATTTGAAAGTCAGTGGTGCAATCTTGCAATCTCTGAAGGCGTCTCCATTGGGTACAGAGTCTGATTTAGGTGAATTGAAACTGTTTCAGCATTTTATAAACACAAGTATGGTTTAGGATGCACTCATGCTGAAATTCTGCTACCATATTGACTAATTTACCGAAATTGTGCTGGTATAAAAACCAGAATCAAGTGGAAACTTGGCACCAAAATGTCAGTCTTAAATCTTCTCATATGAAGGATGTATCAGTGTTTTATATACATCGATGTCGCTAAGCAAAATTGGAAAATAATGATAATTTTTCAGCTACTACTTACAATTGAAAAAGAAAATAGATTCTCAACATTTAGAAATTTCAGGCCTAAAGAACAAGTTTACTTAAGGTTTTGCATATTTACTTGACAGGAGACCACGTCAGAATGCTATATTTACAAAACAAGTATCAATACAGCATTTAATATATTAAGATAGACCACTTTGTGCGTTAGAAATCATGTCTCACGAATTTGATTGATTTTTTTGAAAAAGTAACAAAGAGGATTGATGAGGGCAGAGCAGTAGATGTGATCTATATGGACTTCAGTAAGGCATTCAATAAGGTTCCCTGTGGGAGACTAGTTAGCAAGGTTAGATCTCATGGAATACAGGAAGAACTAGCCTTTTTGATACAGAGTGGACTTGAAGGTAGAAGACAGAGGGTGGTGGAGGGTTGCTTTTCAGACTGGAAGTCGGTGACCAAAGAAATGCCACAAAGTGCTGGGACCACTACTTTTCGTCATTTATATAAATGACTTGGATGTGAATATAGTTAGTAAGCTGGAGGTGTAGTGGGCAGCAAAGAAGGTTACCTCAGATTACAAAGGGATCTTGATCAGATGGGTCAATGGGCTGAGGAGCGGCAGATGGAGTTTAATTTAGATAAGTGTGAGGTGCTGCATTTTGAGTAATGATAGGGTTAGGGAGGAAAATATATCTTTGGTGGTGGGGTCCATTTGCAGGTGGCGGAGGATGATGCGATATATACAGAAGTTGGTGGGGGGGCAAGGTGAGGATCAGGGGGTATCTGTCCATGTTCCATTGGGAGGGGTGGGTTCAAGGGCAGTGGTGCGTGAAGTGAAGGAGATGCGCTGGAGGGTTCATCAACCATATGGGAAGGGAAGTTGCTGCCACAGGAAATGCAAAACCTGCACCCACGCCACCCCCCCTCACATCCATCCAAGGCCCCAAGGGATCCTTCCACTTCAGTCAGAAATTTATCTGTACCTCTACCAATGCCATCTACTGCATCTATTGCACTCGGTGTGGTCTCCTCTACATTAGGGAGGCAGGACACCTTCTTGCGGAAAATTTTAGAGTACATCTCTGGGACACCCACACCCACCAACCCCACTGCACCGTGGCTGAACACTTCAATTCCCCCTCCCACTCTGTCAAGGACATGCAGGTCTTGGGCCTCCTTCACCACCAAACCATTACCACCCAACGCCTGGAGGAGGAATGCCTCATATTCCGCCTTGGGACCATGCAACCACATGGGATAAATGTGGATTTCAACAGTTTCTTCATTTCCCCTCTCCCCACATTATCCCAATCCCAAGTCTCCAACTTGCCACCGCCCTCTGGACCTGTCCATCACTCCCCCATCTGCCCTATCACTTTCTCCCTCACCTTCATCCACCTATCGCTTTACCAGCTACCCACCCCACCTCCCTCCCATTTAAGTCTCAGCCCTGGCCCTGTTCTTCAGATGCTGCCTGACCTGCTGTGCTTTCCCACTCTCGTCTCTGAGCTCCAGCATCTGCAGTCCTCACTTTCTCCTAATATTATTATAAGGCATATTTTTGGTACAGAGCTGTTTTACTCTTCAAGTTATATTTGGTCAAGCTTTATTTGTCTCAACACAAGAAGTAATGTGTTAAAACATTCCATTCCCAAGCATTGACTTCCTTCTTAATCTTAAGTATTAAAAATTGGACAAAATATCTGACTGTAATTGTATTTGTTGTTGGTTAGGTTTACCTGGCATCTCTGTATGCAGGAAATGCACCAAATGTTCACCTGCCTGATTGCAGGGATGACAGGACTGACTAAGAAAGAGATATTCAGTAGTCTGGTACTATGTTCTCCAAAATTTAGAAGAATCAAAGTGATCCTGTTAAGGTTGAAAATTCTTAAGGGCTTAGTTCCTAAAATGATATTTCATGGGTTGGTGGTCACAATCTTAGAAAATAAAGGATTAACTGTTGAGGGCTGAGAAAAGAAAAGGTTGTGAATTTTAAGAATTCTCTGTCCATAAGGCTGTGGATGCCCACTCACTGAACATATCCAAGATAGAAATCAACAGAGATTTTGGTTGTAAGGGCAATAAGGAATATGGAGAAAGTGAGGACTGCAGATGCTGGAGATCAGAGCTGAAAATGTGTTGCTGCGATTTTCCAGCAACACATTTTCAGCAAGAAGGAATATGGGGAAAGTGCTGGAAGGTAGAACTGGAGGTAGAAAACTAGCTATGATATCAAATGGCGCATCAGGTTGAGGGAAAATGGCCTGCTCTGACCTTTTACCTTAATACTATTTTATAATGATTTAAACACTTCCACGGACTTCATTACTCTACCCCCTCAAATTATCCATCTCCTTAAAGCATTAATTAATTAGAGTAGATTACTTACAGTATGGAAACAGGCCTTTCGGCCTAACTAGTCCACACCGACCCTCTGAAGAGCAACCCACCCAGACCCATTCCTCTACATTTACTCCTTCACCTAACACTATGGGCAATTTAGCATGGCCAATTCACCTAACCTGCACATTTTGTTTGGACTATGGGAGGAAACCGGAGCACCCGGAGAAAACCCATGCAGACATGGGGAGAATGTGCAAACTCCACACAGACAGTTGCCTGAGGCGGGAATTGAACCCGGGTCTCTGGCGCTGTGAGAGAGCAGTGAGGCACAGTTTAGAGTGTGTTAGCATTTGATCCAATTTTACATTTGTCATGATAGCCCAGATGGTGAGTATCAGACAGTTATTGAATAATGGGCCATCACTACCAAATCCAATCAGAGCTTCATCCACTATCCATATATACAAACTAATTGTAGTTATCAGCAATTATTCCAACTGAAATTTGCTAACTCAAGTCATACCGAACACTTAAAATTGAAATCTCTCTATTCAGTGCTGCAGTTCACCACCAAGTGATTAGGAGCTTATAATTTAATTACAAAAAGTATGCATGGGTCAACTAATCTTTCATTCTTAACTATCGGTACTAATATAAATTCAAAGTCAATGACAATTGTTAAAGCATAATTGTTAAAGCAGAATTGTTTAAGAAAATAGAAGTGATTAATATAACGAGATTAATTCGTGATTAAAATCTTGAATATACACACAACAGGCAAGAAATACAAATATTTATTATTGAAAATTTCTCATATAATGGGAAAATAGTAACATCCATTTGTAAAGAGGAGTCACCATTGACCTATGGTTGATGTTTGAATATTGGCTTATTTTATCTCATAATTCAATAAGACTGATTGATTCTTTATGTAGACAGATATAATCTTGAGCAGCAACATTACACTATCACAAATATTTTCTGAAGAAAGCTAAACTGTGTAAAGGCTTTTTAAAAACATAATGTAATTTGTTTTGTTATTGAGGTAGCTAACTCATCTTTCTTTACATTAGCATGTATGTATAATTCACAGTTGTGTACATCTCATTGAATTTATGAAATTAAGTTAACATTGGTTTGAAACATTATAAAGTTCCTCATTTGAGAAGCTGGTAGACAATGAAGGCCAATGTCATAATCCTCCCAAATCTTGGGTTTACGTGAGGGTGAGGGATTAAAAACATTTTTTTAAATGGTATTTTCCTTGATTAAAAAGTAAAATGTATTTTGAAGAGCCTTTGCACACAGACAAAAAGCCATGAAACGCAACTGACTTCTAATAATTTCAAGGATTTTCAAAGGATTCTCATTGACACAAGTGTTCTCAGAATAAGGCTGCTGGGTTCCCATAGTATCAGTAATATAACTATGTAAATATGTGCCCCTGAGCAAGCTTTGATCTGGCTTGATGCATATGCAGACTGGATTCAGCATCACTGACAAATGACCGATTGTCTGTCTACCGCATCGCTAGCCTTCTGAAATGTCAAACACATCAGAAATGTTTTGATCTTTTGTTTGCTGCAGATGCACAGTTTAGCTGCTGCAGCACCAACTGCACTAGACAGCATTTATTTTGATTATGTACCTGGTTCAGGTATCAGAAAGCAGGAACAACAAATTGTCTATTTTCAATATTTCTGGTAAGTTGTGATTGTAGGAAAGTTCTTACTGCTTTTATTTAAAATCGGGAGCAGAACAAGATTCATTCAGTAAGCAACAAAACAACTTGGACTTTCACGACACTAAAATTTCCCAAGCTGCTTCTCAGGAATATTATAAAACAAAATTAACACTAAGCCTCATAAACTGGTATTTGGATAGATTACCAAATTTTTGTTCAAACAAGTAGATTGTTTGAAAGCCTCCTAAAAAGAGGAGAACACAGCAAAGAGGTAAAGTAGACCGGAAATTGAATTTCTGAGCTTGGGGGTAGATGTAGCTAAAGACGCATTCACTAATGGTGGAATGGATTCATAAGAGGCCAAAACTGAAAGTATAGGGAACCATATCATAAATGTGTTGAGATGATGCTAGTTGCATATGAGATTTAAGTAGAAAATAAAACAAAACTACAGATGCTGAAATCTGAAACAAAGCCAGAAACTGCTGAAACTGCAGTTGTTGGACCAAAAATGTTGACTTTGCTTTCTTTCCACAGATACTGCCAGACATGCTGAGTTCTTCTAGCAATTTGTTTCTGTTTTTATTTCAAATATAAATAGTGTTTGACATGATATCATTTCATGTTATGCCTTGTGAAAAATAAAATATCGGCAGCAGCACTTGCAGGATTTTGAGCAGAGACTTGCTGTTGTTGAGCATCCTTACCTGACATAGCATTTTCTAAACTGAATCGGTGATGTGAGAGGGCAGGGCAAATAACAACCTGATATTCCATCCATCCAAATTGAAGAATGTGCTGAAACACCCAGCCTATGACTTTTTTTTAGGGACTGACATATTAGGCGTCAATGGACTCTCCATCTTTGCCAATAAAAAAGCTCGCTGGATCATGTATGTCAAATAGCTCGCTAACTGGTGAGCTTCTTGGTGAATCACTTTGACAGTGGTGTTTTAGGCTGCCTGAAGCTGCAAGACTCTAGTAGGTCAAGGCCTACTTTCTAGGGGATCCAACAGACATAAATTAGTCTTCTTCTTTCGATTTTTGCAGGGTTGGAGTCAGCTTTCAGAGGCCATCCACATCCATGCCTCTGATTGTCCTCCAAAACTGCTAGGTACATTGGTCAAGTTAGCCAATTGAAAAACCAAGCAAGTTGCTCACCTACCAGGAAGGTAGGTAATGGGGAAGACAGTGAGTTTAGGCCCTTAAATGACAGTTAATTGACCACTTTAAAACCTTAATTGATGGCAAGTCATAAAAATTCCCCAATGGACTTTTCTGCCCACCACTCAACTGGTGAGGTGTTGAAAAGGGGACAAGTATGTCTCCAGGGCCAACTTACCCAACCATTTCCCCTTCTCGCTACTTCTAGGGAGGGTAAAATTGCACCCTCAGACTAAACCAACTAAGTATAAAATAGATTTAAATCTTGTACAGAAAGATAAAGAAATATTGGATCAACATTTCTGCCAAACAAGAGTCAAGCAATGATCAATTCCAAGAGGAAAGAATCGACTAATATTGTTGAATTTCCAAGGAGTTACTATGAACAAAATTTAATTGAACCAACCATATAAATACTTTGATTATAAGAAAAAGTCATAGGCTGGGAATTCTGTGGTAACTCACTTCCAAACTTTCCTCTAATACCAAGGTACAATTCTGCAGTGTGCTAGAATTCTTCTCACTTGCTTAGGTGAGTGCAGACCGACCAACCAATAGTTTCATTCAACACAAAGCAGCTCACTTGATCAGTGTCCCATTTACCATCTTTCATATTCACCCCCACTACTTGTGGCACACAGTGGCAGCCACATATACCCTACAAAGTAGGGTCTCCCTCCCTCCCTCCTCCTCTAACCTTAATTAAGAGTCCACAGACTTGCCATAGGAAGAGGGTCTAAGGAAGTTTAGATCGAAGAGTGAGGCTTCAGCTCAGGAACCTTGATAAGGAGGTTGAGTAAAGAGATTACGCCACAGTTGAAGAGGGTGAAGACATGACTGCTCAGCTGGTTCAGTGCGCTACGTGTTTGATGTTGCAGGTCAACGACTCTGGTGTGTCTGGCTCGTATATGTGTGGAAAGTGTGCGCACATTCAGCAATTGACCGAGCATATTGCAGCACTGACGAAAGAACTCGAAGACCTTAGGCTCATCCGAGAGAACGAGATCTTTCTGGACAAGACCTTCAGTGATGTTATTACACCAATCATGCCAGAAGAGAGCAGAAGAGTGCAGACGATGAGGAAGGCAGAGAGGAGACAGGTGCAAGAGACGCCGGGAGAAGTACCTGTCAGGAACAAGTTGAAGCTTTTGGACACAGTAGAGTCTGATGACACTGCCAGTTCGCAAGGCGGCCATGTTTGTCAATCAAAAGTTGCCGCAGAAGCAGAGCGGAAGAGTCGGACATCGCACAGAGCCGTGGTAATAGGGGACTCCATCGTGAGAGGAACTGACCGGGGTTTTTGTGGCAGCAGACGGGATTTAAGGATGGTGTGTTGCCTTCCTGGTGCTAGAGTGAAAGACATCACGGACAGAATGCAGGACATCCTCAAGGACGAGGATGAAGAGCCCGAGGTGGTGGTACACGTCGGCACAAATGATGTCGGGAAGAAGAGGAGGAACATACTACAGCGAGACTTCGGAGAACTAGGAAGAAGGCTAAAAAGCAGGACGTCCAAGGTGGTTATCTCCAGTTTGCTTCCAGTTCCTCGGGCTAGTGTGGCCAGAAACCGGGAGATAATGGACTTGAACGTGTGGTTGGGGAACTGGTGCAGGAAGCAAGGTTTCAAGTTCTTGGATCACTGGGGTATATTTTATGGTAACCATAAATTCTACAAGAGAGACGGCTTGCACCTTAATAGATCAGGGATCAGCATTCTGGCAGGCAGGTTTTCTGCTGCAACACCGCTACATTTAAACTAAGTAGCGGGGGGGAGGGGACAAGCTGGATGTTTAAAAAGGAAATTGAAGGGGTAGTTAGAACAAGAGAAGTCAAGAAAGACAACTGTATCAAGGAGGCAGAAAACTGGAAAAGGCATCATGCTGTAAAGTTGAGTGAAATAAGGGTTGAGGGGAAGGGTGAGAGCAGTAACAAATTAAAAATTCTATATATGAATGCACGAAGCATTAGACACAAGGTGGATGAGCTTGAGGCTCTTTTGGAAATTGGCAGATACGATATTGTGGGGATAACTGAGACGTGGCTTCATGGGGACAGGGCCTGGGAAATGAATATTCAAGGCTACACGTGCTATCGTAAGGACAGACTGACGGGCAGAGGGGGTGGGGTGGCCTTGTTGGTAAGGGAGGATATTCAGTCCCTTGCGCGGGGGGACCTAGAGTCAGGGGATGTAGAGTCATTGTGGATAGAGCTTCGAAACACTAAGGGTAAAAAGACCCTCATGGGAGTCATCTACAGGCCCCCAAACAGTAGTCTGGATGTCGGATGTAAGTTGAATCAGGAGCTGAAATTGGCTTGTCGCAAAGATGTTACTACAGTTGTTATGGGGGATTTTAACATGCAGGTAGACTGGGAGAATCAGGATGGTATCGGGCCTCAAGAAAGAGACTTTGTGGAGTGCCTCAGAGATGGATTTTTAGAGCAGCTGGTGCTGGAGCCGACCAGGGATAAGGCGATTCTGGATCTGGTATTGTGTAACGAACCAGAATTGGTCAGTGACCTCGAAGTGAAGGAGCCATTGGGAAGTAGTGACCATAATACAATAAGCTTCAATCTGCAATTTGAGAGGGAGTGGGTACAATCGGAAGTGACAATATTTCAGTTGAATAAAGGGAAATATGGAGCTATGAGGGAGCAACTGGCCAAAGTTCAATGGTGCAATACCTTAACAGGGAAGACCGTGGAGGAACAATGGCGGATACTTCTGTGTATAATGCAGAAGTTGCAGGATCAGTTCATTCCTAAAAGGAAGAAAGATCCCAGGAGGAGACATGGGCGGCCGTGGCTGACGAGGGAAGTAAAGAAACATATAAAGTTAGAAGTGAAAAAGTATAACTTAGCAAAGATAAGTGGGAAAAGTGAGGACTGGGAAGCTTTTAAAGAACAACAGAGGATTAGTAAGAAGGAAATACGCAGAGAAAAAACGAAGGTAAACTGGCCAAGAATATAAAGGAGGATAGTAAAAGCTTTTTTAGGTATGTCCAAGGCAAAAAAATGGTTAGGACAAAAATTGGGCCCTTGAAGACAGAAACAGGGGAATATATTACTGGGAACAAAGAAATGGCAGAGGAATTAAATGGGTACTTCAGATCTGTGTTCACTGGGGAAGACACAAGCAATCTCCCTGAGGTAACAGTGGCTGAAGGACCTGAACTTAAGGGAATTTATATTTGCCAGGATTTGGTGTTGGAGAGACTGTTAGGTCTGAAGGTTGATAAGTCTCCGGGACCTGATGGCCTGCATCCCAGGGTACTGAAGGAGGTGGCTCGGGAAATCGTGGATGCGCTGGTGATTATTTTCCAGAGTTCAATAGAATCGGGGTCGGTTCCTGAGGATTGGAGGGCGGCTAATGTTGTGCCACTTTTTAAGAAGGGTGGGCGGGAGAAAGCAGGAAATTATAGACCAGTTAGTCTGACCTCAGTGGTGGGAAAGATGCTGGAGTCTATTATAAAGGATGAAATTACGGCACATCTGGATAATAGTAACAGGATAGGACAGAGTCAGCATGGATTTATGAAGGGGAAATCATGCTTGACTAATCTTCTTGAATTTTTTGAGGATATAACTCGGAAGATGGACGAGAGAGATCCAGTGGATGTAGTGTACCTGGACTTTCAGAAAGCTTTTGATAAAGTCCCACACAAGAGGTTAGTGAGTAAAATTAGGGCGCACGGTATTGGGGGCAAAGTACTAGATTGGATAGAGAATTGGTTGGCTAATAGGAAACAAAGGGTAGTGATTAATGGCTCCATTTCGGAATGGCAGGCAGTGACCAGTGGGGTACCGCAGGGATCCGTGCTGGGACCGCAGCTTTTTACAATATATGTAAATGATATAGAAGATGGTATCAGCAATAACATTAGCAAATTTGCTGATGATACAAAGCTGGGTGGTAGGGTGAAATGTGATGAGGATGTTAGGAGATTACAGGGTGACCTGGACAAGTTAGGTGAGTGGGCAGATGTATGGCAGATGCAGTTTAATGTGGATAAATGTCTGGTTATCCACTTTGGTGGCAAGAACAGGAAGGCAGATTACTACCTCAATGGTATCAAATTAGGTAAAGGGGCTGTTCAGAGAGATCTGGGTGTTCTTGTCCACCAGTCAATGAAGGCAAGCATGCAGGTACAGCAGGTCGTGAAGAAGGCTAATAGCATGCTGGCCTTCATAACAAGAGGAATTGAGGATAGAAGCAAAGAGGTGCTTCTGCAGCTGTACAGGGCCCTGGTGAGACCACACCTGGAGTACTGTGTACAGTTCTGGTCTCCAAATTTGAGGAAAGACATTCTGGCTATTGAGGGAGTGCAGCGTAGGTTCATGAGGTCAATTCCTGGAATGGCGGGATTGCCTTACACGGAAAGACTGAAGCGACTGGGCTTGTATACCCTTGAGTTTAGAAGACTGAGAGGGGATCTGATTGAAACGTATAGGATTATGAAAGGATTGGACACTCTGGCAGGAGGAAACATATTTCCGCTGATGGGGGAGTGCCGAACCAGAGGACACAACTTTAAAATACGGGGTCGACCATTTAGGACAGAGATGAGGAGAAACTACTTCACCCAGAGAGTGGTGGCTGTGTGGAATGCTCTGCCCCAGAGGGCAGTGGAGGCCCAGTCTCTGGATTCATTTAAGAAAGAATTGGATAGAGCTCTTAAAGATAGTGGAGTCAAGGGTTATGGAGATAAGGCTGGAACAGGATACTGATTAGGAATGATCAGCCATGATCATATTGAATGGCGGTGCAGGCTCGAAGGGCTGAATGGCCTACTCCTGCATCTATTGTCTATTGTCCATTATCTGCTAGATGCCCTATATCTTGTCAACTGCATCTCCATTCTTACACTGTTAATCAGTAAAAATCAGGAGATCATTCACTAATAACAGAGTGGGTATAACTAAACAAAACAGACTGAAGAGATTCAAGATAGCTCACCACCACCTTCTCACCAGCAATTACAGAGAGGCAGCAAACGGTCATCCTGCCAGTGATACTAACATCACACAAATTATACAGGAAAACAAACATGGATAAAAAGATTCACCAGGGCTCCTACAAAGGATCACTGGACTCGATATGTTTTCTCTGTACAGTTTCTGACAGACCTGCTGAATTTCTTCAGCACTTTATTTCAGGGCTCTTCCTTTGGGAATTCTTTACTTTTAATATTGATTTGGTTCAGCACTTTGCTTGCTTTGCTAATTTCTGCTCTGAAATGTCTGCACATTTTTTAGTTTTCTAATATATCCAAATAAATTTCAACCTCCTTTTAGCTCAATCAATGCCGGAGAGTTTTTTTTCCTATTTATTCACAGGATGTGGGTGTTGCTAGCCAGGCCAGCAGTTAGTGCATCTCCCTTCTTGTCAACTACATTGTTGTGGGTCTGGAATCACAGACCAAGTAAGGATGACAGTCTGTTTCCATAACGGATAGGAGTGAACCAATTGGTTTTTCCAACCATCGACAATTCCATTGCGGAATTCAAATCTGGATCCTCAGAACATGAACCTGGGGTCTCTAGATTAATAGTTCAGGGATAACACTACAAGAATTTCAAGTTGCTTTTGTTTCTCCCCCAGGTTGTTTCTGCTTTTCTTCCAATGTGCAAGACATTGCAGTTTTTCATCAGTCACAACTCTAAGGATCCTTGTTTAGAAATAGTTAAGAGACATTTGCTACAGTTCCTGTAAATACCACAAACTTTTAAAAGACATTTGAATTTCCGGTGAGTGACAGCAAATAGAAGATTTCAAATTTTAGTCAAACAAATATTGACTAACTATAATTTATAGGCAATTTATACTATAAAGTCTTGCACTACCTTAAAGACTCTGCTGTAAATTTTAACACAGTGAAAATCTTGAGCCACAGTTATACATTACCTTGCCCCTTAAGTGGGTACTTTATCCTACTGGAATAAGTTCAATGCTATTCTTTATTTCTAATTACCTACTACCATTTTCCTTTTCTGGCCAAATAATGTCTAATCCCAGAACTAAGTTGCACAATGTAGTGAGAGTGGGTGATTTATATATAATTTAATATCATTTATTTTTGGATTTTTGAATTCTGAACTAGAGGTATATGGGTTTTCTGTGTGCCTGCAGGGGTATGATGATCAACTTTTAACCTTTTCTATAGCTATGGTGATCTATTTGAAAAAGTGAAATTAGAGAGTAACGGGGTCAGAATCACAGAATTGTTATGGCCCGGAGGAGAGCATTTGGCCCATTGTGCCTGTATCAGTTCTATTAAATAGTGCGAATCTCCTGCCTTTTCCCCATATTCCCGCACACCATTTCGATCCAA
Organism: Chiloscyllium punctatum; assembly: GCF_047496795.1. Classification (NCBI taxonomy): domain Eukaryota; kingdom Metazoa; phylum Chordata; class Chondrichthyes; order Orectolobiformes; family Hemiscylliidae; genus Chiloscyllium; species Chiloscyllium punctatum. The sequence goes on along the minus strand of NC_092749.1, from coordinate 101,638,971 downwards.
TGTCCTCTGAATGCTTCAATTGAACTTGCCTCTACACATTTCCAGGCAGTGCATTACACGACTTAACTTTTCAGCATGGGAAAAGTTTAAGAGTAAACAAAGTAAACTGTGTAATGCATTAGACTTTCAAATCGATTTTCTGGAGTTTTTGGGCTTAGGTGAAATACCTATAACTTGAAAGAAAGCTTAATAATTTCAATTTGGGGTCATTTGTCAAAGCCTTGACTGAAAGTAGATTAAAAATCACACAACACCAGGTTATAGTCCAACAGGTTTATTTGAAAGCACTAGCTTTTGGAGCACTGTGCCTTCAGGTGGTTGTGGAGTGTATGATCGTAAGACACAGAATTTATAGCCAAGGTTCAGAGTGTTATACAACTGAAATTATACATTGAAAATGACCTGGATTGTTTGTTAAGTCTCTCATCTTTTAGAATGACCATGTTAGTTTCAGTTCTTTCATATCTAAATCCCAGAACTTTTTTCAAAGTTACTTTCTCAAGTGAACTTTAGCAATAGATGTCATGTTAGCTCAGATAACACATTGAAGGTGTGAGGTGCCCTGTGTGAGGGTGTCTTTGCCCCAATGTTCAGACTGATTCTATTTCTAAAAAAGGATATACAGAATCTTACATGGATTCTTGCAGTTTTTGAGCAAAATAAAATGTAATCCTGCAAGTACAAACGTGTGTGTGCGTGTGTGTGTGTGCACGCGCACCTGGGGGGGGGGTGTCTGAGTGTAAAGGGGTATACGTCTGTGAGAGGGTGCGTGTGTGGATATGAGTGTGGGGAATGTATGTGTGAGCATATAAGAGCACTTGTGTATGAGACAGGGTCTGCATGAGTGCATGGGTGTGTAGGAGTGTGTGTGTGTGAGACAGTGTGTAGTGTGCAGTGTGGTCACCTGTCGTGTAACATGAACCCAAGGTCCCAGTTGAGGTGAACCCCATGGGTACAGAACTTGGCTATCAGCCTCTGCTTGGCCACTTTGTGTTGTTGCCTGTCCTGAAGTCTTGGAGGACTTGGAGGATGGTCACCCTTATAACGAGGTCAAACGTTCTGGATCGCTGAAGTGTTCTCCGACTGAGAGGCACCACTCCTGGCTGGTGATTGTTGTGCGGTATCCATTCACCCATTGCTGTAGCCTCTGCTCAGTTTCATCAATGTACTATGCCTCAGAGTATCCTTGCCTGCAGCATATGAGACAGACAACATTAGCCAAGTCACGAGTACCCGGTGGGTGGTGTCCCCACGTGCAACGGTGGTTTCTGTGTCGACACTCTGACACTTGTGTAGTGTGTAGTGTCTGCCGTGATAGGGTTGTATGGTGTTGTCCCGAAAGCCAGGCAGTTTGCTGTAAACAATGAACGATTTGAGGTTTGATGGTTGTTTAAAGGCGAGATATGGAGGCATGGGGAAGGTCTTGATGAGGTGCTCAGTGCTGCAGGTCACAAAGAACATGGCATAGCTTTTTCGCTGCTGGGAAGTACTGGACAACCAAGGGTACCATGTCCGTTGCAGCTCGTGTCTGTCTCCTGAGGTCATTATAGTTTCTTGCTGTGGCATGTCAGAACTGGTGGTTGATGAGTTGAGCATCATACCCCACTCTTATGCGGACATCCTTGATGCGTCACATTCCCCCTCATCTGAACAGATCCTGTGTCTGCACAGAGCTTGTCCATAGGGGATGGCTGTTTTGATATGTTTCGGGTGGAAACGGGAGAAGTGTGGCATTTGTGAGGTTATGCGTGGGTTTGCAGTAGAGTGAGGTGCTGAAGTGCCCATCCTTGATGGTGATGCATATGTCCAAGAATGAGACAGATACTAAAGAGTAGTCCATGGTGAATTTGATAGTGGGATGAAACTCGTTGATATCACAGTATAGTTTGCTCAGTGACTCCTTGCCACAGGTCCAGATGAAGAAAATATTGTCAATATACCTGGTGTATGGTGTTGGTTGGAGATCCTGCGTAGAGAAGTCTTGTTCGAACCTGTGCATGAAAATGTTGGAATATTGGGGTACAATTTTGGTTATACCACCATTACATGTGGTTACACCACTCACCATGTACGCGGCAGGTACTCAAGTGACTCGGCCAACATTGTCTATCTCATACATTGCAGGAAGGATGTCCTGAGGCATGGTATATCAGAGAGACCAAGTAGAGGCTACAGCAATGGATGAATGGACACCACACAACAATCACCAGCCAGAACTGTTCCCTCCCAATTGGAGAGCACTTCAGCTATCGGGACATTCTACCTTGGACCTTTAGATGACAATCCTCCAAGGCAGACTTTGGGACAAGCAACAACATGAAGTGACCAAGCAGAGCTGATAGCTAAGTTTGGTACCAATGGGGATGGCCTCAACCCGGACTTTTATTCATGTTACACTACAGGTGACCCCACTGCACTAGACACACACAATCTGACAGACCTATACACTCACGCAGCCCCTCTCTCATACACAAGCTCTCTCATACGCTCACACATAACACACCCAACACACTCACAGCCTCTCACTGACTTATACTCCTTTATGCGCTCACACATACATACACTGTCTCACAGACACTCAACCCCCCCCTCACCGCCCCCCCTCCTCCACTCCCCCACACACCCACCCACATGCATACACATTAATAATTTTGTGGGGTGAATTTGTACTTGCAGAATTACATTTTATTTTGTTCAAACACTGCATGGATCCATGTAAGATTCTGTAAATCCCTGTTTTAAAAATAGAATCAGTCTGAATACTGGGGCATAGATGGCCTCACACGGGGCACCTCACACCTTCAATGCACCTTCAATGCATTATCTGAGCTGACATGGCACCTATTGTTAAAGTTCACTTGAGAATGTGACATTAAAAAAAGTTCTTAGACTTACATATGAAAGAACATGGCCATTCTAAAAGATGAGAGGCTTAACAAGCAATACAAGTCATTTTCAATATATAATTTCAGTTGCATAGCACTGTAAACCTTTGCTATAAATTCTGTGTCTTACGATCTTATACTCCACAACTACCTGACGAAGAAGCAGTGCTCCGAAAATTAGTGCTTCCAAATAAACCTGTTGGATGATAACCCGGTGTTGTGTGATTTTTTAACTTTGTACACCCCAGTCCAACACTGGCACCTCCAAATCTTGACTGAAACTGGATGTGTAAAGTAGTTGCTCCTGAGAAAGGGAGGCAGTGTTAAGACTGTAAAGAAATAAGATTACTTTGGTGTAAGGAGTTTGATTTGAAAGTTCCAGATCAGAAGTATTTGGCTAAAAACCCAGGTTATACAAAGCTAAGAAAGTGTAAGCTCAATTATATGAAGGCTCCAGGCAGAGGTTATTAGTTTATAAAGTTAGGGAACTGAAGCCACAGTTAAAATTAAGTCCTATAGACATGATAAAGAAAGAAATTCTCTCTGGTGTGAGCACTGTAAAGAAACATTGCTGGGATTAATGAGATTGCATTTTACTGTGTGCTTTTAAGTACTTAAATTTATGTCACATGCAAATAGTTTCTTTTTTTTTAATCAGCATTTCTTTTGCATCTTCTGTTGTATTGTTAAACCTGAACCTTGTAGCATTGAGCGTTTGGTTCAATGAAAAACCAAACTAAATTAAATTATGACCTATCAAGCCAGATTTCAATAATAGCATGAATTGGGATCATAACATTGGAGATTCTTTCTCTCTCGTCCAAACTCAGCAAATCTTTCCGCAAACTCACTTGTGTCTGTGATTCAGCAATATCTGAAGAAACCCTGTAATCCGTTATCATGCCTGTGTTCCTTTCCCTTCCTAAAGCCCATCTCCATGGCAATGTAAATCACATGGGCCTTTTCTACATGAAGAAATTACAATTACTTCTCCTCTGGATTCATAACTCCATTCTAGTTTGAAATTAGACAGACAGCAAGTAAAACCATTATAAAACCTGACATTCATAGCACTTCCTTGTAAGACAAAGTCTACTTATAGTTAGATTCTCATGCCATTGTTCACAATTGTGGACATGGCGTACCCTCACAGCAAGTCTCTTGATTTTGGCCCCTCTTGTCCCCATTATAAATACGCTTTGGCTATTGCATGGCAGAATTTCAAACAGGTCATAATACTCACTTACTACACTGTTTGACCTTAAATATACTCTAAAAGGCTTATAAACTGTGTAATTATAATAGATTGCACATATCTCCATCTTTCTGGTGCTTCATGATGCATAGATCAAATGAGATCATGAGTGTCAGAGTAAACTCTCTCAATCCTTAAAAGCAAAGGAGCAAACAAGCCATTGCTCCCAATGGACTTGCAAGCAAATAAGATGACATAACTATGTAATGTTTTCAAAAAAAGTCTAATTTTAAGATAAAAATATTATAATATATGCACAGGTTGTAGATATTCAAAAAGTCATAAGAAATGCAAGAAAACTATTTGTTTTTATGCATTTGGTAATTATTACTCCGCAATCTTAGGAATTACTGTTTCATATCCGAACAGATTCACCCCACTGTTATCAGACTTTTGAATGGACCTCTTTAATGTTAATGTTGATCTCTATCTGCACCTTCTCAGGTGCTGTAACATTGTATCCTGCACTCTGTTCTGTTACCCTGATGCACTTGTATAGTACAATCTGCAAGTAAAGCACTTAAGATAACACTTATCACTTTACCTCAATACACGTGACAATAATAAATCAAATCAAACAAAAAATAAAAGGTATTTTTATAGTACATTAATTATTTCTTGGCATTTAAACTAACTCAACAGTTTGTAAATTAATTCACTACATTAAACAGGTATTCTAAAATTCATAATTTTCCTTCAACATTTTTTGAATTTTAATACTCCCTAACATGAACAATTATGATGATTTATTGGGATTATAAAGGTTTGCAGTTTAAAGTTACTTTATTAAAGTTACCCATTAATATTAAAATAAGTTAAAAATAAAAAAAATATCATTCTCTGAAGTTAATTTGTTCTACTATTTGCCCTGCTGTCATCAGTCAGTTCCTTAAAGTGCAAAATTTACACCTTTACATATTATGCACTTCAAATGATTGTTTAAAAACACTTTTGAATGAATTGTGAATTGAATCTTCTATTTCCATTAGTTAAATTGACTTGATAAGAATTTCTTCATTTAAAGATAGTCATTTTATACTGGTCTTCGCTGATGTAAGGATAAAATTGCATGAGACAAAAGCAGACACTGAAGTGTAAAGATGATTGTTGCGTGAACAAATTACATTTAACAAGTAGCTCCTGAATTTGGAATTTACAACAAAAATACATTGCCAACATTTAAAACTCATTGTTCACAAAATCTGTGAGCTGCCAAGTTTCACAAAGGATGTGCAAAGTGGAAAATGAAAAGTCTAAATAATTTTCAACTTGACAATTCATCAAAGTTGCTAGGATCAGACGTAAACTCTTGCACATTTAAGGTCGAAAAGTGTGGCCCTGGAAAAGCAGAGCAGGTCAGGTAGCATCCGAGGAGCAAGAGAGTCGACATTTTGGGCATAAGAAATGACAATAGTTTATTTGTATGTGAAACTACTTTGTTATTCGAAGAATCATATTCAGTACTTTGTCTTTCCTGGTTTTGGAGCCAAAAACATCAGTTCTGCAGAAATAAACAATAAAAGCATACTCTGGAAAATTAATTAGTGGTTTCTGGAAATAGGATCGGTAATCACTACTTATTCTTACAAGTTACTAGTGTGTTACCAAAACGTTTACTGTCCTGCTCCTCAGATGCTGCCTGACCTGCTGTGATTTTCCAACACCACACTTTTCGACAGTAACTCGTCCTTACACGGTGTGGCTCAGGATAGTTATATTATTGATTGCAATGGAGTAGATGGCCCAAAAAGGATAGGGATATGGAGGTTGTGATGGAGAGAACAATGGGGCAGGTTCTTCATCCTACTTATCACCACTGGAGGTCAGACTACTAGACGCAGCCAGTCTACACTGAGATAGCAGTCCAGATCAGTGCTGTGTTGCAGGCAAAAATGAATGCACAGAAGTGCAACAAAACAGATCAATGATTGTCTGTGCTCTGCAAAGATAAGTATACTGTCTTTTCCATGTCAGCTCTCTTTCCAATGCTGTCATTGCACATACAGCAGGCTCACCCTGGCACATGAACTACAACTTTCACTATTGCATGCATCATGTCCAGTCAACAGCTCTCACTCCCCCATTCTCTCAAACTATGAATCCTACCTGTTCTCTGTGCTTCCTATTCACTCACTGGTGACACCTCACAAGGCAGGAAAAATGTGGTTCAGAAGTGAACCAAACATTCAGCAAGTACTCAGACATGCACTTGTGATGTCAAGCCATTCAAGACTTTAGGTCAAGTGCCAAAGAGGCTGCTTTTGACTGGTACAGGCTCGATGGGTCAAAGGGCCTTTTTCTGTGCTGACAATCTTTATGAATCTCTCTGACTTTAACTGGGCTGAAACAGCCAAGGCTGGCTTGATTGAGCAGGTGGAGCAAAAATCAGGCTCCTCACTTCCTATTCTGAGAAAATGCTCCAGAAGAACTAAACTGCTCACGTTGTTATGGGGAGACCTCAGTAATTTCATTGTGCTGTGTTGCACTGCTCTCCCAATAATGTTAACTCATTCTTAACCTTCGCACACTCATCACTTTTACTCAAAAACTTCCTCTCCTTCACTTAAAAACTTGTGGCATCCAACAAATGTCCACAAAATGGCACTGAGGTATCTATTCCACCTCTAACGAAAAACCCACTGAACCTGCAGAGGATGCACCAATAAATCACTGTATCCTCCACCAGCTCAGAGACTTCCAACTTGATAGGTACTCTATCTATATGAGACTTAGGAACACAATCTGGTGAGCACATTGCTGACAATGTATCCAAAGCTGGTCAAGGAAGAAAGGTTTCAGGTCTGTGACACTCAGAAGGCTGCCAAGGCCAAGAAGGCCCAGGGAGATGAATCCCATGGTCTCTGCCATTAATGACTTTGCGAAAATGCACAGGCAGACACAGGAAGGTCTGACAGTTTGTCAGGTGCATGCGGGTCAGGTAAAAGCAAAATACTGCAGATGTTGGAAATATGAAGTACAAACAGGATGAGCTGCAGAAACCCAGCAGGTCTGGCAGTATCTGTTGAGTGAGAGAGAGAGAGAGAGAGAGAGAGAGAGTTAACATTTTGAGTTCAATATGATTCTTCAGAAATGAAAAAGGTCTTGAACACGGTGGTTTTACCCGGTTTTATATTGTTGACAGATGGGAAGAGCAGCAAGAGGAACAAATTGTGAGGGGCCCAGAACAAAAGACAATGAGAGTGCTAATGCTGGTAATGGGAAAACAGAAATGTTAAATGAGTGTAAATGAAGATATATAAAGGAGAAAATGGGTCTGCCATGTTGAGACCAAAGTTACCAAGACACAGTTGGGGAGATGGAGAAGCCCTTACTTTGAAGTTGTGGTACTCAATATTGAGTACTAGAGGCTGTGAAATGCCTGAGCAGAAAATAAGATGTTGTTTCTGTAGCTTACGTTGGGCTTCACTGGACCACTACTGCAAGCCTAGGATGGACATGTTGCTATGGAAGCAAGGTAGTTTACTACAGTGAGAGAAGTAACTGGCACCTCAAGGTCATTCCTAAAATTAGGGTAATGGTGCTCCACAAAGAAGTCACTCAGTCTGTATTTCGTCTTGCCAATGTAAAGGAGTTTACATTATGAGCAGCAAATATAGTAGACTAGATTGAAATAAATACAAATACAACACTGCTTCAACTGGAAGGTGTGATTGAAGCCTTGAGCAGTAATAAATTGGAGCAGCAGATGAATGGGTCTTAGGGTCAAAGGTCATTTAGCTGGATCGAAGAATGGAGGAGTTAATCAGTATTTTTCAGACTCCGGTATACATATGGCTGGCCATTCCCATGAACAGGTTGGTGACTGCTACAGAGATGCAAGTCAAGCATGCTTAATGTCCGTCAGATATGCGCATGGACTTGGATTTTATCAATGTAGAAACAGGGCTTCAGCATCAAATGCAAAGCAGTGTGGGATTGAGGGAAATTCACCTCATTCTAGGTGCCCCTTCTTCTCAAGGAGACAGTGTAGTGCCAACAGGCAATTATTAGAAAGAGAAGCCGCACATGGGTCTCTAAATGCTTTCTCACAGGACATTCCAATGGTGGCTGGTCACTCCATCTCCCTGCTGCCTGTGATCCCAAAACCTGCAGAAGTAACAGCCAAGGAGCGTCAGCCTGCATCTGAGCATGACACTCTTGGTAGATCTGGACCTTCTAGGCCTAAAAGTCACTCAGGAGGACCACCCAAGTCTTCCAGACCAATTACAGAGCAGACTCCCTTCACCTCAGCTGTGGAAGATGGGATTTATGCTAAATGTCTTGGGATGGGTGACACATCATTATAAATAATCTTATACTTTTGTAAATACATCTTCACTTGCATTCTTAAAATGTCTGTTCTAGTGTCCTTTTGCTGTTGCACCTGGTTAAATTGCACCCGTGTGAGAAATGACCAACATCCTCAGACATCCCAAGCAGAAAAGAAATTGTAATGGCCAAGAATTGCTCATGAACAACTGACTCTTTGGGTGCAACTAGCCTCAGACATCAGGGATCTTTGAACCATGACTGGATGACTACACTCTCATTGTCTTTTGTTCTGGACCCCTCACAATCTGTTCCTCTTGTTGCTCCTCCCATCTGTCAACAATATAAAATCACCATGTACAAGACCCTTTTCACTTCTGAAGAATCATATCAAACTCAAAATGTTAATGTGAATAACAGTGAGGCTGTTACCCCATCACCAAGGCACCCTTTACTTTCACATGCAAAGTACTTGACATTGGTCCAGCTTCCTCAGAGCCAGTTCTCAACAGTGAGTAAAATCCCCGGCATTTCAGCTTATATCTGTATGATAGTCTGTTTCTGATTGGATTGGGTCAACAGCTCCAACCAGGGAACTCATATTCTATGACATCCACCTGACTGTCTCCCCCATGAGAACATTCTGTACCCTTTGTGAGACATCCTTGATCCTGGCACCAGGGACACAACACACCATTCTGCTTTTTCTCTGCTGGCCACAGAAAGGTCTGTCTGTACCTTGGACTACAGAATCCCCTAACACAATTGATCTCTTGGAAGCCGATGTACCCCTTGTTGCATTAGAGCCAGTCTCAATACCAGAAGCTTGGCTGTTCATGCTACGTACCCCTGAGAATCCATCACCCCTACATTTTCCAAAACAGCATACCTGTTTGAAATGGGTATATCCACTAAAGACTCCTGCACTAGCTGCCTACCTCTCTTACCCTTCCTGGAGTTAACCCATCTATGTGACTGTATCTGAGACTTTTCCCCCTTCCTACAACTGCCATTCATCACATACTGTTGCTGTTGCAAATTCCTCATCGCTTCTATCTGTCTCTCCAACCAATCCACTCGATCTAATAAGATTCGCATCCAACAGCATTTATGGCAGATATAATCCGCAGTAACCCTTAAACTCTCTTTAAATGCCCACATCTGATAAGAAGTACATATCACTGCAAAGGCCATTTTTGCTCCTTCACAATCTACAGACCCAGAAAATAACGCCGTCTTATTCCTCTACAAACACTGCTCCAGGTTAAATTAATAGCTATGGCTTATATTTTAAGTTTAATAAAGAGACTTAACTCCAAAAACGGATAAACAAGAAAGAACCCACTGTACTCACTAATACAGCCTTTCTCTTGGACAGACTTAACACAACAATTAACTTATCTGATTCTGTGCTGCGAACTTCGCCCGACAGTTCTTCCAAGATTAGTTGTGTATTTCACTGTTTGTTAATTTTCCCAGATGCACTCCGATGTTCAGCGATACACGAATTCTAACAGCAAAAGTGGTAACTGTGCAGGTTCTCTCTCTCTTTCTCTCCTCACCATGTGCTTCCTTTGTCTGCTCTTCTCCCTTTTAAAATTGCTGTTGTTTTGATTTTTTTTCCCAAAGTTACAAAACAATGCAACAGCATATAAAACAGTAATTGCTGCTCCTGGGATTCGAGGAAATCACCTCCAACACCTAAAATACCTCAAAAAAAGGAGCAGCTCTTACAGCCAGAAATTTTTACCATCCTCCATCTTAGAATACCTCCTTACAAACTTGTAAGGAGATCTCAGCTATCTGTAAGAATAATACGGTAGTTACGGTAGAGGATTTTAACTTTCCAAACATCGACTGGGACTGCCATAGTGTTAAAGGTTTAGATGGAGAGGAATTTCTTAAGTGTGTACAAGACAATTTTCTGATTCAGTATGTGGATGTACCTACTAGAGAAGGTGCAAAACTTGACCTACTCTTGGGAAATAAGGCAAGGCAAGTGACTGAGGGGTCAGTGAGGGAGCACTTTGGGGCAAACGAACATAATTCTATTCGTTTTAAAATACTGATGGAAAAGGATAGACCAGATCTAAAAGTTGAAGTCCTAAATTGGAGGAAGGCCAATTTTGATGGTATTAGGCAAGAACTTTCGAAAGCTGATTGGAGGCAGATGTTCGCAGGTAAAGAGACGGCTGGAAAATGGGAAGCCTTCAGAAATGAGATACCAAGAATCCAGAGAAAGCATTTTCCTGTCAGGGTGAAAGGGAAGGCTGGATGACTAAAGAAATTGAGGGTTTGGTTAAGAAAAAGAAGGAAGCACATGTCAGGTATAGACAGGATAGATTGAGTGAATCCTTAGAAGAGTATAAAGGAAGTAGGATTATACTTAAGAAGGATATCAGGAGGGCAAAAAGGGGACATGAGATAGCTTTGGCAAATAGAATTAAGGAGAATCCAAAGGGTGTTTACAAATATATTAAGGACAAAAGAGTAACTAGGGAGAGAATAGGGCCCCTCAAAGATCAGCAAGGCAGCCTTTGTGTGGAGACACAGAAAATGGGGGAGATACCAAATGAGTATTTTGCATCAGTATTTACTGTGGAAAAGGATATGGAAGATATAGACTGTAGAGAAATAGATGGTGACATCTTGCAAAGTGTCCAGATTACAGAGGAGGAAGTGCTGGATGTCTTGAAACGGTTAAAGGTGGATAAATCCCCAGGACCTGATCAGGTATATCCAAGAACTCTGTGGGAAGCTCAAGAAGTGATTGTTGGGCCTCTTGCTGAGATATTTGTATCATCGATAGTCACAGATAAGGTGCCAGAAGACTGGAGGTTGGCCAACGTGGTGCCACTGTTTAAGAAGGGCGGTAAAGACAAGCTAGGGAACGATAGACCGGTGAGCCTGAGCTCAGTGGTGGGCAAGTTGTTGGAGGGAATCTTCAGGAACAGGATGTACATGTATTTGGAAAGGCAACGACTGATTAGGGATAGTCAACATGGCTTTGTGCATGGGAAATCATGTCTCACAAACTTGACTGAGTTTTTTGAAGAAGTAACAAAGGAGATTGATGAGGACAGAGCAGTAGATGTGATCTATATGGACTTCAGTAAGGCGTTCGACAAGGTTCCCCATGGGAGACTGATTAGCAAGGTTAGATCTCATGGAATACAGGGACAACTAGCCATTTGGATACAGAACTGGCTCAAAGGTAGAAGACAGAGGGTGGTGGTGGAGGGTTGTTTGTCAGACTGGAGGCCTGTGACCAGTGGAGTGCCACAAGGATCGGTGCTGGGTCCTCTACCTTTTGTCATTTACATAAATGATCTGGATGCGAGCATAAGAGGCACAGTTAGTAAGTGTGCGGATGACACCAAAATTGGAAGAGTGGTGGACAGCGAAGAGCGTTCCTCAGATTACAACAGGATCTGGACCAGATGGGCCAATGGGCTGAGAAGTGGCAGATGGAGTTTAATTCAGGTAAATGCATGGTGCTACATTTTGGGAAAGCAAAACTTAGCAGGACTTCTACACTTAATGGTAATGGTATGGGAATTTTGCTGAACAAAGAGACCTTGGAGTGCAGGTTCATAGCTCCTTGAAAGTGGAGTCGCAGGTAGATAGGATAGTGAAGAAGGCATTTGGTATGCTTTCCTTTATTGGTCAGAGTATTGAGTACAGAAGTTGGGAGGTCATGTTGAGACTGTACAGGACATTGGTTAGGCCACAGAGGAATATTGCGTGCAATTCTGGTCTCCTTCCTATCGGAAAGATGTTGTGAAACTTGAAAGGGTTCAGAAAAGATTTATAAGGATGTTGCCAGGGTTGGAGGATTTGAGCTATAGGGAGAGGCTGAACAGGCTGGCGCTGTTTTTCCTGGAGCATTGGAGGCTGAGGGGTGACCTTATCGAGGTTTACAAAATTATGAGGGGCATGGATAGGATAAATAGACAAAGTTTTTTCCCTAGGGTCGGGGAGTCCAGAACTAGTGGGCATAGGTTTAGGGTGAGAGGGGAAAGATATAAAAGAGACCTAAGGGGCAATGTTTTCACACAGAGGGTGGTAAGTGTATGGAATGAGCTGCCAGAGGATGTGGTGGAGGTTGGTACAATTGCAACATTTAAGAGGCATTTGGATGGGTATATGAATAGGAAGGGTTTGGAGGGATACGGGCCGGGTGCTGACAGGTGGGACTAGATTGGGTTGGGATATCTGGTTGGCATGGACAGGTTGGACCGAAGTGTCTGTTTCCATGCTATACATCTCTATGACTCTATGACTGACCTCGTTATAAACACAGCATTCAACATTTACACTCACCTAGTGAGTGAAAGCACAGAATTACTAATTTCACACATCTCTGGAAGGAAACATTCATTCTATGTAGCAGTTTTACTAAGGGAACACATTGCCATGTTTGGCTGGGAGATGTTCATTGGGCAGCTCACATGTCCATTCTCCCTTATAATACATTGACCTGCCCAGAAAAACTGCAAAATTGGTGTCTTTTGGTGGTTCAATGCTGTCCAACAAGATGATCAACCATTTCAGGGCAACTTAGCAGACTACTCACATTATGAAATATTGAAGACGAACAAGTGATGGGAGGGTCAAAGGATACACTCAGGATTCTTATCTATCATGAAGTACTTCACTGCTCAGCGCGCGGATTTCATATGCTGACTAAAGCCTTAAGAGCTACCTAACCTTAGCATTGTGCAATCGTCTTATCGAATACTGCTTTTTTCCCCTAATGGTCAGCAGTTCAAGTAATGTGCAGGTACTTGAAAAGAGGATCATCAAAAGATCTGGAATATGCAATCAGATGGATAACAAAACACTCATTCAGCAACAGAAAAGGTGAATGATTACAACTACAACAAAGTCCACATGCCCTCTACACAAAGCAAGAGCTGTTTGCTGCATTACTTATAGAATGTTACACAATTAAAGGGAGCCCAAAGTCAGCTCATTCATCCTGGAATTAGGTTTTGACTTTGATTAGGTTTTGGCTCTCTCTGGATTCTTGATTTGACGATGCATTGTTCTGTCATGCTCCCAGTTGATAGAGCCATTGGGATTTTACAACACAGAAAGATGCCCTTCAGCCCACTGTGTCCACGCCAGTTATTAAACATCCATTTATTCTCATCCCGTTTTCCAAGACCTGGCACATAGCTTTGTATGGTATGGAGTTTCAGTATTCATCTAATTAATTCTTAAACGTCTTGAGGGTTCTTGCCTCTACTATCTTTTCAAGCGGCAAGTTCCAGATTTCCAAAACCTTCTGGGTGAAAGACATTTCTCTCAAATCCACCTTAAACCTCCTATCATTACCTTAAAATGATGACCTCAGTCACCGACACCTCGAAGGGCAAAGATTTCTTCCTACCTATCTTGTCCATGCCCCTCAGAACTTTGTACACCTCAACCAGATTTCCCCCTCAGTCTTCTCTGCTTGAAGGAAATCAACTCCAGTCTATCTAATCTTTCTTCATAGTTGAATTGCTCCAGCCCAAGCAATATTCTGGTGAATCTTTTCTGCACCCTCTCTCGTGCAATCACAGCCATCCTATGGTATGGTGACCAGACTTACACACAATACTTCAACTGTGAACTTACTAATGTCAGCTACAGTTCCATTATAACCTCCTACCTCTTGGTTTCAATGCCTTGACTAATAAAGGCAAGTGTCCCATTTGTTTTCTTAACCATCTTGTCTACTTTTCTACTGCCTTCAAGGATCCGTGGACATGCACACCAATCTCTGATCTATTGTACTTCCTAAAGTTCCACTATTCAATGTGTTTTCTCTTCCCTTGTTAGTCCTTCCAAAATGTATGATGTCCTACACCTCACCTTCATAACATTGTTGTCAATCCCACATTTTGTCTGCATTCAGGACATCTCCTTTTTGTCAGCTCCCGCTGTGAAGGACACTGTAAGTCAAATGAGGCAGTGCACATTTGCTGGACCCTACTACAAATCTACTACAAGGCCAGAAAAGTGCTGGCATGAAAACTTCAGCTTAAGGAGGCCTATGCTCTGTTCCACTCGGCCCTGGTGGAAGCATAAGTAATGCTGCATCTTCATTCTGTGTTCGCCACAGGATCTTGTAAGGTGCCATAAGGCATAATTGGAAGAGGTATTCTGGGTCTCTCTGCAGCCATACCTGTTTGAATTGAGAAAGGACTCAGGAATGTGAGACTTCTCCAGTGTGCAAGGATTATGACAGCTCCCAGGATATCCAGTACAACCTTCAAAATCTGGCATCCATATATATAGATAAAATCACATATATGTTACACAACTTTTATACAATTTGGGGATTAGAATTCTGGCAGTAAGCTAGAATGGGATAGGCTAACCCCACCTCCAAATAAAAGGTATGGATGAACATGCCCACACATACTTACAGTTCAGTGGGCAAACTTGGCAGCTGTGAAGCACTGTCTTCCAGTGACTGCTATGGTTTGTGTTTCAGAAATGCAAAGCCCAGATGAAACTTTCAGGTAACTGACTGATTAGATTTATGTGGCTGACATCACAAGGAGATAATTAGTGTGGGTAACATAACGGTCATGATTGCTTGTGGCTATAATTTGTAAAGTGCACTCTTGAACAAAAAAATGACCTTCTTGTGAAGTGCAATTTGATACCAGAATGCAGTACTGCATCAATGGATTCATGATGTCTCCAAGTGCCCAAGCAGGGCTTCAAATTAAAAAAACTTTATTCTTCCCCCAAAGGAAATGAAAGCAGCCTACTCTACATGCAGTGGCAGTCATTTTGTGTCATCATTGCATAGTTGACATTGGATCGAAGATAGCAAAGTTTTAATTGTGCTCTTGGCAGTAACCAGAAAGGATCTGACTGAGATGCAAAATGATCTCCCATGCTGTATGCTTCAGCTTGTGTTGAAGTTCCTGTGGTGCCAATGACCTTTCGGCCTTGCCTGTTTCTATTCAGTCCCCTTAAATAACCATTAATGTGCCCAATTTACTCCAGGGCCAATGGCTTTGCAAACTGCCATGCCCTTCCTAGCCTTCCAACTTACCCATAAAGACATCAAAGTGATAGTGACCTGCGAAAACTCAGCCCTCTTGGAGCTCTGGGTCCCCTCCTCTGATCCATGAGGTCCCACTCTATTTGAATTGTTTCCTTTCACAGTAATAATTTCCTCAGCAATTTGATCCAATAAGGCCCATCCCCAGATTTAAGGTATCCACTCTCTTCAGGGAGTTCCTCTGATAAGCTCCCGAAACATTAATGAGCAAACCTCACAACTAACCACAACTCAACCCCAAGACTAACTTGGCACGACAGTCTGAACTGAGCATGGTTCAAATCCCAGACTAACGTCTCCACAACACCCTAACATACCTACAATCCTGAGCAGTTGCATTTGATCTGCAAGACCAACCAGGACCCTGGAACATGAGAACATGAATCCAAATGCCTGACTGACCATGGTCAACCACCTGTTGTGTAACTGGTGAGACCCTTGATTGACTGAGGTGGCAATAGACCATAGTTCCTCTTTCATGACTGATTTTCATACGATTTTCAGACACTGCCATTTGGTAGAGGCACAGTGTACTTGCTGCACAAGGTATTGGCATATACTGTTGGTGTAACATGAACATAACATGGAGCCATCCAGTGACATGGCCACCCCTTGGTATTTGAGAGCTCCTTACTCTGACAGGCTGTTGGCCTCTCTCTGTAGGCCATAGAGGGTCGTAACTGCATTGAGCACTGAAGACCCTATGTGGTCAAAAGCAATAGAAGTCGTGAAGGTTTATAGACTTTAAATAAGCATAAAGTGAGTCACTGCTAAGAAATCGCGCTAAGAGTTATAAAATGCATCTTGTTTACGCGTATGCTTCTATGCTCGCTTTGAGCAGAAGTTTGGCAGCGAAGTAACACTTATTCCAACAAGTCCTGACAACTTATCCCAACAGTCACTGCATCTGAGGTCAGATCAGTTTTCCGTCATGTGAATTTAAGGAAAATGATAGGACCAGATGGAGGACCAAGCCGTGCAATCAGAGCATGTGCAAATCAACTGGCAGAGGTCGTGGTATTAATCAAGTCCAGCCTCCCACTATCCTTGGCCCACTCCAATTTGCCTACTGGAACAACAGATCCACATCAGATGCCGTGTCACTTTCCCTGCACTCCTCCCCAGAACATCCTGACACCAAGAACAGCTACATAAGAATCCTACTCATTGACTACAGTTCAGCCTTCAACATTATTATCCCCTCAAGACTGATTACTAAACTTAGTGATCTCAGACTAAGCCCCACTCTCTGCAACTGCATCCTCAGTTTCCTGACCCACAGCCCACAATCAACAAGGATTGGGGAAAATATATCACCCTCACTAACACTCAACACTGGAGCCACCCAGGGGTGCATACTCAGCCCCCTACTGTACTCACTGTATACCCATGACTGCATTGCCAAATACCAGACTAATGCCATTTACAAATTCACAGATTACACTACCATAGTCAGTCGAATCTCAGATGGCGACAAAACAGACTACAGACAGGAGGTGGAAGACATGGAAAAATAATGCACTGAGAACATTAAAGCTCTTAATGCCAGCAAAACCAAGGAACTCATTATTGATTTTTGGCAGGATGTTATTCATGCCCCCCAACATATTAACAGCACAGAGGCTGAACAAGTAGAGAATGTCAAACTCCTGGGAATGGTCATCCACAACAAGCTTTGTTGGACTCTTCATGTGGACCCACTGGTTACAAAGGACCAACAACATGTCTTCTTCCTCAGGCAGCTGAGGAAGTTTGGCATGACGGCGAATACTCTTGCCAACATTTAGGTGCGCCATCGAGAGCATTCTGTCTCTACGTATCACTACCTGGTATGGCAACTGTACCTTTCAAGATCGGAGACGGTTACAGAGAGTGGTGAACTCGGCCCGGACAATCACAAAGGCCAACCTCCTATCTACAGAATCCATCTACCAGGCCCGGTGTCAAGGAGAGGCCACCAACATTCTCAAAGACCCATCCCATCCTGGCAATGTTTTTCTACAACCTCTACCATAGGGGAGAAGTTACAGAAACCTGAACAGATGCACCAGCAGTTTCAAAACAGTTTCTACCCTACTGTTGTTAGAATACTGAATGGATTTACAAATGCTTAACATTTGCCTGTACCTGTGTTTTTGTTTTTGCTGCTGTTTACCTATTATTTACTTATCTACGCTATTTAACTATGTGATCTGCCTGTATTGCTTGCAAGACAAAGCTTTTCACTGTGCCTCGGTACATGTGACAATAAATTCAATTCAATGTATGTGTCCTTAAACAGAAAGTAACTTGCCAGAAGCATGCAAGTTGTAGGTGTGTTTCATCTCAGCTACTCCCCAACGCTACACTGCAGCGATGCGCACAGCCATTAATGACACTCTGCTCACCAGGGGGAGAGGTAAGAAGGCCAAGGAGTTGCAACCAATCCAGGGACACAGTTCCACAAGAGGGTGGCAAACAAGAAGCGTTACTGTGGCAATCCAAAAAGACACCAGGCAATGGCCACAAAATAGCCAGGAACACCAGACAGCAGTGGAGCCCAAAGAACAAAGGCACCAGCACAAAGCCCTTGGACTCTGACATCCCAGGTTCCACTCTGGAAGGGTCCACTACAAAGGGAACTACCTAACTTCAGTTTTAACACCAACTTCAGTGGAAACGATAATATTAGAAAAGATTGCAAGAGTCTCTTGAGATATATAAATGCAAGTAAGAGGTAAAAGTGGACACTGGGCCACTGGAAAATGATGCTGGAGAAGCGGCAATGGGGATCAAAGAAATGGCTGAGTAATAAGTAATTTGCATCAGTCTTCACAGTGGAAGACATGAGTAATATCCCAAAATTTCAAGAGAGTCGGGGGGCAGAGATGAGTATGGTGGCCATCACCATGGAGAAGGTGCTAGAAAAACAGTAGGGTCTGAAGGTGGATAAATCACTTGGACCAGATGGACAACATCCCAGCGTTCTGAAGGAGACAGCTGAAAGGACAGAGGAGGCTTTAATAGTGATCTTTCAGGAGTGAACTCTGGAGTCAGAGAGGGTGCCAGAGGACTGGAAAAGCGCTATTTTAACCCCCCCTCTTTAAGGAGGGAGTAAGGCAAAAGATAGGAAATTATAGGCTGATTAGCTTGAGCTCAATTGATGGTAAGATTTTGGAGTCCATTGTGATGTATGAGATTTCTGAATACTTGGAAATGCATGATCAAATAAGGCAAAGTCAGAATGGTTTCATCAAGAGGAGGTCATGCCTTACAAATCTAATAGAATTCTTTGAGGAGGTAACGAGCAGGTTAGACCAAGGAGAGCTAATGAATGTTATCCGTTTGGTCTTTAATACGGTTCCACACTGGAAGCTGCTAAGAAAGATAAAGGGCCATGGTGTTAGAGGCAAGGTATGAGCATGGAAAGAATGTCTGGCAAAAAGCAGAAAGTGGGGATAAAAGGGTCCTCCTCAAGATGGAAGCCGGTAACTAGTGGAGTTCCACAAGACTCAGTGTTGGGACCGCAACTTTTCACTTTATACAATAATGATCTGGATAAAGGAACTGTGGGTATTCTGGCTAAGTTTGTAGATGATGCAAAGACAGGTGAAAGGGAAGGTAGTATTGAGGATATGGGAAGGCCGCAGAAAGATTTATACAGGTTAGGAGAGTGGGCAAAGAAGTGACAGCTGAAATACATTGTGGATTAGAGTGGTGCTGGAAAAACACAGCAGTCAGGTAGCATCCGAGGAGCAGGAAAATTGACATTTCGGGCAAAAGCCCTTCATCAGGAGTAGATTCCTGATGTAGGCTTTTGCCTGAAACGTCGATTTTCCTGCTCCTCGGATGCTGCCTGAACTGCTGTGCTTTTCCAGCACCACTCTAATCTAGAATCTGGTTTCCAGCATCTGAAGTCCTTGTTTTTACCTAGTTGAAATACATTGTGATAAAGTGCGAGGTCATGCACTTTGGTAGGAAGAATAAAGGCATGGACTATTTTCTAAATGGGGAGAAAATTCAGAAATCTGAAATGCAAAGAGACTTGGGAGTCCTAGTCCAGGTTTCTCTTAAAGTAAACTTGCAGGTTGAGTTGGTATTTAGGAAGACAAATACAATGTTGTCATTCATCTCGACAGGACTAGAATATAAAAGCGGATATGTACTTCTGAGCGTTTATAAGGTTCTGGTCAGACCACATTTAGTGTATTGTGAGCAATTTTGGGCCTCATGCTTCAGAAAGGATGACTTGGCCCTGGAGCAGGTCCAGAAGACGTTCATGAGAATGATCCCAGGAATGAAACACTTAACATATGAAGAATGCTTGAGGACTCTGGGACTATACTCGATGGAGTTTAGAACAATGAGGGGGGATTTGATTGAAATTTACAGATAACTGAATGGCCTGGACAGAGTGGACATTGGGAAGATGTTTCCATTGGCAGAAGAAACGAGTACCTGAGAACACAATCTTAGAGTAAAGATTCTTTAGAACTGAGATAAGGAGAAACTTCTTTACTCAGACAGTGATGAATCAATGGAATTCATTGCCACAGGGCTGTGGAGGCCAGGTCATTGAGTATAAACAGAGATAGATAAATTCTTGATTGACAAGGATATCAAAGGTTACAGGGAGAAAGCAAGAAAATGGGATTGAAAAACTTATCAGCCATAATTGAATGGCAGAGCAGACTCGACGGGCCAAATGGTCTAATTTCTGCTCCTATATCCTATGGAAATCAATGTTTCAGTTAAAGTAATTTTACTTAAAGAAAGAGAGCAAATTATTGGATACAGAATGCAACATCAGAATAAATTTACAATAAGAAAACATATCATTCTGCTCTGTAAAGATACTAAATGGCGTTGAATTTGTTCTTAGGGTGTCGGGTCATAAAGCCATACAGCACAGAAATAGGTCCAAGGCGTCCATGCTGACCAGGTATCCTAAACTAACCTCGTCCTATTGGTCTGTGTTTGGCCCCTATCTCTCTAAACATTTCCTGTTCATGTACATGTTCAAATGTCTCTTATATGTTTTAATTGTACCTGTCTCTACCACTTTCTCTGGCAGCTCATTCCGTACATGCATCGCACTCGCTGTGAAAAAGTTGCCCAGAGGTCCCTTTTAAATCTTTGCCCTTTCACCCTAAATCTATGCCTTGTAATTCTGGACTCCTCAACCCTAGGAAAAAGGCCTTAGCTATTCACCTTATCTATGCCCCTCATGATTTTATATACCTTTATAAGGCCACCCCTCAGCTTCCACAACTTCAAGGAAAAAGTCCCAGCCCATCCAGCCTCTCCTTATAACTCAAACTCTCCAGTCTCAGCAACGTCTTTGTAAATCTTCTCTTCACCCTTTCCAGTTTAACAACATCCTTCCTATAACAGGGCAACTAGAATTGTGCACAAAATTCTAAAAGTGGCCTTACCATTGTTTTGTACAGCTGTAACATGACGTCCCAACTCCTGTACTCAATACTCTGAATGATGAAGGCAAGCGTACTAAACACCTTTTTCACCACCCTGTCTGTCAATGACACTACTCAAGAAGGACTGTTTTATTACCCATCCCTGGTTTCTATGGACACAATTGTAAAAGACTTCAGAGTCATTAAGATTTAACTACATTTTCATATGGCTGGAATCATATATAGACTAGACTACATAGGACCTTGCTTGAAGATTGTCAGTGAATCAGTTTGCTTGTTAAATGTTATGGTCGCTGACGACTTGTATGAAATTGAAATTCTCAAATCATCATAGTGGACTGGACTAGTAATCCATGACTATGGTTGAGAGTGCAATTTGAATTCAAGTCATAAATCTGTAATTTAAAAAGAAAGCAAATCAAATGATGACCATGAAAATCCATCTGGTTCACGTTGTAGAAGTAAATCTGCAATTCTTATCTGGTCTGCTTTACATTTAACTCCAGACTTTCAACAATGTAGTTCACTCTTAGTTCCGTGAACACAAGCTACTCAGTTGTACCAAAGCACTACAACCATAAATGAAACCTGATGGACTACCCAATGTTGACTTAGACACCAGTGAGGGCAAAGGCAGATCCAGATCCCTACTGACACTGCAAAGTTCTCCTTACTACCATCTGGCAGTTTCTAGGAATCATCTGACCGAATCATACTCTGAGTCATACACTATCGGTAAAGTCCCTGATGCAATCATCACTATTCCAGGGCAGGTCTTGTCCCACCAGAGGAGGTGGCACAGCGGTAAGGGAATCTCCTTGTGAATTCTCAACATTGATTTTGGACCCCAAGAAATCTTACAGCCTCAGGTCAAACACGGGCAAGTGAATTTACTGTGGTTAAAGCCCCCCACGGCTGCTAATTCAGTCCACCTTCATTTTGAACAGCAATTAGAAGACCTGAGGGTGCAAACAGACAAATGATGAATTCTAGGTGCAGAATTTCAATGTCCATAGTGATTCAGCAGTGCCATTACTGACGGATTCAACAGAGTACTAAAGGATATCACGTCAGCTGTAGATAGTGAGAGAACCAACCAAAGAGAAAAACTGATTGACTTCATCATCACAAACCTACTTGCTGCAGACATATCTCTCCATGACTGCAGTGGTAAGGGTGAACACTGCACAGGCCTCATGGAAACAAAGCCTTCACAATGAGAATACACTCCGTGCTGTGAGTCACTATCATCATGCTAAATATGTTAAACTTTGAAATGATCTAATAACCTATGAGGTTCTGTGGGCACTCATAGCAAGAGAAATCTATTCAACAAAGATCTGTAACCTCAAAGCTTGGCATATCCCTCACTTCATCATTACCTGTAAGGCAAAAGACCAGCCCTGGTGCAATGAAGGCAGGCCAGGAGCAGCACCATCGATTCCGTCAATTGCTGACCTTTTACAGTCTCAGTCCAAACATGGACAAAAGTGTTGAATGCCAGAGGTATGATGAGAGTTAATGTGCTTGACATCAAATATCATTTGATCACTTATGTTAAAATGAAGCAATATAGGAGACAATGGGAATCAAGGGGAAAACTCTCCATTGGTTCGAATCATATTCTTCACAAAGATTATTCTAGTTAGCAGTCAATCAATCTCAGTCTAAGAACACCATTGCAAGATTTCTTCAGGGTAGAGTCCTAGGCCCAACCATCTTGAGCCATTCCATAAATGGCTTGCTTCGAGCAATGGGTCAGAAATGACATATTCTTTGCTGATTTCACAAAGTTCAGCACCATTTGTCACTCCTCTGATAGTGAAGCAGCCAATGTCCTTGTGCAGCATGACCTGAACAACAGCAGACTTGTGCTGATAAGTGTTCAATATGTCTCACAGTATCAGCAATGACCATCACCAACAACAGATAATCTAACCACTTCCTCTCAATTTTCAATGACATAACCATCTCTGAATCCACAACTTTCAACATCCTGGGGAATTACCACTGACCAGAAACTCAGCAGGACAAACTGTACAGATTTGGCTACAAAACAGGTTACAGCCTAAGAAATCTGCATTACGTAACTCTACTACTGGCTCCTGAATATACACTCATCATGTACAAGGCATAAAACCAAGAGTATAATAGAATACTCCTCACATCACTGGATGAGTGCAATTCAAACAGCAACTGACGCTTGATACTACCCAGGACAAAACAGTTAACTTGATTAGCCCCTATCCACCACCTCTGAAGTTCACTTCACAGCAGATACAATGGCAGCAGTATAGTATATAATATTTACAAGATACACCCAGGTTCCTTCAACAGCATTTTCCAAACCTGTGACCTCAGTCACACAGAATGGCAAGGGCATATGAGTCATAAGTGTCATATAAGGAGCAGGTGAGGACTCTGGATCTGTACTTGATGGAATTTAGAAGGATGAGGGGGATCTCATTAAAACTTACAGAATACTGAGAGGCCTGGATAGAATGGACATGGAGTTGATGTTTCTTCTCGTAGGAGAGATTAAAACCTGAGGGAACAGCTTCAGAGAGATGGCACAACCCTTTAGAACTGAGATGAGGAAAAGTTCCTTCTACTAGAGAGTGGCGAATCTGTGGAAGTCATTCTAACGGAAAGCTGTGGAGGCCAAGTCACTGAGTGCATTTAAGATGGAGACAGCTAGGTTCTTCATTAGTACGGGGATCGAAGCTTACAGGCCTAATTCTGCTTCTATATCTTTTGGGCATCTCTAGCCCCCAAGTAGAGAGCGGCTCACCATCACCACCTTCTCAATGGGCATTAACTGCTAAGCAATCACCAACATCCACAACCCATGAATAAATACATTTTAAAAAGAATCTAAATGCCTTACATATTCCTACAGTGCACGAAATAACTCTGAAAGTAGTTTTATTTTAATACATTCATGGAAAAAAGGTTCAATCGCATTGCATTATTTTGCAGTGTCCTTGAATGCATTTTTAAACAGGTACAGTTATCTAACCTAGTATAGATGCATCAGTACTTAGAATAAGAGTGACCTCCACTGGCTGCAAGTTCTTACTGCTACATTGTACTTTGTACTACACACCTGCACCAGTCTTATGGAGCTTACTCACTACTTATGCTTGGTTTTGTATTGCTCAAATCAAAACACACTCAATCTTAAGGGCCCCTTGTAAAATAAAAACACCTCTGCTGTTAAGATTTTACAAAGTCAAGGGTAGGTGTCTAAAAATTTTGAAAATACTCACATTAATATAAATCAGCAAAAATAAAATCTGTTTTAGATGCCTTCGGTAAATCGGAACAATGACTCTCAATGAAGAGGAAGCAATGGCATGCAGCTCTGAATAAAAGGGAATAAGTGGTCTTTACATGGAGTGCAGCTGGTTATTAAGACTCACTCCTTCGTACATTATGCCTTTCATCCCCACTCAACCACAAAATGATTTTGCTTTACAGACTACTATAGCTGCAAAAGATTTACAATGAATGAATCCTTAATAATAAAGTGTTGCGATCTATCTCCTTCCCCACGATTTATAATACAATAAACATTAAATTCCATTAACACTTAAGCATTAAGTTGCTTTGGTTAAGAAACTAGAGTATGAAAGAACTCAATTTTTCCCCAGCTTCAGTATCATAATAATGAAATGTGCACATATAAATGTGCTAAGAGAATCTATTTGCCTCTCTTATAGATAGCATTTATTAATCTGTAAAGTTTATTAAGGAGGGTCATTGCTATGCAAAGCAGAACCCAATGTCTTACTTTCTCTTTTCAACCAAGTGCTGTGTCTGGCCAATAGAACAAGTTCCCCAGTTCTCATTCTGCATTCATAACATGCTACATTTGCACAATGTATCACTCAAAGGCTTCTGAACAGAAGGCTTTAATACTCATGTAAACAACTGCAAACCAATTACTTAATGAATCAGGCCCACACATAATGAGCTGCCACACAAAGAGCCATAAATGCATTTTTGCACCAAAGCCTCTGCTTTAAACCAAAATCCCTCAGCTGTACTTTGGGCTTAACTGACATTCATTATTGTTGCCTGGGCTTCAGAAGATACTCTTTTCTGGGAGGGGTTTGAGTGGAACAGGAATCTGGCTGGGTCAGCTCTTTGATTTACAAATAAGCTCACTGACAAAAGTAAGGCAAATTGGCAGGCGGAGGGAGTGGCAGACGCTGTATCACTGGTAGACAACACCCTCATGTTTACATTCAAGTGCTAAGCCTCAAGACTACTTGTAGAACTAATAAAGCACAAGAAGTGACTGCAGTAAGTGGAATCTTCATCTGTAAGCACCCAAGATATGTCTCCACTTGCTGATCATGAAAAGAAACTAAACACCTGCTCTTTCCCCAATTTCTGATTGCTAATCTCTTCCCGTGAAGATGAGTGTCAAGTGCTAAGCACTAGGTATTGCTATTCCATCTGTCAAAAGGTCTACTACTGTTCTTAAAGCACTGAAGGGTGACCACAACCCTGACTTTTTACTTAGATACTATACAGATATCTTGATAATTAAAGTATTTGAGGAAATCTGTCTGGAAGAGCTAAAAATTGCAGTATTGCCTGAAATAATGGGTATCTCTCAAACTGCTACAGTCTCATAGTTAATGTTGTTTAGATCTTTGTTCTATTTACAACCGCTTTGATACATTTTCAATGTGGATCCTCAGTAAACCACATTTAATTTCTTTACTTCACTGGATCACAGTTGCATTATTTCTCTAATTAAATTAGTGAAGAGCGCATGAGTAGACTTAATTGCAGTCAATAAAGCCATTATGTTTTAGGTTGCGCAGGATTAACCGTTAATACGTCAATGTTTACATAGCACCAGAATTGCTTTAGCACATATATCCAGTAAGGAATTACCTGATTGATTGATTGTTGTCACATATGCTGAGATATAGTGAAAAGTGTTGTTTTGCGTGCTATACAGGCAGATTGTACCACACAAAGTGCATCAGGGTAGCAGAGCAGATATCAGTGCAAATAAAAAATGATTTAATCTCCAATTTGTGTGCAGAAAGCCAAATTCATCCAGAACAGCTATTGTGAAATAGTTTATTTTCATGCCCTTGGGTTATGCAAGAAAATTGTTCAGATTTCTCCTGCTCCTCGGATGCTGCATGATCGGCTGTGCTTTTTCAGCACCACACTTTTTGAATCTAGTGGACAGTGCTAATAAGATGTGCATGTGGACATTAGGTAATTGCAGGCAGTGAAAATTTCCACAGTTCAATAGCCTGTCTACATTCACTGCTAATGCTTGCACATGAATAATAGTCAGTCGGGCATAATACCTGAAGTAGATATATGGAATCATATCCCCATAAGGGGATCAAGGCCTTCAGTAAAAAGGAAAGAGAAACAAAAATTAAGCATATTTGTGTTTCATTTGATACAGACAACATATTCCTGCTCCTACTGTAGATCACACCAAAACATCATACTAAATCAAATCTATTTGCTGAAGGTTATCTTTCTTCAAATTGCAGCCTTCTTATTACACTTCATATGGCTTTTCAATTACTGTAGAAAACTACAATTAAAATGTTACTGTGGTTACATGTCATGTTTAATTCCATGCTTCAAAGATATGCCAATCAGAAAGTAGTTCACGATTAATAGTTACACTAACACTGAGAAATCATTGCTGCCAATGTTCAACATTTTTGCAACTTTGAACAAAATCATTGCGGCTCAACAACAAAGGGCTCTAATCCAAGAGCAACATGGTATAATAGGAAAGGGGAGCTTTACCCTGTTTGAAACATGAAAGGACATTATCAACACTTAAAGCAAAATATTTGTACCTTTTGTGGGAAAAACGATCAAGATAGTGTGGAAAATAGTGTGGATGAGGCGTGAATGAATGCTAGGCGAAAGTGAGGACTGCAGATGCTGGAATTCAGAGTTGAGAGTCTGGTGGTGGAAAAGCACAGCAGGTCAGGCAGCATCCGAAGAGCAGGAAAGTCAACATTTCAGGTAAAAGCCCTCCATCAGGAATGTCATCCTGATGAAAGGCTTTTGCCCAAAATGTCAATGAACGAATGCTGCCCAAGCAATACTTACTTTGTAAACATAGTGCAAAATAATTATAAATATTATTTGAATATTTACATTTCGACTTTCTTGGATGACCACAGCTGGGGTAATCCATAGGAAGGGCTCTACACCCTTCCAAGGTCACCACTGGCGATGACCAAGCACAGGGATCTACACACTCATTGCTGATGATCATTTTGCGACATCTAATACCCAGCTTTCAAAAAAAAATTCTTAAAAGCTATCAGAGAAGGTAGGATCAGCAAGTGAGATATAGCCAATAAGCAGACGAACGGTGCAATGGGGCTGGAAGGGATATAAAATTGCGTAGTTAAAATCCCTTGGACTTCAAGAGAAGTAAGTATTCACTGTTTAACAGTGCGAGAACATGGATTATTCGATGGTCGTTATTGTTAGACTAACCTTTCCATGGATCTGAATTCCAATCTAAAGGCTATACATGGGAAAAATATACAGTTTAATAGAAAAAGTCGAAAATATCATTTACAGTACACACTTTTAAAAAGATATGACTTACAGAAAAAATTCTGTTTATTACATGTTTAATATGCTGCCCGCGTTAAAATGCAAGGCTAGAAGAACTTCTCAAACCAGGCTGCATCAGGAGGTAGGGAAGTCGACATTTCAGGTATGACCCTTCTTCAGTACTGGGGGTGGGTGTCGGGGGAGCTGAAGGGTTACACCTGAAACATCGACTTCTCTACCTCCTGATGCTGCCTGGCTTGCTGTGTTCTTCCAGCCTCCTGCCTGTCTATTTTGGATTCCAGTATCTGCAGTGTTTTTGTCTCTAACCAGGTGTTAAAATGTAAAGTATGGTGGCTCATTTAAGAAACAGCACTACAATCTCTTCCACCCCATTGGCAGCTGGAGATCTTCCCAACCAAAACTCCAATATACAATATGAAATTTTTGATGATACACTTTTGCATCATTTGCATGTGATTGAAATGTCTTCTAGATTATTGTACTGGGAACTTCCAGTTCAAGTGGGAAGACTCCAAGATGTCCGTATCAAGTGCATACGGAGGCAAACATCCATCAAACATACTTCCTCCTACATAATCTTACCAATACAAACAAGCTACATTCCGTCAGTGTACATTGTGCAAAATTTGACACAGGAATAATTTAGTTTCTTCACAGATGCCACCAAAATATTCCAAATTCCAGTAGCATTAATCAAAAAGCACACGATCCGCTCAAGGATTTTAATTATAGATCTTTCCCTTTTCCCAGCCACACTGTTATATTCCATATCAAGAGAAATAACCCCATATAAAAATTATTCAAGTTATTTAATTTTCATGATTATTTTCACAATTAACATTTAATCAGATGAAGCATAAATTACTGAACATAGCCAAAACCATCTTGGACAAAGGTTTTCTGGCATTTGACATTGCTGATTTCCACTTCCAGTGAAAGTTACAAATGATTGGTTCAGAAGGTAGTAATGGTTTGCTTTATGGTTCTTACTGCTTGTTTATTGGAGTTTTCCTTCCCCTTTGGTACCTGGTAAATTACGAACATTGTGTGTAACAAGTGCTTCATACAAAAGTGCGACATGCATATTCCCATCCATTGCAAACATATTCCAGACAAAAGCAATACACTTAAATAAATTCAGTAATTGTGGAAATAATTAAATTTCAATTTTATAGTTATAGCATTGTTAAAGTTGGGTCTTTAACACTTTCAACTTCAGTTACACAGTTATCATGAGCTGACGAAGCTTATTGCAACTGAAACCTGTGGACTTGAGCAGGTCTCAAATACAATAGCAGACCATGGGTCTAACAAATACCTCTCAACTATTTGATGACATCAAAGTGCTCTGTGATAATCTGCAGCTGGGGGACAACCTCACGAGCATTTCAGGCCAGACTGAATAGGCTTCAGAAGTCAAAATAAATCACAAGAAGGTCTAGAAGTAGGCCATTCAGACCTTCAAATCTGCTCTGCCTTTCAATAAGATTATGGTTGATCTGCCCAGGCCTAAACTCCCCTTTTATGGCAGCTGCTCAAGGTTCTCAGTTCCTCAATGTTGCAAACATTTATCTATCTCCTCTTTGAATACTTCCTGGGATCAAGCCTCCACAACTCTCTGGGCCAGATAATTCCAAACCTTCACTAGCCACTGACAGAAATTCCTTTGTATCATAATTACAAAATAAGGGGACATTCATTTAAAACTATGTCCCCTAGTTCGAGACTCCCCCATTAGTGGAAGCTTCACAACATCTAAACTGTCAATTCCTTCAGAATCTTGTATGTTTCAAGATCCTCTTTTATTCTTCTAAATTCTAATGAATAAAGGCTTAAACTCCTTGGCCACTCTTGATGTCAACTTCATTAGTCTACTGGAACTCTTTTGTCCAATGTCAGTACGTACCTTCTTAAATATGGAAGCCAAAACTGTACACGACATTCCAGACACAGCCTCATCAACATCCTATACAGCTGTAGAAAGACTTCACTATTTTTAAACTCCAACCACAGAGTAAGAAAGGCCAAAATTCCATTCGCCTCCTTATTTACATGCTACACCTGCATGCTAACTCGTGTTTCATGCACAAGAACACTCAGTTTCCTCTGTCCTGCACTTCTTTGAAGATTCTCTCCATTTAAATAATAACCGTCCTTTTGATTCTTCCAACCAAAGTTCACGACCTTATACTTATCAATATTAAACTCCATTTGCCAAGGTTTGCCCACTCAGTCAACCTATTTATATCCCCTTGCAGATTCCTTTTGTCCTCATCGCAACAAGCCCTCCCATCTACAGTCAGTTCTGATATAATGCGATAGTTCAGTTTTTGTGCGATCTCGCGTTGTAAGAAAATTGCACAATAGCCACACCATTTAAACTAATGGGGCCAGAATTGTGTTATGGCCTGTTGTGTTATGGCCAATACAGGCAGGGAATGTTCATATTCCACAAGTAATGGTCGAAATTCTTAATCGCGTTGAAGAAATATGCATTGTAGCAGAACTGAATGCATTTTTCTATTTCACCAAATGTGGATACATTACTCCCTGCCACCACTTTCAAGTTATTAAAATTGATAGGAACTAATTAGGATCCTGGGATTGACCCGGGCGGCATGCCATTGGTTGGGGTTTTCCAACCTAAAAAGGACTCATGAATCCAGCATCTGTGTTCTCTGCATTAAGTGACCCTCAAGCCATGCTAATACATCACTCCCAATATTTTTTACAATGACTTTTTGCATGGCATTTTACTGAATGCCCTCTGGAAATGCAAATCTGCAAGTTCCTCTATCAACTTTGCTCGTTATACCTTCAAAAACTGAAGATTTGCAAAATATGTTTTCCTTTTCACAAAACCATGTTGAATCTGATTGCCTTAGACTTTTCTAAATATCCAAGTTTAGTCACCACATTTTCAGCAAGCAATGAATGTTGTGGAAAAGACAATCAAAAGATCTACTTTATTGCAATTCGTTGCCCCAGTAGCCAATGGAGAAGCTAGGTTTTTCTCCTTGCAGCGCACAGATTCATAAGAGATTTAATGAATGTGTTTTGACCCATGAAGCAGTTTGATAAAGTAAATAAAGAGAAACCATTCCAATGGCTGAATAGTCAATAATAAGGATACAGAATTTCGGTGATCAACAAAAGAACCAGAAGCATCAAGAGGAATAACACTTTCTCACACAACAAATGGCTAAAATTTTGAAGCACTGACTGACTGGTGGATAGAATTTCACAGCCACAGAGTGGGATTAACTGGATTGCTCTTTCAAAGATGGACCAAATAGCTTCCTTCTATTCTCTATTATTTTATGATTCTACCTACACTGTCTACAATGTCACCTGTCTTTCTGTCATTTGCATATTTTGATATTTGTCTTTTCATCCCATCCTTTACAATGTTCATAAATACAGTCGAATTGTACCAAAAATATCAGCTGAATTTCAACATGAGGGAGTTTCATGGAGGGTTTCTATCCAAGAGTTTTCTCATGCAATTTTATGCTGTCTATGTTACTATGAACAATATAGTACTGGGAAGGAAACAAAAAAGAACAGCTTATGAGAACACATGGTGGTACAGGTAACTTTTCGCTGGGAACACAACTTTTCACCTGTAAACATATTGGTATTTTACATCACTGACTGTCATTGCAACTGCATCCATAAGAATCAAGCTATATAAGCAACCATCCTTAGTACCATAATATCTTAGGACTGCGTCTAAGTGAGCGCCAGCCTTTTCCCACAAAGGAAAAACCCACAACGCCATTAAGGAGGGAATTCCATAATCTTGACCCAGTAACAATGAAGGAACAGTGATAAATTTCCAAGTCAGGATGGTGAGTGGCTTGAAGGTGGTGGTATTCCCATATATTTGCTGTCTATGTCCTTTTAGATAGAAATGGTTGTGGGTTTGGAAGGTGTTGTTCAAGGATCTTTGGTGTGTCTTGTAGATAGTATACACTGTCGCTACTGAGCATCAGTAGTGGAGGGAGTGGATGCTTGTGATGTTGTGCCAATCAAGTGGGCTACTTTGGGCTGGATGGTGTTAAGCTTTTTGAGTGTTGTTGGGGCTACACTTATCTAGGCAAGTGAAGAGTATTCCATCACACTCCTGACTTGCGCCATTTGGATGGTGGACAGGCTTTGAGGCGCAGTATTCCTAGCTTTTGACCTGCTCTTGTAGCCACTGTGTTTATGTGGTGAGTCCAGCTGAGATTCTGGTCAATGATAAGCCCCCAGTATGTTGATAGTGGTGGATTTAGTAATGGCAACACTGTTGAATGCCAAGGGGCAGTGGTGAGATTGTCTTTTATTGGTGATGGTCACAGCCTGGCAATTGTAGTGCAAATGTTACTTGCCACTTGTTAGCTCAAGCCTGGATATTATCCAGATTTTGTTGCATTTGATCATAGACTGCTTCAGTATCAGAGGAGTCGTGAATGATGTTGAACATTGTGCAATCAGTGACGAACATCCCCACCCTGATTTTATGGTGGAGGGAAGGTCTTTAAGGAAGCAGCTGAAGATGGTTGGGCTAAGGACACTACCCGAAGGAACTCTTGCAGAGGTGTCCTGGAGCTGAGATGACTGACCTCCTGACTATTTTCCAATGTGTCAACTTTGACTCCAACCACTGGAGAGTTTGGCCCCTGATTGAAGAGTGAAGCCACATTTGGTCGAATGCAGCATTGATGTCAAGGGCTGTCACTCTCACCTCACCTCTGGAATTCAGTTCTTTTGTCTATGTTAAGACAATGGCTGTAATGTGGTCCGACGCTGAGTGGCCCTGGCAGAACCCAAACTGGGCATCACTGAGCAGGTGATTGTCGAGCAGGTGCTGCCTGATAGCACTATAGATGACAATTTCCATCACTTTACTGATGGTCGAGAGTAGAGTGATGGGGCGGTAATTGGCCAGGTTGGATTTGTCCTACTTTTTATGTACAGGACATACTTGGACAATTTTCCATATTATCGTGTTGATACCAGTGTTGTAACTGTACTGGAACAGCTTGGCTAAGGGAGCAGCAGGTTCTGGAGCACAAGCCTTCAGTACTATTGCCAGAATGTGGTCAGGTCCTGTATCCTTTACAGTATTCAGTGCCTCCACCTGTTTCGTGATATCATGTGGACTGAATCAAATTGGCTGAAGACTAGTATCTGTAATGCTGGGGACCACTGGAGGAGTCAGAGATGGATCATTCACTCGGGAATTCTGGCTGAAGATTGGTGCGATAGCTTCAGCCTTAACTATTGCACTGTTTTGCTGGGCTCTTCCATCATTGACAATGGGGATATTTGTGGAGCCTCCTCCTCCAGTGAGTTGTTGAATTGTCCACCATCATTTACAACTGAATGTGGCAGGACCGCAGAGCTTAGATCTGATCCGTTAGTTGTGGGAATTGCTAAGCTTTGTCTATCCTTTGCTGCTAATGCTGTTTGGCATGCAAGTAGTTCTGGTTGGTGGCTTCATCAGGTTGACACCTCATCTTCGGGTACGCCTCTTGTTGCTCCTGGCATGCCCTACTGCACTCTCCATTGAACCAGGTTGATCCCCTGGCTTGATGGTAATGGTTGACTGGGAGATATGCTGAGCTATGAGGTTACAGATTGTGTTGGAATACATTTCTGCTGCTGTTAATGGCCCACAGCACCTCGTGGATGCCCAGTCTTGAGTTGTTAGATCTGTTCAAAGTCTGTCCTATTTAGTTAAAAATCACACAACACCAGGTTATAGTCCAACAGGTTTAATTGGAAACACACTAGCTTTCGGAGCGACGCTCCTTCATCAAGTGTTTGTGTCACCTGATGAAGGAGCTTCGCTCTGAAAGCTAGTGTGTTTCCAATTAAACCTGTTGGAATATAGCCTGGTGTTATGTGATTTTTAACTTTGTACACTCCAGTCCAACACCGGCATCTCCAAATCATGTCCTATTTAGCACAGTGATAGTGCCACATAACATGAAGAAGGCGGGACTGCGTCTCCACAAAGTCTGTGCAGTGGTCACTCTTACTGAAATAGGAGAAAGTGAGGACTGCAAATGGTTGAGATCAGAGTCAAGTGTGTGGTGCTGGAAAATCACAGCAGGTTTCAGGCATAAGCCCTTCATCAGAATGCCATTCCCGATGAAGGGCTTATGCCCAAAACATCGATTCTCCTGCTCCTCGATACAGCCTGACCTGCTGTGCTTTTCCAGCACCACACTCTCGACTCTTACCGATACTGTCATGGATAGATCTATCTGCAACTGGCAGATTGGTAGGGATGAGGTAAGCATGTTTTCCCCTCTTATTGGTTCCTTCATCACCTGCCACAGCCCCAGACTAGCAGTTATGTCCTTTTGGACCTGAACAGCTTGATCTGTAGTACTGCTGTAGAGCCAGTCTTGGTGGTGGAAAATGTTAACTTTTATTGACCAACAGGAAATATGAAAAATTAATAAATAAAAAGAGCACAAACATTGTCTGCTTGCCATTCAACCAAATTAAGTTCATAGAACGCTCACTTCTCCCAACTCTCAGCTATTGGAATAAAAACATGAAAGAACCATAAACAAAAGCAGAAATTGCTGGAAAATTTCAGCAGCATCTGTGAAGAGAAATCATTAGGAGAAAGTGAGGACTGCAGATGCTGGAGATCAGAGTCAGAATGTGTGGCGCTGGAAAAGCCCAGCAGGTCAGGCAACATCTGAGGAGTAGGAGAGTCGACATTTCAGGCATAAGCCCTTCATCAGGAATTCCTCCTGCTCCCTGGATGCTTTTCCAGCGCCACACTTTTTGACAAGAAAAATGGTTGTTAATATTTCAGGTCCAGTGATCCTTCTTCAAAACTGGTGGTAGCTAGGAAAAGGTTGCTTTTTAAGCAGAAGTTAGGGTGGGGGCAAGGAGTAAAGTGTAAATAATGGATGGAAACAGAACCCAAAGAGAGAAAGCAGAAGAGTTGGACAGATAAAGGAGGAGATATGATCAACATGGAAGAATGAATTGCTACTAATGGGGACTCTAAGTGGCTAACAATGGGTAGTGTGTAATAGTGGACCATGTGATAACAAGGCCTCGTGTGTGGGGTTTGGGGTAAGAACATGGGAAAAGGTGCCTCAAACCCTAAAACTGTTGAACTCAATAATGAATCCAGAAGGCTATAGAGTTTCCAAGCAGAAAATGAAGTGCTGTTCTTCCAACTTGTGCTAAGCTTAATTGGATCAATGCAGTAAGCCTGAATCAGAGAGGTTGGCCAGGGAACAAGGTTGAAATAGCTGGCAACTAGAATCTCACTGTCTTTATTGCAGACAGAACATCTTGCAAGGATCTCCAGCTGCAGCTCCTCATGTGCAGACTGATCAGCAGCCACTGGAGGTTGCTGCTGGTCCTGGGCATGCTAACACAGTTGTTTCTCCTCAATTCCTCTGTACCTCGGAGCAGTATAGACACAATGATGGTAATGTCTGCTGTGGTTGGGTCCGTTGGTCACGTTTCCAATGAACTTGTGTGGGGACTATCAGAAACATAACAGGGACTTATTAACATAGCAGTAAGCACTTGTATCACACAAAAATAATAGTTTAGCACTATCCTCCTTTCAGGGGACATGGAGAACTCTAACAAGGAGCGTCATGGAATGCCTGCACGTGGAGTTTTGATATAGAGAACTTTATGCTGATGCACATAGCAAGAGCTAGCAGGAGTTTCTAAATGTGGTAGGATTGCTAAAATGTTGCCCCTGCCCCCACTCAATCCAAATCACCCAATGAGGATGATGGCAAATACTTACAATGTAAGGTGAGAAGAAGTCAGCTCTCCGCTATTGTGCAGCTGAAAAGATTTTGGATTGTTTAGTAAATTGTGGCCCACTGGTGAGACTTTTAAGGTTGTCTGCGATTACTTCTGCTGCAGAGAGGACTATGGTCAATATGCAATGAACAATACCCTCATCACAACTGTCTTCCACTCTGCATCGCAGCATGCTGCCTCCAACCTCATAAGTGGCTTTCACAATTTGTCAACCACAGGGGTACCTTCTGATAAACCACCTTGAATTCAGAGTGCAGACTTCGAGAACTGACCTTGCCCCAAAACCCTGATCGATTTCAAAGGTCAGCTTTGACTGATCACTGACCAGATCCCTAACTGATCTCTGTGTAGCTCTCCAACTCAGCTACTGATCCCCAGACTGGGTGCATCAGACCTGCAGGACCAGCTGTGACCCACTCCCAGTATTGAATGATATTGAATCCCTGACCCTGACAATTCCTAGCAGCTGATGGACTGTGTCTAAGTCCTGGATTGAGATTGAATGCTTTTTTGACTGTGATGATACCCCCTCATGGATAAGAGTCTCCTTGACTTGACCACGGATTACGCCTCTCATGTTTTCAGACATGGCCATTTAGCTGGAGTACATGCACAGTGATGGCCACATGAGCCACTTATAGGCATAGCATTATTGCAGCACAGTGCTGCACAGCAACATGTTCACCCTTTCGACTAATTACCGCTGACAACTATGATAATCTGCCTGGCATAAATGGCAAGACAGGGTAGAACAAGGGTGGGGAACCTGTGGCCTTACAGCCTTCTAGGCCATTGTGTGTGGCCTTTTGAATGAATCGAAATTTTGCAGAACAAATCTTTTATTTTTTATTAATATGTTTTTTTTTCATCCTTTATTATTTTTATTTTAATCTTAAAATGAATGTATTTAAAATACCAGAAAGTAAAAGAAAATTCAACGAAATTATCCTCACAGACTGACCGCCACAATTAAAATAATGTGAATTTTGAAGAATATATAATTGAAGTTTCTTGGATGCGGCCTTATTAGATTACAACTAATATAATGCGGCCTTTCAACATGAAAAGGTTCCCCACCTCTGGGATAGAATTACTGTAAGACCTTGAACTCAGAACAAGATACCAAAGCACAAAAGGTACGACAAGGCAAACCAGCGATGGTGTTAAAATCCAACTAAGTGTGATGTGAGCAAGTGCTAAGAAAGCAAGCAAAGACCACAGATGTGCACCCTCTTTGGTGAACAAGATAGTGCCTGCCTTTGGATGCAAAGTGGGCTGGCAGTAGCATTACAGTGTAAATTACAACACTAAAGTGTATTCCAAGTGAGGCAGAGATGTGGCACTTCTTTAGTAATTGCTTCAAATAATGCAACCTAATTTGACTTATATTCATAAATCTATACCGTACTATTCTGTATGCTAAATTTTCAGTATTGTCAATAAACATTTTAAGATAGGTTAGGGAAATGTCAACATTCAGATGAAGTCCTGATAAGTAAACAGCTGAAAGGACAGATAGAATCCACATCAAGGACTGCTGACTTAGTGAAATAAACCAAGTTGCATGGAACATACAAGTGGGTTCACATTTGTGCTGTTCTGCTTAATTTTCTTCTCACCCTGACACCAGTTTTGGACTGACTTACTGGTTAGATTTATTACAGAACTGCAGAAGTACACTTATGAACTTGATGTCAAAGCAGTCAAACAAAAAGAAAACTTATATTAATAACATCTGTTTGATTAAAATACTTCAAAGCAATATTTGAACTTTATGCATTTTATGAACAAGATTTTGGGTTTCATCCAGCCCACCCCTGCCACAAGTACAAACAATGGCATAAATCTTGTGATTTATCAGGTTCTAGTTCTGTGGACATCCAGGCCAATCTCACATCACAGTTTTCAGTCACAAGAGGATCCACAGAAGATGAAGTCTCTTCCAACTTGAACATACTTGAATAATACGGAGTCTATCCTGACTCCATAGTCTACAACTGGGTCAATGGAGGAATACTGTATAGGACTAAACAGAAATACCAGTCTGTACTCCAAATCATATAACAACATACAAAATACAAGTGGATTTCTCATAGCAGAGCTCTTGGTGAACATAAGTAAACACTGTATTATGTTAGATAATGTCCTATGCACTATCCTTGCCCTTAATTTACCACACTTAAATAAACAGAGTTGCATTTTTATTCCACAGTATTATTCTAGGAATGCCTCTGATACTTATTGGTTCAAAGTGCATAACTGACCATATTTGTGTAGGAATTGCAAATCTGTAAGCTGAATTATTATCTTTGTTCAGCTAAATGTTCAGTTCTAGCTTTTAGTTTGAACAAAAAAGGTGAACAGGAGAATGGTAGGAGAGATGTTCCAAAGTGCTGATAGTTAACAGCAATACTAGGGAGTAGAGGAGGTTATGTTTCTTTGTGGCTTTGAGGAACCATCCGGTAGTGTTTTCTCAAGTCCGTGGAAAAGATATCATAACACTACATTGAATAAGAGTAGGGGAGTCGAATTGACCAATACTTATACCTCAGTCAACATAATTAAGAATAGATCATGTGGTAATTATCGCATTATGTTTGCCAGAATTTGCAAAACACAAATTGGCTGCCATGTTTTCTCCACTGTAACAGTGATGATACTTCAACACTATTTCATAGGCTGCAAAGATACCAAATAAGTACACGTCTTTCTTTGTTACATATTTTGGTAATTTTATTAACCTTGGACTCTGAAGCATTTTTTTTTTGACAGACAACAGGAACAATGCTACAGGAAGGGTAGAAAGGGAGGCAAGAGAGGAGGGGGAGCGGCATTTTTGATAAGGGATAACATTACAGCTATGCTGAAGGAGGATATTCCCGGAAATACATCCAGGGAGGTTATTTGGGTGGAAGTGAGAAATAAGAAAGGGATGATCACCTTATTGGGATTGTATTATAGACCCCCCCCCAATAGTCAGAGGGAAATTGACAAACAAACTTGTAACGAGACCTCAGCTATCTATAAGAATAATAGGGTAGTTATGGTAGGGGATTTTAACTTTCCAAACATTGACTGGGACTGCCATTGTGTTAAAGGTTTAGATGGAGAGGAATTTCTTAAGTGTGTACAAGACAATTTTCTGATTCAGTATGTAGATGTACCTACTAGAGAAGGTGCAAAACTTGTCCTACTCTTGGGAAATAAGGCAGGGCAGGTGACTGAGGTGTCAGTGGGGAGCACTTTGGGGCCAGCGACCATAATTCTATTCATTTTAAAAGAGTGATGGAAAAGGATAGACCAGATCTAAAAGTTGAAGTCCTAAATTGGAGGAAGGCCAATTTTGACGGTATTAGGCGAGAACTTTCGAAAGCTGATTGGAGGCAGATGTTTGCAGGTAAAGGGACGGCTGGAAAATGGGAAGCCTTCAGAAATGAGATACCAAGAATCCAGAGAAAGTATTTTCCTGTCAGGGTGAAAGGGAAGGCTGGTAGGTATAGGGAATGCTGGATGACTAAAGAAATTGAGGGTTTGGTTAAGAAAAAGAAGGAAGCACATGTCAGGTATAGACAGGATAGATAGATCGAGTGAGTCCTTAGAAGAGTATAAAGGAAGTAGGAGTATACTTAAGAGGGAAATTAGGAGGGCAAAAAGGGGACATGAGATAGCTTTGGCAAATAGAATTAAGGAGAATCCAAAGGGTTTTTCCAAATATATTAAGGACAAAAGGGTAACTAGGGAGAGAATAGGGCCCCTCAAAGATCAGCAAGCAGCCTTTGTGTGGAGCCACAGAAAATGGGGGGAGATACTAAATGAGTATTTTGCATCAGTATTTACTGTGGAAAAGGATATGGAAGATATAGACTGTAATAAAATAGATAGTGACATCTTGCAAAATGTCCAGATTACAGAGGAGGAAGTGCTGAATGTGTTGAAATGGTTAAAGATGGATAAATCCCCAGGACATGATCAAGTGTACCCGAGAACTCTGTGGGAAGCTAGAGAAGTGATTGCTGGGCCTCTTGCTGAGATATTTGTATCATTGATAGTCACAGGTCAGGTGCCGGAAGACTGGAGGTTGGCCAACGTGGTGCCACTGTTTAAGAAGGGTGGTAAAGACAAGCTAGGGAACGATAGACCGGTGAGCCTGAGCTCAGTGGTAGGCAAGTTGTTGGAGGGAATCCTGAGAGACAGGATGTACATGTATTTGGAAAGGCAAGACCTGATTAGGGATCGTTAACGTGGCTTTGTGCGTGGGAAATCATGTCTCACAAACTTGATTGAGTTTTTTGAAGAAGTAACAAAGAAGATTGATGAGGGCAGAGCAGTAGATGTGATGTATATGGACTTCAGTAAGGAATTCGACAAGGTTCCCCATGGGAGACTGATTAGCAAGGTTAGATCTCATGGAATACAGGGACAACTAGCCATTTGGATACAGAATTGGCTGAAAGGTAGAAGACAGAGGGTGGTGGTGGAGGGTTGTTTTCTCAGGCTGGAGGCCTGTGACCAGTGGAGTGCCAGAAGGATCGGTGCTGGTTCCTCTACTTTTTGTTATTTACATAAACTATTTGGATGCGAGCATAAGAGGTACAGTTAGTAAGTTTGCAGATGACACCAAAATTGGAGGTGTAGTGAACAGCGAAGAGGGTTAGCTCAGATTACAACAGGATCTGGCCAGATGGGCCAATAGGCTGAGAAGTGGCAGATGGAGTTTAATTCAGATAAACGCAAGGTGCTGTATTTTGGGAAAGCAAATCTTAGCAGGACTTATACACTTAATGGTAAGGTCCTAGGGAGTGTTGCTGAACAAAGAGACCTTGGCGTGCAGGTATATAGCTCCTTAAAAGTGGAGTCGTAGGTAGATAGGATAGTGAAGAAGGCATTTGGTATGCTTTCCTTTATTGATCAGACTATTGAGTACAGGAGTTGGGAAGTCATGTTGCGGCTGTACAGGACATTGGATAGGCCACTGTTGGAATATCGCGTGCAATTCTGGTCTCCTTCCTATCGGAAAGATATTGTGAAACTTGAGAGGGTTCAGAAAAGATTTACAAGGATGTTGCCAGGGTTGGAGGATTCGAGCTATAGGGAGAGGCTGAACAGGCTGGAGCTGTTTTCCTTGGAGCGTCGGAGGCTGAGGGGTGACCTTATAGAAGCTTACAAAATTATGAGGGGCATGGTTAGGATAAATAGACAAAGTCTTTTCCCGAGGTCAGGGAGTCCAGAACTAGAGGGCATAGGTTTTGGGTGAGAGGGGAAAGATATAAAAGAGATCTAACGGGCAACTTTTTCATGCAGAGGGTGGTACGTGTATGGAATGATCTACTAGAGGATGTGGTGGAGGCTGGTACAATTGCAACATTTAAGAGGCATTTGGTTGGGTATATGAATAGGAAGGGTTTGGAGGGATATGGGCCGGGTGCTGGCAGGTAGGACTAGATTGGGTTGGGATATCTGGTCGGCATGGACAGGTTGGACCAAAAGGTCTGTTTCCATGCTGCATATCTCTATGACTCTATGACAACAATCTGTGAATAAAACACTATCATTTAAGAGTGATCCAAAGGCAAGGTCAATGTGAATGAAGCAATCAAAGCTTCTAGACAGGTCTTCAACAGTCAAGATCTTCAAAACATTAAAATTCAGCTGTTACAATCCTCCCTAGATTTAACTTTCCAGATCATCTGTCAAACCCATAATTGTCGCGTGACCCAGTAACCCTACTGGGAGCAACTGTGTACACTCACTTGTGATTTACCAGGAAGTCAATGGAACCTGGACATGAAATACTCTGGTTGCACAATACCTGATTTCACTATAAACCTTTGCTGAAAATGTGAAAGTTGGCAGCTGCCTTTTACCCCAACAATCTAATCAGCTAGACGCTTTAGAAATAGAAATGGTATTTTCATGAATAAGACTGGTAGTCAGACATATATGCTTTCATTGTTAACAGAACACAAGAGAGAGAATGTATTCTTTCAGAGACCTTGGACGACCATTACTGATTTACAAGGAGATACAAGGTTTAATGATGCAGTATTAAAGTTTACAAGTAAATCAAGTATACTAAGTAGAAAGTTATAAGAAGAAGTGGGTTTGAACTAATAATTCAAAAGGAATGAAGCCACATATAGAGTATGCTTACAAAGGTAAAGTAAACTTGATTTAACACACTACATTACGTATTCTATTAATTTGTGTTTTTCAGAAAACCCACAAATTAGGGGGAACAGATTTAGGACTGAATTGAGAAGGAACTTCTTCACTCAGAGAGTTGTGAATCTATGGAATTCCCTGCCTCGTGAAGTAGTTGACACTACTTCAGTAAATGTTTTTAAAGTTAAGATCGATTCTTTTTAACAATAAAGGAATTTAGGATTACAGTGAGAAGGCGGGTAAGTGGAGCTGAGGCCACAAAAAGATCGGCCATGATCTTATTGAATGGCGGAGCAGACTCGAAGGGCCAGATGGCCTACTCCTGCTCCTAGTTCTTATGTTCTAAAAGACATTACAAATCCAAAGCATAACTATGTTCAATGATTAACATGATACAGTTAGTCTGCTGAGCCCTCTAATCTGCTGCATGGATATTAGGTTGACAATCTGCTACTTGTAGCAGAAAGGTTTGGTTGCTCATGTATTCCCATTGAATGGCTATTCCTAATATCCAATGAACTTCCTGCTCTGCATAAAATAAAGTTGGTTACTCCACTGTCAGGCCAGACAACTGATTTCAGTTATGGTACCAGCAGTGCCCGAAGACTGCCTATTTCATGGATGCAAAATTTTGTTCAAATGAACAAGATCAATTTAGATTATGTTAAGGTGACTGGAATATTGTGATTTATCAGATTCTTTTCATGCTGAAAGCAATAGCATACATACAGCATGTAGTATTTCCTAAAATGAAAGTTTTAATGGAATTACTTCTGGAATTCTCTTGTGGATTTCAGAATTAATCACTTTATGACTTGCAAAGTGATTTTGTCTACTTTTCATTGCTAAACTGTTTTCAGTTTTATACAGCAGTGTAAAACGTTTTTAGGCTATTTAAGTGACATTATTTAGGAATAGTGTTGAATAAAGGATCACTGGCTACTGTTCTGAAGTTGAAGGTGTGTACTATACTTCTAAGAAAGAGTGAATGCTGTTTTGCACTGAGAGCTTACAAGCACCTGCCAAATGACTAGCTGGCAGTCTCAGAGTGTACTGGAAAATTGAAAATATATAACATTTGGTAGTGAAATAGACACCTGAGTTGGTTGCTATTTTGACAATAATTTGAACTTAACCAGTTTAAATTATGCCCCAGGATATTAGAACTCAATTGAGTTTGAATATATTGTTTTTGCCGACATCGAACCAATGATCCGATTCTGGGGGTATGAAAAAGGCAGGCAGTTTGAAAGTCAGACAGAATAACTGCCATCGAGAGAGTAACTGCCTTCGAAACACCCTCTATCAAAGGTATCTTTTTGTATGAAACATCTTCACAGTAAAAAGAAAGAAGATGACAAAGGGAGATCTTCATCCACAAGAAGACAGGCATCAACGACAACAGCTTTGGTTTTGAAATTAAGTTAATGTAATTTTACTACGTGTTTAATTGGAACATGTATTGTTTTAGAGTCGGAGGAAGATAATAAGCAGTTCAGAGCAAGGGGGGTGCTTAGAGCTGTGAATAGTTGTTGTTTAGTATTCACTTTTAGATTTAAAGAATTAACTGATATTATTTCTTTAAATATTGGAATTTGGGAGTTCTCGGTCACTCATATATTAACAGATTACAAGGCAAGATGAGCTTTTCCCAGTTTTTGCTTTAATTAACAGAGGGGTTCACTGCAGTGTTGTAACTCTATGAAGTGCATAACAGATAACTGAAGTAACTCCACGATGGCCAGTATCCCATCACCAAGACACCCTTTATTTACATGTGCAGAGTACATGACATGGACCCAGCTAGCTCAGAGGTAGCTCTGAGATTTGCCAGAAACCTGACACCCCTGTTTATATCTGGCAGCCAGGGCTCCCTGATTGGTTCAGGTTAACAGCCCCAATCAAGGAACTGATATTCTATGAGGTCCACCTGACTGACCTCGTTCTAATCACTACATCCTTCCTCCTCTAAGTCCTGGTACATAGGCCTCTTCTTTTGCCTGTAGCTTCTGGTCCAGTTAGAGAATTAGAGAAGGCTTGAGCTCCTAATAACCAAAAAAGGTGGTGGTCCACAAGCTGTCAGGAGAATTACTCATTGCTTTTGGTCTGCGCCAATGTCAATTACATAGAAAAAAATTGCCTTCTTTCCATATATTGGGCCCAGTTTTCAGTGGCAGGATTGAATGAGTCAAATGGTGGCATGATAGCAAAAATGCTTATCCCATCTCAAAGAAAACTGCTGCGAGCAATCCTCTTCAGGGGCGAATTTTTCTTACATCGCCACTGAAGTAACTCGACAAATGCTAGCGTCCCATCATCAAGGAGGAGAAAGTGAGGACTGCAGATGCTGGAGATCAGAGCTTAAAAATGTGTTGCTGGAAAAGCGCAGCAGGTCAGGCAGCACCAAAGGAGAAGGAGAATCGATGTTTTGGGCATAAGGCCTTCTGGCTTATGCCTGAAATGTCGATTCTCCTTCTCCTTTGATGCTGCCTGACCTGCTGCGCTTTTCCAGCAACACATTTTTAAGCTCCCATCACCAAGTCTATCTTTATTTACATATGCACAGGACATGACACGGACCAAGCTCCCTCAAAGCCAGCTCCTAGAGTGAACAGAACCCCTGACACTCCTATTTCGATCTGTCAGCCAGAACTTCCTGATTG
The DNA here is from genome assembly GCF_047496795.1 of Chiloscyllium punctatum. NCBI lineage: Eukaryota > Metazoa > Chordata > Chondrichthyes > Orectolobiformes > Hemiscylliidae > Chiloscyllium > Chiloscyllium punctatum. The sequence goes on along the minus strand of NC_092749.1, from coordinate 101,594,854 downwards.
GACCATGTTATCAGCCCCAGTCAGGGTATTTATATTCTATCAGCTCCATTGGGCTGACCTCATTCATGTAACTACAGCGACAAGGCAAATTTACTCATGCCATGTTTCAAGCAATGGACCCACACTGAAAAGCAGTGTGGGTGGTTGCCAGAAAGTGCTAATGGAGACACAATGCTATATCCTCAGTTATCTGACTCATACACCCCATGAACACAGTTCCACTCTGGGAGCACTTAATTTAGCTTTATGTACATTGTCAGGCATTTTAGAAGTATTCAATTCAGACTATAGTTGGTATAGAGCCTGTTCAGAATCTTATAAATGGCTCACCTGTACAGAAAGAGATAATAAATATGCAACGTGACATTGGACTTGGTAACAATATTGTAGCAGTCACAAGTTTGAAATACAATTCTAAAATCAGAATTGGAAATAAATTAAACAGGATTACCATAAAATTATACCCTTGAATCCAGTTGAAACCTTGTTCAGATTTCCCTTTTTTGATTGGAGGTGAGATTTGATCTTAATAACACAAGATTAAATATCTGGTATAGTACAGGAATAACATTAAATTTCTGCAGTGCCATTTTTCCCCACTAGATGTCACAGGTACATTTGTTAGTGTTGCAGAGATCAAAATTGAAATTAACAGCAGTGAAAAATGATTGTCATCGCGAATTGGTTGAAGAAAATTGAATGAAGCTTAAGTGAAGACAAACTTTAGTCTACTGAATTGTGCCTCATTTTAAAAGTTACACAAGAAGAAAACATATCTGTCAAAATATCACATTCTTGTATACGTTATCATATCACTCAATCATTCCCTATTTACAATTGCTTAATTGGGAGCGGACATTTTGTACAAGAATCATTTGTAGTGACACTGTGAAAGGGTCAATAGATTCAGTGTTATGACGTTGAAGGCGTGTACTGTACTTTTAAGAGAGAGTGAAAGTGGTTTTGAACTGAGATCTTGCAGGCACCTGTCATGTGAAAATTGAAAATATGTAATATTTGGCTGCGAAACAAGTATCTGAGTTTTGGTCGCCGTGCTTTCACAACAGTTTGAATTTCACTAATTTAAATTATGCTCCAAGATAGTAAAACCCAATCAAATTTGAATTTTACTGTTTTGTCAACATCGAACCAATGAGATGATCCAATGTGTCGGGTACAAAGAAGCTGGCATTTTGAGAGTCAGCCAGACTGAGGACCAACTGCCATCACCAGAGTAACCGAGCAAAACACTCTCTATCAAAGGTACCGCTTTTATAAGAAACATCTTTAAAACAGAAGACCGAAGACAACCCAGATAGATCTACAGCCAGAGAAAGGTCAGTGGAGACGACTGCCACTGATTGGTTTTGAAAATTAAGTTAATATAATTTTAATATGGGTGGTTAGTGGAACAGTGTATTGTTATAGAGTTGGAGGCAGATAACAAGCAGCCAGGAGAAAGGAGACGTAGAGTCGTAAGTAGTTCTTATTTAATGTTCAATTTTAGAGTTAAAGAATAAATTGATATTTTTTCTTTAAACACTGTAATCTGGGAGTTCTCGGTTACTCATACTTGAGCAGATTATGAGGCAAGGTGAGCTTTTCTGGATGTTTGGTTTAATTAGCAGAGGGGTTCACCCAGTGTTGTAACAATAGCATGAATGCAAAGTACTGCCTATCATTGGATTTAATCTTTATCCTTTCACTGTAAGTACAATGCAGTTTATGCCCATTTAAATATTGGTAAATGTAAGGATATCACCTTTCACATCTTCCACAGAGGAGACTAAGTAGACTTTGCTTATTCTTTCAAAGAGAATGGCAGTCTAATGCGAGGTGCTTGCAATGTGTCACCAACTTTTGGGATTTTTCAGTGATGAGTCAGGCAAATAAACAAGATACCAGATCATATAAGAACATAAACATCAAATGGAAAACCATGTTTGTCACAAAGTAGGTTGTGTAATCTCACGGGTTTAAGGTAACTCTTTCTTTTGATTATCCATGAAAAACCTTGCTTGTGCCATTACTGACAATCTATTTACTCACTTCTACTGTTGTAAAACTCTTTGCCTGGGAGTCAAACGTGTATAATTCTTTCTAAATGTTTCTATGGAAGCATACACTGGCAGTACTTCTGTCCCTAAATAAAATGCCATTCCCATTCAAAGAATCCAGAAGCAAAGTTCAAGTTCGAGTGTTGTTTTTGTACCATCTATCTGAATGAAAATAATTAATAATAACAATGGTGAAAAGATGGCACAGAATTTATTCTTAACTACCAGAGATAGATATTGACAGAGAATAAGAATGGTAAAGATTTGATTTAACTTTTTAAATTTGGAATGTGGTGTAAGCCAACATCAACTATTAAATTAATTTTTTTCAGTTAAAAGTAAAGGTCGTCAATGTAACAGGGAGTTATGCTATTCTTTTGTAAATAATGAATTTAAACATAAAACATAGCTTAATCGCCCATCAAGTCTGCTCTGCCAATCAATAAGTTCATGACTGATCTGATAATCCTCAACACATTTACCTGCCTTTTCCCTGATACCCTCGGTTCCCTTACTGATTAAAAATCCCTATATCGCAGTTCTGGTTATGCTTTCACAGCCCTCTACAATAAAGTATTACACAGATTCACCACACTCAGCGAGAAAAAGATTCATCCTCATCTTTATTTTCTCTCTTTTGCTGGGATTATGCCCTCTGATACTAGATGCTCCCACAAGGGGAAACAATTTCTCTGCATTAACTCTGTCAAATACCCAAGAATCTTAGGTGTTTTAATAAGGTGTCCTGTCATTCTTCTAAACTTCAACAAGTACAAATTCAATCTATTCAATTTCTCCTCAAGAAAATTCTTCCATACCCAACTCTGTGAACCTTCTCTGGACTGCCTCCAATGCCACTATATCTTTCCTGAGATCAAGGGACCAAAACTGCTCAGAATATTCTTGTTTAGATCTGACTAGTGCGTTGTAGAGTTTTAGTAAGAGGTCTCTGTTTCTATATTCCGGTTCCCTTGAAATATAGAAATTTACAAAGATGTTGCCAGGCCATTTGCCAGCACTTGGCTCATATCCCTCTATACCCTTCCTATTCATATACCCATCTGATGCCTTTTAAGTTCTGTAATTGTAACAACCGCCACCACTTCCTCTGGCAGCTCATTCCATTCACGAATCACCCTTTGCGTGAAGTAGCTGCCCTTTAGGTCCCTTTTTAATCTTTCCCCTTTCACCCTAAATCTCCTGCCCCCCACCCCGGGAACATATTTATCCTATTCATGCCCCTCATGATTTTATAAACATCTATAAGGTCACCCCTCACCCTCTGATGTTCCAGGGAAAAAGCTCCAGTCTATTCAGCCTCTCCCATTTCTGTGCTGTACACCTCTATGACTCTATGACTCAATGGTCTGAGTTATAGGGAACAGTTGGACAAGCTAGGACTTTTTTTTGAGTGTAGGAGATTGGGGGAATCTTATGGAATTATGTAAGATCATGAGAGGCATGTATAGGGTAAATGCACTCAGTCGTTTTCCCAGGAATGGGAAATCAAAGACTAGAGGGCATCAGTTTAAGGTTAGAGAAAAAAGAATAAAAGAGAACCTGAGGGGCAACTTTTTTACACAGAGGGTGGTACATTTATGTAATTAGCTGCCAAAGGAAGTGGTGGAGGCACGTACATTAACAATATTTAAAAGGCATTTGGACAAATACAAGGATAAGAAAGGTTTAGAAGGATATGGGCCAAGTACAGGGAAATGGGTTTAGTGTTGATAGACATTTTGGTAGGCATGGACCAGCTTGGGCTAAAGGGCCTGTCTCCATGCCAAGGGACTCTATGACTCTACGATTCTAGCTTTATGTTGTTCCTGCATGAGGATCCCAACTCTGTGGTGCAGTCTTTTTCCATTTTAATGATATTCAGCTCTTCTATTTTAACTTCCTAAGTGCATAATGTCACATTTTCTCATGTTACATTCCATCTGCGAAGCTTCTTCCCACAATCAGTGGAGTAAGAGACTTGAAAAGGAAGATTAATTTCAATTGACACCATTGTACAAAATCAGTCTATTCTTTGTTTGTTAGAATTTTAAGTATGATTTTTTATTAATTACGATTGCTACAATCTATCAAGGGTCATATGTATAAATTGCAAAGATTACTGTTCAAAAGATTTTATGGGTTGTGATATTGTGAGTTAAATACACAGATTAAATGGTGGACATCTCATTAAACTGACCAATTACAATGTAAATCAACAATAGTTTACAAATACCACATATATACAGAGGTATAAACAATGACAATTAATTTAATTCAAAAACATTGCTTCCATGAAATGCACCTTTAAAAGGAGTTTGGAACAAGGTTTGTAATTCACAGCTGTTGAATGTTATGATTACTAGTTTTGATTTCTACAAGTGGGAGATGTTGCAAATAATTAAATAAATTATCATTTCCAAAGAATGAATCCCAGGATTTACACTTCAGCTGACAATACAGGCACTACATCTCAGAATGTTTGTCAAACTATATAGCATGCTTTTCAGTTCCTAACATTAATATAAAAAGTGACCAATGATGAAGCTTTCCTAATTAAAAGTATTCATAATTATGATCATTTTTACATTTAATTACAACCACCTTACCTTAACTGTGGACTTTCTTCACTCGAACCAGTTTCAAAATTATCTTTAACTTCATTATCATTTTTTGCCTTCCTGCTGCACTTCTCCTTGCTCGTACCTAGAACAACACAAAGAACAAGGCCAAACAGTTACACAATACATTAAGTTCTCTACTTAATGCTAAGGGGCTGCATTCCTAAAAATCATGACTTATGTGAAGCAGTTCTATGTGGTTTCCACAGGAAAGAATGTTGGAACTGTCGTTAGTTCCGTATTACATCACTGATCAGGATAAAAAAGAAATATTAAACATTATACCCTCGAACTGAACCTTTTTTTAGATTATTTAATTTCAGAGTCTTTAGATGAGACTAAATTCCCTACAGTGTGGAAACAGGCCCTTCAGCCCAACCAGTCCACACCAACCCTCCGAAGAGTAACCCACTAAGACCCATTTCACTCTGACTAATGCACCTAACACTATGGGCAATTTAGCATGGCCAATTCACCTAACCTGCACGTTTTTGGACTGTGGGAGGAAACCGGAGCACCCGGAGAAAACGCACGCTGACATGGAGAGTATGTGCAAACTCTACACAGTCACCCGAGGCTGGAATTGAACCTGGGACCCTGGTGCTGTGAGGCTGCAGTGCTAACCACTGAGTCACCATGCCGGCTGAATATATTTTTCTGTTCAAGAACCAGATTCAATCTGAAGCTGGAGCTCCAATGCTGTGGAATTGCAAATAATTCAGAAGTACTGAGGCATTTACAATCCATTTTTTTAAAATGCTGCTTCCCTCTCCTGAATCCTTATTGACAGTGAGGGCTTGCAATAAGAGCAGTAAGACTTCTGCACCATCAGAACTCTCACTTCTTTGATATCAGAGCTCTGGCTTCAGATTCAATCTGGATCTTGAATGGAAACAAAATAGAAGAGTCACATGGATGAGTTCAGGAGGAAGATGGGGTCACAACCTGGAAGTCAGAAGTGAAGATGGGTGAGGATACAGGCCACGACCTGGGGGTCAGAGAGCCGGGAAGGCACCAATCAGGTGATACAGGAAATGAAGTTCAATAAATCTCATGAGGCTCAGCCAGAATACAACTTCCATGAATTTACCAACGTTAAAAGTGAAATCATGTTTAATCAGACTATTTTGAATGAGACTTTACCATGTAACATAGTAGTGGAATATTCACTTGAAAATCGTTAAAAGGATCATTTATCATGTGTCTACACAACTCATAATATTGGTGGAGTAATTGTTAATTCCCATCATTCACTTTTCATCTTGGGTTGTTCTAGTGCAAGATGTTCATTGCTAGTGATTGTGTTGTAATCATATCCTTTAGGTTCTTATGTTTATATACACAATGGAAAATTAAAATACAGTAGCAGTTCTGCTAATTCGCACTAGTCCTTCCCTCCAGACTGCAAAATCTGTTCTTTGTTATCATAAAAGGTATAAACAAGTGGGCAGGATGTAAAAGTCAAGTTTGTTTTTCCATGGAATCATGAACTAATTCCTGTAATTGTTTCCTAAGGCTGATCTTTTATAAAAACATTCTTACCAGCTGCATGAAGTTCAGAATGTAATAATTTGTTTCACCACAAAACTTATGACAATCACAGTTTTTTTTTGCATTTCAAAGGAAAAAAATAGTTCTAGACCTGTCACAGTTTAATAATATTAATGAAACTCTCAAAGATAACTACAACATACTCTAGTTAAGTGTGTAGCTGATTCCCACTATTTGTATACACTTATCAGAAGTATACACTTAAGAGGAGTAGCAATAAAGTATGTCATAGTAAAACAAAGCAGCTTGCCTGGAAAACCCTTTTAGATTCATAGCAGTTTTGGACAGTTTAAAGAGCTGAGAGTATTTATTCTGGCAAGATTTGAGTACATAGTAAGTACTCTCATCACACCAAGTGGCAAAACAGAACTTGAATGAAAATCAACAGCATTTTTATAACATTTAATAAGTCAAAACAAAATTGTGTTGTACAATAAGTAAATCACTTGGGGTGTGAAAGGCAAATGTTTTTGTACACAAGTAAAATGGGTTTCCGCTCAGATACAGACTAAACACTGTTTTATTCCATACACTACTGTCCCATGAATATAGGCGCTCCTTTACGTATAATTCAAAGGGATTTTTTTTTTAAAAAAGCAATATAATTGGAGCAATTTATGCAACAGTATCATTATCTGCAGACTTCAATTTGGTCTTATACACAGAATCAAAACAAAATCAACTACTTTCCATGCCACAATATTTTTCATAAACAAGGGCTACGTGGTCGATTGGACAATTTTGTAAACAATTAGCATATTGATTTATGAAAAAAACATTGGCAATTACCTGCTAAATGTAAATCAGAAACATCCTTCTCACTCTTCTGCATTGCTGATAGCTTTAACAGCTGATAAGCTCTTGTTTCTGTTAGTTTCAAAAAATAATAAACATCATCTGAGCTTTAATATACTAAAATAGAAACAGACAAATTGGTATGAAGATAAGCCAAAATACACACCAATCCAATTTTTTGTCTCAATGATCAGCTGTATTTATTGTTGTATAAAACAAAATGCTTCCATATAAGGGGCATTTTTCGTTACCTTGAGTCTCGCTCCTCACACCAGAGCCCAAGACAAATCAGGAAAAATGTCCCACACACATTTTTGTTGATTTAAGTCATTAACCTGGACTAACATACCCCAGGTAGATTTCACACCTGCAAACAGGTGCCAATTCACTTAACTACTGCAGGCTTCAGGATATTGTTGTAACAGTGATGGCCATGAGTTATTCTAGTTGTAGTCCAAAATGAAAGCAGACCTCTAACCTTAATAGCTTTTCATTAAGGCCCGGAAAAGGGGAATGTTTACTAATTCTGGCTTTCACAATGTCATGGTGCCAATTCTTCTGGCTGACCAGACGATCTAAAATCCAGTTCTTCTAGCCAGTGGGGAGTGAGGAAAGTAAGGCAGGGGTTTGATCACTTCATCTCAGCTTGGTTGCAGAGAATTGGAATAGTTCCACCCGTTTCAAGCTCAAGCATTCTCTCCCATCAGTGAGAAAACCATGAAAATACCAGAAAGACAAAAAAAGCAAGAGACCTGGCATGGCAGCTTCCTGCATCTTTTGTCTCTTATTTGTATTCAAGAATTTAACTTGCTGCAGGAACCAAATAGGTCACGTTGGAGAATATAAAAATGTAGTTCATGTGGCTTTTTGGTCGACTTTGAGTTGACAAGCTCAGTCTCAGGCGAATAAGTATTTATTTTCTAACACCGTGTTGATAGCGAGCAAACTTTGGATTTAAATCAGGAAAATAATTTTGGATGGAACAAACAAAAGAATTACAATAAGCAAATGCTTAGATATTCTACAGGAGGCTCTTGTGCCTCACCAGCTATTTTCCCAACTCCTCATATTCAATGAAGCTTTGTCAGTCAGCAGTTTATAAGACCTGGGTGAAGATGTGCCATTAGTCAATGCTGCACATTGACATGGTGAGATAACAAAACAGGGAAACCAGTCACAATGTTATGAGCAGCAGGCCGTGGTTGACCTTTCCAATTACTTGACGGTGTTTTTCCTCAACTTTAAGCTTTACAGTTACAAATGAGATGAAGCAATTAAACTTTTATAAACTGACACATTCTGACTGTTTTGACCAAATATTATTTGGAAATATAATATGTTTGGTTAGATTAGATTAGATTCCCTACAGTGTGGAAACAGGCCCTTCAGCCCAACAAGTCCACACAGACCCTCTGAAGAGTCACCAACCCAGGTCCATTCCCCTACTCCCTACTCATGCACCTATCACTATGGGCAATTTAGCATGGCCAATTCACCTGACCTGCATATCTTTGGATTGTGGGAGGAAACCGGAGTACCCGAAGGAAACCCACGCAGACACTGGGAGAATGTGCAAACTCCACACAGTCACCCGAGGCTGGAATTGAACCCGGGTCCTTGGCGCTGTGAGGCAGCAGTGCTAACCACTGAGCCACTGCCTATAATTCTACAGTATTTACAGAACAAAACACCAACATGTTCAAAACGTAAGTGTTAAGCATAGGTGTAGTTCATAGTTACAAAATAAAGAGAAATTCAAGTAAAACTAAGACACAAAGAAATTTCTTCTCCAGAAGTGCAGCAAATGCCTAGAATTCTCTATCTGAGGGATCAATGATTTTATTTAATAAAAAGAGGGTTGATAGATTTTTGAAATATCGGCAAGTTAGCTGATGAGCTGGCACAAAAGATGAGAGCTGATTAGCAAGTTTGAGGCACCAAGCTGGCGAATCCTGCTCTATTTCATTTGCTTTGGTAAAAATTCATATTAAAAAAAAAGCCACTTCCACAACCAAAAGCAGACCTTGTCAATTCAGCCCATAATTAACTTTGTAGTGGACTTCAATAGCCCAGAATGAAATATCATCCTTCTGACTGAAGATTCTATCAGGGAAATACCCTACTCAGCTGGACAAACAGCTGAAAATTGGAATGAACTCAGAGGAAAACTTCAGAAATGTTACTCTACAATGTCATCTTGTGGTCAGAGTCTGGACCTGCATTCTCACTGGCAACCGTTTACATACAAGATTTGAACTATAAACACTAACTAAGGTTGTTTTAATGTCAAATGTTGACCTGAAAGTAGAGTAGTTTAACTTTATTTGTCATTTCTACCACATGCAGCTGGTATAATAAAAATGAGACAGCATTCCTCCAGGACCAAGGTACTACATAAACACACAGACTACATGAGAACGCAGTCAGACACAGGGCAGCATAAAGTGCATAGAAAAATGCAAAACATGCAAGGTTTTGCACAGCACAGTCAGTCCTGACAAGACAATCAGCACAGTGGTGGACAAATAACAATGTAACAATGATCATTAATAAAACATTATTTCAGCAGCAATTCAAAAAGTTGTCTGAAAACTGCAAATGGAATACAGCATGATCATACAGTGTTAAGGAGCCTGATGGCTTGAGGGAATAAACCATTGCACAGTCTGGCCGTGAGACAGTCAATACTCCGTTATCTTCTGCCAGATGGCAGGAGGGAGAAAAAATTTGAATGAAGGATGTGTGGGGTCGTCCACAATGCTGTTAGCCTTTGGGTTGCAGCATGTGATGTAAATGTCTGTACTGGAGGGAAGAGAGACCCCGATGATCTTCTCAGTTGTCCTCACTATCCATTGTAGGGTCTTATGATCCGAGACAGTACAATTCCCAAGTAAGGCAGTGATGCAGCAGCTCAGGGTAGTCTCAATGAATCCTTTGTGTAACAAGTGTGAATGATGACAATGAAGATTGAACAGTTAAAGCATTCTAGAGGATTCAAGATTTAGTCATGATGGACTCTGGGAAGCACCAAGGTGTGTATGTCCATCAGTCCTTTAAGGTAGCAGGACAGATAGTTTATGGATGTGTAACAAATGCTGGCCTAACCAGCAACATCCACATTCCATGAATGAATTAAGCAAGGAGATAAGGTGATGAGGAATTATGTGGGATACTCATTTTTATCAACTGACGCAGAGAGTTTAAGTGCAGGGAGGCAATGCTGAAACCACAGGAACATTACAGGAGGAGTGTGATTGTGCTGGAGAGGGTGCAGAGGGCATTTAACAGGATGTTGTCTGGGCTGGATAATGTAGTTACCAAGTGAGATTGGACAGACTGAAGCTGTTTTCCTCAGAGCAAAGGAGATTGAGAAGGGACATGATTGATATGTACAGACAGGATAGATCAAGAGGAACAATTCCCCTTGGTGGTGCAATCAATAACAAGGAGGCATAGAATTAAGGTATGGGTCAAGAAGTTTAGAGAGGACGTGAGGAGAAATATTTGCATCCAGAAGGTGGTGGAAATCTTCAACACACTGCCTGAAAGGGTGATAGACACAAAAACCCTCCGAACATTTACATAGCATTTAGATGCACATTTGTGATACAAAAGCATTTAAGGCTTTGGTCCAGGAGCTGGAAAATGGGATTAGGATAGTTAAGTGGTTGTTTTTGACCAGCATAGACTCTATAGGCCAAATGGCCTTTTTCTATGCTGTAGACCTCGATGACTCTATAATACAAAGCATTTAATTGGAAAAGAAATCACAAGCATATTTTCTCTTTTAACCAACAATTCCTTGATATTGAGAGATGAGAATACACAAGCACTTGATCCTTAAACACAAATTAGTTGATTACTGAAATAATTCATGAATAATTTTCTAATTTATGTTTCTAATTTTCTTTTTCTACCACTGCTCAAGTAGCTGTGAATTTCCAACTTTCAACTAATTTTTTTTCTTTTCACCTAGTTCTAAAGCAAAACTGTTTCAAATTTACAATCAGAAGAGGAGATTCTAATACCAAGCAGCTGCAGTGCACAATTAGCACGATACTTAAAAGAGCTATTAGCAGTCATCTTCTATGTTACAGATGTGTGTTGTAAAAATTTCACAGATAATAAATAAACAAAAATATTGCTGTTAGAAGGTTTGTTCATTGCACATCCTTCTGCTCTCCAAACTTAATGAGAGCAAATTAAGGAGTTTTCACAAACCATATAGTCTATATAATTAATATCACAAATTAAAACAAGGATTCATCGTAACGCACAAAAAATGCCACACCATTACATCTGGCACTGGTTGAATGAACTAAATTGTATAATGACCTCAAAATGAGATTAAATATAAAACAGCCAAAATATAACTTGTAAAAGGACCCTTTACTTGGATGTTTGATATATGCTCAAACATTTAAAACTAATTGTACTGGCTGTGCTTGAAGCATGAAAACAAATTAGAAAATCAGAAGCATTATATGAAGCATTTTCCTGCATTAGTAGAATGTTAATTACATCTAAAATCTTGTGAAGACATAACATTATAATGCCTTTCTTTTAAAACTGATTGGAACTAACAGTGGGGACCTGATTCATTTGCACGGTTCCACTGTCTTTCAGATACTGACAGGTCCACATTGTTATATCCATCCAATTATCCTTATTAAGTTAACATGTTTTCTCATATTCTTCATGAGTGAAATATTGTTTTTACAAGAAATTAACAAATGTAAATGTAATTACATTCAAGTATGATCCAAATTTCATTAACTACTATCATTGTATTTCATCCACAGCCCTCAAATGCTTCAAAATCTGTCATATTCAGGTGTTTTATTACAGCAACCTAAATTTAGGCCCACTGGAAGAAACTTACATTGATTAGAGAGATTCACTTTGTACAGTATCTAACAATGAATCTGAGAATACGTTTTAATATTTTTGCATGTCTTTGTAATCACATCCTCAGACCTTATGAAAATCACCAGTAAAATAATCTTAAAAACATTTATTTAGCTGAAATTAAATAATGCCTTTAACAATTTTACAAACAAAATGCACGTTGAAGGACAAGAGGATATCTGTTCATTCTAGCTGTTATGATTATTACAGCTCTTCAGTAGTGGTCAAAGTATCATGAAAAAATTGAGCAAATCGAGGTGAAATCTGTGTTTCTGAAGATCTTTGGATCATAATCATATTTATTTACTTTTTCTTGTAGTTTAATAGTTCAGCAGAATGCACTTTCAAGCAGTGTGGCTGAATTATTTTGCCAGAAAAAAAAAGAAAATTCCTCAAATAATATGCCTCCCAAAAGTCCTGTACAAGACAGGCATGAATTTAGTAGATTAATAATATTAGATTTTCCTGTAAATCTGAACAATCTGCAGCAGTGTTGACTTGTAGTGAAGTGAACCAGGAACAGAGTGGGGATATCTAATTGGGGAATTTTGGGATGAGCTGAAAATGTGATTACACAGCACAGTAACTGTGTATATAAAATCAAACTAAAATTTAACTGCAAAAGTTCCAAGTCCATTGATTGCACTGAAGAGGTACAATATGGTTAAGAGCTGGAAAAATTGGAGCAGTAAATGGCAGATGAGAACAAATGGCAGATGACTTAACACTTTGTCCCTTTTTAAGAGGGACAGGGACAGAAACATTTAGTAGAATCCTGCTGTCACAGTTCATATCCCATTCCCACAACCACACTTCTGCTACTCTTGATCTGTCAACTTGCTCCACAGAGTACAATGCTTAGGGGTAAACAGCAAGATAACTCCAAATGGCATGAGGATCCATACAATTATTTTTGAACCTTTCCTGACTCTACATAGTTTGAGTGCATCAATATTAGATGTTTTGGAGGTGTATCAGTGTCACTTACAAATTTTCAACCTCTTTCACATTACTTAATCCTGCTATTACCTTTTAAACTATATTTCTTATGATCACTGTTGCTCAGCTTCTAAACTTGGGATCATGACTAAATAATAGACTTTTCTCCAACTCTACTTTAAAAATACTGAATAAACGTGTGATAATGAATAATCCTATTATTTTATCTCAAGTTTGTCAAAACTGTTCACATACATTTCATTTCAAGATAGAACAACTGACAATAATCCCCAGACAATAGTCTCCTCTTCTCAAATTGTACAGACGCTGTATAATATGAATATAAAGTTCAAATCTGGATTCGATCATTTTGCAGGAAAATATTAGCCAAGAAACTTAAAGAGTAACTACTAAAATGGTGTCTCTTTCCTTCTATTTAGTTGTGCTTGTTCATTGCTGACATCATACAGGGATACATTATATGCATATTATATGGATTAGACTCCCTACAGTGTGGAAACAGGCCCTTCGGCCCAACAAGTCAACACCAATCCTCCAAAGAATAAACCACCCAGAGCCATTTCCCTCTGACTAATCCATTTAACACTATGGGCAATTTAGCATGGCCAATTCATCTGACCTGCACATCTTTGGACTGTGGGAGGAAACAGGAGCACCCGGAGAAAACCCACGCAGACGCAGGGAGAATGTGCAAACTCCACACACATAGTTCACCCAAGATTGGAATCGAACCTGGATCCCTGGCGCTGTGAGGCAGCAGTGCTAACCACTGAGCCACCATGCCACTCATATACTTCGCACAGCATAGATATTTAGACTGCAGCTTGAATTTTAGGTGAGCAGAATAAGAATGTCAATAGTTCAACTTCTCTCTACCACAAGGAGGCTGAAATTATGTATAGCACCACATGCGAGTTAATACAGACCATGACAAGCTATTCCACTATATACTGAACAATAAAAGCGGAGAATATGATCTCACTTGACAGGGAATAAATTCAAAGCTAATTTGCAGAAAATATTTTAGCAAGAAAGTGATCAATCTATGGAACAGTTTTCCTATGGAGCTACATCAAGGCGTTAACAATTGTTCATTCAAAGTTAAATCAGTTGAATTTATTTTTTAAAATAAGCTCAGCTTATGTATGTCAGAGGTAAAACCAACAGCTCTTGTTACTGACATTAACGAATGCTGCTCAGATGTCTAGCAACTTTTGCAGCAACTTTCCCAAAGTTAAATTTAAGCAATAAATCAATGGGATCACAAGGCAATTCCTGGATTTACACACTTAACATGTTCAGACATAAGTTGTTGTTGGCTTCCCAGGGCAATAACAAAACCTAGAGATAGGTTTGACATCAGTACAACTGCAAAATCAGGGCCATCATTTTGGAATAGAGTATATGATTAATTTGAAACACTGCAAACATGCTTTGGTGGAATTGGATCAATAAAGTTTAAAGCTCTCTCCACCCACATTGTTGATGTCACATTAGGCCTGGAACTATGGACACAGATTAGATGCTATGATTAGTCAACAAATGTGTTTTATTTCCAGCACAGGAACAGAAGCAATCCTTCAGCTTTTGAAGTCTGTTTTCTTATTCAGTTAGATCATATCAATAACTACACTGACCTGCCTCAGTTCTTTACTCTTTAATAACCTGGACTAAAAAGAAACCAGGAGAAAGTGAGAACTGCAGATGCTCGAAATAAGAGTCAAAAGGTGTGGTGCTGGAAAAGTACTACAGGTCAGGCAGCATCCGAGAACTGACGTTTCAGGCATAAGCCCTTCATCAGGAATGGGAGTAGGGGGGAGCTAAGAGATAAATAGGAGGGTGGGGTTGAATAGTTCATCAACTTCACGAACACCTTCCACCCTGACCTCAAGTTCACCTGGACCATCTCAGACACCTCCCTCCCCTCCCTGGACTTCTCTGTCTCCATCTCCGGTGACCAACTCAACATGGACGTCTACTTCAAACCCACCGATGCCCATTGCTACCTGGACTACTTCTCCTCTCACCCCGCCGCTTGTAAAACATTATCCCTTAGTCCCAATTCTCACACCTCCACCATATCTGCTCCCAGGAGGAGCAATTCCACTTCAGGACATCACAGATAGCTTCCTATTTCAGAGGCTGCAATTTCCCCTCCCAGGTGATCAACAATGCCCTCCAGCATATCTGATCCACCTCCTGCACCTCTGCACATCTCTCTAAATGCAACAGGGATAGAACCCTCTGGTCCTCATTTTCCAACCCACTAATCTCCAGATACAGCACATTATCCTCCGCCATTTCTACCAACAACAATCAGACCCAGCCACCACAGATATATCATCCTCACCCTAACAGCATTCCACAGAGACCATTTCCTCCGCAAGTCCCATGTTAAGTCCATGCCCCTCCTCCCCCTTGGCACCTTCTCTTGCCGCCACAAGAGGTATAAATCCTGCGCCTACACCTCTCCCCTCACCTCCGTCCAAGGCCCCAGAGGTTCCTTCCACAACCAGCAGAGATTTTCCTGCACATCCAAACACCTCATGAACTGTTTACGTTGCTCTTGATGTGGTCTGCTCTATATTGGGGAGACAGGACCCCAACCCGCAGAACATTTCAGGGAACATCTCTGGGATACATGCACCAAACAGCTTCACTGCCCTGTAGCCGACCACTTTAACTTCCCTACCCACTCTGCCAAGAGCATGCAAAGTCCTGGGCTGCCTCCACTGCCAATCCAAGCCACTTGACACCTGGAGAAAAAATGCCTCATCTTCCGCCTTGGGACCCTTCAACCACATAGCATCAACGTCAACTTCACCAGTTTCCTCATCTCCCCTTGCCCACCTCATCCCAGATCAAACCTTCCAACTCGGCACCGCCCTCTTGAACTGTCCTACCTGTCCATTTTCCTTCCCACCTACCCGCTCCACCCTCCCCTCCAATCTATCACCAAACACCCCCCACCTGAATCTATCTGTTGCCTTCCCAGCTACTTCACCCCACCCTCCTATTTATATCTCAGCCCCTTTTCTCCCACAACATTCCTGATAAAGGGCTTGTCATTCGTGTGGTCGAAAATACCTTTCTGACTTGATAACAGCATCCGATTAGAGAAGAAAATCACTCAAGAGTTTACTAGCAAGTATCAGCATGAGACAGTTAGTTTCAAAAGCTGAACAATCTTCTCCATCCAGGGTAATCTGAGGTAGACTGGGCATTATTCAGGATGATAAATAGTGGACATTGTCCTTTCATGAATCTTCTTGATATACAAGGGCTGATGATTTGGTCAGATAGTCATTATCACACAGAATAATTTTGATGAATCTTATTACAGCATCAAGCTTCACAGTTTGTAAATGCCTGAGGATCTAAATACGAGATTGTCAATAAGATCTCCCTCGTGGCCTAGACCTGATGACTGTATGATGAAAACCTTCAATTTCTTCTCTCCTTTAAGCAACGTTTAAGCTCTTAAGCTACTTAAATACGAACAAAATCATTTCATAATTACTTTGATTACTATGCCTGTCGTGTCAATTTTTCCTAGACTGTTCTCATATGCACTAATGAACTAATATCTCTGCATTTTTATAGCTTATATCTTTTTTTTAATTACAGAATTTTTTTCATTATTGACAAAGTTAGTGCAAGAGATATGAGTAACCTTGATGGTTCTAAGTTCAGTTCTGTATGTTTCTTTGTGAGTCCAGTCATCCAAAGGCCTGATCTTAAAATGTACTGAATTTGTGCTCAAAATCAACAATGGCAGCTTGAGAATTTAAATTTCATTTTAAAAAACTTGAAGTTGAGAGCCGGCACCAGTAAACTGTGCCAGATTTTTGTAAAATCCAAACTGCTTCATTGACCTCATATGGAGCAGGAGGCAGGCTCCCCTGGCCCAGTCTAACAGATGCGTGACGAATGCAACTGACCCTTAATTTCCCCACGATCTGACCGCACAAGTGACTAAGTGTATCGATTGATTACAAGAACAGAAATAAAAGTGAACAAATGATTCATTTGAAGCCTCGGCACAGAAACAGAATGTGCTGAAGGCAAACATAGCTCAGTTGTTCCTGCAATGTTTTTCTTACTATCACCAGGTCAATGATGCTCAGATTGGACTCATCAAGCGCCATTTGGTTCACTAGAACTTTGGTCTAAATATGAACACAAGAAGTGAAGAGTGATTAACCTCGATATTAAGACAACATTTAACCATATCTAGTTTTTTAAAAAAAACCTAATTAAACAGTGAAAACTCTTCCATGGTTAGAGTAATCCCTCCACAAAGAACAATAGTTGAGATTGTTGGAGGCCAGTTATCTCAGTCCAGGGTTCATTACAGAGTTAAATTCCTAGGTGGGCCTCACAACTGCTATCGGTTGGATAGTATGCTTAGAACATGTGCCAACTTTAAGACAGCTCTCTTTGAGGATCAAAATTGCAAAAAGTCTCATAATAGAAACTGATAATAAAAAGTCCTCAGGCTCATCATGCCTTCCCCCATGACTATGGGACTATTTAAAGTGGACAGCAATTATGACCCAAAAGGACAAACACAGATACTTTGGCTATTGAACAGAAGTAGCCATACCAAGGTCCCAACTTACATGTGATCCTCCCAGCACACGCTGTCAAAGGTACACAAGGGGTATCCCAGAAACAGCATGTCTACTACCTTGCAGTGTATAAAGAAGAATGGGAATAGGCAATACCACCATTGCTTTAGTAGCACAGAAGTTACCTTAGATGTTTACACTTATAATATTATTCTTCTAAACATTGCATTTTTTTAAACACTGTACTCACTCAGTTGATAGCTTCTACACCAAACCTACCTTGCTGTTTGGTAATACTTAGGTCAAAGCTCGGCACAGGAACTCCTGGTTTAATTTCTAAGTCATCATTGAAACTGGATGGTAAGCTGCAAGATGAGTCATCGCTTGGAAAAGACTGTTTTTCAATGTCTTTTGGAAGGATCTTCTTCAATAATGCGGTTGCCTGATTAGCAATTAAAATTGATAAGAGAAAAAGAAAGTGCTACATAGTCTCAGAACAATTAGGAAAATGTAACTATTTTGACATCAATTAATAACTATTATCCTAAAATCTTCATGTAACTACTATTAATTGTTGAAAAACCCATGTGCTGACTTTGAAGCAATTGCCCACAAAGATCTTTGGCATGGGTTTCAACATTCCCAATGTTAGTTTGAATGATGCAAAAATCAAGGGGATGTCTAGTACAGGTTGTTCTGCTATAACATACATTGCATTAACACATACTCACTACAACACGATTGATGAATTGGGGACACTGTTTAAAACATGTGTTGGCTGTAACACGATTACATCGCCAACACTTTAAGTGCTGTTTCTAAAGCACGATTTTTCTATAATGCGGGGTTGCACAAGAACACAACCATCATGTCATAGAAGATTCAGCTGTATTGTAAAGCAGGGTAAGTAGTCAATCACATCAAAGAATTTTTACAAAAACCACAAAATAAAATGCTCAATTCTCTTCACTTCTCAAATTTTACAGAGAATGAAATGAAGCTTGGGGCATACACATCAAAAGCTAAAATATCATAAATTAACTTTGAAAAATAATTATATTGTGATAACGATTTGTAATACATCATCATTCAGAATTTTGTATCTTAAGTAGAGAGGCACTTTTACATGGAAAATTGGAAAAGGAGAAGACTATTCTCTACTTTATGTCTATTTCTCCATTCAATATGAACGTGGTTGACAATCCAACTTTGTACCCAATTCCCACTTTCCTATCCACCTCTTTCTTGGAAACATTCAATGCCTTGGTCTCAACCATTTTTTGTGGCAGAGAATTCCACAGGCACCACCTTCTGGGTGAAGGTATTTCTCCTCACCTCAATCCTGCATAGCTTACCCATATCCTTAGACAGCGATGATTAACAATGTAATTAGTGTAAAATGGGCTATTCTTGAGAGTTCAGTGATTTCTAAAGATTGTTTTCTGCAGGAACACCTACCATCTAGAAAAGAGTGGGATGGCAAATTGTGCTGTAAGTACCCTAAAGAGTTCTAGTTATGAATTGGGATCAAGCTGAAAACACTGGGTGATAAACAAGACTGAATTCAGTTCATGCACCTGCATTCATAATGTAGTCAATAGGATTGTTTAGCAGGCTAACGACAAAAGCATATAAATATTTGTAATCTAAATTATTTCATTAGTTTATTAATTGTTAGGTTAAGGAACATATCCCTTTAATTTTGTTTTAAAGCAGAACAGTAATAAGTTCAGGTGCATACAGTCCTTCTGTTACTCTAGAGTTGTAACTGATAGTTATATTTTTTCTAGTTGCCTAGCAGGGCTGGACATTATAGAACATAGAACATAGAACATAGAACATATCTATTTTGTCAACTTACAGAATATCAAAAATGCATATAACCAAGACCTGCTTAAATGCCACCAAACTGCAAGAAAATCATCCAGTCATTTCGGCGAATTGCTAAAGCAATGTGCCGTCCTAATGGGACTACTGTCAGCAATAAATTCCAATTATTCATTTAGGTTGGTATGAAATATCCATGCAAAAAGTGTAGCAACAACTTGTATTCACAGAATTTAAGACATTGGCATACACACAAGTTTTTCACATAGTATGTTTTTGAGTGAATCACAATGATACCTGTACCTTTTGGGAGTTGTTACTGCTTTCTGCAACCAATAAAGGTCCAAATATTTCTGCAGCCTCATCTGTGGTCAGCACCTGATGTTCCAACATAGAAAGAACGTGCAAGTACCAGCGGTCCCACAATGTGGTAGAGTCAGCAGGCAAATCTAACAATCTGCAGTAACAGAAAAGTTGAAGCACTCAAATTCTAAACAGCTAAGAAACAAATTAGTGTAATGTAAGGGATGGGGAAGGAATGCTTGTGGGAATTTGGCTGGGGAGGGAAGAAACAGGTTTCAAGATTAGATTGCTGGATACAGCACAGATAACAGATGTTTATGGACACTAATATGCAAGGATAGACAGCTATTGGCAGGCTTGGAAGGAGACAAATGTAAAGTAAGATGAAATTCACAAACCATAATGATAAGTTATCAGGCTGTTGTGGTAAAAATTCAGAGGATGAAAATGGATACAAAAAGGGAGGAAAAAATCCACAAGGGAAAAGTAGTGAACAGCAAAGACAGTGCTCAAGTTATACATACCAGAGACAATTGGGAAATAGCTTGATTACAAAGGAGGGGAAAAACAGCAAATGAACTGAACTGGCTAAACATCCCAAATGCAGGTGAACACTCAGTATTTCATTCTGAGTCAGCATAACAGAACAACTTGCTCCAGATAGAGATAAGAATATGTGATAATAGCAAAGAAATTGTTTTAATGGGTAACTACTTTCAAATACAAGTTGGGGAAAATTGAAGTAGTATAAAATCAGAGGCAAAACCTTTAGCATATGACACCCTTCAGGAAATTAGAAGCAGTACTCATTTTGATCTGGCATTTGCGAACAGCTCAGGCATTGTATTGGAAAGGAAGGCATAGTGCTGCAGAGGCATAATGAATATAAACCCAACAGGATCCAAAGCCAAAAATAACTGAACTATATTGAATCATTTGTGCTCTTACTTTCCTTACTTTCCAATCAACAGGGATTGGCTTAGGAGTCTGAAAGCAATGAAGGCACAATCAAAGCAATTGGAAAACTTCTGCAAAACAATACATCCTTTCAGCTGCCTGCAACAAGCAAGGTATTGACTTTATCCAACCAGTCCATGCTTAACAAAAGGCACAATAGTGTCCAACATTGGATGAAATTCTGTGAGTGGACAGCCATTTGCTAAATAATCCAGAGCGTGCAAAGAATTACTATTCAGGAGCAACACAAGTGGTGTTTGCCACCGACAGAATGTTACTACGAAGCCAACAAGATGTTCTGCCCATCATACATATGAGGAATGTGGTGATTGAATTTCAGTGTGGCTGTAAGTTCCAAAGACAAGCATTTGAGTCCGTGGTTAAGAAAGCAAAAGTAATGCTGTCATTTATCTCAAGAGGGTTGGAATGTAAAAGCAGTGATGTGCTACAGACTTTATAAAGCTCTGGTTAGACCCCATGTGGAAGACTGCATCCAGTTTTGGGCCCACACCTCAGGAAGGACATACTGGCACTGGAATGTGTCCAACAGAGGTTCACACGATGATCCGTGGAATGGTATGTCTAACATACGATGAACGGCTGAGGATCCTGGGATTGTATTCATTAGAGTTTAGAAGATTGAGGGGAGATCTAATAGAAACTTAGAAGATAATTTATGGCTTAGAAAGGGTGAACGCTGGGAAAGTCTTTCCAAAAGGCAGGGATACTAGGACCCGTGGGCACAGCCTTAGAATTAGAGAGGTCCAATTTAGAATGGAAATGAGGAGACATTTCTTCAGCCAGAGAGCAGTGGGCCTCTGGAATTCGTTGCCACGAAGCGCAGTGGAGGCTGGGATGTTAAATGTCTTCAAGGCAGAGATTGATAAATTTTTTATATCACAAAGAATTAAGGGATATGGGGAGAGTGCAGGTAAGTGGCATGAGCCATGATTGAGTGGCGGAGTGGACTCGATGGGTCGAATGGTCTTATTTCCACTCCTATTTCCTATGGTCTTATTGTACCAAAGAAGCATTTCTCATCAGTTGTTTACAACTAGCAAGGCACTGAACATTGTAAACTAGCTTGTGTTCGCAAATTTCATAACATATTGCGCAACATTAGATTTCATTATTTGCTAAACAGAGAAGTTTCTTCACGCAGAGCATGGAATGCCTGTGGAATTGTCTGCCCCAGATAGCAGTTGCAGATAAACATTGACTGCTTTCAAGAAGAAGTTAGATATATTGCTTATAGCTAAAGGGATCAAAGAAAGCAGAGATTGAGCTCTGAATAATTAACCCTTGATTACAATGAACAGCAGAACAAAATCAAGGTTCGAATGGCCATTCCTGCTCCCATTTTCTACATTCCTAAAATGTCGAGCAGGCTAAGGATTTGCACTGACAACTAATTTATGTTTGCCATGCATGTTCAAAGTATGGTCCGCTAGCATGCACGGAAAGTTACATTTAGGTATCAACATACAGGGTCCTGCCAATTACAGACAGAAAAAAATATGTACACACACTGCGCCTATTTCAACTCAACAAAACAGTCCACAGGCATTCTTTGATTCATTTCTCAGACTAATGCCTTGATCAATCAATTAAATGAAACTTGACCTTCTCTTGGGAAATAAGGCAAGGCAAGTGATTGAGGTGTCACTGAGGGAGCACTCTGGGGTCAGTGATCATAATTCTATTAGTTTTAAAATAGTTATGGAAATAGGTAGCCTGATCTAATAATTAAAGTTCTAAATTGGTGGAAGGCCAATTTTGATGGTATTAAGCAAGAACTTTCAAAAGTTGATTGAGGGTGGATATTCGCAAGTAAAGGGACTTATATATTTAAAGGTAGATTCTGGGGAGTACTGCCGAACAAAGAGATCTTGAGGTTTAGGTTCATAGTTCCTTGAAAGTGGAATTGCAGGTAAACAAGTTAGTAAAGATGGCATTTGGTATGATGTCCTTTATTGGTCAGAGCATTGAGTACTGGAGTTGGGAGGTCACGTTGTGGTTGTATAGAACATTAATGAGTTTTGAGAAGATTTGTAGCTCAGATTGAGGCTCTGGATGTAAGTTTGCTCGCTGAGCTGGATGGTTCATTTTCACATGTTTCATCACCATACTAGGTACCTTCATCAGTGAGCCTCCAGTGAAGCAGTGGTGTTAGTGACTCGCTTTCTATTTATGTGTTTAGGTTTCCTTGGGTTGGTGGTGTCATTTCCTATGGTGATGTTATTTCCTATTCTGTTTCTCAGAGGGTGGTAAATGGGGTCCAAGTCGATATGTTTGTTGATACAGTTCTGGTTGGAATGCCATGCTTCTCGGAATTCTCATCTGTGTCTCTGTTTGACTTGAACCAGGATAGATGTGTTGTCCCAGTCGAAGTGGTGTCTGTATGTAAGGATACTAGTGAGAGTGGGTCATCTCTTTTTGTGGCTAGCTGATGTTCGAGAATCCTGGTGGCTAATTTTCTGCTTGTTTGTCCAATGCTGTGTTTGTTACAGTTCTTGCAAGGTACTTTGTAAATGACATTAGTTTTGTTTGTTGTCTGTATGGGGTCTTTCAAATTCATTAGCTGCTGTTTTAGTATGTTGGAGAATTTGTGGGCTACCAAGATGCTAAGAGGTCCGAGTAATCTGACAGTCATTTCTAAAATGTCTTTGATGTAGGGGAGAGTGGCTAGAGTTTCTGGACACGTTTTGTCTGTTGTTGGGGTTTGTTGCTGAGAAATCGGCGGACTGTGTTCATTGGATACCTGTTGTTTTTGAATACATTGTATAGGTGATTTTCCTCTGCTCTTCGTAGTTCCTCTGTGCTGCAGTGTTTACTTCCTCCAAATATTTACAAATGTCAATGTGAGCAACATGCTCCCCCTAAAGAATGAATTGGCAAAATCAATGTGTTCAGGACAACCAATAAGGAAATCCTGGACAGAATAAGAGTTCAAAGTATCTAAATTCCTAGGTACAGATTGGGTTCAATTGAAACAAAGCTGAGCAAGAATATTTGAGAGGCATTTACAATTACTAGCAGGAAGGTGGCAGAGGACTGGAAATAGACTACTTTATGTAAAGGGGACAAAACAAAGAAAAATGCCTTCAAACTCATGTAAAAAAAGAAATCATAGAACGGATTGGTGAGTGTAAGCTTGAAGATTATTGACACAATATTGACCTATTCTACTATTACACAGCAATCAGCAAATTCAGAAGGGCATTATTTTTCTGCACTAATCTCCTTGACTTTGTTAAGGAAAAGACAACTGTAACACATTATATAAAAAAAGGAGTTACTAGACTTTCAAAGACGCAAAAAGCCAAAGATCAAACCCAAACCTGAGAGTTTACAAACTCAGATGCGACATTAAAAGTTAATAATAAAAAACACTTAAGCAAACAGGAATATTAGTTTATAAATGCGTAAAGTTAATTTTAAAAAATATAGTCATTAAACCATTCAGCAAAGAAGCTTTAAAAACAAATTTGGTTTCCTGAAGCCATTTACCTATTATTGCTTCCATCAAATGCTTCACACTCTTTATTCAAAATTTCTTCAGACAGCAGACAACCATTTGAAGTACTCTGGGACAACCCCTTCAGCTGGTGAAGAACAACTGCTCCACAGGCATCAAGGTTTTTTCTGCTCACACTGTCTTTCTTATTACAAGTACTGCAAAAGAAGTTTAAAATTAAACTTGACACTGAAAACCCAGAAATGTAATTATTACAGCAAATGCCAGCAACTAATAATTCTGAGAC
Organism: Chiloscyllium punctatum; assembly: GCF_047496795.1. NCBI lineage: Eukaryota > Metazoa > Chordata > Chondrichthyes > Orectolobiformes > Hemiscylliidae > Chiloscyllium > Chiloscyllium punctatum. The sequence continues at coordinate 101,570,543 of NC_092749.1, read as the reverse complement.
AAAAGTTATAAGAATTGTTAGTTTTTCAACATTGAGGACTTAATGCAATTTAGGTGCAAAATACCAAGGTAATGCAATTTAGTTGCTACTATTTCTTGATTCCTTTAAATTGCAAAAATATACTTCATTCATAGGAAGAAATCATCATGTATATTCAGATCTCTTTACTTACAGAGAACAAATTAAGCCTTGACGTTCACCATTCTCTGTATTTACAGTCAACCTCTTGGCATTTAGCTGAGGTGTCAGCAGGGCCCAATTTCTGAAAGAATTCCTGTTATTCGTTGGCAGAAAATCCTTACGCGGTGGTCTTTCCCCACTGTGCCTTGACAGTGGCTGCTCCAAGCTTTAGTGCGGTCCTCAGCATGTATTCCTAGATTGTAGCAGATTTAACGCTATGCCCATTAATGCTGGTAATTTTAATACCCATTTTAAAGTTTATAAGGTGACCGACATCCATTCACCAATGTTCCTGTCACTGGGGGGACTGTCTGCATCCCTGTGGTGCGGGCGAACTGTTGAACCCTTGCAGGGCTGAGGTAGCTGTCCAGTTCTTCCCTGGGGCCATATCCCTGGGCTGGTGTCATCAGGATGAGGACAGGGTCAGCAGAGTCCAGCTCTGAGTCTGACAGAGGGACTGTCAGAGGATTGAGGCTTCTAGTTGCCTGGAACTCTGGTGCAGTGGGTACCCTCTGATTCTCACTAGGTGAGGGGCTGGCTTTACCAGTCCCCTCTGGGGGTCCATCGTTTCCTGGTTGGGCAGGTGCTCCCCTTCTCCCCTCTAGTGCTCTGCCTCTTTTTATGATGATGACCGTCCTTCTGCCCTTCTTTGTCATCAGAGGAGCTGCTGGTGTCGACCTCATGCAGCTGTCTGTTTCAACTTTGCAGTGAGGCCTTGGGCGCCTGATGTATTTTCCTTTTCTTGTTGTATTTCACCGGTATTCACTCCTCCACCTCCTTGGTTTCTTCCTCCTCCATTAACTCAGTCTATTCAGTTGGAGGTTGGGTCAGTTGCTGTGCTTCCATGCTGGCTACTGTTTGTTCCACTCCAACTTGTCCTTCTTTCTGGGTGCTTCTTGTCTCAATTCCCTTGCTGGATGGTGGCACCTTTCTAATCTTTGGGGGTCCACAGCTCACGTTGCCACCTCTGACCATCTGAGTGTAAGTGACGGCAGGCCCCCGCCCCAGATCTTGGGCAATCCTTGTACATGTGGCCTGCTTCCCTGCCCTTGTTGCAGCTTTTGGACTCCTTGCAGTCCTTGGTCAGGTGACCCTAATGCCAATTCAGGGAAGGGCCCACCTAGAGCTATGGCCTCACACCCCAGGCCAGTGAGGCTGGAACACAGTCAGGGTGACTGTGAAGGTGGAAGAAAACACACTGGTTGATTGGGCCGTTATCGTGAAGAGGATCATACTGGATTGCTGCGGGTTCTATACAGCAGCATGAAGATTCAACAGCAGGTCAGCTCAATCAATGTTCCTCCAACATCCAATCACGATCCAGCAATGATTTCAATAGCTCTGATGACTCACAACTCGACACCCGTTCTGATAAGAACAGATACTTGATCTTAGCCAAAAGGCTGAGCAGTGACTATTTCTTTTTTTTTACGTTCAGGAAACTTTATTGCGATTCAACTTTGTTACAACTTCAGATCTTCTCAGCAAAAGGCATACAAAAAGAGCTCAAGGTCAAAGAACCTCCACCACGTGTATGTGAGATTGAACAGAACATTTTCAAATATAATAATCCTTTCTCCTCTTATGCAATGAAAATACTTTTGTCTGGCATTCTTATGGTCGTCCTTAATATGCAGTGTTACTGTATTACTAAAACTTCTTTCAGCAGATTATGTAAGTTTGAAATTTACTGAACCACCAAGGAAAACAGCCATATCATTATAAGGTACAGGGTTGAAGCAATTTCCCCACATCTTATATGTCTATGTTTTTCTCTATAACTGTCAAACTTCATAAAAAGATGCACGATGCATGGCTTTAAAGTTCTCTTGTAAAGTCAAAGTCAGTGTAATAGTTACATATTCTTCAAACACAAAGTTGCGAATTTAGAATGCAGAATACAAACTTTGCTTACCGATTTTTGAGAAGGTTTGTAGCTCAGGTTGATGATAAGTCTGTAAGTGAGCTTGCTGAGCTTGAAGGTTTGTTTTCAGACAGTTCGTCACCATACTAGGTAATATCATCAGTGAGAGTCTCTGGTGAACTGCTGGTGGAATGTCCCACCTCTCTATTTATAGGTCTTGGTTTCTTAAGGTGGGCGATGCCATTTCCAGTTCTCTTTTTCAAGGGAAGGTTGATAGGATCTAAATTAATGTGTTTATTGATAGAGTTCTGGTTAGAATGCCACGTCTCTCAGAATTCTCATGCGTGACTTTGTTTCGTCTGTCCTAGGATGTGTGTGTTGTCCCAGTTAAAGTGGTGTCCTTCTTTGTCAGTATGTACGGAAACTAGTGAGAGTGGGTCGTGTCTTTTGGAGGCCAGTTGGTGTTCACATATTCTGGTGGCAACTTTCCTGCTAGTTTGCCCGATGTAATGTTTTTTATTTACAGTTCTTACATAATATCTTGTAAATGACGTGAGTTTTGCTGGTGGTATCTAATGGATCCTTTAGGTTCATTAGTTGCTGTTTAAGTGTATTGGTAGGTCTGTGGGCTGCCATGATGCCAAGGAGTCTGAGTGGTCTTGAAGTCATTTCTGATATGTCTTTGATGTAAGGTTTGCTTATTTTAATTTGGACCAAAACAAAAATGCTTTTTGATGAACTGTCTACTTGCAACTGTTTCATAATCATTGCCACCTCCATAACTTTTGACAGAACTTATTAGATTACTGACATGTTCTAAATATTAAGAGTTTCTACAGAATTGAAACTAAAAAATATTCCCAACTCCAGTTAATACACATAAAAGTTAAATGCTATGACTTTAAAAATACAAAGATAACAAAATTTATGCAACAGTTTGTACAGTCACAATTTGTAAGCACCAGAAAGAAAACTGGAATGAAAGAACAATTTTGCAGATCTATAATCACCTTGTGATTTCCTGCAGTTTCTCGTTACTTATGGTAGTAGGCTGGTACACCCGAGAATTAGTAGTCACTGTTTCTCTTACACCATCTTCTATCGTTTGAAGTAAGTGAAAAAATCCTTCCAGTGAAAGGCAGCTGCTGCAGGTAACAATGGAAAATCCGTGTTCAGGATTATAATTATACATGTTATGTAATTAAACATTAATACATGGTGGTAAAAGGTAACCTAATATTCTAAAAAAAACTTAACCTTAAAACTACTTCAAAATGAGGAGAACTGCATTTTTCTTAAAATGCACAACAGGGCACCACTTTACATTTTTATGTTCCTGAGAAATAAGTGCATTGTCTGAGAAATCATTCATCTCTTTATTAACAGCTGGTTATGAATCACAAACTTTGTGACTGTTAGTCTGAAAGGTAAAACATGACACAATGTTGACTGAAGCTTTCAGTTTTTCATATTTTTTATTTTGATCCTCATACCTCAGTTAGCAAGATAAATTATCTATTCCAATATTTCTGCCACTGGTGTTCCTAACTGACGACCAAGATAAATGCTCCTTTTCCCTTTCAATTTGTGGGTAAACAACTGCTTTAAATCTCCCTCAACTATTCAACTGTAGAATTATGTAAGAAAGAAGAAAGTCATTCAGGCCATTTTGCCCACACTAGATCATTGAAAGAATTACCCACCCAGCCCCATTTCTCTGCCCATTCTTTGTGTTCCATACAAAAAATTATTTTTCAAACACTCGACCACTTTCCTGAAAAAATTATTATAGATTCTGTCTCGATCAATTTTTTGGTATAGTATTTCATTTACCAGGAACCCTCTTGGTTAAAATAAAATCCCAGCATTAAAGATAGACAAACTCAAGTGTTTTTGGGCTCTTTAAAGATTAAATTTCATCATTTGAGGGTGGCATGGTGGCTCAGTGGTTAGCACTGCTGCCTCACAACACCAGGCACCCAGGTTTGATTCCATCCTCGGGCGACTGTATGTGCAGAGTTTGCACATTCTCCACCATGTCTGCATGGGTTTGCTCCGGGTACTCCAGTTTCCTCCAATAGTCCAAAGATGTGCAGGTTAGGTGAACCGGCCCTGCTAAATTGCCCATAGTGTTCAGGGATGTGTAAGCTAGGTGCATTAGTCAGAGGAATGGGTCTGGGTGAATTAACCTTTGAAGTGTTGGGCCAAATGGCATGTTACTACACTGTAGGGATTCTATGATTTGCCAAATTGTTACAGCCAATTTACCAAAAGGTATTTACAAAGAAAATCAAGCAAATAAAATCTTCCTTTTTTGAATGTTTTAAGTGTAATTTAGTAATTATAGCATGCTGGTAATAAAAGAAAAGTAAAAAAAAAAGACAATTTATTGAAAAAGGGCACTAAACATTGTTTTTAACACTATTCATTACTGCAGTTAGGTTAGGTCATTCAATGGCAGAATTTTTTGTTTAAAAATGCAAACGTACGATGAATAATCTGAATGCATATTGAGCCCTGTAAAGCCCTCAAAATGTGCCATTACCTAACTTTAACAATAATGAATTAATGAAAATGGAATCTAAGCAACTATGCTTTTTTCTAGCTGGGTGCATAGATCATCTAAAAAATATATTTTAAGCAGCATTGAAACTAATATCTCTATACTATCAAAAGTACTAGATACATTTTGTAGTGTACATTTTATAGCTAGAAAAGTTAGCATTTCAACTATTTTTCCTCATTCATGAGGTCAGAGTCACTTACCTGATGTGCTAGAACTACTTGCCTGCAACTAAAGGACAGTTTTCTCATTCAAGTATCCAGTCAGTAATAGTTTCATATAACAATGATTCATATAACAATGTACTCTTCAGAATTGTACGGAAACAAACCATATTTATTGACTAGCTGTACAGAACTAGAGAGATAAGCATGTGCCCTTAAAATAGTTGCATTCTGCACTTCATTCCCGTCAAGTGTGGACTTAAACATGGTATAACAACAATGTCATTTCCTGATGAAGGGCTTATGCCTGAAACTTATGCTCCTCAGATGCTGCCTGACTTGTGCTTTTCCAGCACCATACTCTCAAATCTGATCTCCAGCATCTGAAGTCCTCACTTTCTCGTTGCAAATATTAACAGTTTACAGTAAATAACTTAAATTATTTTAATGAGCAATGTCTACTTGATCGATAGTGATTATATTGATGATATTGTCACAAATCACTTGCAATTCTGTCATTTGTGACTTTGTTACTTGCAGGCTAATCAGTAATCTCAGAAATATTTCTTACGTCAAACAGGCAATTATTGTAAAAGTGAACTACGGATAAAGAAAAGGAGAAGATACATGGATTTTAATCATCTTCCTTGTCTAACAGGTATAAAAACTGAACCTTCAATGAAGTAGAGGTGCCATAGATGGAAAATACATGTTATTTAACTGTAGCATGAGCAATATCACAACTGCCTGTAAGATATATTCATCAACTCATTTCTAAAGGATAATGGAGTATTCCGCACGCCTATTCACTAAATGATACACCATAATTTACTCATATGCCCTTGAGAAGGTGGTGGTGAACTGCCTTTTTGAATCGCTGCAGTCCACTTGCTGTGGGTTCACCCACAATGCTGGTAGGGAGGGAATTCCAGAATTTTGACCCAACGACTGTGAAGGAATGGCAGCATATTTCCAAGTCAAGGTGGTGAGTGTCTTAGAGGGGAACTTGCAGGTGGTGATGTTCCCAGGTACCTGCTGTCCTTGTCCTTCTTGATGGAAGTGGTAGAAGGTTTGGAAGGTGCTAAGGATCTTTGGTGAATTTCTATAGTGCATCTTGTAGATAGTACAAACTGCTGCTACTGAGCACCGGTGATGGAAGGATTGATTGTTTGTAGGTGTGGTGCCAATCAAGTGGGTTGCTTTGTCCTGGATGATGTCAAGCTTCTTGAGTGTTGTTAGGGTTGCACCCATGCAGGCAAGGGGGGAGTATTCCATCACACTCCTGACTTGGGCTTTCTGACTGTGGTTATTATTTTACTTTGATTGCATTTACCTGACTAAAAGAAACTCATGTTGAAACGCTGCTTTCTCAATGTTGAAATACCAGAAGATATGTTCCTGGGTGAAGACACTGCAAGCTACAAGTTCCCCATCAATTTATTCATCATCATGACTTGTAAATGTATTGCCATTCCTTCAGTGTCACTAGGTCAAAATTCTGGAATTTCCTCACCAACGGCATTGGTGGTCTACCTACACCAAAATGGACTCCAGTGGTTCAAGAAAGTAGCATATCACCTTCTCCAGGGTAACTAGGTATAGACAATAAATGCTGGCACATCCAGCAATGCCCACATCCCATGAATGAATTGAAAATAAACAATGCTCAGTGAGATGTCTGCCTGAGAAAAACATCTGCAACCCATTGTGGAGTCTAGCCAACATAGAAGATGGATTGTAATGTGTAGTCAAGACAGGCATACATACACACCAATTTATATACTGGTACCCACAAAAATATGAGACTACCACTTGGTATGAAGAAACTTTCAATTGCCAATGATCAGATTTCTGTACTTAGTTGTGAAGGTAAAAGTAAACTGAACCATTGGGCAGCTCTCTCATTTGACAGAGACAACCAGTAGGGATTTAAGCTGAGGGTCACCACGTGTCAGGTGAGGGGAGAGGTTGAGAAGAAGAATCCTTCATGGTAACCATAGCTGTGCAGGAATCAAACCCATGCTGTTCGTACCACTCTACATTGTAAACCAGCCATCCAGGCAACTGAGCTAATTGACCCCTTAGTAGCAAAAACACTTTAAAAAACTTTTTTTTAATTGAAAAGCAGCTGAAAAATCTGAAGAACTACTATATACTCATGTTTAAAGATTATAAATATGGATTTGATACTGTTTGAACATGTTATAAATACAAATTTACTGGCTAATGTTCTCAACATTTACAAACATTATTTAAAGTGCTAATAATAAAAGTGCTAAGTGCATAGCTTCCATCATAACACAGTCTGAATGCTGGGCCCAACTATTTTGTTGTGTATGTCCTTTATAGATTCATGCCACCAAATCCGAAATACAATGTAACAAATTATCACCCAAACTTACCCAATTTAGAAAATTAATAAATGATAGTCAAAAGTTTAAAGAACAAGAACAATACAGTACACAAACAGGCACTTTGATTCTCCAAGCCTGCATCAACACGTTCTGCCATTCCATACTAAAACTGTCTTTATATCCATACCCCTCTATTCCCTTCCTATTCATGTATTCATCCAGGTGCTTCTTGAATGCTGTTATTGTGTCTGCTACCACTTCTTCCTCTGGCAGCACATTCCAGGGTACTCACCACCATTTGTGTGAAGAACTTGCATTGCACACCTCTTTTAAGCTTCTCTTCACTCCCTCCCTCCCTGGCGCCTTGAACCTGTCCCCTAGTAATTGACCTCTCCACCCTGGGAAAAAGCCTCATACTTTCACCCTATCCATACCATTCACACCTCTATCAGGATTCACAATCTTGTAAGCTTCAATCAAGAGTTTGTTTGAAAAGACTGACACAACCACAAAATCATAATAGGATAACATAATGATTACAGCTGTTGCAGTTTTTCACCAAAGATTAGATTAGATTAGATTACTTACAGTATGGAAACAGGCCCTTCGGCCCAACAAGTCCACACCGCCCCGCCGAAGCGTAACCCACCCATACCCCTACATCTACATCTACTCCTTACCTAACACTACGGGCAATTTAGCATGGCCAATTCACTTGACCTGCACATCTTTGGACTGTGGGAGGAAACCGGAGCATCTGGAGGAAACCCACGCAGACACGGGGAGAACGTGCAAACTCCACACAGTCAGTCGCCTGAGGCGGGAATTGAACCCGGATCTCTGGCGCTGTGAGGCAGCAGTGCTAACCACTGTGCCACCGTGCCGCCCACAATTAGAATTGTCTAATAAATTTTTTTGAAAACTACTCCCCAGTTGCCACTTTTGGGAAGTGTCCTTTACATACTATCTTCTGCCCACATGGAAAGTAGTCTTAATCTATTTTCAGAAGAAAAGGTTTAATATTTTTGTTGAAAAAAATCTAATAGAAGATAAGGTTCTTATTGACCAAAGGATCATTCCAGCCAAAACCTGAGACAGTTAATTTAAAATTGTATCAGTTCGTTCAGATGTTGAATTCACCTTCTAAGAGTGATGAACTTCTTGAAGGGGGAGGGTCCAGGAATATCCTCCACTAGTTAACTCAATTTTCATATTACAATATATGTTTTCATATTGTAAGCTCATTATTTTAAAAGATTTTATACTTTACAATGGATAGACTCTATCTTAAAGGAAATACCCTCAGGTTTATTCAACATCCAGCCAAATTCAGCAGCCTCAAAAGTAGTTTCGAAGCCCGCAAAGTGCAATTACTAGCTTCCCCCTTCCGCACATTGAATTGTACTGCCAGACCCATTAAGCTTCTTTCTCCAATGCTAACTGCCTCTGATGCAGTGTTCTGACTTACGATCAACAAATCATGTTGCTAACTTCTGAATTCTGTATCTCTCATCTCCTTTAAGAAAGGAGGGTGCGCAAGAGAGGAGGGGGGCGTGGCTTTTATGATTAGGGATAGCATTACTGCTGTACTTAGGGACGATATTCTGGGGATATTCGGATGAACTGAGAAATAAGAAAGGGACGATCACCTTAATGGGATATTATAGATCCCCTAATAGTCAACAGGAAATTGAGAAACAAATTTGTAAGGAGACCTCTGTCAGAATAATAGGGTGGTTATGGTAGAGGATTTTAACTTTCCAAATGTAGACTAGGGCTGCCATAGTTTTAAGGGTTTAGATGGAGAGGAATTTGTTAAGTGTGTACAAGAACATTTTCTGATTCAGTATGTGTATGTACCTACTCTTGACCTACTCTTAGAAAATAAGGCAGGGCAGGTGAGGTGTTAGTGGGGAGCACATTGGAGCCAGCAACCATAATTCTATTAGTTTTAAAATAGAACATAGAACATAGAAAAATACAGCGCAGTACAATCCCTTTGGCCCTCGATGTTGCGCCGATCCAAGCCCACCTAACCTACACTAGCCCACTATCCTCCATATGCCTATCCAATGCCCGTTTAAATGCCCATAAAGAGGGAGAGTCCACCACTGCTACTGGCAGGGCATTCCATGAACTCACGACTCGCTGAGTAAAGAATCTACCCCTAACATCTGTCCTATACCTACCACCCCTTAATTTAAAGCTATGCCCCCTCATAATAGCTGACTCCATATGTGGAAAAAGGTTCTCATGGTCAACCCTATCTAACCCCCTAATCATCTTGTACACCTCTATCAAGTCACCCCTAAACCTTCTTTTCTCCAATGAAAACAGCCCCAAGTGCCTCAGCCTTTCCTCATACGATCTTCCTACCAGACCAGGCAACACCCTGGTAAACCTCCTCTGCACCCGTTCCAGTGCCTCCACATCCTTCCTATAGTATGGTGACCAAAACTGCACACAATACTCCAGATGCGGCCGCACCAGAGTCTTATACAACTGCAACATGACCTCAGGACTCCGGAACTCAATTCCTCTACCAATAAAAGCCAGTACGCCATATGCCTTCTTCACCGCACTATTTACCTGGGTGGCAACTTTCAGAGATCTGTGTACATGGACACCAAGATCCCTCTGCTCATCCACACTGCCAAGTATCCAACCATTAGCCCAGTATCCCATCTTCTTGTTACTCTTACCAAAGTGAATCACTTCACACTTACCTACATTGAACTCCATTTGTCACCTTTCTGCCCAGCTCTGCAGCTTCTCTATATCCCGCTGCAACCTGCCACATCCTTCCTCACTCTCAACAACTCCACCAACGTTCGTATCATCCACAAATTTGCTCACCCAACCTTCTAGCCCCTCCTCCAGGTCATTTATAAAAATGACAAACAGCAATGGTCCCAAAACAGATCCTTGCGGAACACCGCTAGTAACTGCACTCCAACATGAACCTTTACCATCAACTACTACCCTCTGTCTTCTTCCAGCTAGCCAATTCCTAATCCAAACCTCCAACTCACCCTCAATGCCATACCTCCGTATTTTTTGCAGTAGCCTACCATGGGGAACCTTATCAAACGCCTTACTAAAATCCATATACATCACATCTACCGCTTTACCCTCGTCCACCTCCTTAGTCACCTTCTCAAAGAATTCAATATGGTTTGTGAGGCATGATCTGCCCTTCACAAAACCATGCTGACTATCCTTGATCATATTATTCCTATCCAGATGTTCATAAATCCTATCCCTTACAATTCTCTCTAAGACTTTGGCCAAGTGATAGAAAAGGATAGACTGGATCTCAAAGTTGAAGTTCTAAATTGGAGGAAGGGCAATTTTGACAGTATTAGGCAAGAACTTTCAAAAGCTCATTGGGGGCAGATGTTTGTAGGTAAAGGGACAGCTGGAAAATGGGATGCCTTCAAAAATGAGATAACGGGAGTCCAGAGACAGTATATTCCTGTTCGGGTGAAAGGAAAGGATGTTAGGTGTAGGGAATGCTGGATGACGAGAGAAATTGAGGTTTTGGTTAAGAAAAAGAAGGAAGCATATGTCAGGTAGAGACAGCAGAGAGTGAATCCTTAGAAGAGTATAAAGGCAGTAGGAGTATACTTAAGAGGGAAATCAGGAGGGCAAAAAGGGGACATGAGATAGCTTTGGCAAGAAGGATAACCCAAATAGATTTTATAATTACATTAAGGTCAAAAGGGACAAAAGGGCAAGGCAGCCTGTGTGCGGAGCCACAGGAGATGGGGGGAGATACTAAATGGTATTTTGCATCAATATTTACTGTAGAGAAGAACATGGAAGATATAGAATGTGCAGAAACAGATGGTGACATCTTTAAAAATGTCCAAATTACACAGCAGGAGGTGCTTGATATCCCCAGGACCTGATCAGGTATACCAAAGAATGCTGTGGAAAGCTAGGGAAGTGATTGCTGGGCTCCTTGCTGAGCTACTTGTATCATCCATAAGCCTGGAGGGTGACTAACGTGGTGCCACTATCTAAGAAAGGTGATAAAGAAATGCCAGGGAACTATAGACTGGTGAGCCTGACATCGGTTGTGGGCACGTTTTTTTTTAGATTACTTACAGTGTGGAAACAGGCCCTTCGGCCCAACAAGTCCACACCGCACCCGCCGAAGCGCAACCCACCCATACCCCTACATCTACCCCTTACCTAACACTATGGGCAATTTAGCATGGCCAATTCACCTGACCTGCACATCTTTGGAGTGTGGGAGGAAACCGGAGCACCCGGAGGAAACCCACGCTGACACGGGGAGAACGTACAAACTCCACACAGAGAGTCGCCTGAGGCGGGAATTGAACCCGGATCTCTGGCGCTGTGAGGCAGCAGTGCTAACCACTGTGCCACCGTGCCGCCCAAATAAAACTCCACACAGACAGTCACCCGAGGCTGGATTCGATCCTGGGACCCTGGTGCTGTGAGGCAGCAGTGCTAACCACTGAGCCACCGTGCCACCCATTTTAAATTCAAATGCCACCATCGGCTGTGGCGGGATTCGAACCCAGGTTCCCAGAATATTATCTGGGTCTCTAGATAAACAGTCTAGTAACAATACTACTAGGCTATTGCCTCCCCAAAGATGGGTTAGATTCAATTACTTACAAAGTGGATACAGGCCCTTCAGCCCAACAAGTCCACACCAACCCATTCCCCTACACCTAACAGTAGGGGAAATTTAGCGTAGCCAATTCACCTAACCTGCACATTTTTGGACTGTGGGAGGAAATCCACACAGACACGGGGAGAACATGCAAACTCCACACAGACATTTGCCTGAGGTGGGAATTGAACCCAAGTCTCTGGCGGTGTGGGGTAGCAGTGCTAACCACTGTGCCACTGTGCCACATATAAAAGTCCACACCGACTCGCCGAAGCGCAACCCACCCAGATCCATTCCCCTACATTTACCCTTTCACCGAACTCTACGGGCAATTTAGCATGGCCAATTCACCTTACCCGCACACTTTTGGACTGTGGGAAGAAACCGGAGCACCCGAACGAAACCCACAAAGACACGGGGAGAATGTGCAAACTCCACACAGTCAGTCGCCTGAGGCGGGAATTGAACCCGGGTCTCTGGTGCTGTGAGGCAGCAGTGCTAACTACTGTGCCACCGCGGGAATCCTGAAGGACAGAATTTACACGTATTTGGAAAGGCAAGGACTGATTAGGGATAGTCAGCATGGCTTTGTGCACGAGAAACCATGTCTCATGAACTTCACTGAGTTTTTTTGAAGAAGTAACAAAGAGGATTGATGAGGGGAGAGCTGTGGACGTGATCTATATGGACTTCAGTAAGACGGTCGACAAGTTTCCTCATGGTAGAGTGGTTAGCAAGGTTAGATCCCATGGAATACAGGGAGAACTTGCCATTTGGATACAGAACTGGCTTGAAGGTAGAAGACAGAGGGTGGTGGTGGAAGGTTGCTTTTCAGACTGCAGGCCTGTGACCAGTGATGTGCCACAAGGATCAGTGCTGGGTCCACTGCTTTTCATCATTTATATAAATGAACTGGATGTGAATATAGGATGTATAGTTCGTAAGTTTGCAGATGAATCCAAAATTGGAGGTGTAGTGGACAACAAAGAAGACTCCCTCAGAGTACAAAGGGATCTTAATTAGGTGGACCAATGGGCTGAGGAGTGGCAGATAGAGTTTAATTTAGATAAATTTGAGGTGCTTCATTTTGGAAAAGCAAATCAGGGCAGGACTTATACACTTAATGGTAAGATCCTGGGGTGTGATGCTGAACCTGGGGTGTGTTGCTGAACCTTGGAATGCAGGTTCACAGTCCCTTGGAAGTAGAGTTGCAGGTAGAAAGGATAGTGAAGATGGTGTTTGGTATGCTTTCCTTTATTGGTCAGAGCATTGAATATAGGAGTTGGGAGGTCATATTGTGGCTGTACAGGACATTGGTTAGGCCACTTTTGGCATAGTGTGTCAATTCTATCCGAAGGATGTTGCTAAACTTGCAAGGGTTCAGAAAAGATTTATAAGGATGTTGCCAGGGTTGAAGGATTTGAGCTACAGGGAAAGGCTGAAGCTGTTTTCAGTGGAGTGTCAGAGGCTGAGGGGTGACCTTATAGAGGTTTATAAAATCATGAGGCATGGATAGGAGAAAGGTCTTTTCCCTGGGGTGGGGGCATCCACAACTAGACGGCATAGGTTTAAGGTGAGAGGGGAAAATTTAAAAGGGACCTTTTCTTCATGCAGAAGGTGGTGCGTGTATGGAATGAGCTGCCAGAGGAAGTGGTGGATTCTGATTCAATTACAACATTTAAAAGGCATCTGGATGGGTATATGAATAGGATAGGTTGAGAGGGGTATAAGGCCAAGTGCTGGCAAATGGGACTCGGTTAATTTAGGATATCTGGTTGGAATGGGTGAGTTGGATTGTAGGGTCTGGTTTCCGTGCTGTACATCTCTATGACTCTAAATGCTGCAACTGCTCTTCTCATGAGTTTCCTCCCTACTGCAAGCTTTTCTGCCTACAGTTCTCATTTTCACCTCTAGAAACACAGCTGCGCCCTCCAACGTGCTATCTGGCTTCTTTGCCTGCTTCCTAGGTCTTCCAGGCTCCTCTCTTTCAGCTTTTCTCTATAGCCTTTCGTCAGTTTTTATATCCATTCCATCACCCACATTGCTGCTTCTCCGTAATGTTTTGTTTCAAAGCACCAACTTTGCGTAACAAACAATGCTGTGCATCAGGCCCATAGTGCACTGTGCTGTCTATTATAATCCACAATAAAGATTACATTAAAATTAAAATAAAATTTAAACGATTTCATGTCGCTAACTATGTAAGTTAAAAATGTTATCAAATTGAAAGAAAGAGACATAATGCTGCAAAGGTTAGTAGTCACTTAGAAAATTGGAAAAATTTTAGAAACCAGAAATCTGTGACTTAAAAAAGAACAAATTGGAGTACGAGAGAAAACAAGCAAGAAATATAAAAACAGACAGTAAAATATTTTACAAAGAAAAAGCAATCAAATAAAGTCATTAAAGTAAGCATTAGTCCAATAGAAGACAAAAAACATTTCAAGAATAGCGAAAATACAGGAAACTAAAACTATCAAAATCACTGAAGAAAAAGTACTGGGCAAACTAATGGGACGAAAGGCTGACAAGTCCCCTGGATTTCATGGCACCTTGGGATATTAAAAATAGGTAGCTGTAGAGAAGTGGATATTTTGGTTTCAATCTTCCAAAATTCCCAAGATGCTTGGAAGATGCCAACAGATTGGAACAGCAACTCATATTTCTTATGTACTCCCCTCAAAGATGTTCCATTGAGCATGTACTGTCTCGCCATGTTTCTTATATTCTACACCTCTACTTACAAACCCAAGGATCCAACAAGCCTTCTTAAAACTGTTTCAACTTGCTTGGCCACCTTCAGAGAACTATGCATGTGATGCCCAAGGTCCCTCTGCTTTGGTACTCTCCTCAAAGTTGTACTTTACAGCCAGTACTGTCTCTCAATGTTTCTTATACTAAAATGCATTACCCTTACATTTGTCTACATTAAAAGTCATCAACCAGATGTTTCCCCATTTGGCCAACTTATCAATGTCCATTTGAAGTCGCTCAGCATCATCCTCAAAATTCACTATTCTCCTTCGCTTAGAATCACCTGTAAATTTAGAGATTTTTCCCTCAACACCCATCTCAAATTTGTTTATCAAAATCAAAAGAAGCAAAGAGGTCCCAACACTGATTCCTGAGGAACATTACTTCTAAATCGCCTCCAATCTGAGAAATGCCTGTCTACCGTTTCCTACCTTTAGCCAACTTCTAACCCATGCTACCAAGGACCCATCAATCCCAAACATTTCTAATTTGCTAACCAACCAGCCACGTGGCACCACATCAAATGCTTTCTGAAAGTCTAAGAATACAACCGCCACAGCACTACCTTCATTCACTGACTATGTCACCTCATCAAAGAACTCAAACAAATTTGTCAGGCATAAATGCTCTTGACAAAGCCATGGTGACTATCAAATATTAACTTATTTTTCTCTAATTGAATATTAACCATATCCCATATTATGGCCTCCATCAGTTTTCCCATTGTTGATATCAAGTTGAAGGCCTATAGTCTTCTGGGTTCTTCTTTGCCCCTTTCTCAAACAACAATGTCACATTTGCAATCCTCCAGTTCCCTCAAGACTAATTCTGTACTCAGAGGGGCCTGGAAAATTTCTGCCAATGGCTCCGCAACTTGCTCCTTTACCTCTCCCCAACTCTGAGATTCCCCACTTGGCTTGCCTCATTTCCAAGGACCAGATACAGCACAGTTCCCCCTCTGGGAGGAAATATTTTGTTCCAGAATGTTCTCCTACACACATTGCATTTCTCTGCTTCTGTACTCTCACTCTACTTTTGTTCCCCCAGTGTACCAAAGGATAATTGAAATTACCAACTGCCACAACCAGATTTCCATAATCTACCTACAAATGATCTCTTCTACTTCCTCTCCACTATTTGGAGGTCTGTAGGAAAAACCCTAACAAAGTCACCACTCCCTTCCTATTTTTCATCCAACCATATAAGTATTAATTCAGGAACTGCATCTCATTCAAGAGTAATGATCCTATCTTTGATGAAGACTGCTACACCACCTTTTTTTACCTACCCTTGTTTCTACGAAAAGCTGTATAACTTGGAATGTTAAGTATCCAGTCCTCTTCCTAGCTTGAGCCATGTTTCTATCAATAATATGTTATCATACACGCCGCCAAAGCAATTTCTGCTTCTAGTTCCCAATTTTGTTCACAATATCCCATACATTTACATTCGTACAATTTAACCCTCCCATTTTCTTTCTTACACATCGGAAGGTTACAATTTTGTTGTTCATTGCCAGCAATCGAGCCTTTCCTCACTTCTTTTTCCCCATTCCCCATCTTCTCACATTTTCCCTCTAGCTGGTACTTTCAATACTGGGCCCATTAGTCAAGCCACCCCGCTGCCTTAAAACTTTGAATCCACCTTAACTGTATTAATTCTCTGTCACCCAGAAGATCAGTTCCATTTCTGCTCAGGTGAAGCCCATCTCTTCTGGATAACTTTTTTTCTTTCCCAAAAGTGATCCCAATATCCCAAAAATCTAAATTTCTCCCTTCTGCACCATCCCTCAAGCTATGCATTTACCTTCCTGATCTGCCTTTGCCTAAATGGGGACGTTCATGGCTCAAGTAGTATTTCTGAGATAACTATTCTTGAGGTCCTGCGTTTCAACCTATGCCCTAATTCCTGAAACGGATCCTGCAAGACCACCAGATTATACCTCCCTATGTCGTTGTCCATACTGATAAAAGTTTTTAAATTTGCACATGCCCCTGAACAATGACTGTCTGTGGTAAAAGTAAGAGGATGGCACTTATAAAAAAAATTGTTTTCACTCTGGCAATAAGGCACATCACAAATATGTATCTACATATATACATATATTAGAATCCAAATTATGTTCCACTTTGATTGAACAGTAATACTCAGTCTAGCAAACTACAGTTACAATGGTCAGGATACTTACATGAGTAAATTTAATTGTTTGACCATTTGCCAAATATGAAAGACTCGTTTTGTAATTTATAAGTATTTAAGTCACATTTGTTTTTACAGAGCTTTCCTTAAAAATGTAACTACCTGAGAGATAAATCAACAATATTCAAAACTTCTCTATTTTAGTATTTCAAAGTAATTAGTATAAATTACGGCATTAAAATTTTTATTAAGTAGTATGCTTTATGACTATCATCTCTAAGCACAATACTTGACCACTGTTACTTTAATACGACAGTGTCATTCATTTTAAAATGCATTGTAATAAAAGGTCCATTTCTGGATTTAAAAAAAAGATGGTGCTCTAGCAAATTTTAATTCATTCTTTTTTAAATGCTAAATATTTAGTATGTTAGATCATCGTAAAATATCCTAGACTCCTTCACTCATTCATGTTTAAAAGCATATCCTTCCCCCACAGTGGTAAAATCTGGGTGGTCCACACTGGAGGCAATTGTGTGTAACAAATGAAACAGCAGCATGAAAACAGAATGGCAACAAGAGCAAGTAAAAAGAGAAACCAATATAAAGAAAAAAACAGAATTTATGACAATCTGTAATGGGCTGAGGGTTAGAGGTCAGGAAACAAGGGATCCTTCTCTTCATCAGGTTGCTTCCTGGTAACATCCTGATTAAGCTGACAGCTTGAATTATATCTGTTACATTCTGCCGTAGACAATCCATCTGTGCTAAGTCCTCTTCAATGCTGCTGAAGAAGCTTGGGCAAAAGCTTGTTCTTTCTTCCTTTACCATGAGGCTCAAAACAGTCATCTCTCTTCTATACTTTTTATTTGTCAGTGCTCTTCAAAGAGACCTTTAACAAACTGAATGTGCTGTGTGCATCAAGCCTGTAGTATTGTTCGTCACTCAAATGGAGCTAGAACTACACCCCTGGTCTGTCTCTATCTCTCAGATTTAGCTTAATTGTTGGATTGTCATCAAATTATTTCTGGTCCTTGGCATCAAGCCTAACTCTGGCTCAGTTACACAAAAAACATGCTGGAGATTGAACCTTTCAAGTGATATATTTAGATTCTGTTGCCATGGTGCACTAGGGTCTGAAACCCGACAGAACCATTTGACAGACTACAATGAAGCAGCTTGAAGCAAGTAATTGTGAGGAAAACGAGAACATTAGGGCTGTTTTAACTTTACTTTCACAATCATCGATGCCTAATGAACGATATATAGCATAACATTCACAGTAGACTGGAAGTGACATGATTAATTGACAAACATTTTGACATTAACTCTCCATATCTTTTATGAAACTAACCAATTTGCAATATTTCTTTGGTTAATATATCACAATGAATTGGCATAGTTAAATAGAATTACAGTGGAGTCTGTAATTATATATGTGATGGAGCAGTTAAATTATCACCAACTCAACTTAAATAATTTAAAATTGTCTAGACAAATACATGAGGAAAAATTAAATGTGAACCATTCATTTAACTCAAATCTGGAGGTCATTGGATTTGTCATCATTTGGAAATAGGAATTTAAAACACAAAGTGATCAGCTATGATTTTATTGAAGGATGAACAGGCTTGAATGGCTGTTTCTAACTTATCTGCCTGTTCGTACGTTTATACGTTTGCAATGTCATTACAAAGCACATGATTTTTGGCATTTAAATAACCAATATTTCAAAGGAAGCAGCTATAAGTTAGTTGCCCTTTTTAAGGTACCATTGTTCAGTTATAATAAATTAACTCAAAGTGTGGAATCAGAAGAGGGAAGTCAGACGAAGCAACTTTTGGCAATAAGTGGGGACAGCAAGGAAATTTCAAGAAATTTGCTATTAGAAAGTTTTCCTCATAAGATAAAGCTCATATTTCTGTTTACTGTACAAATTAGGGGAATGCAAATTACAGTCCTAACAAATGGGTTTTGTGGGAATACAATATTGAGTCCTTTCATAAGGCCTAAAATATAACTTATGTCAGCTTGCAGATTAATATGTGCTTCCAAATTCTGTTAAAGTTAAAAATCACAACATCAGGTTATAGTGCAACAGGTTTATTTGGAAGCACTATAACCTGGTGTTATGTGATTTTTAACTTTGCCCACCCCAGTCCAACACCTGCACCTCCAAGTCATTCCAAATTCTGGTCAAAGTATAATTTCCTGGATTAGTTGGAAAACTAGCCCATGTATCTCCCCTCGATTTAGGGGCAGAAAGGCAGATTATTTGCTGCTTTCCCATAAAATATGCTCAGATAAAGCAGGGTAAGGTTTAATAGTTTTGATTCATTCTTCACTAATGAAGTAAACCATTAAAGTTCTCTTTATAAATGTCTTTGCAAGTGATGCAAAAATGGGAGCACTCTATGTAGGGAAATTCACAGCTGGGAATTAGAAGTTCCTTTCTGGAACTGACCATAACCTGTCTCCAACTGACCTCACTTATACAGATAATTACCACATCTTACTGCTGCAGAACAGATATACTTCGCACTGTATCAACTTTCAGGTTATGTTTATAATCCTATTGAGAACTCCAAGTTATTTCACACTTACAAAAAGACTGCACTATCACTTTTGCCAATATGAGTAATTCAACCTAGTCTAGTACTAATACATTCATACCACGAGGGTTTAGTTTTGATCTATGCCCTACAGCTCAATTAGTTGATATTATTGTCAGTAGGATTTAATCAAGACAATTTGGAAGAGGCAGAGGAGGAACTTTAAAAATGTCACGGTTTATGTTCTGAATCACTTACCAATGACTTACGTTGAAATGTGTGTCTGTGAACATCATGCAAGGATGGGACTGTATTCTTACATCTTTATCCATGTTTATATACACTTTTCAATATATCATTTTTATTTTAAAAAAACATTGAAAAAAGACTTACCAGACTGAGGAACATATTTAAAATTCAACTAATTAATATACCAATTAAACATGCTAGTTCATTCATATGCACTGCCCAGAAATAACCACCTACAGGTTAATCAGTTATGCTTCTTCTACTCCTCACTCTCTCCCTCTTTTATTAGAATTTTCAGATGATGGCCCAGCATCTTAGTAGTGGATCTGTCAGTCTGCACTGTAAGGTGAGTATATGTAAGATACCATGTATGTTTCTGTTTTTGGAACTGTAAATTGAAATGGAAGTTGGAATAGTATATCCTTACAAGGTGAATTCCGGAAAATGAAATTCAGTGAGCCACATAATATATATACAGGGATTAGGAAGGCCACTTCTCTGGTAGATACTCCTGATCACAGGAAGAAAAACTAGTTACATCACATAAACGTGTTAAAGCCATACCATTGTAGGGAGGAAGCTGAGATTAAACAAATGTGTCAGACAGTAAGAACAATGAAGGATGACGGGGACAGTAAGAATGAGGTAGAAGAAGAAGCTGATAGTTCAAGAACCAAATTTCCTCCAAATCAACTAGCCAAGACTGAAATACTGGGACAGTTAGGTGACATATTTGCTTATCAAGAGGGAAGACAGCAAACGAATCTCGCAAGATTACATAAGAAATTCAAGGAAATCTGTAGAGATGCGTTGTGTTAGCCAGGCATAATGGGGATGTAGGAAAATAAGACAATTAAACAACATCTTTAATGATTAAGCCTTGAAAAACATGCTCAAGAAGAGATGGTGATTCAAGAAATGCAATATAATAGCATGACTGAAACAAAAGAAGCAGTTGCAACTCACTAGTGGGATTAGCTCCTAAACTGGATTAGTTGACTACATTCTACATTGATTATGGAGATGTCAATGCAATAATGAAAACAGATTTATAACCAATTCTTCAGTTAGAGGATTTGGAAGAATCAGCTAATTAATATGCCAATTAAACATGTTAGCTCATTCACAAGCACAACCCAGCAATATGCATCTACGAGTAAATCAGTTATGTTTCTTTTACTTCTTACTCTCTACCTCTTTCATAACAATTTTCAGGTTTGGCAGCGCTCCATTTCTTTCTGAGATTGATCTACTAAGGGGTACTCGCAAATACAATTAACATCAAAAGGATATTTCAGCCTTTGTACAGCAAGGGTTATATCAAATGTTGAGTGACACCATGTGAGTTGAAAACTGCCCCAGTCACATTCCAAAGGGTTATGAATCAAGTTGGAATTAAAGTGACTAAGTTTGTATTTTACTTAGACATCCTATTACACAGTAACACCTGGGAAGAACATACAATGTATCTGAGAGATCTGTTTAAGCAATTGCAGGTAGCTTGCTTATTAATAATCTCGCCAAGAATGAATTTGTAAAAGCTAGGGTAACTTACCTAGGATATATTGCAGAGAAAGGGCAAATAGAAAACGTCTTTCTCCTAGGGGTGGGAATTAAAGAGCATTGGTTTAAGGTGAGAGGGAAAAAGTTTGAAAAAGACCTGAGAGCTAACATTTTCACGCAGAGGGTGGTACATGTACAGAACGAGCTGGCAGAGCAAGTGTGGAGAGGGGTACAAGTACAACATTTCAAAGGCATTTGGATGGTTACATGAATAGGAAGGGTTTAAAGGAATATGGACCAAATGCTGGCAAATGGGACTAGGTCAGACTGGGATGCCTCGTCGATGCAAATGAGTTTAACAAAAGGGACTGTTTCCATGCTGTATGACTCAATGAGTCTATAACTTCTGTTGGCAAAACTAAATAGGAAATCATTAGATTTTTGGGAATACAAAAGTTATTTTGGAAATTTGTGTCTAACGTCAGCACAACAGCTAATTCTTTAAAACAGATTTATTACAAAACCAGACAAAGGTCTAATGGTCAGCTGAATGCCAAGGATCGATGGCATGGACAGCAAAGTGTCAAGAAACTGAAGGCAATCCAATTAATTATTCATGTTAGTCAACTTGACTTTAGGAAACCCTTTCAAGTGGCAATTCTTGCCAGTGGCTTTAAGGTAGGTGCAGTCTTGATGCAAGATGATGCATTGGGATTACAGAAGCCAGTTGGGTACTTTTCTAAGAAACTGAATTTATATCAGAAGAAGTATTTTACAGAGGAAAGGAGACTTTGGGATTATTATTGGCTCTTCAACATTTTGAAGTCGATGTCCTCCAGGGTTGCAAAGAAACACTAATCTACACTGCCCATAATCTGCTAGTTTTTGCAAAAACAAATTTAAGACTCAAAATACAAGACAGGATCAATAAGCTCCATTGGAACAAGCAATGAATGTTAAAATTGTTCACATTGCTGGAAAAGATAATGCATAAGCAGACATCATTATCAAAAATGTGATTGTTCTGAAATAATTTAAGCATTTGGGATAAGAAAATGCCAAGAAATTTTTAAAGTCCTGTGTAAGGAATAAGAGTGAAAGAATGTTATTTTCTCATGACATTTTGTATGTGTATTATTTTTCTCTGGTGCTGAAACGTACTTAAAATAATTTCTCATCTCTTTATGGATGAAGGTAGTTAAGAGACCAAATATTTTTCTTTTTGGGATGATACAGTGAAATGGAAATTGGACTGTTATAAAATAGAAATATCAGGAGAATTCTGTATCTTGAAAAACTAGCACTGCTTATTTTTGAGCTGTGCAATACAATGTTGCTTTGTGAAATGGTGAAGGAAAAATTTAGAACTGAGTGGCACCGAGAATCTTTTGAGTGAAGGAAGTTCGCCTAATGACAGCCCTCCAACCTGCTGAGTTGCAAAATGTTAAATAGTAAAAGTATTAAGGCAGAAGTGACAACTTTCTGGAGCCAGCAAACTGAAAGTATCCATCTATCTCTCTCTCCCCCCAAACGAGAAAAAAAATTTGAAAATAAAGCTCAAAAGAAAGAATTCTAACAAGAAAAGACTTCTTCCCACACCAAACTGCCTTGTGATCTCTCTAGGTGAGATTCCCAATTTATTGTTCAATTACTTTTTAGATTAGATTAGAGATTAGATTCCCTGTTTCAATATTTACATATTTGGCAAAATAATAAAGCAGCTATTTACCATTACAGATGTTTGAGAGAAATTGATTCTGCTGATTGCCAGAGCACAGGAATACTCAGAAAATTTGTTGCGAAGTTTCAGTAAGAAAGTCACTTTTACCACAGCCTAATGAAAGTGATAGCAAACCCAAAGTAACAATTTCAACAGCAGACACCGGTAGCCAATTTTTGTTCATTTAATCTAAAATTGATATTTGACTATACTATATAGCAATACTCCACTTCAGGCCAACTTTGCTTTCTCTTCAAACTTTACATTGAATCAGAAAATATTATAGCATGGGAATAGACTAGTCAATCCAGCAGGTCTTCACTGCTGTTTGTTCCATAAGTAAAACCAATTCTCACCTTCTTATTCATATAATTAAAATATGAAATCAGCATTATTTACAGTACAGATTACAGTTTTAAAATCAATTACCTACAAATGTAATTTCTTAAATCAAAGACTAGCAATACTTACTCGTTCTGGTGAGTTTCAGTTGTGTACTCGTGCAGTTCTCCATGAAGGTCACCTTCCACAGATCCACCATGGTCTTTTTCATCTGGCTGATTTAGCAAAGGTACAATATTTTCTTCTTTGAAAAGAGTAAAGCTTTTATCTTTGGCAGAGACTGACTCATTGCTCCTTGCCAGATCATCGTTTGTAGTTGTCTTACGAAGTAGAATATGATTACACGGGTTTTCAAAAGATTCCTTCAACTTCAATTCTTCATCATTAATAGAAATGCTAAGGTCACTTTCTGAATCACACATTTCATCAGCCAGTCTCTGCACATCCTGGCTTGGCCTCAGAGCCTCCTCTGCATCTTTCTTTTGATTCAGGGAACTCACTAAAGAAGGAAAATATAATTTACCATTAACTAATCACTTCTAATAAAATGTTACTGTCACTTCAAATTGGCTGTCAAGTTTCCCCAGTTTTGTTTTGCATCTTAAAGGAGACAGGTTATCTACCCTCCTAAGACCCATGTAAAAACAGACAAAGTAATGAACTTGTGGCTCCCTTTCCAAGTGAATGAGTGCCAAACCCTCCTTGCCACTCACTCTATTTAGGGTCATAGAGTCAAACAGCACAGGAACAGACCTTTAGTTCCAACCAGTTCCTGTCGAACATGACCCCAAACTAAACTAGTCCCACCTGCCTGCTCCTGCCCCATATCCCTCCAAGCCTTTCCTATTTTTATCGAAACGTCTTTTAAACATTGCAACCGTGCCTGCATCCACCACTTCTTCAGGAAGTTCATTCCAACCTCTATGGAAAATAAATTGTCCCCTTTTTTTAAGTCTCTCTCGTCTCACCTTAAAAATATGCCCCCTTGTCTTGAAATCCACCAACTGAAGGAAAAGACACCTACAATTAGCCCTATCTCTACCCCTCATAGAATCATAGAGTCATACAGATGTACAGCAGGGAAACAGACCCTTCCGTCCAATTCGTCGATGCCGAAGATATCCTAACCTAACCTAGTCCCATTTGCCAGCACTTGGCCCACATTCCTCCAAACCCTTCCTATTCATATAACCATCCAGATGCCTTTTAAATGTTGCAAATGTACCAGCCTCCACCACTTCCTCTGGTAGCTCATTCCATACATGCACCACCCTCTGTGTGAAAAAGTTGTCCCTTAGATCCCTTTTATATCTTTCCCCTCTCACCCTAAACCTATGCCCTCTCATTCTGGACTCCCACACCACAGGGAAAAGACCTTGTCTATTCATCCTATCCATGCCTCTCATGACTTTATAAACTTCCATAAGGTCATCCCTCAGCTTCCAATGTTCCAGAGAAAACAGCCCCAGCCTACTCAGCCTTTCCATATAGCTCATCCTCCAATCTTGGAAAATTCCTTGTAAATCTTTTCTGAACCCATTCAAGTTTCACAACATCCTTCCAATAGGAAGGAGACCAGAACTGCACACAAAATTCCAAAAGTGACCTAATCAATGTCGTGTACAACCACAACATGACCTCCCAACTCCTACACTCAAACTCTGACCAATAAAGGAAAGTATATCAAACACCTTCTTCACTATACTATCTATCTGCCACTCCATTTTCAAGGAACTATGAACCTACACTCCAAGGTCTCTTTGTTCAGGAACACTCCCTAGGACCTTACCATTAAGGGTACAAGTCCTGCTCTGACTTGCTTTTCCAAAATGCAGCACCTTGTATTTATCTAAATTAAACTGCATCTGCCAGTCCTCAGCCCATTGGCCCATCTAATCAAGATCCCGTTGTACTCTGAGGTAACCTTCTTCACTGTCCACTACACATCCAATTTAGATATCATCTGCAAACTTAATAACTATACTTGATATGTTCACATCTAAATCATTTATATAAATGACGAAAAGCAGTGGACCCAGCACTGGTCATAGGCTTCCAGTGTGAAAAGCAACCCTCCACCATGATTATATAATTCTCTGTAAGGTGACCTCTCAATCTCCTACACAGTCTTTCCCCAGTGATGCTGTTGCTAGCTTTCTCTTTCTCAACCCTCTCCTTCTATTAGCCTCCTCATTGTTCTGCCTCGACCATGCTCAACCATCTTCTTCGGCTCTCCAAATGTCCCCAGATGAAAATTTTCCACTTTGTCAACTAAAATCAGGGCATTAACTTTACTTTCACATGTATTTTTCAGATTTGTATTAAAATACTCAAAAAAACTGAAACCTGGTTGCAAGGACACAGCTAGGAACAGAACAATACAGCCTTTCTAGGAAACATGGATGGTGAAGCACTAGTAGTTTTATTAACATCAAGCTGGAAACCTTTTGTATTTCTTGATTAAAGTTCATACAGTGGTTGAATATAGTACAAAACCACCAAGTATTAAAATCTCAGGGGTCAGACCAGAAAGGTCAAGGTTAGAAATGAAGCAAAATGGAAACAAAATGATGCCAGGTTACATTGTTAATTTACCCAGCCGACCTTTCTCAAAAAACTGGCCACTCAAGCTATCTCTAATACTACTGTGTTCCCAATAATTCCTTTCTCAACGTCAAACAATGTTCCCACAATTGAGAACTCTGATCCTCAGAGGCCATCAGTCACCCTTCCCTCGTACTCCTGCAGGTCAGGCAGCATCAAAGGAACAGGAGAATCGACGTTTCGGGCATAAGCCCTTCTTCGAAACGTCGATTCTCCTGTTCCTTTGATGCTGCCTGACCTGCTGCGCTTTTCCAGCAACACATTTTTAAGCTCTGATCTCCAGCATCTGCAGTCCTCACTTTCTCCTAGTACTCCTGCACTTTGCAGCACTACTTGTATTATAATCTCAACCAATGGCTGACAAGTCAGACCCCAGACTGAAACCTGGCTTCACGTGCCCCAAGTTTAAATTGCTACAGTTTGTGACCATGGTGGTTAGTCACAGCATGTTCACATGAGGCTGCCAATGTTCCGCAAAACAAGAACACAAATTTATGCAACAAAAGAATAAGAATATAATTCACATACATATTTGCACAACACTGTTTAAAAAGATCTAAACAGTAAAAGCTAAGTAAAGTTTTAACTTGGTTTGAGTGATACAGTATTCAATTCCAGAGAAACAACATTAATTTCTCAATTCTTTAATATCGTAACTGACATTTTTGGACTGGCGAGATAGATAACTGACTTTTCTTCCCATTCTGCTGGCAGAAAGTTCCTTTCAGTTATGACAGAAAACTTGAATTTCTGTAAAAACTCACATAGCTTGAAAATTTCATAAACTAAAAACTTTCTGCTATGGGGTTCACTGTTCTCTGGAAGAGAAAACATGATTCTTCCTGAAATGAACTCCTGATTCTTCTGAACTAAAGACAGAATCTAAGTAGCTGCCCCAGTTTACTTTCCTATTCTGTCTGAAACTTAGTAGTATAACATTG
The DNA here is from genome assembly GCF_047496795.1 of Chiloscyllium punctatum. Classification (NCBI taxonomy): domain Eukaryota; kingdom Metazoa; phylum Chordata; class Chondrichthyes; order Orectolobiformes; family Hemiscylliidae; genus Chiloscyllium; species Chiloscyllium punctatum. The sequence continues at coordinate 101,543,966 of NC_092749.1, read as the reverse complement.
CATCAGTTATCAACACAGGTACCTTGCTAGGCACTTAAGTGAATCACAGGACTTTTTGGAAGTGATGCATTTGGGGATCACTGTTCCACATGACTTTCTGACTTTTAAAAAAAAAGTGACCTTCACAGAACTGAAAACAAGATTCATCTGCCCCTACTTTAAATACCAAAATGATAATAATACAAATATTTATCACACTTATCTGATCTTGGAAACTCCCCATCCAACAAACAGCTCTTCAAATTTCAATGATTTTATATCCACCGGAACTTCCAAAAACACTTTATGCTTCCAAAAACCCACTGAACTTGCATTCCAATATCCCACACTTTTCTACATGTCCCGCCAGCTATTCCTGGCATTGGCAGAGGCCAGAATAATTCACAATATTACTTTATTTCTCCAATCTCCAAAACTGTTGCATACGCTAACTTGACTGCCCAGTGTATTCCTTACCATCCTTTTAAACATCACTGAGTTGACATCAATTTAGTACATTGGTTATTGATATATTTTTGTTTAGTTAGGCACTGATGCATAACACACACGAAAATAAGGCTATGATCATATAATCTGTAACATACCTGTAATACTGAATGTTAAAAATGCAATTTCAAGCATATCAGACTATTTCATTGGGAGGCCTATCAACATGGGAGAAAATAAGCTCCCTTTATTGTTTCTATATATTTTTTAAAAGGACAAATTTTGCGGTCACTTTCAGAGGTAAAACTCCGACACCACTCCTCCTGTTTCTGTCACTTTGCATTACCTGCTTTTGCTGCCACATGTTTCCAAGCACAGAAATAATTTTCCCCCAAATACTCACAAATACTGCCATTCACTCCAAGTGCTCCAGCACCATAAAATTCCCTCAACATCCCCACCCACTTCTTCTAGATTTCTAGCATATCACTTCCAGTTCTCTCAATCCCTGGAAATTCCTTCCTGCCATGCTAGTTTCAAGGACTTCGCTCATCCATAACACCAAATATCAACATTCTATTGTGATGTTTATAGCACAGAATGAGAGTATTCAGCCCATGACTCCACGTCAATTACTAAAGCCCTGCATATACTAATCTCATTTTCCAGCTTTTGGCCCATAGCCCTCAAGGTTATTTTCTACTTCTATGCACCGGAATTCTGAAGCTACCACACTACACACTAGTCCCCTCATCTACTTACCAGTATTCATGAGTGTCTCATAGCTATGTTCAACCTCAGACATGTACTTTGACATATTTCTCTTTTTCCTGGCTTTGAAAAAGGGTAAAGATGAAGTTGGATTACTTAGCTGTACAAAGATTTAACAACAACCACTGATTTCCAGACTCTACAAAGGCAGACAGGACAGCGCATTCAACCCTAAATATCCTATTCACAATCTCATATATAAATCTGTTTGACATTTTGTAAAAGTAAACTGCAAGTCAATAATCCTAATAAATATTAAATACTATATGGCATAATATAACATATATTACAATGCATGATGAGCAACTGCATGGGAGGTTACTATAACTAATTACAACACATGCTGGTTTACATTACAGTTTTCTTCAAGGGAACAAGCGCAGCATTTAATTTTGGTTTACACTGCTGTTATTTTCTTCATTTATGTACTGGGGCAGACTTCACATCACTTGGAACAACACCAAAACAGTTGTAAATGTTTGAACTTTGATTTTAATGATATAATCTGAAACTTGCCTCTGTTATTGGCCATGGTGCACATAGAACAATAAAGTACTCATTTCCACCCCTCTCTGGTTACAAATATTATTGCAAAAACATTTTTTGCGGTATCCAGTTCATTTTTACCATTTGGAGACCTTCTAAAATGTTACTCCATTCTGCCACGGATAACAAAGCAGCCTCAGTTACATTACACTGCTGCCACCTTGAGCAGCAACACTGTAATACAAACATAATAATACTCAGTAAAGCTTAGTTTACTGTAAACTAGTTTCTTATCCCTTGCACCCTGTCAAATACAATGATAGTTTGCAAACGGTAGACCGTTAGCTATGTTAAGAACATATAAAGATTCAGTCTGATCTAGTAAATAAAAGGAGATATTTCTGAATATAGAGTGTGCATAGTGGGTTAAGACCTTGGGGCATGTATTTGAAAAAAAACTGACTGAAATATAGAATCTTCTTTATCTATCATCTCGAACGATCTTACATGTGACATCAAAGTGCTTTCTGTTTGCCCGCAACAAATGCAAATCTGAACATAGTTTGGAACAGGTTTGATAAGCACACTCAGAAAGGCCACAAAGATGGCAAAGTGAAAATAGAAATATTAACATTGGTGTGAGTTGGGACTGCTTTTATGAACTGGATTCATAAGTTCACAAGATATAGAAGCAGAATTTGGCCATTTGGCCCATCAAGTCAGCTCTGCCATTCGATCATGGCTGATATGCTCTTCCCCCACTTTCCTGCCTTCTCCCCATTACCCTTCAACCCAGTACCAATTAAAAATCTGTCTAACTCCTCCTTAAATTTACACACTGTCCGAGCACCAACTGCATTTTTGGGTAGCAAATTCCACAGATTCACAACTCTTTGGGAGAAGCAGTTTCTCGTCACCTCCGTTTTAAATTTGTTACCCCTTATCCTAAAACTAAGACATCTCATCCTAGAATGCCCAAGAGGAAGCATCCACTCCACGTCTATTTTATCCAAACCTTTTATCGTCTTGAATACCTCAATTTAATCTCCCCTCATTCTTCCAAATTCCAGAGAGTATAGGCCTAAACTGTTCAATCTCTCTTCCTACGAAAAACACCTCATCTCCGGGATCAATCTAGTGAAACTCCTCTGAATTGCCTCCAATACCACTACATCTTTCCTCAAATAAGGGGACCAAAACTGTGCACAATATCCTGGGTGCGGTCTCACCAACATCTTGTGTAGTTTCAATAATACTTCCTGACCTTTATATTCTATTGCTTTAGCTGTAAAAGCCAAAGGAATTTCTTTATTATCTGCGGTACCTGCATGCTAGTTTTCTGTGACTCATGAACAAGGACACTCAGATCCTTCTGCACCGTAGCACCTCGAAGTCTCTCCCCCTTCAGATAATAGATTGCCTTCCCATTTTTCTGACCAAAATGCATGACCTCACACTCATCCATGTTAAACTCCATCTACCAAAAATTTGGCCTACTCTTCTAGCCTATCTATATCCATTTGCAAGGTTCTTATTTCCTGAATGCAATTTACCATCCCACCTATTTCTGTGTCATCCGCAAATTTGGCTACTGAGTCTTCTCTCCCTGTATCCAAGTAGTTAACGTAGATTGTAAATAGCTGGGGCCCAAGGACTGAGCCCTGTGGAATCCCACTAGTTACTTCCTGCCATCCAGAAAAAAAAACATTTATCCCTACTCTCTGTCTTCTGTCCATCAGCCAGTCACCTATTCAAGATAATAAATTACCCTAATCCCATATGATTCAACCTTGTGAATTAACATTTTACACGGCACCTTATCAAATACCTTCTGCAAGTCCAGGTATATTACATCTACCGGATCCACATTATTCACTTTGCTTGTTACATCTTCGAAGAACTCTAGCAAATTAGTCAAATATGACTTGCCCTTCATAAAACCATGCTGACTGTGATGGATAGCGTTTTGACTTTCCAAATGTCCTGATACTGCTTCCTTGATAATTGATTCTAACACTTTCCCAACAACAGATGTTAAACTGATCTGTAATTTCCCACATATTCAAAAAGGGAGGGAAACAGTAAGGGCATGACATGAACATTTTTCCAATCCATTGCAATTTTCCCATGTCCAGGGAATTTTGAAACATTGTAACCAATGGATCCACTAGTCTACTGTCACTTCCTTTAATACCCTAGGGTTGTAGGCTATCATGGCCCACGGGACTTGTCTACTCTTGATCCTAATAGTTTGCTGACTACATTTTCCATTTCAATGTTGATTATTCTAAGCTCTACCTCCAACTTGGCCTGTTCCAATTGAAATCGTAGTATCGTCCTCCACCATGAAAACCGAGACAAATGTTGATTTAGCATTTCCACCACTTCAGTGTTCCCCACTATTAACTCTTCCGTTTCATCTTTCAAGAGACCAGCGTTCATCTTATTGACTCTCTTCCCTTTTATATAACCATTGGAGCTTTTGATGTCCTTTTTGATATTTTGTGCGAGTTTTCTTTTGTAATTTACCTTGGCTCTTTTTATTGATTTTTTAGTATCCCTTTGTTTATGCTCCAAAGTTTCCTACTGGCCTTTGCAATATGGTATACCTTAGTTTTTGACTTTATATTGTCATTAAACTCCTTGTTTAGCCATGGATGATTTTTACCCTCCTTACCATCTTTCTTCCTCACTGGATTGAAAGTATATTGTTGGAACAAATGAGATTAAACTGGAGAATGAACTCTACATGTTGTTCTATCACTGACCTATCCAGACAGTTTTTCTATAATACCATGGTTGGGTTCCTGTGCAACGCTGCATTATAGAAAAATCATGCTTTAGAAACAGCATTTAAAGTGTTGGAGTTATAATTGCGTTACAGACACCTTTCACTTTAAAAGTTTGCACAGTCGAAACAGCATCCCCAATTCATCAATTGCATTACAGCGAATTCGCACAGATGAAACTGCATTGTAACAGAACGACCTTTTTTAGATCTGTCACATCAGATTCCTGAAACAGAAAATTACTTCTTTGATGTGATGCACCTTTCAGTACAAGACGATCATATCTTAAAAATGTATCCACTGAGGCCAATCTTCAATGTGGACTAAACAATATCTGCACAGTGATCAGATAAATTACAACATACATGACTAGTACAACATTCACACAGTGATAGAGATGGCTTAACAGATCAATGGTAATTTCGCGCTTGAGCATTGTACTGTGCCAGCTTAGACAGCAGAGTCTATTATGTTCATTATGTCTTTGTAAGTCCTACTTTCACATCAAAGGTATCTAACCCTATTTTTTGCTCTTTCTCCATATCCATCACAATTTTTCTTCATCAAATGCTCATCTAATTTCTGAGTAAATGTCATGATTGAGTTGGCTTCAATTGCCACTTGTGGTAATGCACTCCATATTCTAATAACCTCTTGCATGAAATCAATGCTTCTAACCTCCCTTTTTATGTTTCTAAATTTATGACCCTTTGTTACCAATTCACTGACCAATGTAAACAATCCTTCATATTTTAAAAAGTTTAATTATTATTTGAACAATTCTATTAGGTTCTCCTTAACCTTCTCAGCTCCATTTAATACATTTCAAATTCATCAAATCTATCAGCAGAACAACATCCTTTAAACCCGGTATCATTCAAGTTGAACCCTTCTCTTGGCTCAAATATTCCGTCTTTAAGAGGAGTCCCCAAAACTGTACACAGTACTCCAACTGTAGTCTCCCCAATGCATTGTCCTAATACGTCAGATTGCCTTAAAAAAAAGCAGTAGTAAGGCAATCAGCCCTCAAATCTGTTCCATCATTCTATTATATCATTGCACTTAAACTCAATTCATGTAGCAAATCTTCATATTCCTTGCTATCCATACCTAAGAAACATCCAACAATAACAATCGACCCAGTATCCAAAGACTTTTAGGGCAGAAATTTCCAAAAGTCCAACACCGTGTGTATGAAATGAATTGTTCTGATTCAATCCTAAATGATTTGTATCTAATATTTATATTCAGAACATTGAAGCATGAGTATCCAATTTGTCTGTTGAGTCTGTTTCACAATCGAATACTGTTGTGGCTGATCTGGTTGTGATCTTAGCTCCACATTCTAGTCTGCACCCCATAATTCTCTACTCCCTTCACTATCAAATATCTATCTCACTCAGCTTTGAATAAATTTAAAAACCAAATGTCTAACTAATTCCTGGGGAAGAGATATTCACCTCTAGTGACACAGAGAAAAAGAAAATGCACACATCAGTGTCCTAAAAGGGAGATATCTTAATCTTAAACTATGTCTCCTAGTTTTAGCCTTTCCCAAAAATAGAAACATCCGCCAAATATCCACCTGATAAAGTCCCTCCTAAATCTTGAATGTTTCAGAAAGTTTACCTCACATTCTCCTAAACTCCAGTTGATACATTCCATATTCAACCTTTCCACATACAATAAGCCCAGGAATGAGTTGAGTGAACCTTCTTTAAAATGTTTCTCATGCAATTAACTTTAATACTGCTGAATAATTCTTTAGTACTGCTGAAGAAAAGGCACATTTTGTTGAATCTTTTCACCTTGCACTCATCAGGACAATTCACAAGAAAGGCCATGATACAAGGGAACAACATTTATACTGAATGAGAGAGGTCCAGACTCTGATTGGTCATGGCATCATATTAAGAAATGATCCAGAGACTGGCTGTCAGCTGCTTTTTTTTTGAGTTGAAACAGGCAAAGTGTGCAGGTCCCTATACTTTCTGTCTGGCCCAGAAGCAGTGTCTTTAAATGAGTTCATGAGTTTGCATGAAAGAAGTGGTCTGATTAGGGTAGCCATTCTAGTTCAGCATCAGGATTGCATGAAGAAATGGCTCAGTCAAAATTTATGAAGTCGCTGATAAGGCCTATCCTATAAATGTGGAACTGTAAGAATTTCAACATATACCAGAGAAGGTAGGTTTACAGCAGATAGCAGTAGAGAACAAACTTGTAAATTTCTCAACTAGGACATCAAGGAAAGGATGGTCATTTGACTACTCCATTTCAAACATGAATTTGAGAGAAGAATGGAGCCCATTAAGACAGGTAAGAAAATCATTACATGCAGCTGCATATAGCAAGCACATCACTTAGATATCAAAAGTAAGTATGGGGTAGGAGGTTAGGCAACATTCCATGTAAACAAAGTTTGGCAGCTAACTGTCAGTTATCATGAATTGATGCAGTTGCAATCACCAAAGTCCACTTGCCAATCAATCAGCACTGCACTTTCGTACAATATAAACGTTTTTCCCTTCAGTTTAATATTTCTTGTGGCTTGTCCTATTGAGTTCAAGATAAAAAGCTTCAAGAAAATGTTGGTTGGTTCTTAAAGTCTATCCAATTTCTGACCTAACATTATTTTTTGCGAATTTCTACTATCTTCTTTCAACTTAAAACTACCCTTAACTTCCTTATATAGCCACAGATGATCATTTTTTGCTGTGAGTTATTCTATGTATTCTTCAAGGTTTGCTACTTTAAGTCTACTAACCTATTTTTAACCTAATTTCACAGTTTACCTGTGCTCGCTCTGCCTTCATAGTTACCTTTATTTAAGTTTAAGACACTAATCATGGATGCCTCCTCCTCCCTTTCAAACTGAACAATAAGTTCTTTCATATTGTGATCACCTGGAGGCATCTTTACCATGAGTTTGTTGATTAACCTCAGTGCATATTACCAGGTCTAACACGGACCTGTCAACTAGACTTGAAGTGTATTCCACTTGAATGTATTGGAAGTCACGTCAATTAATATGCAGGGTCCTGTTCTCTGCAGACAGAAAGTACAGGACTTGTCCACTGAGCCTGGTTTAACTTATCAAAATAGCTGACAGTCAGTATTTACTGGATCATATTGCTTGAAGAAATTGCCTCAGACACACTATGAACTTATTTTCCAGGCTACCTGCACCAATCTAAATTTCCAATGTACATGTAAGTGATTTTTGTGGCACATTTCTTACATTCCTCAGCTATTTCTTTTTGCATGCTCTGCCACACAGTGTAATAACTGTTTGGGGGCTGAAAAACTATTGCCACAAGTAACCTCTCAACTTTACTATTTCTTATCTCTATCCAAACTGAATATATATCTTGATCTTGCAAGGCCATCTCTCTGTCCTAAATTAATGCAATGCTTAATTAAGAGAGCTATCCCTCCACTTTTTCCTAGCTTGTCATTCCAATATGTCAAATACCCTTTAACATTCAGATCCCATTCTTGGTCACCTTTCAATCACGTCTCTGTAATACCCATCAGGTCATGAATATTTATCACTATGTTAACAAATTCATCCCTTTTGCTACAAATACTGAATGCATTCAGATACAAAGCTTTAAACCCTGTTTTCTTTTGGCTGTTTTTACAATCTCTGGCCTCATGTGCTTATGTTTGTATGTTCAGTCCATTCCTGTCGTACCCTGGTAATCATTACCTAACACAGCTCCCCTCACTTGATCCCTGTCCTTAACTCTTTAGTATAAAGCCCTCTCTGATGCTTTTATTATATGATTCATCAGAACACAAGTCGCAACCCAGTTCAGGTGTAGGCAGTCCAATGGTACAGCTCTGAGTTTCCCCAGTACTGAATGTCGGTACCCCAGAAATCAAAATCCATTTTACCCACATTAATCTTTGAGCCATGCATTGCTCTCTTTAATCTTACTTATTTTATGCCAATTTGCTTGTGCCTCAGGTGAGGTTCTGTTTTCTTAATATAGCCCCTCGCTGCTCAAAATCACACAGCAGAACCTCTTTGCTTATTTTATTTATGTTGTTGGTACCTTTATGGGACACTGTCATTAGATCCAACACATCCACTGTAAGTTCCTTTCCAGCCCACAGAATATGTTCCAAGCACTGTCATCAGTCCAATGGTCTGTACTTCTGCTCTTAGCTGCAGAGAACTGTGTCTAAGCACTGACTATGTTACCCTCTACTACAACTACCTGTATACTGCTATGAACATACCCTGTTTGAATGGTTTTCCTTACAACAGTGCCATGGTCAGTTTGCTGCAGCTACTGCTATCATTCATATAAGTAGCAAGAACTTCAAACTTATTCCACCTCTTGGGTCCCCCCAACTGCCTCATTCAAAGTCTCACTCCACTGTTCCAGACCACTAACAAAATCACAATACTCTTTCTGGGAATAAAGTGTCCATGTTACTTTTCTCCACCCTAAGGTACTGCACAGTATCCAGCTCATATGTGATTTGTGTACATGAAGACCTGGACCCTTTCATTTCACCTTACTTCAATGACACATTAATGAAAATATTCCAATTTGACTCTCTCAACTCTCAATTAGAGGATATCACATTTGGTCAGACTAAACTAAAAGTACTACAGCTTTACTCAATAGTTGTCTACCTCCCTAGGTAATATCCTGCTGTCATCCACATAACTCCTCATTCCTTTAGTCTTCTGTAAACCAGATTGCAGAACTTTCTGCTTTTCATTCCAATCATCGATTATAAATGGCAAAATGTATTACCTGCCGGCCTCTTCATAACAAGATTAGGTTCAACATTCAATTCAAGCAGGGATAGAGAGTGAGAATAGCTGGACCAAGCAGGGAGTGGAAAAGGTGGAAGGCAGATGGAGTAAGGAGAGTAAAGAAGAGGGAAAAGTAGAGGAGGAATTAAGGGAGAAGAGGACAACTGGAGAATAGTGACAGGGAGGTGTAGAGGGCGGTAAAAGGGGAAAGATCGAAATTACAGCAGCAATGTGGAGTAACTACTTTAGTGAAAGGGAGATAGCAGGGGAGGCAGGGTGAGATGACTTGTTCTATGACAGATCAATTTAAGGGATACATTTACCATGAATAAGGAGGATATGCCTTAAGTGGATGAATGTTATAAATAGTATTTGTATGGTAAACTTAGCTTATGACACTGAAAATAAAGGCAGTTCCTACATCGAAGTTTATGGAATCAAGAAGTCTTAAGTGGCCATAGAAGAATTCAATGTTGACTGCTTTCAAATATGGACACTACTTTCCGGAAGTGATTGCACAAAGTGGGTGACTTTCAATATAGCAGAGGGCTCAATGTTTTCTAATCCATTGTAGAAATGTCAGACCTTGATCAACAGATGAAGATTTGACTGCCCACATTGCTTGTATTTTAGGTAACTCCAGTACAAATTCTCCTGCAGTGCCATCTAATGGAGAAAATATGCAATTGTTCAGATATTAGACTTGACGTACAGATTTGTTTTTGACAGGCAAAGTTACTTATCACTTACACCAGTTGCCTGTGAAGTGTCATTTATATTACATGCAAACAATGTTGTGACTGACCGAACATTGAAATAGTTTGAATCAGGTAATGTAAATTAGTGCACACTTGTTTTATATCAGAGATTTTCAGACCTCTGAGAGTCTGTAGTGACTTTCCTGGGAAGAGAAACAAATGGGAAAGGAAGAAAAACGCAAGCCACCCACTTTCAACATATTAAAATTTTGTTATCGTTAATCCCCCAGAGGTAGTTGAAAAGATATCCATTTCTCAAAACTTCTAAAGACTCGAACCCGCTTCATGGTCTTTGGTGCCTCAACTACCATAGTTTTCAGTAAGTAGTCATGCATTTTTGTTTGGGAGAGATGAGGACAGGTGAATGGTCAGCCATTGCTGTAACAATTGAATACTTTCAATTGGGGTTCACACAAAGAGCAAGTGCTATTATAAAGCAGCCTGGCTTTTAACACTCGAAGAATGTTCTGATTATATTAATCCCCTGTTGTAATTGCTGTAATTGTGGTTAAAAAAAACTGTCAGTTTGTCAATGCACTATGATGCAATAATGTAAATTCTTTGGAAAGATTAAATAACATTCAGAAATTTGGCTGGTTTGCAAAGATCTGTGAAGTATTTCAGAGAAGGTTGCTTTCATGTGAGTACTCTGTAATAAAATTGAATGGAAAGAAACTAATTTTTCTAAGGGAAGTAGATTTTAAAAGACTGCTGCTTGGAGTCTACTAATTCATATAGATATGACCAATGACTGTTTGTATTGGATGTGACTGTAAATTGATTAGCTACTTATGCCATTATAGTGCCATTACAAGGACAGAATGTTATTAGAATCACACTGATCCTTTATCACTGGTTTGTGTGATCATTGTCTAAATTAGTGAAATTGTCTTCAAATTGCTCCTCTAATTGCCTGCTGTCTTAAAAGCATATACAGCACTTTCCTATGAGTATTATCTGGAATTAAATTTAGGTTGAGTATCCCTGATTACTCATTGATTTGAAAAGGGATCCTTCAAACAAAAAAAGTTTGAATGCTTATAAACTAGTGCTTTATAGTATGCCAATTAACGTGACTCTCAAACAATTCAGAAGTAGAAAACCCCATGTCGATTGTTCATACTTACTTTTCATTTCTTTCCCTTGTTTCAACTTGCTTCCTTCATCAATAGCGATATTAACATCTTGCTGCTGTGGAGTCTTATAATTGCCTGACAATATGTCATGAAAATAGCCAAATGAGCCTTGATATTGATTATTTGCAAGCTCTTCAACTATGCCTAAATGAAACTGCTGCCTCTAACTACAAGTAACTCTGAGTTAAGCTTCAATTCACAAATTCTCTCAACCAAGAATCTATCCTTGGTACCCTGCAAGTAATAAATGCCAACTCTTGACAGTATAATCCAAAGTCATGTCATCAGGTTCATATGTATAGAGTTTATCTATCTCTTTAGACATATCAGGCCACATCTCTGAAGCAGATGGGAGTTGAACCTGGCCCAGATACTACCACTCCACTACAATAGCTCCTCTGGGTATCAATTCTGTATCACCACCAGTTCCCTCAACCTATCCACCACCTTTATTGCATGAGCCATAGTTTCCTCTAATTTAAGCCTGGGAAACACCAAAGCCATTCATTTTATTAGTTCCTCATCATTAATTCCATACAGTACATGGGCATTGCCTCAGACTGATGCACACTCTTGGCAACCTGAGGTCGTATTTACGCCTAAAGTAACCTCTGATTTCTTGGCCTCTCCATCGCAAAGGCCACTTATTTCCACCACCAGAACACTCATCTCTACCTTGCTCCAGTCCACATAATAGGAAAACCTCGATCATGATTTTCATATCCTCAGACCTGACTGTTCAACTGCACCCTTGCTCAACCTCCCAATTACATCCTGCATAAACCTGAGCTTAGTCAAAACTGCTGAACCACATCATGTCCTGTATGCCCAGTACACATTTGCTCCAAGATCATCAATGGCTCTGCAGATATCAATGTCTCGATTTAAAAATTCTCATCCATCTGTTTAAATCCCTCCATGATTTCACCAACCCTACATCTGTAACTTTCTCTATCCCAACAAGCCTTCGGTAACTCTGCGCTCAACCAACTGGTCTTTTTTCTTCTTCCTCCTCCTTTAAAGCTCACCCTCTAGTCAGTTATTAAGACTTTTTGTATGCTCAGGGGAGCTGCGTTAGCAAAAACATATAGAAATAGATTTGAAACTAGTGGTATGATCTAAATCTTCCCACTGTCAATGACTGAATATTCTCCATACAGTACCATAAGAGTTAGGAGCAGGAGAAGACAATTCAGCCCTTCAAGCCTGCTCTGCTGCTCATGATGATCATGGCAAATTAAGCTGCTGTCTAAGTCCATTTTTATCTGAACCCCCTATAACCCTCCACTCTCTTGCCTTTCAAATTTCTAACTCAAATAAAAACCACATTGCAGTGGAAGCTGGAGATGTAACATAACAACAAAAATGGATGGAGAAACTCAACACATCTGGCAATATCTGTGGAGAGAGAAATAGTTTTGAGTCCAACATGATGCTCCTTCAGAACTGAAGGAGCTAGAAAATCAGTGTTTTATACAGTTGACAAAGCGGGTGGAGGAGCAAGTAGAACAGATGGTGAGGTGGCCAAAGCAAATGCAAATGGAGGGCTCTTGGTAGTGGAAGAGTGATATATAGAAGAATTGATATTAATGGGAAAAAAAAAGCCATAAAAACAAACCTATGCAAACAAGACACTGGGTGGGGGAGGAGTGTAATCAAAATGGAGGTCAGTGTTGGCCTGAAGTTGCTGAACTCAATGTTGAGTCCAGAAGCTGTAAAATGGGGTGCTACTGTTCCAGTTTGATTTGGGCTTCAATAAAACGGCACAGAACAATGAAGTGTTAGAATGAGAGCAAGATGGTGCGGTGAAATCGTAATTTCCTGGACAGCCAGGACCATTGTTAATGAGCATAGTTGAGGTGTTCTACAAAATAACCACCCAGTCGGTGTTTGGTCTCACCAATAGAGACAACTGCATGCGAGCAGTGAATGCAAAGACTAGATTAAAAGAAGTACAGGTAAATAATTTCTTCACCTGGAAGGTGTGTTTGGGGCTTTGAACAGTGAGGAGAAATAAGATGAAAGATCAATGTTACACCTCCTTCAACTGCATAGGAAGGTGCCGTGATATGTGGTGTGTTAAGGGGTATTCAGAGTGATTGGGTAGTGAATTAGGGTATTATGGACAGAAAGTTCCCCACAAAAGCAAGGGAAGGTGTGTTTGTGGCTTCCTGCTGGAGGTGATAGAAATGTTGGAGCATGATATTTTCAAAGTAGAGGGTGGATAACAAGAGGAACGCTTCTGTTGTTCTGACAGAAGGAGAAAGGGATGACGGGAGAAGTTCAGGAAATGTGGTGGACATGGCTAAGGGCCCTGATAACTCCAGTCTTTGGTTGAGGAAAAAGCAAGACATATCAGAAGCATCTCTGTATGACACGGAACCATTAGAAGAGATGTGACAGGGATGGAGGAACTGGGAGAATGGAATACAATCCTTAAAGGAAGCAGCATGAGAGAAAGTTACGGTAACTGTGCTGCCTTCAGACCATCCTAATGGATAAACATATGGAGGAATTCCAGTCCATGGTGAAAAACAAAAGAGGCAGCTGGAACCAGGAAACTGGACATTGTGGAACTGAAGTAAAGTGTAACAAGTTATCACAAACGTAGCAGGAACAGACTGGACAAGGGAAGAAAAATAGATTCAAGTTAGGAAGAAATAAGTTCATTGTGCAGGAATACCTTGAAACAATGGGAATGACAGGGCAGTGCCATTGGGATTTGACCCAATGACACTGAAGGAACAGTGATATATTTCCAAGTCAGGATGGTGAGTGGCTTGGAGGGGAAATTGCACGTGGCGGCATTCCCATGTATCTCTGCCCTATCCTTCTAGATCGGAAGGTGATGTCTAAGGATCTGTGGTGAACTTCTGCAGTGCATCTTGTAGATAGTACACTCTACTTATACTGAGTGTTGATGGTGAACAGAGTGGATGCTTGTGGATGTAGTGTCAATCAAGTGGCTGTTTCGTCCTGGATGGTATCAGGGTTCTTGAGTGTGCTGGAGCTGCAACCATCCAGGCAAGTGGGTAATATTGTATCACACTCCTGACTTGTGCCTTACAGACAGTGGACAGGCTTTGGGAGTCAGATGGTGAGTTACTTGCTGCAATATTCCTAACCTCTGACCTGCCCTTGTAACCACTGTGTTTTTGCAGCGAATCCAGTTGAGTTTCTAGTCAATGGTAACCCCAAGGACATTGATAGTGGGGGATGCAGTGATGGTAACACCGTTGAATGCCAAGAGGCAGTGGTTGGATCATCTTTTATTGGAGATGGTCATTGCTTCCATTTGTGTGGCATAAATATTACTTGCCACTTGTTAGCGCAAGCTGGATATCATCCAGATCTTGTTGCATTTGAACATGAACTGCTCCTGAGCAGTCGCCAGTGGTGCTAAACATTGTGCAAACTTCAGCGGAAATGCCCACTTTAGACCTCATCATGGAGGGAAAGCCATTGATAAAACAGTTAAACATGATTGGGCCAAGGATATTATCCTGAGGAACCCATGCAGCAATGTCCTGGAGCTGAGATGACTGACCTCCATTAACCACAACATCTTCCTTTGTGCCAGATACAACGCCAACCAGTGGGGAGTTTGCTTCCAATACCCATTAATTTCAGTTTATCTTGATGAGAAATTCAAATGTCACCTTGATGTCAACAGATATCACTTTCAAATCATCTCAGGAATTCAGCCCTTTTGTCAGTCCATGCTTAAACCAATGCTGCAATGAGGTCAGGAGCTGAGTGGCCTAGTGGAACCCAAACTGTGTGCCAATTATGTGATAATCAGCAGGACATTCCTTGCCTATATTTAACCTGAAGCAATGAGACTTCATGGGGTCTGAAGTCAAAGTTGAACTGTATACCAATGTGCTTCTACATCTCATGGGTCTATACTGCTGGTGGGACCTCTGGGGATGGTGATGGTGGTGTCTAGGACATAGTCATAATCATGAAGTCATATTTGACAGACAATGTCAAGCTGTTGCTTGACTAATCTGTGAGATAGCTCTAACAATTTTGGCAGGAGCCGCAGATGTTAATAAGGAGGACTTTGCAATGTCAATAGGGCTCTTCCTGCCTTGTCTTTTCTTGTGCCTAGGTCAATGCCAGGTGCTACATTCCCGTTCCATTTCTTTGTTGAGACTTTGGAGTATTCAATACAACTGTATCGCTTCCTGGGCCATTTCAGAGGGTAGTTGAGAGACAAACACATTGCTGAGGCTCTGGAGTCACATGTAGGCCAGACCAGGTGAGGATGGCAGTTTCCTTCCTTGAACTCCTTCCCTGAAGGACACGAGTGAGCCAGTTGGATTTTTCTGACAATCGACAAGGGTGCCATCACCAATAGATTCTTAATTACAGATACTCTTTACTGAATTTAAATCCCACCACCTTTTGTGGTTGGATTTGAACCCAGTTGCCAGAAAGTTAGTCAGGTTTCTGGATTAATAGTCTTGCAACAATACCACTAGGCCATTGCCTCCCCAAATTCAATGATCCAGTCTATTTGTTTTCTAGGGGTTGGAATTCCACAGATGAATGACTTTCTGAGAAAATAAATCTCATTTCTATCTTCAAAATGAAACCTGTTATTCTTAAACTGTGCTCTTCATTCTACTCTCTCCTACATGGGGAAACATCCTCACAAAATTCACCCTGTCGAGTCTCCCTACAATCTTAAATGTTTAAATAAGATCACCTTTCATTCTTCTAAATTCTAATGGGTAAAGGCGTAATCTGTTCATCCTTTCTTCACAAGACAGGTCCTTCACCTCATGAATGAATTCAGTGAACCTTCTCTGAACTAACTCAAATTCAATTATGTCCTTTTTCAAATAAGGAGAGCAAGATTTTATACTCCAGAGATGGGTTCTGGAAAACTTTGTACGGTGGCAGTAAAACGTTCATTTTCAGATGTTTTGTCACCATACTAGGTAACATCATTAGTGAGCCTCTGGTGAAGCACTGGTGGTATGTCCTGCTTTTTATTTGTGTGTTTAGGATTCCTTGGGTTGGTGATGTCATTTCCTGTGGTGATGTAATTTCCTGTTTTTTTTCTCATGGGGTGGTAAATGGGATCCAAGTCAATGTGTTTGTTGATACAGTTCTGGTTGGACTGCCATGCTTCTAGAAATACTTGCATGTGTCTCTGTTTGGTTTGTCCTAGGTTGGATGTGTTGTCCCAGTCAAAGTGGCGTCCTTCCTCATCTGTATGTAAGGATACTAGTGACCTCAGCTCCTGATCTCATGACCCACTCTCACTAGTATCTTGACATACAAATGAGGAAGGACACCACTTTGACTGGGTCAACACATTCATCCAAAAAGCCAAACAGAGACACAAGCTAGAATTCCCAGAAGCATGGTACTCTAACTGGAACTCTATCAACAAACACATTGACTTGGATCCCATTTTCCACGCCTTGAGAAAAAAACAGGAAATAACATCACCAACCCAAGGAAACCTAAACACATAAACAAAATGCGGGCCATACCACCATTGCTTCACCGGAAGCTCACTGATGATGTTAACTAGTATGGTGATGAAACGTCTGAAAATGAACCTTCCACCTAAGTGAGACAACTTACATCCAGAACCTCAACCTGAGCTATAAATCTTCTCAAAGCTTGCTAGTGGCAGTAAAAGCTTTCCACTCTCATATTCTGTTTTCCTTGCAATAAACACCAACATACCATCTGTCTGCCTAAACACTTGCTGTACTTCCAGACTAACGTTTTGTAACTCATATACCAGGACACTCAGATCCATCTGTACATCACATTTCACAATTTAAATAGTATGCTCCTTTTTCACTCTTTCTGCCAATGTGGACAAGTTCACATTTTCCCACATTAGCCTTCAACTGTCAAATTTCTGCCCACTTATTTAACTAACTGATAGCCTTTTGTTACTTAATTTGTTACCCATCTTGGTGTCATCAATAAATTGAGTCGTCACACACACTTGTCACTGCTAACATAAACTGAATAAAATGATATCTTACACTTTGTCAACTAAATCAAGATGATTAACAGTTTATAACAGATCAAGTCCCCCAAATAACCCACTATGATTTTAATTTAAAATTGTCAACTTTGGACTTCAAATCCACATAAGGTTGTTCTGTGTCGTAGCATGTCCTTTAAAGATCAGACAAGATCACAGACCTTTTAGATGGCAATACTAAACAACTCTGGGAAACAAAATTCTACATTCAAGATACAAGATGAGTCATTTTGCATTAATTCTTATCATTAAAAGTAATATTCTGATTCAAATAAGAACTTCAGTTTTTGTAATATTTAAATAAATCCTAATATCCACCTTATGAAGGAGCGTCGCTCCGAAAGCTAGTGTGCTTCCAATTAAACCTGTTGGACTATAACCTGGTGTTGTGTGATTTTTAACTTTGTACACCTCAGCCCAACACCGGCATCCCCAAATCATAATATCCACCTGAGAGATTAGTAAATCAGCAGTGTACTTTAATCAAAAATGACAAAGTATTACCCAAATGAAAAATGCTGTTTTCTTTTGTGTTCATGCTGGAAACTCCTGAACACCCACTATCTTGGTGCAGATCCATGAATTGTCTCTGAAACCGCTCATGTGCTTGTTCACTTACAATAATGTTTTTGAGATTATTTTCTTCACCTGTCAGGCGATTCTTAAAATCATCCAGTACAATGGTTTGTGTCAACTCTTCCTTAATGGATTCTAACTGAGTCACAGGTATAGGTAATTCCTGACTGCCAGCTGAACTATTTGCTCTAATACGCCTATTACATTCTATTCCTTCATAGCAAAGTCGTTCATTTCTTGAAGAGATTACAGGAGTGAATGGCATTACTTGACTCGTTTGGAGTCCTGTCTCCCTTTCTATTATGTCAGAAACAGTGTGGAAGTCTTGGCTTCCCTTGCTTGACATGGGCGACTTCAAGTTGTCCATCACAGATTTACTGTGCGTTGTTGTCACTGACGCTGCCTGCCTGTATGGCTGGGAAGATGTAAAGCTCTCCACATGCTGCTGACATTTTTCTCGTAAATTTGAACATGTTCCATTTGAGGTCCATGATGCTTGTTGGTCCATAATGCAAGTGGTGGATAATCCTTTTGACATGTGTTTTCCAACATCTATATCCTTTTGTCTCGACAAATTCCCTGTCTGAAAAAGAACACATTGAACATCACCTTGCAGGAAACTGAATTGATTTTATTTTTATGGTTGGCACATTGAATAAAAACAATTATGTCTAAAATTGAGAAATATTTTCTCTTCAACTTCAAACATATGATAAAATCAAATACAAAACATTAATTTGATTTTTTTAACCACAATAAATAAATCTTCCAATCTAATTCTGGAATATTCTCCAAATGCAAATATGAACAGCATTAGGTTTGCTGACAGAGATTCACAAAGAATTTGCCATTCAATGTGGGCAACAAATAGGCTTCATTCAGTGTTTAACAGCCTGCCAGAGTATTTCATTTATATATATAAAACATAACAGAAAAAAGATTTTCTTCATTTTTAAATGATACTTTAATATCAGAGGATACTTAAACAACTACATGTTTTTCTGTAAAGCAGGTTCCACAATAGTGACACATCTGCCACCAAATAAATGTCAATGAGTATAGATTAAAATAGCAAATCATGGGGTGAGCCTATAACTAATAGTCTTAGATTTGTTCATGCTCTCTGATGGTCTAGCGAATACATTTTTGAATACATCTTTGAATACATCTTTGCTGTTATCTAAAAAGTATACCACTAAACAGTCAGGACACAATCATTGGTATCAGGCATCACACTGGGAACGACTGTGCCTTTCCAAACTGTACATTATAAAATTATTCATAACATTAGATTATAGAAACAAAATCTCAGGCAAATGATTGTGACATACTAATTTCAGAGCAACAAATGAGAAGGCAGTTCTATAGAATAAATGCAAAAGGGAAAATTAGCCTTACTCCACACAATGCATCCTGCAAATAAAACATTCTCAAACTGGAAAATAATGAAATGATCTGTACGTTTTGCAAGTCGTATGAATGGGGACACGGTGAGTGGTAAAGCACAAAATGTTGATGATTGAGTGGCATTAGTTTGGTCTGTAGCAATGCAACAGATTTATCCATTTTACTTTGCATCTTCATTGAATAAATTAGTATCATAAATTTTAAAACTGATGTTGAAACTTCTTTAGCATTGCTCAGAATGGAAATTTCAATAATGTGGCCCACCACAGTTGTAAGTAGGTGCCTCTAACCTACTTATGGCAACAGTTCTCTCCATTCTAACTTGCTATTCTCTTCCCCTGTTCAACTATGTTTTCCTGCTATTCACACATCCTGAATAAATTGCCTTGTACCTAACCAAGGGAATCTTGCTCTTTCTATCTTAGCCCTGTTTCCATGTCTCTGTTAATTTCTCATTTCCTGCAGCTGAGCATGCTGAAATTAAGTTTCTTGTTGGAGACAGGTTTGCTCGCATGTCTTGGTTCTACCAATAGTTTGCAAACATTCCAAGGCCAACATGACAAAATACACAATTTGACTTAATAAAAATTTCTTTAAGTCTCTGGAGCTAAGGATATTTATGATATGTGAGGATAAGTGAGGGGACAATGGGGAGCATGCTGTAAAATGAGGTGGGGTCCACAAAACAAAATGTGCTCCTATTTATCTTCTTTTCCATTCTGTCACTCTCTCCTTTCTCTCCTTATAGACTTCCTGCATCTGCAACTTCTCTTTTCATTGTGACTTTGTCTCCCTAAAGGGACTCTTCTATTTTGCCTCTTTCACCTCATTTCACTTATATCTTCCTATTTACTACAAGACACCAAAGGTGGACAGTACTGTGAAAATTAAGGTCAAAGATCAAGAGGAATTTGCGTAACACAGGATGTACATATTGAAAGAAATAAGGCAAACTTGAAGGTGAATATTTGCGCAACTGCTGGAGAACAGTTTTGTTGTAAACAGTGCATTGGGCATTTGTATGATAAGTGTTGGTAAGGTGAAGAATCAGCCAGTTCTATGAGGATAAAGTAGAGAGGTAGGATAAGTTAGTCTTTTTCTGCTTGGCAAGATGTAACTAGTGAGTGCCACAGGGTTTGGACCACGGCCCCAACTACTTATAATCTACACTAGGACTAGGACGCGTGGGCACAGCCTTAGAATTAGAGGGGGTCCATTTAGAATGGAAATGAGGAAACATTTCTTCAGCCAGAGAGTGGTGAGCCTGTGGAATTCATTGCCATGGAGCGCAGTGGAGAGCAGGATGTTAAATATCTTCAAGGCAGAGATTGAAAAATTCTTGATCTCACAAGGAATTAAGGGCTACCGGGAGAATGTGGGCAAGTGGAGTTGAAATGCCCATCAGCCATGATTAAATGGCAGAGTGAACTTGATGGCCTTACTTCCACTTCTATGTCTTACTGTCTTACATCAATGACTTGGATGCGAGGATAGAAAATACTACAGCCAAATTTGCAGATGACATTGTAATAGGTGGGAAAGTTAATTGCAATGAAGAAATAAGAAACTAGCAAATGTATATGTGGTGCTGGAAAAACACAGCAGGCCAGGCTGTTTTTCAACTCTGGTATTCCAGCATCTGCAGTCCTCACTTTCTCCAAGCAAATGCATATGTCAGGTGAATGGGCCAAAATTTGGCAGATAGAGTTTAATGTAAGTAAGTATGAGGTCATTCATTTGGTTGCAGGGATAGAAAGGCAACTTATTATCTGAATGGAGAGAAACTTCAGAATGGTTAGTTGCAGATGGATCTGGGTGTCCTCATGCAGGAATGCAGAAGACTAGCAGGTACAGCAGGTGGTAAGGAATGCAAATGGAATTTTGTCATTTATTGCTAAAGGATTGGAATTTAAAAGTTGGGAAATGTCGCTGAGAATGAGAGACATGGGAAATGAGACTGCACCTGGAGTATTACGTATAATTTTGGTCCCCTTGAGTAGGGATATAGTTGTATTGAACGCAGTTCAGAGGTGGTTTACCAGACTGATTCAATATATGAAAGGGTTTGTCTCATGAAGAGAGATCAAGTAGTTTAGGCCTATACTCTCTGTAGTTTGAAAGAATGAAAGGAGATTGAATTGAGACATCAAAGATGTTATAGAGGATTGACAAAGTACATGTAGAAAAGATGTTTTCTCATGTGGGCAATCTAGAATGAAAGGTTATAGTTATAGGATAAGAGTAGCAGATTTAAGACAGGGATGAAGAGCAATTATTTCTCTCAAAAGGACATGAATCTGTGGAATTCACCACCCCAGAATGTGATGGGTGGTGGGATATCGAGTAAAAGTCAGACTTTTTAATTAGTAATGGGTTGAACAGTTATGGAGAAAAGGCAGCAAAGTGGAGATGAGCCTACGATAAGATCAGTAATCATACCTAATGGCTCAAGGGGCCGAATTGCCTACTGCTGCTCCTAGTTCTTGGAGAAAGTTGGTGGGAGGAAGAATAGCCAATCAAACCAGACTGCAGCATATACAGAAAGTTGCAGATTTATATTGTTTCTGGAAACCAGGAGAGGAAGAATGCACAGGAAAGAGGTTTGTGTTTTTTTTGCAAATGATTACATATATGCAAGATGGTTAAGATCAAAGGTTATCAATTTAAAATTTGTGGCATTTTAATGTTGAGTTTTATTTATAGAATCAACAGCAATGTAGAAATATTAGGAAAAAAATTAACCATCTGTTAAAAACAAATTTGAATATCCCAAATCATCAAAAAAAGGCTCAGAATTATTATTACAGTGAGCACACCACTTTTATGGCCTTCAATGGCAGTCCAAAAGTTCTAACAAGTATATACTTGAAGCAGCTGTATTAAGCTAGGTTCATTCTCCTGGAATCTTGGATGCAGCCATGTGTGAAAAATGTTTCTTTATCATAGCTTATCTAGAAGGGATTACGAAAAACATAATAATGTTATGGTCCTGTACCTCAACTTGCTTTCGTTCCTGATGTTGCCACCAAAGATGTGGTCCTCAAAGTCATACCAGTGATGTGATTGCAAACTTGTATAATGGCATCATCAACTTAACACAGGTATGCATCTCAGATTCAACTGGGAGTAGGAAAAATAATTTTTACATGCAAAATCATGTAGAAGTGGTTTTATTTTAAACCAATTCACCAATCATGGAATTAGGCAACAGATATTTAAATTAATATCTAAGTTTGAAAATGTCTACATAATTTAGTATTTAACGATTTTGAGATGTTTATTGGGATGTGGCTGAGAAACTGGAGATGTAATACATATAGATAATAGACTTGATATACATGGCAGACACAAAATGGTGAAGACTGATCGCATGAAAATTGATTAAATCTGCACAAGATTTAAATTTCAATTTGTGAAATCAGTTTTGAATATGTTCAGAATACTTTCACAATATGCTTTGAACATTCAAATTTTTTTTAACAAATAATAATGGCTGCAATTATGATACTGACAGCTCTGTGAAACAAAAAAATTAGTTAAAAGCAAAATCCTAACCACATATACTACAACTTGCTTTTTTGTAACAGTGAAATAAAAATGATTTTTTCTATTTACAGCAACATCATACTTTTCCTGAAAGTGGGTTTCACGATTAGCACAGTGACAGCAAAGAACCTAGAACTTTTTTTTAAAATGGCCTAATTTCCCTTTTCTGAATGTGTCACTTCATTCACTGGAGCATTTTTTTCATGGACTCTGATTACCCTCCAAAATCTTGTCCAAGTGGTCATTGTCCATATATCAGTTTCAGCAATGAATACCAGCAGGTTATCTAATTACACAGCACATCACATCCAAGATTAAGCCTGATCATTTCCTCATTCCACAATGATATACATGCATGTTCAGTAGCGGTAAGCATGTCGCAATCAGCAGCAGGGGAACTGGATGACTTACCCTCTCTAAACACAACTGAGCAAGCTATTTTCACAACCACTATCATGAACAAAAGATACAGCTACATCAATGGTATGCTCCACCCTCATTATAGCAAGACTTCGGAGCCAAGGATATTGCATGTTATAATGAGTTGCCAGCTATAGTGAACAAACCATAAGCATAACTTGCCACAAAATGCAGCATTAAAGAAGCATGACCTGAGGTCAGGCAGTCCTACAACAGAGTTCGAGAACTTAGAGAATTATAATGAGAATATATATTTTGAAAAGAAGAATAAATTATATTTTCCACTGATTTTTTTTTGTTAAACGTGCATATGAGAGAGTTAGGTTGTGTCAGTGAACAAACACTAATGAGTTATTTAACACATAATGACTATTTGCAATACTCACAGATGTTTAGCTTCTCCAAATTTATTCCAGTAATTTACAAATGGTATTCAACATTGGTATACGGTGAATGGAGATTTGCTTTTTTATAGGAAAATATCTTAGCAACTAATAAACAAGGTCACTCTCAGTCTTGCAGCAAAACTCATTTTTTGTTTCAAACACTGATCAAAAATACAAGCATTGATTTTAACTTGTCACAACTGACCAGAAAAAGATGATTACTTCTGTGGTGCAGTATTTATTGCTTTAGTGATGATGTGAGTCCACCTGTACTCAACTTCCTAGCTCATCCAAGGCATTTTAAGTATGACAAATTCACGAAAAAATTAAGGTTACTATTCTAATAAAGCCACAAATAGTCTCCAAACACACAAAAAAGGTTCATTGAAATTTTGCAAGGTACTCTCAGCTGCAGGGCCAATGCAAGAACATTAGATGTCTGAAGTGAACATTCAGCTGTGCACTCGCACTTCACCTCCACTCTCAATTAACTTCCAAAAATGAATACTGTGCATCAGTAGAGTAGAAGTTCTGTATTTATAATTACATTTCTTTACATGAAAAACAGAGGTTATAATTAAATTGATTCTACATTCTCATGGCTCCAGACTTTTCATAAGATATGTACCAGAAGAAATGTACATTATGAATGTGTAATATGGCTCAAAGGTTCCAGGTTGCAACAGAGGGGAAAGAATTGTTGAGAACGAGGAGGGAGTGAATTCATGGAGGTCTTGTCAGGTTTGTTGAGAGAGAGAAAGTATTGTGCTCACTCTTACTCCTCTTGTGAGATCATTAAATCTCCTGTATGCTGATCCTGGGTCCTAGGGTGATGCCACTGTCACTAAGGGGATACTCCAGCAGGTGCTGGGGAAGAATACCCCTCTTCTCTCCTTGTTGATCTCCTCCATGAGGATGATTCCAAACACATCAGAAAATCTGGGGGCAACCTAGGACTCATTATTCCTACCAGTTTTGGAAGAAAATCTGAAATCAGGGAATGCAGTGTCACTTTAAGAGTTGCATTCATACTTTAATAAAAGCTACTTATATTTACATATTTACAACCAGCTTTAATATAATAAAATTTGTAAAGAAACTCCCTGGGAGAATTATAAAACATATGCCACCAAGCTGCACAAGGAGTAGTTAGATCTGTTGACCAAAAGCTTTCTCAAAGAGTTAGGTCGGTTTTTAAGGAGTATCTTAAAGAAGGAAATCAACTTAGAGAGGTTGAGAGGTGTAGTGAAGGTATTCCAGAGTATACAGACCAGGCAACTGAAAGGTGAAACAATTAAGAAAGAGGATGCTGAAGAGGCAAGATTAAGGATTTCAGATATTTTAGAGGGTTGTGGACTTGAAAATTACTGAGATACAGAGATATTTATAAATGAAGATGAGAGCTTTTAAACCACGGTGATGTTTGACTCTGAACCAATGCATGTCAGCGAGCACTGATTGGATTTCATTTATTATTGTCACATGAACTGCGATACGGTGAAGAGTATTGTTTTGTGTGCTAACCAGAAAAATCATACCTTAAGTACATCAGGGAATAGAACAAAATGCAAAATAAAGTGCTACAGAGAATGTGCAGAGAAAGATCAACTCTAATGTATGAAAGTTTTGTTCTGAAAGTCTGATAATAGCAGGGAAGAAGCTGCTCTTAAATCTGTTGGTCCATGTTTTCAAACTTTTGTCACTTCTATCCAACAGAAGAGGGTGGAAGATAGTATAACTGGAGTGGGGGGAGTCTTCAATGATGTTGGCTACTTTCCCGACACAATAGAAAGTGAAGACAGAGTCAATAGAAGGAAGGCTGGTTTTTGTGACGGACTGGGCTGCATTCCCATAAGAAGCTGTGATGCATCTAGATAGGATGCTTTCTGTCATGCATATATAAAAATTGGCAAGATTCATTGTGGACATGGCAAATTTCCCTCACCTTCTGAGGAGGTACAGGCATTGGCACGCTTTTTTATTTGTAGCATCAATGTGAATGGACCAGGTTCGATTATTGGTGATACTTGTCCTAGGAACTTGAAGCTCTTGAACACCTCCACTTCACCTCCACTGTGGGTGATAAGCGAGTACTTGTTGCGCGTTAAGATACAGGTAGCAAAGTTTTAGATAAATCTGAAGCTTTCACAAGTTAGAGTAGCACAGCAGCAAATATGTTGGATTAGTCAAGGCAAGAGGTTACTGAAAACATGAATGAGAACTTCAGCATGAATTAGACTGAGAAAAGGGCAAAATTGGGCAATATTATGGACGTGGAAATAGGTAATCTGAATGATAGTCTACATGGTTGGCAGCTTGTTTCAGGGTCAAATGGGTTTCAAGGTTACAAACAGATTGGCTTAATTTCAGACAGTTGCTAGGGAGAGGGATGGTGTCAGTGGCTGAGGAACAGAGTTTGGTATGGCTTCAGTCTTCCAACTACTTAAATAGGGAAATTTCTGCTGGATGATTTCATAACTCAATGTCAGATAAGCAATCTGATAATTTAGCAATAATGGAGAAATTAACAGAACTGACGAAGAGTTAGTGCTGGAAGTCATCAGTGAACATGTGAAAACTAATACCATGTTTTCAGATGACATTGCAGAGAGAGAGGAAAAACTGTCAGACTCTTCTGAAATTAGCAATCATAGTCATATTTTCTTGCTGTGCTCTGAGCTTCACATTTCTAGCCTGAACTTACAATTTGAGCCTTTGGAGAAACAAGAACTGTGTATAATTTGATAGCCTTCAATTGCAGTACAGGATCAGCATTGGAGGCCAAACCACACTGCTGTTACGACAGTAACTATTGTATGCAGGGATTTAAAGGTCCAGAAGGCATGTTGACAAACTACAGGAAGAAAGTAAATGTGCAGTAAGCAGTTGAGAGGGTGTACATAGCAAGGGAGGTGGGTGAGTGGACAGGGTGATTGGTGGATGGATGAGGGTGCAGGATGATAGGTCAGTGGATGAGGAGGTAGGAGAGCAGGCGGGTGGGCAGGTAAGCAGGTGAAAAAATAGGGCAGTAGTTAGAGAAGTAGGGAGGTGCAAAGGAGGGGTTGGATGAGTTAGTTCAACTTATAGTTACTCAGGAGATACAGTATATTTTAATTCTTCTAAATTTTCCTGGGTAGTTATCTCGCTAAGTAAGTCAGCACCTACTAAAGTCTCTGACTCCAATTCAGACTTGTAAACTTTACTGGAGGTTCAGCAGCAGGGTATTTGTCCACTGGAAATTCTAAAAGTTCCCATGCAATTCTAATTGGTGTACTGGAACTTCTGAATGATCTCTTCGCGCATCTTTCGAAGGACATTGCTACAAAAAAATCTTTTTGGGCCAATATGTTTTTGGGGAACCATTAGAAATTATGTCGAGAACACAGAAGGTTGCTGATTCCTCAAAGAATCCAGATGACCAGACAGTCAGTCATGACAAAATGAGACATGGGGGCTAAAGTCACCCAGATCACCTCCTGGCAATATCAGTGGTTTCTTGGTCACTTTTCTCCTCACCTGCCGCACTCCCATTTTGAACTAAAATTAGCCCTTCAGAAACTTAAAATAATTCATTCAGATATTTAAAATATTTCAACAGAAATAATAAGCTTATGTAAAGACCAGAGGATTATATCACAGCATAAAAAGGTTATACAATTCAGATCAAGAAAATACAGGAATAGTCTCAAGAGCCAAAATACATCTTCAGCAATGTGTCTCTTATATGGATTATTTAATTAAATAATTGCAAAATGCAGTTCTTGGAGAACTCAAGAATGAACAAGTACAATTACAGTGTGATGTCTTGAATATAATCTAAAAAAAACAAAATTTACTGCATAACTATGGAACTCTATTCAGCAAAGTGAATATCTCAATTCATTCCTTGATTATTTTTTCAGATTTCATAGAGGAATGTGTCAAAAACTGGTTGGGTATTAATTTCAGGAGTTCTGCAGAGCGTTCCTCTCCATGACCTCTAGGGAGTTACACAATTTGCCACATCTTGCCTCATTATTAATGCACTGCATCTTTAAGACACCTCACTTACATTGTCATGTGCTCACCAACGTGCAACTGCTGGGACCTCACGGGACTCATGGCGTCATATTAAAAATGCAGTGATGCACCACGTCAAGTCTCATCAGCCAGAAGCTACTCTTCACAGTTAAGTGTTGGAAGAATTGCCACAGTGCTGGTCGTCAAAGACTAGATGGCACACCACTTTGCTGAGAGACACCTGGAGGCCCTGGATGGGGTGGTGCAGAGGACAGCTATCCTCTTTCATCAGAACCACCAGAGGAAACCAGGCACTAGACCCTGATGGCCTGGTTGTTTAGTTAACACCCGAGTATTTGAGATTTTCATGGTTTGAATGAGTACCTAGCAGTGCAAAAAGCTGGGAAATTACTTTCTGCACTCTATGAGGGCAAGTGCTACCATCTTCTCTCTGCTACCTCTCACTCACTCTAATGTCATTCTTGCACCCACTTCCTACAAAGATTCAAGGTAAACTACTCTCATTACTTTATGCAACATCTTCCTTTACTTCCTCTCACCCTCCAGACTACGAACACTGCATGCTCTCTCTACACTGCTAGTCACTCACTCAGGACACCTCAATAAGTTTCTTATACATGAACCAGCACTAATAAACGTGCCAGCATATTTATCTCATTCAATCCCTCATTTTGCCTTATTCCAGGAAAAAGAAGTCCACAACAGGACAGACAGCATCAAGACAGGAGGCTGACTGCCTGATATCCACCTCTTCCTCCAATATAAAGAGCAAATCTTGCCTTAATGAAGAAAGAGAGAAGCTGCATTGCGGTTTCATCAAAACTCTCCATACCCAGGCAACCAAGTAAGATTTATATCCATTGCTGTGCTGCTTTCCCATTACCACTACAGTGTATAAATTATTAACATACCTATACTTCTAATCCTATTTCACAATTCATTCTCTGTTGTATTCTGCAGCTTCGACAGTCTCCACTCTGAAGATATCTGAGGAGACTCACTGCCTCCACCACCTTTGAGGAGGAAGCTACAGATCCTTCATTTGAGGTTCCAGTAAGTCTGCTTGCTACACCTCAGATACTGACACCTCTACAGCTATATGTTGGTTAGATTCAAGATGGGAGCACATTCTGGTGAGTACATCACTGCCACATCTCTGCAGCTGGTTGAAGACAAAATGCCCCAGGTCACAGGCACTCAGATGACTATTGGATACCAGGCAAGTGATTGTAGTTTGCCTGTATCTTCTTTTTTAAATTCATTTGTGGGATGTGGGTGTTGCTGGCTGCCTGTATTTATTGCCCATTCTTAGTTGCCCTTTCGAAGACGGTGGTGAACTGTCTTCCTGTACCACTCGATCCACCTGCTGTAGGTTGACCCACAATGCTGTTAGGGAGGGAATTTCACAGTTTTGACCAAGCAAAGTGAAGAAACAGTGAAACATTTCCAAGTCAGGATGATGAGTGGCTTGGAGGGGAACTTGAAGGTGGTGATGTTCCCATATACCTGCTGCCCTTGTCCTTCTAGATATAAGTGGTGAGGGGTTGGAAGATGCTGTGAAGTTCTTTGGTGATTTCTGCAGTGCATCTTGTAAATAGTACTCAAAACTGCTACTGGGCATCAGTGGTAGAGGGAGTGGATGCTTGTGGATGTGGTGCCAATCAAGTGGGCTGCTTTGTCCTGATGTAGCTTCTTGAGTGTTGTTAGGGATGCACTCCCCCAGGTAAGTGGGGAGTATTCCATTACATTCCTGACTTGAGAATTGTAGATGGTGGACATGCGTTGGGGAGTCAGGAGGTGTGTTACTTGCCACTCTCCTAGCCTCTAACCTACTCTTATAGCCACTGTGTTTATGTATTGGGTCCAGTTGAGTTTCTGGACAATGATAACCCCCAGGATGTTGGTAGTGTGGGACTCAGTGATGGTAACACCATTGACTGTCAAGGGGCAGTGGTTAGATGGTCTCTTATTGTTAACGGCCATAGCCTGACATTTGTGCGGCATGATCGTTACTTGCAACACATCAGCCCAAGCTGGATGCTGCCCAGATCTTGTTGCATTTGGACATGGACTGCTTCAGTGTCCAAAGAGTTGCGGATGGTGCTGAGAACTATGCAAACACTGATGAACTTCCCCACTTCTGGCTTTATGATGGAGGGTAGGTTATTGATGAAGCAGCTGAAGATGTTTAGGCCTCGGAGACTATCCTGAGGAACTCCTGCAGAGATTCCTGGAGCTGAAATGACTGACCTTCAACAACCACAACCATCTTCCTATGTCTCAGCTTTGATTCCAACCAGCAAAGAGTTTGCCTCCTCATACCCATTGATTTCAGTTTTGATTGGGCTCTTTGATGCCACATTCGATTGAATGCAGCCTTGATCTTTGCCACATCATGAGGCCACTCATGGCTGCAAACCCTGCAGCGCGTCTGCTCTGCATCCACTGGAGGCTGATGCTGGTCCTAGCTTGTGGGTACTTTTCTCCTTTTCCAGTTATTCTGCAGCTGGCATAGGAATGACCACAGGTTCGGTGCCTTTATTCATTGGGATTAATTCCAGTGAGTCTTGTGGGCAAAATTGGAAGTGAATCAGCTTTTCAGCAATGTGATTATTCAGCAGTAATAGCATGCAAGTAACACTTGAATCGTGTCCTAAAAACATTGTGACGTGGAGAACCCAACAAGGGAGGTGCCTCGACACCAATATTGCACATCATGGCCCTGATTCAGACATCTGTTGCTAAAGCCCTTTAATGCACGTACCAATACAGAATCCACAAGTGGCAGTAGTAATGAGGACATCAGCCCCCACCCCATTGCACCTAGGAAAGGAACAATTGCATATAAGGTCATGAAATGGACATTTTATGTTACAGTGCATGAAATGAAAAGTCCCTGTATCTTATGCAAGCTTTGGAACTTTGGAAAGAGATTCCCACTTTGATAAGTCGGGTGCATCATTCCAGCCTGTATGACATTACTTACACCTCATCGTAATTAATAGGATCGATTTGTAAATGTTCAATGATATGGTCAAGAGTGCTTATGGTCAGGGATTTCAGTCAACATAATATAGGTCAATATTATGGGGGCTGTGTGGGCATCTGTTTAATGCTCTTGTCCTTTAAAGGGCCTCACGTCATATAAAGTGGATGCCCTCCAACACAGAATGTAACATTAACTCTGCACACTTCAGATATGGGGGCAGCTATTTTCATTGCCATTGCACAACTGTGATTTGGATGGGGATGAAAGGCAACTTACTAAAGTCAAGCTTACAGAATGAATTGCAGACTCAGCCTGACAGTCTAGATGACCTGCCATGTCAACCCCATTGTTTTTAATTTTCCCACATATTCCCACCCAACACATTTATTTGCATACCCATCTTTCCACTTTACCCAAGACCAGGGTGGTGGCAGTCATTGATAACACACCTCCACTGCAGTACTCCTTGCCTTGTTTTGTCTGCCTCAGTTAAATGCTTGTTATGTAATTTTTAAATCAGGTGTCCCCTCTGTATCCCAGCATGCTGCCTCCAATCCAAACAAATGATTTACCTCAGCATTCTTGCCCTTACACTGGCCCCTAATAAGCCTCCCCATGACTTTCAATGGATAAACCGCTAGACTGACCATGATCATGGATCACTTATTATCCCACTGATCTGGAGAGCCCTGACTGACCAGATCCCTGACTGACATCTGTGCAGCTCTCCGACTGAATTACTGCAAAGCTCCAGACTGGATTAACTGTACTTAGAGGATTGACTGTGACCCACTCTCCAGTCTATAGAGATACATACCCCTCTGATCTTGGATGCACCAAGTGGCCAACTTATCATATCTAAGCCCATTAGATTTTGATCACTGATGTCCTTGACTTTCTGTGTCGATAGCCCTTGACTGAGGACGACTCCCCTTAGTCTTTGAGATACGGCCATTTGATTGAAGCAAATGCACTGTGTTTTTCATGTAAACTGCTGGCACATGTTGCATATGCGAGATTGATAGAGCTGCCTTACAACAATGGGCACTCTAAGAGATCGTGACCAGTAACCATTAAAATCTGTCTGGCTTTGTGTCGGCACTAAACAGTAAGGCAAAACAGAAAGAATTTGAGTATTCAGGTGGGTGAAAAGCGAATTCAGGTATACACGAACACAGCAAACAAGAAGCCTTCAGATATATGCTGGTCCAATCCGTGATGTGTGTACTTGGCTGCAGGCAAAGTTTTCTGGCAGCAGCATTACAATGAAGGTATGCTCCAAAACACAGCACTGATGTGGAGAGTTGTATTCTGAGTGGGTCAGAGATGGGCCATGATGATACATGGCCAACACCAACCTCTGTAGTCAGATTATGGAGAGCCGCTATCGACGAAATATAACTTGAGATGTTAGGGACTGATGTCTAAGATGGAGGCTGGAAAGAGCAAGTAGCAAGTCGGAGTTGCCAGGTACCTGCTTTGACTTTCATGTTGGGAATTGTTGTTATGTAATTTTTAAATCAGGTGTCTGGGGAAATAGCAAACTGCATTTTAATAAGGCAAGATTAGATATTAATTGTATGCAAATACATCTCTCCATTTACTAGTAAGATTCTAGTCTCGTCATTCAAAATTTAGTTACAGAATCAGAAATTTCTTTTTTGTCATTAAGAATCTCGTTTCTCCAATTACCACATATTTCCCCAACTGTCTTATTATTGCCAATGTCATTCAAAGGCTGGAACATTCCATCCAATGTGACTAATTTAGATAAGACCTAATTTCCCAACCTTTAGCTAATATTCAAAGTTAACACATTTAGTGCACATGTACCAATTTTTATTATATAATTTAAAAACATCTGACAGAAAGTAAGCAAAGACCAAGTATATTGGGTATAATGATGCTTTCAGTGGTTCCAGAGCAGCTGCAGGTATTGTACTGCATCTTCTATAATTTCTATTCAGAACTGTTATGCTGAAAACATTTTTTCTGAAAATAAAATGGTTCTCATGATATAATGCCACATCTATGATATATCAAAAAGCATCAGTGAAGGTACATTACATCTGGCATAAGTTGCTTTAACGTGTAAACTCTTGAAACAAAGAACAATCAATAAATTACATTCTCTGGAAGAACTCTCATTGTCAAATGGAGAAATGGGATTTTCCTTCCTAACAATGTTACCTTTGTGAATTTTTGATCAAGTGAGAAGCAATCAACAGATGAAACAACAATGCCAGATTTATAATAGAGATTTTTAAAACTTCCTTTCCTCAGAAGAATAACAGACTTGAATAGGTTTTAATATTTAGCACTTTTGAAACGACAAAACTATTCATGCATGGGTACATGCTAATACAAGTTTCTATATTGATGTATGATGTTCAGACCCCAAGAATTGAAAAATGCATTATTCATTACTTTAGTAATCACAAAGATCAGAGCACTGATGTGAGATTAGTATTTATTGATCGATGAAAGAAAAATTAGTGCCAATTTTAATATTATTTTAGGAAAGAGCAGAGGTGAAACACTTCTCTAACCCAGTTTAGACCTACATATTTAGGATACAAATTTCATTAGCTATTAAAATACTTACAGAATAAAACATTTCCTGCTAATCAAATGCAAGTTTAATCACACAAATCATCAGAGTCACCTTGTTAGATAGTCCCAGCTACTTTTTGGCACCAAAATTGCACAATTTAACAGCAATAGAATAAGAATTAGTAATGAATCCAGATCAAATAAAATAGGATTGCTTGACAATATTACATTTAAACTGTGGCTGCACTTTCAACTGAGTGCTTATACAGAGTGAACATAGAAACAGTGACACTTGTAGAAGTAGGAACAACGTACATAATGTAGAGGGTTTTTAAAGGAGGCTCAAGCAACGTGCTCCCATGTGTCTTATTTATTTTGACACCTTAATTGATCATTTTCCAGCTTTTTGGCTTGGACAGGTGACACCCCTCACAGATCAGGGCTCAGTTCAGTCACACATATCAGGAGGATCGGCCAATGTATCAGACTAGTATTAGTAGTAATGTATTAATGACCAATGTAATTGTCATGGGCAGCAGCTACTTTCTTGAAGCTAGTTTATAATCAGTTTCTCATCAAATGGGTTGTAAGACTTGTTGCAACCAGTGTAAATCAGAGAAGATGAAGATAAGTAGATCTGGTACCACATATCCTGAGAAAAGCCAGCAAGTAAACAGAGGAATTGGGCACAGGACAATAACTGGCAGCTCAAACAGGACCACTAGCAAGAGCAGACAATTCAGGGACAGATTCTATAATTAGGATCCAGGGTTAGCGAGAAAGCCAGTAGACCAGGAGGAAAATAAAGAGCTCTGAAGTCAGCATTGTCTAAAAAGGACAGGCAGAAATAAGACAGGCATCATTAGGGAGCTCAAAAAGGGGCAGATTGGCAGTACAGCTGGAAAGCCGCCAACAACTGAAGTGACATAAAAATTAGAAGGAAATATAGAATTAGCATAAAATTATTGGGAGATCAGAAGTTCACAGTTGAACTTACAATCAAAGAACAAAAGGTTGCCAATCGTGCCTGTTCCATTATTCAATAAGATTGTGGCTGATCTGAATTTAACCTCAATTCTACATTCTTGCATATCCACAATAATCAGAGTTTTGAATCTTTAAAATGCTGAAATGTGTTGGGGAAATAAGGAGTCAAAAAACAATTCTTTTCCTAGAGTCTGTCACGCTGTCAACTGTGACTGGGATATTTCCCCAGTTACAGGCATCACCTCTGAAGGGAGGTTGTTGGAGTGCAGGGAGGAGATCTCTTTTGTGAGAACTTTGCCCCAGTAAAAAGATGTAAAGTGGGAGCAAAACAAGATAACTCTGAAATCAATAATTAAAATCACAGCTAGTCTTGCAAAAAAGTAATCTGGCTGCCTTCCTCTTCTTCTTTAAGATTCTACATAAAAACACTGACTTGACAAACCCTCCTAAATTACACTAACCAAAGGAAACATTTATCAACTCCACCTCTTTGCATCCTGATTTCTCTTTTTGCCAGACTGTAATTTTTAATTATGATTTCAGAGTTATCTTGTTTCATATTTGCATTGAACCTCAAGAGATGGGAGAAATATTAAAACAAATATTTTGTCAGCTTTACTGTGAAGAAAGAAATGGAGGCGAGAACTCAGGGAAATAAATACTGATGTTTTGACAACAGTTCACATTACAAAGAGGAAATGCTGGAGGTCTTAGAAAATATAAAGGGGATAAATCTCCAGGACCTTACCTGGTGCATCCCAGGATTTTGTGGGAAGTTACGGAGGACATTGCAGGCCCCCTTGCAGAAATATTTGTATCATGTATATGTACGGGTGAGGTGCCAAACAAGAGAGGCTAATGTTGTGCCTTTCTTGGATGGTGGGTAAGTTGTTGGAAGTGATTCTGAAAGATAGGATTTATGTGCCTTTGAAGAGGCAAGGAATGCTTCGGGATAGTCAGCGTGGCTGTGTGTGAAGGAAATGTGTCTCACAAATTTGATTGATTTTTTAGAGTAAGTAACCAAGAAGATTGATAAGGGCAGAGTGGTAGACATTTACTTGGACTTTAGTAAAGCTTTTGACAAGGTTCCACATGGTAGACGAATTAGTAAATTTAGGTCACATGGGATTCAGGTGAGCTTGCCAATTGGATAATCACCAGGATACACAGTGTGATGGTGGAGGGTTGTTTTTCAGAGTGGATGCCGGTGACCAGCTATATTCCACAGGCTGAGTCCACTTTTTTTGATCATTTGTAAAAATGATTTAGATGAGAATATAGGAAGCATGGTTAGCAAGTTTGCAGATGATACCAAGATTGGCGGTACAGTGGACAGCAAAGATTACAAAGAGATCTTGATCAGTGGGCTGAACAGTGGCAGATGGAGTTTAATTTGGATAAATGAGAGGTATTGCATTTTGGCAAAACAAACGCAAGACTTATAAAATTAAAAGTAGTGTTGTAGAACAGAGACACCTAGAGATTCAGGTACATAATTCTTTGAAGTTTGCATGACATTTAGATAGGGTGTTCAGAAGGTGTTCAGCATGCTTGTCTTCATTGCTCAGATGTTTGATTATAGGAGTTGGGGTGTTATGTTGGGGTTGCACGGATGTTGATCAGATCTCTTTTGGAGTACTGGCTCCAGTTCTGGTCTCCCTGATACAGAAAAGATATTCTTAGGCTGGAGAGACTTCGGAAGAGATTTACCATGATGTTGGCAGGAATGGAGAGTTCAAGTTGTAAGGAGAGACTGAATGGGCTTAGATTTTTTCCACTGGAGCGTAGGAGGTTGAAATGTTACCTTGTAGAGGTTTATAAAGTAATGAGGGATATAGACAAGATGAATGGCAAGTGCCTTTTCCCTAGTGTGGGGTATTTTAAGACTGTGGGCATATTTTTAAGGGGAGAGGAGAGAGATTTAAAAAAAAGACATAAGGGAAAATTTATCTTATGCAGAGTGTGACTTGTATGTGGAATGAAGTTCCAGAGGAAGTGGTGGATGCAGATACACTTATAATATTTATAAGACATACAGGCAAGTACATAAATAAAAAATGTTTGGAAGGATGTAGGCCAAGCACAGGCAGGTGGGACTAGTTTTTTTTGGCATTATGGTCTGCATGGACTGGTTGGACCGAAGGGTCTGTTTCTGTGCTGTATGACTCCATACTTCTATTTATATTGAACAAATCTTCCACAAGTTGGGTTTACTTTCGATTTTGATCAAAATTACCATCATTTTATTGTAGGTATCACAGTACAAAGATGCCCTGACCATCACTACGGAGACTACACAGGTTAATTTAGTCAACTTAGTCCATAAAAAAAAAATAACTGGATAGCTTTCATAACACAGTTTTAAAAAGGTCTTTTCACATCTATGTTTAACTTTTTTATTCTTAAAATAAACCCAAGCAAATTCTGATTAATCCCCCTCCCCATGCACTGAAGTAGAAAAAAATAACCATCTTCCCAACAACAAATAGCACAGGTTCTGTTTCTTTCCTGATAAGAGTCTTAAATACAAAACAGTTAAATACATAATAGTGTTCACTGGCTGCTATAGAACCAACCCAGTTGATTTGAAGGCAGGTAAAAGACGAAAAGTTAATTTCTTGGCTGAGTGATTCCATCTTTAGCTGTAGGGCACGGTAGAAAGTCTTTCACGAAAACTAGCAGTTGATTCTTCTATCAATCTGCAGCACACACTCTCTTCCAAGGAATGTATTAAATATGAAAATCATAACATGTTATCATCTCTTTCCAGCTTCAACCGAGTCAGCTTTTCCTAATGAATGCTGCAGCCTAAGGGACAAGTGTGCTGCCAGCAATGCAACTTCTCTGAATAATATACAGTTGCTGCCATTTTACTTATAACATTATCAACTAACTAAGGGTTCACGCACACATTCACAAGTGACTACTTTTGGCAATGTGCTTCAAGTTAGTACAAGACATTACAGTCATTTAATTCAAAAGAGCTTTACTGCCTTTATTGATGGAATTATCTATGGATTTCAACTGCATCATTTATTTGATTATTCTGTACTAGAAAAAGATCAGAAGCTAGCAGTTATTATAAAGGTTGATGTTATTGTTCATTATTGTTACTTTGAGGCAGTAAACAAACTTGTAATTCCGACTATTGTAAATAATTACACATGGAAACCATCAAATTTTAAATTACTTCACGGCTTACCTTAAATTAGGTTTCTTTAAAATGCATATTTTATTATGAAGCTCTTTATTGCAAGTTACTTTATTCAATTTTTAATTTTAAGGCTATTCTCATTGATGTCCTCCATTTTTAAAGATAACAAATGTCCAATTTATGAAAATTAAAGCTAAAAATTAGCACCACTGAAGGCACCACTCTTTTAAAGATGTGCATTTCTCTCACTGGCAACAATTTTTTTTTAAAATCAGTAAATAGAATGATCTAAAATTTAAGTGCACATTCTATTCTGGCAAATTTTGAAAATAATCCACTATTCTGGTAATTTGTGGACAAGCACCAGAAAAATTACCAAAGTTATCACATCAGTTTAAACTATTAACCAATGTCCTTCAAGAAAATATTCGTGCAACACTTCATGTGACTAGTCCCAGACTATGCAATCAACTCTTGATGCTTTCTGAAGTAGCCTTGCAAGTCATCAGGTTGCACTCAAGAGTTGCTACGAAGCAGAGGGCCAAGCAGTAACTTTCCATTTGAAGAGTAATAAATGAAGCAATGTCAAAGCCATCCACATTTCAAGAACAAACATTTACAATAACTAAACATGAAACAATCTTTAGGCCAAGATATTTATGAGAACTTGTAAAAATAAACAAAACATGAGGCAAATCGACATGAAGAAATTCACAGAAAATACAGCCAACACATGCCATATGGCATAAATAATCTAAGGTACTACTTATGCTCCTCACAAGTTTTCCCTAATCTTACTACTTTCAACTCTACCAGCATAACCTCCTTTTCCTTTATCTCAAAAGTACAGCTTCCTCTGAAATGCATCTGTGTTATTTGCCTAAACTACTCCAAGTGATAGCAAATTCCATATTTCAGCCAAAGAAATTTCTCTTGAATCCCCCATTAGATTTATTAGTCACTGCTATTTGGTGCTCTTAGTCTGGCCTCCCCCACAAATCAAAGCAGTTTATAAGTTTACCCAATCGTGCATTTGAAGAATTTTCAAGATTTCTATCAGGTCATTACTCAACCTTCTTCTGTCTACAGAAAAAGCCTTGCCTTTTCAATCTTCCCTGATGGGTTAGCTTGATATTCTCCAGGACAAAAGAGCCCACTTGACTGGCACCACATTCACAAACAGTCACTCCCTCTACCACTGACGCTCAGTCAGAGCAGTGCATGTATCATTTTCAAGAAGCACTGCAGATAGCACCTTCTAAACCTATGCCTACTTTCATCTTGCAAGGGCAGCAGACACATGGGAACACCATCACCTGCAAGATTCCCTCCGAGTCACTCCTGAATCAAAATGTATCACTGTTCGTTAATGTCACTGGGTCAAAATCCTAGAACTCCCTTCTGAAGAGCATTGTAGGTCTACCCAAAGCACATGGACTACAGCGATTCAAAAAGGCAGCTCATCACCACCTGATCAAGTGAAAAAGCATGGCGCTGGAAAAGCACATTGGGTTAGGCAGCATCCGAGGAGCAGGACAGTCGACGTTTCGGGCATAAGCCCTCCATCAGGAATGTGGGTGGGGCCCAAGGGGGCTGAGAGATAAATGGGAGGGGATGGGGCTGGTGGGGGTGGGGGAAGGTAGCTTGGAAGATGATAGGTAGATGGAGATGGGGGTGATGATGAGAGGTTGGACCGGAGGGTGAAGTGGATGGGTGAGAAGGAAGATGGACAAGTAGGACAGTTCTAGAGGACAATGCTGAGTTGGAGGGTTGGATCTGGGATAAGGTGGGGGAGGAGAGATAAGGAAATTGGTGAAATTGACACTGGTGCCGTGTGGTTGGAGGGTCCCAAGGCGGAAGATGAGGTGTTCCTCCTCCAACATCGGGTGACTTGGATATGGCGGTGGAGAAGGTCCAGGACTTGCATGTCCTTGACAGACTGGGTTGGGGAGTTGAAATGGTCGGCCACATGGTAGTGGGTTGTTGGGTGCATGTGTCCTGGAGTTGCTCCCTGAACCATTCTGCAATTTGGCATGTTGTCGCCCCAGGATAGAGGAGACCACATGGAAGCAACGGACACAGTAGATGAGGTGTTTGGATATGCAGGAAAATCTCTGCTGGATGTGGAAGGATCCTTTGGAGCCTTGGATGAAGGTGAGGGAGGTGGTGTGGGTGTAGGTCTTGCACCTCTTGTGGTGGCAAGGGAAGGTATCAGGTGGGGAGGGTGGTTTGGTGAGAGGCGTGGACCTAATGAGTTAGTCGCAGAGGGAATGGTCTCTGCAGAATGCTGATAGGGGCGGGGAGGGAAATACATCTCTGGTGGTGGGGTCTGACTGTAGGTGGCAGAAGATGATGTGTTTTATCTGGAGATTGATGGGTAAAAGGTGAGGACCAGGCTCTATCCTTGTTGCAGTCGGAGGGGTGGGGTTCAAGGGTGGAGGTGTGGGAAGTGGAGGAGATGTGCTGGAGGGCATTATTGACCACATGTGAAGGGAAATTGCAGTCACTGAAGCAGGAGGCCATTTAAGATGTTCTGGAGTGGAACTGCTCCTCCTGAGGGCAAATGTGATATAGGTAGAGAAATTGGGAGTTAAAGATAGCGCTTTTACAGGAGGGTGGGTGGGATGAGGTGTAATCCAGGTAGTCATGGGAGTCCATCGGTTTGAAGTAGATGTCTGTGTTGAGTCAGTCGCCAGAAATGGAGATGGAGAGGTCCAGGAAAGTGAGGGAGGTGTGCAAGATGGTCCAAGTGAACTTGAGATCAGGTTGGGAGGTGTTTGTGAAGGAGGAGGAGGAAGAACGTCGCACCTTCCACCTTGGCACCTTCCAACCACATGGCATGTCAATTTCACCAGTTTCCTCATCTCCCCTCCCCCCACCTTATCCCATATCCAACCTTCCAACTCAGCATCACCCTCTTGAACTATCCTACTTGTTCAACTTCCTCTCCACCTATCCACTCCACCCTATCACACCCACCTTCACCTATCTATCACCTTCCAAGCTACCTTCCCCCCCCCCAACCTCACTCCCCTCTCATTTATCTCTCAGCCCCCTTGACCTCCCACCAACACTTACCCCCACATTCCTGATGAACAGCTTATGCCCAAAACGTCCACTCTCCTGCTCATTGGATGATGCCTGACCTGCTGTGCTTTTCCAGCGCCACACTTTTTGACTCTGATCTCCAGCATCTGCAGTTTTCACTTTTTCCACCACCTGATCAAGGGGAAGTAGGTGTGAGTAACAATTGTTAGCCCGGCCAACAACACACACATCTCATGAACGAATGAAACGAAAATGCTTATTTATATCCTTTCGAGTGCCTCCAAGTCCTTATTATAACATGGGATTCTGAATTCAGCAAAATGGCATATCAATTTTCAGTTGTAGAAAAGATTATATCTTAGATAAGAAAATTGTAATTGTAAAGATCTCCTTTCAGTTCAAAATTTGCTTGTATAATTTAATCTAGTCAAAAGGTCACATTTAGTGTCATCAGCTAATATGCCCATAAACTAACGTGAATCATGTAAAATGAAACTGCATCCAAACAACATGAGATCTTACCACGAGAAACCAATAGCAGAATACTTCCTTCAAAAAAAAAATGATTTTTAATTAAAACAATTAAAGAAACTTAAAGAGGCCACTTTGGTAGACATCACTAACAAAATATTGTCCCTAACATCCTTTGATTTCCTACTTTCTTGGCAAATACCTCCCAAGCCCGAACTAATTTAAAATAAGATTCTCATCTTTTGGATTAAAATTTATTTTTCACAATCGACTCTAAGTTGCGTCAAACTAAGCGTACAGTTTACAATGTTTATAAAGCTATGGCATAATTTATTTGCACCCTCAATCTTCGATGCCGTAATGAGGTCCATGTAACAGAAAAGGTCCCACAACAATAAAAGCAAAATTAAACACAGTCTCAGGTGGCATTACTTGTAGGGTTCTTACAGACATAATATTATACCAGACTGTTATAATTCTGATAGATTAGATTTAGTTGTTAACAGAGCTTAAATTGTTAACTTACTGCAATTAGCTCATTTCCATTATAGAGTCATAGAGATGTACAGCATGGAAATAGACCCTTCGGTCCAACCTGTCCATGCCGACCAGATATCCCAACCCAATCTAGTCCCGCGTGCCAGCATCCGGCCCATATCCCTCCAAACCTTTCCTATTCATATACCCATCAAAATGCCTTTCAAATGTTGCAATTGTACCAACCTCCACTACATCCTCTGCAGCTCATTCCACACATGTAACACCCTCTGTGTGAAAAGGTTACCTGTTAGGTCTCTTTTATATCTTTCCCCTCTCACCCTAAACCTATGCCCTCTAGTTCTGAACTCCCCCAACCAGGGAAAAGACTTTGTCTATTTATCCTAACCATGCCCCTCATAATTTTGTAAACCTCTATAAAGTCACCCCTCAGCCTCTGACGCTCCAGAAAAAACAGCCCCAGCCTGTTCAGCCTCTCCCTATAACTCAAAGCCTCCAACCCTGGCAACATCCTTGTAAATCTTTTCTGAACTCTTTCAAGTTTCACAACGTCCTTCTAATAGGAAGGAGACCAGAATTGCATGCAATATTCCAACAGTGACCTAAACAATGTCCTGTACAGCCGCAACATGACCTCCCAACTCCTGTACTCAATACTCTGACCAGTAAAGGAAAGCATACTAAACGCCTTCTTCACTATCCTATCTACCTGTGACTGTACTTTCAAGGAGCTATGAACCTGCACTCCAAGGTCTCTTTGTTCATCAACACTCCCTAGGACCTTACCATTAAGCATACAAGTCCTGCTAAGATTTGATTTCCCAAAATGCAGCACCTCGCATTTATCTGAATTAACTCTGTGTTTATCTGAATTAAACTGTGTGTTTCTGAAATCCTTCTGATTCCAGACCAATGTATAGTCAGCAATTCTTCAAGCTTTTATTTTTCAAACTATGTAACAAAGATTATATATAAACAGAAGCTATTATTAACATAATCAAAAAGCCAAGGTGCTTCTGTAGCCAGAAAGAGAGATGCAAACTGTAGTTAGGGAATGCAGTTTATGCCGTTGCCAAAGGCAATAGCTTCAGTCTTTCAAATGTCTGGAAAAAGTCAAGGACAACTATGCAGTCTGACAGTACAAAGCAGGTGTCAAGTTAGATGTAAGTGCTGTCAATGTACACATGCAATCTAATGTTGTGGGCAGATTTTTCCCATTTGGAATTAAAGTAAGGCTGCAAGCATGTTAGATGGTGTGATATCCACCATAGCCCAGGGTGAGTTATGTCATCAGATCATGTGCTCCCCATCTCATTATCATACAAGTGAAATGCTACAAAGTTACTAAGCAAGTCAAACACTCTTGTCACTGGAGAGACATTCCAGGCTTAAAGGCCAAGGTGTCATATTTGAATGCCAACTAGATAGCAACTCAGATGTTGCACCTCTGGAGCATCCTCACAGCCCGTGGTTGTCAACTCAAAACTGAGCACATGGCACCAGATAGTCAATTAGCTCCAAGGTTTAGGTAAAATGCCCTTCAGATGCTACTGCATGGGGTCACCAGAAGGAGGTTAGTCCTCTGCCAGCTAACCAGATAAGATGGCCATCTTATCAGACCGATCCGACGTGAGTAGAGATGGCAGCGCAGGGCAGTACTATGACTTCACTGAAAAGGGACAGACAATAATGCAACAAAAAAATCAATTATCTTCTGAAACTCCACAAGGATAATTTGCACTCCACACACTCTAAGAGCTATTATTCACTAACACTGCCACTGCATACACATCTCACCAAAGGTGATCGGCTGCAAGCCTCAGCATTACATGTATGATGTCCACTCAAGGGCTCACACCCATCTCATCATCTTTGCCTGCACATTGTGCTTCCTACTCTCTCAATCTAGGGGATGTCTCACCATCTTGGGTGTTAATACATAACCAAACTGCTCCTGCACCAATTCCCATCATTCTCAAGCCTTTTCTTTGTCTCTTAGCAAGAAAAACTGGCTTCTAACTAGTTAGATAGACAGCACTAAATTAAAACTGAAAGAACTGCAGATGCTGTAAATCAGTAACAAAACCAGAATTTGCTGGAAAGGTCAGTAGGTCTGGTAGTATTTGTGAAGAGAAATCAAAGTTAATGTTTCGGGTCCGGTAACCCTCCCTCAGAACAGAGAGAGGCAACTAAGACTGGCAGGGGTTTGTGGAGCACTGCAGACTCCACCTCCCCCCCCCCCCCCCCCCCCCACCCACTTATAGGACAGAACTGTAGAACAGTCTGAGGACCAGGACTATCTCTGTGGTGACATGGAGACATCAACAGCCCACAAATCCAATGAACAACTTTGGGTTTGTGCTTCTTGAATGAACATCAATGCTAACACAATGTTCTGTTTTTTTTTCCCATCCTCACTACTAAACCTTTCTCTTCTGCAGGCATGAGCATCACTTGGGGACCAGCAGCCATGACAAGGCCACAGCCTGAACCCCTCCTGAGAGAGAGAGGAAGTGCAAATTGATAGCATGAGTATTCAGGCATTGTGTAAAGTCAGCACTTTTATCAAGTTAATAATTATAAATTGATTATATAATATTATATCCACTAATACAGTATCTGCTGTTGTCTTATTGTCCAGGATAAGTGAAACAATGCACCTTCAAACTGCAAAAGGATGTGTTGCTTTGCAGATCCTTTCTTATCAGCAACAAAATGAGGGTATCAGCAGGTATCTTCATCTGTTGGGGAATCACACATCTCTAAATTCAGGATTGCAGCCAAGGTGGCTACAGATGAATCTCTAGAACACTGAAACTAGAAAGTCTTCTGCTTTGGACCACAAAAATTTGCAGCCAGCT
Organism: Chiloscyllium punctatum; assembly: GCF_047496795.1. Lineage (NCBI taxonomy): Eukaryota > Metazoa > Chordata > Chondrichthyes > Orectolobiformes > Hemiscylliidae > Chiloscyllium > Chiloscyllium punctatum. The sequence continues at coordinate 101,499,888 of NC_092749.1, read as the reverse complement.
GCCACAACTTTCTACATCCTTGGTGGATTTTGTCCTGTTGCTTCTCCATCTAAATTCTGTGCCACAGCTGGTGATGACTGCTCCATGTTGGGCCTGCAGAATCTGTTCTCTCCACTGTCAGCTGCATGCATTATTTTTGATTAGCAGCATCACCAGAAGGACAACTGGATTTACTTTGGGTGTTCTTTCTTAAGGTGAAATAGACCTCTAAAAATGTAAGAGGGTTACACGTATTATTAAATGCATGCCTGAGTCCTGACATCCTTCAATATGAAGATGAATGTTACCTTCTTGAGGGGGTAGTGTGTAGTCGGTGCAAAGAATCAAATGTAATACACTGATAAAGAGTTTAGGGTGATGTATTACTTCAAGTAAGGTGGCCCAACAAAGTGTCCATATTCATGACGCAATTGTCATGAGATCCCATTCAAATGTTTCCCCTTCAACAACACCTTCCTTGGCTATATCTATAGTCATGTCCTGGAGGTTCCCTATTACATATAAGAATATGACAGCAGTAACATGTTAGCTTGCAGTCTTTGGGACTTTGTGCCTAAAGCAATTTGGAAGAGGAGGCATAATCAAGAGTGCCTTCTTCCACTGAGTCCTGTTGATCTCAGAGATCGCAAGGTGGCAATACAACACACTGCTGATGGTTACGTCATGAATGCATTCCTGAATTGCCAGGTTCTTGTGATGCAACAGTAGTGTCCTCACTGCTGACTTAATTCTCCCAAAGAGCTTTTTTCTATATTGAAACCTTACTGCACAGTTGATTTTAGAATTGTTACAGTGAGATGGCAACCTTCCATTTGCAGGCTCTGTCTGTAACCCATGAATTATTCCTCATAGTTCATGTGCCTTTTAGCTCCTATGATCTTTCGCCCTCCACTCATTTTGATTTAGCACCTTTGTATCACCATTGGTGTGCCTGCTTTACCAATGGAGCCCATGGCTCGTGAGATTCCTATGCTCCTACTGGCTCCGTACCCTCCCCACATGGAGGCCAAAGTAATCATAACTTGCCTGACAGTCTACCTTCAGAGGGACTAACCAAGTCTCATCCTACCATCTGCAATCACCCATACAACTGTGACCATTCCCTCAGTAACCAAATACAATTCTGCTGATTTTTCACCGCCTGGCCAGAGATTGGGTGCTTATCCCTCCGTGTGAAAACACTACGTCTCAACCAGAGACCGCATCTTAAGCTTGCTGAGAGATAAAAAGTACTATCTGAGCCTGCCTGACCACAAGCAACCCGACAGTCTGAGACTAATGTGCTGCCAATGCCTAGTTGTGTGGATAGAGAGTTCAGGGAGACATTGCATCCAATAAGCACAAAGGCTCATTTTGCAGTTGTAACAGTTCCGTCTAAAGTAAAGAGAAGGAAGCTGGCCAGTACTGCCGTGAACTCACCAGACTCAAGGCAGAGTGTCTAACACTACAGATACTCACTTAGTTATTACTGTCAGGATTTCGAAGTATCAGGTTTCTCAATTGGGGAAAAGTTAATCAGGAAAGGGAATTGTGTAACTAATGAAATGCTAAGATATACAAATTCCCACCTGATGGTGGGAATTTGATCTCACACCTAAGGAGGGAGGACTTAATTGCAAAAGTTTATGTTGACAGCAAGAATGCGTTTTTTGGACTCTTGCCCAATTAAGACATCATGCTCACCATTCTTCTCTCTACCTCAAGCTGGAGAAAATTGTACCCGGTGTTTTTGGATGTTATTGCTGAGGAATAACACATAGTTGAGAAACAGGGATATAGCCTATCAAAGGCCTTCGATGGGACTAATAGTATTGCTCCTACAGTGCCACTGGGACCACTGCTACATAGGTGTTGTGTGTCTCTGCATCAAAATGAGCTGGCATCACACATTTAATTATTTTAATGGCACTCCTATCACTTAGGCCATGACGTGCAGGCAGTCCCGTGAGGTTTAGGGCCTGGAATGCTGAACATTAGCAGCGATAGAAGGGCCACTGACTGCCTGTATTTTGCTACTGTTGTTTCCCATGATAAGTGGGATCTTTGCACAATGACCCTTTCATTAAATGGGTTATGGAGATGAAAGCAGGTAAAGTACATAAAGAAGGGTGGTCCTATTGAAAGGTGAAGGCAAATCTACAGGCAAATAAAATTGTTTTTGGTGCAATCTGCCCTGAAATGTCCACTCCAAACTGCATTACGGGAAAGTTGGCTTATTTACATAAAAATTAGGGCCGTAATTAGCCCAGTGTAGTGGTAGGAGGCGGGGGTATAGGCTCTGAGTGCTTCAGGGGTAATATACTGCACCATTCAAATCGACACCAAACATGTTTGGGCTGCAGAGATCCAAATGTGTTGAGTCGGCATATAAGTGTCAAGTATTGTACTATTGACCTCAAAATAAACATTCAAAATCCTTTAATTCTTTTAAACTCATTCTTCTACTGCTGGACTTCTTTAATATATAACCCTATGACATTTCTATAATATTTCAGTAAAAGAAAAAAGCACATATTATTTTATTTAAAATAAGGCAAAGATGACACTTCAAGGGCAATTTAACCAATAAAGTCAGTTCTTACATTACTCATAATTCACTCCACCTTTGTTTTGTGATGGCCCTTTGCCATTTTCTATTTCCTCAGAGAGCCATCTGTGAGAATCTATTTAAAGATGAATACCTTCCTGAACAAATGCCAGTGTCAGCAGACTTAAAATTAGTGCAATACTGAAATTCAATCTTAGATATATTTACAACTACCATATAAAAATAAATTTGTACAGCAATACTGAAGCTGGAAAAGGTAAGTAAATCATTACTTTTTTTTAATTGTACCTCGAGCTGTCAAATTTAGGAAAGCTTAGTTGAGATTCTCACAAATGCCATATACCTGGAATATAAACAATTGAAAACAGTGAGAACGTTGATTTCTAAGACTAGCTTCACATAATGGGCAAGTTTACATTCCTATAAACCTGTGCATACTTCAAATAGAGGAGTACATTCACTCACATATGAGAGCTGCTTTAATTGTCAGCAGGTCAGTGAATTGCATCACATTCACTTTTCAGTAAGTATGCACTGTTTTACTCAGCTTCTTAGCAACTTAACCAACCAAAATTTAGCTTCTTTTTAATTATGTTCATCCTAAGTCGAGCAGAAATATTGCTATATTTCTTCTTTCCGCTCATCAATCATTTTCTTTTATTCCTTAAGAACTGTTTTATTCCTTTGTCACTTTGTACAAAATTCTTCTTTCAACAATGTAAAATCTAGCTCATCTCATCCACCAAGTAGTGGGAAAAAAGCTGCTCAACATTTTTAAATGTAGTAGTACTCCCACTTTCATGCCATCTAACAGCATTTAATATTGTTTAATAACTGAAGTTTAACAATGTGGAAGTGACTACATGACACAAGGTTCGGTTATCTGAATCTCAAGTACTCAAAACCAAATGATGAGGGAACACTTCAACAGGGATGTCTTAGATGGCTTCAACTTTATAACTAGTCATTTCAATTTGATTTCAAATATATAACCATGTACTCCACTGGTCCTTTTGGAATTTTATCATTTTATTTTTCAAAGTTTCTCACAATAGGAAGAACTAGATACTTCCAACAGCCTTCAAAACAGCCAACTATTCAATTGAATATGCAAATATCTTCCGCAGCTCAGTACAAAACACAGTTTGTAGTCTGAACGTGCAATTCTCAAATTAGTAGCTTAAGTATATCAGTATTATTTATTCTGCTTGTGTACTGAAAATAGTGAACAAAAAAGTGTGAGTAAAAGAAAACTACTTCCAGGAGTTCTCATCTTACATTTCACATTAATATAATTAAGACCTGTAAAGCTCTTTACAACTACTCAGAAAACAGCAAAACAATTGTTGCCATCATGAGAATAGACTGTGCTGATGCAAACATCCCAAAATTAGTCAGATTAGCCTCAAGCATCCCGAAATTAGTCAGATTAGCCTCAAATCAACATTTAACAGAAAGCAAAATGTCAATTTTCTGCTGCCTCCAGCACTTCTTAAATTCTGTTGGACTATCACTTTGGAAAGTTCCACTCCCCTTACACTTGCAAAATCTCTTGTGAAAATGACAACATTCCCTATTGTAAGTTTGATCTTCTATTTTGCATTAAAAGTCTCATTCCTGGAATGCTCAAGTTTCAGCCAGCTGTCTCATCTTCTTCATGCCACAAAAAGGAAATTGAAAAGAGACCTGTTGAAGAGGCAGCAAAAAGGCTGAAAAGAGAAAAGTAGGAGTAAAGGGAGCTGAAAGTGAGGAACTGAGAAACAAAACTGAAGTGACTGAAGGGTGCAGGAGCGACAGAAAAATAGAAAAGCACAGAATGAAATGAAACAGATGTACAAATGTTAAGCAGGGGCAAGGAAAAATGGAATACAAATGCAAGGAAAGGAAGAGTACACTGGAGGAAAGACAGCAAGAAAAATACAGAGTAAACACTAAATTTAAGGGCATAAAAAGAGTAAAGTAGAGCTAAAGAATATTGAGACTGACAACAAGTAAGAAAGAAAATCATGACAGATGGACAGAGAAATGTGTGTGTGAGAGAGAGAGAGAGAGAGACAGAGAGAGAAGTGAGAGAGAGAGAGAGAGAGAGAGAAGCGAGAGAGAGTGAGAGGGAGAGAGAAGCGAGGGAGAGAGAAGCGAGGGAGAGAGAAGCGAGGGAGAGAGAAGCGAGGGAGAGAGAAGCGAGGGAGAGAGAAGCAGGCTGCCATGAACAGATGTTGAGGAGACAGCTTCTTGTTTTACGGACAACTATTACTATCCTTAGCTAGAGAGTCATTAAACACTGGATCAAATAATTTTGTTCAAACGTATTATCAAGATCTAAAACTAACCAGAAAGATCTAATACTGAGGGAAAGGCTGTTCATTGTCCCTTTCACCAATCGCTCCACTTATGCTTTCTCACCAAGAATGCCTCTACTTGCTGTTTTAGCCTTTTCCAACGTTATGCCAGGAAAGAAAGAATCACATTACATGTCTAACATCCAGAGCATACATTTTCTCCTTAAATATCAGGAATATCTCACTGTTATAAATATCACTTGCTATTCAGTGATTCCGTCCCTCTGCCTGACAACTGCTTGAGACAAAATAAAAACATTCACAACCTTAGCATTACATTTGACCCTAAGGTGAACCTTTGATCACACATCCTCGCCAAGACTGCTTTGCAACTCCATAACATTGTCAGTCTTCCCCTCCGCCTCTGTTCATCATCTGTTGAAACTTTCATTTATGTCTTTACTGCTGTCAGATGTGAATAATCCAATGCCCTACTAGCCAAACATCCTTTGTCTACCCTCCATATCCAAAACTCTTGCTCAGTTCTAACGCACATCCATTATTCCCATCCTCATTGACTCCAAGGTCAGGACACTTCAAGCTAAAAGAATTCTCATCTTTAATTTTCAAAATTGCCATGGCTCCAGGGCTCCCTACCTCAAAGCCTCCTCCAGCTCTGTAACCAGCCAACTTCTCCTGCATCCCCAATTTTAATTATCCACTTATGCCAGGAATGCTTTCAGTTGTCTTAACCCAGAGCACTGCCACTTCCTTCCTAAACCTCTTTGTTTTTCCATTTCCCTCCCAATATTAAACAGCTCCTCAAACCCTATTTCTTCAGTCAAGCTTTCAGTAACAAGTTTCAATGTCTCTCTATTTGTTTCAATGTCAAGATTTGTTTGATAGTGGTCCCAAGAAGCACCTTCAGACTTTTTACTCTGTTGAAGACATAACATGAATACAAGTCATTGTTGAGAGCTTCATAGGTGTGAGATGGTAATTATTATTAGGCAGGAGGACATGACATTGCAACACAATGGATTTCCTGGTTAGCTCAGACAGCAGACTGTCTTACAAAATAGATGCAGCTGCAATCTGGTACTTGTTAAGCTCAATATCTATTTATTCAAGTATTTATTTTGAATTCAATAGTGAATGAAGATATAGGATAGATAATACAACAAATGGAGAGCATCAACATGTCTTCCAAATAGTGATTGTTGTAAATATGAAATACTTATTCTGTGTTGATACTGGAGCTGAATCACTTACGTCACTGGCATGCATTTTAATTACATTGTAAACCAAACACTAAACATCGAAGTTCAGTAACTTGTCGCTGGGCATTCATCAATATTAGCATAATTTGTAAGATTCATACTGCCAACTTTGCATGAGAGCACTGAGCCTTGCCAAATTTACTCCAAGCCAAATGTGGAACATAAAAGCATGGACAAACATGAAAGAAAACTTAAATGCTCAGACAGATTGGAAAAAAGACCCTAAGTACAAAGCCATCCAAATTGGTGGGATTTGTTCATCCAAATAGCTCAGAAGACAAAGCAGCAAAACTAACAAACTATTAATTACAACCTGTTACATTACTGCATGCTATTTTTTGGCACATTAAACATTTCACAATAAATCCAGTATGATTAGATGCAAAATAAAGCTCCCTACAACACATTGCGTTCTATTTCTAAGCTCTAACTAGAATGCCCGATTATACGAATTGGTTGTTTTCTCTTTAACACACTTTGTCTTTCCTGAGAAAGACACAGTTATTGATACTTATGTGCTCATGTCCACTACAAACTAAATGGAAAATTCCCAAATTGATTTCACTTGTTCACATAGTCAGTTTTTGAAGATTTGAACCCAAGATTTAGAGCTAAATGGACAGAGTCTGACAACAAAAGATGCAAGATTTTGAAATTCAGAGCATTAAAAAACACAAAAGGTAAGTGGGAAGAGGATGGAGCTTGGTGGGTGGAGGGGGGGGGGTAGTTGATGAAGGTGGAGGATAAGATGATAGGTCGGAGAGGAAGGTGGAGCAGATAGATGGGAAAGGTCAAGAGGGCGATGCTGTGTTGGAGGCTGGAGACTGGGATAAGGTTGGGGTTGGGGTTGGGGGGGGGGGGGGAGAGAAATGATGAGTGGGAGGGGGTGTTGAAATGATCAGTCACAGGGCATTGGATTGGTTACTGCGGGTGTGCCAGAGATGTTCTCAGAAATGATCTGCAAGTTGGCGTCTTTTATCCCTAATGCAGAGGAGACCATACCTGGTACAACAGATGCAGTACATGACATTTGTGGAGGTACAGGCAAATGTCTGTCAGATTTAGAAGGATCTTTTGGGGTCTTAAGACGGAGGTGAGGGGGGAGGTGTGGGCACAGGTTTTGCACTTTTTGTGGTGGCAGGGGAAGTTGCCGGGAGTGGGGTGAGAGTTGGTGGGGGGCATGGATCTGACAAGGGAGTCGCAGAAGGAACGATCTCCCTGAAACGCTGATAGGGGTGGGAAGGGAAATACATCCCTAGTGGTGGGGTTGTTTGTAGGTGGCAGAAGTGGCGCAGGATGATGCAATGTATACAGAGTTTGGTGGGGTGAAAGGTGAGGACCACTGGGAGTGGTGTGTGTGTGTGTGTGTGTGTGTGTGTGTGTGTGTGTGTGTGTAGTCTGTCTTCCTTGCATTGGGAGGAGTGGAGTTCAAGGGCAGGGGTGCAGAAAATAGAGGAGATGTGCTGGACAGCATCACTGACCAGATGAGAGGGGAAATTGCGGTCTTTGAAGAAGGAGGCCATCTGGGATTTTCTGTGGTGAAATTGGTCATCCTGGGAACAGATGTGGTGAAGAGGGAGGAATTGGGTATACAGGATGGCATTTTTACAGGAGGCAGGGTGGAAGGAGGTGTAGTCCAGATAGCTGTGGGAGCTGGTGGGTTTGTAGTATATATCCGTGGATAATCGCTCACTGGAGATGGAGATAGAGAGGTCCAGGAAAGGGGAGGGTGGTGACTGAGATCGTCCAATTGCATTTGAGGTCGGGGTGAACGATGTTAGTGAAGTTGTTGAACTGTCCAACCTCCTCGTGAGAGCACAAGGTAGCGCCGATACAGTAATCAATGTAGTGGAGGAAAAGGTGGGGGATGGTGCCGGTGTAACTACGGAAGAGGGACTGTTCCACGTACCCAACAAAGAGGCAGGCATAGCTGGGTCCCATGCGGGTGCCCATGGCTACCCTTTGATTTGGTCAAAGTGGGAGGATTGGAAGAAGTTGTTAAGAGTGAGGACCAGTTCAGCCAGGTTGATGAGGGTGTCAGTGAAAGGGTACTGGTTGGGACAGTGTGAGGAGGAAGAAACGGAGGGCTTAGAGGCCTCCATTGTGGTGGATATATGTGTACAGGGACAGGGTTTCCTTGATGAAGATAAGGCACTGGAGGCCAGGGAAACAAAATTCTTAGTGGAGGTGAAGGGCATGGGTGGTGTCCCAAATGTAGGTGTGGAGTTCCTGGTCGAAGGGGGACAGGATGGTGTCAAGGTATGCAGACAGCAGTTCAGTGGGACAGAAGCAGGCTGAGATAATGGGTTGATTGGGGAAATCAGGTTTGTAAATCTTTGGTATGAGGTAGAATCAGGAGTGCGGGGATTGCAGATGATGCAGTTGGAGGCTGTGGATGGGAGATCTCCAGAGATGAAGAAGCTATGGATGGTCTGGGAGATGATGATTTGGTGATGGGAGGTGAGGTCATGATCGAGGGGGCGACAGGAGGAGGAGGAGGAGGTGTCTGCAAGTTGGCATCTGGCTTCAGCAGTGTAGAGGTCAGTGCGCCAAACTACCACAGCGTCCCCCTTGTCTTCTGGTTTGATGGCGATGTTGGGGTTGGAGCGGAGGGCTGCATATTGCGAGGGCGGGAAGTTGGAGTGGGTGAGGGGGGTGGACAGGTTGAGGTGGTCTATGTCACAGCAGCAGCTAGAAATGAACAGGCCAAGGGCGGGTAACAGGCCAGTAGGGGGTGTCCAGGTGGATAGGGTGTGCTGCAGGCGAGAGAAGAGGTCCTCGATGGGTGGGTGGGTGGGAACCTTGATTGAAAAAGTGGGCTCAGAAATGGAGGTGGCAGAAGAAATCACAACGCTTGTCGAACTCATTAATCCAGGAGCACAGACGATGAAGGTGAGACTTTTGCTGAGGACTGAATGTTCATCCTCAGTAAGGGGGAGGTCTGGGGGAATAGTAAAAACATGGCAGGGCTGGGGGCTAGGACTTGGGGTGGGGGCAGAGACTGCCACTGGAGTGGGCGTGATTATGGGGGTCGGGTGTGACGTTATTCCCAATTCCTCTGCCTCTGCCGACCAATTCCACCATCGAAAATCCCAGATGGCCTCCTTCTTAAAAGACCACAATTTCCCCTCCCACATGGTCGACGATGCCCTCCAGCACATCTCCTCCTCTTCCTGCACATCTGCCCTTGAAACCCACTCCTCCCAATGCAACAAGGACAGAATACCCCTGGTCTTCACCTTCCACCCACCAACCTCTGTATACAATGCATCATCCTCCATCACGTCCGCCACCTACAAACAGAACCACCACTAGGGACATGCATTTCGGAGAGACTATCTACCATGAGAAAGGTCCCCAAGCCCTCAGTTTCTTCCTCCTCACGCTGTCCCAACCAATTCCCTTCCACTGACACCCTCATCTGCTTCGCTGAACTCCCTTGTCAGATCCACTGCCCCCACCAGCTCTCACCCCTCTCCTGGCACCATCCCCTGCCACCGCACGAAGTGCAAAATCTGCGCCCACACCTCCCCCTTCACCTCCGTCCAAGGCCCCAAAGGTTCCTCCACATCCAACTCAAATTCACAAACATCATCTACTGTATCCGTTACATCCGATGTGGTTTCCTCTACATCAGGGAAACAGGATGCCAACTTGCAGATTGTTTCAGAGAACATCTCTGGGACAATTGCACCAACCAACCCCACTGCCCTGTGGCTGATCACTTCAACTCCCCCTCCCACTCCACCAAGGACATGCAGGACCCGTGCCTCCTCCATTGTCAAACCCTAACCACCAAACGCCTGGAGGAAGGATTCCTCATCTTCCGCCTTGGGACCCTGCCACCACACGTATTAATATGGATTTCACCAGTTTCCTCATTTCCATTTCCGTCACCTTATCCCAGTCCCAAGCCTCCAACTCAGCACCACCCTCTTGGCCTGTCCATTGTCTTTCCCATCTATCCGCTCCACCCTCCTCTCCAATCTGTTACCTTCTCCCCCACCTTCATCTACCTATTGCATTCTCAGCTACCTCCCCAGTGCCAGTCCCACCTCCTCCCATTTATGTCTTAGCCCCCTGGCCACAAGCCTCATTCTTGATGAAGGGATGAAGATAATGACAAAAAATTACCATGCAGACACATAAATTACATTCTAAAGAGTAAGAATGGAAGGTCCAAGTTCATTTATTATTTAATGCAAATGCCAATCAGTTGTCAAAAAAGTTTGGGTGAATGTAAAATTGTTTTTAGTACGAGTTGAAAAGCAACAAGGGATATTCCTACTGTCCTAACCAACATGCCTCTCAGAATTAACTGTACCAAAAAGCATATTTTCTACTCATTTGTGACCTGTGGGATTTAAGCATGTGAAATATAACTACTGCATGTAGCTGCAGGATAACTGACTATACTCCATACAATTCATTCATTGTAATGTTCTTAAGAAAGTTTTGGGTATGTCATAAGGCACTGTACAAATGCAAATTCAGTTTTCCTGCTAACATATAAGACAAGAAATTCATGCTATTGTTTATAAACATCAATTAATCTACTGTCATATCTAATTTGTTCAATTACATCTAACTATAAATCAGGAGTTCTAATGATGAGAAATTTCAGTTTGGAGGACAGATTGAAGAAATGGGTATGTTCTCCCAGGAGATAAGACATCTAAGAGGAGGTCTGATGGAGGTTTTCAAAACTATAAAAAGACTGGAGAGAACAGATAAGGAGAAACTGCTCTCGCTCATAAAAGAATCAAGAACCAGGGGCATAGATTTAAAGTGATTTGCAGAACAAGCTGATGCAAGTTGAGAAAAATTCTTTCCAAACAGCGAGTAGTGAAATTAAGTGAAATGTAACAGCATCAACTAAAATACTAGTATTTTGCATGCCATAAAAATCTCTACAGGATTCTCTACTGGATTAATCTTGCAATGGATGCAACTGAAATAGCATGTTGTGACACACCTCTGTTCCTACATCAAACTTAGTCATTCTAATCAATGAGCTACCATATCATAAAACACTCAATCATCACTGTTTTCCCATAAGTCCATTGCCCACTTTGTGGTGCCTATGTCTGGGAACTTGCAGGCTATTTGTGATGTGCACACAGATATAATTCTCACCACTCACATCATGAAAATGGGCATAAGATACTTATTGGCCGCAAAACTTTAAATGAACTGAAGTTTACAGAGCATTAAGGATAGCAGACTGGCCAGGAAAGCATTAGATAACTGAGCCTGGAAGTGTCATGGGGTTACAAAGACATGGTTGAGGTTCTTGGCATCAGATGTATTGAGATTGGGTAACACTGGTGATGTATGGAGACAGAATTAGGCCTGCTTTACATTATACAATGAAATTTTCAGGGTGGAATTAACCATTCTGGTTAAGCCTAAGACAATGGTCAGCAGTAATAACCTCTTCCACATAACCTCTTCCAGATCAAACATGTATCAGGTTTTATTTAGACTTCCAAGACGTAGTAATAGTGTCAGTCATAATTTACTTTGTAACCTAAGCTGGAAAAATCAAACAGGGAGAGGAAGAACAAGAAAGATGTGAGTTCAAGCACCATAAGAATAGAGAATCAACAAATGATACTGCTAAAAAAGCTATAATAGCAATAACAGCAAAGTTATGTTAAGTTTGCCTGAAGATCTCCTGTCTTTGCCTGTCTGATTCTGAAACTTGCAAATCTACGAAATATATATGAATGTTGTCATGTCCATAATCTCCATTATAATCCTCTCCTGGTATCACAAAAAAATTACAATGGCACAACTTGAGAGGTCTTGCTTGATTTTTCATTAACACAAATACATAACACATTTAAAGAATTCCAATCTTACTTGCTCAATAGTGGCTTCCTTCTCCTTCCTTTGTGATTTCAGGCTCTCACTCCAAATTGGCATTAACTTTTCAATCTGTTTTTCATATTCCATCTACGATACAAAACAAAATAGACATTATTTAAACCTTTTCTTTTTCAACTTTCTTAAAGTTTTGCTTGAATAACATGTAATGCATGGTATGTGATTAATAGACAAAAATAGAAATTGCTGGAAAAGCACCGCAGGTCTGGCAGCATCTGTGGAGAAAAATCATAGTTAAATGTTTTAAGTCGAGTGACCCTTCCTCAGAATGGATTCATATGAGATATGAGATATGTGATATATACTTTTATCACTCTCATTTCTTGTAGAGTTTGGATTTAGAATTAGTACATATAAGTTTTGATAAGTTAATTGTTACTTCATACACACATATCAGTCTTTCTGGAGTCATGATTTTATTTCAACCAGTCTGAGAGAGGGGGAACTGCTGAGGTGACAATGGGAATTTGTTTGCACTGGGAGAATTTAACAAGTGAACACAATAAACATCAAAAAGTATTAGCTTGCTTGCTGTTTAGTAAGATAAAAGTTATTTTTTCCTTACAAGAAAACCACGTGGTTAGAAAGGTTTGGTTCATCAGTTTGCAGAATCCTGGTTGAAGTCAGATACACAAAACAGTTTCTGAGAGAGAAAAGAGTTAGTCATAGAGTCTGACAGCACGGACACAGCCCTTTGGCCCAAACTGATCCATGCACTTGCCCATATTCTTCTAAACCTTTCATTTCTACGTATAAAGTGCCTTTTATATGTTGTTAATGTACCCACCTCAACCACTTCTGCTGGTAGCTTATTTCAAATGCATACCATCCACTGTGGGGAAAAAAAAGTTGCTTCTCAGGTTCCCACTTATTCTTTTCCCTCTAACCTTAAACTGATGCCCTCTAGTGCTCGATTCCCTAACCCTGGGGAAAATACTGAGTGCATTCACCCTGTCCATGCTTCTCATGATCTTCTGCACTTGTTTAAAGATCCTCCTTCGGTCACCTATGGTCCAAAGAAAGAAGACTTCGCTTGTCCAACCTCTCGTTATAATTAAGACGATTGAGTCCTGGCAATCTTTTGAAATCTTTCCACTTTAATAATATGCTTCCCATTAGAAGGTGATGAAAACTGAACACAATACTTCAAGAGTGGCCTCAACATGTCCTGTATAACTGCAACAAAACTTCCCAACTTCTATACTCAATGCCCTGACTGATGAAGGTCAGTGTGCCTTCATCGTTCAATCAATCTTTGGATTCATTCATTCAGAAAAGTTCGGAAATAAGTTACCTCCAATGTAAGGATTTAAACTTAATACTTCAAGACTAGAAGTGTTCAACTAAAACCCAAAGGAGTTATTCGGAGTTGACAGTCTAGGTTTCATAATTAAATCAAGGAAGTGGCTACCAAACTCTCAAGACCAGGGATTGAAGGAAACAATTAAAATAAACAATTAAAATAGTTGGTAGGATTAGGGAAAACCCAAAGGCTTTCTATAGGTATGTCAGGAAGAAAAGGATGATGAGGGTAGGTATCGGTCCAGTCAAGGATAGTAGTGGGAATTGTGTGTGGAGGCGGAGGAGATCGGTGAGACACTAAATCAATACTTTTCGTCAGTATTCACTCAGGAACAGGACATTGTTGCTGATTGTTGAGTCACAATTAATTAGAATGGACAGTTTTGAGGTATGTAGGGAAGAGGTGTTGGAAATTCTGGAAATGATGAAAATAGATAAGTCCCCTGGGCCTGATGGCATTTATCCTAGGATCCTCTGGGAAGCTAGGGAGGAGATAGCGGAGCCAATGGCCTTGATTTTTATGTCGTCGTTGTCTACGGGAGTAGTGCCAGAAGACTGGAGGATAGCGAATGTAGTCCCCTTGTTCAAGAAGGGGAGCAGGGATAGCCCGAGTAACTATAGGCCAGTGAGTCTCACTTCTGTTGTGGGCAAAGTCTTAGAGAGAATTGTAAGGGATAGGATTTATGAACATCTGGATAGGAATAATGTGATCAAGGATAGTCAGCATGGTTTTGTGAAGGGCAGGTCGTGCCTCACAAACCTTATTGAATTCTTTGAGAAGGTGACCAAGGAAGTGGATGAGGGTAAAGTAGTAGATGTGGTGTATATGGATTTTAGCAAGGTGTTCGATAAGGTACCCCATGGCAGACTAATGCAAAAACTACGGAGGTATGGCATTGAGGGTGCATTAGAGGTTTGGATTAGGAATTGGCTGGCTGGAAGGAGACAGAGGGTAGTAGTTGATGGTATAGGTTCATCTTGGAGCGCAGTTGGGCGGCACGGTGGCACAGTGGTTAGCACTGCTGCCTCACAGCGCCAGAGACCCAGGTTCAATTCCCGCCTCAGGCGACTGACTGTGTGGAGTTTGCACGTTCTCCCCGTGTCTGCGTGGGTTTCCTCCGGGTGCTCCGGTTTCCTCCCACACTCCAAAGATGTGCAGGTCAGGTGAATTGGCCATGCTAAATTGCCCGTAGTGTTAGGTAAGGGGTAGATGTAGATGTAGGGGTATGGGTGGGTTACGCTTCGGCGGGGCGGTGTGGACTTGTTAGGCCGAAGGGCCTGCTTCCACACTGTAAGTAATCTAATCTAATCAGTTACTAGCGGTGTACCACAAGGATCTGTTTTGGGACCATTGCTGTTTGTCATTTTTATAAAGGCTGGGTGAGCAAGTTTGCGGATGACACGAAAGTCGGTGGAGTTGTGGACAGCGAAGAAGGATGTGGCAGGTTACAGCGGGATATAGATAAGTTGCAGAGCTGGGCAGTAAGGTGGCAAATGGAATTCAATGTAGCTAAGTGTGAAGTCATTCACTTTAGTAGGAGTAACAAGAAGATGGATTACTGGGCTAATGGTAGACTACTTGGTAGTGTGGATGAGCAGAGGGATCTTGGTGTCCATGTACACAGATCTTTGAAAGTTGCCACCGAGGTAAATAATGCTGTGAAGAAGGCATATGGTGTACTCGGCTTTATTGGTAGAGGAATTGAGTTCTGGAGTCCTGAGGTCATGTTGCAGTTGTATAAGACTCTGGTGCGGCCTCATCTGGAGTATTGTGTGCAGTTTTGGTCGCCATATTATAGTAAGAATGTGGAGGCATTGGAACGCGTGCAGAGGAGGTTTACCAGGATGTTGCCTGGCATGGTAGGAAGATCGTATGAGGAAAGGCTGAGGCACTTGGGGCTTTTCTCACTGGAGAAAAGAAGGTTTAGGGGAGATTTGATAGAGGTGTACAAGATGATTAGGGGTTTAGATAGGGTTGACAGTGAGAACCTTTTTCCGCTAATGAAGTCAGCTGTTACCAGGGGACACAGCTTTAAATTAAGGGGTGGTAGGTATAGGACAAATGTTAGGGGTAGATTTTTTACTCAGCGGGTTGTGAGTTCATGGAATGCCCTGCCAGTAGCAGTGGTGGACTGTCCCTCTTTATGGTCATTTAAGCGGGCATTGGACAAGCACATGGAGGTTATTGGGCTAGTGTAGGTTAGGTAGGCTTCGGTCGGCGCAACATCGAGGGCCGAAGGGCCTGTACTGCGCTGTATTTTTCTATGTTCTAAACCTATAGATGTGATAGAGAGATGAACTCTCTCTGATGGTTGAGTCCTGTAATGTGATGGTGTTAGGATTATACTTTTAGTCTGTGCATTAAAACCTTTCGAATTGCATTTTAAATAAAAAGAATTTGCTTTACTCTCATTTTTTTTTGGATAAGCAGCTTCTGGTTTAATGTTGAAACCAAGTTTGCAGCATTGCATGTGTTTCAGTGAAAGGCAAATTAATTTTTGTTAAATGAAATGAAACAAAATGTGACCTTATCAAATCAGAATCTGGCTGGCTAAGTATTAGAAAAAAAACAAAATTGCACATTTCAACTGTGACATCTGAAATCAGTTCAGTTGAACACCACAGCTCAGATCTAGGCAATGGAAACACATCAATTAGTCAGCATGTCCATGTGAAGCAAGAAACACCATGTCAATTGAATGATACACGTGGTGGAACAAGCTACAGGTTTTCTCAGAGCATGAAGTCTAACCCTTATAGCTTTTCCTGTAAACTCACATCTCTGGATACATGCTTTGGTCATAAAGTATTGGTGCTGGGTGCTAAGTTTAACTACTACCATCACATCAGTTTGACCTCACTTTCTTTCCCCTCCTCTTTCTCCAAGGAGTAAAGATGGGAAACCACTCTGAAGAGGAAGGTGAGAGATGAATAATTGAAATTCATAGACACTCATGAATGGCAATAATAAAACACAAAAACAATAATAATTTTAACAGCAACAGTAACTGAATAGGTATATCATTTTAAACTGCTTCCTCCATCTGCTAAATAAAATGTCTTCAAATTGGTTATCCAGTTAAGTGGTATAGCTCTATCGTATTGAGAATCTATTCTCAAAACTTGCCCATCTAATTATCTTGAAATCAGGCAGAACAGAGCAAAAAATCTATCTTAGTCTGTATTATTACTCTTGATTTTGGAATGGTAATGGACTGTAATAAATACTGTAAAACAATACTGAAGGTCTGTATGAAATGAATATGATGTAGGGGTGCTGGTGTTGGACTAGGGTGGACAAAGTCAAAAAGCAAGTGTCACCGGGCTATAGTCCAACAGGTTTATTTGAAAAAGTAAGCTTGACGTCTAAAACTCCTAATTTAATTCTATTACCAGATAGAGTTAAATGGATATGTGAAGTTCAGCCCCACTAATAAATACATTTCAGAAAGGTTTCATTACCCACCTTTGAACTTGCCCTTCAACGTTTACTCCATTTATGTAGAAAACTGCACCTGTAAGATATGCAATCCCCATTTCTCTTGTAAGCTAATTTCCAAAGTAGATACTAACTGGTCTCTACTCTTCCTAAAATAATCCTGACCAGTTTGCATTTACTATAAGCTTGGAAGGTGTATTACCAGTTTTGGTTGAAACTAGCTGCTTTAGAAATACTCAACCACTCTCGAACTGTTGGTCTGCTTCAGTTTAATAACTTGTTCCCTACAAACGTTTGGAGACTTATTTTGTTTAAAAAAAACCCCAGCTTCTATTTTCTCCACCCTACATTTCACTTTACGTTATATGTCTATAGTGAATACATAATGTACATTTTAAAGTACCTTTGGAAACAACAATGAACATTTTCACTGTTTGAGGATTTAAAAAAGCAAGAAGTAGAACAACAGCAGAGACATAAAACATAAATTTGAGTATTTAAGTAGAAAGGCAAAACATAAAGCAAAAGGAAAGACTTAATTATATCTTATAAAGCAACCACAATGGCAGGGGTTGACACAATGTTGCCATATATAAGAAAAGATCTAAATGCAAGGGATAGGGTTCAGACAAGCAAAATGATGATTCCAGATTTAGAACAATTTGTTCTCATAAAAGAAGTGGGAGTGATGAGATTCAAGCTCCCTTTAAAGTCACAGAAATCATTAAAACATTTTTTTAAAAGCCTGACCAACTCTTTGATTACATTTAAGGCTATGTCTCCTGGTACCTCCAAAAAGTTCACATTGGCACACATCTTCAACATTGAGTGCAACAATTTAATAGGAAGATCACACTCCTCTGTGTCAGTCGTCACCTCTCCCCCCTCATAGCACCCTGGGTTCTGCATTGTAGGAGTTGTTTTCAACTGTACACAATTCTCATTAGCACCCTACCTAACACTGTCTCAGCTGATCTCCATCTCAGCTTATGATTAACTATGTCGTTGTTTGCCTATCTCATTTTGCTCATCGAGGAGCTTTCTCATGTTAGGAAATTGTTACACTCAATGTCAGCTTTAAGTTGCCTGGGTGGAAGATGAGCTGTTTGTCCAGCTTGCATTAAGCCTTGTAGGCCTTAAACAGAAATACTGGCATGGGAACATGGTGGTGCATTGAAGTGGCAAGCAACTGGAAGCTCAGTGTCATTTTTGACAACTATTGGTGAAAAGCCGAACTATTGTGAACTATTATCGTGCTGCACACAGGCACCTGATTTAAATAGTAACAACTTTCGATCCATCTCTCCATAACCTTTTAATGATCGTCAAACATTATATGTTTTTAAATGAATTTATAGACGATGCTCCAACAATAGGCTGCAAAAGAGAATTCAAATTCTGAACATCCTCAGTTGAAGTGTGCCTGTTTTCTAACCTAGACAGCATACTTCACACTTACGCAAGAGATTGCCATCTAGTGCAGTAAACATTAAGCTAAATGAAGCATTGAAGAGGGAAGTAAATCAATTCATGATTTAGCAAAGCTTGCAATTATAAAAGGAGTTAGATGAAGGAAAATTCTGAAAGGAATAAACTCTGTCAGATGAATTGCCCTTTGGGGGCCCTATGCTATTTTTTGGTGATCAGTTCATGTACAAATCAGGAGGACAAAATAACTCTTTTAATTAAAAAAGTGGCATATGCCCAAATTTCTCCAGACATCCATAATGAGACATTACACATTTCAAAATCACATGATTGCATAATTTAATTAACAGTTAGTAAGTACTAAGAAAACATTTATGACCACTTGTTAAAAAAGTAATTTTTCCCCCCCAAATAAGTCTTGTTCCGACTTCAGCAGTGGGAGAAAAAATTAAATTTTCAAAAAAAATAAGAGCAAAGTAAATAGCAGAAAAGAATAAAAAGAAAAACAAAAGTAACGAAACAATGGAGTTGACGACAAAAGTGAAATGTTAAATAATCAATTACAAATAAAGTTGACTTTTTACTGCAAGTAGCACCAACAAGAAAAGCTTGCTGTATATAAATGATAAAAATGCATTAATTGAGAAAAGCGGATGAGCGGAACCAGGATGATATTCTATTCACCTTGGAATTCTGAAAATCGTGTCTTTATTTTCTGGAAAGTATTTAGGTGAAAGGCCAAAGTCCACAGTGGAAGACACAAAATGCAATGCAAAATCACGCAATTGGAATGCAGAAACTTCATACAGAAAGACATAGGTATCAGAAAAATGTTTTGGACTCAATAAGCAGCACATGGATAATTGAAAAGCAATTAACAGCTCATGGACACTATTAGCATTTTTGCTTTTTCAGTCTTCACAGATCACACAGCAAGTCGAGCCTAATAATGTTATCTAACATTATTAGTATCAGTGATTACAGAAATCCCCCGATATAGCATACAAGTATAATAATATTTAAAAAAAGACCTAGAATAGATAAATTTATTTCTCTACTACTTTCCACAACATATTTCATAAGTACCACCAATAAAGTGGCAAATTAATTATTTCACACTTTACCCTGCAAAGGCATATGCACAGTTTTGGTGCTCTAAACTCCCCCTTCAAATTTTCCTTTTATGACTTATATTTATTTTTCTTCCCTCAAAACCTTTTCCTGGGATTAATCTCACAATGAATATGCATGGTACAGAATGCTACCATAAGTCAAGTAAATGAGAAGAGTGTTGAGAAGATGTGTTCTCATCCAGATGGTTATAGGGTCTGGACTCATTACCTGAAAATGGTGGTAGAGTCAAAAACATTCAACCAGTTTTTAAAAATATTTGGACCTGGAGTGCTCAACCCGACAAGCTGACAAACCAAGTACTGGAAAGTGGGATTAGGCTGAATAGCCTTTTTGGGCAACATGGATACAATGTAGCAAAATGTATTATAAATTATTATCATTCCATCAACAGGAATGCCATTCAGTCCATCGAGCTTATCCCTCTTCAGAAATCAATCAATACCAAAACTGACTTTTGCCTTCAGTACTCTTGTCCAGAGAAATCCAACTCAGGCTTTGTGTGAAGTTCTGTTTTCTGAAATTAGGTGTAAAATTGTCCTTTAAGAGTTTACATGTGATTATTTGAATCAATGATCCAAGCAATGTTTATGTCGTTCTATGTGGGTAACTAATGCCTGCTAGACAAATCATCAACTTCTTCACTGATAACTATCAAAGTTGTACCAGGGGCATGGGAACTTCAATTGTAGTTGCAGTGTCCAGGAGGTTGAAAGGAGTGAAGTCAAAAACGATGTTTCAAGGTTTCAAGAGTTCACCGGCAAGCAGGAAGGTGGTTTGAAGTGTGTCTTCTCAACACCAGGAGCATCCGGAATAATTTGGGTGAACTTGCTCAATCAGTTTAAACCCTCCCAAAGAACATAGCAAATTCCACCCCCCACCCACAAGTATATTGGTACCCCTCTGGTTCAGGTTTAGACCATCCTGTTTGTAGAGGTTCCACCTACCCCAGAATGAACCCAATTATCCAGGTATACGAAACCCTCCTTCCTGCACCATCCCTGTAGCCACGTGTTCAATCCCTCTCTCTGCCTATTCCTCGCCTTGCTGGCACATGGCATGGGCAACAAACCAGAAATAACAACTCTGTTTGTTCTAGCACTAAGCTTCCACCCTAGCTCCCTGAATTTCTGCCTTAAATCCCCATCTATTTTCCTACCTATGTGGACTACAACTTGGGGCTGCTCCCCCTCCCCTTCAAGGATCCCAAAAACATGATCCAAGACATCACGAACCCTGGCACCTGGGAAGCAACACACCACCCCATGAGTCTCTCTCATTCCCACAGAAACTTCTATCTGTCCCCCTGACTATGACATTCCTAATGACTAATGCTCTGCTCATCTCCCCACTTCCCTTTTGAGCAACATGGACAGACTCTATGCCAGAGACCTGTACCCCACGGCTTAGCCCGAGTAATTCATTCTTCCCAACAGTATCCAAACTGGTATACTTGTTATTGAGGGGAATGGCCACATGAGGTTCACTCCATTGCCTGCCGGTTCTCTTTCCGTCCCCTGACTATAACCCATCTGCCTTCTTTTTGCATCTGAGGTGTGACTACCACCCTGCAACTCCTCTCAATAACTCCCTAGCCTCCCAAATGATCCGAAGTTCATCCAGCTCCAGTTCCCTAACGCGGTTTTCATGATGCTGGAGTTGCACTTCCCACAGAGGAAGTAAACAGGGACACTAATGGTGACCGTTATCTCCCACATTCTGCAGGAGGTGCAGTCAACTGCTCTAACCACCATTTCCACTATTCGAAATTCTCAAAGAGACTGCAGAAAAATAAAAGAATTTTTAAAAACTAGTTACCTTACCAATCCGGTGCACAGAATCTTTTTTTTGTTTACAGGAGGATGTACGAGAGACACTACCCAAGTAGTGTTTCAGGTAACACAACCATCCAAATACAGAGGAACCTCGATTATTCAAATATCAATTCCCCAAATTTTGGATAACCCAAATAAGGTCTCAAGGTCCTATAAAAACATTGCATCAAAGAGGTAAGTGGACTTGGATTACCTGTACTGAAGAACATGTGAAAACACTGGCAAAGACAAAGAAACCCAAACACCTCAAGCAACAGCAATTCTGGATATTTTTAACGTAAGGGTTAGTTACACAGCCCTTTGTAAAAGTGAGTGCTTTATTTCCATCACTTTACCGGGCCATTCATGGAAAAAATGGCAAAGAAAGTAAACACATGCGCGAGGCAGTGCTTCTGTCTTTCTATCGTGACATTGAGTTAATTGGAAACTGACAAATGTTCTTGTGATTGTAGAAGCGGTCCGTGACCTTGTTTAATGCTGGGATTTCATATATTTATGTGATGGTGAGGGTTTAGTCCTTCTCAGTTTAATCTGCAATTTGCAGGATGCAAAGATTAATTTGTTTAAATAGCAGAATCATCAAAATTATCAATTTAAACAAACTCGCCAGTAGAGCGCACAGCGTTAGATCAGTATGGCTTCCCTTGTTTAAGGTCAAATCGATTATCAAAATAATCAATTATCCAACCAAAATACTGCCGGCCTGACTCATTCGGATAATCGAGGTTCCTCTGTATATTACTTCACTTTCTCAGCAGTCCCATTTCTGCTCCTACTCAGCATGTACTCCACTGCTTCACAGGGTAAGTTTTTACATCAGTTACTCACCTTCCTGTCAGCCCCCTGGTCGATGCTTCCACTCTTCCTGCTGCTGAAACAAAAATTCTATACCATGCATATTCATTGTGAGACTAATCCCAGGAAAAGGTTTTGAAGGAACAAAAATAAACTACTGGGTTCAAGCAAGATCATCATCAGAACTGGTTCAGAACTATGCTGAAATACATAAACTCCTACATCAAAAATGAGTAGCCTTAGTTGTGGAACACTTCAAGGTAGCAAATCAAAAAGGCAACATTCCAACAGCTCAAGGTTGATGCCCAAATACAAATCTGGAAGATAAGGAACATGTGGTGGGAAGAGAAAATATGAAAGATGCAAAATTCTGCTGTTCAAAAAGGCCTACATGGCTTTAATAAAGCCACCATCTATAAACCAAGGTCAAGTGAACAAAATTCCTTTCACTCACATGACAATGTTTCCCATCTCAAAGATGACAATGCTGGGGAAAAAAAAATTACAAAGAATGCTTTGTGAACTCTTTGTGGCAGCTGACATTTTTTAGGTTATGTTCTGTTATAGAATCCATGGCTGAACTATCATCTATGAGAGAGGTACAGAAACTAAGGAAATCCACCCAGAGACACAATTTAGGTTCAGTCCTGTCAGAGGAGATTCAAACCTGGTCTTTGCTGCTGACAAATCCAAGAAAAGTACCAAAAGCTCCAACAGGAACTCTTCACTGCATTTGTCTACCTAATCAAAGTCCAACTCGGTACATCACAATGCTCTGGGGATTATGTTCCAAAGATTTCAATCTCCACGAAACTCCATCACTATCCTGCGACTGGATCATCACGAAACAATGGGCAATGTCTACAGAATGAAATCTTAAATAAATACTTTAAAATCTGGACAAACGTCAAGCGCCGGGTGACAACCTCCAATAATAAGTTACAATCTACCTGACAGTGACTATCCACTTCAAAGATTATGGATTACAGCAGTTCACAAATTGTTAACTCATCACCTTCTCAACAGCAATTGGGACGAGCAAAAAATACTTTCCTAAGCAGTAATGTACACATCCTATGAACTGAACAATGAAAGGCTCACTTGACGGTTAATCAACTTGAAAGGTAATGAAACCAGTCTTGTGAATATTAAAATGAGCTATATTTCAGTAGCAATTCTGAGTCGCACACCAGAGAGAAGGAGAAATTAATTTCTAACAAGAACATTCTATTCCAGTTTCTACATCAACAATTCCCTGTGAAAAAGCAAATTAGGGAAATAACCACCCAGCAAGAAGTTAAAGATGTTTTATAAACTTTGTCATTGTTAAGGACACCAATCAACTATGGTGTTACGTTAGATTAGATTATTTACAGTGTGGAAACAGGCCCTTCGGCCCAACAAGTCCACATCGACCCTCCAAAGAGCAACCCACCCAGACCCATTCCCCTACATTTACCCGTTCACCTATCACTACGGGCAATTTAGCATGGCTAATTCACCTAACCTGCACATTTTTGGACTGTGGGAGGAAACCGGAGCACCCGGAGGAAACCCACGCAGACACGGGGAGAATGTGCAAACTCCACAGAGTCAGTCGCCGAGGCTGGAATCGAACCTGGGTCCCTGGCACTGTGAGGCAGCAGTGCTGACCACTGAGCCACCGTGCCACCCGAAATTTTTTTACCCTCTTTATTAACAAATAAAATCTTTCCTTTCACTCAGGAAAACCTTGTAACAAGCTCCGGAATTTTGACCTTATAACATTTTAATTGAAATGTTTGCTAAAGGGAAATGAAAGGTTCGTTGTACCTGACCAAGAAGGGTTAAAAAGAGAGCCAAATCACCCTTTCTCATCTTGTCACAACAATGTTTACAAAGCAATCCTCAAATTAACCCACACTTCATCAGCCAAATATTCCACTCTTCATATATGTTGAAGGACAGACTCTGGAATATGTTGAGCAGTCTCCATGACGTTGAAGCTACTGTTGGTGAGAACATACAACACTGGATCAGCTCAGCATTCTGCAAACTATAGCAAGCGTTTTAACAAGACCTCCACATGTCAAGAAAAGTCTAACTGTATAGATCAGCTGTTGTCACCACACTCCTATATTCCAGTCAGGGCTGGACTGTGTCCCAGTGAAAAAACAGTGAAGAGAAATTCCAGCAGCAACACACTGCCACATTCTCTGCATTCAATAGGTATTAGATTAGATTAAATTAGATTACCTTACAGTGTGGAAACAGGCCCTTCGGCCCAACAAGTCCACATCGACCCGCCGAAGCACAACCCACCCATTTACCCCTTACCTAACACTACAGGCAATTTAGCATGGCCAATTCGCCTGACCTGCACATCTTTGGACTGTGGGAGGAAACTGGAGCACCCGGAGGAAACCCACACAGACACGGGGAGAACATGCAAACTCCACACAGACAGTCGCCTGAGGCGGGAATTGAACCTGGGTCTCAGGTGCTGTGAGGCAGCAGTGCTAACCACTGTGCCACCATGCCACCCACTTTTTAAAATCACACAACACCAGGCTATAGTCCAACAGCTTATCTGATGAAGGAGCCACACTCCAAAAGCTAGTGATTATGTCAAACAAACACTCGTGTCCTTCTTAAAGCCAGCTCCACAAGCACTCAAGCAAAAATCTAGCCAAATCAACTTCAACAGAGTGGCCAGTGTTTGGATGGCCAAAAATCACCTTCTGCTGCCAGGTCCTGTTTCCTCAACTCTCAAATAGCCAAACTTTCAAGGGAGAATAAAGAAATAAGGGCACTCTGAAACTCTCCTTGAAGCATGAAAACTTTGGCATGAATGACTAGAAGGAGCTTGCTATCCATCATTCAGACTGGCAACAGTATATCTAAATTACATCACACTTTGAAGTCGCAATGTCTTAATGATAATTGGCAGCATAGAAGGTAAGAAAAGGAAGCAAATCCTGCACATTGGATCGCACTACCTCATGGAGGAGTGTCCTGTGCCGTTTGTCCAAAGATATGAAGTTCAAGAATTAGTCTGTTCACTCAGAACAGCCCACTCTAGAAATTCTGGAGTGAACTTCATTCGGAAATCAAGGGTCAATTGATGACGACTTCCCCTTGTCCTGGTATGTTTGAAATCTAAAATGGTTCTTAGGAATGATATTTCCTATTTGACTTGATATCATGCATTCCTCTGAAGTAGCTGTTATTAATCTTCTTCTAAACTGAAAAGTCCAAAATGTTTAAAAAAAACTTTTTCTCACATGTCTCAAAGATTATGCAGCTACTCTGTATCAATTTTTTAGGTCTTGTACTAACTTACTTAAATTTAATTTCCTGCAATTCGGTCTTTTATCAATTTTATCTAGATCCTTCTATAAGCCATTGTTACATCAATTGACTTGATACCACTTGAGTGGAAATGCCCTGCTCTTTTCCAGTTGCTAGTGAAAGCTCTAATGAAGGAAAATAGCTGCTGTGTTAGTTAGTTCTGCTTTACCAAAAACCCAAAGGCAGTACAGTGAAGCTCCTGAATTATTTATAATCATCAAAAAACACAACACCAGGAACAAAAGAGCATTCTGTCAGGGCTGTACATGTTGTGGTGCAATAAAGGTCTTGCCATCAGTGCCAAACATGCAGTACAACTGAGGCATTTGCCCACCTCCTTGGGAACATCTAACTGAAATTCACTCTGGGCATTGGCAGTGTTGTTGAGGTATAGTTTAAAAAAATGCAAAAAGCATACTCATGTTTAAAAATAATGCATATAAGTAACTAATCATCCAATTATATTAGTTATTTCAGCTGAGTGTCAAAAAGGGTGACACAATGAACAGCAATTTCATTATCAGTATAGTTGTCAACAGTGTAATTGGCCTCTTTTATGTAAACATCCAACAGCTGCTACAGAGATCCACTGCAAAGTAGAGACTTGCATAGGATTTAATTTCCACTCTCCCAAGACACAGCAGTTTTACATGAATCACATTTGCAACTGCATATCGCTCATATCAATTTTCAGATATTCAAAAGAGATATAAATCAACCACTGAATACGAGAAATAAAACTATGTTTAAATACTTTAAGCATCACTATTGTGTCATTTTCAAGAATGATTTCCTAAAGTAAATGGACATTATAGAAGAACAATTCCAGTAGGTTTTCACTGTTATGATGCACACATTCAACCTGATATTCAATATGCAGTCAACTGAACTTCCTACGAACCACATTTTTATTATATTATCATCAACTTGCTTTATTCATATTAAAAAATCACACCATGCAAAAAAATGACCACTTTTAGGCATCACATAAAATGGCAATACAGTCGGTTCTGCTACAATGTGTGTTTTTTCAACATGAATTGGCCATAACGCCATTGAAGAATTTAGAACTTTATTTGTAGAACGTAAACTTTCCTCACTTGTATTGGCTATAACGAGATTCCACATTGGTTTAAATGGTGCTGCTATTATGCGATTTTCTTATAACGCGGGATTGCACAGGAACGGAATTATTATGTTATATCAGAACAGACTGTAACCACATTTAATGAAGAGGATAGGCCCATGGATAACTGACAACTTAAGGAATGTGGAGATAATGGGACATGACATCAGTTAATGTTAATCCCCCTTAAGAATCAGTTAGAGATTAGTTTAAGGGAAGCATGATCAATCAGCAACAATCTTCACCAAGCAGAGGCCAATCAGGATGTCACTGATAATGCTGTCAGTTGTAGCTTCAAAAGAGTGACCAGGGCACGCAAAAAAATTAAAGTTATCCTGCTTCCAGCTCGAAGTGGAAGGGGCATTGGAAAGAGATCAAAAGATGGGCGCCAACCTGCATCCTAAGCTGAACCAGAATGCAAAAGTCGTAATATGTCCATCGCTACCCTGCTTTAGGAAGTATTATCTGTAATATAAGTAAACTGTAATATAAGTAAGATACTGCACTAAATTGTCTCCTGCTGCCTTATTGGCTAAAATCTCAAATGACCAATGTAATATTGGAATTTAAGGTTAACTTATACAATCCCTAAAGCTTGCATGGTCTCCCAAAATCTAAAACAAGATTAGCATGAATCATTTCATAACAAGGAAACAGAAGGTACGTATAATGGGACACAAAAGGTCATCAGAAGTGTGTTGTCATCAGCCTCTGCCTACAATGAGAAAGCAATTGCTATTATCCTGCTATTCCACAGCAAATGGATGATTACTATTAAGCCAGAAGTAAGAATGGTGCTCAATCAATGAGTGAAAAAGGGTAACAAAATTATCCCTGAATGTCAGCAAAAGAACTGATCATTGACTTCAGGAAGAAAGGAGGAGGACATGTCCCTATCTACAGAGGAACCTCGATTATCCCGATGATTTGCTCAACTATGTTATCCAGCATTTGATTATCTGGAATTCAATTATTTGAACGAAATACTCCCCGCCCGTGTCCTTTGGATAATCAAGGTTCCTCTGTACATCAATGAAGTTAAGTGGAGAGGGTCAAGAGCATCAAGTTCCTAGAATGACGATAACCAACAATTGGTCTTGATCATCTCATATAGATGCAACATCAAGAAGGCACAACAATGCCTCTTCTTCCTCAGGAGACTTAGGAAATTTGCGTGCATAATGACCCTCACCAATGTTTACAGATGCTTCACAGAAAGCATTCCACTTAGGTATATAGTGGCTTGGTCTGGAAACTGCAATGCCTAGGACCAGAAGAAACCATGGAAAGTTGTGAACTAAGCCCAGACCATCACGAAGCCATCTATACTTCTCATTGCCCTGTAAAGCCAACCAACATCATTAAAGACCCCCCCATCCCAATAATACTCTCTTCCATGTAGCAGGAGATACAGAAGCTTAAACACATGTACCAAGTGGTTCAAGAACAGCCTCTTCCCTGCTGCTGTTAGACTGCTGAATGGACCTCTCGAAGATCAAATCTACAAGGTGATTGTGCTTTTGTGTATGTCCTTGTAGCCGTAGCCTTGTGTTCCCCACGCTCTCTAAACACCCTACAATTTGTATGTCCTTGTATGTTATGATATGCCTGTACTACATGCAAAACAAATGTTTCACTGTATTTAGTCACGTGACAACAATAAGTCAAATCAAAATATGAAAACAATACTTTATTGATATAAACCCATTCTGGAAATTGGGTTTCATAAAGCAAGAAAATTGTTGGAGTCAGGTTAAGCTTTGAGAGAACTGGTGAAAAATTTTGTTCTGCAGTTGAATTGTGCAATGAAAACATACAATTTCTGTTTGATATCCAAAATGTACAGATCATTAAAATTGGTCTTGTGAATATCAATATCATTTTCCACTGCTATAAGCCAACTGATTGGTAGTTAATACTAGACAAGTCATATAACAGAATGAAACGCGGATGTATTTTATTTTAAATTTAAAGTGGTGGTCAATCACTGAAAACAGACAGACAAGGTGGCAGATTTTCTTTAATAATAAAATATAAAAGTTCATTACACAATCCAAGCTAAATATAAAATGAAATTTTAAAGATCTTAAAACACACAGGTTAACAAATTCTCATTACCTAATCGTCACTTCACAGTGATTCAAATTTAGAAAATTATCCTTCTACATTAAATCTTTATGTTCAACTTAACTGCTTCACCCCAGTTCTTTCCTTTATTCATGAAAGTGAAATCTTTGACTTTGTCAATAATCAATATTCTGAAGCTTCTGAATGAAATGCTGCAGGTACGGAAGTTTCATAAGCTAAACTTATACATCAAGATAAACGGATTTTCCTTGCACTGTCCTATACACTTTTCCAAAAAAAACCCCTATATTTATAATTCACCCATTCAGATCTCCTCCAAAACTGCCCTAAAAGCTTTCCATCTCTGGCTATGAAACTAAATTGAAATCAATCCTGGATTATTCTAAACCAAAAGCAACTGATGCTTTTCAATGGTTATTCCGCCATAAATGCCACAGCATACACAACCTTCCATAAACACTTTGGGTGTTTGCAATCACCTGCTCTCTGCAATAAGGTGTGGTTCTGATACAATTCTCTAACCTGTCTTTTTCACCCTTCCCAAAAGGGAACCAATAAGCATATGCCGCTAGTTTGAAATACAAACTTGAAAAGTGATATGCAAACTACACCTTTCATCACAGCATTAACCCTTTGACTAATTATCAAGCATTGTTGTCACACAGTTGATGAACACAGAAGAGAGTAAATATTGTCACAATTACTGTTATGATTATATGCTTTTTAAATAGTTTATTTTGTAAAATTATTACATTAATGTAATCTAGAAAATATCACTTTTGCTGGAAAACAGTCTCAAAGCCATTCTTCTGTGTGATCCTTGACAATGAGTATTAGAAGGCCCTTAATCATGTGGTTGAAAAATGAAAACCTGTGTTTACATACATGCTCTTGCCAGAATGGGTCACTGAATAGTAATCAAGAGCAGGAGTTCTGGCAGTCATTTCCTACACCCTGACACATGAATTAAGATGCTTTATAGTATTTTACAAACACTCCAGTAGAGGTCAACTATTACAGCGTCAACAAGGATGCAAACCTGAAACATTCTTGGTACAATTATCTCAGTTCCATCCTGCACAATGCCATTACCAAAATGAGTCATCTGGGGAAATATATGTGCTGAGTTACAAAGCTTTTGCAAATGAAGCTGAATTAGATGATGTAGATACCCAGCTAATAATATCTAACATACATTTTATTTGGGAAAAGATTCCTCATCTAGGGGAGTCCAAGTTGAGAAATAATACAAACTGAATCTTTTGTTCACGAATTTTAAACCTAAATTTAAATCCGAGACTATCAACATGATGATTACTAATAATAAAATCATCAAAAAAAATCCTGTTGATGAACAAACACAGAAAATTGAATGATGTTCCTGATGAAGGGCTTTTGCCCGAAACGTTGATTTCGCTGCTCGTTGGATGCTGCCTGAACTGCTGTGCTCTTCCAGCACCACTAATTCAATATGGAATAACACCATCTAAAACAAATTCAATTCCAAATGTGTGCTGAAAAAATGCAGTGTGAAAGAAAAAGGGTTTCAAGTCCATTTTTATACAACTGATAAATCTGCACGATAACAAAACCTTCATAACTCATATCTAAATTAATCAAAATACAGTAAATACTGAATAATTTCCTGGATAGTCATCGCTGATAATCACAATTTAATTCTATATGTTTGAATTATATGAATGTCTGGCAAAAACAAAATACATTACACCATGGACCTCCCTGCTCCACATTCCTGATGAAGGGCTTATGTTTCAAACATCGAATCGCCTGGTCCTCCGATGCTCCCTGACTTGCTGTGCTTTTCCAGCACCACCCTTTTTGATCCTGTTCCAGATTAATGTTTGGAAGCAATTTTAAGGGTATGGCCTCCATGTGCAGATCATACAAAGATTACAAACTACTTTGCTATTCTGTGACTTTCTCTGAAATCGGCAATGAGGATACTGTCG